>NC_140592.1:91798455-92998455 GCF_964204655.1 Triturus cristatus
ATTCAGTATTTAGGGGAGTCCCTGGCACCAGAGAAACCAATCTTGTTGACCTAAGGAGAGGGAGGACGTAAAAGAGCCGCAAAAGCAGAGAGGAGAGAAGAAGCTGCTGACCTGGTACCAGCCCCGCCAGCCTGTATGCAGCCTACGTAGAAAACTGTACCAAAGTGGACTTATCCTGCAGCTGTAAACTCCAGAAACTTTAAAGGTCTGCCTTTGATCAGGAACCAAGTTCTCCCGTGGAACAGCGCAATTGTTACCTGCATCTTGCAGCAACTCCAAAGGAAAGGACTTTGGAACCAACAAAACCCAACACCTGTCGCTCCAGACCTGAGTCTAATTGGCCCAACTGTGTCATCAAGGTCACCCCAGCCTTCAAAAGCCCAACTTCATTGTGGTTTCACTCCTCGTGGACCCTCCGTTGCTTGCAGCCTCTGCACTCAGGCCCCCTCTACCGTGACTGCTCCTCTAAGGTAAAAGCTAATGCCTAAGGACACCTCTGCACCCTGGGCCATGGAGAAGAGGACCAAATGTGGCCCTACGTCACCGAGCAGCATGAGGCCTGAGCCACTCTGTTTGTTCAGCCTGACTGGCCTCCTAGCTAGAAGCTACAGCCTCTTTTCGTAGAGACCAATTTTCATGGAATACCTTTGGGCTCCTTATGCTGTCCTGCACCTAACCTTAACTCCTGGAGATTGATCCCGTTAGTCGCTGTACTCTACCTGTTTGCAGAACTTGTTCTTCCTTCCATAGGATAACATTGCAGAACTCAAACATTGCTCTGTGTCCACTTGATTGAGCTAAAAAGAATTTATAGTGACAAAACATACTTACCTGAACGATTTCTCTCTCTGATGCCCAAACATATATAAAGATACTTGCTATTTTTACAAATTGGTGTGGATCTCGTTCTTGAGTCGTGTCTCATTTATTGATAATTGTGTGTATTTGCAGATGTCTTGAACTTCTAAGGCTGCTCGACCCCACTACCCCTAATCGAGCACCTTGGGATTGTTAGAACAAGCCCCTGTCCACTTATAAGGGAACCCCTGAGCTCTTTACATGGTATATCAGAATGTTGATATATAACATAAAAAAGCCAGCTTCCTACAGGGGTCAACAGATAGATTATGTAAATTGTACAAGATGGGGGTCCAAAGAATGACCCATATCCGTAGGGAACGAGACCAGTTGAGATGGCTTTAACCCCTTGAGTGCCCCGCCCTTCCCCCTCCTGTGCCGGGCATTGTATTAGCGGGCGGGGTCCATGACGAGATAGTCTCGTCATGGGCACAGCGCAACCGCGCTCCATGAAGAGACTATCTCGTCATGGGCACAGAAGGGGTTAAAGCTTCCAGATCTGCAATCAGAGCAGCTACAACAGGACATGTAGCGTCCTCAAAATGGAGATTAAGAACTCTGATGATAATTAAGTTTGAGTACTGTAAAAGAAATAGCTGCAATATATTCGCTAAGGAACCAATGAAGCTGGATGCCAGGCCCGGTGGACAGTATATTAAAATCCCAGCTAAAGTGAAATTATGGAGAAGTTAACAGATAAGAAAGCTGCCTCACACCCACCATGTAATGGCTACCTCTGTAAACTAACACAACAGCGGTTTTAGAAATATCAGTGCCCCCCCGCTTTTCAATTACCTCATCAACCAATTGCACAGCCTTTGGGGGTGGCTGTAAATACATCAGGCGCCAAATGTTCAGTTAGCCATGTTTCTGATATAAAAACTGCATCTGGCAAATGATCTGTTAATAGGTCGTACATCTCTAACTTATGCTTAACTAATGTCGCATGAGGGGATGCCACAGACTAGCTCCCTTTCACGATATGCAACAGTGATGTCAAAGGTGCAGACCCACACTTCCTGCACAAGAGTTATTTGTGTGAGGTCCAGTGTGTGAGGATATGCTTTGGAGAAGGTGGGAGCCAATTCCAAAAGTTCCGTAGAGGAATCTTGCTTACAAATTGACTGAGAACCAACAGGCGTCCTGTTCAGTCCAGGCACGGATGGGCATAGACTGGTTTGCCTTGGGCGCACCTGCTGCGAACAGCCACAGAGCGGTATCTCCATTAACACGCCTAAATAGTCCTTGGTCAGAAAAACTATACCGGCAATCATGCGGGATGGCTAGTAAATTAGTATGTCAAGGCAGGGAGCTTCAAAGAGCCCACCACCTTTGCTTTGTGAGCCTGGCTTCCCCAGACCTGGAGGATCCACCCCCTACCCTGGGGCCCATTTGGCACCAGGATATGCAGGAGGCGTGTTGCACTGCCAGGCTGGACACATCTCTAGGGTGGGCACCCTGAAGGGAAGATGGTGGAATTCCTAGGTGTGTTGTGTGTGGTGGAATTAAGAATTCTAGGGTGATGTCCACTCCCCCAAGGAAGTAGTCCTCTAGGGGGTGTAGTGACCCCAAGGGTAAGTAGCCCATTAACTACTTCTCTTCACTCTACTTAACACCCCTAATTTAAATATTTAGGGGACCCGTGGACACTAGGAAGTCAGATTAAACTACTGAGAACCGAGGAGAAAAGAAGCACCGAAGAGAGCATGAACTGAAGACCTTCACTAGAGATTGGTACAAAACCCTTCCAGGCTGGTTGCACATCTACCATCGCTGGACTGACTTCACCAAACCCTGGACACCCTCCCCCCAAACCCTGGACACCCTGCCGCAAACCCTTGGACTGCCCTGCCTCTCAACCACCAGGAAAGATCTCCCTTGGAGTGGAGGAGCTGCTCCCCTGCCTCTGCAGGCACTGCAAAGCATCTGCCGGTCCACCGTTTTGCCAGCCATCAGGTTCACCGAAGTTGCAGTGTGACGGGAGGAATGTCTTTTTGGTCCGGGAGGTCAGCTCCATCTCCTTACCTAGTTTGGAGACCCCAGCAGCAATACACTTGGCACCAGAGCAGTTGCAGCAACCAAGGCTTGTTGGTGGTCCAGGCTGGACTCCCAACAGCACCAAGCAAGACCTACCATCCAGGGACGTTAGGATTCACCAGGCCAGCCCAGAGAGTGGCCCTGCTGCCCGGTTTCCCCTCTTTACCAGGTCCCCAAGACCCAGAGTGAGCCTCTGACCGACTATGAGCCGATGCCTCAAATTACCTCTGCGGTTTCATAGCCCGAGTCCAAGGAGGCAACGGTGCTAACATGGTCCTGAGACCCTCTGGAGCTGAACCCACCCTTGGGTTTGGCCGACTGGTCCTCCAGTTGCAACTCTGCAGGAACAGAGAACCGATAGTCTTCAGTGACCTGACTCCACTGGACAGGCCCACTACACACAAGCCCCTTAGCCTGAGTTTCAAGTGGATTGACTGTGTCCCTGTATGCCCAAGATCCTCAATTCTAGAGCCTACCTGTGGGCTGTACTAGACTGCCCCCCCCCCGCCCCCCCTCCCCCGGTCCCTGCTTGCAGCCTCTTTCAACAGGACCGTTTCCCATTGACTTGAATAGGGCACCCGATGGCCAAAAGCACTTCTGCAACAGTACGTCCCAGAGCTTACCAAGGTGACTGGTTGGTGCTTCCTTGGATCTTGCCCCATGCTTACCTTAACCGTGAAGAACAGACCTGTAAGTTGTTGCTAAGTGACCGAATGCAGTATGTTTTTACCCTCGTAGGATAACGTTGAAGCTTTAAAGATACAATCACAGTGCATTTTCCAAGTCTTGAAAAAATCACCATTTTAAAAAGTACTTCACCAATTACTATGATCTTTGTGTCTAAATTCTCCTACAAATCTGTGCTTTTTTAGGTCTCGCCTGACCCAGCGCTTGCACTGCTCTGGCCGAGACTTTAAGGGCTTCAAAAAATGCTACAGCTTACAATGCATGTGCGCGCACCACTCGCGTGCTTCCCCCGCGATCACTTTCGCTTTGGCCCAGCGGCATGCTTTTCGCGCGCACTTGTTAGCTCTATCCTAAAACGTATCCCGTTCATACATTATAGCTCTTGATCGCGCTACAAATGTGCTCATATTCCTCCACAATCGTACTGTATAACACCAACTTCAGTGGGGAAAAACGTGAAATTCTCGTGTTTCGTATTTATGCTAGAGACTGGTGCAACCTTGCTGTGCCTCATGGCCATGCTGTATTTTTAAATGTGCAGTGCCCTCTAGTGTCGCATTTAATCAACGCAAGGTATTTCTCTTCTATTATCATGCCGCCAGGGCCGGCTTTAGCACGGGTGGCGCCCTTACCAACAGCCTTTTTTTGAGCCCCCCACCCACATTCTTCTCCAAGAATTCCCTCTGCCACCCTCCAACAGTGCCCCTCATCTCTCCACAGCCCCCCTCAGACGTGCACTTCATTTTCATAGCGCTACTCATAGTCAACTCAGTTCTGTGATCGGCATGGTACAAGTTCTTTTGCAGCACACACATTAACCCTCTGCCCTACTTTATAATGAGTCAAAATAGCTACAAGACACAACTCCATCTCTCTTCAATGGGAACATTATTCACTAGTTATTTTGAAATTTGTATTGTTTCATGAAAACTGTTCGACCGACACACAAGGACCTCTGCAGGATGTGCTTTTAAACCTATACATTATTTTTGAACATAGTGCACCGGTCCCACCGCCTAAAGTCGACCCTCATGCCGCATCCACTGATTGATTTATTTATATCCAATCTCTGCTCATATAGTTAGTATGTTTCTCTTAGTGAACCATTACTCCGATCAAAAGCATAATCGCTCACGTTTTGTCCATTACGACATATGTAGTTTTAATATATTAAAGTGCTCTGTATTTCGTTCGGTTGTCTGCTGCGCCTGATAATAAATTACATAATAGCATATTGTGATATGTTTTATCCAAGCCATGCCTAGTTCGTTAGCCACCTGCATACTTCATTTTGTTATTAAATCACTTATGGAGGCTGTGTTTTATCACTGATACTTTTACTGATACTCTAACGGTGCCTTCCAACTGTCTGCGTTTTTTTGTTGTTTTTTTAATAGGGTGCCCGTTATTCAGTAGCTACACCAATGCAGTTTTTTTAAATTTCTGCTACACCGAGTGCTCTCACGATTAGTGTGAACACGATTCCCCTGCAGTTTATTTTGTCCTATATTTTTTTTTTTTTTTTTTTTTTTATGTTTTGTGCAGCACCTGCGTTTTTTATTTTGGTGATGTTTTTTTTTTACTGTGCACTCGAATTATTTTTGTTTGACTAATTTCCGATTTATTTTGCCTGTCCTAGTCCTATTATACCTGTTTCACTATGCCAATAGGTCTCGCCTTTGGGATCTTATAAGTGTTTAGCCATGCCACAGTTGATGTTGTTGCACCAAGGATATTGTGCTGCATAAGTAAATACTTCTAACGTCCCAGAAGTGCGACCTATTGGCTATGCCAATGCTTGTAATTTAATTGGTTTTGGATTTCTTTGAGTGTGTATCGCGCTTACTGCCTTTGTGTGTGCAGTAAAGGCTTAGCACAACACTCTAATAAACTTGACATCTCGCCCACACAACCATAAAAGAGCATTTGGGTTATTTTTTTTATTTTTTATAAGTTTTATATAGTGCTAGCCAGACTCAGGGGGTATCAGAGCACTTTACATACACAAAGGTAAAAGAGTTGCATTACATAGCAGGACAGAAGGATGCATAAAGATACAAGCAAAACATTATAATTGAGCATACAGTGAGAGGGAGGGAAACAGTCCAATAACCACCTATCCTTAGAGTTTCAGGTCCCTTTTGCAGGAGGAGAAGCTAGATCCCGGGGTATAAGAGCGCTTTACATACACAACAGCAAAAAAGTTGCATTACATAGCAGGACATGCGGATGCATAAAGATCTAGGCAAACCATTATAATTAGGCATACAGCGAAGGGGAGTGAGGAAGCTCAGGAGGTTGAGATAGTCAGATAACCACCTAATCCTTGATGGTCAAGTGAGGGGGGTGTCCGCTAGGTTATTGACGTCTAGTTTCGTTGACTTGGTCGGTAAAGTATTTATTGAGGAGAAGGAGTTTCAGGACCCTTTTGAGTGCATTCCACATCCTGGCTACGTTACCAGAGAAGGATCGGGACTGAGTGGTTTTCTTTTTCAATTTTGGAGGGATGAGATTAAGTGAGTTAGAGCTTCTCCAGTTTCTTGATCTTCCCGCTTTCACCAGTTTGCGGTTTAGGTAGTTAGGGGACTGTGCGTTGTGCAGGCCAATTTGTAGGTGCATCTACATTCAATGGAAAGCCAGTTGAGGGAGTGGAGGGTTGGTGTGATGTGTTCAAACTCTTTTACACCAGTTATGAGTCGAGCTGCCATTTTAAGGACTGATCTTAGTGGGGCTAGGTGAGCTTTAGGAGTCCCTGTTAGGATTGCGTTCCCATAGTCCAGTTTAGAGAGGACTAGGGATTGAACAATTGTCTTCAGATCATCCTGGTGAATGAAAGGTTTGAGTTTCTTCAGGTGTTTTAGTGAGTAAAGCGCGCCTTTTGTCGAGTTTTTGATGTGATCCTTCATTGATAAGTTCTTGTCCAGGGTAATGCCTTGTGACTTTACCGAGTCGAATAGGACGATAGAGCAGTTTAGGGCATCTAGGTTCTTGAGCCAGTCCTGGATTGGTAGGAGGTTGGTTTTTGGAGAGAACAGAATTAGTTCAGTTTTGTCTGGGTTCAGCTTTAAGTGGTTTGCGTTAAACCACGTTTGGATCTTGGTTAGTGTGACATTGAGGTGTAGGATGTCACTGGGCGATTTGATTTTGTTGTAGAGTTGTGTGTCGTCTGCATATAGGTGATATTTAACTCCAGCTTGTTTCAGAATGATTGTAAGGGGTTCCATAAAGAGATTGAAGAGAGATGGGGAGAGGCTAGCCTTGTGGGACCCCAAGTGTGACTCGTGTTGGCATTGAGAGACAAGAGTTGATTTTAATTTGTTGCGAGCAGTGCTGAAGGTAGGAAGCGAACCATTTTAGAACTATGCCATTAATGCCAGAGTGTCTCTTCAAAGTCTCCGGTAAGGCTGGATGGTTTATTGTGTCAAAAGCCGTCAATAAGGATGAGAAGTCAAGCTTCACCTTCATCTAAGGCTCTGAGGATATAGTCTGAAATATTGAGCATGGCTGTTTCTGTGTTACAACCTTTCCTGAATCCCGATTGAAAGGTGTTGAGGAGGTTGAACTCCTCAATGTGTAAGTTGTTGGAGAATGCACTTCTCCAGTGTTTTAGCTAGGAACGGGAGGTTGGAGATGGGTCTGAGGTTGTTGATCGTTCGTGTCCTCCCCAGGGTTTTTGAGTATGGGTGCGATTTCTCTTAATTGAAGGGAGTCTGGGACACAACCTGATGAGAGAGGAGTTAAGGATTTTTGTCCAGAAAGGGGCGTTGAGTTTTTGTACTATTATGGATGGGAGGGAGTCCATTGTGTGGGAAGTGGTATTTAAGCTCGCAATTATCAATTTTGCCTGGACTCGGTGTACTTTATTTTGGTCCGCCATATAAAGAGCCAGCTTTCTACACTGATGTGCTAGAAATTATTTTATAATCCTCGTTTAACAAGGGTATGGGCTGGTATGTTTCATAGATAGTTGGTGTTTTGTTTAGTTTCAGAAATACGCTGATAGCTTCATGCCAAGAAGGTGGCAGCTGGACTCCTTTTATAAAGATGGAATTAATTATTAATTTTCATATTGGAATTATATTTTCACTTAATTTTAGATTGACCTTATTTGGTGTGCTGCCAGGCTGATGGCTTTGCCTTTCTGAATCCTATATACTTATTTTTTTCTTCTACTATGTCTTGATTCATCATTGATTGCAGGTCTAGATTGAGCTTTTAATAAAGCTAAGTCTTTTGTCTTGTGTTGTGAGTAGAGCCTCAGGAAGTACTTACAAAATAAATGTATATAGATTTATAAGCCTACTTTGGCTCTGCAGGTCAGTAACTTGACACACTTCTTGGCATATTCAAAGTATCCAACTCTACTGGCCTCCCATTTCTTTTGTATTTTTCCTTTTAGCCTCATTTCAAACTCATTTTGAAACCACTGGCATGTATGCTAATATAAACTTCTCATTATTCTCAATTAAAGATTAAGGGTTTAAAAAAATCTTTTCACTCTCAGGAATCTTCTTTTCTAGCTGAAGACATTGACCTTTCTCTTTTTTCTATTCATATGCCTGGATATGTACCAATCCTTCCCCTCAAAAAAAGCTTTATATGAATCCCAGAACATATTAATGGATAAATATCCCAAATTCCATATTCATTTCTAGTTCTTGTATCCCCTCTTGATCTAGAAAAAAATGTGTCCATGGTCTTCCTCTCAACTACAGTTTTTAATTGGGTAAGCAAATCTCAAGTGGAATTGCAAAGTGAAAAGCTAGAAGTGCAGGTAGATTTCTTACTCTTTTGACCTTATTTGCTTCCTTCCTTTCAATTACAAAATACTCCAACTTGAAGTAGTGTCAGTATTTTTTACTGTTGATTGTGTAATCTCTTAAAGTGCCGGCTGTCGTACACCGACCTCACGCAAACCAATATCTTTTATAAACGATCCAAGATATGCATGTGTTCTGGGAGATTTATAAGTGCTTTGTAGTGATCTATTTTGGTTAATATTCAATACAATATTAGTCTTCCCCCCCCCCCCCCCCCCCCCATCCCATAACAATAGTGGATGTGTTTACCAATAGACTAGGGCCCAGCTTGATCAAAGTTTCAGGGTCGTCTACGTGGAAAATAAAGTATTTCATAGAGCGCACAGATGCTCCTGAGCTTCCCGGTGCTAATCAAGAGCATGATTAATCCAGAGTGAATAATCAGGTTTTCAGTTTCTTTCTGAGGGTGGACTCCGAATCAAGAGAGCAAAGATCAAAACGGAAGTTGATTGCAGGCCTTCCCAGAAGATAGGAGAAGGAGTCTCTACCCCTTCTAACTAGGCTGATCCTAGGAACGTCAACCAAGCAAGACTGAAGAACTTTAACCCCTAGTCAGAGTATAAAAACAGAGCATCCAAGTCAAGTTGGGGGGGGGTGGGTGATCAGTCCTGGACAAGACCAGATTAGCCATGATGGAAGATTTAAACAGGATTCTCTTTTTCTTACTGTAGGCAATGTGAAGAGCACAAGTGAGGTGATGAAGGTGTCTGATGTGACAGCTTACGACTGAGCTTGGCGGCAGCATTCTGAATAACTTGAAGACTTGTGATATAGTTGGCAAGACCTAGATATAAATTTATTGGGCTAGTCCAGCCTAGAGGTAATCGGGGCATGGACCACAGTCTTCCAAGAGGACCATGGAAGAAGAACAAGACCTTTCTTTAGGGTTTTTAGGAGACCAAAACAGGTTTCCATCACCAAAGAGATCTGCAGTTGAAAGGGTAAGATGTCAGACTCCACTCCTAGATTATTCTTTTTTTTACCACTGGTGATGGTGGCGATGGGGCCTAACCTGCCCAATAATTGACCTCCAGTTTTCATAGAATGACCCACATAAAAGACTCCCTGTCTTTTCCATATTACATAGATGATGACTGGTATGAAGCCAGTCAAAGACTGCAATGAGACAAGTCTTCAGGGTATAGCAGTTGACAACACCCTCTTTTGCGAAAGGGGAAAGAACCTGGGTGTCATTCACATAGGACACAACCTGAACGCCAAAAGATTCTACCAAAACGGCTGAAGGGGCCATAAAGACAATAAAAACAGAGTTGGGGGGGGAGCCCTGAGGCACCCCAATTGAGAGGGGCTTTGATTCAGACGAAAAAGGGCCCAGCCAAACCTTTACTGCCATGATTGTCCAGAAACTAGTCTATCCAATCTAATGCTAGACTATTAATTCCAAGATGTTGAAGGTGTTGCAGAATAAGCACATGTGGCACGGTATCGAACACAGCAGAGAGATCAAATAGAATCAATGCCACCTTACCACCTGATTAAGAGTTAATTTAATGCCTTCGGACACTTCCAACTGTACTGTCTCTGTGCTATGTCTAGGGTGAAAACCCAATTGACTAGTGTGTAGTAAACTATTGGCCTCTGAGTAATCTGAAAACTGTCTATCAGTTTCTCGAGGCACTTGATCACTGCAAGGAGAGAAATGGTTCTAGATTATGAAAATATATGAAGATCTGATCAATATATTTTCCAAAGGAGTAATGCGCTTACCCTGTTTGCAGCAGAAAGGCACAGTGGCAGTTTGGATAGAGTTCAAAATGTGTTCACTATTGGTTTAACCCCCTCAATCACCACTGCCAACAAGAGATGTGGACATGAACAACCTTGTGATCCTGACCTCCTTTCCAAGATAACCGTTTCCGAGTCCTTCAGAGAGATGGGATTATAAACGTAAAGCAAGCATTCGTCCTGGTCAGAGCAGGAATGTGTACACTCTTCGCACTTATTCATCAAGGAAGTGCTGATCCAACTAGCCTGAAACTTAAAGATTTTGTCCCTAAAAGATTTCACAAGTCTGTCACACTGCTCCGGAGAAGGAATGCTTCCGCTGCTGCAGACAGTCTGTGATTAAAAACCCTTTCACTATTTTAAAAACCTCCCCAGAACCATTAGAGGCTTTGGAGGTTCTTTTCTCATAAAGCAGACCTTTAGTTTCCATTAAAGCCATGTGCTATTTCTTTGAGGCAGCTCCATAAGCCTCTTTGTCCTCCAACCGATAATGACTCCACCCTCATCTCTCAGCCCCTTTACAAGCATTCTTCTCTGTTGCAGAGGTCCGAGTAAAGCGCAGGGCTGATGGGCAACAGGAGCAAGACTTACCGCTTGTTGAAGGGGTAAATGTATTAACTGTTCTCTGTATCCAGATATCCACTGCTATAGTGTCCACTTCAAGATTACCTGATAAAATCGACATAGGGTGGGTAAGCAAATTCCTGAGGTAATTTGGCTTAATACGGCGCCAAGCCCGAGACAGTCCTGATTAGTCTTCATAAAAATTAACCAAGTTGATCATAAAAGCAGTCGCATGTGAACATATTCTGATTAGACTGATTTTTGCTATTAATCGTCACCTCATATTATCTACTTTGTAGTTTATTATCTCTATCCAGAATTTATCCTGACCACAATGGTGACTCCTTTTGTGCAACATGCCTGATAAGTGCAGATGACTTGCTGGACCTGCTACTGTCTCTTCTTTTGTTTTTTTTGCATTCATTTATTTTCCCATTCTCCCATGCATTCCCTTAGTTCCAATTGCCTGTGGAGGGAGATATCAGACCTGATCTTAAAATTGTGATCTTGGATTTGCGAGGTTTCAACATAAGCACTGTGACTATTCTTTCACTATACAGTTCTTTTAGGTCGAGTCTAGCGCTGCTCTAAGAGAAGGCCTCTTGGAATCACTTCAGGCTTTTTGCAAACTCGTGCGTGAGGTGTTCGATTTTTCACACATACTATTGGCCTTTGTGTGTGGCTTTCAAAAATGAAAGCACGGAATTGGCCAAAGGCGGGTGCTTGTCCCACCTTTTCTGAAAATGTTTACTCCCACAGCAATTAGCTGTCTGGAGCGAGCAGCGGTGCGCAGCGTGCCATTTGTTGTGGATCATGTTTAATTTCAAGACCTTGCATCTTTCCTTACAAGGCGCGTCCCCTCCACCCCAGCCAAGGGACAGACCCCACCGCCACAAGAGTGCGCACTTCTTTTTCCAGCACTCACATTCATGACCATAAGATACTAACAAGGCACGTCCCCACCACCCTGGTCAAGAGACAGACCCGTCCGCCACAAGAGTGCGCACTTCTTTTTCCAGCACTCACATTTCATCTATATCAGCACTCTCTTCCTGCACCGTTATCTTTGTATTAGTATGTTATTGTCACGACATTTGCTGTACTCTGTAGTTGGCCACTATAGTCACTTCTTTTTCGGTACCATCTTAAAAATTGACCGCTCTTTTTAACATTAGCGTTTTTTTCATCCTAGTGGTACGTGCTTTCTTTTACACTTCTGCGCAGCTGTGGTGGGTGCTACCTTTGACATCTATGCATAGTGCACAGCTGTGGTGCGTGTTTCCTTTCCCCACATTGCTTTTGGTGCTCGCTTGATCCAGGGGCTTGCTGGAGGCTTAATTTGAGCCAGTGTCTGCAGGTGCGCACATGGGCACTTAATTATTAGCACTTGCTTTTTGTGCGTACTTGCTGGCACCGGCTGCTAAATAATGCCTCTGTGCAGCCGTGGTGCGTGCTACCTTTCACATCTCTACACAGTGCACCGCTGTGGTGTGTGCTTCCTTTCCCCCCCATTGCACAGTACAGATCTTAAAAATTGACTGCACCTTTTAACATTCGTGTTTTTTCAGTGCCGTGGTGCTCGCTTCCTTTCACACCTCTGCGCAGCTGTGGTGCATGCTACCTTTGACATCTCTGCACAATGCACAGCTGTGGTGCATGCTTCCTTCCCCCCCCCCCCATTGCACTGTACACAGCTGTGGCGAGTGCTTCCTTTCACCCCACTGCTCAGTAGTGGTGCGTGCTGCCTTTCACAACACTGCACAGTGCAGATATGTGGTGTGTGCCTCCTTTCACCTTAGTGCACAGCTGTGGTGCATGCTTCCTTTCACCCCACTGCACAGTGCACAGCTGTGATGCGTGTTTTCTTCACCCCACTGCACGTGCCCCCTCCATCACACCCACGTGGTTCTCTTTTTTCTGTTTAATAAACAAATTTCACACACAGATGCCCAGGTTTCCAATGTTATCATTTGTGAACTCACTGGACTTCGCAGCTTTTCTTACAAGGCGTGTCCCCTCCACCCCGTCTGAGGGATAGACCTCACCACTATAAGGTGGATTATAAAGCGCCCTGACAGAAGCACAAAGGCGCTGGACCTTGCAACTTACCTTACAAGGCGCGTCCTCTCCACCCCAGCCGAGGGACAAACTCCTCCGCCACAACAAACTTTATTCATTTCTACAATTACAATACAGGCGCAGAGGATGGGGAAGATGTATATTTCCTTCATAACAGAAGCAGACCCATATGAGAGATGATGGCCGCGCTAAAGAAAAGGAGAGAACATTATATATCTGCATAATACAACCATGGCCTGTCGTAGACTAGCATTTAGTTGAACAGTCATCCATGAAACGGATCCTCCCTTCATGCCATGTTGTGACACAACAATCTTATTACCTGAGTATATAAATTAACAATAGCACCTGTTTTAATTCTTCCCCCACACACCACCCCTGTTGACGGCCCCTTACATTCCCACAGCAGTCTGTCCAATACACCATCACCTAGTATCCAGAATACACACATCCATTAGGTACGAACTGGAATGAAAGGGAAAGGAAAAAGACAAAGAAAAAAGGGGAGGGAGGTACACTTGTACAAACATCAATCAGGCGGAAGATGGAGTCATTAAGTTATAGCGTCTATAATTGCAAAGTATCAAAAGCTTTAAAAGTTGCAATGAGCTGGTCCCAGCTCATTGCAATAGGGTCCTTCCGTAGGCCCTTTTTCTCCTCCATGCGGATTGCCACACTCTCTGCCAAACCACAACACTCCACCTCGTCTTTCCAGCTGAGTATTGTAGGAGACTTTGGAGATTTCCACCTCCGGGTGATACTACGCTTGGCAAGTATTAAAGGCAAGTCAGCAAACCTGATTTGTACTTTAAGTTCCTTACGTCGTTTATATAGACCCAGTATACTTATTTCTGCTTTATGCCAGCCCATGTCTCCCACTACATCCTGTAAAATAGTTTTATCCCCCTCCCCCCCCCCCCCCCCCCCCCATATATACTTTCAAGGTAGGACAGTCCCACAGCATATTTAACAATCTGCGTCCTGCTCAGGGCATCTAGGACAAAGTGGTAGAAGGGTGGGGAAGATGGCATGTAGTCAATGGGGGGTCAAGTATGCTCTTTGTGTAATGATGCATTGAATGAACTTTAAGCGAGAATTACGGGAGGTTTGTTTCAGGTATTCTAATACTGTTGCCCTCTCTTAATCAGAGAATGGCCTATCAATATATTGTTCCCATTTGGCCCGCGTGGCGACGAGGGGGTTAGGACGGTGAACACGCATGCCCCTGTAGAACCACCTTGTTAAGTGGCCACCAGTCCCCATAAGGTACATCAAATGAACCAGCTCATGAGTGTCCGGTTCTGTACCATGGGGTGGCCAATATATTTTGACATAGTGTGTCAAGCTCGCATAGGTCATAAACAGTGAGTCTGAATGTACTTTGTGCTCTCGGGGACCGAATAGCTTTATGCAGATTGTCTTCGATCAAATCTGTTTTAGTTCTATATATCTGAATCCCCAAGTATTTAAAAGTGGTATGTGCAATAGTTATTGCATGACGCCCAAATGGTATAGTCGGGTCAGGTATATCGGAGCCTAAGGAGAAGGCTTGAGACTTTTCGTAATCAATTGCCAAGCCAGCTATGCATTCAAATGGTGTATACAAGCTTGCTACAGGGTATAAATTATTCCCCACATTCCTGCAGTATAGAATGTCGTCCACATAAAGAGACGGAGCATGATGGGTATGAATGATATCTATTCCCCCATTCTCTAGAGGACGCTCGTAGTTTGAGTCAGTGGTTTGAGGGCAAGGGCGAATAAAATGGGTGAGAGGGCAGCCCAGTCTAGCACCTTGTTGTATGTGGGACAGTTCCGAGATGTGTGTTCCTGTATGCACTCTTGCTGTAGGAGTGATGTAACAATTTGAGCCAGCGAATATAATCTTGCGGGATCCCAAATTTCGATAGTCTGGACAACATATAGTCCCAACTCAGTGTGTCGAACGCTTGAGTGAGATCCAGCGCTATGCAGCCAGCTTCAGATGTTTCCTCATTACAGGAAAACATAATGCTGCATAATTTGCGTGTATTCAAGGATGTCCTGCGTCCATGGACAAAGCCACACTGGTCAATATGTACCAGCCTCGGTATTAAGGGTTGTACGTGGTTAGCCAAAATTTTGCACAAAGAGAGAGGACGATATGAGGCTAGCAGTGGGTGGTCCCTCCCAGGTTTAGGGAGTGGTGTTATTAATGCTTGTATTTTAGAGGGGGGAGTTCGCCCATCTCAAAGGCTTCCGTGTATAATTTATGAAGTTGTGGGGCCCGCGGTCTATAAGTGGCATAAAATTCCACAGGCAGGCCATCCAATCCTGGGGTTTTATTCCTAGGGAGGCAGCCAATTGCCGTCTTTATCCGAACTAGCCGTTAGGGCACATCAAAACCGATTGGTAAAGGAAAACTGCAGTGAGAACCGGCCCGCCCACCCCCGTTGAAACACCCCAATACACGGTCAAACTACGGAACTAAGTGCGACCAAACTAAAATAACACACACAAATATAAAGAGAACAAGCATTTGAAATTGCAATGGGGGTCATGGCAAAAAAATACGTTGGGATTCTTTAGTACTTCGCAGCAGTCTTCTTACCTAAGCAAGACAGGGAGGGCTAACAGCCTCCCTCCCGGCCCCGGGCCCAAACAAGGCACCACCCTCCATTTTCCCAATTACAGTAAGGATATATATAAAACACAGCACTGGCACCCACCCCTATATAAAACACAGCACTGGCACCCACCCCCACTTGGGGGGGGGAATCCACACACATGAATCTGTTGCAAGTGGGAAGTATATAAAGTCCAAGTAATTGTCCTACCTGCTCAGCAGGGGCACCTCGTTTAATCCCAGCCAGCGGCATTATACTAACTTACAAATTACAGCGAGGGAAGTCCGCCCTATCCTATAAAATCAACGCAGTTCTAAGGAATCAATCTGCGGGGCTGTCAGTTGAGGAGTGCATTATCCATAGGCAATGACAGGACGAAAATAAGGGCGGGCTACATTCTAGCTCAGATTGGCCCGCATCTTCTGTAGAGGATTCGCAGTCTGTGATTGTCCTTGTGTCTCTAAAGGTAGCAGCAGAGATGATAGCCCTCCTCTGGTCCTCCAGGGCCTATGCCGTTGTTGGAGTAGTATCATCCTCGTATCGCTGTGGTTTAGTGCGCCGGCACTGTGATTGTCTCCTCCTGGGCTGGATTCCTCCTGACTGTCGGTGCGATGAGTCAATGGTCAGGTCCGGGAAGGTATGTTCGATCCACTCCCATGCCTCCGTTGTGGTATCGAAAAAATTACTTTTTTGTTTGTGTAGTATTTGAAGTTTAGCCGGATACAGAAGGGCGTATTGTACATTGATAGCCTGTTAGTGTCGTTTAATCCCCTGGTATTGCGCTCTCCGCTTCTGCACATGGATGGTATAGTTAGGGAACAGAGAGATGCGTACATTGTCTTTTAGTATCGAAGCTTTCTCTCTTGCAGTTTGCAGGATCACATCAAGGTCCCTATAGTGAAATACCCAAGCTACCATGGGTCGCGGCGGCATAACCGGCACCCACCAACATGCGGGGACCCTGTGAGCTCTCTCAATGCAAAAGGTATCAGACAAGCGTACAGGTGGTATAAGAGGTTTGAAACGGGTTTCTATATAAAGCGTAGTGTTTTGGCCCTCCATGTTCTCCGGCAAGCTAATAATGTGCACATTATTGTGAAGCGATCTGCCCTCCGCATCCTCGACCCGCTCCTGGAGTTGCACTACCTGGTATAGCAGTCGTTCCAATTCAGTGGAGTGTTCCTTTTGCTTTGGGAGAAGGTCCTGTACTGCCGCTCTGTTAGCAGCAACCTTGTTGGCTAATTTCTTGTGATCATCACGATTTACAGCGATGTCCGTTGTCCGAGCCCCCATTTGTTGTTCTATCAGCGCCCAAGATTGGTGAATTTCCTGTAGAATTAAATCTAGCTTGTCTAGGTGGGCTTCCCCAGCTGTGGGTGGTACCATCTCCACAGAAATAGCGGTTGAGGCAGAGCTAGAGTCCTCCATGTCCTGGTTCTTGCCCTTAGTCCGACCCATCTCGTCGCAAGCGATGTCGCAGAGTCAACCAGAGAAATGGTAAGCTGGCGTTCCTTAGTGGCAAAGTGCTGCGCCACTTCAGGGGCTTGAGTAAGATTGTCGCAGTCAAGAATCTAACTCTTCCAAGTCCCCCAAAGCAGGAGTTATGAGCATAAGTGTCCCAACGTAGGAACCCTTCGAGAGTGTCCGACACCCTGCTGTAGCTCGCCACCTCGGTCAGATAACAGGGCACGGCTTGCGCATAACCAGACCATCCCAAGCCAGTGCCAGATGTGTGGCTCTGTATGTGGTTGGACCACTGTCCACTACAAACCACCAGAGCGAAATTGTCAGTGAAATATCAGTGGAGTGTTAATTAGGGAAGCGGTCACTGTGTAAATATTGATGCAAAGACCTGGGTAGAGGTAGGAGGCCAGTCAAGCTTGTACAGAACAGGGTCAATGCCCCAGCCAGTCCCAAACCAGGTTGAGGAGCATGCTGCATAACATCTGTAACTCCCGTGGATGAAAAACAAACGTAGGCCATACCTCTATTAGGGTAGTTCTGCAAAGCAATGGCCAGTAGAGGTTAAAGCATATGTGGAGAGTTGGCAGTAGACACTGTCCTAGAACCCTGAGCAGGTTTGCAATGCCTCCAGCTCCAATCTAACCGGCAATCTCTGTGCCAATATATGGGGCCTGCAGAGTCATAGCGCTGAGCCTCCTGCCCGTGCAAGCTCCTACAAGTGCAATAGGAGCCCAGTGTACATGTGCAAGGGGCCCTCTGCTCACTCCTCACAGCGTGACCCCTGCAGTGGCAATGCACAGCATTGCCAGGCCGCTGCAAATGACCACCTCACACCTCCGAGCCCCGCGGAGAAAGTTGGAACGGACTCACCAGGAGGAGCGCCCCCGACAAGGCAAAAGGTCAGTTGGCGCCCGCATCCGCAGGCAGCAGCTGGGCCATCAAGTCGGATCAGCAACTCGCTGTAGCCCCGCAACGATAACTGAGCTGCCAGCCGGCCCAAGGTCACACCTCCATTGTGGGTGAACGCCCAGGGGGGGTCCGATAGTCCGCAGCTCCTCGTACGTGGATTTATGCAGAGAGCCGGTCCCCCCCTTGATCGGTAGAAGGCGAGGGAGAGTTGGCAGGAGACGAGCACCGGCAAGACAGGCAGCCCCGCGATGCATTACACTCGGCGTTGCTGGAAAAAGAACAAAGTACACTACTGCATTCATAATCAACAATGACCTAATCAAAAAATAAGAATCTGAAAGCACCCTTGTCTACCAAGTGTTCAGCAAAATTGGTATAGATGTGAAACATATCCTTGCGAGTAGGTGGGAGACACTTTTAGTGACTTTGGCACTGCAATATATTCCATGTTGGAATGCTTGCCACTTGGTGAGCAAAGAAATATTGAGGAGCAATTCAGGAAATTTTATTTTACAATGCATGAGTAATGGCTTGCAATCATGCATAGAAATGTCCCTTCACCAACCATGGCATTTGAAGTCCATGAAGCCTCACTCTGGTACTCTGCACAAGTTCTAGATCCCTTCTGTTAGGGGGAATTTTCTCAGAACTTTCAAAAGTACTGCTTCATTTTTGACACCCTCAATAACTGAGGGCATATGCACCCAGTTCAAGGCATATATTGCAGAGCCTGTCCCAGAGAATCGCAATCTTCAGGTTCAGCAGTATTGGCATGGGGAGCTGTGTCAGTGGCCAGAGTGAGAAAATTGTGTACTGGCTGTTTTGGCAATGCCTGCCTCGTGCCAATGTTGAGAGGGCCTTTTCACAGATAAAAGTTTACATAGGAAGGCAAGAGCGAGCGCGCGTGATGACCAAAGACTCACTGAAGAAGTATTGCATGCTCTGGGAAGCCCATGGGCAGCTATGCGCTCTATAAATCCCGTAAACATAAACAAAAAAACAAACGGATGTTGTACTACAAAATTTGTTTTGTAAAAATGTATTTGGACTCGTACACTGTACGTACACTGTCTATATGCCATGCACTGTCAATTCAGAAAGTAAGCAATAATAAAAGCAAAACGTTCCATAAACACTGGAAAAACACTTTGTTGTTTTTATGGCGTGGAAATGTATAACCACTGATCACTACAGGTTTTTTTAAGGTATTAAAAGCACTGAAAAAAACCCCAACAGAATTTACCAAAAATAGAAACTGAAAACAGGAAAGTCTAATTATATCAAACCTTAGAGTGGCGAGCTCCTGACTGGCTACTCTAATTGTCATGTTTAAGCCTGAGCAAAGCACTATGCTACGCTTGCATAGTTTGCGCTACTTCGCACTGCACGAATTGCACGTAGCACAGTGCAAACACGCGTAGCGGTCATTTTTTGCAAGCAAAATGACATCCCGGCGAGACTTTTTCCTCATTCGCGATCAGCAACATCAAGTTGCTGATCGCGAGCGTGGAAAATAAACCTCCCGGCGAGATTCTCAACGCGGGGAGGTAAGGTTTCTCATTGCGAGTGGTCGCGTATGCTCGCGACCGCTCGCGATGAGAAACTACCAGTTCGCGTTGAGAAACCTGCCGCTCAAGTAAAAATCTATTAGAGCAGCAGAAAACTACAGCTCGCGCTGTGCAAGATGCCGTTTTCAATGATTGCACAGTGCGGACAAGCATTCGGCACTGTGCAATGATTGAAAACGGCATCTTTCACAGTGCGAACAGGGTACTACGCAGTTCGCGAAGTGCTACACGTAGCTCGCGAGGTGCACTTTGCGTAGCTACGTGTAGCTCTACTTCGCGAACTACGCCCAGGGTTAGTCATGTTTACCGAGTCTGCCCCTTCCCCCAATATCAGCCATGATAGATTACCTTAATGTTGTGGCATGAACGACTGAAAAGGTTATCTTGTTCTTCAATGTTTTTATTTTATAGTGAGTATATTACTTTGTATTTAGGGCAGCGTAATGTATTTATCTGCTTGGAAGTTAACATTTGGGCTTATGTTGCATATCGAAACATGTCTGTAAATTAAATTAGTAAATTGGTTGTTTCATATCCTCTTTTTCGATCCTTCTCAAATAGGCAAAATAATGTACAGGAGTTTTTGGCTGATCAGAGTTGTGGATTTCCAACAGAACGCTTCAAGAAAGTAACTGGCAAACCTCTGTTTACAGATGAACAATTCATGGTAAGACACACTTCTGCTGTACAACTCTATTTCACATTTCAGTGTGAATTATTTATTTATTGTGTACGGGTAGGTAGTAATTTGGAACATATCTATCTATCATCCTTTACATAGCCTATAAAATATTTAGTGTTGTGTGGGTTCTGTAGTTTTAATTATCTAGAGTATAAATCCTTGGTTTTACGTTAGCAATTGTATACAGGTTTAATAAAAGTCAGATCCAGCATTGCTACTAATCCGATCTCTTTTTGATAAAGTATATCTTAATACCTAACATTCTTACAATTTGATGTTGGTGTCTGTGTAACAGATGAATCCCAAAATTCAGAATCATGTGCTGTGTATGGGTGCTAAACAGTGTAAGACCTGGGTGTTTTATATAGCTTTGCAGCGTGAATCTTTCTGGATTCACTATGCTGTGCATTATTCCGCGGTCTGGTGGTTGGGTCCGGAATCGTAGTCTTTCTTTTGTCTTTTTTTTTTTTTTTTTTTTTTTTTTTTTTTCGGCCCGGGTGGGCGTCTGTCCCACCATTTGGTGTACTTCTCGTGACGTCTGCATGCTTCCTGTGGAAGTCCCACCATGGGGCGCCAGCTTCAGATTCTTTTTTCCGCCGTTGGGTCTGGATCGTCACCGAGAAGCTCCAGATTTTTTTAACGAAGAAAGAAGAGCACGAGTTTCATCGGAGGAAAATTAAAGGAGACTACAGACAGGAAGAACATCGAGCCGGGACGACGAAGAAGGAGGAGAACCTCTATCTTCGACGTCCAACGGAGAATGCGCACTCGGACACTGAGCGCAGGAATGGACAAAACACCTTTTAAATTCTGCCGTAACTGCCACCACAAGTACGCGCAGAAGGACCAACATCCGGTCTGCAACCTTTGCCTGCCAGTCGACCACGAGAGCAAAGACTGCAACGCCTGCTCCGCCTTCACACCGAAGACACTCAGGGTGAGAGAGAGGCAGAGGAGAGCCAACTACAACATGGAAGGCAAGGGTCTCTGTACGACCTGGGCCTCTCCACCGACCATGAAGACAACGTCGCCGAGGGACCTGATGACTTCACGGTCGCAGAGACCGATAAGAAGACGTCGAGCACAAAAACCCAGAAAGGGCCCCGAAAAACAGAGACTGACTCTCGAAAACCAGAGTCTAAGTCCTCGAAAGGAACACCGGTGCTGAAAATTTTGACGACCGCGAGTGGATCCAAGGGCGAAAGGCCCAGCGGATCCTCAGAAGGACTCCCAGGTGCCGAAGGCCACCGAAAAACAAAGTTCGTCGAAACAGGCCCACGAGGTTGGGCGTTCGACGACAAAGGACAAGGTCGCGTCAACGCAAGCTCTGTCGAATAGGCCAGCGCTCTACGCCGAACATGCCTTCGAAATGGAGAAGAAAAAGAGAAGGCTCGAGGCAGAGATGGAGAGCATCCTTCAAAGGAATTCGACGAGAAGATGAAGAAATTTACAATCCCAACGAAACCACCGACGGTTATCGTCGAGGTCGAAGAGCAGGGCGAGTTTGACGCCGAAGAGCAGTCGAACTCCAGAAGAAGAGGAAGATTATCTCTACTATGAGGAAGAAGAAGAGGAGGGACAGCAATCTAACTACGGCTCGGCGCCGTTGACGACGCAAGACCTGGAATGGCAGGACCTAGACGCTGAAAATCCAGAAGAGCCCGTGGAGACTTATCCTTCGAGGCCTTCGCCGCCAGATGATATTGGGGCTTACAACATGGCCGTAAAGAGCGCGGCAGCAGCTTTTGGCGTTCAACTAGAGGAGGAAAAACCGAATGCGGACTTTTTACTCGACTCTGCTCCCCATCCGAACTAGGAGCCAGTTCCTCCCCATGCTTGAGTGTCATGAACAAGGGGAAGGAGGCGTTCAAGGACCCTGTAACCTGCAGATCCATCACACCCAGAACAGAGAAAAAATATAAACCTTCCTCTCAGGACCCTCCATACATCAAGGGATCTGTCACAGCAGACTCAATTATCGCATCTACAGCCAGAAAGAGGGCCAATGTTCCGGCAACCTCTGGACCACCTCCTGACAAGGAGAGCAGATGAATGGACCTCACTGGCAGGAAAATAGAGAGAAACGCGGCAATGCACTGGCGCATGGCGAACTCCAATGCACTACTGAACAGGCACCAGTACCAACATTGGGACGAAATGGGGGACCTCATCAAGCATCTCCTCTAGCAATACCAACAAAGAGCTTCGCATCTAGTGGAAGAGGGGAAGAATATAGCAAATACATGCCTTAAAACAGCGTTGGACGGGGCAGAGACATCAAGCAGACTGATGGCAATAGGAATCACTGAAAGGAGACAGGCCTGGCTCAGAATTTCAGGATTCAAGCAAGAGGTACAGAACAACATCCTGAACACCCCTTTCAACGGAGAAACGCTGTTCGGGGCACCAGTCGATGAGAAACTCACCCAACTCAAAAAAGAGAATGAGACGGCGAGGTACATGGGGGCCCTGCAATTCAGAGGGATGAGAAGAGGTACCCCGACAAGGAGACCTTACGGAAGGGGAGGAAGCCAGCCAGTAACGTCACATCAAACATTCCAGCAAGGCGAGGGTCACGGGCAACAGGGGCCGCAGAAACAAATGGCAGTACCAGCCTCGGGGTCAGTCCTTTCGCAGTAGGGGAAACGGACAAGGCCAAAGAAGAGGGGGGAGACCAACCTGCCTCAAAGTGACTTCGCACGGAGGAGAGTGCTCACCCACCGCATCCCTCCAAGGGTAGAGCACAAAGGAACCAACAAAAGAGGGTTACACGAACCAAACGCCTACGAGCATGCAACACCGGTGGGTGGAAGACTCCGATTTTTCCTCCACTCGTAGAGTAAGCACTACAGCTACTCCAAAAGGAGGCCATAGAACCAGTACCATTCAAAGAAAGGAACAAGGGAGTGTACTCAAACTACTTCCTGGTACCAAAGGTGGACGAAACACTAAGGACCCATCCTGGTTCTACGATTCCTAAACAAGTACGTAAGGACGCAAAAATTCAAATTGACATCCCAACAAGAATTACTCCCACAAATGAGAGACGGAGACTTCATGTTCACCGTGGATCTCAAAGATGCCTACCTGCACATCCCAATGAACAGGCAGCACAAGAATCTGTTATGTTTCACCATCAACCAGGATCACTACCAATTCACAACCTTGGCATTCGGTCTAAAGTCCGCACCAAGGGTTTTCACCAAATGCCTTGCAGCAGTAGCAGCGTAACTGCGGAGGGAAGGGATTCACGTGTATCCTTACCTCTACGACTGGCTAATTAAGGCAAGTGCATGCAAAAAATGCGAGGAACACGCACAGCGTGTCACAAGAACACTAACAAAGCTGGGGTTCTCAATACACTGGGGGAAATCATCAATGGAACCAGAACAAGTGAAGATCTTCCTGGGGGCGCAGATCAACACCGTAAAGAGAACGGTGATGCCCAGCGAGAAGGACACTAGCCCTACTGAAGGAGACGCGCCTCTACCAGAAGGGGCGAGCTCTGACTGAACAGCGAGCAAGATCATGGGGATGATGGCGTCATGCATTCACCTAGTTCCCAATGTGCACCTACACATGAGACCATTCCAGGAATGGCTGCAACAGCAATGGTCACAAGCAAACGGAAGTTGGGAGGATCTAGTGGTTGTAACGCACGCAGTGCAAGAAGAGATAGCATGGCGGAACAGGGAGAACATAACAATAGGGAAGCCCTTAATACCACCAAGCCCAACAGTGACCATCACCACAGACGCATCCCAGATAGGATGGGGAGCACATATGAACAAGCTTAGAGTGAGGGGTCTGTGGACTCCAACAGATGCAGTCAGACACATCAACTATCTGGAATTAAAGACCGTACTGCTAGCACTGAAGGCCTTCCAGAAAAAACTGTACAACCAAAGGGTGTTGATACAAACAGACAATACTACAACTATGTTCTACATAAACAAGCAGGGAGGGACACAATCGTTCCCCCTGTCCAACCTGGCACAGGAAATTTGGAGATGGGCCATCGTGCTCAAAATAGACCTGCTTGCCATACACCAACCGGGGAAGGACAATGTGGAACCAGACTGGCTCAGCAGGCAGACTTCAGCATGCCACGAGTGGGAACTCAATGGGCAGGAAACGCAAAAACTATTCAAGATGTGGGGCACACCCACAATAGACCTGTTTGCAACAAACCTGAATGCAAAATGCCAAAACTTCGCATCCAGACAACCAGGAAAACTATCCCAGGGGAATGCCCTATGGATAAGTTGGTCAAGAACATTTGCCTACGCTTTTCCACCGATACCACTGATACACAGGGTACTCAACAAGTGCAGGACCAGCAACATGACGCTGATCCTAGTGGCACCACTGTGGGCAAGACAGACATGGTACTCTCAAATAGTGGAAATGGCACAGGGGCCACCACACAAGTTCACAAAAACAAAAGACTTGCTCTCCATTCAGAACGGAGAAGTTCTACACCCAGAGCCAGGGAGCCTCGGCCTAGCGGCATGGCTCCTGAAGACATAGAGTTTGCACACCTTAAGCTACCTCAAAGCACTATGCGAGTGCTCCGGGAGGCAAGGAGACCGACCACACGGAAATGCTATGGGGAAAAGTGGAAGAGGTTCACACTCTGGTGCAGAAAAAATAAACTGCAAAATAAGTTGACAAGGGAGTCAACGGTGCTTAGATACCTCACGCATCTACTAAAAGCCAAACTATGTTCGTCTTCGCTAAGAGTACACCTAGCGGCGATTGTGGCCTACACTCGAGGTGAGACGGGAGAAAGTTTCTTTACGTCACGAGTAGTAAAGAGATTCCTGGAGGGGGCAAAAAGGATAACGCCACGAAAGAGGATTCCGCCGCCGGCATGGAACCTCAACATAGTCCTGACGGAACTTATGAAGGCGCCCTTTGAGCCCATCCACAAGGCCTCACTACAAATGCTGACCATGAAAACAGCCTTTCTGGTAGCAATAACCTCGCTGCGCAGAGTGAGCGAACTGCAAGCGTTAACGCTGCAAGAGCCCTACATCCAAATACACAAGGACCGAGTCGTAATGAGGACTGACCCACACTTCATGCCGAAGGTCGTGTCAGCTTTCCATATGAACCAAACTATACAAATACCTAATTTCTTTCAAAACCCAGTCCCAAACGCAGAGAGGGCACTACACTCTAGACGCTAGAAGAGCGGTGATGCACTACATCGAGAGAACAAAGGAGCACAGGAAATGCAAGCAGTTTTTTGTCCTTCGCAACCAGCTTCCTGGGTAGACCAGTAACGAAAAGCACCATCGCACGATGGATCGCACTAACAATACAATTCTGCCACAAACAGGCAGGGCAAGAGCTAACGGAGGGGGCACGGGCACGCTCCACAAGAAAGAAGGGAGCAATGATTGCCTTTCTGGCAAACACACCCATTCAAGACATATGACTGGCGGCAACATGGGCTTCAGTGCATACGTTCACTAAGCACTACTGCGTGGATATACAAATGAACAAGGAAGCACAAGTAGGGCAAAAGGTGCTTCAACATATATTCAACGACCAACGCTCATCTTCCACCCAGCCGCCACAAAGATGACAAACCGCTACAAAGTCTATGCACAGCATAGTGAATCCAGAAAGATTCACGCTGCAAAACGAATAGTTTCTTACCTGTCGGTGTAGTTTTGCAGCTTGAAGATCTTTCTGGATTCACTAGCGAACCCACCCACCTCCGCCAGAAAGATGAGGCAGGAGAGGAAGGTGGAAGGACAGAGTAAAAGAACAAAAGAATACTGAAAGTGGATACATTGGAAAAGGAGAATACTAAAGAACGCCTAGGGTTAAAAAAAAAAAAAAAAAAAGAAAAGGGGGAAAAAAGAAACCGAAGATGGCGCCCCAAGGTGGGACTTCCGCAGGAAGCATGCCGACGTCACGAGGTACACCAAATGGTGGGACGTCGACGCCCACCTGGGCTACAAAAAAAAAGACAAAAGAGACTACGATTCCGGACCCAACCACCAGACCGCAGAATAATGCACAGCATAGTGAATCCAGAAAGATCTTCAAGCTGCAAAACTACACCGACCGGTAAACTATTCGTTCCTGTAAAAATGCCTACAATTCTAACAAGTAGCAAAGATTCAAAAGGGAACAGGGACTCCAGTTGGGGAACCAAGAACGACTGCAGGAAGAGGCAATAGAGAGCGAAAGAGGAATCCAACACTGGAGTATTGTTTTTTGGATCATAAAGCATGACTTAACTCTGCATTCAATACGGGACCTTTGGTTTGTCAACCAGTTCACCCAAAGGGTCCAGATGACGAAGCTTCAAGAGCTCATATCCCTATTAGAGGAAGGAGGCTACCTGGTAATCTTAGATTTATAGTATGTATACTTCCACAGCCCTATACAACTTTCACATGGAAGAAACCTCGGGTTTGTAATGGTTATCAGTTCAAAGTGTTGCCAGTTGCCATGTAGCTTGCACCAAGATCATTCATCAAAACACTAGCAGTCATAGCAACTCTCCTCAGAAGACAGTAAATTCATGTGTATCGCTACATGGACGGCTGGCTGGTAAAGGTAAAAATGTCAACCAATGCAAGGCAGATAATCAGAAGATTGTTTATTTCATCAGCTGGGGCTCATAGTAAATCAGAAAAAATCTTCCCCCTCCTAGAGAAATAAGAATCTTTCCTGGGGCAGATTTAGATACATATTAAGCAGTGAAGTACCCTACCTTAAAGAAATTTGCAAGCATTAAATGAACTTGCTTTTAGCAGACCTGTGTATCTTCGATGGTGAGGACAGTGATGAAACTATTGGATATGATGACATCTTGCCCTCACTTGACAGCAAACGCGAGATCAGCCATTCCTTAATAGATCTCGTGTAAACCGCTAGTGGTCTCAAACATTGGAAAAATTGTAAGATCACGTGTTGGTTACTGACCAGGTCAGCATGTAGGTGATATTGTGGGTCAAGAACAATATGCTGAACACCACCTACTGTTTTGCCTCAGGGTATCATAATAGACGTGGCACATGCAGGCTGTGGAGCACAGGGACATATGGGACAATTGAAGATATAAAAGTAATGTGATCTGCCCATGAGGCACCAAACCCATCAGTTGCTTAGGAGTTGAACACAATTCTAATGGACAACAAGACTAGTTTACTTGGAAAAGCAGGGAAGAAAAGTCTCTCTTACCCATTTTCAAAACTGCCATAGTTTATCTGCAAGTGGGTCATTGTAAGAAACAAATTTAATATCAAATCGCATACCAGGAGTAGAATAAACTCGAGCAGACCAGCTCAGCAGATGGTCAAATACATCCATAAAAGGGAACTGAAGCAAGAGCTAGCAAAATACAAATTCCAAAAGTGGGGGACAACCAAGGTAGACTGATTAGCAACAGCAGAAAATAGAAGATGTGAATCCTTCAAATACAGGCCCTACCATGCCCAGTCTTGGGGAATGCTCTGTCGATAAGCTGGGATAGTTTCTTATGCTTTTCCCCCCAGCACCATTGATTCCCATATTCTTAAAGTTCAGGATATACCACACGACTCCGACTCAAGTTAATGCAAGGGGGGGTCCATATCAAGCATGTTTGTCTTACATAATATAGAAAACACAGGGTCTTTATTCAAATATCTTAATGCACCCAGGCACCCTATTGGGGAAAGGGATGGGGTAGTGTTTCACCCAAATCCAGGAGCAGTGGTGTAACAACCTTGCGTGGCCTACCCGCAAGAAATGCTAAAGGATGCACAATTCTCCTTGCACTGCTACCCAGTTTTCCCCCTACTGTTCAAATACCTAACCGTTGCAACACACCACCTATGGTATCAATAGGACTTTCATTAATGCAGTTAACTTAAAAGTAGAACATGCTGTACAATCGGTGGCATCAGAGCATACCAAAGGCCATTATCTGCGTCATTGGTTTACAAAATTGATGTTGAGGGGCTGACTGTGTGTCTTCCATTGATCTCAATGAAACTTCTATTGTTGCGGCCCTTAAAGTCATGATGGGGGTGTATTGTAAAAGATTTGCAGATGTGAATGAAAACCTTTGAACAAGAATGGAAGACTAAATTGTCCTTAGAAACTTCCACATTTGACTAAAAATTAGGGTTCTTCCTTCTCATATTTAGTATTACCCTGAGGCCACTGGTGAGAAAACACTATCTGACATAGTTCCAATCCCGGCTTCCCTATCGCTAAATGGTGAGATCCTGGGTAAGTCAATGAACATCCTTTTACCTTGCTTTCCTGACCCTGGTCTGTCAAAACAGGAAATGACAAAGTGTTTGCTGGAAGTTGCAGCTCTAAGGGTATAAATACCTTCTCCATTTCGCAAAGAGTGGGCAATCTAGACCTTTTCAAGAAAAGCAGGGAAATGAGTAGCGTTTCATGGAGGTTTGGAGAAAATGTGCCACACTTTGATTTTTACGACTTCGCTTTCCCTATAAATGAGCAAGTAATCCACAGGTTTTGCACACTGTTTTAGAGTGTACCTCATTTAAAATCCCATTACTAGCAGGTCTGCTACAGTACACTAAAGTCTTATTTCTTTGCATCAGCAAATCATTGTGCCACACCAGATGCAGCCCCTGATTGTGTCCATTCGTCTTCCTGTGAGTGTTGTTACCCCATCAATTGTGAGCAACAGCAAATAAGATCTCTTGGGAATTTCGGACATTGAAGACAAAATAATGTGTAAGGATGCAGCCATCCGGGCTAAACTACTTGCAATATGTGTGCCTGTTGCTTTAACATTCCAGAGGGCTGCTCATCTGTGTTTTGGCATGTTGTGAGAAGCAAAGTTGCATGTGCCAAACCGCCTGTAGGTTCTACTGCTTAATAAAGAAAAGGGAGGCTCAATGCACCAGTGGCTGCAAAAACCTTCCTGGGGTTCCTATTGGTTCCCAAACTGCTCTTGTTTTCCTAACTATTGCATATGTTCTTGTGTTACCGTTCAATATTGTCTTGCTAGTCTGCACAACACCACATACAATATGCAAACCCTTGAAAGCTTCCATGCTGCCACAGCATGAAGACCACACTTTGCACGGGGTCATAGCAATAATGGAAGAACACGGTTGTGAAGAGTTGCAAGAAACTAGTATCATCATTTTATTACCAACTAATTGATGCTGAGTTGTGCCACCTGAACCAGGCACTACAGTATTGTTGAAAGACCTTCTAGATCTGTTTATGTAAGAAATAACCATCAGACCCCTATCTATAAGGAAGGGCGGTACCAAATGAAAGTAACTTATTTATTTGGGAGCCTACAGCCCCACCCAAAGGTGGAGAAGAGATACTTGAACAGACCCTGTATAAGTGAGTATCCATTAGACATGGCATCTTTGGTTATGGTTTCGACTACCCAAATTGCATAATTAGGAAAGGCAAGCATGCAACTGGAGTGGTGTGGACTATGGGATATACATAATCTGCAAGAGACATGGTCCATAATGGGTGGATGAGAGTTAGAAGTGTTGTGTTAAGTGGAAGCTGGATATCAGTCAGTGGGCAGTGTTTAGATAATGGTGTAAGCCACATGCCGCTTAAAAATCTGATGAATGATAAGTCTTCCACGCTGACAGACAGCCACATGGTCATTAGTTTGTAGGAATGTGTAGGTGCCAAGCTCCAGAGTGACTGGGGTTGCAAGCCTAGCTTCTCTTAGGGATTTTCTTGAAGCTCTGCTCATCTCCAACTCCCTCAAAAGTCCTATCCCATTGTGTAACTGTTTTTCACTTGGTTTGGTGGACAATGTTATCAAGAAAGTCGCAGATACCTAGGGCTCTACTCACTTGCTTTCCAGTTTGCTAACATCGCTCTTCTTCTTTTTTCT
This sequence comes from Triturus cristatus, assembly GCF_964204655.1. Lineage (NCBI taxonomy): Eukaryota > Metazoa > Chordata > Amphibia > Caudata > Salamandridae > Triturus > Triturus cristatus. Next base: position 91,828,341 of record NC_140592.1, read on the forward strand.
GGCGTTAGCAACTGGGATGATCGGGGGTGAAAAGGGTCATTGTTAATAAGGGTTCTATTGGGCAGATGGCTGAAACCAAGTGGCTAAAAACTCAATTACTTAATGATTAAGTAAATAAAATGATAGATGTTTAGGTTTGAATGGTTAGATAAAATGATAAATGTAATTAAAATGATAGATGCACGTGCCTACAAATGACACAACCATCCTGGTAAAGTGTGTATTTTTTTCAGAGATGCTGTGCAACATGGCTAAGGCCCATTGACAGTCAATAGGTCCCAAAGAAGAGACCCATTGTCTTTGCCAGTGCTGATTTCCATGGCTAACACCTAACCCGACCACTCTGCCGTCAGTCCTTCCAATCTCGTATCTACATGCTCCTTGCTATGTCTCTACCACCCCTGTCAACTCATTATCCAACTTGCACTATATTGCTCCATCCATTTCCCTTGGTCTTCTGATCTCGTTTGACCTCTATCTTAAGGTTTCCAGCACATGCTCTTTTTCCCAATCTTTGGTATTTCTCTGTCTCTCTATCCTTTTGACTCATTTATCCCATTACCTTTCCCTCTGTTACCTCTTTGTATTTTCCTGTTCCTGCTTCCTGTACTTTCCATTTACTGCCATCTCCACACCTTGCACTTGCTCGTTCCATTTTTCTCTTGATTCTGCTCTTGCTGTTATATATCTTCGTTCTATTTTGCTTTCTCATTCCAATCTTTCCTACCTTGCAGTAGTCACCCTTGTGGTTTTCTTCTCCTTTTTCGGTCTCAGCTAGAGTGCATGTGCTGTCTCGAAGAGACTTGTTTTCAGTCTGCGGGCTTCAGCTTACCATTTGCTTGCTCCATCAGCGCTCTCATATCCTTTGTCCATGGCTTGCATGTGTCATACCTTTTTAGGTCTCTCCTTGTTATCGGTTAAGCGATCGCAAAGCGAGACTATAGTAAGGGGCTTTTAAAAGTGCTCAGAAAAGCGGATTGCATGGCGAGCACGCGCACAATCGCGCGCATCGTGCCGCCATGCAATCCGTTTGGCATCCTACTTCAAAGGGTCCGCTCCCGCCAAGCACGCGCGCCTCGCTCCGCCGGGCTTGTTTTCATTTGCTTTGGTTCATGTTTTGATTGTTGTTGCCACAGCTGCCCATTTCGTTTCCCCTTTGAAGTAGCATTCCCATGAGGCATTTCAGGCTGTCTGAGCTAAATTCTGCTAGCTGGCTCCGTATCCCGTCTGCTGGCCTTGTTTTGCTTTTTAGTGACCGTTGTCCAGGCCTCCTTTTGCGACTGCCCTTCTTCTGGGGTGGTACAAAAGGGGTGGTGATGGACGGAGCATCAGAACCAATCAAACACTCACACCCAGTCAACAGATCTGGGTTTGATCTATCACCGTTCTTTAGCCCACTCTGCCACCCCAGTTCAGACATGGCCATATGCAAATCAGTCTGACCCTGTGCCTCATGGGAACAGTCCAGCCCGAACTGTCAAGCCATGCCTTCCCTGGACCGGAAACAAGCTTCCTAGGACCGGTTTCTGGCATTTCAGCCGTCTTCAGCCAGGCTTGCTTGAATCCAGTGGCAAAGTGAGCAAGGGACTCACGTCTGAGCATACCCTGCCAACTTATGGCGAACAAAGCGGTACAAAAGGGGTGGTGATGGACGGAGCATCAGAACGAATCAAACACTCACACCCAGTCAACAGATCTGGGTTTGATCCATCACCGTTCTTTAGCCCACTCTGCCAACCCAGTTCAGACATGGCCATATGCAAATCAGTCTGACCCTGTGCCTCATGGGAACAGTCCAGCCCGAACTGTCAAGCCATGCCTTCCCTGGACCGGAAACAAGCTTCCTAGGACCGGTTTCTGGCATGGTGGTTCTGATGCTCCGTCCATCACCACCCTCTTTTGTACCGCTTTATTCGCCATAAGTTGGCAGGGTATGCTCAGACGTGAGTCCCTTGCTCACTTTGCCACTGGATTCAAGCAAGCCTGGCTGAAGAAGGCTGAAATGCCAGAAACCGGTCCTAGGAAGCTTGTTTCCGGTCCAGGGAAGGCATGGCTTGGCAGTTCGGGCTGGACGGTTCCCATGACGCACAGGGTCAGACTGATTTGCATATGGCCATGTCTGAACTGGGTTGGCAGAGTGGGCTAAAGAACGGTGATGGATCAAACCCAGATCTGTTGACTGGGTGTGAGTGTTTGATTCGTTCTGATGCTCCGTCCATCACCACCCTCTTTTGTACCGCTTTATTCGCCATAAGTTGGCAGGGTATGCTCAGACGTGAGTCCCTTGCTCACTTTGCCACTGGATTCAAGCAAGCCTGGCTGAAGAAGGCTGAAATGCCAGAAACCGGTCCTAGGAAGCTTGTTTCCGGTCCAGGGAAGGCATGGCTTGGCAGTTCGGGCTGGACTGTTCCCATGAGGCACAGGGTCAGACTGATTTGCATATGGCCATGTCTGAACTGGGTTGGCAGAGTGGGCTAAAGAACGGTGATGGATCAAACCCAGATCTGTTGACTGGGTGTGAGTGTTTGATTGGTTCTGATGCTCCGTCCATCACCACCCTCTTTTGTACCGCTTTATTCGCCATAAGTTGGCAGGGTATGCTCAGACGTGAGTCCCTTGCTCACTTTGCCACTGGATTCAAGCAAGCCTGGCTGAAGAAGGCTGAAATGCCAGAAACCGGTCCTAGGAAGCTTGTTTCCGGTCCAGGGAAGGCATGGCTTGGCAGTTCGGGCTGGACTGTTCCCATGAGGCACAGGGTCAGACTGATTTGCATATGGCCATGTCTGAACTGGGGTGGCAGAGTGGGCTAAAGAACGGTGATGGATCAAACCCAGATCTGTTGACTGGGTGTGAGTGTTTGATTGGTTCTGATGCTCCGTCCATCACCACCCTCTTTTGTACCGCTTCTTCTGGGGTGAGCGGGGTGTGTTTTGCAGTCACCTTGAGGAATATGTGAGCTGCATGTCAATACTGGTTCATCCAAGCGTCTGAAATGCTGTGAAAACATTCATGTGTTTTTTCCTAGTGATATTTGTTCTTTCGCTGCACTGAGCGGGACGTCTTTTTCCTCATAGCCAAACTTTCAAATGGGGTGCGAGTCATGGGGACTTGTTCCTTGAAAGTATTAACTGCGATGTACTTCCTGTTCCAGTGATAGGCCATGGCTGTGAGAAATCAGAGTTTGGGACACGTCGTAGGGAGCGCTCCACTACAGCATAAACAGTCTGTAGCTTTTCATGTTCAGCATTGCTTGGCAATTGATTTTTTTGGTGTGTGTGCTTCTGCCTATGCACGTATGTCCAAGGGTCCCCAATTACCACTCTAACCAAGGCTTATGCTGTGGCGATATGAGAAACTGCCGTCAAGAGAAAAGCAGAAAACATGCAACTGCACTGAACATGACTGAACATTATTATGTCTGTCATATGTGTCATACAGTTTACATACATTACAAATAGAAAATCCAGTCCTGTGTATTCAGAGACTTTCGAGATACACAGGTACGTGTAATCCGCCACGCATGCTATAACCACTACTCAAAAGCCCCTTGGTTTGAGAGTGTGGGGGTGTTTGGACAGTCACATCGATTCACTCAGTAGATCAAGTCAGCAGCCCGGGTCGGTTCCACTGAGTTTTAAAATACAGACTTGCTCGCCTATTTACAATCGATTGCAGGCGTAGCATGTTCAGGAGCTGAGCATCCCTTCTTGTTGCATTGTCTGACAAAAAATACCCATAACACTACTTATGCAATCAATCCGATGTACATTGCACGTGTAGATCAGGATGAGGCATGGTACTGAATGACTGTCTCTCATTCTCAATGCCCATGTAGGCCGATTAGCTGAGTCGATACATGCCACACAAACCATCCATCCTCTTGTTGAAAGTAGTTACTTGTTTTATTTAAGAGTTTGAGCCCTGTTTATACATGGCAGATAGCAGCAAATGCACAACCATTCAGCGATGTCACTCAGTGGTACCTTATGCCGTGAGACTTTACAACTTACAAACCTCTAAATTAATGTTTATCTCTACAACATTTATGGCACTCCTCAGTACTGCGCTTACAATATGTATTTCATTCATAGCACACTCTCGGCAGCAGGCGCTCTGCACACTGAGCTACCTCGCTCACTGGTGGTGTAATACTTATAAATGTTTATCTTTCTAAAGCATATTTTTCCGTTAAGATTGTGGGCGTTATACTCTTGTTTTAATAAACAGTTTGGGCCCTCTTTACACTAGGCTTTGGCCTGCTTACAGCGGCACGCGCACAACCTTTCAGCTATCTCACTAAGTGATTGAGAATGTTGTGAAACTTCATAACTTACAAGCCTTTACATTAATATTTATCTGTACAACATTTATGGTGCGGCTTGGTATATTTCTTTCATTTATGGCACTCCCAGCAGCAGGCACTCTACACACTGAGCTACCTCACTCACTGCTGGTGCAATGTGTCTTTTTTGAAGCACACCTAGATCGTGAGTGTTATGCTATCATTTTATTAAAGAGTTTGGGCTCTGTTTACACGTGGCTATCACCTGATCACAGCAGTAGATGCACAAACAACCAGAGAGCTTTGGAGCGTGTCACATGGTCACCAGTAACTTTATTTAATTGCACATTTCTTTGTAACAAAGACACGTGGGCATTCAATGGATTCTGGGTCGTTTTAATTTTGATTCATTAACTTAAATATTAGCTGTAATTAAGGGGTGTACACTGCACCAAGCTTTAACGACTTACACCCTTTGAGGGACATTTTGTGTAGCTGTGCAAGCACGACTTTATGTTTAAAATTGGAGCACGGTGGATCTGCTTTGACAAATTAGTTTGATAAGAAATTTTTGCAACACAATTCCACTCCACACATTTCCATTCCACACCAACTCAATAACACATTTACACAACACACCACATACATCCAATCCACATCATCAAATACCACAGCATGCCACACAATTCAACAGCACACCAAATAATTAAACTCCACAACATACCACTCCAACTCAAAATACCATTCCACATAATGACAATCCATGACACAATCCCACTCCACATAATTCCAGTACACTCATAACACAATTACTATCCACATAATTTCTCTGCGCACCGTGCCACATAATTCCACTACAAACATCCACTCCACACAATTCCACAACTAATAATTATACTCCACATCATGCACATCCACTACCCACCATAACACCTGGGTAAAAGACATTGTCATTTACAAAGCCAATAGTTCTAACACTCACAAATGCGAGACCTTTTGGCATTGCCAATGCGTCCTCCCTTTTTTTAGAGGCGCCAATAAGCACTGACACTCTCTCTGAGGCAGCGCAGCCACTGTCTCCTCTCTTCTCCTGGGCAGCTGGACCCCCGGCTTTGACTCGTCTTCTACTGCTGAGGATGGACCACGTGTCTGCAGCAGCATTCTTATCAGCCTCTCCTAGCCCATGCTCCCACCCCCTGCCCCCCCTAACCACAACACCCCACACTCTCAGACCCCGCCTTCCTTCCTGCCTGGGGTCTGGCAACAGCCCTGAAGCGGTAGGTGGAGGGCTGCGGCGGTTGCACTCAGCACCCGGGGAATGAGGTTCAAGGCACGGACACATCACATGAGATCTCAGCAGCAGGTGCGATAACACACTGAGCTACCAGCTCGTGGAGTTTACAAGGAGAACCGGATTCACACCACGGATCTGCTGGTCATTACTGATCTCCTGCACCTGCAGCTGACCTTCAGTGGGGAACTGGCACAATCTGATAAGCGTGTAATGAGTTGTTTTCTCCAGTCTGGCTTGGGGTGGAATACACATCAGCGCTGGTGGCCCTCGCGGGCAGCGGCTGCTATTATATTGGCATGCACAACTGAAAGGGCATTCAAGGTAAACAAGAAGCGAGGGTGACTTTTCTTGGCAATGAGCAGTCAAATGAAAGGCAGTAGGTAAGAAGGCGCACTGATCTAAACGCTCACTGCTGACATCTTTGGCGATTTGCGTGCTATGGGCTCGCATCCGAGCAATGCGAATTGCAATCATTTAGAGGTACGTTAACCGAAATCCCATCATATTGAGTAATAGTAACACGTTGTTAAAGTACTTAACAACAGAAGTGCACAATGAAGCTCTACATAAAAACAAGCCATTGGTATCAATAGGCCAACTGCAGTTAGTTCTCTCCAGTTCATGTATTGTTAGAGCTGCCTGAAAAAAATAAAATTCAGTTGATATATGCCTTTAATGCTAACAGATTTAAATAATAATGGGTTTTTTGTCGGTGTAAATTTTAATTCAGTAAGGTAAATCCAGTGAAGATTCATCATAAAATCTTTATTCGGCATGCAAAAACAACCATTAAAGAACAAGATAACCCAGCAAAAGTTACAGTGCAAATATAAAACACATGCGTAACATTTAAATAAATAAAATTTAATTACCAAACATCAATAGGACAAGATACAAAAAAACTACCGTTAGCAGCAAAGTATATCATTCGGTCTACAAAGACTAGACCTCAATGTGGCTTGTAAAAAAAAAAAAAGAGGTGATGGCATATAGTACATGGTAATTAGGGAGCAACTTCAAATACATAAGAGCAGGAAGTACTTGGATAAAAGTCAAGGTGCTTAGCAGAAAAACAAACTGCCTTCTTGGCACACTCAAATATTTGCACAACATAACATGTAAAGTGTCCTGCGGGTACCTATTGTCCCAACAGCAAGGCAACATGGAGCAAGAGTGAGCCCACCCACTCGGTGATGCCAAGAGATGGTTCAGCAAGTTATTGAACCTAGCCAAGACAAATCTGTCCCTCATATCATGTACCGGAGCAAGGTACGGCTCCATGTCATGTAAGGCCCAGTACTGTTTTCAAGAGCTTATGTCCCCTCGCCTGTTCTCTGTTCAACGATACGCGCGCAAAAAAAATAAATACAGCATTGGCATAGCCAATAGGTCTCGCCTTTGGGACCTTATAAGTGTTTAGCCATGCAACAGTTGATGGTTTTGCACCAAGGATATTGTGCTGCATAACTAAATACTTATAAAGTCCCAAAAGCGAGACCTATTGGCTATGCCAATGCTTGTATTTATTAGGTCTCGCCTAGCGAGCGCAGCTGCTTCGCTTGGCGAGACTCTATTGTTGCACCTTTGGTGCACGAAGGGAGACAAACCATTTTGGGGTGCTACAGGAACAGTTTGGCCTCCCGGATGGGAGTTACCTGTTACACGCGGCGGTGTGCGCGGCGGTGCAACGGCACTGGAGGGAGGGACTAGTGGAGCCTGCGGTGGTTCAGACCTGCCAGTATGTGGTGATGGCGGCGGGGAGAGTTAAGGCGGTCACCTGCATCCACTCCAGGCTGTTACGGGAGGGGTTGGAACCGCTCACGGCGTTGAAGGAGAAATGGGAGGGCAGTATAGGTAAACCCATCCCGGACGCGGTATGGAGTCATGTGATGCGGAGGACATGGAAGGGGAGTAGGAATGCCCGCTTCCAGCAGGTGCACTTCTTCGTGCTGCATAGGGCGTATCTGACTCCGGGGAGGATTAAACGGCATTTCAAGGTGCAGGATGCGGCGTGCCCGAGATGTATGGAGCTCGGAGCGGAGCTCGACCACCTCCTGTGGGGGTGTCCCCGGCTGGGGACGTATTGGGCTGAGGTGGGGGAACTCTTGAACGCTGTCACAGACCGGGAGGTGGAGTTTGATATGGCGGCCTGCTTATTGCTCTGGTTCCCTCACACGGCGAAAACGAAAGTGACAAGTAAATTCATCGACTTGGGCCTCATGCTGGCCCAGAGAGAAATTACGTGGCACTGGAAATCCCGGGAGGGCCCGTCGTATGGGAGATGGATGGCTGAGTTGCTGAAGTGGGCTAGTTGCGAAAGTGTGCTTCGGAGGCGACAGGCGACCAGGGCAGGGGATGAGAAGGGACTGGAATGGGTGAGGGCATGGGAGCTGATAGTACAGGCTCTGAAGGATAACCGGCTGGAGAGCACAGAGCAGGAGGACCGGGAGGGAGGGGCTCCACGAGGCCTAGGTGCCACAGGCGAACAACCGGCAGCAGTAGCAACAGTATGCTAGACCTCATGATCGGGGCCTCCGCCAGCAGTAATGGGGGGGCGGGAGGGTGGGGAAGGGGGGAGTTATCGGGGTGTTGTAGTAGTATAATGACGGACAGCTGGGGATTGAGGCGGCTGGGAGAAAAGCAGATATTGCCTTGGGAGGTTGACCTGCTCTATTGTGACAGGATGGCTACGATACTCAGAGAATGGTAATGTTGTGCCGCCCGGCCTCCGGGATGTGGGCTAAATGGCTGTGTACAGGATTACAAAGAGGCGGGGCTCTGAGATATCTGGTGGGCGTAGGTTGCTAGTATGGAGTTCTTATACTTAACTCTGTGATTCTGCAATAAAAATACGTTTAAAAAAAAACGAAGGGAGACGAACCATGTGCGCGCATGGACAGGCGCTGTGCACACGCATAGCGTCTCCTCTCCGCGCTCACAAGCTCCCACCGCGCGCTCACACTAGAAGGCAGACAATCAGAAACTGAAACAAATTAAGACTTTAATTCATTCTGTGGAACGAGCCGCCTCTGAAACCATGCGTAAATTCAAAACATACCAGCTGAACTAATAAAACCAGACATTGCATGTCAGCTTTTTCTACGTGATGTCTTATGAATCATTGCAAACGCACATGAAATGTTTCATAGGTTAACGGCCGCGAGCTTTCGCAATCTGTGCAAGCTAACTCGCATTTTGACACTGTTTCCCTCCTGTTTACTGAATCAATTTATATTTCGTGCACAGCAAATGTATGAGGCACAATGGTTTAACATAAATCCATTTTCGTGAAATACAAATATGTAATCTGGAAATGCCGAGGATTGAACCCGGGGCCTCATACATGCGAAGCATGCGCTCTACCACTGAGCTGCATACCCATCCGTGGTGACGTACTCCATTCAGATGTATCGACTAAACAAGTCGCAGCCCTGGTATTTCTTGATGATAGTGACAGACACCGGATCAGGGACCGAGTACTAGAAACAGATCGCACTCTTCTCCTTTTACTAGAGTCCACCAAGCTGAGCGAGATGTGTATGTAGAAGAAAAAGAACCATTAGAAAAGAGAGCGCACCCGTACAATAGAATAATAGCAATCTAGAGAGCGCCGTCTGCTTAAGAATATGACATAATACTTGGTATCTTTCGAGATTTGTTTATCGCATCCCCTTCGCCGGTCTTTTGAAAATAAAGTTATATGAAGAGACACAGCAGCGGATCTCAGGGTTGCATTTCTTTACAGAATGTTTTTCAATTTGTAGCTTTTACGGAGCTCTCTAATTGCCGAGGTCTATGCATTTGTAGGTCGCCCAGACTTTTGCTTTTTTCACTGTGCATCTGACACCTGCCCGTGGGTGATGGAGCTGATAACAAACAGCAGATTCGAGGTGCTGTGAGCTGATGGGGTGCTTCAAACAGCAGTCTTTAAACAGGAAACTCCCCAGTCCCAATCGGGACCTGAGCGCCGCGCGCAGCTGCAGTTATCTGTAAGTAATCTGTAGGTAAGACAGACAGATGTTCGCATTTCCGAAGGACCATTCATTCTTTCATTTATAAAGTCAGTTATATTGAGTTGGGTAAATACACCATCTGTACCTCATTATCTATTTTGTTAAAATAGTCTTTTACGCTCTTTATTGCTTAAAAATCTGCAATTCACGAGAATGGCGTTACTGTCTGCGTCACTTCTGGTTATATAACATAATTAATTCACCGGTACGATTCCATGGTTCTGAATGCCGTATTTCAACCACCGCTGTTTTCCCAATGACAATAACCGAATATGGTATGTACATGATCCATAACTGTCAACTTGGTGGTATCGTACTGAAGTGTCGCATAGACGCCCACTAGATGAGAAAAACACACACGATTGGTTTGTAAATATTTGCAGGGCACGGGAATGGTAATCTGGCAATAAATTCCCAAATGCAAACAAAGGTCAAATACATCCCACGTTCCTGTCATGGTAGCGTTTATTACCGTTGTAGAGGAAGGCTGCATGGCACACACTAAATGATGCTAATAAATGAACGGTTTCAAGGAAAAAGTAATACAGTTGCACTAATGCAAGGTATTTGTGCTGATGTACATGTACGCCATGCACAGTTACACATGATAAATCACTTGGCATGTTATAAAGTTTGGGATTCATAAAACGGTTTCAGAGCTAGGCCTGGGATAGGTACACCTTCCCAGAAGTAGTCCTGGAATCCTCTGTAAATTCCCGAAAAGTTGGATATTTGTTCTAAATGTCGATCTACGCCCACAGGCTCATTTTCTGCTACCTTTAACATAGCCATTCCGAGCAAGTCATCATCATCATTATCAAATATCATTTTTCAGAGCAAGTCAAGTTGCATCACTAAATGACCACTTGAGATTGGCAATGCAAAGTATCACGCACATCACTGTGCTGGTTACTCTGATACACAGTTTGATTGGTGGATATCTGCATTCTGCATACGTCTACCTTCATCTGTTTGCTCTGTTCAGTAGTTTGTGAGTCCATCCATTTACAATAAGACCTAGAAGTCTGAACTTTTCTGCAGACCTCAGTTTCAGATATCAATTTGCTTAGATTTCACTTGATGGTTTATTCCATTTCTAGGCACTTGAAGCACACCATGCATAACAGTCCTTATTATTGACTTAATCAGTACTCTATAGTAAGGAACAGGCAGTTCTCCGCACTGCAAGAGGAAGCAATCCCAGACTATACTATTAGTTGCAAATCACACACTCATTGTTGAACAATCTTGTGTCCTGGACACTACCCTGAACAGAGGGGTAGTAGTTCAAGAAAACCTAGTCCACACGCCGGTGGTGTCTTGGACGGACTATTTAATCAGTATGTAACGAGGTCACCCAAGAAGACAATGAGACAATTTGAACCAGTCGTTAACCTAGCCACCTGACTAGTCCTTGTAGGATTGCAGCACATGAGTCGCACATTACCATCATTTCAGTCATTGACTCCCAAATGATCAGAGTTTAACTTTGCAACAAAAACTGCTTAGAACCTGGAAACATACTGAGCCAGAGTTCCCTAGCACCTCAGCAAAATGACATGCCACTATAGACCGGCAGAATATTTTCCTGCTGTTGTCAAAGCAGAAGATATAACAATATCTGTTGAATTCAAACAGAACCTCAGTGAAGTATTGAGAGTTCGATAAAACACAATTGTAATTACAATGCCAATAACTCAAACTCTAGCTAATGCGAGACCTGTTGCATTGCAAATGCTTGTTATGTTTAGCTCTCCCCCAGAGCATAGACCAAGCACTTGTTTCAATATACTGCTCCCGTTTTAGGAGCTACTTTTTTCTTTGTGTTTGAGCACTTCACACAAGTGCTCATGTTTTTACAAGCTTTCTCACAGCGAGGTCACAGCATGAGGTGCAGAGGCAGTTCTTGGTCCTTTCTATGTTAGTAGGTGAGAAGGCCGAACTGAGCGTAATTCGTCTTTCGGTGTTCGCATCGCCTTTAATATTTATATTGGTCATGCTAAGCTATTTGGCGTGCGCTCTGGTGGGAGATTTCACAGGAAAGGGCGTTGCTTGACTTCCACAATTCTGTCCAGTCAAAGTGCCTTTGGAACCCACTGGTTTCACGGATTGTGTAACCCCATCTATATTGGTAACATAACACCCCCTCCCCCAACCACACCACCCCTAAACCTAGCAGTTAGGCTTGCCTCCGCTCCAGCTGTATTGTGGCATACTGTACTGTCACTCCATTTCCGTGGGGCAGAGTTGTGCTGGGTTACATTGTGTACGGCTTATAATTGGGGTCTCCGTGGCTTATACAGTCCAGTCGAGCCAAATGTAGCAGGCCGTGTGGGTGGCCATGTTTGGTTTGGAGGATTAATGGAGGTTGCAGTATGAAGTCGGCCATCTTTGAATGTATTGGGTCACAATGTATTTTGTAGGACGAAAGCACGGGCGATCCTCTTCTGAACTGGAGTTTGGATTCATGGGCTGTTACATGGAAAACAGTGTGAGCGTTTTAGCTGTTTGATACTTCATCTAGCGTGAAGCATTTTCTTCGGCATTGCTTATATCATGATGATTCACGAGTTTAAACTTGGTAAGGAAGCCGCCTCCTTGCCTTGCCCTTTTTATTTTCTCTTGTGCCTCACTGGCCTTGATGTTTCTCAATTTATGGCGATTCCACAGCTTCGTAAGCGTGCCTGGGAGCCTGATTAATTTAACCTGTGGGCACAAACTGCTGCTGCTTTTGGACTTTCAATGAACAGGTTCTGAGGCCTAATGCTTGGGCGCTTGCTTTCTGGGACAGTCCGCTGCTGTATTCTATTTAGAGTGTTAGATTCTTATTGTTATATATATATATTTTTTTCTGCTCCGTTATATAAATTTACATTAATTTAATTTGCAACTCAAGATGGCTGGTCCCCCTGCAGGTTTAATCTTTCTTTCGGCTCAGTAGGACCACATAAATCCGTCCTAATGGTCTTGCAGTGCCTGGGTATTTTGTTCTCCAGTTCATGGTTGTCCTCCCACCAGCAACTTTGAAAGGTATGCCCAAGGAGACGTGGCTTTGATCCAGCTGCTATCCTTAGCATCAGAGTTCCAGGTTTGGATACCTGCTTTGGCGCTAGAAAGTTTGATTCAGGACAAGTCACTTTATCTCCTTCTGTGTAAAATTATATTTATTTGCCTGAATGGTCCCATGGGCTAAAGCGGATGTCGTATATTTTAGTTCTTCAAACTTAAATCTATAGGGGTTGTTCAAGGCCTGACATTATCATGTCACTGCTTTTTAGGTCGAGGACTACCGGTCTGCCGAAGGCAGAACCGGAAGTCGAGATTTAATGTTTCCTAGAGTGGCTCCTTAGCCCGCCTCTCTTTTTGCCTCTCCTCCATTGGCTGGCTTCCTAAACGGAGGCCCGCCATTGGAGGAGAGAGCTGTCCCTCCAAATAGGCTCCGTCTTTTTCAGATTCGGGGGCGTGTTCCTTGCTGTTCTTTCCACTTTTTAGCCACGCCCTTTTAGAACAGCAGGAACACGCCCCCGAATCCGAAAAAGTTTCGGAGCTTCCATCCGCCATTGTTTTGCTGTCCTCTGGCCGTGAGGATCTTCGTGCTGTTGTGAGTATAGTTGGCGGCGCTGCCCTTCGATGAGCAGGGATCCGCACCGTGCCTTGGACGCCTTTCCCCCTTGTTTAGGACTTGTGCCCTGATCCTTTGCCCTCCCAAAAAACAATTCCTGGAGCCGGGCATGCTGACCTCGCTGCCCCGCACCCTACAGACTCTGGGCTCCTCCAATTGCACCCCATGCGGCCTCGTTGCTCTTGTACTGTCCCAGCGCTCCACAGACCCACCCAGGCTCCGTCCTCCTCCTCACCCTTTTGCAGCCCCTGTGGTCTATTGAAACCCCCCTTCCAGACTCGGCGGATCTCCCTTGCAACCCGTGCCCCCGTACACCCGTAGCCCTCCCGTAGTTATGTGCTCCGTTGCCGATTCAGATCCCTTACCCAGACCGAATACTCCCCCCCCCCCCCCCCCCCCACCCCCACCCACGCACGCACGCCCCGCGTATGTGTGATAGCTCTAAAACACTGCTTGTACCCATTAATTGTTATCATTTACATAATGGTGTGGTTGACATTAAGGGCACCCCTCTCATACCCAACGGGCGTTGCGCACCCACCGGAGTCGTAGTGTGCTCACCGGACTCCTGTCAAGTCTACATATTTATTTCGGTGATTTCTATAAAGCGCCAACTTGCAGTCGCTACAGAGCGCCGGCGGGATGGGCAGCAGAGAAAGGCTTGGTAGAGTGCGGTGGGGTGTGGGCTGTGCACCCCTGTGCAGTATTCCGGCATCACTCTCCAGCTTGTACTGAAGGGTGGCTGGCTTTCATGCCTCACTAGGCCATATTAGAAGGAGCACAATTTATGAACTGCAAGTAACAAAGGGATCGCGGTCTTTAAAGCAGTGACCCATCCCCTGCTCTCGGCTCCCTCGGTGCTCCTGCCTCCGGCTGGCGCTGTTCGCTCTCCTCCCCCTGGCACTCGGGGTCCATATGTCATTCTTGCTGCAGTTAGGGTTAAAAAAGAAAGCTACTCTGCGTGGGTGTCAGGCCGAGCCGTACCGAGCAGAAGCAACCAGTCCAAGAGCACACGGATGCATTTCCCCGAGGAGAGTGTCACGGGAAGTATGATGCTGGGGTAATTGGATATCTAAAATGACTGTTGGTGCGTTCATCTGTCATGGGTATGGTAAGTCAGCCTGGCAGGCAATGCACTAGGTTTAATGTATTCGTGAAACCTAAATACGTTCTTCATAGGGTAGTTCAGTGCCAATAGTCTCTGCGGTGAAAGGGCGATTTCTTCCTTGGTTAAGTCAGTCGCTGTGTGGAAAGTGGCACTGGTAGCTCAGTCCCCCCCACACACGTGTAAAGCGCAGGGCCCCGTGGGGGTAGTGCACGTGTGTTGTCTGTGTTGAGTCGGCTCTTTTGTCTGCGCCTGGCACATGCTGCAGGGAGTCGCTCTGTTCTCAGACAGATAAACAACTGGTTAGAATAGGATGTTCTGAGCTCGGAGGCCCTTCTTCTGAAGGCAGAAAGCGAATGAGTGTGTGTGTGCTGTACAGAGGCAGTGGAAACAATGAACGCAAACAGCATTCAAAGCGCCTAGCTTTTAAACACCATTTCTAACTGCCCCACACCTTCCGAATTACAGCTCCATGACCCATCCAACTCCTTTACCCCCCACCCCCCCAGTCCTTGTGGGTCCTCCTTTGTACCTTCTCTAGTTTCTCTTCTTTCACTCGATATGTTCCACTAATTTTCCCTGAAAGACACCATCTTTTACTCTTATCGGCCACTCTTGCCCTAAATATCTGGATTTCTTACCCTCGCTCTTTTTTTCTTGTAATTTCCTACACTAATCCAAATGGGTGCTGGAGTAGCGTGCTACTCACCGTAAAAGCGCTTCAACACCTCGTCAAGTCGTCAGCGCTATTTAATTGCAATTACAATACAATACACATTATTGCTTCTGCCCTCTCCCCTTTTTCGCCCGCGCCTCTTCTCTTCGTATTACAGCCGCACGCTGTCCTCTCTTTGAGCCCTGGACTGCTGCCTTTTGGCCATGCGCCAATCATAGGCTGAGTTCCGCTCTTCTCCCTTTCCCCTAATATCTCCCTACCTTTCTGTCCTTCAACCCCCCACCCTCGTCTCTTGTCCCAAGTTCTCGCCTTGGCTTCCAGCCCTTCGCTATTCTTTGGCCCTACATGCCCCGCTCCACCCTGACTTTGCTCCGCTCCTCACATCTGTCTTGGCCCTTGAAGTCACCCCTCCTTTTTAGGTCTGTGTGTGTGTGTGTGTGTGTGTGTGTGTGTGTGTGTGTGTGTGGGTGGGTGGGTGGCTCTGTGTGTGTGGGTGGCTGTGTGTGTGTGTGTGTGGGTGGCTCTGTGGGGGTGGATTTTTTTGTAGGTGGTTCTATGCGTGGTGGCTCTGGCTGTGTGTGGGTAACTGTGTGTATAGGTGGCTCTGTGGGTGCCTCTATTTGTGTGTGGGTTGCTCTGTGTGTGTGGGTGGCTCTGTGTGTGTGGGTGGCTCTGTGTGGGTGGGTGGCTCTGTGGGTGTGGCTCTGTGTGTGGGTGCAAATGCAATAGGTCTCGCATTTGAGAGTGATTAAGCTATTGACATCATTGTAAATAACAATGCAGTTTCTTTAAATGTTTTAAAAACATAAACAAAAATAATGTCATGAGCAATGCCAATAGCTCTAACTTTAACAATGCCGAGACCATTGCATTGTAAATGCTTGTTTTGTTCTGTTAGTCATGCACCCATGTTAAAAACTAATTTCACAGTGCATCTGCCGTGGTTCTTTCTTTGTATTTGTGCTGGTTGATCCTGCAGCCTGCCGGCTGGACCAACATGGCCTTTCCCCACCTCCTTAGCTATCGTCTGTTTTAGGCAGGAGCGGCGGCTCTTCAAGAGCGGAGGAGCATCGCCCCGCCTGTTGCCGGAGCAACAGGTAAACATGTTAATGGCATTTTATTTATTTGCCACCGCACCGGCTCGCGTGGTGTACAGTGTGAGGGTGTGGGCGGGGCTGAATCCTGCAAATGCAGGTTGACAGCACTGTTTCAGAGTGCGCATGCCAGATTGGCCAGCCATCTTGCGACAGCCAGTCTGACATGCACAAGGACTCAGCCTCACAAGGAGCAGTGGGTTAGCCTGCTCAAATCCATCCTGGAGCTACTCATGCTGATGACAGTAGCTCCAGGATTTGTTGGATCGTGTTCTACTGAGCAGGAAGGGAAATCCTTCCCTTTACTGCTCGGGGACAACCAGGATCCGATTCCCGGCAGAGAAGTGCATCATCCTTCTCGGGTTCTGGCTTTTTATGTTTAGTTATGCGCCATTGCACCCTACCATCATTTTTAGGTCTCGCCTGACCGAGCGCATGCGCTGGTCTGGCGAGACTTATTGAGAGGGCTCCAAAAAGTGCTACCAGGCCAGCCTAGAGCTACAGTGCATGGACGCGCGCTGCGCTTTACCACGATTACTTTCGGTTTCGCGGCCGCTTTGATGTTTGATCGTGATCGCTTTGCATAGCCGATAGGTCTCGCTTTTGGGACCTTATAAGTATTTAGTTATGCAACTGTTGCATGGCTAAACACATAAGGTCCCAAAGGTTACATGTAAGTAACTGTTTTCACCTTCAACCACCCACAACCACAAAATTAAAGGGGTTATAACAGTAGTTTTGCCGCGTGACACTTTTCTGGATTCACTAAGTTGTGTATTCTGCCATCTAGTGGTTGGGTACAGAATTGTAGTATTTTTACTTTTGTTTTATTTGCTGTTTGTGGGCATCTCTGACGTAGTACCATTTGGTGCCCTTCTGTGACGTCTATGGACTTCCTCCGGAAGCCCCACCTTTTGGTAGCCATTTTCAGATTTTTTTTTTCCGCCATTGGTTCTGGCTCGATACGGAGAAACTCCCAAGTTGTAGAGAAGAACCATGGAAAAACAGAACACCGGGGTCGTACATCTTCACCGGTAACTCTACAACAACCGCAGCTCGATGAAAGGAGGAAAATCTGAAACTTTGTCGACCGGAGAATGCGCATACAGTGGGGTCCCTGGGCGCGGTAATGGACAAGATGCCATTCATGTTTTGCAAGAACTGCCACCACAAATACGCACAAAAGGATCAGCACCCAGTCTGTAACCTGTGCCTGCCGCTGAATCATCGAAGCAATGACTGGAACGCCTGCTCCGTCTTCACTCAAAAGACGTTGAGGGTAAGGGAAAGTCAATGATGCGCAAACTACAATATGAAATACCAAGGACCACCGCCATCACTACGAGACCTGGGCCTCTCCAGTGAGGAGGAAGACCACGTCGCGGAAGGACCAGAAGGTAAGGGAAAGGAAATCGACAAGTCTTCGAAGGAAAACCAGAAGTCTCAAATCAGACTCTAGACCACAATAAAAGATCCTCGGCGTCGAAGCATTCAGCGACTGCAGCTGCATCCAAGCAAAAACAGACCGTAGGATCCTTCGATAAGGACTCCGGAGCGGCAAAGGTCCTCGGCAAAACAAAGACGTCGAAGGACAGTCTGGAAAAGGACGCCTCTGCGTCAAAAAAAGAGATACCAAAGCAAACCTCAACTACTGCTTTGCCGTTATCGGTCGAGAAACAAAAAGTGGACAATCTGCACACCGAAACACACGAGGCCCAGATTGAGAAGAAGAAGAGGAGGAGACTCGAAGCAGAAATGGCAAATATCCTCCAGCGCAAAAGAGACTTCGACGAAAGCTTGAAGCAATTCAAGATACTGCCAAGATCAATGGAAACCGAGACCCAAATGGTTGGCAAAGATTCCATACCACCGAGAATCCCCGAAATAATCGAGGGGAAGATGCCGAACAGGACAAGCAAGCCTATGCAGAATCGTCGAACTCAGAGACTCAAGAATTTTAATGGCAAGACCTTGATGCAGAGTCGCCCGAAGAGTCTCTAGATTCATATCCTTCGTGGCCATCACCCCCTGATGACATTGACCTGTATAATCCGGTAATAAAAAAGGCTGCGGAAACTTATGGGGTTCAGCTAGAGGAAGATCAACTTCAGTCCTGTTTTTTATTGGAAACACTGATGCCTACACAATCTAGGAAACAATTCCTACCAATGCTGCCTAGTGTCTTCGACCAGGGGAAAGAGGCATTCGAGGAGCCTGCTGTTTGCAAGGCCATAACACCAAGATCAGAAAAAAATATAAACACTCCTCTAAAGACCCTTTATACATCGGGATCAGTGCCAGGTGACTCTATCATTACCTCAACAGCAAGGAAAAGGGCTAATGTGCCTGTTAGATTTGGAGGTCTCTAGTTGGCATAGGTAGGTACCTGCGACTAATAGGGACCCTTGCGTCTAGTCAGGATAAGGGGCTACACTCCTAAAATAACCCCTGCTCAACTTTGGTACCGTGGCATGAGCAGGCAGGCTTATCTCAGAGGCAAGTGTGTAAAGCATTTGTGAACACATACTAGTAATACAGTGACTACACTACAGATGAACACCACACAGGTTGTATTATAAAAAGTATTTTTATATAGACTTCACACAAGACCAAACGACAAAAATCCACAATACTGTACTCAAAAATAGTCTCTCAAATGTTATAAAATAGCTTAGTTCTCTCAAGTTGTAAATGCAACACTTTACTCTCAATGTACCTTAGATGCGTAACGCAAACAAAACAAAAGGGTCGCAGAGAAGGTGATGCGTCGGTTCCTTACTGTGTGGGGAGTTGATGCGTCGGTTTCTTACTGCTCTCCGGTGTGATGAGACACGCTGGCACCTCGATGCGATACTCTTCTCCAGTGCGATGCGACAAAATGGCGTCCTGGTTGCGATGCGACACCGTTGGTGTAATGCGTGCACGGCTGACGGCAGTGCAGTGACTCAATGATCTTTGGAGCCGCGACAGGTCCTGCAACACGCTTCTCCGGTGATGCGATGATGACCTCTGTGGCAGCGTCCTGCTTCTCCGGCGAAGCGCCGCGCTTCAGCGATGCGATGACCGCGGCGGCTCGCTTCCTCGGCGATGCGATGACAGCGGCTGCGGCGGTGACACACTTCTCGTTGTTGCGTCGCGCTCCCAGCGACACGCGGTGTCTCTCAGAAGGCCCAGCACAACAGCAGGCACTTCAATTCCCAGCAAGTGATTTCAGGGGTGAGCTGGTTGGTGAAGTCTTGTATCCCTGACACTTCAGGCAGGGGGCAAGCTCTAGTTCAGGCCCTTGGAGATTCTTCTTCAAGTTGATAGAAAGCACACTCAGTCCTTTTCTCCTCTCTTTGGTAATGAAGCTACCACACACACAGCACAGGGGTAGTCTCCTTCAGCTTCCTGGTTCTCTTCCTCAGCAAAGGTTCGTCTTGATTCCCAGAAGTGATCTAAAGTTCTTGGGTCTGGGTCCCAATATTTATACTACTTTTCTCTTTGTTCTCTAGTTGCCTGTTGCCTAGTCCAAACCAGTTCTGGTCAGTCCTGGAGCACTTTTTGACATGACTCCTTCTTTCCTTTCACCGTGCCGGGCAGGAACATCTGACACACCACAGGAGGTGGAGCCAGCAGTGTGGAGGGAAGGCCCAGCCCTATTCAGGTCCCAGGTGCAACCACTCCCACCCATCTAGATGCAGATCTCTCTATTCAGTCTTGTGCTGACTCACCCTGTTTCCTGGAATCCCCCAGCCCCTGTCACTCAAACTCCAGACAAGGAATACACAGCCTAGCAGAGGCAGGTTTGGATGGCTAGACAAGAAAATACCTACTTTCTAAAAGTGGTATTTTCAAATACAGAATGTTAAAACCAACTTCACTAAAAGATGTATTTTATCATTCTGACTTCAGGCATACTAAACTCGAATCTCTACTATGTCCCCTGAGTCAGTTAGGATTATAAAATGTAATCATCAAACTGCCCGTTCTGGCCTATGGAGAACAGGTAGCCTTGCAATAGTGAAAAACGAAAATGGCTGTAATTCACTATCAGGACATGCCACACACATCAGGGCATGTCTTAACTTTTACCTACAATGCACCCTGCCCTTGTGCCTACCATAGGGGTGACTAATGTGTATAAAAGGGAAGGTTTAGGGACTGGCAAGTGGGTGCACTTGCCCAGTCCGCATGGCAGTACCAGAGTGCACACAGGCTCTGCAATGGCAGACCTGAGACACACTTTGCAAGTTGCTTCGGTGGGTGGCACAATCAGTGCTGCAAGCCCACCTGCAGCATTGGTTACAAGCCCTGGGCACATGCAGTGCACTGTTCTAGGGTCTGACAAGTAAACCAACCAATCAAGCCAATCATGGAGTCACTAATCCATACATCAATTTAACATAGGGAGGACTTGCACTGTGGCACTGAACAGCAGTGGCACAGTGCCCAAAGCATCTATAACCAGACAAAACACATGAGGCAACAGCAAAAAAATGGAAGGGAGACCCACGCCAATGGTGCCAGGTCTAACAGCCTACTACAGTGGGACCACATCAGACAAAGAAAGTAAGAGGATAGACCTCGTAGGAAGGAAAATGGAGAGAGCTGCAGCGAATCTGTGGCGCGTTGCAAACTCAAATGCTTTGCTCCACAGGCATGCGTACAAACACTGGGAGGAGGAAGGGGTACTGTTACAAAACCTACCAGAACAATTCCAGAAAAGGGCAAGCCACCTGGTGGAAGAAGGAAAAATCATTGCAAACACATGTTTGAAGCCAGCCCTGGACGCAGCCGAAACATCAAGCAGACAAATGATTGGCATGGCTCAGAATATCACGCTTCAAGCCAGAAGTGCAGAGCAACATGATAAATTCTCTATTCAATGGTGAACAATTGTTTGGAACGATGGTTGATAACAAACTAAACCAACTAAAAAAGGAGAACGAAACAGCTAGGTCCATGGGAGCCCTGCAGTTCAGAGGTATGCATAGAGGCACACCGTTAAGATGGCCGGCGGGGAGAGGTACACAACAATCTACTACCTCACACCAGGGTTACCAGCAAACATACCATGCTGGGAACCAAAGCACGCAACAGGGACAGCAACAAGGCTGGCAATTTCAAGGAAGAGGATCCTTTCGAGGGCCCCCACGTGGCAGAGGGCCGCTACAAAGGGGTGGACAGCAAACATCTAACAAGTGACTGCATCCTCAAAAAGGTACTCTCACAAAAAAACAGTGACCGTACAAACAAACAGACAAACTTACAATTCCTCCAAGATACCACTCCGGTAGGAGGCAGACTAACACTTTTTCAACAAAAATCGAAAGGAATAACCACAGACAAGTGGATTCTAAACATAATTCAGTAAGGGTACTGTATAGAGCTAACAAAACAGCCTCCGCACAAACGGCCAAGGCAAAGGACACATTCAAAAGAAGAACCATCTTACCTGGTCAAAGAGGTGAAAGAACTTCAGATAAAACATGCAATAGAACATGTACCACACAAAGAAAGGAACAGCAGAGTGTATTCAACATACTTCATAATTCAAAAGGTGGACGGATCATTAAGGCCAATATTAGATCTAATGTTTTTTTAAAACAAGTTTGTCAAAACACAGAAATTCAAAATAACCACACTGCAGGAAGTGTTACTTAAGTTACAAAGGGGGGATTACCTGGCAACAATAGACTTACAAGATGCGTATTTACACATCCCAATAAACCGAAAAAACAAGCGTTTCCTAAGATCAGTTCAAGGTACTAGCTTTCGGTCTCAAATCAGCACCAAGGGTGTTCACAAACTGCCTGACAGCAGTCGCAACACATCTGAGAAGACCTGGAATTCACGTCTACCCCTACCTAGACGACTGGCTAGTAAGAGCAAAATCATACAGCCTATGCAAACAGCATGTTCGAGGCATGTGGGCTGCTGAATTCATATCTGTGCACAGATCGCCGCCTTGTGTTGGGTCCGGATGATTGCACATTGTTGTCCTGGAAGAGTCTTCGAAGTATCACTAGATAGGTGGCTCCTCCCCTGGACTACAGTGCGCATGGGCATCCCCTCCATGCTTAGATTGTTTTTTTCCGCCATTGGGTTCGTATGTCCTAATCTTAGCTCTTAGAGTATTTAGGCCTTTATTCGTCGGTATTGTTTTCGTTCGGCGCCGAGTAGTTTCATCGAAGTTAGCCATTTGCCCTTCAACGTCCGAGGCCCGATCAAGATAGACGATGGAACCCAAAACATCGAATAGCCCCTTCAAGCGTTGCCCTCTTTGCAACGCTAAGTATGCTCGCTTCGACGTGCACCCGGTGTGCAACAAGTGCCTCTCTCCAAACCACGACGAAGCCACCTGCATGGCGTGCTCCAGGTTTCGATCGAAGAAGACCCTTCGCATTCGTCGAGCAGCTCGGCTCGAGGCGCAGAAAGCGGCGCCGCACCCGGACAACATCTTCGGGACCGAAGATGAGGAGGTCGTGGACCTTGAAGTTCAGGGAGAGATGTCGGATCCGGCGTCGGAGTTTGAATCCGACTATGATGCCGAAGACTAACATATAATAGATGATGAGGAGGATGACGTCGTCGTACAGGTAGGAGACGACGAAGAGGCCCTTGGGGCCGAGGAGGATGGCTCAGAAAATGAGCTAGGCCCTCAGGTCGCCACAGGGCCGAAGGAGGCACTCGATAAGGCTCAGGTCGCGGGATCGCCACAAGGCCTTACCCAAGATCATTCCTCTCGTTCTTCCGCCCCGCATAAACGCCCGGCGTCGAACTATACTAAAGAGCCATCGGTATCCAAAGCGCCATCACTCGATCAACGAGAATCGAAACTGAAGGCAACGGCACCGAAACCGAAAGTAAAAGTCTCTCCACGGCGACAAGGCCTCGAAGCCCTCGGAGCCAAAGGCACAAAAGATGGCTGTCGACGCCAAGAGGTCAGGGGGACGTCGAGCCACGGGCGGCGCCGAAACTCAAAGCCAAGGTTGCCGACCCCAAAGTATCGGCGCCAAAGAGCGTCAACACCGATATGGAGGGTGGCCATCGAGAGCCAACCCATCCCACTATTCCTGTCCAGAACACGACATCTGGTACGGGGCTTGATGCCACAACGAAGAAGGCGTCGAAGGACCGTGTCCAATCCACGACGCCATCGCCCTTTGTCAAGCAGAAGGTGTCGGAGTCGTTATTACGCCTCCACGACAAGGCTTCCACAACTGGTGCGAAGATGGCCCCGCAGCCGAAAACGGTCAGCGCGGTTCACATTGCGTCGACGCATATAAAGTTCGGCCTCCCACCAGCGGTGCGACCGAAAATGTTCCGACGCAAAGAAGGGTCTCGACCCGCAAGAAGCTCTCGACCCGAAGAAAACTGTCGATGCACCAACAGAACTACAGATGGGACAGAGACCTGTTGCAGTGCCTCACGACTATGAGGTTCCAAGGCAGTTTATCGACGCCACCACTGGTAGACTTTCCATATACAAACGGAAAATCGTAACCGAGACACCAATGGAGCCATACAAGATTCCATTAAAGAAGAGAACCACGTCACCAGTTCTGGTGGAACATATTCAATTTGGCACCCCAGAAACTCAGTCATTCTCGCCCACACACTCTGATATGGATGCTGGAGATGATGGTGATGCTGAGGGCACTTATCCTGTGGATACTGACCTTGAGGACCAAAACCAACCTTGGGTGGACAATACGGATGCAGGGGACACACATACTGCTCCGGACACACAGGCATATGTGGCAAAACCATCTCCTACAGAGGACACTGCTGCTTTCAATGCCTTAATTGAAAGAGCCGCCAACAATCATGACGTACAGCTCCACACTGATCCTCTTGAGGATGACTTTCTAATGGATACCTTCTCTACTTCAGAAAGATCTGTGAAAACTCTGCGCATGCTGAAGGGGGTCCTAAAACAGGCTAATGACATTTTTAAGGAGACCACTAGGGCAAGAGTCCTTAACCCTAGAATTGAAAAAGAATATAGGCCAGCTCCAGTGGACCCTGCCTACATTAAAGGACAGCTGCCTTTAGACTAATTGGTGGTTTCCAATGCTCGGAAGAGAGCCAACTCACAGACAACGGGTGATGCTCCTCCCCCCGACAAGGAGTCTACGTCCACTCCACCCAGCATACCACCAAGACACCGTCATATGTCCGCAGAGCACTTGCACTTATTCCAACAGGAGGTTCTCAGTATGCTCCAAAAAGGAGCCCTAGAACTCGTGCCTGCAAAGGAACAAGGATCAGGGGTGTACTCACTGTATTTTCTGATCCCCAAAAAGGATGGATCTCTCAGACCCATACTAGATCTAAGACCTCTAAACCGTTACATTCTGTCAGAGCATTTTCACATGCTCACTCTGCAACAAGTGCTACCGTTGCTCAGTCAGGGAGACTTTCTCGCAACATTGGACCTCAAAGATGCGTATTTCCATATACCCATACACCCCTCACACAAAGTATCTCAGGTTCACTGTTCTCAATCAGCATTACCAGTTCAAAGTCCTCCCTTTCGGGGTAACGACGGCACCCAGAGTGTTCACCAAGTGCCTGGCTACAGTGGCGGCACACTTAAGGAGACAGCACATACATGTCTATCCTTATCTGGACGACTGGCTTATCCAGGGAAAGTCGGCCCAGCACTTTACCAGCCACATGTCCCACACCATTTACCTTCTTCACAGCCTGGGCTTCTCACTGAATTATCCAAAGTCCCACCTTCAACCCAACCACGTACAGCAGTACCTAGGCACAACCATAGACACTCTGGCAGCCACGGCACAGCCAAATTCAGTGAGGATCAACAGCATTCAGTTGCTCATAAAGAAATTCAGACCTAAACACTCACTCCCAGCAAGAGTGTTTATGCAGTTGATAGGCATGATGGCCTCCTGCATCTTCATAGTCCCACATGCAAGATTACATATGCGCCCGCTTCAGGAGTGCTTGGCACGTCAGTGGAATCGGGCCCACGGACAGTTAAAAGACCTAGTGTTGGTGAGCGGTCGGGCATACAACTCTCTGCATTGGTGGAATCTACAAAACCTTTGCAAGGGCCGACCGTTCCAGGAGCCTGTTCCACAAATCATACTGACAGCGGACACGTCTCTCCAGGGATGGGGAGCTCACGTACTCAATTACACAGTGCAGGGACTATGGTCGACACAGCAAAGGAGGATGCACATCAACCTTTTGGAACTAATGGCGATCTTCCTTGCAATGAAAGCATTCAAGATACACTTGTGCAACAAGGTCGTGTGGATCCGAACGGACAACATGACCGCCATGTACTACATACAGAAGCAGGGAGGAACACACTCGCCACAGTTGTCTCCTCTGGCTCAGAGCATGTGGAAGTGGGCCATTCAGAGGAACATCTTACTCATGGCGGAACACCTCCCTGGCAAAGACAACCAGATGGCAGATCTGCTCAGCAGGCACAGCCACCAAATGCACGAGTGGGAGATACATCCATCAGTACTCCAACCGTACTTCCGACAGTGGGGTCATCCAGAGATAGACCTATTCGCCACAAGGGAAAACGCAAAATGCCAAAACTTTGCCGCCAGGTTCCCACATCCACAGTCGCAAGGCAATGCAATATGGATGAACTGGTCCGGCAAATTTGCGTACGCTTTTTCCCCAGCACCATTAATATCGCTGGTGGCACGCAAGCTCAAGCAACACTCGATGACGCTCATCCTGGTTGCTCCAACGTGGGCACGCCAGCCATGGTACACCACTTTTCTGGAACTCTCCGTGGTACTGCATCAAAGGCTACGGCTCACACCCACTTTTTTAACGCAGAGCCGTGGCGAGATTCAGCACCCAGATCCGCAACAGCTGAACCTGGCGATCTGGCTCCTGAGATCCTAGAATTTGGCTACCTAAACCTTCCTCCAGACTGTATGAATATCATCAAGGAGGCAAGGAGACCCACTACCAGAGCATGCTATGCGGCCAAGTGGAAGAGATTTTTCATGTATTGTAAAAATAATGACATAAATCCACTGGATGCGTCAACCCAGAACATTATCTGTTATTTATTACACTTATACAGATGCAATCTAGCATACAATTCCATCCGTATACATTTAACCGCATTGGCAGCTTACCTTCAGAACAGGCAGCACCTCTCACTCTTCAAAGTGCCTGCCATCAAAGCTTTCCTGGAGGGCCTCAAACGTGTCATTCCCCCTAGACACCCCCCGTCACCAGTCTGGAACCTAAATGTGGTCCTCACCAGACTGATGGGACCACCATTTGAACCTCTACACTCCTGCGAGATTCAATTTCTAACCTGGAAAGTAGCTTTCCTCGTTGCCATTACTTCCCTAAGACGAGTTAGTGAACTTCAGGCACTCACCATTCAGGAGCCATTTATACAGGTTCATGCAAACAGGGTCGTGCTACGCACCAACCCCACTTTCATGCCCAAGGTCATTTCGCAGTTCCATATGAACCAATCTATAGAACTACCAGTGTTTTGTCCTAATCCTGAGAATGTAGCGGAGAGAATGCTCCACACCCTTGATCAAAAGAGCTCTCATGTACTATATTGATAGAACTCAAACATTCAGGAAGACAAAACAACTGTTTGTTGCCTTTTCCCCGCAGCACAAGGGCAACCCCATTTCCAAAGCAGGGATAGCTAGGTGGATCGCTAAATGTATGCAGATTTGCTATGAAAAAGGTAAGCGCACACTAACGATTCCTCCGAGAGCCCACTCCACTCGCAAGTTGGGGGCCTCCATGGCTTTCCTGGGAAATATTCCCTTAGAGGAGATATGTAGAGCAGCCACATGGTCCACTATACATACCTTTACCAAACACTACTGTGTAGATGTACACTCCAGACAGCAGGCTGCTGTAGGCCAGGCTGTTCTCAAAACTCTTTTTCAGACTGCTGCAGCTGGCACGGGCAGCCGCTGCTAAACGGAGGGACTGCTGTATAATCTATGCACAGATATGAATTCAGCAGCCCACATGCCTCGAATTGATTATGCTACTTACCAGTATGCATCTGTTCTTGGCATGTAGGGCTGCTGACATTCATATCGCCCACCCTCCTCCCCGGCGCCTGTAGCAGCTGTAGCATTCAGTGATTTTTTGTTAGCATGGTCATCATTCACTGTATTACACTCCATCTATGCCACAATGGCGAAAAACAATCTAAGGATTGAGGGGATGCCCATGCGCACTGTAGTCCAGGGGAGGAGCCACCTATCTCGTGATACTTCGAAGACTCTTCCAGGACAACAATGTGCAATCATCCGGACCCAACACTAGGCGGCGATCTATGCACAGATATGAATGTCAGCAGCCCTACATGCCAAGAACAGATGCATACTGGTAAGTAGCATAATCAATTCAATAAGTGATGGAGACTCTAGTTCAACTGGGATTCAACATACAAAAGGAGAAATCATCAATAGAACCAAGACAGAAGAAATTGTTCATGGGCGCAGAAAAAAAAACTGTGTTCGGGAAAGCATTCCCCAATGACAAGAGGATAGCAGCTCTAGTAAAGGAGACTCATCTATACCAGAATGGACATTGTCTGACAGTGAGGACTGTGGGGAAACTACTAGGAATGATGGCCTCATGCATTCACTTCCCCGTAGAGCGGGGTGTGCGGCAGGGTTGTGTCTTGGCACCTACTCTGTTCTCACTCTTCGTCAACGGGGTGGCCGAGTTCCTCTCTCGTGTCCCCACTGATGCCCCAGCTCTGGCAGGAGCTCGCATTCCGGTCCTCATGTTCGCGGATGACTCTGCTGATTTCGAAAACTCAGAGTGGCCTCCAGCTTACCTTGCGGCGTTTTGTAGAGTTTTGCCTATTGCGTGGACTAGAAATCAATGTCGCAAAGACCAAGTTCATGGTGCTTACGGGCCCTAGACCCAACAAAATGTATAGGCCATTTAAAGGCGTAATTTTAGTGAATGGATCCCCACTAGAGCAGGTAGATGCATTTACATATCTGGGAGTAACTCTGCAGAAAAATATGTATTGGAATAACCATATAGATCTTTCGTTATTGAAACTCCAACAACAGACTGGTATGTTATTGAAACGTTTTAAAACCTCGCAGTCTCAACCAATGGAGCCATTTTTAGAGATCTATAAGATGAAGATCCGTAGTTCGGCTCTGTATGGGTCTGAGTTGTGGGGATATGGTAGAAATCCACAGCGTCTAAATACCATGGAAAAGGAGTTTATTCGGAAAGCTGTTGGCGTTCCTCAGAGCACTCCCTTGATACCCCTTTTTGTGATCTTGGCTTAAAACCCTTGCAAGACGTAGCATATCTGCGTCCCTTGCTATACTGGTGTAGGGTATGGACAACTGATGAGCTTGGTCACTATGCAATGGGCCTAAAGGAAATTAAAGAAAAAGATACTTCCCATAAGATTGAATGGCTGAGATCAGTAAAATTACTATTATATCGCTTGGGGCTGAGAGATCTATGGGATGACCCTTCCAATGCAGTTTTCCCCTTTAAAGACTCCCTGAAAATGAGATATTGGGAGATGATTGCCCTAGAATTATTTGCTAAGGGGTGTTCATCTACTCTAACCGGTAGATTTCTGGAATTCAAGGTTGATGTCAGACTGGAACCATATTGGGGCTTAATTGAAGTACCGTCTGATCGTAATTTTTTTTTCCAGTTTAGGATAGGAAGACTCCCGGTGCGCTCATTTACATCCCATTGGGCAGTGGGGTCTGAAAACAGGTGTCCAAAGTGTTTGGACAAGATTGAATCTATAAGTCACTTTGTCCTTTTCTGCCCGTTGTACACTATTCCACGTAAGAAATGGGTACTACCTGTTTGCCGATTGATGGGTATCCGAAGATATGAGGTAGCTATGAGAATCTTGTCTACCGACCCAAACCCGACCATTACTATTGCAATGTCAAAATATATTAAGTGGGCTTGGGCAATTCGGTCTAAACTGATTAAATGCCAAAATGATTCTTTACTAGGCAACGGACTGGATTGATATATCATGTGGGCTGGTTTATCAATGTATCCTTGCGTACTGATAATTTTATTATATGCTATTTTATAACATTCATTTTTAAATGTAAATCTGTATTGGAATCATGTGTACATTGTTTTTATGTCACTTTTACAACTTAAGTGTTGAATAAAGTATTTGAAATGGAAATGGCATTCACTTATTTCCCAATATCTGTCTGCACATGAGACCTTTTCAAGAATGGCTCCAATCACAATGGTCACAAGCTACAGGGAGTTGGGAGGATCTAGTGGTTGTCACAAACGAGGTTCATCAGGAGATGGCATGGTGGAACAGAGCACATATAGCACAGGGGAGATCTTTCACACCTCCAACAGTGACCATAGCAACAGATGCGTCCCTAATTGGATGGGGGGGCACGCCTGGGCAATCTAAAAAAAAAAGGGGATTATGGCCACCATAAGATGCGGTGAAGCACATCAATATCTTGGAACGGAAAACCGTGTTCTTAGCCTTAAAAGCCTTTCAGAAAGAGCTATACAGGAAAAAGGTGTTGATAAAAATAGACAACACTGCAACTATGTTTTACATAAGCAAACAAGGAGCGACTCACTCTGTAGCACTCTCGAATCTAGCGCAGCAGATGTGGAGATGGACAATTTCAAAAGGAATAGGTATTTTGGCAATACACCTACCAGGGAAGGACCATCTAGAAGAAGACGGGCTGAGCAGACAAACAGCAGCATCCCACAAGTGGGATCTGAATCAAACAGAAGTGCAGAAAATTTTCTCAACAAATTGGGAACCCTGCCGATAGACCTATTTGCAACACCCCAGAATGCAAAATGCCTAAACTTCGCATCCAGGCGACCCTGCAAACTGTCCCTAGGGAATGCGCTATGGATAGACTGGTCAGGGATATTTGCATACGCTTTTCCCCCTATACCATTACTGAACAAGGTGATCAACAAATGCAGAATCCGCAAGATGACCATGATTCTCATAGCACCACAATGACAGACAGACCTAGTTCTCCGAACTAATGGAAATTTCACAGGGGCAATGCTCAGAATCCCAAAGAGAAAAGATTTGCGAATAGTGCAAAACGGTGAAAGTACTTCACCCAGAACCAGAGAGCTTAGGCCTAGCAGCATGGCTCCTGAAGACTTAAAATTCGAACATCTCAAACTACCTGAAAGCACAATGGCTGTTCTAAGAGAAGCTAGAAAACCGACAACAAGAAAATGTTACACAGCTAAATGGAAAAGATGCACACAATGGTGTCTTAAAGGTCTGTCAGCAAAAATTGCTAGAGAAAGAACAGTGCTGAAATACCTCACACATTTACTGCAAAGTAATTTGTGCTTTACATCACTAAAGGTACACATAACTGCAATTGTCGTGTACACAAGAGGGGAAGCAGGGAAGAGCTTCTTCACCTCACGTGTGGTCAAATGATTCCTGGAAGGGGCAAAAAGAATTGCACCACCAAAAAGAATACCAGCACCAACATGGGATCTAAACATTGTTCTGGCACAATTAATGAAGGCACCTTTCGAACCACTGCACAAAGCAATGCTGCAAATGCTTACAATAAAAACAGCATTTCTAGTGGCAATAACATCACTACGGAGAGTTAGCGAACTACAGGCACTAACACTACAGGAACCCTACTTTCAAATACATGGTAACAGATTTGTCATGAGGACAGATCCACAATTCATGCCAAAGGTGGTATTTAAATCCCACATAAATAAAAGTATACAGATACCAAGTTTCTTGCAAAATCCAAAGGACAAAGCAGAAAGAGCTTTACACACACGACGCAAGAAGAGCAGTCCTGTATTACATGGAAAAGACTAAAGAATACAGGAAAACAAAACAATTATTTGTATCCTTTGCAAAACGTTTTCTGGGGAGACCTGTAACTAAAATTCCAATTGCAAGATGGATGACATAAGTTATACAACTGTGTCGCATGCATGCAGGACAAACTTTACAAGAAGCGCAAGGGCGCATTCAACAAAGAAAGGAGCAACAATTGCATTTCTTGCTAACACTCCAATTCAGGACATTTGCATGGCTGCAATATGGTCTTGTGTACACACATTCACAAAGCATTGTGTGGACGTTCAAATGAACAAGAAAGCACAAGTAGGACAAAGGGTCTTACAGCATTTATTTACAAACCAAAGTTCATCTTCCACCCAGCCACCACACGACTAGCAAACCGCTACAAAGTCTATGCACAGCATTGTGAATCCAGAAAAGATTCACGCTGCTGAACAAATAGTTTCTTACCAGTTGGTGTAGTTTTGCAGCTTGAAGACTTTTCTGGATTCACTAGCGAACCCACCCTCCTCCGCCAAAGGAAGATAACCATAAGGAGGACGAATACAAACAAAAGACAACAAAAAATAAATCTGAAAATGGCTACCAAAGGTGGGGGCTTCTGGAGGAAGTCCGTCGATGTCGCAGAAGGGCACCAAATGGTACTACGTCGTCGAAGCCCACCAACAGCAAAAAAGAGAAAAAATACTACAATTCCGGACCCAGCCACTAGATGGCGGAATAGTGCACAGCATAGTGAATCTAGAAACTTTTTCAGGCTGCAACACTACACCGGAAAAGACAGGTAAGAGCAGTTCCTCTAAATGGCCAATTTGGAAAAGATCGTGATGATTTTACTGTTGAATCTGATCTGGGAAGGGAAAATTAAATTTCAGATCTTGTTGCCCTCACACTCCTGTTAGGGTGTCATGCTTCATCATTGGGCGCTCCTCGTCGGACCGGCGCTGCAATGTCCAACGGGCCTGGTGGCATCTTTAGCGGAGATCTTTTGATCTGAGAACGCCGTTTTGTGTGAAGACCATGTGTATGACTGTGGAGGGTAATAGCTCCTAAGAATGTGGGGATTCGGAAAAACTAAAATAGACCCTGGCCCCTCAGTAATTTTAATTAGGTTAAGTAGGGCTGGGACTAGGTAAAACCAGGGAGGCTACTCAGGTGATTCTAGGTATCAGGGTAGCCTATAGTTGACAGGGGTCAACATGTTTCGTGTCATGGATGCTCAAACTCGAGCGACACTTCTTCAGGACCGTGGGACCAATTATAAGTACATATACCACAATTTCTTATAACGGGGTACTTAAGGTCAACCACATGTAAAGCTGAACCTAAATATGGTACAGAATAGATGGCTCCGCCTAAACAGAGGGAGACAAAAAGTAGAGGACAAGCAGAAGCCACCCATTAGCAGCTTAGTCAAGAGATAAGGGTCCAAAGGAGATAATTGACACCTCACCATGACGTTTGGACCCTTATCTCTTGACTAAGCTGCTAATGGGTGGCTTCTGCTTGTCCTCTACTTTTTGTCTCCCTCTGTTTAGGCGGTTGACCTGAAGTACCCCGTTATAAGAAATTGTGGTATATGTACTTATAATTGGTCCCACGGTCCTGAAGAAGTGTCGCTCGAGTTTGAGCATCCATGACACGAAACATGTTGACCCCTGTCAACTATAGGCTACCCTGATACCTAGAATCACCTGAGTAGCCTCCCTGGTTTTACCTAGTCCCAGCCCTACTTAACCTAATTAAAATTACTGAGGGGCCAGGGTCTATTTTAGTTTTTCCGAATCCCCACATTCTTAGGAGCTATTACCCTCCACAGTCATACACATGGTCTTCACACAAAACGGCGTTCTCAGATCAAAAGATCTCCGCTAAAGATGCCACCAGGCCCGTTGGACATTGCAGCGCCGGTCCGACGAGGAGCGCCCAATGATGAAGTTGACACCCTAACAGGTGTGTGAGGGCAACAAGATCTGAAATTTAATTTTCCCTTCCCAGATCAGATTCAACAGTAAAATCATCACGATCTTTTCCAAATTGGCCATTTAGAGGAACTGCTCTTACCTGTCTTTTCCTACGTAGACCCCCGGGAGCATTAGAACAGGACCTCTTTAAACAACCAGCTCTCTTGTCCCCCCTCTCCTGATTACATGTTGATGCAACACTACACCGACAGGTAAACTATTCGTTTCTGAAATGGAGTCTCCTCCAGTCAGTAGAACTGGACGCTGCATAGGGTTGTGTAGATAGAATGTCTCTTGACCGCTCAGAGCCTTAAAATAGGCGAGTAGGGACTTTGCACTGGATGGATCGGAAGCAAGAGGCTCCTCCTTTCTGATCTACAAAGACAATGGTGGAGCTCCTCCGCCTGAATATCCTTTTTGCTTCTGAGAACCTGTACTGGGACGAGCTCATGGCCAGTTTCTCAGTCTGTCTGCACTCAGTCAAATCGTTCCAGTCATCTTGGTCTTATGATCTTCATCCTAGCAGGTTCCGTCTAGCTGCTTTGCTAGCAACTAAATCTTTCTTGTCCTAGAAGCCTAGTAAACCCGTATGGTTTTTCAGACTTAAGCCAGTCTGGCTTGAGGGAGAGTAGGACTCTAGCAGAGGTTCTGCTCCCGATTCTTTCTTCTGGTTCTGAATTGGTGCATATGTCTCCTGTGTCCAGATAGCCATGAATGAACCCAGCACTGACTGAGTGGGTGCAATGCTTTGTCCCTCTACTTGTTTTAAAGTTGTGGTCCCTCAAAGTCCTGGTGGAGGTTTATGTGACCGCCTCTGGCCTGGTTTTGATAGGCTCCTGCCCAGTATCTGCATTAAACCCAGTTCTGACTGGCTTAGATATGATGTGGATGAGCTTCTCTGAGTCTTGCTCTGATCCTGGTGTCATGGGAAGTAGCCACACCAAATGATGCGGGTTGCGGGTGAGCTTTACCCTTGCAAGCAAATCAAAGGCTTGGAGATGTCTTTCTTTCCATCCAGCATGCACACCAGGTTTGGAAAGAAGCGTCCAGCAGTGTGTGTGCAGGTTGGAATGTCCCACAGGGACAATGCGAGACAAGCCCGTCACCTAGACCAACATCTTGTGCAGCACAAATGGAATCCAGGGGGCATACATGTAAACCCAAATATCGCGTGCCACAGGCAACCTTCAACAATGTCCCAGACGTGATGAAGGCCAGGACCCTCCACTATGGATAACTGAAAGAACGTTTTATAGGCGGGAGCAGCTAGGCCAAGCAGTCCCTTTTTGCTTTCTCTCGAAAAACAGGCATTTTCCATCATTCACCACTTAGCCTAGGTTAATGGGTCACTGGGTTACTCAGAATGGGGTACAACTTATGTGTCCCATTGGCGTCCAGATCTAGTTCCAAAACGTGATGCACAAGGATTACCAATCCTATAATGCAAAACCGTCCAGAAATTGTGCAAAGGTAGGGTGGTGGCAACCCTTCCAAAAGCTAAGCAGAAGACTTTCTTTCCAGTAGGGGTGACTTGCCATATCCTTTTTAGCAATTGGTTGGGCTTATTTTATTCCTTATAATACATGGCAAACAAAATCACCTGAGGACCCAGTCAAATCATTGGTCTCTTGGTACTTCCCATCTTCTTGTTGCAGATAATGTACGAGTGTGGATGTGTAATGTGCGAATTAATGCATCAATTAGCAGCTTTTAATTTCTTGCATGCACAGCTCTTAACGTAAATTTGTATCAGTGCTACTTCTGAGTTGTTATAATGCGTAGGTAGCATGCAGATAAATTCCTTCTTTCAGTATTTGACCTCAGCAGCGCATTAAACATTTTACGATCAATCACGAAAAATAGATTTTTCGAGGATGGAAAGTGTAAATAAAAGGAGTGAAAAGCTAATCATCCTTTTCAGTGACCGTTCGTCTTAGGAAGCAGCTTTCCAGCACCTGCTAGCTCTGAGGCTTTTTAATTTCAGAATTCAACAGTAATAAACTTGGGGAGTAGCGATCACACAAGTCAAGGCACACAATGTTATGTAGTGGCATTTGATCAAATTTTTGTGACATGAGCTTCAATTTAAAATGTGTTGAATGTGTTACTGAACAGAAAGAGCATTTATTTTCATTACAGGTTTGTTTGTTGCTCACTCTCTTTACAAGACAACTTATCTTCTTTTTACAAACTAGGTTTATCCAGTCGTCTCGTTTCCGGTTGCTTCGATCAACCAGGCTTCCAAGGAGGCTATAGAGAAGCACCGCAGTGAGTTTGCATCAACTTCCCGCATTATAAGACAAGTAAGTCGAAATGAACTGTTGTAGTACTGGACCATGATATATATACACACACAGTAGAATGCTAAAGAGTGGGAGATGCAAGGGTTTTGGGTGTGTACTTACGATTCAGACATACTTTGAGAGATCCGTCTTCCATAAAATAAATTGGTGGTGAAAATTGGACAACTCACTGTCGACATTGATCAACCAACCAGCCAAACTAACAAACCAGGTATCTGCAGAGAACAGGGGGACAGCATCTGCATGTTGTAAATTGGTTATTTTTACTTTAACTTTCAGCCTTAAACACTTATCATCCTTGAGGCACTCCTTGTCGCATTGTGCAATCAGTCAGTTGTAGGAGGGGAAATTTCTGCATTTGAACAAAGTTTTCGCAGTTCTACTTAAGACGCATTCAGCCTACGTAATCAATCCTTTATAATTTCAACTCTATCTCCTTTCTCCCTTTGCCTGTTAGAATCTCTGATGGTGGCGAGTGACTCCTTTATGGAATCTCGTCATGTTATTGATTCCACACACGCAGGGGTTTGCCTCCTCCATGGTACTGAAACTGTTCTGGATGAAGGCGCAGCTAAAACCTTTGTCATTCTTCTCTCTGCTGCATAAAGCAGTTTCTTAACCCATTCTGTTGGATTGGCTTTCAAGAGTTAGAATGCGTTATAAGCTGCTAGACTGGCTGCAATCCTTCCTAATGCACTTGACTCCAAGAAATCATGCTTTTGTGTTGCCTCGTTCAAATCCTCTCAGATTTCATTTGTCGGATCCCCAGGGCTCTGCTTGAAGGCCCATTTTGTTCAATATCTAGGTAGCCTCTCCCAGATCACTAATTTGTTTCTTCAGTATCTTCGAGGCCAATGCAGATATTACCAGTTTACAATATGCATGGAGGGATCTCTGTCCATCGTTCAACTCCTTTTCAATCGGTCTAGTACCTATTGCCATCTGGATGAAACAAAGGTCATTGACCTAACTCAAAGAAGACAGAGTTCCTTATATGTGCAAACCCTTCAAGATCCTGATCACCTGATTGGAAGACAAGAGAGAAGTTCCACAATCCTCTACACTGCTTCAGCAGCCTGCTCTGGTTCATTGAAGACGATGCGATATCTTCTAGAGTAAATGCAAGTAAGATAATAACTTGCTTTTTTATCATAAACACCCTGGAAGATTCTTATTCTGCTTCCTGTGCAATACTTGGTCTCCAACTACCATTATGTCATGGCTGGACTACTGTAATTTCTTCTTACCGTGGCCACCAAAAACGCCACATACTGTAGCTCCAAGTCACTGAAAATGCTGCTGCTCTACTCCTTCTTTTGTACCGCTTTGTTCGCCATGAGTTGGCAGGGTATGCTCAGGCGTGAGTCCCTTGCTCACTTTGCCACTGGATTCAAGCGAGCCTGGCTGAAGACGGCTGAAATGCCAGAAACCGGTCCTAGGAAGCTTGTTTCCGGTCCAGGGAAGGCATGGCTTGGCAGTTTGGGCTGGACTGTTCCCATGAGGCACAGGGTCAGACTGATTTGCATATGGCCATGTCTGAACTGGGGTGGCAGAGTGGGCTAAAGAACGGTGATGGATCAAACCCAGATCTGTTGACTGGGTGTGAGTGTTTGATTGGTTCTGATGCTCCGTCCATCACCACCCCCTTTTGTACCGCTCTACTCCTTCTAAGCAGACTGTTGCACATCAAACCCTATATAGTCTTTTTGCATCCGCTTCCAATCATCTAATGGGACCTCTGTTTCAATCATCTGGCTATGTGACGGATGCCCTCTTTCTCTGAAACTTAGGTTTGTGAAAACACCACACTTCCCTTTCCCGATAGGATGCTAATGATTTTCTTCTGTTTCGCAAGACTTTACTAGACAGGCTATTTTCTGTTTCACTTCATTACATCACTTTGCACACCTGTGTGTGTCAGTCTTCAAAGCCACATTTCCTCAGCAGGGATAGCAGATACTCTTTATAGATGTCAATATTATTCCTCCGTGTTTGCGTCAAGAAAAAGATAATTTCTGATGTTTATTCTCCATAGATGGTTTACATAGTGTTTTCATCCCAATGCTGTTGTAGAGTGAATATTCAACTGCTCTTTTTTTTATGGGCTTAGAATAGGTAACATTGCTTTTCAGCACTAATTAAAATATTCATTGTTCTCCAGTAAGTGGTTCATAACCAAGAATTTCTTCTTTATGAAAAACTTGCCTTCAAGCACAGATCAAGAGGATCATCAAATATTGTCTACATCAGCTGAGAATCATTTAAAATAATATTCTTAGCATGTGCTGGCTGCCGATTCATCTGCCATGCATATTCCTGCCATCTTATGTTGGGCCCGGACTCTGCAAGTTTTTCCTTGAGGAAATTCTATGATCGGCATCGTGCGTCATCTCTTTTCCCCTTCGAGGCATTGCGCATATTGAACGCTTTGTTTATTACAAAGTTTTTTTTCCACCATTGGGCTCGGATGGATTGCATCGCAGCTCTGCAGAATTTACACCACACAACCTACCCAAAAAACGACAAATCAGATGATTGATTGGATCCATTCTTAATGTTTCCAAGGAGGTGTACTAATGCCACAAATAGAGAAAAAAATATAGATTGTTGCCATCTGACCTAATCTACATTTGAAGGCATCCCCCCTGCAGACTCCCTTGTGGTCACCACTGCTAGAAAAAGGCCGGCTGCACAAGGCACTGCCTCCAGATAGGGAGAGTAAAAGGATTAATGCAGTTGGTAAAAGGGTTGCCACCGGCCATGCTAATCATTGGAGAATTGCTAACTTTGTGGGCCTGAATCACGTTACAACAAAGTAAATTGGAATGAAATGCAGGAGCTCATGCAACCTCTTCCAGAAGAGTATAAAAGGCGGGGGGAAGATCTAGTCAACGAGGGTAAACTCATTTCAAGCACTACCATCAAATATGCCTTGGAGAGAGCAGACACCACTACTAGGGGCATAATCATATCTATCGTGCTCAGAAGACATACGTGCCTGTGCATTTCTGAGTTCAAACCCAAAGTAGGGCAACATATTTTAAATATCCACTTCGATGGGGAACACCTCTGTGGACCAGCTGTAGACGCTCAGCTTGGAGAAAAAACAAAGGACACCGACAAATAAATGGGTGCCTTACAAATCACAAAACAAATACAGCCCTTTCTGAGGTACCTAGGTAGGGGAGCTGCAAAAGACTCTACCATAGAAAATAATACCTATCGGCATCAACCGCAGCAATACCATCCGCAAGGGCGTGGGTATTATCGTGAAGGCTACAAAATTAATAGAGGGAGAGTCCTCCCCAGCAAGGGCACCTCCACCCCCAGCAAAATGACTTGCTCACACTACCCCCCACACCAGTCTGGGTAAGGCTACAACAGTTCCATCAGTTGTGACAAAATATTACATCGGACCAAAGGGTCTTAGATATTGTCAGACAAGGTTATTGCCTAGAACTACTTCAACAACCACCAAATAATCCACCAAAAAAGCAGGTCTTAAATCCACAGCATCTACCTCCTGCTCAAAGAAGTAGTAAAGGTATTACTACAAAAAGGGGCCATCGAAATAGTCCCAGACAAGTATCAAACCAAAGGAGCGTACTCCGTTTATTTTCGAATACCAAAGAAACATTGAATCCTAAGACCCATTCTGGATCTGCGGCCACTCGATCGCTAGAAGCTATCAGAACATTTTCATATGGTCACATTACAAGATGTGATACCACTACTTCAAACAGGCAACTTCATGACTGCACTAGAAGGATGCTTACTTCCACATTCCAATCCATCCTACACACAAAATTCTTGTGGTTTGTGATAATTGGATGCATTATCAATTCAAAGGACTTCCCTTTGGAATAACAGCCCCAAGGGCATTCACAAAATGCAGAGCAGTAGTAGCAGCAAAAGTAAGAAGAGAAAGCATTCATGTGTTTCCCTACCTCGACGATTGGCTAAATGGAGTCCAAACAAGAACCTATGTTTATCAGTACATCAATTGGGTTTCTCAATTAATGTGACAAAATCACATCTCCAACCATCGCAAATGCAACCTTATCTGGGGTCAATACTAAATACCATATTGGGGATAGCTTAACCAATCCTCAAAGGGTTCTCAATCTCCTGAACTAACTGGATCTGTTTCAGCTACATAATCACCTACCAGTCAAAACAATAATGTGTGTACTAGGAAGGAAGGCATCTTGCATAGCAATAGTGCCTCATGCCCTCCTACACATGAGACCCCTCCAGGAGAGTTTAGCATCTCAGTGGTCACAAGCGGGAGGGATCATGGAAAATCTAGTGTCGATTTCACCCAAGGTTCATAAGCTCTATTGTGGTGGAACAGTCAAAACATTTTAGCAGGGAGAGCCATCAAGGATCCTATCCTGCAGGTTTCAAAACATTTTAGCAGGGAGAGCCATCAAGGATCCTATCCTGCAGGTAAGTGTCAACTGATGCATCTGAGAGGGGGGAGCTCATTTGAAGGACATTGTGGTTCAGGGACACTGGACAGCTCAACAACCGGTTCCACACATGTTAGAACTACTGGCTCTCAAAGCGATTTCACAACATAGCAGGGAAAACCGTCCTCCTATGCACAGTCAATATGACTGCAATGTATTACATTCAGAAATAGGGCGGAACCCATTCCATACAATTATCCCAATTGGCACCCAAGATATGGAAATGGGCGACAGTCACAACATCCACCTCTTAGCCCCATACATTCCAGGGGAGGACAACTCCATTTCAGAGCTCCTCAGCAGTACGCACCAGCCAGTTCACGACTGAGAAATACACAGCACGTTATTACACAAACCTACTTCCAGGGGTGGGGAACCCCCACAACAGACCTGTTTGCAACAAAAGAGAAAACAAAATGCCAAAGCTTTGCGTCCAGACATCCACACCCACAATCCAAGGGCAATGCTCTATAGCTGAACTAATCTTGGATATTTGCGTATGCTTTTCTTCCTCTCCCACTCATAACTTCTGTGGTCAGGAAACTCACAGACTTCAATAACTTAAATTTTTATCGCACCCATCTGAGTTCCTCAACCATGGTACACAACGCAAGACCTGTTTTGCAGGGCACCTTATTTGCTTCTTTTCTTTTAATTCAGTTAGCCTGTAAATAAAAGCTTTATCGTTTATTTAATATCTTTTTAAATGCTAGTTCTTTCTGAAGTAAACAGCAGGCCAGTGCTCTCCGTACAACCTCACGAGAAGCTACCCAATCATCCAAATCTTCTCACATGCACCAAGGGCAGGGTGGGACATCACAGTCCTCAACAGCTCAATCTTGCAATCTGGCTGACTGGAATTTGGATACCTCAATCTACCTGACAAATTTATTGCAATTGTCAAAGAAGCACGTAGACCTACTACAAGGGCTTGCTATGCAGCAACATAAAAGCGTTTTGTTCATTACTGTACAACACCGCACATCTTCCCCAACAGAACAACAATTAATATATTGCCTGTTTCGCTTGCAAAAGTAACAGTTGGCATACACCTCGATACGCCTACATTTAGCGGTTATAGCAGCATATCTACAGATCCGGAAACACCAGTCACTTTTCGGCGTTCTTGTAATCAAAGCCTTCATGGAATGATTAATGAGTCATTCCACGACGTAACCTCCAATACCAGCATGGAATCTTAACATTGGCTTAACACAGCTTATGGGGCCACCATTTGAGCCACTACATAATTGCCAAATACAATTCTTAGCATGGAAAGTAGCTTTCATCATATCCATAGATCTTTACGAAGGTCTAGCGAAATATATGCAATCGCAATTGAAGAATCTTACTTTCAAGTGTTCTCAGACAAAGTGCATTTACGCCATGGGTACTCGCAAACATTACCCTAGGGGCCACAAACTATGGTCTGTGGTGTGCACCAGGGGCGCATTAATGGCAGCACGGTGGGAGTGTGGCTTTGTGGGACGTGAAGGTGGGCCCATGGGAAGCAAACCAGATATGGTGTGGTCATTGAGTCATGGAGTTACTTATTTAAGGCTTTCTTTCCATACTTACCTCTAAATTAAGTCCCTTGTCTCTAGAAGAGTCATAGATTTGACAATACTATTTTATTCTGTATCTGAATTGCTACCCAGTTCCACACCTTGGGGGGTAAGCCTTTTTCTGCTTGCTATCACTACCTTGGGAGATACAGGTGTAAAAAGGAAGCAACATGATTGTGCAAATTCATTTCATTTGAATTCAATTTAATAATGTGAAACCTGAAAATCTAGGCTCAATCCCGGTTTCCCCACTTGACCGAACGTCAATTGCCTAATTTCACTTGGACTCCTTTTTCCTCATTAAGACATATACGAGCACCTTGAAATACATGAGTTCAGGATATGAGCTGTACAAACCTCTTGCATCTGATTTTAATAAACTATGAATTTGTCCATGTATAATAACCCTGACCACCCAGAGGGTTCCACGTTGCAGCTGACGTGCCTCTTAGATCACTATTGGCATTGTGTCGGGGTGTAAGGAGGAATGAATATTTCTACACATTTTTAAATGGTCAGATTTAAATAAAATACTTCTGAATGCACATATCTATTCAGATGTTCTAACGTGTAACTCTTCTGCATGTTAATGAAATACACTTTTTGGATTCTGAAAAGATTTTACCATATCGTTACACGTTTGTTGCAAGATATATTGAAAAATGAACGAGTTCCTAAAGTTACGTTTTGCATGGCACCTTATTTGCTTCTTTTCTTTTACTTCAGTTAGCCTGTAAATACAAGCTTTACTTTTTATTTAGCATCTTTTTGAATGCTAGTTCTTTCTGAATTAAACAGCAGCCCAGTGCAGTCATTTAGCTGAGAGCTGCATGGGAAGGTCAGGAGGGCTGCATGCGGCCCCAGGATCGCACTGTGAGTACCACAGGTTTACGCACTAACCTGACATTTTTACCCAAGGTCATTTCTCCTTTCCACTTGAATCAAACCTTGGAGTTACCAGTTTTCTTTCTGAAACCACAAACTATTGCAGAATGTGCTTTACATACACTATACGTTAAAGGGGCACTTATTTACTACGTGGAACATACTAAACCCTTTAGAAAAACAAAACTGCTCTTGTTTCATTTTTAAATCCAATTGGCTATATGCAAAACCGATAGAGCAAGATGGCTTATTAAATGTATCTATTATGTTATGCAAAAACAAAAAAAAACTAGCTACTGTTCCAAGAGCTCATTCAAGAAGAAAAAACAGGAGCAGCCATGGCCTTTGTAGGAAATATCCCTCTGAATGACATTTGCAAAGCGGCAACATGGATAAGCCCCCACACTTTCACAAAGCATTATTGTTTGGATGTTCAATCAAGACAACAAGCTCTAGTTGAACAAACAGTCCTTCAAGCGTTATTTCAAACAACCGCGCCATCTCGTGCCTAAAGTCACAGCATTGAGGGGTACTGCTTTACAGTCTATGCATAGCATGTGCATCTGAAGCCAACACGTGCTACGAATGAATCCTGTTACTTTCCCTGTAAGCATCTGTTCGTAGTCTGTAGTGCTGCAGATTCACATTCACCCTCCTGCCTCCCTAGCAGGTATTGGATGGTGACAAAATCCATACTTACTAAGCAGACTATATCCTCACTCCATTCATGGTAAGGGGAAAACAAACCGAAGGAGCAAAGCATTCCACATGCCTCGAGGGGGGGAGACAGGACTCATGACGCTGATCATGAAACTTCCTCAAGGAAAAACAATTTGCAGAGAGGAGTATGCGTAGCTTGTGAATCTGGTGCACTACACGCTACAAATAGATGCTTACAGGGTGAGTAACATGGTGTTTTTGTCTGTGCCCTGTGTTTTTTTCTTTCTAGCGTGCAATGTATGATGCACCATGAGCGTAGCTAACTGTTCTATGCAAAGAAGCCACTTGACGCTTTTTGAGATATTGTCACATGACACTCGGAGCCTTCAGATTTATCTGTCAGATATGCGCATTTGCTCCACCTTTGCTGCTTGACTGTCATAGTGTCCCATACTTTAGTTCAGACTCAAATTCAGAGTATTACCTACTGTGGCTCTATTAAGGCCACCATCTGGGGAAAACAACCAGCCCATCCTGCAACTGCTTCCAGAACGCCTCCACGCCGGCCAGCAGAGGATTTGTATTCAATCTGACGTGGGCCGGATTATGGCTAAGCCTGCCCAGCCACCCAATGACTCCGTCCCTCACAAGAGGAGACTTACTTTTGAGGTGGCTCTCGATCTTTCGAAGTTGATGTCCAATCAGCTTTGGCACCACTCTATCAGTGCCTGGCCATCATCATTGTTGTCACCATCACCATCATCACCCTCCTTTGCATTCAGGGATCTCATTATTCAGTGGTTGGGAGCAGTCCAAGATTGCCCTGCGACCAATGACCAGCCATATGATCCTCCAGGCTCCAGACCCTTGGGATGATTACCAGTTGACACTGTGACCCAGATTTGTACCTGGCCAAACCATCTTCCCTGATAACACGACCTCATACCATGAAGTACTACACAGGGCAGCAGCTTTTCATGAGGTTGAAGATGCAGGTCAACCTGAAAAGGCTGATTTCTTTCTAGAAACCCTCTACTCTAATCAAGGGTCCCTCCAATACCTACCCATGGTGATGGTGCCTTGCATACTTTAGATGTCAAACGGGCGTTAATGTGTTGTCTCTTATGAAACTGTTTTGTTCTATCCATAACAACTTTTCATGGCCTGTTGTGAGACACACAAAGGGAAGGCCGTTTCTGTGAGAAAGTGCCCTCTTTCTTGCATGGTATGCCCCACTTTTTGCTAAATTGCTGAATGTACTTTTACGGAGTGTACCCTGGACTCCTGCCAATCAGGTGCCCAGGGCCTATGTTCCTTCCTTGAAACACACAAACTCCCAATTGGCAAACCCTGGCCACATGTCAGCCCCTAGTAAATGGTACCCTAGGTACCCAGGGCCTTGTGACCAGGGAAGACCCTTAAGGGCTGCAGCACTGATTGTGCCACCCTTAGGGGCCCTGTACCCTTACACACACACACACACACTGCCTTTGCAGGCTGAGTGTCTGGGTGCAGGACAAAATGAAGAGTCGACATGGCACACATCTGTGTGCCATGCCCAACACCCACACTGCCAAGACATATGTCAGTCACCCCTCTGGCTGGGTGCCTTATGTCCATGGTGTGGGCACAGGAGCAGGAGGCCTGTGCCCCTA
The DNA here is from genome assembly GCF_964204655.1 of Triturus cristatus. Taxonomy (NCBI): domain Eukaryota; kingdom Metazoa; phylum Chordata; class Amphibia; order Caudata; family Salamandridae; genus Triturus; species Triturus cristatus. The sequence continues at coordinate 91,872,767 of NC_140592.1, forward strand.
CAGTACCCAGGTTCATTCCCGGGCACTGTAAGTGCAGTGCTGCCATTTCAGAATACATGATGCTGAGAGCTCGTCCAACACGAGCTCCACAGCACCATAATGGCAACACTAAAGACTGGGAAGTTTGGTATCAAACTTCTCAGCACATTAAACCCACACTGATGCCAGTGTGAGATTTAATGTACCAAGCACCCCAGAGGGCATCTTAGAGATGCCCTCCTACAACTAACCTACAATCCACGTCTGTTCTGAGGCTGCCCAGGCTGCCTCACAGCAGACACGTTGCTGGACCCCTGGGTGGGAGAGCCCCTGCTCTCCCGGGCCTGCAACAATGCACATCCTGGGTGAGGTGATAGATCTCCTCCCCCAGGATGAGCAAAGGGAAGCTTCAAAGGCCTGCTGCCTCTAGGAGTTTCCCCAGGCCACTGCAACCCCCCCACTCTGGCGGGAAGCTTGGCCGGAAACCCCATACAAGGACAGGGGATGTGCCAGCCTGCCTGCCCACCCCACCCCTCAGGTGGGGGAGGCGAGGTGAAGCACATCTCCGGGCTCTCGCCAGCTTGAAGATGGGAGGCCCTGCCCTATCAGGATTAGGCTACTGCCCCCCTCCCACAGGAGAGGAGCAGGATAGGGGGTGTACCCACCCCAGGGCCAGGACCCATTGGTCCCTGGCCTTCACCTACCTGTAACACCCCTAAATCTAGTATTTAGGGGCACCCTGAACCTTCCTTCCCCAGATTCAAAAACTACAAGAAGAGCAAGAAGAACAAAGACCTGCCCTGCAGCTGCTAAAAAGGGAAGAAGACACCAACTGCTTTGGCCCCAGCCCTACCGGCCTGTCGACTCCCGCACCAGCGCGGCATCTCTCATGGCCAGCAACCTCACCAACCCCGGAGGACCTGGCTACCTTTTGGCTCTAAGCCCCTGGGACTCCCATGAGTAGAGGCTCTACTCAGAAACCTATTTCTAACCCCTGGCAGCAGCCTGGAACCGCGAACCCAGCACACTCTGCACCAGCCAAGCCTGGCCAGTGCCGGAGTGGACAAAGACCCCGAGGACAACCCCACGGCGACTGTGACCCCGAGTCCGGCACCCAAGGACCCGCCTCGACATTCCGGAAGAAGCCTGCAGCCTCAGAACAAGGTGCCCCCTCCCCCCCCAACCGCGATCAACAGAGGGTAGGATTTCTCGACACCAAAAGGCACCCCTGCACGCAGCGCCCTGCGGCCTCCTGTGCCCAATCCCGGGGTACCCACCTAACCTACAACTACCCAACTTACCCCTTGAAGTGGTGGTGGCACCTGAAGCATCCTCGTCCCAGAGCTTGCAGCCTTTTTCCTAACCGGAACATTCCCATTGATTTCCATTGAGCGCCCGACTGCTCAAAAGCACCCTGCACCCAGCCGCCCGAGTGGCCCTGGCAGTGCAATCTCTACACTAGCCTACTTCCCCACTTGCCCTGAGTGAGTGACCAGGAGCCCAGCTCCCACAGCCGCGTGGCCTGCTAGTCAGCAGCCACCAAACCAGGCCCCCCTATTCCTCATAGGCTAACATTGGGCCAAACTCTCTCTGCACCCGGCTGCCCTAGAGCCACTGAGGGTGAACTAACTGTGCCTATCTGACCTTGGGGGACCCCTGAGTCTATGCCCAGAACCTCACCTTTGCCAGTCGAGAACTTACCTGAAAACCGCTAACTCTATTTTCTACATAGGGTAATATTGACTGGCTTTTTCTTGAAATTTCGTCTGTGGACTTTTCAAATCTTCAAATATTCACTAAAAATCAGCCGAGCGACAAAAACGCAAAAACTCACCTGTTCTCAGGTGGGCTCACAGTGCTGGATCTTGGTGCCCAGCACTAGCTCGGAAGAATACTCGCATCTATTCTTACCAGTAACCCAATTTTCTCCCATAGGAAACCATTGACTGCTTTTCTGTGAAATTTCTTCTAAGTGTTGATTTCTGCAATCTTGAAATATTCTTTTAAAATCGTACAATTTCTGCAAACGTAATTACTTACCTGTTTTTGATAAAGACCCCAGTACTGGGTCTAGGTACCCAGTCCTGGATTACAAAAGTAACGATAACGTACTGTACCTGTAACCTATATTTCCTTCCATAGGGAATCATTGATTGTTTGCTCTGAAATATTTTCTAAGTGCTCACTTTTGAAATAGCTAAATATTAGTTAAAAATCAGTACAGTACCAAAGTCGACTTTCAACAGCTGATTCTGAGAACTGACCCAGGACTGGATCTAGGATCCAAGCCTGGAATTACAAAAGTAATCTGAAAGTAATCTGTTGCATATAATTTGAATTTATCATTGAGCTCAATGTATTGTGTTTAGGAATAGAGTTGCCTACAGCAACTATTTGTAACTGTTTACTAAAAAGTCTATTGCATATACAAAAGTATTTTTATGAAACATCTCTTGTCGAGAAAGTATATTTTAATTCCAAGTGTTGGTTCTAAAATAAAACAAGCATATATTTTTTATATACAAACCATTGGCCTAGAGTTCAGTTATTGAGTGTGTGGAACTATTTGCTGACTGAGTGTGTACAACAAATGCTTTACACGTCCTCTGATACTGCCTTACTGCTCGACCAGGCTACCACTTTGGAGAGTAAGGTCATATCTGACTTTAACCTCTGTTAAACCCTTGGGGTCTGTGGACTCTGTACACCCTGTCCCTATTAAGGAACAGTATATACAGAGCCACTTTCTCACAGTTTCCAAGTTAGGAATTGCTTGTTGACTTGGCAAGTGCATTCAGACTTTTTATGCCAAAGTTAAAAGGCCCCTACCTTTCCCACTAAGACCACATTCCACTCATAAAAATGGGGTTTCCGTGGCTTTCTTGGAAATGTACCACTAACTCACATCTGTAAGGCAGCTACTTGGTCCACTTTTCACACTTTTTTACTAAACCTTATTGTGTAGACGTCCTGACTAGATGACAAGCTAGAGTTGGCCAGGCTGTTACTCGCACTCTTTCAATCTTCTGCAACATCCTCACGCTAAGCCACTGTTTTTTGGGGGAGGAATGCTTTACAGTCTACGCACAGCATTTGTATCTACAGCTACACATGCCCCGAACAGAAAATGTTACCCTGGAGGAATCTGTTTATAGCATGTAGTGCACTAGATTCACATATGCCATTCCTCCTCCCGGCCACCTGAGGGCAGTTGCAAGTACTCTTTTAATTCTTTATTTGGCATGTTCATCTCTTCTGTCTCTATATGCTCCATCTGTCTTTGCCCGCCGGGAGGAAGAAAAACAATTAACTATGTTGCAGATGCCCATGCGCATTGTCTACAGTAGATGGAGTCGCCAAACCTCGTCGCTCGAAAAAACTTCTTCAAACAGAAAAGTTGCACAAGTCCATGTCTAACGCTAGATGGCAGGAGTATGCACAGCATGTGAATCTACAGCACTACATGCACGAACGGATGCCTACAGCATAAGTAACATTCTCCTCTCTTTTCAATAAAACAAATGTGGTACACCTTATAGTTTCAAAAGTCTTTTACTGTTCTAGGATGGGTGGAGGGGGATCGTCTGATACCAAATTAGCAAGTAACAGGCTGCGGCTATTAAGAGGGTTGGGTTCAAGACAGGGTTCTAGTTTTAAAGATGTCTGTTTGGAGGTAACAACCAACATGCAATAGGAATATCACTTGCTTGTTACAGTGCTGTAATGTCCATTTGCAGGGACTCCCGCTCACACAGTTGTAACCAGATGAAAGCTACTGAGACTTGGTCATTAATGAACTAGAGTGTTTAGATGTGTGAGCCCAGCATTCATGTAGCTCCATAGAACCTTCTACTTTTGTTTAGTTCACCGTTCGGACTGCACATCTACGATCTATGGATGGATATGCCATGTCCAAAAGTATAACGTTTGTAATGGTGGAAAGCTACTTTTTCATAGCCCTCAGTATTACACACATTTATTTTAGTATTTAATTTCATTGTTCCAGGATTCTTGCATTCCTTTCAGTAGTATTCTTATTGTAGCTAGAGATTATCCGTGATTTTGTTTTACAATTTTTATGCGTTTTCAATGGAGACCTGAAAATCACATTGTATGTGTTTGGCCAGAATGTGAGCCCTCTGTGGTCTGTAAATATTCTATATGAGATGATGATCTGTGTGGGCAATTTATGATGCTTTAAGCTTATTTGGCAAAAATTTGGACAATATGGTTTGCTGCTAATACTCTGACATTTTAGTCAGTAGGGGGCATATGTATGAAAGCAGTTTTGCGAGTCCTTAATAGCGATTTTTAGCGAATCGCTATTAAGGACTCGCAAAATGCTATGTATGTAGGAATCGCAATAATAATTGCGATTCCAACATATTCCTTAATTGCGAATCGCAAATTGCGATTCGCAATTAAGGAATACTTTCCCATTCATTCCTTTGGACCTAGAGCCCCATAGAAATGAATAGGAAGACATTCGCAATTTTCTTGTACCCATTAGGTACTCGCAAATTGCGAATGCAACTTCAAGGGTGTCAAAAGGACACCCTGTTTCGCCCCTGAAATATGCATGTGTGCACATGTGGCGCACATACATGCCCTTAAGGGCATGTGTGTGCACCACGTGGCACTTTGAAAAATGCAAAAAAAGTGCATTTTTTAAAGAAATCGCAAATTACCACGAACCTGAAGTTGGTGGTAAATTGTGATTTCTTAAGCCAAAATTGCACAACTTGGGTGCTTCCTTCATTGCATTTAAGGAATCGCAATTTGCGATTCCTTTAATACAATCGCAAAATAGGGAATCGCAAATTTTGAGATTCCCTATTTTGCGATGGCCTTTTAGGATGATACATCCCAAAAGGCCTTTTCCTGTTTGCAAACGGGCCGATTCTGAGAATCTGCCCATTTGCGAATAGGAAAAGGGCTTGATACATATGCCCCTAGGTCGTCTTCTTTGATGTTACAGTCCGTGCATGCTGTTCAGTGGGTTGTAGTCCAGTGATTTTTCAGTCCAATTGATATGTTCTAATCCCTTGAAGGCTCTACAAGACTATGCCTTTTCTGTGCCTTTTTGTATTTATAGGCTGTGTTGGTAAATTGAGCCTGCTAATCCTGCAAATTCCTGCTTTTGATTACTTTTTTTTTTTGCTTGATGTTTATGGTAATCTAGTTACATATGTATCCTTTTGTTTTCCAGAAACACACCATCGAGTTAATTCCACTCACTAAGGTGAACTATTCCTGGAAAGGGGGTCCCAACTCCTACTTCGTGTATGGAGTGGAGAACAAGGTGTTTACCGACAGCTACCCTGCGACATGCTGCTGCTCCGTCATGTAAACTGGACAGCGCCTGAATGAGCCTGCGAAAGGACAGAACATAACTAGTAGTAGAATAATATGTTTACAGTAGATCTCAGCCTGTGCCCAAATAAATTTGACTTCTGTGTATTCTGGGGCCTTATCTTTTTTACACCTCATGTTGCCTCCACCAAGGCACTTTTATTGGGATTGTAAATGCACACTAGTTAAGACTTTAAGGATTTAATATAAATAGGTCTGTAGATTGAATAATGATTGCAGGACATGTTGCTTAGCATCAAACATTGATCTTTAAATCTGTGTTTGCTCAGGGGGACTTCAAAGCATTTTTTTGCCTATGCAAGTGGAATTAATGGTTTGTTCATGAAAATTCCCATAGTTGAGTACTTGCTGGAAAAAACAAAAAAAATGTAGCGGTGGGTAAAAACTCATAGCCCTCAACCTAACTAATAATAATGGTGGTTAATTAGGAAGAAACGCAAAGAAGGTTTTTAAATGTGAAATCGTTTTTAATTAAAACTGAAGTTTTTTTTAACTAGTGGTTAGCTTTCAAGACATAAAATCCCTGGTACATTTTTGTATTCAAATTGAAATTTTAGCATTAATTAACTTGTAGCATGAACTGTAGGACACTGTGAAATATAGAAATGGTGAATCTAGTTTTTAGCCTTGTCAAGGTCTTTGTTTGGACCAGGTCCTAGTTCTCTGTAAACATTGTTAAAAGTGTTTGGTTATTCGAAACTGGAATGAAGCTATAAAGTTGTATTCCAGTGCTGGATGCTTTGTGGAGATCAGATGGAGATGTCGATCTCTACATTTCAAAGTCTGAGCAAGGACTTCACTCCAAGTTTGGGTGAATACCTTACTGGCCTCATCGACTTGTAATCTCCTAATAGCGAAGCCTTTTTGCAGCATCCGATTGTTGGCCCACATTCTTCCTTTCTGTATTTGCTGTCATGAGATATTGACCTTTTTGAGATGTCACTAGGTGAGGGACGCATACTATATGTAAGCTCTTTGCAGTTTTAAGACAGTACAGTGTTGCATGTATGTTCGATTGTGGTCATTTTTTCATAAACATGTTAAATTCTTTGTCAGTCTGTTTGATGAGTTGGAATCCATCTCTCTGACCCCAGATGCCTTGTTTAATAATCTGCTGCACTGTGGTGTGCCTTTAGTCTTTCACTTGTACTAGTTATCATGGGTTTTTTGTGTTGGGAATTTTTCACAAGTTCTTCCATCATCTTATTCCTCTTTGATGATCAACAATACAAGAAGAGGTGTACTGCCTGCCCTTCACTCTTGATGTTTCTTGATTTACGAGATAAGCCTGCTAGTGCATGATGATTAGAATAGCTTTTTGAACGAGTTGGTGGGACACCAGGATTAGTCACACTCAAATTTTGATGCGAGATCTGTAACCGCATCAGGTCAGCAGATGCCTTCTAGTAGTCACAAAACCTTGTTTGCTGTGCATCTCAAATGAACCACCCTTGATATATTTTCTGGAATTAGTTGCTTGCCTTGTCTGTCTTAAAAGGAAAACTGTTTGCTGTATCTTTCGCCACCTTTGGTAAGAAGTTCTCTACCACAGAGCTCTGAATTGCTGCTGTCCACAAATTTCAATGACGTCCCAACAGGTCCCTTGGTTTGTGTTAATGTTCTTACAGGATTCAGGTCTGTATAGAGCGGTATATTGGGTTTAACTTCTGCTTGTGTTTTTACCACCAAATCATTGTCTTACTGCATAGTATGTGATATTGACAGGAAATAAAGTGTATTCTATATCTAAGGTCTTACTACTTGCTTCTGTAATGTGTCTTTCAGTGTTGTCGTGCTTTGCGATTGCACGGCCTGGAGCCTAAGTGTTTGAGTGAGCGCTAGTTTCCATCTCGAGCAGAACAGAATCACTCGGTAGCCCTATGTTCTCTTAACTGCCATATCCGTTAAACGCGCATAGTTTAGTGTCGACTAATATGCTCCCCAACACAAATGGATTCGGTGCTTCGAAGCCTTCTCTTCATGGTGCTACTAGCATGTGCTTTCCCAGGGTTGAAAATTGTGAAATCACAAACTGCTGACCTATGGTGGTCTTTTAAGATTCCCTTCATCTTTCATGAGTGGCTGTTCCCAGTACTGTTTGTTGTAGGCTGGTTCTCTGGAAAACTGTACCATGCTTTACAATTGTATTTTATATTAAGAAGCGTGCAAAGGCATTTCCTCTGCAGGTGTGTGTGCTTTTGTGTTTTCAAGCTTTTAATACATTTTTCATCTTTACAAAGTTGTTACAGAATTCTCATGCTTGAATGTTACTCTACTGGAATAGTTAAAAAAAAAAAATCTCTCCTTTACTTCTTAAGTAGCTGCATATGATCCGTTTATTTATAGAGATCAAAACATGGATAAATAACCGCAAATATTTTCATGTTCGTATCAAATGCCTCTGTCTGATTTAGGCAGAGACTGGGAGAACTGTAGTCCATCTCCCCAATAGTGACTCTGCAACCACTGTTGTATGGTGTTGCACTGTTATTACATCGATGCTTCCTTCACTTATTCTTTTCAGTACAACTCTTCCATCAAATTATTGCTTGTCTCCCCCCCCCCCCCCACCCAAATCACGCTGGATCAGCCTGTGTTCTTGTTTAGTAAATTGGCTGTTGATTAAAATAAAAAGATACAATCCAGTAGGTTGTCATTGCGTTAAGTATCTGCTACCTTTCATCAGACGGATCTTTTTGTTAGGTGCACTTGTCTTTTATTGGCTGATTAAATTGCTCTAGCAGACACTGGTTTTCTATTGACAGGCCGAGAGCAGTGCACATAACTTCGGCTATTGCTTTGGTGCTACCTCAAAAACTTCAAACAATGAACTGTGAACAAGTGTGGTTCCCCCCCCTGTGTACTTTACTTGTAACAATCAAGTAATTATGTCTATTTGTACTCTGTGTAGTTTGAAAGTCTTTTGAATAGCCTTCAATATTTTTTTTATTCTGACCGTGCTCATTGGGTACAAGTATATCCTGACTGGGGTATATTTGGGAACATACTCATCCTTCTCCCCTTGATGCATTCATTAGGCTAACTTTAACTGCAGGCCTAACCGAAGAGGAAGGCAGTGTGGACATTCTGCATAAAAGGGTCCAACACTAGGGGTTGGTTTTTGTGTGATGTGGGGGACATAATTTCCACTTAATCATGTAATCAGCCAGGCTGCCTTCTTGTGGTCTGGTTATTTTTGAAGCCTGAATGTTTCCTGACAAATGTAGTAAGTCGTGGCCTGGCATGGTATAAGGTGCCAAACCTGCACAGAGGTGATATCTGGGCTCTGCTGCTGAATAGTTTAAAACACTCAGATTCATGCTGGTGCCACCACTATGTCTTGATTGTCTAATTGTTTTTGTGGGTTGTTCTGAAAGGAGAGTGACCCTATAGTTTCTTGAAGACTGTTCATTCATTTCACTTTCCTTAATGCCTCAGAAGGCCCTGCCCTGCATCTTTGTCGATTAGGTAGGCTGGTTTTCTGGCCAGTCATTCAGGTAATGCGGCACACTTTGTATGGTTTAAACCCTGGTGGTATTTGGTGGTGGACAACCTGTTGCTTTATCAATGACTATGGAGCTTGTGGTAGTTTCATTCACCATAACCTGTGATATTTTCATGCCATTGTCAATGTTGGTCTCATTGCTACTCCTCTGGGTTTTAAAACATGGCGGTTTCTGGTCAAGACAATCCTACCTTAATTTTTAGATGTGCTCTCTGACCACTGTTGTGTATGTTGCCATGTCTGGCCTTGCTGTGGAATGCCGTTGATGCGTTGGATATCAGTGTTGATTTTCAAAGTGCAAATGAATTGTAAAACACCTCCAGTCCTCACTTGTGACATTGTGTTTAGTTAGATTCAACCTTAGTGGATGTTATTGGGTAAAGTCTTCTGTCTTGTCTAATCTATGCACTTATTCACAGTTCAGTCTGTCATCATATATGCTGTCTTTGTGTTACAAATGGTGGTGATGGTTAATCCTGGACCTGTAAGCGCTCTGAGTAAATTGTAATGTAACAGGCGATGATCCCATAAGAAATGTAACCGTGTACCTGCCAAAAAGCAGCCTGTGTAATAAAGGTATTAGAATCTGTAAGCTGTGAGAACGAACAATATGGAACAGGTTCCGCTGTTCTACTATTTCACAGGTAAACTGGGCGCGACACCCTTTCAACCTATAGTTCAGTGCAGTGTGTTTGATTGCATTCTGATTGACATTGTAATCTCGACTTTGTCAATGATCTATGCATTTAACAGATTTTTTTTACATATCTATATTTGTATGTTTTTTTATAGAAGTGTTTGAAATGTTCATGGATTTTGTCTAGCCACATTCACCATCAAATAGAATTTTCTCCTCATTTGTAAACACCAGACTAACGGTTACTATACCAGCTGTAAAATCTTTAGACTAGTTGTATCAAATTTTTCAGGAATTGCTCAATGTGGTTTTGCTGCACAAATGGCCTTTTGGAGGAAAACCCAGGTGACTGTTCTTTTCATTGTTCGCCTTATGACACCAATAGTCTGTAATGGATGCAATGAAGCTTAAGAATCCAGTGTTAAATCGACTTCATAGTTATGTACGATGGATAAGGGAAAGCTGGCCCTGAATAAATAGACATTTGCAAACTGAAAAGAAGATATTTTTTGCTAGCCTTCTCAACAATTGTTGGTCTGAACATTCATTCCAGGTAAAGCGAAGAACTCTTTAAAAAGATTGTGGAGCCTTGCCTATTCTGTCCATTGTAGAATGATCTAGCTGTATACTTGGTCACTGAGCAGACGGGCTGTGCAGACTAAATGATCCACTGAACTGTCAAGGTCCTAAAGTTTTATTTGTTGAACTGTACCAAAACGTCTTGCACCTCAAATGAGGGGTGCATAATATCTGCCTTCATTTACATAGTCTTTAACTGTAGCTACAAGACTTCCTGAATTTAATGTGTGTACACTAATGCAATCATCATTAAAAGTTTATTATGCATGTTAAGATTTGTAACCTCTGTCCTTGTATATAGTTATGTTAGAGGACATGTGACATGTTAGTTGTGCCTGTATACACTATTCTTTATATCCTGCATTTTGTGTAAACTGTGTACTCCACTAATATGAAATAAAGATTCCATGAGCAACAAGTAATTTTGTCTTTGAAGCTTCAGTGGTGTATTTGAGTAAAAAAGGGTTCTACTCGCACCATGCTGATGGGTGTAGAAGCCTTTCACAAGTCACTTTGAAATGAATATATGCACGCTATTGTTGGAGCTGGTGAATAGTGTCGTTTGTAGACCTTTTTACACTGAACCTACTACCTGCAATAGTCCCTATACAGTAATAAAACCCTTTAAGTAGGCAGCAGATTAGATGTTAACTCACTGCAGTCCTTAGTTAAAACAACTTTTCCAATGTATACTTTAAGTTCTTCTGTTTTAATCCACTAAAACACATTTAGTAGTACAATTAAGTTTGAGACTTGTATTAAAACAATAAATGACTTAAGTTAAAAACAGTATTCCTGAGACAATTTTGAATAGGATTTGCCAGTCATACAAGCACTTTTACATGAGAATATATGCAAATCTTTGGGCTCTGTTCTCATGTTGATTTGCTTAAATAGAGTATTCAAATTAAACTTAAATTCTTCAAATATGGAAGACAAAACAAAAATATAGAGTTCAATTATCTGGTTTCTATTCATTTTTTTTTTTTTTAACAACAAATTTTATTGAGTTTATAACACCCAGTGGGCGAACCCCAGTAATCGGTATATAGACATATGACGAAATGTAGATACAAAAGCTACTGAAGAGGACCTCACCAGAGGATCTGCAAAACATTCGATCCAACATCGACCCCTCCCCCCCCCCCCCCCCAACCCTGCACCACACTTACCACATGGAACAATAAATACATTCACTATCACAAAACTATGTCCACTGCCACAGCCAATGAACACATTAGATTGGTGAGTCATTGATGATTAGCCTTTCAATAGGGTCTGGATTCACTGACTGTGAAAGGATGGATAAGTCAATACCCCGGTATTTAGCCCACTTGGTCCAAATCTTCCACGTTTCTGCGGGCAACCCTGTGCCTGAAACGCCGTTGCTTCAGCTGACCTACATGTTCGAGGCATATGAGCTGCAGATTACACACTATGCATAGATCGCCATCTGGTGTTGTGCCCGGATGTTTGCACTTGTTTTCGTCTTGGAAAGTCTTTGGAAGTCACGAGGTAGGTGACTCCTCCTTTGGATCATAGTGCGCATGGGCATCGGCTCCATCCTCGGATTGTTTTTTTCCGCCATCGGGCTCGGATGTGTTTCTCGCGTTCCAGTTTGGAACCGTTAATGGTTTTTCTCTTTCGACGCGCAATCCTTCCCTTTTTGGCGGTATTGTCTCAGTCGCGTTTTCCCAATCCACGCGACTCTCAAACTTCGAAGTCTTCGATTCCAGTCATCGACTAAGGTCTTCGGGCCTACCTGGGCTTCATCTTCTGGCTCATGGAAAGGACGCCATTCAAAAAGTGTCCTCTGTGGTTCTTAGTTTCCCCACACCGACCTGCATGAGGTGTGCAACCTCTGCCTCTCACCGGAGCACGAGGCCAGAGACTGTCCAGCTTGCACCTCCTTCCGCTCCAAGAAGACTATCCGGGACCAACGAGCTAGAAGAACAATGGCTCGCTCGTCATCTTCGATCCCCGACGACATCTTCCAGGAAGGCGTCGATGTGCCAGAGCAGGGGCGGGTCGAAGAAGGCCTTATCAGCGCCTCCGAAGCAGACCTCTCCGACGTCGAAGACATCACTCCTGCTCAGAGGGCCATGAGTACAGACGTCGACCCTGACCCCCCCCAAACCCCCCTCGACACTATAAAAAAAAAAAAAAGGCTTTGGTCCCACCTTCACCTTCGGGCCGAGGTGCACACCGAGAGACTGCTTCCCATGCCCCGCCTTCGTGCCCGGTGAAGAAGCCTACTATGCCTTCACGTGACTCGGGCTCGAGTCAGCCTACAGTCGGTGCCGAAAAACCCACACGGGCACCGAAAAAGTCTTCCTCTTCCTCATCCACGCTGACCGCTGCTTCGACATCTAAGCACTTGGCGCCGAAGACCAGCACCGGTTCCTCGACACCGACAACAAACTCTGAGCCGAGCAAGAAACTGCCACCAAAGGGCCCTGACTCCCATGCTTCGAAGCCGGAAAAGACCTCGGAGCCGAAGAAACCGGTTCCATCGGACAAAGACATTTCAAAACTGCACGGTTCCAAACCCAGAACCGCTACAGAGTCTGCGCCCAAAAAGCCTACGGCACCAAAACCGTCGGCTCCGAAGGATCTGCCACCCACAGAGTAACGGTTTCGCCCAGATCCTACCAAAAAAACTCTGGTGAAGGATCCTTAGACTGGTCACTTAATGCTTAGCATCAAGAAGAGACCCCTAGATACGCCTGCACCGGCTCCACCACCGAAAGAGACTTTGCTACCTCTCCCTTAAGGATCCCTTCTCCTCGTCCTCCTCCCCCACCACACCGCTCTCCTACACCATCACCTACTCCAGTAGATGGTGATGATGACAACACCTCAGATGATGCAGGGGGAGGTGCGGACGATCAACCCCTAGGGAACCCTAGCCCACTGGCTCCCCAGACCCCTGGGATGATTATAGTGTCCCAGACGTCCCTTACACCCCACAAGATGATATCTATCCCTCCAGGCCTTCCCCTCCAGAGGACAATATCTGCTTCAACCAGCTCCTCCACAGAGCTGCCCAGTACCACAGAGTTGCCCTTCATACAGACCCCGTTGAAGATTTTCTCATGGGCACTTTTGACACCACACAAAGGTCCACCTCAATTTTACCCATGCTTAAAGGGGTCATTAAGCATGCACCAGAGGTCTTTAAAGACCCAGTCAGGGCTCGAGTCACCAACCCGAGAATAGAGAATGTTTTAGGCTGCCCCTACTGATCCAGCCTACATTAAAAGCCCCGCACCTCTAGACTCCCTTGTAGTCTCCAATGCGAGGAAGAGAGCCAATTCCCAAACATCAGGTGACGCACCACCACCAGATAAGCAATCTAAACTCCTGGACGCCTCTGGCAAACGGACGGCATCACAGGCAGCAAACATATGGCGCATTGCCAATACCCAAGCGCTGTTAGCTAGGTATGACAGGGCACATTATGATGACCTTGAGTCCATAATGCAGCACCTCCCTGACGGGTATAAAAACGGGGCCAATTAACTCATACAGGAAGGTAAAATCATCAATAACACCTCCATCCGTTGTGCCTTAGATGTGGTAGATACCGCCTCAAGGGCAATAAACACCAGTGTCCTTCTGCGTAGGCATGCCTGGTTACGCATCCCAGGTTTTAAACCTGAAGTCCAGAGTTCCATACTCAATCAGCCATTCGATGAGCAACACTTATTTGGCCTTAATGTGGACGTATCACTTGAAAAAATGAAAGAATACCGACACAGCCAAATCTATGGGAGCCTTGCAGTCGCAAGCTCCCAGATGTTCCTTTCGTCGCTCATCCTTCAGAAGCACCCACAGAGGCTAGTCCTTGGATAGCCCCTCCACTTCTTACAAGGCTCCCACCCAATCCACCAAAGAGGTTACCAAAGAGGCGGTTACAGGAGGAACAACAACAAAGGCAGAGGCAAAAACAACTCCCGCTCTGCTTCCACCCCCACCCCATGACTTCCCTCCACTTCCCCCAGACCATTCCACTCCAGTCGGGGGAAGACTTCACCAATTCCTGCCTGCCTGGGCAAACATCACTTCAGACCGGTGGGTGCAACAGATACTTCAATCAGGCTGTCTCGAACTAACATCTACCCCCCCCAAACATACCACCCCAACAGCGCCCAATGTCACAAGAACATCTGTTATTGCTAGAGCAGGAGGTAATCTCCCTCCTACAAAAAATGCAATAGAACCAGTTCCCCTGCACCAACAAAACAAGGGAGTTTACTCCCTCTATTTTCTCATACCAAAAAAGGACGGCTCTCTAAGGCCTATTCTAGACCTCAGACCCCTAAACCTATACATACTCAGACCATTTCCACATGGTCACACTTCAGCAGGTCCTCCCTCTGCTTTCACAGAACAACTTCCTTGCTACCCTAGACCTCAAGGATGCCCATTTCCACATTCCCATTCACAATGCCCACAGAAAATATCTCGGATTCGTAGTGGACGGTCAGCACTATCAATTCAAAGTACTCCCATTCTGAGTCACCACAGCACCAAGAGTGTTTACCAAGTGCCTAGCGGTGGTGGCAGCACACCTAAGACAGCACATCCACATCTTCCCATATCTAAATGACTGGCTCATAAAAGCCAGCTCATACAACCAGTGTGTACAACACACTCACGCCACTATTCAACAACTTAACGACCTGGGGTTTACAGTAAACCATGCCAAGTCCCAGCTGCAACCGTCCCACATGCAACAATACCTCGGTGCCAAAATAGACACCTCAAGGGCGCTAGCCTATCCCAGTCCCGCCAGGATAGCAAACATACAAGCTCTTCTTACCTAATTCCAACCGCAACACACTCTTCCAGCTCGAGTGTTCATGCAACTCATAGGGATGATGGCCTCTCGCATATTCATAGTGCCTCATGCAAGACTCCAGATGTGTCCTCTCCAAGAGTGCTTAGCACACCAAATGGAACCAGGCTCAAGGTCCGCTAACAGATCTGGTGTTGGTAGACAGTCGTACCCATCGCTCTCTGCAGTGGTGGAACACCAAGAACCTTTCCAAAGGGCGACCGTTCCTAGAGCCGATTCCTCAAATAGATGTGACGGCGGACGCATCACTCTCCGACTGGGGAGCTCACCTACTACATCACACCATGCAGGGCAGGTGGACACCAACAAAAATTACTCCACATCAACCACCTAGAGTTACTAGCCATATTCCTAGCCTTAAAAGCATTTCTAAAACACATATCAGGCAAAGCGTCTTAATCCGCACGGACAACATGACAGCCATGTATTCTATACATAAACAAGGCGGGACACACTCTGCCGCTCTCTCAGCTGGCACAGAACATATGGAGGTGGGCTATACTTCAGAACATTTTTCTCCTAGCCCAACATGTCCCAGGAGTCCAACACAATAGCCGATCTGTTGAGCCGTCAAACACAACAGATCCTCAAGTCGGAACTTCATCCGCAAGTTCTTCAACCGTTTTTTCAAATGTGGGGGCAACCACAGATGGACCTCTTCGCCACCCAAGAAAACGCCAAATGCCCAAGCTTCGCTGCCAGATATCTTCACCCATTGTCCAAAGGCAATGCAATATGGATGAACTGGTCAGGCAGATTTGCGTACGCTTTTCCGCCTCTCCCACTCATTCCACTAGTGGTGCGCAAACTACAGCAACACTCCTTAACGCTCATCCTAGTTGCTCCAACTTGGGCCAGACAACCATGGTACACCACATTACTGGAACTCTCCGTAGTTCCGCACCAAAAATTACACCTCTCTCCACGCCTCTTAACCCAGAACCATGGAGAGATCAACACCCAGACCCAGCTCAGCTCAACCTAGCGATCTGACTCCTGAAGTCCTAGAATTCGGTTACCTTAACCTTCCTCCTGACTGTATGAACGTCATTAAAGAAGCTAGACGGCCTACCACTAGAGCATGCTATGCAGCCAAGTGGAAACTATTTGTAATATACTGTCATAACAACAACACTGATCCCCCTAGATGTGTCCATCCAACACATCATAGGCTACTTACTACACCTCCAAAGATGCAACTTAGCCTACACGTCTATCAGACTGCATCTTGCTGCCATAGCAGCATATCTACAAAATAGACATCTATCACTTTTCAGAGTACCTGCGATAAAGGCCTTTATGGAGGGACTCGAAAGAATAATCCCCCCCCAGAGTACCACCTTCACCTGTGTGGAATTTAAACCTCGTTCTCACAAGACTAATGGGGCCTCCATTTTAACCTCTACATAAATGTGAGCTACAATTCTTAACATGGAAAACTGCTTTCCTAGTAGCCATTACTTCTCTACGAAGAGTTAGCGAACTACAACCACTAACCATTCAGGAACCATTTCTGTAGATGCATCATAAGGTTGGTCTCCGAACTAATCCTAAATTCCTTCCTAAAGTCATTTCTCCCTTCCACCTCAATCCCAACAGTTGCAGAAAGAGCTCTTTATACCTTCGATGTCAAAAGAGCACCGCTGTACTACATAGAGAGAACACCACCTTTTCGTAAGACCAAACAACTATTCTTGTCTTTCTCACCACCAGACAAGGGCAACCCCATATCAAAATCTGAGATAGCTAGGTCGATTGTCAAATGCATACAAATTTGCTACCACAAAGCAAAACTTACATTATCTGTTACTCCTAAAGCCCACTCTACACGAAAGCTAGGGGCTTTAATGGCATTGGAACATTCCCTTAAACGCTATCTGCAGAGCAGCTACATGGTCTACACCGCACACATTCACAAAACACTGTTGTGTAGATGTGCAAACTAAACAGGCTAGTGTGGGCCAGGCTGTACTCAAAACACTATTTCAAACTACTGCAACAGATACTGGTGGTCGCCGCTAGGAGGGGATACTGCTATACAATCTATGCATAGTGTGTAATCTGCAGCTCCTATTCCTCGAACGGAATATGCTACTTACCAGTATGCATCTGTTATTGGCATGTAGAGCTGCAGGTCTACACACGCCCACCCGGCTACCTTTCTGTTCCAGTATTATCTTACTTAGATACAGCATACATGGGCTTCTTTCCTGTTTCTTACAAAGCTCCATCATTTCCCTGCTGGTGAAAAACAATCTGAGGATGGAGCCGATGCCCATACGCACTATGATCCAAAGGAGGAGTCACCTACCTCGTGACTTTCAAAGACTTTCCAAGACAAAAACAATTGCAGAAATCCAGGCCCAACACCTGATGGCGATCTATGCATAGTGTGTAGATCTGCAGCTCTACATGCCAATAACAGATGCATACTGGAAAGTACCATATTCCTTATCTAGGGTTGCCGCCGCCCCGGGGGGAGAGGAAGACTTCCAATGCTGCGCAATGTCGCGCTTGGCTACGGTGAGACCGAGGAATAGAAGGTGCCTCTTATATCTGTTTCCCCTGAGGTCTTCCGTGCCATGAAGAAGTATTAGTCGAGGATCCTCCGGGAGGTCCCAGCATAACACCCACCCCAGACAGGACAGCACCCCCGACCAAAAGTGTTGTAGTGCAGTGCAGCTCTAGACCGTTTGGAGGAAGGACCCGTCGTCAGAATTACAACGGAGGCAGGTAGGGGACTGAATAGCCCCCATCTTCCAAAGGCAAAGGCGGGTGTAATATACTCTGTGAAGATACTTAAACTGAATCAACCTGTACCTAGAGGAGACAGCTGCATACCTGGGGCTGGCAAGGGCCTCAGTCCAGTCATCGTCCGTGAGGGCCGGTAAATCTGCCTCCCATGCTGCCCTAGTCTGGTGTATGTGTGTCTTGGAGTGCGTTGTCAGGGTCTGATATAGTTGGCGGATTTTGTGTCCTTCCAGATCCCCCATCAACAGTCTGCCCTCTAGTGGGTGGAATTCGGGTAAGGACGTAAGATGCTTTATCAGGGGGGACAGGGCATGGCGGAGCTGAAGATACTTGTGGAACTGGGACTTGTGTAGGTCAAACTCCTCCTGCAGCCTCTGAAAGGATCTAAGCGTGGGCCCGCGCATCACATCACCTAATGTAGATATTCCTATAGTATCCCATCTATGGAACCCGGTTAGAGTGGAGACGGGCCGGAGGTGCGTGCCCCGCCAAAGGGGAGTCGTGCTTGTAAGCATACCCCACCAGCCCATGGACCGGGATACACGTCTCCAGATCTGGATTACCGTACGGCAGGCCGGGGGAAGAGCCTCCCAAGGACGAGTTACTGTATACCAGAGTCCAACACAGGGACCCGGTCGGATTTAGTCGAAACCGACAGAGGTGAGTGACTCTGTGGACGGTTGAGTGGGATTACGATTATGAAGTCTAGATCCCTTTGACCATCAACCAATGAGGATTCACAAGATTGGTCAAGTATTGTGGCTTTAGTAATGAAGACTTTATTTAATAAATTGCACTTTTTGTTAGCAGAGTGACTTAAGTTCTGGGCTTTCTTCAGGACCTATGGACCGAACTGTCGTCATGGCTGAAACATGTCGACCTAATTAGAATAAGGGTATATACAATTAACCCTTCTTTCACTTGCTTTTTAACTACTACCACTTTTTGGGAGGAAGAATAAAGTTGGTGCCCCTGAGTAGGTAGTTTTTAATCACAGTTGAATTTTTGCACTCTGCCCCGCCTTACCTTTTTTGAGTTGGTAGATCCAACACATGCTTTGCACTCCAGCTCCTTCCCACAAGGGGTTAAGTTGTAGCCCACATGGGGTACCTTGTGGTCCCCATGTGTTGGAGGAACCCAATGATGAAGCATGTCACCCTCGGGTGAGTGAGGGTTTTCGTCCATAACTAGGTTGTGCCCAAATTCTTTAATCCTTTAACTCGTGCTACCCTATACATGGTGTGATGGATGATTATTTGGTAGAAGTATTTGGTAGCATTATTCTACCTCTGATCCTCTTGTGTGGGATACACTGTATAAGAGATCCAATAGTGGGTATTCCGCCAGGAAGAGCCGCTCCACCGCATAGGCCGGATCAGTCTGAGGGAATACCACCATTCATTAATGACTAAGAGCTGAGACGCACAATAATACGCCTGTACGTCTGCTGCTGCAATGCCACCACAATAGGTGGATTGGATACAGGTTACTAGAGCCACCCGTACCGCCCCTCTCCCACCAGAGGAATCTATTTAGGAGCACATTCATTTGAAGAAACTACGACGGAGGGATAGGATACGGGAAATTCTGCAGCTTATAAAGCAAGCGCGGCAGGGACACCATTTTGATTATAGCAGACTGGCCGTATAAGGATAAGGGAAGGTGGGACCATACCATTGTCTCATCACGTACCGCCGGAAGCAAGGGCCCAATGTTGCGCGACCACGCCAAGGTGGGACATCTAGTGATATGGACACCGAGGTATTTGAACCCCTCGTCTGCAATGACCAGCTGCGAGGCCCAGGTTTGACTTCCCTGTTCGCCGCATATGGGGAAAAGGATCGACTTGGACGGTTTGGCATGTAGTCCTGTCGTTTCACCGAACACCCACAAGATCTGAAGCTCCCTCGGTCCGGTGACCCAAGGGTCGGAAAAGAATAACGCGTCGTCAGCATAGAGTGCTATCCTGTCTAAGAACTCTGGCGACCAGACCAGTCCCTAATAAACCGCATCCAAGCGTACCCACGCAGCCAGTGGCTCTATCGCTAAAGCGAAAAGAAGCGGAGAGAGGGGGCAACCCTGTCTGGTCCCCCTGCGGATGGGAAGGAGGGAGAACGGTAGCCGGCCACACGAATCGAGGCTGTAAGATCTGTATACAGCAATTTAACATATGCGCGAAACCGGGGTGCCAGGTTGACCGCTTCCAAAAGTTTTAAAAGATAGGTCCAACTCGGGGAGTCGAACGCCTTGTTGATGTCAGCTAGCAGGACAGCAGTAGGACGTCCCAGACGGTGGGCCTCGGCAACAGCATTGTGCGCGCACCGTTTGTTATTCCTGGTGTAGCGTTGTGGCATAAAGCCAGACTGGTCTGGGAGAACGAGGTCTAGAATGCAGGTGCAGAGGCGATCAGCTAACACCTTTCCCAGTAATTTCAGCTCGAAGTTTAAAAGGGATATGGGGCGGTATGAGCCCAGGGCCTCCGGAGGGCGACCCGGTTTGAGAAAAACAACAATTTTGGCATGGCGCCAGTCCGGGGGCAAGATCTCCTGCTCCCAACGCCTGGTGCAACGCGCCAAGAAGGTGGGGACCGACGGTCCCCATATGGGGGCACAAAAAATCGCAGGGGAACCCGTTGGGGCCCGGTGCACGGCCCGGGTGAGTATTGGTGAGGGGCACCTGCAGCTCCTCCAAAGATGGGCTTGTCGAACATCTCGCTGCTCATCAGAGAGGCACTTTGGAGGGATAGCTACAAGAAAAGCATCTATAAGTGGTTCAGAGAGTCCCTCACGATCACTGTATAGGGCAGCATAGAAATCGGCAAAGGTCTGCACCACTGCCCCCGGGGAGGCGCACATGTCGCCGGAAGGGGACCTCAATAAAGGAACTTGCGTCGGGGAGGCCCTTGCTTGACATAGTCTGTGGAACATCTGACTAGATTTATCGCTCCATTGATACATCCTGTGCTGAGTTGCCAGCCAGGCATCTTTGGCCTTGTTCGTGAGCAGCTGGTGCAGCTGCTGTTGGATATGGAGCAGGTTGCGGCAGTCACCGGCGTCTGAGCCCTCCACTAACGAGGCCTGGAGAGCAAGCTGTCTATCTTCTAGGTCTTGAATCTGTGCCTGGCGGCGGCGCTTTTCCCCAGTGCAATAGCTGATATCAGCCCCCCAAATCGTAGGTTTAAAGGCTTCCCACAATATTATCTGGGATTGAGTAGTCCCGGTGTTGAAAGCGAAATAATCTGCCATGGCTCGATGGAGCATCTCCTGATATCCGGAATCTCTAAACCACCAAGGAGACATGCGCCAACGATATGAGGGACGACTGGTCTGCAGGCGGAGTTTGAGCTGAATGGGTGAGTGATCGGACAAGCCAAGTGGAAGGCTGGAGGTATGTGACACCCGGTGCAGGTAGCTACATGGGAGGAACATGTAACCTAGACGTGAGCAGGTGGGGTGTATGGATGATGCATATGTAAATCCAGCTTCAGAGGGATGAAAGGCCCGCCATGTGTCCGCCCAACCCAATGTATGCGCCAAGATGTTAAGTTTAGACCTAGGAGGAGGGGTGGTCGGAGGTCGTGCCTGCCACCTATCTGGGGGAGCCATTACGTCATTCCAGTCCGCACCGAGGATAGGTAAGCCGTCAGGGAAATGGAGTTGCGTCAGTCTGTCAATGAACGTCTGACCGAGAAGAGGTGGGGCGTATATGCTCCCAATTGAAATCTGTTCCCCAGCCAGGGTGCCAGAAACGGCCATAAAGCGGCCGCTCGGGTCGGACCAATGCTGAGTAACTTGAAACGGGACTCTGCGGTGAATAAGTATGGCTGTACCGCGTGCCCCCCTAGAGAAGCTGGAGTGGTACACCGTGGCATATCCATAGCGAGACCGACACGGGCCTTGTTGCCTAGCATGTGAGTTTCTTGCAGCAGCAAGAAATCAGCTGAGTAACATTTTGCCAGGTGCAGTACAGTCCCTTTTTAGGTCTCGGGACCATCCGGTCTGCCGAAGGCAGAACCGGAAGTCCGGAGATCTTATGTTTCTGAGAGTGGCTCTTTAGCCCGCCTCTCTTTTTGGCTCTCCTCCATTGGCTGGCTTCCTAAACGGAGGCCAGCCATTGGAGGAGAGAGCCGTCCCTCCAAATAGGCTCAGTCTTTTTCAGATTCGGGGCGTGTTCCGTGCTGTTCTTTCCACTTTTTAGCCACGCCCTTTTTCGAACAGCAGGAACACGCCCCCGAATCCCAAAAAATTTCGAAGCTTCCATCCGCCATTTTTTTGCTGTCTGGCCGTGAGGATCCATCCGTCCGGCGCCGTGTTGTTGTGCTGGTGGCGGCGCTGCCGGTGCGCTTTTGAAACCCTGGATTTAGTGAGTGAATCCTTAGGGGAGGCTTCGAGTGTTGTACGGGATATCTCCTACCTATATAGTCTGGTAACCACTCTCAGCAGAGACTTGGATTGCTTGTTCCTCCTTACCACCCTGGCCTTCCTTATCTCTGTTCTTGCCACCCTTGCCCTCAAACCTTTGCTTTCTTGCCATCTGCACCTTTTATTGCCCTTTTCCCCCCTTATGGCCTTAAGTCCTGTGCCCTGCTCCCCTGTACAATTTTGCCTCCCCTCTTTATGGTTCTTCCATCTGTGCCTTTCACTTTGCGTCCTTGGCCCCCTTGCCCTCCCTACTCCTGCCACCCCCTTTGCGCTCTTTCTCACCTGCGCACTTCCCCTCAGGTTGTAGTACTGCCACGTATTCCCTCCCCATTTAGCGCCTTTCCCCCTGTACCCTCCACCCCTTTGTAGTCTTGACACATGCCCCCTACCCTGATATCTGCTTTTGGGGTATTTACCTCGTGGGAACGGGTTCTCCAATCAACATGTATTTATTTGGTGAAAATCTTTCAAGTTTCATTACATCAGTGTGTCCATGGAAGGCTCGCCGCGCAGGTTCCCTCGCTGGTTGTCAGGCAGACCGGGGACTGTGCAGTTTAGTTCCATGTAGATACGATATATATATATATATATATATATATATATATATATATATTTCACTTAAAAAACCATAGGTTTCACACATGTTGTAGTTAGCTGGACATTTCCCTCGTAAACCACCAATGAAATTCCCCCGTTATAGTTAGTAAAGGGAACTATAACTCACGCGACCGCAATCCACTGCTGATGACGTCAGATATTACATCACTGTATTTATTCACTTATTTACCCATTTTTCTTTCCTTTAACCTTTAGCTATACATATTATTTTACAGAAAGACACATATGTCATCAGTGATGTAATATCTGACGTCATCAGCAGTGGATTGCGGTCGCGTGAGTTATAGTTCCCTTTACTAACTATAACGGGGGAATTTCATTGTTTTTTTACGAGGGAAATGTCCAGCTAACTATAACATGTGTGAAACCTATGGTTTTTTCAGTGAATTTGCAAGTTTTTTAAATGCTAATTCCTAACTATAACATGTGTGAAACCTATGGTTTTTTCAGTGAATTTGTAAAGTTTTTTAAATGCTAAGTTATGTATTTATTATTTTTTTTTTTTTTTTGAGGTTTTGTACCGTGCGCGCACGGTGCGCTTCGCGCACTGTGCATGCTCTGTGGGCGCAGGGTGCGCTTCGCGCACCGTGCGCCCAAGTTACGCCGTTCACGTAATTTTCCCGTTTCTACCGTGCGCGCACGGTAAGCGCACTCCGCGATTTTTCGTAAAAATATTAAAAACATTTATGGCCCTTGGGGGTCCTTTGGGGACCCCCTGACAATGGCTAGGGGGTCAGGAACTGTCCACCCTGCCCCCTTTTCATGTTCTCCACCATTATTTTTTACCTACCTCGAACTGCGAGAGACAAAATGGCGGCCGACACTTCCTGGTTTCGACCGATTCGAATGTTTACTAAGATCTAACAACCAATCAGAATTGCGCACGGCAGGGTGCGCTTACCGTACGCGCATGGTGCGCGCCTATAGATATATATATGCTTTTAAATGCTATTTTCTCAGAAAATACTGAACAGATTTACACCAGACCTGCAAAAGGCACATCCCTGACCTGAGGACTACCTCTCTGCCAAATTTCAAGGTTTTCTGTTCAGCCGTTCGGGCTGTAGCGCGGACTAAAGGTCCTATGGGAAAATGCATGGGGAAAACGCGTTTTGGGACCCCCCCCTTTTTCTCAGCCCCCGCTTGACGAATTCACCCAAGACTTTCAGGGAAGGAGCGGAGCAGAGCGCCCCACCTATTTTGAAAATTTCGCGAGGATTCGTCAATCGACGCAAAAGTTATTCCAAATAGAATGTTGCGGATTTCCTATGGAAACACGGTCCTAACTATAACTATCTACTGGCGACCGCCAGTAGATAATATAAATATATATATATATTCACTTAAAAAACCATAGGTTTCACACATGTTATAGTTAGGTGCATATTTCACTCGTAAAAAAACAATGAAATTCCCCCGTTATAGTTACTTCAGATAACTATAACTCGCGCGACCGCCACTCTATCACAAGGATGATGTCATCAGTGATGTCAAGAGTGATGCCACTGACCATGTCATGAGTGATGTAATATGTGACGTCATGAGCAGAGGATTGCGGGCACGCGAGTTATAGTTTTGCAGCGTGAATCTTTCTGGATTCACTATGCTGTGCATTATTCCGCGATCTTGTGGTTGGGTCCGGATTCGTAGTCTTTTCTTTGTTTTTTTTTTTTTTTTTTGTAGCCCAGGTGGGCGTCGACGTCCACCATTTGGTGCACCTCCCGTGACGTCGTCGTGCTTCCTGCGGAAGTCCCACCTTTGGGGCGCCATCTTCAGATTCTTTTTTCCGCCGTTGGGTCTGGATCGTCATCGGGAAGCTCCAGAAATTCACTCGGAGGAAGAAGGAAGAAAAGCGAGTTTCATCGATAGAATCAAGAGAAGACATCAGGAATAGAACAGATTTCATCAGGAGCGCGAAGAAAGAGGACCAGCGAACCTTTTTTCTTCGACAGCCTTGGAGAATGCACGCTCAGAGACCCTGAGCGAAATGGACAAGACGCCATTCAAGTTCTGCCCAAACTGCCACCACAAGTTCGCGCAGAAAGACCAGCATCCGGTCTGCAACCTCTGCCTACCGGTGGATCACCGGAGTATCGACTGCAACGCCTGCTCAGCCTTCGCGCCGAAGACACTCAGAGTGAGAGAGAGGCAGAGAAGAGCCAACGCCAACATGGATGGCAAAGGGAAACCCCCGACACTCTACGAGCTGGGCCTCGACACGGACGACGAGGACAACGTCGCCGAGACAGCCGAAAACTTCACGGTCGTAGAGACCGACAAGAAAAAAGAAGACGAGGTAAGAGAATCGTCGAGCGCAAATCAAAAGACACCTCGAAAACACAAGGGTGACTCGAGAAAAACTGAGTCAAGGTCCACGAAGGGAGCCCCGGCGCCGAAAACTTCGACGTCCAAAGGGGGAACTTCGGACAAAAGGCCCAGCGGATCCTTACAAAAGGACTCCCTGGAGCAGAAAGACGCCGAAAGGCAAGGGTCGTCGAAATCGTCCCATGAAACTGGCCGATCGACGCAGAAAGAACGTTCGACGTCGACGCAAGTTTCATCGAAGAGACCCGCGGTCGACGCCGAAAGCATCTCCGAAATGGAGAAAAAGAAGAGGCGGCTCGAGGCCGAAATGGAGAACATCCTTCAAAGGAAGAAGGAGTTCGACGCCAGGATGAAGGAATTCAAGATTCCAACGGTTTCATCGGCGGACGTCGTCGAGGTCGAAGGCGAGTTCGACGCCGAAGGGCTGACAAGGGATCTCGAGGAAGAAGAGGAGCCCTATTATGAGGAAGAAGCCGAGGAAGAAGACCAACAGTCGTTCTACGAATCGGCGGCATCTACCAGCAACGACGTCGAATGGCACGATCTCGACACCGAAAACCCGGAGGAGGCCGTGGACACGTACCCCTCGAGGCCTTCGCCACCCGACGACATCGGGGTATACAATATGGTGGTGAAGAGCGCAGCAATGGCCTTAGGCGTCAAACTCGACGAGGAGAGGCCGAAAGCCGATTTTCTCGTCGAAACACTGCTCCCCATCCAGACTAGGAGTCAGTTCCTCCCCATGCTACAAAGCGTGATGAACCAGGGGAGAGAAGCCTTCAAGGAGCCTGCCACCTGCCGGTCGATCACGCCCAGGACAGAGAAGAAATATAAGCACTCCTCCCTGGACCCACCTTACATCAAGGGTAGCGTCACCGCAGACTCCATCATAGCCTCCACGGCCAGGAGAAGGGCCAACGTTCCAGCAACTTCGGGGCCACCTCCGGATAAGGAGAGCAGGAGGATCGACCTCACAGGCAGAAAGGTCGAGAGGAACGCCGCAATGCACTGGCGCATGGCGAATTCGAATGCACTCCTCAATAGACACCAATACCAACACTGGGATGAGATGGGGGAGCTAGTAAAGCACCTCCCCGAAGAATACCGCCAGAGAGCCTCTCACCTGGTGGATGAAGGCAAGAACATCGCCAACTCCTGTATAAAGACGGCGTTGGATGGGGCAGAGACTTCAGCAAGACTCATGGCCATAGGGGTCACAGAGAGGAGGCATGCATGGCTAAGAATCTCGGGATTCAAACCGGAAGTGCAAAACAACATCCTTGGCACCCCCTTCAACGGAGAGACACTGTTCGGAGCAACGGTGGACGAAAAGCTCACCCAGCTCAAGAAGGAAAACGAGACAGCGAGGTCCATGGGGGCCCTACAGCTGAGGGGAATGAGACGAGGAAATCCCTCGAGGAGACCCTACGGTAGGGGTGGAAGCCAACAGGGGACGTCGCACCAGGCGTTCCAGCAAGGTCAGCAGGGCGAAGGTCACGGACAAAGTCAGCAGAAGCAAAACTGGCAATATCAACCTCGGGGCCAGTCCTTTCGCGGGAGAGGGAACGGACGTGGCCAAAGGAGGAGAGGGGGCGATCAGCCCTCCTCGAAGTGACTCAGCACGCAAGAAGACTCCTACCCTCGTAAGGTCCCCAAGGGTGAGGCGCAAAAAAGTGTCATCAGGGGGAAGAGAAGATTCAAGAGCCTACGAGCATACGTCACCAGTAGGCGGAAGGCTGAGGTTCTACCTTCAGGAGTGGCGGCGTATAACCACAGACAAGTGGATACGGAACATCGTGCAGTACGGATACTGCGTAGACTTGGAGAAAAGACCTCCAAACAGGAAGCCGAAGGGAAGGCAGAGATCGGCCCAAGAACTGGCAATACTCAGAGAAGAAACGCGGAAACTCCTACAAAAGGGAGCCATAGAGACGGTGCCGTTCAGGGAACGCAACAAAGGGGTCTACTCAAACTACTTCGTGGTGCCGAAGGTAGACGGAGACCTCAGACCCATACTGGACCTCCGTTACCTAAACAAGTTCATCAGAACGCAAAGGTTCAAAATGACTTCACTGCAGGAGGTACTGCCACAGATAAGAGAAGGGGACTTCATGGTCACCGTGGACCTCAAGGATGCCTACCTTCACATCCCAATAAACAGAAGGCACAAGGGCCTTCTAAGATTCAACATCGAACAGGAACACTACCAGTTCACAACCCTGGCCTTCGGATTAAAATCTGCGCCAAGGGTCTTTACGAAATGCCTGTCGGCGGTAGCGGCACACCTACGAAAGCAGGGAATACACGTATACCCCTACTTGGACGACTGGCTGGTCAAGGCAAGCTCACGCGAGAAGTGCGAGAGGCACGCAAAACGCGTAACAGACACCCTCACAAATCTGGGATTTTCCATCCACTGGGGAAAATCATCGCTGGAACCGGAACAGGTAAAGATTTACCTGGGGGCAAGGATCAACTCCCTCAACAGTACAGTAGTGCCCAGCGACAGGAGGACAGATGCTCTACTGAAGGAGACGCAGCTCTACCAGAAGGGGCGAGCTCTGACAGTGAGGGCGGTGAGCAAGATGATGGGGATGATGGCGTCCTGTATTCAACTGGTGCCGAATGTACGCCTGCACATGAGACCATTCCAGGAATGGCTGCAACAGCAATGGTCACAAGCAAACGGAAGTTGGGAGGATCTAGTGGTTGTTACGCACGCAGTGCAGGAGGAGATAACTTGGTGGAACAGAGACAACATAACAACGGGGAGAAGCCTGACACCACCAAGCCCAACAATGACCATTACCACGGACGCATCGCAGAAGGGATGGGGAGCGCACATGGACAACCTCAGAGTGAGGGGTCTATGGGCCCCAGCAGACGCGGTCCGCCACATCAACTACCTCGAGTTGAAAACGATACTGTTAGCCCTGAAGGCATTCCAGAGACACCTGTTCGGCCAGAGGGTGTTGGTACAGACAGACAACACCACGGCGATGTTCTACATCAACAAACAAGGGGGGACACAGTCGTTTCCCCTCTCATCCCTAGCTCAGGAGATTTGGAGATGGGCCATACCTCTCAAAATAGATCTACTGGCAATTCACCTACCAGGGAAGGACAATGTGGAGGCAGACTGGCTAAGCAGACAGACCTCAGCATCACACGAGTGGGAGCTCAATGGCCAGGAAACGGAGAAAATCTTCCAGAGATGGGGAACTCCCACAATAGACCTATTTGCAACACGCCACAATGCAAAATGCCGAAGCTTCGCGTCCAGGCAACCAGATCAGCAATCCAAGGGAAATGCCCTATGGATAAGCTGGTGGAGGACATTTGCCTACGCCTTTCCACCGATACCCCTGTTGCACAGAGTGCTCGACAAGTGCAGAACCAGCAACATGACTCTGATCCTGGTGGCTCCACAGTGGGCGAGGCAGACATGGTTCTCACAGATTCAAGAAATGGCGCAAGGCAAACCGTACAGGTTCGAGAGGAGAAAGGACCTGCTCTCAATGCAAAACGGGGAGGTCCTGCACCCAGAGCCAGAGACACTCAACCTAGCAGCATGGCTCCTGAAGACCTAGAGTTCGCACACCTAAGGTTACCTCAGAGCACTATGCGAGTGCTACGGGAGGCAAGGAAACCTACTACAAGAAAGTGCTACAGCGCAAAGTGGAAGAGATTCACGGTGTGGTGCAGGAAAAAGGGCCTGCAAAACAGAATGACAAGAGACTCAACTGTGCTGAGGTACCTCACACACCTTCTAAAGAGTAACCTCTGCTCGAGCTCCCTAAGGGTACACCTAGCAGTGATCGTTGCCTACACCAGAGGTGAGAAGGGTGGAAGCTTCTTCACCTCGCAGGTGGTGAAGAGATTCATGGAGGGAGCCAAAAGAATGGCACCGCCGAAAATGTTGCCGCCGCCAGCATGGAATTTAAACGTGGTTCTGACGGAGCTCATGAAGGCGCCGTTTGAACCCATTCACAAAGCCACTCTACAAATGTTGACGATGAAAACTGCCTTTCTAGTGGCCATAACCTCACTACGCAGGGTGAGTGAGCTTCAAGCACTAACGCTGCAGGAGCCCTACATTCAAATTCACAAGGACAGGGTAGTCCTGAGGACGGACCCACACTTCATGCCCAAGGTAGTGTCGGCGTTCCACATGAATCAGAGTATCCAGATACCGAGTTTCTTCCAAAACCCGACTACTAACGCAGAAAAGGCCCTGCACACCCTCGATGCCAGAAGAGCGGTGATGCACTACATTGAAAGAACCAAGGAACTCAGGAAGTCGAAGCAGCTGTTTGTGTCCTTTGCTACTAGCTTCATGGGTAGACCAGTCACCAAGGGCACCATCGCTAGGTGGATTGCCCTCGCTATTCAATTCTGTCACAAACAGGCTGGACAGGAGCTAACGGAGGGGCCCCAAGCTCACTCCACAAGGAAGAAGGGGGCCACAGTTGCCTTCCTGGCAAACACGCCCATCCAAGACATTTGTCTCGCAGCAACTTGGGCATCTGTGCACACGTTCACAAAGCACTACTGCGTGGACATTCAAATGAATAAGGAAGCACAGGTCGGACAGAAGGTGCTACAACACATTTTCAACGACCAGCGATCATCTTCCACCCAGCCACCGCAAAAGTAGGAAAACCGCTACAAAATCTATGCACAGCATAGTGAATCCAGAAAGATTCACGCTGCAAAACGAAAAGTTTCTTACCTGTCGGTGTAGTTTTGCAGCTTGAAGATCTTTCTGGATTCACTAGCGAACCCACCCACCTCCGCCAGGAAGATGAGGCTGGAGGAAGAGGGGGTGAAATGGATAGGATCAAAGAAGTGGAAACGTACAGAAATATGGACAAAAGGATTAATCAATCACCTAGGGTTAAAAAAAAAAAAAAAAAAAAAAAAAGGGAAAAAAGAACCCGAAGATGGCGCCCCAAAGGTGGGACTTCCGCAGGAAGCACGACGACGTCACGGGAGGTGCACCAAATGGTGGACGTCGACGCCCACCTGGGCTACAAAAAAAAAAAAAAAAAAAAAAGAAAAGACTACGAATCCGGACCCAACCACAAGATCGCGGAATAATGCACAGCATAGTGAATCCAGAAAGATCTTCAAGCTGCAAAACTACACCGACAGGTAAGAAACTTTTCGTTATCTGAAGTAACTATAACGGGGAAATTTCATTGTTTTTTTACGAGTGAAATATCCACCTAACTATAACATGTGTGAAACCTATAGTTTTTTAAGTGAATATATATATATATATATATATATATATATATATATATATATATATTCACTGAAAAAACCATAGGTTTCACACATGTTATAGTTAGCTGGACATTTTACTGATAAAAAAACAATGAAATTCCCCCGTTATAGTTAGTGCAGGCAACTATAACTCACGCGACCGCAATCCTCTGCTGATGACATATGTGTCTTTATGAAAAAAAATTGTAATATATGTATAGCTAAAATTTAATGGAAGAAGACATGGGCAAATAAGTGTCTAAATACAGTATTAGCATCAGCAGAGGATTGCGGTCGCGTAAGTTATAGTTGCCTGCACTAACTATAACGGGGGAATTTCATTGGTTTTTTATCAGTAAAATGTCCAGCTAACTATAACATGTGTGAAACCTATGGTTTTTTCAGTGAATTTGTACGTTTTTTTTAAATGCTAAGTTACTTTACGCCATTCGTGGCGTGCGCGCCCACTTAACGCAGTTTTTTCAGTGAATTTGTACGGTTTTTTAAATGCTTAGTTACTTTACGCCATTCGTGGCGTGCGCGCCCACTTAACGCAGTTCGTTCCGTGCGCGCACGGTGCGCTTCGCGCTCCGTGCGCGCACAGTGAGCACGCGGTGCGCTTTGCGCACCGTGCGCCCACTTTACGCAGTTAGTGCCGTGCACGCACGGTGGGCACGCGGTGCGCTACGCACACCGCGTGCCCACGTTACGCTCGATGGGCCATGTACGCACGATGCGCTTCGCGCACCGTGCGCACATGGAGGACATACTATGCGCTTCGTTGTGAAAGGTAATGTTTGATTATTTATGAGTATTTGGGTTTGGCATGCACAAAAGGTGCCCTTCGGGCACCATTTGCACACGAGGTGTGGAGAGTGTGGATATTTTATTTTTTTAAATTTTTTTTTACCGTACACGTACGGTAAGCGTAATCGGCGATTTTTCAAAAAAATATAAAATTGAATTTTTTGCCTTGGGGGTTGTTTGGGGACACCTTCATCAAGGCTAGGTGGTTGGGAGCAGTCTAAACAGCCCCTTTACATGTTTTTTGCCTTTGTATTTCCTCCCCCCCTCAGAGTGCGAGATAGAAAATGGCGGCCGCCGCTTCCTGGTTTCGACCGATTCTAATGTTTACGAAGATCTAACAGCCAATCAGAATCGCGCTCGCGCACTGCACCGTACGCGTACGGTAAGCTTACCGTAAGCGCACGGTAAGCGCACCGTAAGCTGCCACAGATATATATATTGATTTAAAGGCTATTTTCTCAGGATCTACTGAACAGATTTACACCAAACCTACAAAAGGCACTTCCTTGACCTGTAGACTACCTCTCTGCCAAATTTCAAGTAACTCTGTTCAGCCGTTCGGTCTGTAGCTGTGTCTAAAGGTCCTATGGAAAAATGCATGGGAAAAACGCGTTTTGGGACCCCCCTTTTTTCTCAGCCCCCGCTTGACGAATCCCCCCGAGACTTTCAGGGTAGGAGTGGAGCATAGCGCCCCACCTATTTTGAAAATTTCGCGAAGATTCGTCGACCGGCGCCAAAGTTATTCCAAATAGAATGTTGCGGATTTCCTATGGAAACGTGGTCCTAACTATAACTATCTACTGGCGACCACCAGTAGATAATATATATATATATATATATATATATATATATATATATACATTCATCTTCTGTGGATGTCCTAAAAATCGATCTGTTGGGAGGCCCTGCATGAAATGGTAGCTACAGGCTGATTACAGAAGCTTGTGTAGGTCAGCACGGGGGGAGGAGGGGGGGGGGGGGTTCAGCCCTCTGAGCGCGGTGACGGAGGAGCACAAAGGCGCTGCGGCTTCTTAAGCAATGGGTTCCTCTCTGCTTTTAAGCAAAAATCCTTTATTTAAGTGTATCGCGTCACGTGATAACCCGTATTTACATACCATTCCTCGACGTCACAACAACCGGTCCTTAGAGGAATCCCGTTTGTAGGGTCGCCATGCTCAAATTACACCCCCACCCCCTCGCCTTCTCCTCCCAGCTACCGTCTTTCGAGTAGAAATCCAATTTACATACGCTGTCGTCTCATAAATACACGCCAGCAGCGTCTTGGCATAGCTTCACCGTCTTAAATTCTGAAGTGACGTTTGTCTCCGAGAAATATGCACTCCCATATATATGTCTGGATATTGTACACGATTTATGCGTCCTGCCAAGAACTTGTGCATTCTGTATGATGGGTGCTCAGATTGTGTCGAGGCCCACCGTCCTCTCCCAGTTTGCAGCGGGAGAGGGATTTAACATATCAAAGCTCTCGGCTCTGCTTCTTGTATGTGTATACCTGAGGTTGGTGTACTGTATACAAACATATATACAAGTAGCGTCATAGAAGCTGTGTGTGGTGTTGCAGGCCACACTACGACACGGGACTGTCCTGTAATTTCCAGTATAGTTAAGCGTATATGTGTGTGTTTTTACAACTCAAGTGTTCTCAAACGTGCATTTATTCACCGAGAAAACTGAAGTCAAAGGGGATTTAACACTTAGCGGGCGTACTTTGGGTCATATTTTGTTACGCATTTTTGTGCTCTGAAAGGGGGATTACAGCATTGTAGGTTTAATCGCCAATGTTTTACATTGCCTAGTATGATATTGTATTTACGACAGTATAGTCATGGGAGTATGTGTGGGAGTTGAGCAGGGGGGGCTATAAGGTTAGAGTAGAAACTCAACTTGTACATTTCTTCTTTTGAAGTTTTTCATCTTTAATCACCATTGACCACCCCCTTTTCAACCACATGCAATGTTGGGGCTGTATTGTGGGTGTACATGTAATTGAGGGGTATATATTTTAAGATTGCGGTGTGTCTAAGAAGATGGCACAACTTTTAATCTGGGTTTGTGGATCGATTTTCGTTGTCTTTTGTGTTCTGCAAGGGGGTGACATGCTTACTTTGTTGATGTGCTCAGTGTGATTTTCACTAGCACTGGACAAAGTCTAATTTTAGGACCAAACATAAGTCGTTTCCTCTGTTTTGGTAGTATATCTGTCTAACTAGAGCCCACTGTGGTGAGGGCTTTGCCCAGGTTACATTTGCTGATGTCTTTTGAGTTTGGTGTTGGCGGGCACTAAAGTAGGCAGATGTTTGCAGCCAAAATAAGTTGTTGCCCGTATGCCACTGTGAGTCATGACTTTAGAGCTGCCAAGGTGCTCAGCGCGTGCAGCATGTTTGTGATTACCTTCCATGCAGTTTGCCATATCTAATGTTCGCAAACATTCCAATTGTAAATAAAAATACACATACACTTCTTTGGCCCCTGTACACTGTCATCACTTTCTGGACTTTAAACTCTGTGTTTTTTGCAAACTTAGAAACTGCTGGATGAAAACTCACAAAATTTGATGAACGGTTGGTTTCACAGGGCACTTTTTAGGTCGAGGGACCATCCGGTCTGCTGAAGCCAGAGCCGGAAGTCCGGAGATTTAATGTTAGAGTGGCTATTTAGCCCGCCTCTCTTTTTGCTTCTCCTCCATTGGCTGGCTTCCTAAACGGAGGCCAGCCATTGGAGGAGAGAGCCGTCCCTCCACATA
Source organism: Triturus cristatus (assembly GCF_964204655.1). Taxonomy (NCBI): domain Eukaryota; kingdom Metazoa; phylum Chordata; class Amphibia; order Caudata; family Salamandridae; genus Triturus; species Triturus cristatus. The sequence continues at coordinate 91,906,655 of NC_140592.1, forward strand.
GGCTCCGTCTTTTTCAGATTCGGCGGCGTGTTCACTTTTTAGCCACGCCCTTTTTAGAACAGCAGGAACACGCCCTCGAAGCCGCTAACGTTTTGAAGCTTCCATCCGCCATTTTTAGGTCTCTTCTCCATTGGCTGGCCTCTTAAATGCTGGCCAGCTATTGGAGAAGAGGCTTTGTCTCGCAAAACAAGCCCCGTCCTTTTCGGATTCGGGGGCGTGTTGCGAGGTTTTCTCAGGGCGTGTTTTTCTCTCCAGCCAATGGCAAGAGGAGAGAAAAAGAAAAACACGCCCCCGAATCCGAAAACGCCACTGCCTTTCTCCGAGGCATTTCTGCTTCACCTCGGAGAAAGGCGGCGGTGTTCAGGGCGATTCCCTCAATGACTGGCTGCTGGGCTCTTAACACACGCCTGTGGCTCTTCAACCTTAAAGGATGCAACCCGTTGAGTCTTCTCACCATCCATTGTGTCTACCTCTGCCTTCTCAAGCACACATTTTCACTGATACGACTCTCCCATTCTGCAGAATTGTTCACGAGCACATTGATGCCCCCGGTCCAGCCCTATAACAAGGATTAACCGGTAAGCTTCCTGTTAAACAGCTAGCATCACGCTCACAGATTTATCACAATTTCTTCCGTAGCCGCCTCCCTTGCATGTTTTTAACCTCACATCAACTTGCCCGCGCAATTATCGCTTCCTTGACTGTCTGAGCATTTCGCGATCACTAAGCAGGTCACTTCTCAGCCTTGTTTTTCGTTCACTGCAATTATACCACGCTCGCCGCGGCAGTCTCAAGGAAGGTGGAGAGCAGGCAGCAGAGGCTTGGATTTTCCGCCGTCTTCCCTTTTTAGAGCCCCAAGCTCGCATCCAGCTCGCGCTCCGGGATCATGGTTCCATTGCAGGCTGGGAGATGCCCCTCCCGATTTTTGGGGGCCCGTGGGCTATGAAGGAGCTGCCTTAACCGAGTTGCTTCGCTCCTTTTCTGAGACGGGAGTGGTAAAAAGAAAATACAGAAAGGAGGAAAGCGTCGAACTGGAAACAAGGTAAGATTTCTAACTCGAACTGTTTATACCATCTGCCTCCGAGAACTCTGCTCTCACTCGGACCCGTGTTCGCCTAAGTTCGCCTGTCCCTGCACACCTCTCCCAGGCACCCGATGCCTTCGTCGACACTGCCTTTGCGCCTTTGCCCTCCCTGGGTCTCGATCAAGCCCTCCGTGCGCCCACCTCCCCCCCCCCCCCCCCCCCCAAAATCTATCACTCGTCTCTGTACCCTCACAAAAGTTGTGCAACCTCAGTTCCCTTTCTTCGATGATTGTCTTCACGATTATTAAAACAATCGGACAGGTTGCCAATCACTTTAATTGAAATGTACACTCTGTTGTGAACTTTCATATTAAACTTTGAGTTGCAACCTATATGCTGTGCTATTGTGTGGTATATTATACATTTTTGCTACACAAAAGCTTGATTGATGGGGTTACGTTATTTACGGCTTTCCCCTTACTTGTTATGCATATTGGGTTACATAACACTTTTTTTTGTATTTGTGAGTAAACACCTTCTAAATATGGTAGGAGTTCGTAGACAATTAATAGATAACACAGACTAGCTTCACATCGTTGTGGTCGCACTACAAGTAACTTCTGGTTCTGGGAGTCCTTTTAAGGCAAACGCCGAGCTATGGTGCGGTTTTGCTCCTGACATTAGAGATTCGTATGGAATCATTAGGTACCGTTTATGGGACACACGAGGTACGTAAATACAGCATCTATTTGCCAAATTGGACACATCGTTGTATAATATTCTCAATTCTAATTTGGGTCCATTCTTTGCAGGTGAGTGGGTGCCTCGCCCATATGCTGATACGCTTTCTCCGCATATGAGAGAAATATTGAGTTTGCCTATAGTGGTGTATTACACGGGTACGTGAAGGTTGTTCTTTTAGATTCACAATGAACACGATTTATGCAATGCTCTGGTTGGCCTATCCCACTGCTCATTGCATTTTAATATTTCTTTAACATTAGGGGCCCTTAATAACCACCGGTCCGGTTATTTTCATCATTGCATGTATCCATCATTGTGATACATTAGATGCAACACCCAGTACTGTACCCTTCGGGTATGCTTTAGAGTACTTACTGCATTCCCTTGGACCAACGGCATCGGCCTTTTGTTGGGTTTTAACCACAAGTTTTTCATCTATTGTAGCATGACTCGCGGATGCTGCTTTTATACAATGCTTCATATAGTATAAATGTACTCCCTAGAACTCGCACAACTTTCACAATGTTTCAGAAATGTAAACTAAGGTTTGAGATCATGTTAACCTGTTTACTTTTTTCAACCAGTGTGTAAGGGCCGTCACCAGCTGTTTGTGTTGTCGCTTGCAAAACATAAAGCTGATCAGATCGCTGTACATGAATGTGTTTTGATTTCCCAACCTGCCAAAATGTAGTAGAGCTTCGAATCAAGCTGATCTCCAATGATCAGCGGCCCTATGAAGCAGCACAGCCAAGAACAACAGTGACTCTGTCACTTAGGTCACAGCACCCTTGAGAATGGCCAGCTCTAGGGCAGTGCAACCGGTGAGACCGGGCGCTGACTTTGGGTGGAGACATTGCAAGTAAATTAAGGTTTTACAAGTGCTTGCTGCCTCCTTCCTGCCCTCCAGCAATTTTCGGCAACAATAAAAATGTCATGACGACTCGGGTGTTTAATGTTCTTCCTAGAGAGAGATCGGAGTTTTGTCTAGTGGAAGTTTTGACTCCTGGAAAGGTAGCACATAGGGTTAATGTTCCTGCAGCAAATAACATGTACCATGCAGATCACAAAGTGCACATAATGTAAATAGGTCAGTGGGCTACTGCGTGTGTGTGTAGGTGGCTCTATTTGTGTGTGGGTTGCTCTGTGTGAGTGGCTCTGTGGTTGGCTGTGTGTGTGGGTGGCTTTGTGTGTGTGGGTGCAAATGCAATAGGTCTCGCATTTGAGAGTGATTAAGCTATTGACATTGTAAATAACAACGCCGTTTCTTTAAATGTTTTAAAAACGACAATATAAACAAAAATAATGTCATGAGCAATGCCAATAGCTCTAACTTTAACAATGCCTAGACCATTGCATTGTATATCACAACACTCTCTCAAAACTTCACTACATCACTCTCTCACTACCTCACAACTTCACTCTCTCTTTCTAAATCACTAATTCACTCTCTATCTCACTACCTCACTCTCTCTCTCAAATACACGAAGTCGCTTACACTCACTCTTTCACTACCTCGCTCTATCTCACTACTTCACTACATCACTCTCTGTTTCTATCTTAATACCTCACAACATCCCTCACTCTCTTTCACTACCTCAATCTTTCTCTCACTACCTCACAACATCACTCACTGTTTCTATCTCACTACGTCAGAAAATACCTCACTCACTAACTCACTCTTTCACTACCTCACACTCTATCTACCTCACTCGCTCACTACATAACTCTCTATACATCACTACTCCCCTCTATCTATATCACTACCTCACTACTGCTCTCTCTAAAAAGATCACTACCTCACTCTCTCACTACCTCACTGCTAATGCAATAGGTATCACATATGCAAAAAAAAAGCTAATGCCAATAGAAATGACAATGCCATTTATTTAGGGATACAAAAATGATTAAAAAAATAGAGCAATACCAATAGCTCTACCTATAATATTGCCGAGACCATTGCATTGTAAATGCTTGTTTAATCTTATTCAACAAGCCACGTACATTCCAGGACACGATATTGAGATCTCCTAGGGAAGTGCCATTAGCTGTGTGTGTCATGAGCCATCGGTGGGGTGTAGAGCAGAGGACAATGTGGACATATGGGACATCGTCGTGCGTGCATCATAAAGAACAACTGTGAAACAAACCGCAAATTCCCCACAGCCCCTCCCGCCTACCCCCCCAAACCCCTATACATCCTAAAACACAGATTACCTGTCGCGGAGGAATCTCGTCCTGGCCCCTAAACGTGAAGACCCTGGTGGACCCTCCAAGGGATCCTCCGCCCCCCACCCCCCCCCCCAACATTACCCATGAGAACTCAAAACAGGGAAGGAGTGTAAGACTCGCTCCCTCCAGGGAAAGAGCAGCAGTCCCTAGCTCATAGTGGAAGGATATCCCGGCATGTAGCAGCAGCCAACGGGCTCCGCAGTCGAACGAGACGGGGAAGAGTCCATACACCAAAGCATATCCCAGCCTCGGGCTGCCTCAGTCTTTCTTATTCTGGGAGCGCCAGTTGGAACGGGATCGATGTCGTCGATGAGTAGCGTCTCCACCCTGCCGGCCATTCGGATGCGAGCCTTGAGAAGAGTCAGAGTCTAAAGGGGGCGGAGAATGTGGCTTGAGATGGCGTCGCTCATCTGTCCACGCGAATACCTCCTCCGGGGTATCAAAGAAGTACGTTTTTGAATTGTAGATGACCTTCAGACGGGCCGGGAACATAAGCGCATAGGATAGGTTCAGATCGCAAGGCCGCCGCTTGGCCGCAACAAAGGATTGACGCTGCTGCTGGACGGTCCGGGTGTAGTCCGGGAAGGGATGGGACTCAAAGACCATTTTTTCCTTATGTGTCCTGGCAAAGCGAAGAATGGCATCGCGGTCAGCGTAATCAAGAAGGCGAGCAATAACCGTTCGTGGGTGCTGCCCTGGCGGCGGCTTCTTGCTCAGGGCGTGATGGGCCCTCTCAATCATGAAGCAGGAAGAGATGTCGTCTGCAGGTAGCAGCGCCTTGAGCCAGTGTGAGGAAGCCACCCATCGAGGATCCTTCGCAACACTCCGGAAAACCCACCAGGCGGATGTTGTTGCTGCGGGTCCGTCCTTCCGCATCTACGGGTCTAGCCGCCAGTTCTCTAGATACCATGGCCAGCTTGTCGACCACCTTCTGGAGGGCGGAGACAGTATCCTCCACCGTGGAGACCCTCGTCTCCGCCTCGGTGATTCGATCAACTGCCTTCTGGAGGTCCTAGCGGAGGAACGACACTTTGGACCCCACAGCACCGATCTGAGCCTCAAGGGCGGTTTGTGACTGATTGATGGCCTCCAGGAGTGTCACCGTGTCTGATGAGACGCCCTCCGCGGCACCTTTGCCTGCTGGGGTGGCTGTGGTGTATTGGTCGATGGTGGGTTGTTTGGGTGCCGCCGCACCGGGGTTGCCCTTGCCCATGATGGTGTGGGGGGTCTGCTCCAGAACAGTCCGTGCCAGAGGTAGAGATAAAGGGGGGAGCGGTAGGGTACACTACCCACCTCAGGGCGGAGTGGAACACCACAACCGTGTCCCCAGCCCGGACGCCCAATCCCAGGCGGTGCGGACCAGTATCCCTCAAAGAGCCCCCGGGGCCTCCAATATACTGGGGCAGTCAGGACAATCAGTGCGGCCGCCCCGGGCAGGCGTCGGTCCTGGGGGAGGAAACTGGCTGGCACGGGCCGACTCCCCTGTCCAAACCCACCCCCGACCGGCGGAGCCCTCCGTCCTCCTCAGGAGGTCAGGCGCGTGGGGTAGCAGTAGATGGGTGCAATGGGTGCCAGAGTCCAGCCCGACTGGTCCCCCGCCTAGCTCACCGCAATGAAGTAGTGCACAGGAGTCCTCAGGCAGAGCGGCAGTCCACGGCAGACCAGAGGCCCGCAGGGCCCCAACGGCAAAATTCAGGCCCAGGGTAGGCCTCACCAGGCCCAAAGCCTCTCCAGCAGGGTATCAGCCAGTGGAGGGGCACCGTGATGGTAGTGTGCCCCCTGCCGCCTCCCAGGACCGGGACTCGATCCGCAGCTACAAGGGGGCCGCCGGGCAGGATGGTGTCCGCCCCAGCCGCGTCGCCTGTGAAGCATGGCCGCCGCAGCTCGGCCGCCCGCCGATGCGTGCGTGGTCTCCACCGGTCCGGCGAGTCGTGAGTGTGGCAGCCGAATCGGGCTCCCTGCCATGTGCAATCCGCTCACCCAAGCTGAGTGTCTGGGACCAGGATTATGGCGGATGATGTCCCTGGAAGGAGCGAACTGCGGAGCTCTACTGAGACGCGTCCGCCATGTTTGGCTCCCAGGCCACGCCCCGTTTCTTTTCATTTTAATGACACCTTAATCAGTCGGACATATTTTCTCTATTCTCCCAATCCCTACATTGATGTAGCAATTGACCTTGTACTGGCAGAAGAATAAACTCGGTTCAATAAGTAGGTCTAAACCCCCAGAGACTTTTTAACCATATCCAAATAACAAAACGTTTTTAGTATTAACTTCTTATTAAAGCTTGATCATATAAGCTTTTATTTTTTTTATCTTAATGCTTTTTTCATGACTGAGAAAGATGTACAACGCTATCTTCGATTGAATGTTTAATTTTTGGATTTTGAGATAAATCCAATTGCTCGTTTCCACTCCTAAATTACCCTCATTTTAGATTGGAGTTAGTCATTCAAACATAACTGGGCACCTGATTGATTAATGCTGGTTTCTAATTTACATATAATATTACAGATGTTAACAGTTACATGTTAACATATCTTCATCACCATTAAGTCCTCACACCAATCTCCAGTCTTAAATCCTCAAAAGGAACTAAGAGCAGTTTAAATAACCTTTTTATAATTATTACGGTTGTCTGTTTTTTCAAGCGGGAGCCTTGGTTCAGGTATTATAGCTGCAACTTCATGTAATAAAATGTTGAAAATGTTTTGACTATGCACATTAATAGCTGGTTGAATGCAATCTACGTAAGCCTTTACTAACTGCTAAGGCATTCCTCATGATGCAATTGAAGTGTTAAGAACAATTAAAAGCAGAGTCAAAAGTAACCCCCTTGGGGGGAGGAGCCTAGCGCGCAACCAAGATGGCCGCGTAGGCACAGGGCTCCCGAGGGCCTCCACAACTTCCCACGTCTATCCTGAATTTATCCTGATTCTATCGACGCGCTTCTACGGGCGAACCTACGTGGAGGTGATACCAAATTCGAATCGGACATCGGGAACCGGAATAGCATCGAGTCCAAGTTGGCGGCCTACTCCGGACCTTGCCCCGGACTGGAGTTGGCATGGTGCCCGGGCAGAAAGTGAACAACAACGGCATGCGGGACTTGGACCGGTGCGCACCCCCTACTTTCACTTTAGATTTCGGGTCTCCTCGCTGAAACTGAGGGGCCTTGGATTGTCAGCACAGATTTATAGTGGGACGACTGGGTATCCTGCCTGTTCTTGGACACTAGCTTGGATTACCTTTCGGGATCACCGAGGTTCCCTAGATTGGCTCTCCGGGGATTGCTCATCGTGTTGGTGGCCGACACCCTTGGCGACCATCAGACAATGGCGACTAGATTGGACGGAGATAAGCAAAAATCCAAGACGACTAGGCGGGGAGCTCATACTCAAGCTAACAACATGGATCGCTATACCCAGTCGAGAGGTTCCCCTGGTGGCCCTCATAAGTCACCGGAGAGACTCAAGGATGGCCCGGGATCGTCAACGGAGTTAACATTGCAGGACGTCATGGGTGTCATCGATGAGATGAAAGTGGCGGTCGGCCAGCAATTCGATACATTGGCCCATAAATTGGACGCGGTTTTGATCGACGTTAAACTAGTCAGAGCGGACCTTTCACAAACAAATGAAAAGGTCAAATCCTTGGGTCTGACGACGTCGAGTCTGGTGACGGACGTGTCTGACCTGCAAGCCGAGGTCCGTAATCTGCGGACGTCCACTGCTTTGTCTGCCCGTCGACTGGAGCGGCGGAATAATGTGCGCATAATCGGGGTGCCGGAGAAATCGGAGGTCCCTGCGGCTGACCTCTTCGTGGAAGACCTTGTGCTCAACCATCTAGCACCCAAAGGCTTGAGTAAATTCTTTGCGGTTGAGCGGGCCCATAGAGTTCCGGGTGGCAAGCCCAAACCGGGCGCTCCCCCACGGCCCATCATCGCCAGAATTTTTCATTTCAGGGACAGGGATGCTATACTGCAGGCCTCGAGGGTGAGTGGGCCGACGAAGTTCGAGAACACTCATATCAGTTTCTACCCGGACTTCACACAATTGGTCCAAAAGCAGCGACAGGAGTTCATGGGTGTCAAGCGGCGGCTGAGAGACATGGACCTGAAATATGCGATGCTCTTTCCGGCCAGGTTGCGTGTTGAGTTTGAGGATCGGACGCACTTCTTTGATCGGCCGGAGGAGGTTGGAGATTGGCTTGATACCCTGCCTCAGCAACGACGTCAAGAGGGACAGACCGAAGGGAACTAAGTAGACTTGGATGGACAGGAATAGACTTTTGGTTCCCGGTGACTGACTACTGTGATGACACTTCCATATTTTGGTTTACTGTTTCTATTCAATGGCGTTCGATAGCCTAGAATGGCCATATCTTTGGGCGGCGCTTGCGAAATTTGGTTTTGGCCCCGGTTTATCGGTTGGGTGAGGTTGCTGTATGAGGAACCGTTGGCTCAGGTAGTTGTGAATGGCAGAGTGTCGGCGCCCTTCGGGTTGGGAAGAGGCACGCGGCAGGGTTGCCCGCTGTCACCCCTCCTCTTTGCGCTTGCTTTGGAACCTCTGGCTGCCTGGTTACGATGAGAGCCTTCATTGCGCGGCATTAGGTGGACGCCTGAATTTGAGGACCGCATTTCTCTTTATGCGGACGACATTCTCCTGTACCTCACATCTCCCCGGCAGTCTCTGATAGTACTGGTCGATGTTCTGAACTCATTTGGTCGCAACTCCGGCTTGGTCATTAACTGGGCCAAGTCATGCGTCTATGTTCTCTCTGGGGACGCTCCTCTCCTTCCGCGTGGCTGCCCTATCCAGATTGCGCTGTCAGGGTTTAAATACCTGGGAGTGTTTATAACTTTGGACCCTGTGGCCCGTTATGAGTGGAACCTACTACCCCCCCCCCCCCCCCCCCCCCCCACTCCAACGACTGAGGGCCGACGTCTCGAGGTGGCGACGGCTTCCGCTTTCGCCGCTCGGGCGCGCGGCGTTGTTTAAAATGATGTCGCTGCCACGATTCCTGTATGCACTGCAAAATACACTCGACGTCATACCGGCCCGCTATTTCCGTGAGGTGGAGAACCTGCAGAGACGGTTGTTCTGGGACGGGCGACCCCGAATCGCTCTCACAAAATTGACACTCCCTTGGTATGATGGAGGTATTGCACTCCCCGATATCAAGCGTTATTATTGAGCGTCCCAACTGGCGGCGGTGAACCACTGGATGTACGGGCCGGCCCTGAACCCGGCGTTCGAGATGGATAAAATGCTATTGCCTTGGGGGGACTATAATAGAGCACTCTATTCGAAGTCTCCTGGTGTGCAGTTGACCGGCCCAACAAAGATAGCGGTACGGGTGTGGCATGCTGCTAATGCTGCGATGGGTTGGAAGGACCGCCTGACTCGAGCGACTCCACTGTATGCTTCTGAAAGGCTGGGCTGTTTGTGGAAAACCAAAGGGTTTGAGAAATGGGATATGATTGGCATATGTAAGGTGAGTGACCTCTGGGTGAAAGGGGAGTTTAAAACGTTTGAAATGCTGAAAGCGGAATATAAGCTAAACGATAGGGAGTATTTCCGGTATGCCCAGGTACGTCATGCGTTGTGCTCGGTTTTCCCTGATGCCACCGCTATCCCGGAAAATTCCCCGCTGGAGGATAGGGTGCTCGATGGCTACGTTCCTGACAGCACAATCTCCTTGATCTATAAAAAGCTTATCAACGATCGGGCGGATCTGTTGACCCGCTTGAGGGAGATCTGGGTGGCTGACGGTCTGGAATTAGATGATGAGGACTGGGTCTCGGCAATAGCCTCCCCGCGGGAGGTGGCAATTCCGGCCCGCCTTCGGTTCGTACAACTAAAGATACTCCATAGAGTGTATGTCACTGGTCCCCGCCTGATGCGCATGGGTCTCTCCGTGGATGGGATGTGTAAGCGTGGCTGTGGTTCGCTGGGTACTTTCCTTCACGTTCTATGGGAATGCCCTGAGGTGGCGCTCTTTTGGCGTCGGGTGCATGCGGTAATGGAGGAGGTCACTCACGTTGCGCTGCTTCCAGAGGCTAGGAGATGCCTGCTGAACGTGTGGGAGCCAAACGATTATAATGTGGCACAGACGCGGTGGGCGACTTTGGGAAATATGGTGGCCAAACGTAACATTGCTTAGTTATGGGGTTCCCAGAGGCCGCCCACGGTCTCGGTGTGGAAGGAAAATATGGATTGGTGCATGTTTAGAGAAAAGACGGTGTATGTAGCGAGAGGCAAGCCGCGGAAATGGACGGGGGTGTGGGGTCCGTGGAACGCTTATCGCGGAGACATCTGTGCCCCTCCCCTGGCTGTTGTACTGGATGCCTCTTTGTCCCCCTAGCCGAGCATTCCTCGTCTGTTAAGTTACGAGTGTGTTACAGTTTGCTTTTTCCTCTGCTCCCGTGCCCCCCTCCCTTCCCTGCCGCTGATCATTGGTTCCCTACCCCGGGGAGCGTGTCCTGCTATTCACAATGTCTATTGCCTTGTTTGTGTGTAATGTTTCTTCATTTTAAATTGAAAACTGAAACCGTATCTAATATTGTCACTCAACTGTTGCTTCTGCCTTCATTGGGTGCGATGATGGACTGACGGGCTCCCCGGATTGACCAATCTGTATAACGGTGAATGATACGTCTCATGCTACTTAGCGGCCGGCCCAAAGGGTTGTAGGCCCATGTTTGTAACCCCTTGAAGTCCAATAAAGGTTTCTTTAAAAAAAAAAAAAAAAGTAACCCCCTGATACGCGTAGCTTTTAGTCGTAGCTACTTTTTTCTAACCCCGCCTCCATATATAGTCTGTGTACTTCTTGCTAAACCGCGTGACCTTTGTTTTGCTGATGTTAATTGTCAATTTGTTTTCTCCTCTGTAAGCGTCCAATGCTTCAAGCTGGTGTTAAAGACCAATGGGTGTGCAATGCATTCAAACTAAATTACCAGCACGCGGAAGAACACTTGACCGCTCCTCCATCAATCATTAGTGGGTTTGTTTTTACCACTGGCCACATTAATGGGAGTTCTACTCAGTACAATGTAAATAATAACAGGAATAGAAGACACCCTTGATTTAGGCTGTTTTTAATTTTCTGTTAGGGCCCCTCTGTTGCTCATCTGAACTTTGACGCACATTCTGTTTTGTTCAGTTTGGAAAATAGCAAGCAGTCCCTAAGGAAGACAAAATCTACCCATCTTCCATAGCAACCTGTAATCCGAATAAATAAAAGAGAAAAGCCAAAATGTTCCAAGAGTAAAACCAGCTTGCTGTGGAGGGACAAGATTCACCAATCGTGCCCATTCTTCAAGCCCTTCTAGCATGAACTGTGTAAATCTCTGAGGAACCAGAGTGTATTATAAATTATTGATATGCTGCTGGATCATTTGGACTTCCCACCTTATAAATCGGTTCTTCTGCAGGAAGTACATGTTCTTTTGTTGCATTAACTGAGTCTCTGACTCATCTCTAAAAGGGTTGTTTTTACACACAAGAGTGACACGAGTGAACTTGGTGTATGGAGATAGTTTATCTCTGTTTAATGTGTTAGTCTTATTGATTTTAGGTGATTAGCATTGCACTTTAGTGAATTTGGCTCCTCATAGAGTTGAGTGGCTGCTATATCTATTGAATGATTAACCATGAATTTTTTATTTTAAGTGTGATTAGGTCTCGCCTAGGCGGTGATTGCGCTGTCTCTACGAGACATGCTGTATTCAGGATATTTGCATAAAGCTCCACCCACTTCCTGCCCATCTTTTTAATTGGTTCCTGCCCCTGTCCTTTGTAAATGGTGGCTTTTCATTGGTTATTAGGCTTTGTAGTCCCTCCTTAGTACCTTCCTGTCTCTTTTTGTAACCTCACATGAGGACACGCCCTATTACATGTGGTGTTAAGCTCGAGGTTTTGATTACAAACTCAAGGCACTATTTTCTTAAAGGCCTTCAGACAGGGACACTCACTCTGTCCTAAACAAGGTTGGCAGTGGTTACTTTACTCGCTAGCACATTTCACATTTATATTAGCCCTTCTATAACTTTCCCTTCATCAGCTCTACATAGAGTACAACCTAATCCGGAATTAATATAATAACTCTTTTGTCACATTTTAAAGCTACTACTTTTATATATTGAATGTACTGTGGTACTGTCTTGCATGCAATGCATTGTGTAAGGTGGATTTTTTTGTCAGGGCGTCGTTTCTTGTTCAGATACATCAATCGTCACCTTCCACACCACCCTATTTATTCGTCAGTTGTTGGTAACAAACTTGGCAACAAGTGCGCTAGCTATCTCCTTGACCTTGTACCTGTGAAGGGAAAAGGTCACGTTAGTCAAATACATATAGTAAATAACTACATTTACTCCACCTGTCTTCATCCGCTTTCTCCACTCCCCTGTCACCAACCGGTTCCTGGGTTAAAGAAAAAAGGATTAAAACAGGTTAGTGGCCCCTCCAGGGATCCCCCCCGTGCAAGGGTACAAGGGGACACCTTTGGGTCCTCAGTCGTCATCGTAGTCTCCATCTGATCTGTCCACTGCAGCGTAGTCACGCAGGAGGCTGTGGATCATCTTGCGGCACACCAGGATCGATGTCTCCTTCTTCCCCACTACCAGGCGGTTTCTGGTAAACAGAAGAACATCTTTAAAACAGCAGAGGAGCCTCCAGCAGCCCTGCAGGTCACCTAGTGCATGTGTCCCTGGGAACAAACCATACATCAGTCAGCGGTGATGCATGAAGTAGGTATTCAGGCCCTAAGCTCCGTGACTAGGGCCTTCAGCAGGTCCTGTGCATACGAGCACTTCCAGAGGAGATGGTATGTTGTCGCGTCCATCGTGCACCCTCTCGGGTAGGACCTGTATCGGTTGAGTCCTCTTGCGTGCATGAAGGCTCTCATGGGAAGTCCTCCTTGGATGGCTATCCCGCCGATGCCTTTGATCTGGCTCGTCGGGCGCTTGGATGTGACGTTTCCCCACTCTCGTCCTCCGCTGTGGCACAGGGGAGGGCGCCGATCGGTTCACTGATGTCCTTTGCTCGTATCTGGCGTTGGACAAGCTTCGGGGTACATGTGGCGGGCAGCAGCCTCCAACCCGAACCCCTTCACGAACTTCTCCATTTATTGTAGAACTGCGGGGTCTCTCAGTTGTACGGGACAGCACTCACCCACTCTGCCCATCCGAGGTGCCTCCACGTTGGCAACAGGAAGAAGCATGCCATCAGAATGCCAACAGGGCTCTCATTTTCAGTCGTCAGGGTGTTCCTCACGCAGTGGCACACGAAGATTGCCCTCAGGATGGTGTTGATGTCTGGCACTCCTTTGCCTCTCTTGTCGTGGGTCTGGAACATCACCGCCCTCTTCACTCTGTCCATCTTCAAGCTCCAGATGAAGTAGAAGATCATTCTTGTGATTGCCTTGGCCGTTTGGGTCTGCACAGGCCACACTTGAGCGACGTACTGGAGCACTGGCAGGGACTCGTTCTGCAGGACCAAAGGCTTCCCTTCGATCGTCCGTTCCGGAGGCTTCAGAGTCCCAGCTTCCGCCTCGTCTTCGCCAGTCTCTCTTCCCAGGTCCTCTCCACTGCACCTTCTCCACCGAACCAGACTCCAAGAATCTTCAGGAAGTCCTGCTTGATGGGGAATGGCAGAGTGTCTTGGGTAGGGTGGATTTACCATATCTTTAAAGTTTATCATGCTCACTAGGAACTTCGAGGCGCAGCTTGCGTACTGCTCTTACACATCTCACATTTATGTTAGACCTTCAATGAATTTCTCTTAATCCGCTCCACATAAAGTACAACCTAATCCAGAATTAATATAATTTGTTTTTTCACAGTTCAAAGCTATTAATTGTATAGATACACATAGCTATTTGAATGTACTTGTAGTACTGTCTCGCATGCAATGCATTAGGAGAGTACCATATGTGACCAAACGTTTGATGATCACTAGGGACCTCTAGGCACAGCTTGTGCAGATTTGTATAGCATTACAGATCTTTTACCTGGCATTGTCCTGCCATCTAGGTGTTGGCTCTGGAATTGTCTTCGGATTTCTAAAAAAATAGAAACGTGGCCGGATGATATGACAGGGTTGCATTTTGTGGACTGCAACAAACAGGGCGATGGATAGAAAGTTATTTAATCTCCGGCCGTTTCTAGTCCAGTGTTTTTCGCCCAACAGCAACTCTACACTTAGACCCACCTTAATATTAATACTTTTGTTTATTGGCATTTCCATGATTACAATAATGCAGTACAATATAAACACAATCAGTCTCTTGGGTTTACAATAATTAGCCCACGCTGTGCAAGCAGGAGCAAGCAAACGCCTACAAGGGATGGATGGATTCATGATCGCTTTCAGGAGCACTAGATGCCATAAGATAATACACATTTAAAATATAAACTGGAACCGTGTCCATGTGCGTCTAAGTCTTATTGCAGAATACAAGAGCAACATCAATTGCGGCAAAGCCGGGGGGGTGAAAGGGGCCTGTGAATGACAATCTACTCTGCCTACAACAGCTCCAGGACCTGCACTCCGCCAATCCTGTCGGGGTTTCGCAAGGGGGGGAGGTGGCGCAGGGGGCCAGGAAAGAGCAATTTATTGTATCTACAGCTGCACCAGGACCTGTACATCACCCATCCCATTGGGGTTAAATTCAATTTCGCTGTCAGGACTCAACCCCACATTAGAGTCCACTGCTGTCCCAGGGGACCCCCCCCCTTCATCAGTCACTTCCCTCCAGAGCAGTTCAATAGGTCTGTGGAGAACACCCCATGTTTCCTCCATCTGAAGCACCCTTTCATCAGCCCGTTCCCAATGAGTGACATCAGACCCCCATGTTTACACATTAGGTCCCCTTGGTGATTTTCAGGGCATGGCCACTCCTCTCTTGGCCAAAGCCAGGGCCAACATTTAGGCCCCCGTATGTAAATCAGTGCAGACTCTGCTGCTCTTGGGAAAAGTCCAACTCTACCTGCTAGATGCCCAGCCACCCTCCAGAAGGCGAGAACAGACCAATTTCAGCCTAGTGGGGCCTCCTCAGTAAGGTACAGCTTGAGTCCTATGACACAGTGACTGAGATTCATGCATACATTCCACGCACGTTTTATATTGCTCAGCACCACAGGTATGCCTAGATTTGGGTCCCATGCTCTGCACCACTGGAACCAAGCTGGTCCATACTGACAAGGCTGATAGAGGGTGAATGGGGATGGAAAGTGCTTGCTTGAATTACAGTTCAGAGGGCACTAGACTATTCCTTATGCAGAAGGACCAAAGTTGATTTGCATCTGGCTGGCTCCTATCTGAGGTTGCACAATAGGCGTAGAAAGAAGGAATGGGATGGTCTCAGAGTAATTACCAGTGCCTGAGATTCATTCAAGCATTCCACCCACCACATTTTTGTATACCTCTGTATTTCGTAGCCACTTGTAGTTTCTGTCCAAAGTAGTCTCTCCTTTCAAAGAATTGAATTACCTATGCTTTATTTGTACACATACTTGTAATGGTATAGAGCAAACTTAGCTGGGAAGACCAGTTTAGCTGTTTTAGAAGTGTCCATCTGAAAAACAAACAACTTGGCTTCAATAGCACTCTTTCTGGTGGATACTCTATCTAACTGTAGATACCTCATTGCCCTTGTACCGCCAATTCTGTGGAGTGGTCTCTTTTTCGCACATCTAAAATAGCCTAAATTTACAGAGCTGCGCACTTATTTTTTTTTATTTGAAAAGTTTTATATAGCGCTGGCTAGACCCGGAGGTATCAGAGCACTTTACATGAGGAAGATCATTGTTTCAGAACATAGTTACACAGTTACATCAGTTGCTGGAGCAATATTTACATGAGTTACATGAGTTACAAAAGCATAGCATAGGCATAAGGATAAACAAAGCAGTCAGGGAGAGAGAAATCCAGGGGAGAGAGGAAAAGAATAGGGGAGTTACCAAACAATGAATGAGGTGAAGAGGTGGGGGAGGGGCGTAGGAGACACAGCGTGGAGACGAGGAAGTAAGTGTCTGACATCCGGCTGGGTAGGTGACGGCTCCCAGAGGTAAAGGGATCAGTCCCAGTCTTCCATTATGTGTGATTCCCTTGTCACGGTGGACTCTCAGCTGGGTCTCTGAGACTCCAGGGCATAAATGCTGGATCCCTCCCCAACAAGGGGAGAGGAGTGCTTTGGCCACGGGCGCACACTGAAGAATGAAGGAGGGAAGAGGTGGGGGTAGGAAACCCAGCAGAAACCGTGTCCAACGTCCAGCTGGGTAGTAGACGGCTCCCAGCAGTAAGGGGATCTTTCCCAGTCCTCCGCTATGTGTGATTCCCTTGTCGCTGTGGACTCTCTCAGTGGGGTCTCAGACTCCATGGTATAAATGCTGGATCCATCCCCAACAAGGGGAGTAGGAGTGCTTTGGACAAGAGCACACTTATGGAGGCCGTTTTAGGGAGAGTCGAGCTGGAAGAAAAATAAGCTCACTGTAGAAGGGGAAATGAGATTTGGGTCATTGGAGAAAACGAGGCGGCTGCTGGCAGGTTGCGTATTAGGTTGCTGCTGGCCAAAGTAGGGATTGGTTGGTTGTAGTTGGTGTGAACTCAATCCTTCTGATCTGAAAAATCTTCTGCTCGGGAAGCATCGAGAAAAGCCACTGTTTATCTAGCAAACGGCGGCCATTTTAGGGTCAGGCACTGCTTTACATTTTGTTTATAAACAGTTGTGGTTTTAAGCGATCAGGTAGATCTTAGCACGTTGGGTGCATCAGCTATAATAGCACGTTAGTTGAGTAAAACATTTTATTGAAACCTGTACTTTAGTTTCAATGTGCAACTTGTGAGGCTGCATTGAACCTCCATCTTAGGGTCAGGCACTTGGGTTATCGGTTGAGCACCCGATCGAGATTACAAGAGCATAAGATAGTGGAAAAGGAGAATCTTTGTTGGCTTTCTGTTTCCGAGGACCGGATAGTGTCCGGTGGTCACCGATGGGGTGTGTGCTCTCCCCTGAGTTACCGGAGAGGCGGCTGCAGTACCGATGGTTGTGATGTCTGCCACGCACCACGAGGGAGAACTAGTAATGGCGCCGGTGACTTTCGTAGGTCTGAGTTCAATCGGCTGATTCCCAGTTACGCCATCAAATAAAAACCAGGTGATCTCTTGTTTTGCTCTGGTTATGCCTCCGTTATAATTTGGCAGCCCGGTTGTAGTACCCATGGTTGTGTTGCTCGCCACGAGGGAAGGTTTGCTATGGCTCCGGTGACGCTTTCGGAGTCTGCTTGATGGAGAGACGAGAACAAACAGCCATCGGCTCTGTAATGGGGCTGTTCGCCGTCAACAAATCGACAGACGGTAGCTTGGCAGAACCGGAGAATCACAGCCGCAGCTTGTCGATCCCCAGGGGTGGTGGAGCCCAGAGGGGGCTCACTCTGGGATATTTCGCCAAAAAGGCGATCCCTGGTCGGGGAGCTCCCGGCCGGAGCTCCTCAGCAGTCGGTGCACTGGTACCTGTAACGTCCCCCCCCCGCCCTCGGTACATGTAAGTGATTTCACCTCACAGGGAGCTTGTTATTACACGATTTTATTTCTCAGCGTGTAGCAGTGAACTCAACATTCTAAATCATGAATTACATTAACCGCACCCAAATACTTGGGTCATTTGTTCTACGGAGTCCGTCAGTAACCAAAAAGGTCCCGTTATCTCTAACTCACAAGACACTACACCTCCCACCCCCTTGTTAAATAAAAAGAACAAATATTGCATGTATACGTTGCAACTCTTCGATATGTCATCGTGGAGCTCTAATCAATCACCCAGAAGAAGTCCAATGAGGCTGCAAAGAGCTAGGATAAGTGTTATACAGAGGCAAGTGCAATCTGGGCTCTCTAAAGTCTCAATTGAAATAGTCTAATTTCTGACATCTGGAGTTGGCGACGGCTGAGGCAGATGCTTGTAATGCAAAGAATCTCATGTAATGGACTTTACAGGATGGTGAGCAGTCACCATGTATCCTTTACTAGTCACAACTTTAAATGGTTCAACATCAAATGGAGCATCAGACTTGCATTTGATCTTTTGCCTTACTATGACTCGATCTCCTTCTGTAAACATAGTGTTCTTAGCACATCAGCGTTTGTGTAGATTTTCATAATGTGCTTGTGACACAAATTTGTTTAACGAAGTTCACTATCATTCGATCATTGGTCCATTGTGGCAACCTGGTTGTCACGGCTCTACCGAACATCAGGGTGGCAGGATTTTCACCTGTTGAATGGGGAGTCGACCGGTTGGTACCAAGAGCAGAATGAAGAGCTGATTTGAGATCAAGCTTCTCCCCTGCAGCACACTAAACGGTCTTCTTGAGCATGTTGATAATACGCTCAACATCACCATGTGCTTGTGGCCAAAGTGGTGGTGTTCTCTGATGCTGAACAATGAGATGATTAAAAAAAGGATTTGAATTCTCAACTGTTGAAAGGCGGGCCATTGTCAGACGTCAGAATTGAAGGAACACCCCATGTTGCAAAAATGGCATCTAACCTCTCGATAAATTTTTTCTGAGTGATTACTGAGAGGTCTTCTACCAAAGGAAAGCAAGAATACTCCTAAATGGCCACCATCAGGTGATGTCCATTGTCAAGGGGTCCTCAGAAGATCAGACATGTTTAATGGATGCTGAGTTGCTCTGGGAGATGAGCAGGTACACAAATGACAGACCTTTAATTCCCTTTTACCCATCATCAAGATGAGGACACCAGACTCTGTTTTGGAGAGCTCGTTCAGTGGTGACAATTTCATGATGTCCTTCATGTGCCACTTCAATTCCTTGTTGTCAGACTTTCCAGAATGACAGTTCATGACCCTTGTAAGAAAATACCTTCCTAAGTAATGCACAGTTCATCTTTCACGTTTTTGAATTTCTTATTTTCACTGTCATTTGTGAGAGGTCCAGTGTGCTATTTACAGGATAGATGTGCAATAATGTCTTTACGTATAGCATGTCACTACCTGTGCTTGTGACCGTCATGATTTGTTCCAATGAAATAGTGGCAGATGTACTGGATTTCGTGATGAAGTTGATGTTTCCGCTGCTTTGGAGGTGGAACCATGACATTGTACTGGCATTCATGAAAAATAGTCAGCAGGGTTTTGATCTTTCCCTGGTTGGTGCACAATAGTGTAGTCCTATTCCTGTAGTTGCAGACCCCAACATTCAATATGAGGAGGCATCTTGGCTTAAGGATTGACAAAGATGGTAAGCAATGCTTGATGATCTGTGGCAAGAGTGAAATGCTTATTATATAAAAGATATGTGGAAATGTTCACAAGCCCACACCACTGCTAAACTTTCTTTTTCAAGTTGTGAATAGGCGCGTTCAGTTTGACAAACTTCTGCTAGCATATGCCACAATATGCCTTAATATGCTTTTGGTTGTCCATTGTGTTGGGCGAGATCCGCCCACACCGAACCAGCTTGCATCAACAACAACTTCTGCATGAAGTTTCGGATCAAAGTAGGCCATGTCAGTGATGATCTCAATTTCATGTTTAATTCTCTTGAAACTTTGTTCACATGACCAGTGAAACAAAGCATTTCATTTTGATTAGTCTCTTAAGGGAACACTTACTATGGCAAAGTCACTGGATGTACCTGGAGCAGTACTTGGCTATGCCAAGAAAATATTGTAACATGGTAATATTTTGTGGGGGTACGGGTGGCTGACAAAGCCTGTACTTTAGCCAGATCTAGAGTCATTCCCCTATCAGAGAAAATATGGCCAAAGAATTTGAGTTTGGTTTTGTGGAACCCACACTTCTCTGCATTCAAGGTAAGACCTGCATCAGCAAATAATCGACACACTTGTGTAAGAGCTTTATCATGTTCTTTTCGTGTGGCCCCAAAGACCAACATGTCATCACTGTAATTTAAAGCATTCGTGACAGGGTGTATTATTAGTCGAATTGCGTCTTGAAAATATTCTGCAGCAGATGACGCACAAAACGTAATCTTTTATATCTGAACAAACCAATATAGGTAGAAAAGGTAGTAATGTACCTGCAATTTTCTTCGAGTTCCAATTGATGGTACCCTTTGTTCAGATCAAGGCGAGAGATCCCATAGATCGCCCAATAATATCATGCTTTAGTAATGTCTCAAGTTCTTTTAAAAACGTCTTGTAAATTAAATGAAATTTGACAGTCTCTCTGAACAACAGGATGAACGTCCTCATTGATATGCATTTGCACTTTCATGGTCTTAAAACTTCCTAATCCATGAAACAAAGATGGGAACTGACCATATCCGCAGCAGTACTGAAACTGAGTACACAGGCACTCGACACAGTACCTTGAAGTACATGAATGGGTGCCTGTACTTATGTCTTTTGTGTTTTATGGTTGCTACGAATGAACGTTGACAATTTGACTTATTAATGGTGTTGAAGCAGCCCATGTATATTCTTTAGTGTTCAACTGTATGAAACTGGGCACAGGAGACAGTTTGTGGTACTTCTCCTCCGGCCCAATGTTTTTTGACCCACCACGGTCTATAATCATTGGTATAGAGCAACCATTCACCTTTAGTGTAATTTTAGGATAATGTTTGAATAACTTTTGGAATTTGACTTGTCGACTTTTCTTTGACTCGTCTTATTCCTTGCATGAAATGCCAGTCTGACATGACACGTTTCTCTGAGGTGAACATCAACCTCGCACATCCATCTTCTTCACTGTCGCTTCACAATGTCACAGGAGAATTCTTGGATGAAGCATTATAAACATTTGTGGAACTTCCTGACATTGAAAGTGGGGTTCTCTTCAGTAAGTTTCCTGTCCGCTGGGGCCTGCTTCATTTATGAAAGCTTTGAGGCCCTGAGACATGCTGCCAAGAGGGTCATCTGGCCCACTCACTGGATGCACTGCACCTTCTTCCTCCTTTACAGTAAGAGCTGGTTTTGTTTCTTGTACCTGGTCTTCACCCTTCTGCATTTTACTTGGTTTTTACTTCCATTTGCATTTCTCTGTATTAGGCTAGTTATCTTCTACCTTCCTTGCACCCGGCTATCACTGCCTTTTATTGCTTCTTTGTATTTGGCTATCGCTGCCTTCAGTGCTTCTTTGCATTTAGCTATCACGGCGTTCGGCACTTTTCTGAACTTGGTTGTCGCTGCCTTTAGCGTTTCGCTGTGCCTGGTTGTTTCTGCCTTTAGCATTATCGTTCCATATTAATTAATGCTCACTGTTGCGCAGTACCTCTTTCATGGCCTCACCAGCAGGTTTCTGGCCAAAGATGAATAATCTCACCAGGGAGGCTCTCGTTTTCTTCGAAAGCTTCGCCCTGACTGGAGTGGTGCTTTGCCACCACATATGCCAACCGTCGATCTTCACTTCAACTGAGGCACATGTGTCATGCACAAGCATTTTGTTGGACCATGGCAAATTCGATTGGGAGAGCACTGTCAATTCTTGAGCCTGATATTTCCCCTGCTGCCTTCCTGACAGGCAAAGCTCAGGGTGATGATAGAAGTTAGATGTGCATCTTAGTGACTGGAAGACGTATACATTTGGGCTGTATGCACCATCGCGCTAGTGCCACAGAATAGAATACTACATCCCAAATACAAGCTTTGTCAGGAGTTTACAGAAATCTTGTCCACCAGAACAGGCAAGATATTCATCAAGAAGAGTACCTTGCTAGCATCTGTTTCCTATGGTGGATTGGAACAAGTCATGGTCTCCGGAGAAGCCTTGTTAGTTTGTCCTGTCTAGAACAAAATGATATGTGATGAAGCGTGGGCAGGATGGCAGGAGGAGGGCTTCGACCGTGGGGAGCACCAGCACCAGGTTATCTCCCATGGCAAAGGGGGACATTTTGGAGATTTCACTGCCCCTTACTGCCAGGTTTTACCTGGTGATGACAGACAGTGAAAACTTGCCATGTCTCTGATCTCTTAAAGTATGGCAGGTAACCAGTTGGCAAAACCTCAGATGGCCATTTTTCTGTTGGACTTAATCTTAACCATCGACATACAGAAGGTCTGCCCAACTCTTAATTAAGGAAGCAGGCCTTCTGTATGGCAGAGAGTATACTCCTTCGCCGTTGCAATGGAGTACCCTCTCCACCAAACCCCCTAGACATCGAGATCTGCAGAGTCTTTAATTGGCCTCACCCCACATGTTCTTGCTGGGTACTGACTTCTGGTACAACCGTTCAGTGGGCAGGGGGCTTGTTAAGATTTATTTTGGCTACTAGGACACCACCCAAATATGAATGGGACCGCTAGTTGGGGTTTACTGGACTTGTGCACTGTATTTTCTGGGAACCCGAGGATAAGATTGCCGCCCACTGACTTTCCAGCCTCTCACCTGGAGCCATAAAGACACTGAAGAAGGTGTGCCAGAATTATCCTACGTGAACAAGATGCATTTTATTTTCTTGTCTGGGATCATTGCCCCATTGAATAAGTAGAAATGGAAACTGCTGTAAGCTCACCAACCCCTGAGTGCTAGCAAGAACATCCAAATCCTTCTTAATTGCAATCAGCAGGCCTGAGGGGCAATGTTTAAAGAAGACCCATGGTGTTGTGTGTGAAAATGCTTTGAATTACATCTGGTGCCATTTCTCTCAAAAGGTTTCTAGACCTTTCTGATTTTCTTATTAATTAATTATTTAAGCTGCCCTTTTTTATCCATCTCTAAAGAAAGTCATAGTTGCCTTAGGACTAAGACCTTTGGTTAGACATTTGGGGGCCTAATTACGAGGCTGTTTACGTCACTCTTGCACAAAGCAACATGGTGCACGAGCAACGCAAATCTTAACAGTTTGGAAGCCACGCAAAGCCACTTTGCATGGGTTTGAGCAGCTCCAAAAATCTGGACTAACTCATCGCAATTCACTGCATTGTGTTACTCTGCCTTGGGAAGGCGTTCCATGGGTGTTGCATAAGTGTTTCCATGCAACTCCCACATTTACAAGAACTTGCAAACCTGGTAATGAGGCAAAACCTTAAATCATTCTAGGGGAGGCATAACAAGGATAAAGCTCTATTTCTCCTTCTTTCTTCCTCTTTCTATGCAGCACACATAGAAACAGTAATATGACTTCCACAATTGTATTTGTGAGAAAAGGAACTCCTTCCTGCACAAAAACAAACCTGCATGCAACACAAGCAAGCTTGTACCATGGTGCAAGTGTGCCTGCGTTGGGGCTAGGCAGCCAAAAGGGCGCCAGCCCAAGGGAAAGAACAGGACTGTGCCGTATTGCCTAAAATACAGTGCATTCCTGCCTTTTCACGCAGCCAGGTCTCTTGCTGCACTGCGTGACTGCCCCATAAATAGGCCTCTAGGTTTATTTGGGGTTATTCACCGTCCTGCTAGAGTCAAGTTTCCAACCCCTACTAGCCTTTGCATGGACTGCTCGACTGTGCCCTCCCCAGATTGTCAGTTACGCTAGTGAAGTAACCTGGTCCTCTTTGGAGTGCACCATTATTGATAACCCTGATACACCAGTAGTAGATGACAGTGCCCAACATGGATATCAGCCATTAAGCACAGACTACCCCAGGAAAGATATTTACACTGATCTGTGGCTTCATGACCGGCTAAAAGAGCAGGATCTCAATGTGGCTGTTCACTTGTAGCAAACATATAGCGAAGTTTGGGTTGTTAATTCTTCACCAATAAATTTTCATTTTAATGTGTTTGGTGATTTTTCCAAAGCATGTACTTGATGAGAGTTACATTTAACCTCAACATCACACATTCAGGTATTGTAGGCTGTAATAGACTCAGTTTCACCTTTCACCTCAGGGTAATCCGTGCCCTCAGAATCACCGCACCACTAATCTGGAGTGCCAGGTCTGGCGTGTTCAGAAACCCTCAAAGTAACATCGCAGGGTTCTGCAAAGCCTTACACAAAAGTCCCTAGGTGAGGGGAAACTTGCAGAAATCAAATATCCAACATTTCTCTCAGTAATGCCAAGTAGGCAAAAAGTCCATGGCACAGGCCAGTGCGGGTAACCACAAAAGGAGAAGAGCAAAGTCTGGTGCAAACTCAATGCAGCTGAGAAAGCTACACCATAATATTGTACTAGGTAATGTGGTGGATATAAGCTAGATACTTTTGGTGCAACATAGGTTTGGTTTAAAATTAACAGGACACCATTTTTTTTTCTGGTTACCTTGAGTCCTGCCAAATATGTTCTGGCAGTCATGTTGCCTGTGTTGCATTGCGTGTGTGCAAAGTTGCAAAACCTCCACTATTTGTTGCTACTGTATTTTTATTTATTTAATATATTGTTTCGCCCTTCACCAATCTGCATCGGACAAATATAACCTAAGCAGTACCTCAATAGCAATTTTCCCCTTTCACGTACAATGGAGTATCACACCATATGCACATCTGTGGTTCCTAATATGTAGACTGATGTACACATGTCTAGCCACAGCTAATCCGAAATGTTCGGCGATAGCACTGTGGTGGTATCGCTCTATTCCGATTAACATTATCGTATATGGCTCCCAGTTATTGAACAGTAAAACTTTAATAGGAATATGTGGATTACACTCCTGCATCTCATACAGCGTGTCAAGCTTCTATCTACTCTCTTTTACGCAGGAAATATCTGGGCTTCAGATATCACTTGGTCTGGCCATGTCTGGAAGATGGAGTAGCGCTTAGAGGTTATGTGGCTCTTGGCAGCATCGCTTAACCATGCATTGACTGTGGGGTAGGAACCATGCAACCGCAGTGGCGCCATGCTTGTTTGGGTTATGGTGGGCGGTGGGGGGGAGGCTAGCACCAACATGGAGTCTGGTTCTGTGTGACGGGCAAGCAACAATTTGGGCAAGAGAGGAAGGATGGATCCGGGTGAAGCAACAACAAGGGGGAGGGAGAGAAATACTCAAGGGAGCCAGCTGAAAAAGGCACACTCTGGAAGAGTACTTAACCACCAAAAGGCAGTGATTAGAAATAAGCTGTGGAAAGCCGCAAGAGATGTGTCCATGCTCCTGCGGAGTGACCCGAATACGAAGGAAGCCTGCACCTGCTGAAGAAGCAAACAAATGAGACTGACAATGAAGCCACCAAAGGTAAGCAATGGGTGGTCTATAAGCCCATTGATAGAAGACAAAATGTCTGAAAGAGAATGGCACTCTCTGTCTAAGACTCCTAAACTGGGTGAAAAGAAGGAGGAGGAGAAAGACTGAAAAACATTGACAATGGGAGAAAGCAGGATGAAAAATAGCCTGCAGAAGTGTGATAAAGTGGCAGGGAGTGTCTGGTGGTGGTTTAGAGATACGTGGTGTTAGCAAGACTACCGAGGCTTAGTATTTGCCGCCCCAACCTTTGATAGCACCGGCCACTGGCTCCTGAGCAAAACTTAGGGCCTTGACATGTATTCTCTTATAAATGATGCACTGTCTTTTATCTCCTCCGTCAGGTTTCTCTCCCATTTCCACCCATCTGTGGCTCAATCTGAGACCATTCCATATATTATATAGCAACCCATCTGTTCGTATCTTGTGATCAGCTGTCTGAGTGGGTTCCATGTCCTAGTGGGTCTCCAGGATAAAGTAATGTTACATGATTTTTAAAGCGCATGGCTGCCCCAGCAACAGGGTGTCCCAGCACTGATCCCAAACAGCCAACAGAGAAAGGGAAAGGTGTCGGGGCTAGGAAGGAGGGCTTATCTAGGAAAGAGACAGGTCTTTATTTCCTTCCGGAAAGCCTTGTGGTTTTGGATGCTTCTAATGGTGCCAAGGACAGCATTCAAAAGTGCAGGGGCGAGGGCAAGGGATGATCGGTGTCCGGCCCGTTCCCTTTTGGCACGGGGGACACATGCTAAGTGTTGTTCTGAGGAGCGCAGCATGCAGTTTAGAATGAACAGAGTAAGAAGATTGGCCAAAATTGCGGGAGCCTGGGCATGCAGAATTTTGTGGGAGATGCATAGTGCCTTGAAGTGGATTCTTTTCTCCACCGGAAGCCAATGGAGCTTTTGTAGGATGTTGGAAGCTGTGCAAAATTTGGGAAGGGGCGAATAGCATCTGAGCTGCAGCGTTTGTGCCCTCTGTAGGCGGTGGGTCTCTGCTTTGTTAGTGCCCAAAAACAGAGAGGGGCAGTAAACCAGTCTCGAAAATATAGTAGACTGGATGATGACCTGGCGGGTATTGGCGTCTAAAGACCCAGGCAGTGGCTTGAGTCCACATAGCAGTCCGAAACATGCACCAGCTACGGACTTTGTCTGTGCTCAATACGTCAGAGTAGGGGGGGGGGGGGGGTGGCGGCTAGTGCAGCAGGCCACCAGTGCTCGCTCCATAGGTGGTTGTTTCTTCCCAGGAGAAGAAACTCGGTAATAAAACTGTTCAGCTGTAGGCAGTTGGTCGACATCCAATCTGTGATGGCCACCACATCATCTTGAAACTTTGCCACATTTAGGTCAGAGTCATTAGATGGAGAGGTCACAAGCGGAGTGTTGTCAGCGTAGGACACCACAGAGAGGCCCCTACTCTTAGCTACAGCTGCTAGACGTTGACCATAAATTTTAAATAAAGTGGGGCTCATAGCAGATCCCTGTGGCACCCCCTGATGCACGGAGTGTACCTGAGACCTGAAGGTAGATCTCTTGAAAGGATTTCTCAGCTAAAAATGATGAAAACCAGTTTAAGGCAGCCCCTCTGAAATCGATCTCCTGTAGGTGCCGCAGAAGATTCTGATGAGACGCAATGGCGAATGCGGCGCTCACGTCAAGGAGAATCTGAGCCGAGGTATTGCCTTTGTCCAGGGAGCTCTGTAAATGTTTCGTAACTGTCAATAAGGCAGATTCGGTGCTATGACGAGGTCTGAAGCCATTCTGCGATGGGTCCAGAAATTCATTGACTTCTATGAATGTGGTAAGAATAGAATTGATGTGGGATTCAGTAAATTTAGCAACAAAGGGAAGGAGCGAGATGGGAAGGAAGTTCTCTAGTTTGGAGTCAACTAGGGTGGGTTTTTATAAGCAAGGGGATCACCTTGGCATGCTTCCATGCTACGGAATCTTCTGCAGTGGACAAGGACAAGTTAATTGGGTCACAGAAAGCGGGCAGAAGCTGGGGTAGAAATTTCTGGAACTAATCCAGTTTCAGAGGGTCCGCATGGGATCCCGACTTAATTTTATTGCAGAGGGTTGTCATATAGCTTCCTGGGAGAGCCTGGGGAAAGCGGGTAGTTGGGGGACAGTGGAGCAGATGGGGGACCTTAGGGCCTAGATTGTCATTTGTGTGGGTGGGGGGTTTAGATGTCCTCGACCTTCTTAACAAAGGAGGCAAGCGCCTCACATTGATAATTCGAGGTAATGATGGATTCATTGGACTGTGCCGGGGTTTTAGCAAGGTAAAGTTTGCTTTAGATGGATTGCTGCTATTTTTAATTTTTGTTGCAAAGTAATCAGCTCTCGACTTATGGATGGATTTGTGGTAGACCTTGATGGCGGCGCGATATTGTGTTTTAGGGTTGGATCATAGTGCTGTCCCGTTCAAGAGCCTTGCTGATTTTTCTTACCTGGGTCAGCATCTCCTTAAACCACGGACCGGACTGTGTTCTACAGCTATAGGTGAATTTGGGGGGGATGCATTTATCGAGGGAGTGCATGAGCCACTCAAACTGAAGGCTGTTTGCAGTTTCAATATTTCCAGTATGTTGGGGCATCTGATTGAGGAGGAGGTCAGGAAAATAGTTAACATCTAACTTATGCCAGGGGCGTTTTAGGATGGGATTCAAATGGGCACCTGAAGAAGGGCCTTCACCTAGTAGCATCATGAAAATAAGGAAGTGGCCAGACCAGGTCATAGGAAGAGGCTGACAGACTTTTAAAGCAGCTATAGTGGTGATGCCAGGGTTTAAGAGACCCTGCAGAGTGTGTGCTACTAGGGTCGCATTGCGTTAATTGACATGCAGCGAGATCAGCTAGAAAATTGGCGGCGACCTTGTCTTGGCCGGCCTCTAGGTGGAGGTTAAGGTCACCCACAAGTTGAAGTTGGCAAACCTAGTTGCAAGTATACCAACCAAGTTTGTTAGTGCTTCCCTAAAATGTTTTGATGGACACGGAGGGCGGTAGATGAATAATCCTGATAGAGTAAAGTTGCACTTAAGGGAGATTTCAAAGAGTGCGTTTTCACAATCCGCAATAGTCTCTCTGGTAAGATTATATGCGTAACCGGTTTAAAAAATGACTGCAATGCCCCCTCCTCTACAATCAATCAATCACATAATTTGTAAAGCGCACTACATACCCGGGATGGTGTCAAGGCGCTGGAGAGGGGGAGGGGGGGTGGGGTGTTGCTGTTACTGGTCGAAGAGCAAGGTCTTCAGTTGTCTCCTGAAGGTCAGCAGGTCTTCGGTTTGTCGCAGGTAGAGGGGGAGGGTGTTCCAGGTCTTGGCGGCGCGATGGGAGAAGGATCTGCCTCCGGAAGTTGTTCTACAGATGCGCGGGACCGTGGCCAGGGCGTGGTCAGCGGAGCGGAGTTTCCTGTTGGGTACGTAGAAGGAGACTGTTGAGATAGGCTGGGCCGGTTTTGTGGAGTGCCTTGTGTGCGTGGATCAGGAGCTTGAAGGAGATTCTTTTGTCGACGGGGAGCCAGTGCAGGTTCCTCAGGTGGGGGGTGATGTGGTTGCGGCGCGGGACGTCGAGGATCAAGCGTGCAGAGGCATTCTGGATTCTCTGTAGTCTGCTGATGAGCTTGGACGAGGCTCCGGCGTAGAGGGCGTTTCCGTAGTCGAGTCTGCTGCTGACTAGGGCCTGGGTGACTGTTTTCCTTGTGTTTGTTGGGATCCATCTGTAGATCTTGCGGAGCATGCGGAGGGTGTTGAAACAGGTGGAGGAGACTGCGTTGACTTGTTTGGTCATGGAAAGTTTCGAGTCGAGGATGACTCCCAGGTTGCGTGCGTGGTCGGTGGGGGCCGGGGGGACTCCAGTGATGTGGGCCACCAAGAGTCATCCCATGCGGAGGGGTTGGACCCGAGGATGAGGATTTCCGTCTTGTCTGTGTTCAGTTTGAGGCGGCTGTCCTCCATCCAGTCGGCGACTGCTTTCATTCCCTGGTGGAGGTTAGATTTGGCGGTGAGGGGGTCCTTGGTGAGGGAGAGGATCAGCTGAGTGTCTACTGCCCATTCTGTTCTGTTTCTTTAGAGTATAGCCCTGTGGCAGGGCCAATAGCCGCTCAGCCTCTGTGTCGGAGGTGAGCCAGGTCTCAGTTAAAATGAGGATATCTGGTATCTTCTCCTGTATCAAGTCGAACACCTCAGCATTGTGTTTTACAAAGGAGCAGCAGTTGAGACTAAAATTTAAAAGTGTGTGCGTGGGGTGGGGGTGCCACCGTAGAAGTGTCTACATTAGTTTTAAATCCGCATTGTTCACAACACAGAGGGCACTCTGCCGGGGCCAAGTCCTGGTCGGTTCAGGGGTCAGTTGGGGCTCTAATGGGTAGAGAACCAGCCAAACAGCACAATGCCAGGCCATAGCGGGAAGCGGAAAGCACGAACAACAAGTAAGCAAAAGGAAATGTTTTAAAACTAATAAAAAGCAGCTTAAATAACAGTTAAGATCAGTGAAATTGGCAAACTAGGCAATTCTCAGCAGTGGTTATGGAATCACCGTGTCCGTGCCGTGGCAGACATAAAATAGTCGTGGGGCACAACAGGTTCTTCCTGATAAGCGGAAAGAACGAACAACAAGTAAGCCAAAGGAAATGTTTTAAAATTAATAAAAAACAGCCTGAATAGCAGTTAAGATCAGTGAACTTGGCAACCTAGGCAATTCTCAGAATGGAATCAGTGTCCGCACCGTGGCAGGCATAAAATAGCCAGGGTGCACAACAGGCTCCTCCCGGGCTTGCTGCTGACTGGTAGAGAACCACCTAATGTGGAAATCGGGTCACCAATGTATGGCGTAACCAAAAATGTTTCACTGTTTCTATTCATCCAGGTACTGTGATGTCCCTTTAGTTTTATTTTTGCAGATAGAAGTCTTTGGGATTTAGTGGGCTGGCATGTACTTGCTATTCTAACCGACAGGTTCTAGAAAGCTAAGCATTTATTTATTTATTTATAGAGTTTTATATAGCGCGAACATGACCCTTGGGTATCAGAGCGCTTCACAGTTACATGAGGTAGGAATGCCAACATCTAGTAAAGCAGCAGTAAGCTCTATATACAGTTATGATATACAACTTGAAAGCAGCAGTGTCTTATAAATCTGAAATTCCTGCACATGTCTTTCTGCTCATGTTCAAATAACAATTTTTGAAACTGACTAGTGTACAAGGTGTAACAGTGTTCCTGTACTAATGGTTCTGAAGTGTCTTTTATCATGACTTTCTACATCAAAACAAGTCCCGAATAGTACTGTACCGTTAATGCCTATTCTCCGCTAACTGGTGACCTTATCTCTACATACGTAGTTGTTCTGTGTTGGTAACACCTATATCAGGTGTTGGGAATGTTTGGAGGTAGAGAGTTCCAGATTCTGGGGGCTGCCCCGGAGAAAGCTCTGTCATACGTTTTCTTCTTCCGAAAGATGGGTGGTTTCAACAGCAGCTCTCTGGCACTCCTGGCTGGTCTACTTCCCCCTGATAGCTCAATTTTCTGGGCTAGGTATCTCGGTGTTTTGCAGTGGAGCGCTTTATGGTAATACATGCCAGTTTAAGCTGAATTCTGGCTTCATATGGTAACCAGTTTAAGGCTTTCAGGTGTGGGGAGATATGGTCATATTTCCTAGATCCAGTAATGAGTCTTACGGCCGCATTGAGACATGCTTTTAGTGGTGCTGTGGAGATTTTAGATAGACCTGTTAAAGTTGTACATCCATATTCAATCCTTGAAATAACTAAGGATTGGACTGCCAATTTGAGGTCCGCTGTAGAAATGACTGGTTTAATTTTTCTAATATAGTTTAAATGAAAACTGGCAATTTTTGCCATTGATTTGATGTGGGCTTTCATGTCTAGGTTCTTATCCAGTGTGATTCCTAATGATTTCGCTGAATCAACTAGAATAGGGGTGCAGTTTAGTGCTGTGATCAT
This sequence comes from Triturus cristatus, assembly GCF_964204655.1. Lineage (NCBI taxonomy): Eukaryota > Metazoa > Chordata > Amphibia > Caudata > Salamandridae > Triturus > Triturus cristatus. Next base: position 91,937,718 of record NC_140592.1, read on the forward strand.
TTCTGTCCATTCCTTCACTTTTGTGTGGTTCTTTGTTGGTGAAATTAATAGGAATTTTGTTTTTTGCGCATTTAGTTTCAGATGATTACTAGTTAACCAGTGTAATGACACTTTTAAGGCCTCATTCATTAACTTGATGTCTTCCAGTGACGTGATCTTGATGTAGATCTGCGTATATGTGATAGGATATGTTTGCGTCTCGGAGAATTTCAGTAAGGGGTTCGACATACAGGTTAAATAGTGACGGAGATAGTGTAGATCCTTGAGGGACTCAAATTGAATTTGGGCATGATGGGGATAGCGTCTGGTTGACCAGGAATCTTTGTGTTCTGTTCTGAAGGAAGGATTCAAACCATTTCAGAACATTTCCGGATAGACCCATCCTGTCATTAAGCCTGGCTAGTAATTTTTCATGATTTACCATGTCAAAGCAGACAACAGGTCAAGAAGGACTAGTAGACCTGTTTGATTGTGATCTAGGGCCTGTAGCGCATCATCCACTATATGTAGAATCGCTGTTTCCGTACTGTGGGCTGTTTTGAATCCTAATTGGCAGCAGCTTGAAATTAGCTATGTGATGGCTCAGTTGGTTTTGGACACATTTCTCAATTAGTTTGACAAGTAATGGAATATTAGTTACAGGGCGAAAGTTATTTGGCTCTGCCGGGTCCGCTGTAGGTTTTTTTTATGATGGGGAGGACTTGACCTGTTTTTAGGCATTCTGGAATGATCCCCTGCAATAGTGAGGCATTTATTATTTTTGTCCATATTGGGACGACGATATGGTTGATTCTTTTTAGGCATTTAGAGGGGAGTGGGTCATTGTAGTGGTTATTAGGTTTGATATCCGAGAGAGTTTTGGCAATGGTATTCTGGTCATATAGTTCAAAGGTTGCCCATTGTGCCTTGTTTTTCACCCTATCATGATCGTTTGTCATGCTACCATGATCGTTTGTCGTGGTAGCATTGTTCGGTATGGGGGGTTGACTGGGGAGGTTGTCGGCTGACATCCTGAGCTCTCTTTCTAGCGTGTTGGCCTTGTCGGTGAAGAATGTTGAGAATTCTTCGCAGCTCAGTTGAGTTTTAGTAGTTTCTTGGGCAGATTTGGCCAATTTATTCGATTGTTGCTTTAACATCTCGAATAGTTTCCGCGGTCTGTTTTTGGCGTTGTCCATTTTCGATCTAAAGAATTCCGTTTTGGAATTGAGGACCCTTTTGTTGTACTCGTTTCTGATTTTTCTGAGAGATTTCAGCTGTGGAGATGATGGGTGCTGTCTCCATTTTCTTTCTGCAAGTCTCAATCTCCTCCTATCTTAGTGTCCCATTAAACCATGGGTTTTTATCTTCCTCTGTGACTCTTTTCAGTTTTAGTGGCATGGTGAAGTTGACTATAACCGTCATAGACGTATTGTAGTGATCCGTGAGTTTGTTCACATTCCGCAAGTTGTTAGGCAGATTTAGGTCCTTGTCACATCTTACTGCTAGTAGCTCAACATTAGTGTCTTTGGTGTCCCGAGTCCACTTTCTGAGTTTGATAGGCTGCGTGGTCTTGTTTTTTCATGGTGGGTATCAAGAAGGTTATGGCATGGTGACCTGACCAATCGCAAGGAACGATTGATTGGATTGTAGTATCCTTGATTCTCGAGATTATCCAGTCTAAGGTTGCCCCTTTGGAGTGTGTTGGCTGTTTGCAGGCTTGGGTAAGGTTTAGATCTGTTAAAAAGTCTTTAAGTGCGTTGACCTGTTTGTCATTATTGTCGTCCCAATGTAAATTAAAATCGCCTAGTAATATGTTATTAGAGTGGATGTTAGAGTTAGCCGTGATGATCTCCATTAACTGGTCTATGAAGGTTTCCTGGTGGGTGGTAAATCGCATGCAGGTTGCACCTTTGATTATCTGCAGATCTTATACTAAGACCGAGGTATTCACAGGATTCGAGTGGGTCGGATTGTATTTTGCTGACCTCTATCTCTGATCGGTGAATGCAGGCAATACCGCCTCCTGTCTTTTTTAGTCTGTCTAGTCTCACAGTGTTATAGTGAGGGGGCACCAGTAGATCCATGGAAGGGGAAGAGGATTCCGTTAGCCATGTTTCTGTTAGGATTGCCACGTCAATTTCCTGGCTAACGATTAGGGCAGCGATGTCTGAGGCATGCTTTGCTGCAGACAGACAGTTGAGCAGAAGGCATCTCAGTGGTTTTTCTGTGCTACTAGGGTTCAGCTCTTGAGACTTGGCAGTTAGCTGGACTTGTTGTAGGTTGTTAAGGTTGGCTTTCCTCTTCTTAGGCCAGGATGTTCTATTAGCATCGACCGGGACTGATCTAATTTCCTCCCCTCTGCTGCTGTCTTTAGACTCATATGACTGGAGTAAGGTTAAGATTTCCGCTTCCGATAAGTATTTAAGATTTCTGTCTGGTCGATTATGCCTACTTGATAATGTCATGGATGTCTCACTGCTCTTTCCTTGTGAATTAAGCACTGATTTTTGGATGTGCTCGACTTTGGAGTGAGTGCTTACAGTGATTTCTAGTATTTTTTCCATAGCTTGCAGTGCACTTAGAATGTCTTGTGACAACTTGCCCACTTGTGTTTGAAGAGCTTCGATGTCTTTCTGAGTCTGGGGAGACATATTATTAGGAGTGCGCATCTCCCTATTTCGGGATTTGTTGTTTGTGTCCTATTGTTTTAGAACTGTTTATTTTTTGCCATTGGTTCGATTGTCTGTGCCTCCTCTATGTGCGATGTGAGGTGCGTTCCCTGTGTCCTGTGATCTTGGTACCAGGCTCAGGGGAAATGAGTTTCGTAGTGTCATAGATGCACTTTGTGCTGTTGTAGATGGGGGTATGGAAGGGGTGTTAGTCTCCATATCCTTAATTTCTGGTTGGAGGTTACTGTTGACTGGCTTAAGTGTGGGAGAGATCAAATCCTGGTGGAGAGGCACTGATTCTTCCCCCTGTAGCTGCATTGTGGCTGTATTAGTATATAATATAGATATTTCTGTTGTCTCTGTATCCTTCCATTCCAATGTGCTTCCTGTCAAGGTTGTGTCTCCTGGCAGCATCGTATGTTGTGGTTCTTAAGGGTCTCTAGGTATTATGATGTCTGTGGTGGTCGTGTTGGTGATGTATAGGGTGGCTGCTTGTGTGGTCCAGTGTTGTTGGGAGCTTGAATTATCTAGAAACTCTTTTAGGGTTAAAAACATGTTGTGGAACTTTTCTAACTCATTGTTGGCTGCTTGTATAAGCACTAAACCATTCTTGTAGATCGTTATGCATAGGTCCGCTCTTAGTTTAGGTGACGGTGTGATCACTAGTTTTGTACCATGTGGGATATTGCTTACATTTTTTATGTTGAGCATCTTCGTAATGATCGTGCGCCATTTAGCCGTATTTCTGGTGAAAAATATCAGGTCGTTTACAATAATGCCTTTGTCTGGATTAAAGGAGGGGTCCGAGATCAGCGTGTCCGTGTTTTTACTAATTAAATTGTGTTTGAATTTTTTGGCTGCATTCTTGGATACGTTAGTTGGGTACTTAAGAGTTTGTGCCTGCTGCTTTTAAATTGGTTCCGGCCATATTGTTTGAGTGGTGTGAAAAGCTTTTCCGGGGTGTTCCTGCAGTGGTGACCTAACTTAGATGTCATTATCTGTTTCCGGCTGTTTACAGGTCTATTGTCATCTCTGTAGTCTCTCTCCTCTCCTTTGTTTCCTTGTGTCCCACTTTGATGTATCCTCGTGTCCCCTGGGTCTTTCTGTAGTTTCTGCTACTGTCTTGGCTCTCTATTTGTACCTTAGGTTTGTGATCATAGAATTTAGCTAGTTCTATGTCATTTGGTTAGGTCGTATGGAAAAGTATTCTTCAGTGTATTTTCCCAGACCATTCCACATTTCCATTCATTGGTGCTGTATAGAGTCATTCCAAGATGTCCGCCGTCTTAGTGGTTTAAGCTCACCTACTAGCTGAATGCCCCTTTTCTATTTCTGTGCATAGTCTTCTTTCACTTGCCCTTTCCTGGTTACTTCCATTTTGTCGATCGTTTTGATGCCTTAATAGGGAGCAGTCTATTTGACATGGTCGTGGAAATAAGGCAGGGAAGAGGAAGGCAACATGTGAAAAACGACAGGGAAAGGAGACAAATGTTTCTATTTTCTGCCTTGCATTGCTTCACACCACTTTAGGTCTGGTAGTCAGCGGCGGCCGCCATTTTAAGGTCAGGCAGGCTGCATCCAGACTACCCAGCTCGGTATGTGTGGTTTTAGCCAGCTTTATTATCATTGTTTACTCTCTACCTCCATGTTGTTCCGGAGTGGCCGTGAGCCAGCGCATAGATGCGACGGAGGCAAGCCAGGACCTCGAGCCCAGGATCCTGTCCCAATGGGCAACAGCACGGGGGATCAGGCGGCGTGCGGTCCGCAGTCTGGGCCCCGCCCAAGCATTCATGGGCAGATATCATTGTGCATATGCAGTTAGTTAATACAGACTTGTTAATAAAAGTGACCAACACACACATGGCTAAATAGAGAAATGGGCACAGTCACGAGAGAATGGGAAGTTTGGGTGGCTGCCATGCCAAGCACTACATTGAACTAAAGTATAAACATTCAGATGAGCAAACTCAAAAGGTTGCCATTAAAGACACAATCCTGATTATAGAAAGACATGTGGGTGCACAAATATATATCGGGAGGAGGGGTTAGGTTTATGCATAGTTGTATAGATCCTTATTGAAACTTTGGAACCCAAGGCAGTACCGTAGTTCTTTAGCCCATTTCCAGATGTATTGGTTTGACGCCGACCGCCGCCTCGCCACGCCTCATGGCCGGATTGACGAGCGATGAGGAAGCTGCCGACACCGGTCTCCCAGCAGTGAGCCCCAAACCAGCTGCCCCGCCTGATCCCCACACAGCGGGGTCCCTGCACAGCTCCTACACGGGCGGCAGCAGGCAGGGTGCTCAGAGCTAAAAGCGCGGTTTACTCTCCACAGCGCCTGTACGGGGAGCTTAGCGGGGGAGCATTGCGGAGCACAAGTAGCGCTCCAGCCTCGGCGCTTCTGCGGTAAAGCAGTGCGCAGGCGAACGGCAAGCGCAGCCTTCATTATTTGGAGGCTGCAGCGAGTGTGTGCCCTTGGCGGTATCACGGAGGTGGCCCGATCAGATCGAGTGCAGCCTGTGACCCGCCCTGCGAGCCCAGCTTGCCTCCCTCCACCTGCTCCTTTCCAATCCGGCTGGGGACAACCCCACACCTTGGGAGTAGCGAATAGCGCATAATTACGTCCGCCTCCAAAGGCCACATCCTGCAACAGCCCAGCATTAACAAAGAGAAGCAACTCCATCAGCAGAAGCATACAAAACGGAAAAGAGAGCGACGTGGAGTAGTTGGGCAGTCCCCAGGAGGCAGGCCCAACCCAGGGCGGGGATCAACAACAGGGGACCAACAACAGCAGACACGATTTGGGGGTGCGACGATTCTCACCATCACCCGGCTACAACTCCCTCAAAATCCTGGCAAGCCCAGCAAACTAACAAATCTGCTGTGACCAATTACCTCACAGTGCGTCTGGCCGGCCAGCCCCTTAGCCAAACAGTCAAGCCTTACTAGCGTCTTCACTCAGCAAAATGGGTCCCAAAAGAAAGGGCCGACCCCTGAGGAACTTGCCAATAGCCATTCCTCTACCAAAAGGATTACCAGGAGCAAATCACTAACAGAAAGCCTAAATAAATGCCTCAAGACGCAGAACAAAGGGGGTCGATCAGGTATTTCTTCAAATAAAATGGCACCCCCAGCACCAACCAGGGCTCCATCAAGGGCTGGCAAGAGCACGCAGCCCAGAACATACCATTGCTTGGCACCGACCTGTGCATCGCTCAAGAGATCCGTTCCAAAAGGCCGAGCGAACGACCCTCTGGTTACACTTTCACACCCATGGGCGGCTCACCACCCTGCCTGGAGCCCAGTAATGAGCAGGAAACGGTCGACTCAGCTTGCATGCAACTCGACTGTGCGTAGACCAATGGATTACCCAGTGCTCAAAATCCTAGTCTATCCATAGATAAGGGGCACAACTCCACAACTGGCAAGAACCACGTAACCCATCTGATCAAAGCGGATCATGCCGCAGTGACAAGGGCGCTAATCCACAAGTCAAAAGGCCACTGCCATGGCCTAGACCTCCAGAACGCGGAGAGCTCAGTGCCCGCACCATCGCCTACAAGCCTACGATCGCAGCTGACCTGCGCCTAGAGTTTGCAGGGGAGCCCACAGCTTCGTTCCTCCAAAATCTACGCCAAAAAATTGAGAGAACCTTAGAACTAGCCCCAAACCTACTGGGGTTGGGGCTACTAGGGCCCACACGGGTCTCCAACACAAAAGTAGATCACTACACCCTCAATGATAGCGCAGAAGCAGACCTGCGGAAATCACCCACGACCAAAACAAATAGTGCCACCAATAGAGCCCTATTGAGGCAGTCATCTAAGATGGAAGTTCAAATAGATCTCCTGCAATCGATTGCTGGCCGACTAGTCAACATAAGCTCCAGGGTTGAAGAACTGGAAAATACGATCACCCAGTACTTACTCTCCAACCTGGGGGAATGTTCCTGTTCCTGCTCAATCATCATGGAAAAATAGGCGTCTCTTCCCGAGGTCCTAGCGGACATAGTAGAGGAAGAAGGGAAATTACGACTTTGACCAAAACAGATGATAGGGCGTCTGCAGACAGATACTCCCAGGCGGCGAGACAAACAGAAGGAACCCTATCCGGCCCGAAGACAACAGTCGGACCGGGCCAAAAAGGGGCACACAGGTTCGAGAATTCCGCCCGTAGACCCACAGTAGTCCAAGGCACACAAAGCGCCAATAATGAGGGAAGCAGGGGTAGCGACGTCCTGGCAACTGACTCTCAAAATTTGACTCCCAGCAAAACTGTCACTCCTGAACCTACGCTATCCAGGAGAGCAAAAAAGAAGCTGAAGAAACAACTGAAAAAAACAAAGCTAAGAGGGAGACAAACTCAGCTAAGGAAGAACGACGACATACCCCCACAAGGGGACGCCAAAGCCAGTCCGCTCTACCCAATCGTCATAGCCAAAAACTGGGGCAAGAAGGTCCCCGACAGCGTCCTGCTTCCTGGAGACCAGCAAACGCAGCCAATTCTATCAAGCAATTCCATTGTGATGGGCCAAAAGCCACTTATAAGTTAAGGCCGGCCCACAGGCAATTAATCGACAGCGGGAATAAGCCCTGCACCGGCCGAAACAACCTCCCAGCAAGCGAGGATCACCACACTGCTGCAGCCGGATGGTTCAAAATTACTCCAGCTAAGCCCTGTACGCCAGTCCGGCATTAGGAGCATTCAAGGCCTGAGCACGAGGCCCCAAGCAGGATTAGCCACAAGCAAACAAGGAAGCATAAGCTTTGGATCAACCTCGGCTGTGCACGCCCCAGGAAGGGAAAGAGCGGCCCAAACCTCGGGCACACCAACATTTGTCCAGGAGGTATTCCTCACCCCAAGATTCCACAGCACGGGACAGAATGACATTCTGAACCCGTGCAACATTCTTCGCCTCTTCAAACACCTTGCCACCCTAGACCAGATACAAACTGGGGATCTAGAATGAGTGAGATACCTGAGCATCAAGGGGGACACACATGGCAACTCAACAGTGGTGGGCCTAAAGCAAAAGGAAATACTACAAGCCATCCTGAATAATTCCACACAACTGAGTGGGGCATTGATGTTCAGACTCTGTTACACCCAAAATATCCACACATCTTAGCACCAGTCAAAGGGGGAAAGGGTCCTTGGTCGGTCCTGCATGGGACAAACCGCTTAGGATTCCTTGGCAGAAGACGGCCAGGCTCCAAGGACTGCATGGGCATCAGGATTTCATGCCGGAACAACCAACGGGTCATCTGTGCAACCCCTCTCATACCGGATCAAACCAGAACCTCAAGATGTCCGCAGCAGCATCCCTAACAGCACAACACTAGGCCGGGCAGTGGAGAGGCCAGGGGAGGAACACCTTCCTAGCAGCAATTAACCATAATCTCATGGAACATCGCTGTGATCACCAAAATCAGTGAAAATGAAAGCTTGAAGCAGTTCCTAGAAACTGGAGACATACTCTACTTTCAAGAGACTTGGGCATTGTCTAGTACTCCACTGGCAGGGTACCATGAACACTATGTTCCAGCAACAAAAAGGAATCTCTTTGGCCACCCTTCTGGCGGCCTATCAGTCTTCATAAAACATGCAAGCACCCTTGCCGTGACAGATATCAATTTGAACTCATCCGGGTTGCAAGCCCTACAGATCGGAGGCCTGAAGTTCAATTCACAGCCAATGGGCCTCCTGATAATAAATTGCTATATCAAACCAGCACAGACCACCATGAAAGCCCAGATGGAGGCACTGTCATGGAAATTAAATGACCTCTTAACCAAATACAAATTTCATCAGGTTATTCTAGCTGGGGATTTTAACCTGAAGGATCTCGACAAAGCCGAATCCCCACCTCGGGGTTCGGGCTGGGCTGCACCCCTTCATGACCTCCTCAATAATCACAAGCTAACCATACCTCATGCATTGAAAGAAGCGCGCTCAAACTCCGGGCATCCCCAACCGACCTACCGGGACATCTCAAGAATTGATTACATCATGGTCAGTGAAGCAATGGCGGCTAGTTTGGAAGACTTTGTAGACGAGGATAAAATGGAAATCGATCACAGGCCACTAAGAGCGGTGTTTCAGCTGGAAGTACTGTCAGCCACCGTTCTCCAAGCCATCGGAGAGTCAAGAGGGGATGAAAAACATAGTGTCCTGTGGAGGATTAAATGGTCAGACAAGACAGGCATGAAGCTCCAGAACTGGTTGGAACAGAAATAGGAAGGGAGCCTATCAAAGTTGCTCTCACCCAGAAAGGACTGGGAGATCACTGTAGAGGACCTACATGCGAAGATGGATCATCCCCAGTCACAATGCCCTAGGTCCCAAGTGCAACCAACTGCTGGAAGCATTTGCCCAACTAAAGATATACGTGAAAGTAAACGACTCATGTGAAAGGCCCTTGCAACATAGAAGAGAGGGGGCAGACAAACGGAGGGTCCTTCGGTCACATCACTCAGGGCAGCACTAAGGAAGAAACTGTGGGAACCTAAAAAAGCCCACATAAAGAGGGAATGGCTCAAAGTTTTCTCCCTGCTTAAACAGAAGAACCCATTAGGACTATGGAGACACATAAACAAGCTGAGCAGCAGAGGAGCCCAAAGAGAAAATGGAGTAGCAGAGCAAGACTGGCTGACCCACGTGAGCATTTATATTCAATCGCCCCTTCAAACAAAGGCAATTCAGAAGAGACCAGCCATGGGGCAGGTCAACTTCAGCAATTCAGTACAAAGCAAGGGGAAACAACCTCCAGCCCGGGCAACTCCCTTGTGGGTCAGAGAGACCAGGCCGAGATGCACTGCACACCGCCAGCCCAGATAAACCCTCGAAATGGTCATTAAGATCCTCAAGAACATGAAGAACGACTGGCCCCCGGGCCCAATGGGATACCTGCACTGGTCTTCAAAAAGGTCCCCTATTTCTGGGCAACAATTCTAACTCCTCTCTACAACTATACTTTTTGACAGCTAAAACCCCTGACTCTTGGAGGGACTCCATATTGGTCCCTATTTTCAAAAAAGGGGACTGGTTAAAACCATCAAATTACAGGCTCATAGCCTTGCTCGATCTCGAAGCCAAGGCCTATGCCCACCTTTTACTGAAGGATCTGGAGACTTGGGCCGAAGAAAAAAGCATTATTCCCTTCTATCAGGTCAGTCATCGACCATGGATAATGTACTGGCGCTAGCGCACCTATCAACACAAGCAACAAAGAAGAAAAACCCACCACTCTTCTGCTGCTTCATCGATTATAGCACAGCCTTCGACAAAGTTGTATGCAGAAGATTATGGTGGAAATTAGAAAACTGGGATATCACACCAAACCTCCTGAAGGCAATTAGATCGCTATACGAAGACACCTGCGTGCGGGTTAAAACACTCAGTGCCCCCCAAAATAACAATGAACAATGGGCTGAAACAAGGATGCGTGCTGGCCCCCATCTTTTTCAACCTGTACACAGCAGATTTGGGGAGCCAGCCTAGTAGCACCGAGACTAGGAAGCGCGAGGCTGCCAGTGCTACAATATGCAGATGACATTTATAATGGACCACATGAGGGTGGGCTTACAAAGAGCCCTAAACGCACTGAATCGCTTTAACATCGACAACAACCTGACAGTTAACCAGGGGAAGACCAAGGTCATCATCTTTGGGAGCTACCATCTGAAAAAGAAGGCACAGTGGCTAATGGTAAACCTGCAAATCAACACAGTGGCTTCATACAACTACCTAGGGGTTTGGCTCACGGAAAGGGCCAAGGCGAACATCCACCTGAAACAGCAGTCCTCTAAGGCCAACAAGGTTATATACCTGCTAAAGCAATTGAGCCAACAATTGATAAGCCCTTCTCCCAGACCAATTTTGACCGCCCTAAAAGCGAAATGGCTGACAGCCATTAGCTATGGCCACTTGGCCTTCCCTGGGTCACAGGATGCCCTCCTCATCTCAGCCCAAGCCAAAGCATACAAATCAGTTCTCCTCATTTCAAGGTCAGCGAGGGAGTCAAGGCTAAGATTGGAGCTAGGTCTGGCAAGGCCAGACTTGATCTGCCAAGGGGAGATCATAAAGCTATACCTAAGGATTCTAAGGGCCCCAGACAATTCTCAAAGACAACAATTGAGATCTATCTTCTAAGGGGCCACGCTCGGCCTGGCACATTAGTCTTGGCATAGCGTTCAACACACTGAAGATCGAGGAAGAGAGTATACCGCTGCTAGAAATTCAATTGAACACCTAGAAAAAAGCTATAAATAGACAAGTGCGCAAAACATCATTTGATCTTAACCTAAAATCTCTTGGCTCAAGCTGCTACTTAGACTCGCTGAACAGCTCCTACACCGTAGGTAAGGCACAACCTTACCTAAGCGAGGCCTTCACACCACAAGCCAGAAGCAACATTCTTTTCATGAGATTAAGCATACTAGGAATCGACGATTTTAACCCTGCATGGGGGAATCCACAAACTGCAGACTGTGCTCCTACAAGAGGGAATCTTGGTTGTATCTCCTATGCTGCTGCCCCAACCTCATAAACTAACGTCTGCGACTCCTACGCCTGATTTGTATCACCAACGGTACAAAGTCGTGTAGTGAAGCGTCAGCCTTGTGCTTATCCACAACAATCACGACGACCCTAGCAAGACTGGGGAAATTTACGCATTAGATCAGGATCGCCCTAAAGGCTGCCAATGAACACAATCAAACTATGGTGACGAGCACAGCAAATCCAGGGGCAGAAAGTAGCCTGGCCTCCAACAAACACTAAGGCTTTTCCCCCCCCTACACCCGTTCCATTAATTCTGCGTTATTTTATGGATTTTAACTGAAGTGCCAAGGTGAACGGCTTACAGACTTTTAAAGTAGACTATTTTTACTGATCATTGGGGACTCTAGAAAACCTGCGCAAGGCCACACAACTACGATTACAGGTGGCGTCTGATCGAGCGTGCACCGTGGGGGGAGGGGCATGGGGTGGCGGCGGCACATCCACCAAACTTCATCTGAAGCTCTCCAATTTTTAGTCTGTCTATTTTCCTAATTTTCAACTGTTTTTACTGTAATGATTTTAATCAATTGTACAGCCAATTAATACATTCGAATTCAAAATCGCTCAGAGAAAAACAAGCATTGGGAGAGATGCTGCTGTATCCACACAAGAGGATACTGGTGAAATGATCTTCAGAAAGGGAGGAACCATTCATCACCTACTAGTTTGCTTCACCAAACCTGGCTGCAAGGCACTGAAAGTCAATGGAACTCCGAATTTCACAACTTCACCCTCCCAGATTTGTGGCTAGGCTGACACAAAGCAGCATTTTATCATGCAGTGGGGATGCTTTGTTCGCGGCTTGTGGAAAAAGAGATCTCAGCATTCGAATTTGAAAAACATTACCACTTTGTCCTTCTTTCTCGTCATAGACCTTACATTATGATGGGAAGTCATGTATTGTAAATGGGTAACTGCGCTAGTCCTTTAAAGTTAAAAAACAATAATATTTGTACTCCTCCTCCTGCTATTAGGACCTAAAATCACAATCTTTCACCCGGCAGCCCTGTTGATCTATTTCCCTGTATCTGAAAAACCAGCCCAATGTGACCGAGAAGAACCAGGGCATGAGTTGTAACAGCAAAACAGTGGTTCATTTGGACCCATTTTGTTAATCAATGAAATCCTCCTCTCTGTTAGTGCAATCACTACATTGGACATTGCAAAATGTATAGTACAGATCCAAATGTTGATGAATCGGATGAATTATAGGATGGTACAGACTAATGCTAGCGGTCTTTTTGCTGTTTGCTGTATGTATCTTTTATTTCAGCTCCCCCCAAAAAATACAAAGGTTACTGACCGAGGAACACAAACTCATTCAGTCGATGGTGCCAAAACAAAGTGTATTGCGGTCTAATTGACATTGCACTTTCTAATTTGGTACAAACAGTAATTCATTGTGCTCTGTGGGAAGCCATCCAGCAGCAGTAGCTGGTTTGTGGAAGACGTTAAGATAACAATATTTCTAAAAGTCATTCATGCCGGGGATGCCTGGTTTCACCTTGGAGATTCCCAGAAAGGGACCATCTCACAGGGATAGCCAGGTCGGGTTCCCCAGCGGTCTACAGCGCCGGGACGCCCCGTTGCTGGGGCAGCTGTGCGCTTTACAAGTCTACAACATTTACATTTACATGTGACATTTGTATTTTGTTGTTGTTTGTGTTTTACCAGTATAACTAGAGAGAGTATAAAGAATACATCGAAGATGAAAGAACAAACTTACAGACCCTCGCTAGGAAAACGCAAAAGTATCTCGGCAGCCTAGAAAGAATTATCTTCTAAGTCTAAGGAAGAGGGTGTAGATCAATGTGTGACGACACACCGACCCCATAGGTGAGCCATGGGGCAAGGGACTGCGTTAACCACACCGGACTCCCAGATCGCCCAACCTCCCATTCCCCAATTCAAGTAACACCACTACAACAGCCATGCAGGAAGCTGTAATAGTCACAGTGATGGTACACTGTGGTGCAAAAAGAGAGATGGGTGGGGTTGGAGGAGAGGGTAAATGGGGTGTTCTTGGAACAAGCTACGGTACATAGTAATCCCATGCGCCCTATGGGCTATCAACCAAGCAGTCTGAGATGCCCACACGACATTATCCGCGTGAGAATGGTGGGAGGAGAGAAGCTAGGGGGTGTAAAGATATATAATGGAATGAGTGGAAGGGTCGCCAAGAACACGGGTTCTTCACCCACAAGTACTAGCCCCATGGTGCCTCTCATGGGTGGTGACCAGGAACAGTGACCAGAAAGCCTGGAAGGTCTACATGGAGTCCTGCAGTTTATATATAAGCCTCTCATAGGAGGCCGTCTTATACACTTCAGTGAGATGTTCATCGTACTTTGGCAATCGCCAATGTTGCAATTCCTGTGACCTTTGTAAAAATAAATCCTGATTTGCCAATAGATTTTTAGTTTGTGTAACCTCTAATCACTAATATGATGCAAAAAGAAATAATGCAAAGAAAAGATGGTTTCCTGAAAGCATTTCCCTTTTAACATGCAAGTGGACACATTTACATATTTTAAATCTGAGGATTGTGCAGCTGGACCTTATTGCTTGAGTTACATTTACAGCTGACAGATTCGTTCATTAAAGGCTGAAGAGGTTCAGTTGTCATTTTAATACTGGGGCTTTGCCCACACTGTAACATGTCTGCTCTCTGGCTAGGTTTTAATCCAGCAGGTGGGTGGTGAAAGTGTTGCTACAGTCCACTTAGGGTTTTTGCCTTTTATACCACCTCTACAATTTGTAAACAGTTAAGCCTGGTCTTAAAAAAAAGTCATGTGTCCATTAGTTTGTCCAAAATGGTTAACACGTTTAAGGGGCAATAAACATACTATGAGGGATGTTAATTGCAAAAACAATAATTGATGGACAGAATGCTGAAACAATGTCAAATATTTACCCCAGTACAGAGATCTGGGCCTAAATCCATCGTTTATTTGCTCCCCATGCCATTTTGGACCCAGCCATATGGAAATCAGTCTTGACCCTGATCCCCAAGGGAACAGTCCAGCCCAAACTGCCATGTCAGTGTCAGGATGCTTGTCAGTCCAGGGAAGCCCTGGACCGGAATAAAATTTAGACTATAGGGCTGCTCTAAACCTATTTTAACACCACCTTACACTCACTGCACTACCTAGCCCACACACCCTCATGCACAGAACGGCTTCATCACCAAAATAACTCCGCTAAAGAGCCCCTTCGCAGGTTCCCTTCGGGCATTGCAGCGCTGGCCCGACGGGGAGCTAGCTCAATGATGAAGCATGACATCCTTCCGGGTGTGTGAGGGCACTTCATCAAAGAACTGAACATTCTCACCCACACTTAGGAACTGCGCACCAATTTTTCCATATCAGTTAACGTTTGGGAGTACGTGTGCAGGACCTGCATAAAAATACTCATGGTTCCTCTATTTTGAAGAAATTGAAATGTAAATACCATAACATAACTTTTCTGCATAAATTAGTGTTGCGAATTGCTAGTGAGTTACGAAAGTGGGTGAAGTTTTGAAAGTGTTCTAGGTCTATGGAGTACAATTCCATCTGACTGCTCTAATGATAGTTTTGAATTCTCGAAAATATGGATAGTGTTAAAGTGGGTATTGTGTACAACGGAAATGCCACTGTCCCTCAGTGCACATGTATGTATCTTGGACTATATTAGGATTAGAGTTCATCACCCTGGTGAACTTTTCAGAGGTTCTTTCTCAGGGCGTAATACCAATAGTTCTTAATGAACTCATCAGTAATCGGGCGGATCTAGCGTTATCCTTGTTTTCACTGTCTATAAGGATTCCTAATGTGGCATTATTTTAGTATTCTGAGGATATTCTAATAACTTTTTAAGAAGACGGCTTCATTTTTGCTTCAGCCGCATTACAAAATGGGACTAACAGACCAGATGCAAAGTTTTAATAACTCTTCCTTGTTGCTTAAATTGTTAAAGGGTGAACGTGGGGTACTGCCAAATTATACCGTTTTCACAGATAATTATATATGAATTGGGCAACCGTCTATCAGTGACAAACCGCAATTAAGTAGCGTTATCTGCAAACTGTGTAGCCAACCCCTGATGGACTCTTGACCGCAAAAAATGTCCAAAATTATTACCCAGCGGTGGCTATTCCCCAATGGCAGAGGAGCGTCCCCCTCCCTCCCCCCGGCAGCCTCCATATTTAAAAAATAAAACAATTTTAAAAACCTGTTTATCGTTTTATTTTTCTTCCATTGAATGAGTTTTGGGGGAGGGGCCATTGTGGGGCAAGTCGTGAGGGGGAGTGGTAAGCACTGCCTTCAGTGCGCATGTGGGTTTGGCCGGCCATCGCAGGATGGCCAAACCTATATGCGCACTGAAGCTGTCTCCAACCCAGCTGCGTTGCCTGGTTGGAGACTGCAGGCACAGGCTCCCAGTCTCCCCAGGAGCACAAATCGACGGCGATCAGCCAAACCTGATGCTGCTCTCATTCATGAGAGCAGCGTCCGGATTGGCCGCAGGGGAGGCTGGGAGCCTGTGCAGCAGTGAGGAAGAAGCAGAAAAGCAGAGTTTCAGCCGGTGAGGATGTGGCTGGTAAATTCTTTTTTTTTACTTTTTAGTTTGAGTTTTCCTCGTCCGTCGCCCCCCCTAAACCGCCACTCCGCCGGCACACCTGCCGCTACTGTTATAACTCCCTTTATTGCACTGTGTTAAGGACAGCATGATTACTCTCATTTAGAGTGCCAACCCATTATTCTCCTTCGCTTCTCCCCAAGTCTCATTCAATGTACACAAGAGCACCCTTAAATAGAGAGGGTGGTTCTTCACTAGGACAGGAGAGGCCACATCTTTCGCTCACCTGGAAGCTTTGTAGACCTCCCATCGAGTGCTAAATAAAACCCTAAAACATCTCTTGCAGCTGTTCACTATATCACAACCACCAGCAGGAACACAAGGGACATAGTTAGAGAAGGAAGAAGATTTCATGAGTTTCGGTAAATGAGTGGGATCCTCTCCAGCCCTGACAGTACTTCAGAAGCGGTCCCAGGTTTAGGCAACCCAACCACTGCCTGCAATCAAGAGAGAAACAAATGGTCCCCAAGATGAAAAGAGGTCTTGGGATTCAGCAGGGCTACAGATCTTTGAATATGCATTGCAAAACGATGAAAGTGACCATTCTGGGAACATCTGCATAGGAAGGGATGCTGTATTGTTGCCTATGCTTGATATTCATGTGCTTTCCATCCATTGGCTGGATTTGTGATCGGAATATCAGATTCTTGGAGACTTTCAGAAGGCATCATTGTCATCCTACCAGAGGTTGCCGGGGAAGGAGCACATTTACTCTTGAGACCTCATATAAACTTAGGGCTGCATACGACACAATGTGCTAGCAAAACTCATTTTAGCAGATAAACCCTAGCAACCTAGGCCCAGATTAACTTTCATCTGATGCAGTGTGACTCAGCAAGACAACTTGCTGCACTGCATGAAATGGAGAGAGGAGGAATGCGGTATAGCTACTAACATATGTCGCATTCCTGCTCGCTCCCTGTGCTGGCGTACTTGTGACTGCCAAGCGTCAATGGAGGCACCCTGGTACCATGTTGCAAGAGGGACCTGGGTTACAACCAAGATTGTTTTTGAGCAGGGTAGGCCATCTTCCTGCAAAAAGCCGATCCCCAGAGACACTTTCTACGTATGCTGTAGAATGCAGCACACGTAGAAATAGGGAATAACGAGGAGAAATAAACATATTTTCCCTCGTTAGGACTCCCCTGGAAGGCATAGCATTTTGACGCATTCCCAGGTTTACTATTCTTAGTAAATCTAGGAATGATTCCAAAACCCTGGCTGGATGTGTGGAAACACCTTCGCTCCACTCATGAAACTCCTTCTCCGCGCAGAGTAATGTGCTGCCTTTGCTTTCTCCAGATTTATTATGCCACGCAGAGCCATGCAAATTTGGTCACGCTGGCACAGTAAATCTAACTTTAGGGCCTGCATTGCTTTGCGCCACCTTGCATGATGCAAGGGCAGCGCAAGTCCTTGATAAATCTGGGCCCAAACCTTTAGCCGCAGTGCTTCATAGGACATCTCTGCATTTGTGCAATGTGTCATCCATGCTCCAGTGATTACAAACTATTATGTGGCATTGCTAGTGGCCCTGAATGATGTGACCATGAACTCCCTGGACATTGTAGTATCTTTCTACTGGTGACCAAAGACTCTCATCCCGAAGTTTATGTGCGTTGATCTTGGAACTTTTGGAGCACACAGGTTGCAGCCAATAGAGATATAGCTAGCAGCACTAATATTACTGCAGCTCTATAAGGCTTCGGGGAGGATTCATGTTACTATATATAGTAAACCTGGGTGTTTACACACCCCTACTGTCCTTGCATACCCTGGCAAAGTTACATATAAAAACATTGTACTAAGTGCAATATCATTGTAATGTAATACTAAATTACCTCGTCTCAATCATTCAACTCAGATCCCCTTCCCAGTAGACCCTTAACCTCCCCCTTCCCTGCCCAATTTATCCTCTGCATAATATCAAGCAGAGTCAGTACTGCTACCAGAAGGTGAGCTTAGGGAATAGCTTGCTTCTGGGAAATAGACACACTAGCATTCTTAACCATTGCCAGCACGCTGTGCTGATGGAATAGTGTCTGGTCCAATATCTTACCACTCAACTCACTCATTTGGAGGTTGTCTCCACTCTTCTTCACCTTCCAAATCAGCAATTTGTTTCCAATATATTTTATTAGGATCACCCACTCAGACAACATACTGCACTATTCAAAATATATGCATTCCTTATTGATTTCAATGGGAATGCCATCAAAATTACCGATTCTCACCCTCCGGTAAAGGTTAAAAAAGTTGAGAAACGTGACTGCTTGTTTTCTGGTAATGTCCATTTTTAGATGTTCTAGAAAGGCATTTTAATAATTCGCTGTATGTTTGCATGTATGTATGAAGATGGGATTTCTATAGCGCTGACCTAACCAAAAGGCAGTGGATCACTGTACATGGACAAAGAGAAGCATAAAGTCAACAAGTGATAGGAGAGGAAGCTGGTTTGTGGCCAGTTAATGCATTGCGATGGTGTAATTGGAAGAAGTGAGTCTTCAACACAACGCTGTCCATTGTCCAGTTTTTCTATAAGAACGTAATCCGTTGATGCTGGTATATAGCATCATCCAGTTTATACCTATTGATGCAATATAAAAGTCAGCTTCAATTCGTAAATTAGCAGTATCATGTTCTACTGGTAATTGCCTACTCCTGGTAGGTGCATTGGATTACCTTTCAGGGGTTGTCCTGTTGACATGGAGCCGCGTAGACTGTCAATGTAAGCTCTGTTTAAAATCAACGCAAATAATGCTTGGCCGAGACTGAAGTCGGGTATTGTGCTCTTGATTGGTTAACTTCCATTTTTAACCAGTCACTCCCAATTTGTCACAACGAAGAACATATCTCTGACGTTACTGCCGACTTGTTTTTTTCATAAAGTTTTGAAGATGTTCTCTCTTTCATACCTCTTGTCCACGAGATGATGAGCGTCACAGCCACTATTGTGGCGTGACTTGATTATGGTAATCCCCTCTGCCTTGGCTTTCCAAAAACACTAATCTAGAGGCCCCTAATGGTCCAAAATGCAGCTGCCTATCTGTCCTTGGGGATCGGGGAATATGTGCCTGTATCGTCTCACCTTCATGATTTGCACCAGTTGCCGGTTGACGATGTCTTTTTAAAGTTATAGGAAATCTCCCATTCCTGCTTGGTCATTCCAGATTTTTCACTGGGATTACTGTAGTAAACTTCTCACTCATACTCGTAGTCTCAGAGTACAAGTTTAGTGTGGTTGAAGACTTTTGTGATCTTGAAAATGCTCAGATGCATGGCATTTTGGACTTCTTTGCAGTAAGGAAACCAGACCTACTACAAATGTGGGTAGGTCAGGTTCTGGAAACTTTTACCCCATTGGTAAAGAAAGACTCAGGATTCCCTCCTACTCACTAGCTAGTGCCAGGCATAAATGTGGCATCCCCAGACATCCAGTTCAGAACAAATCAAAAGAGGAATGGAATGCTGCCTGTAACCTAAGAGGTGCCCTGAAGGTCCAGACCTGTTCCTTCCTCAACACTGGTCAAAAAAGTGAACACTAAGGGTCAGATGGTTGACCTGCTGTGTGGCTATAGGGAGACAAGAAGCTGCAAGAGCCCTTCTCTTTATAAGTACCCATGTGAATAGTGGCAAATGGACCTGGACTGGACCCAGAAGATGGCCTCTGCTTGACACCCTAGAAGTCTTTAAATGGCTCCTGTGAACCCCTAAGGGCTTTAGAAGTGTACTCCTGCGTTTGGTTGGGACTTAAAAAACTTAGGGCCCAATGTATGTGTTGGCTGAGAGGAAAATGCAATGCAAAGGCGATGGTGTTCCCTCCCTGCCAACATAGTGTTCCACTCGCATAGGTTTAATCACAGTGGAGACTACTTCATCTTTGCCATGATTGAACTCCTGCGATGGCCCTGTGGATTAAGGTCCATTGGAGACAGACCACTAATTCCACCCACCTACTTAAAGATAAGTGGAATTAGAGGTCAGTTTTCACTGCCTGTCATTGTCAGGAAACCCTTGCAGTAAGGGGCGGTGAAAACTGCTAAATACTCCCCTTGCCATGGGAAAGGACTCCCATGGTGAGGGGAGCATTTTCCTTTTTATTTAAAAAAAAACGAAAAAGTCCCACTTCAGGATTTTCTTGTTGAAAATAAAAAAGAAAACATTTTGATGCAAAGCTCCATCATGTTGACGGAGTTGTGTACCAAACTGCTAAAAGCATTGACAGAACTGCAGCGTCTAGATTAGGCGGGCGGCATTTTCATCATGGCGACGTAGTAATTTAGTCCATCACCCTGGCGAGAAAATTGTCCGCCTCCCTAAATGTAAATCAGTCCCTAAGTCAGATGGTAAAATCTTTGACCAGGATAAATCTTTACTTTTCAACAGGAAAAAAGGCCCACCAGACAATACAACAGGCCCACAAACAGCCAGAAACCTGACCTACACACTGGCCTGTCAGACCGCCCTTCTGGCAGTGCCCGAATTGCCATATACACCAGACCGACGCAAGAGAGTACCCAGAAAATTTAAAATAACCCCCACTTGTAACCAAATCTCCAATAGCACCGAGCAAGCGAAGGTGGTGAGCTTCAACCTCTCAAGAAAAGCCCCCTTCTCTCTTCCATCCAAGTCTCTATCCATTAATCTTTTCACCCTTCCATCCACCCGTTGATATCCACCATTTCACCTTTACATTCTGTCATTCATTCATTCTTTCATTCATAATTTAATCTTTCACCATTCCATCTATCCATTGGCCATTTCATCCATCCGTTCACACATCAATTATCTATGCAAACATCCATACATACATCCATTCACCCATATATCCCTCATTTGAGTTAGCCATCCATCAATTGATCCTTTTGTTCATCCATCCATCCAGCCTCTCAGATTTCAATTTGCTATGCCTTCCATCCATTAATCCATCTCTCAGATTTCCATTTACTCTGCCGTCCTTTCACCCACCCATTCATCTATTCCCTCAGATTGTCTTTTACTCTGCTGCCCTTTCACCCACTCACTCACTTATCCATCCATCCTCTCAGATTTCTGTTTACTTTTCCATTTATCTAAACACTCAGATTTCCGTTTACGGTACCATCCTTTCACCCACCCATCCATTGATTTATTCTCTTTTCCAATTTACTCTGCTGTACTTCCATCCATCTATCCATCAATCCGTTCACCCATCCTCTGAGTTTTCCATTCACTCTACAATCCTTTCACCCACCCATCAATCCATCTTCTTAGATTCTATTTACTCTATCTTTTCCTCTGACAGTGCATCCATTCTCTCAAATTTCCATTTACTCTGCAACTGTTTCACACACATCACCCAAACATTCTCTGACTTTTTCATTCTCTTCCATCCTTTCACCCACCCATCCATCCTCTTAAATTTCAATTTGCGATGCCATCTTTTCACTCACCCATCGATCCACTCAAATTTCCATTTACTCTGCCGTCCTTTCATCCATGCCAATATCCATCCACCCACCCTCGCAGATTTCCATTTACTTTGCCATCCTTTCTCCCAACCACCCATCCATACTCTCAATTTACCATTTACTCTGCTTTCCTTTCTCCCATACCCATCCATCCACTCAGATTTTCTTTCATTCACCAATATAATCATTGTTTCACCCACCCATCCTCTCGCCCACTCATCCATGCATCATTTTACCCACTCGTCCCCATCCTTTCACCCACTTCACCTTTCACTCACCTATCCATCCTTTCATACCGCATCCTTTCAACCATTCATCAATCAATGTATCCTTTCACCTACTCATTCGTCATTTCACCCACCCATCTTTTCACCCACTCATCTTTTCACCCACTCATCTTTTCACCCACTCATCCATCCATCCCCCCTCCTTTCACCCACTTACACATCCATACTTTCACCCACTCATGCATCCACTTGTTCATCCTTCTTTCTGTTTTCCATAAGTCCATCCTTCTTGTATCAATTATGGGCATTTTGCTGCCAAGTTGCAGATAAACGAGGCCCATAAAAAAACCCTCACCCCGCTGTAGCTGCTAAAGCGGGGGGCGGGGGGGGGGGGGGTCACGGCTATGGGTGAAAAAGTGCTTTATGAAAACTGAAATAATCCAACCTATGTACTTAACTTTAGATCACCATTTTAACAAAGCAAACCCTCGTGCTATCCTTCATGTTGACGTCATCACTTTTCCCTTTGCTCGGTACTAAAAGTTTCGTTTGTACACAACTTTCAACTATAACTCTCACATGGCTGTTTCGTTGTGTAGTGTTTAAAAGACTCGGGTGTTAAAAAGAAAAGGCGTAACGTCATGTAGCAAAATCTGATTTGCCTCTGTTGTCCCCATTACATTTATTATACTAATAGATATGTTGTGGGGGCGTAGCTACCATTGGCGCAGCAGATGCAGTAGCACCGGGGTAAAAAGACCCGAGGGACCCATTCAACCCTGATAATTGCTTTTATTACCTCCAGCAGAAGTCACGGGGGCCCTTTGCCTTACTTGCACCAGGGCCCATGCCATCCTTACTACGCTGCCGATATAAACACAGCCCGCTAGTTTTTTATACCTTGCACAATAACTTACTTTAGGTTTCGGTTTCAATTCTCCGTTCCCGATCTGGGTAATAACGCTTTCTAGTTTGGGATGTTCCAAACATGCTGGGTCCATAAGCACACCGTGTTCATGCAGATGCATAACTCTGCCTAAAATTTAACGTGTGTTGTTAATAAAAACGTTGTGGTGCTGTGTGGTGTCCTGTGGCATGTTCACTGACGTGACACAACAGTGCGCTCTGAGCGTCACATTAACAATGGGATAATCTGACGCGTGACACAAAAAGTAGCTGAAATCGGGCACACATTGTTCATGCTTCATTAGGCATGCCCTGTGTCTGAGAGTGCTGCGTTACAGGCAGCATTTTTTTTTACCTCCTCCATCTCATGTTAACGTCGCTGATAGAAGTACAGACAGCAGCAGAATGTTCTCTGGGTCGTCTCTCAGGTGAGCATTGAGAACTCCTCGCCCTCAGGCGTGGAGCGCTTTTGAGGATAGCGCAATTTAAGAACTTTAATTTAACAAGGCGCTTTCGATGCTTAGTGTAGACAAAGTTCGCGTTTTAGAGTTCTGGACACAAAACTGGCGTGAAGTTCAGAGGCATTGGGTGTGGGCGGCCTGATGAGACGTTCGAGGGCGCCACATGTGGTAGCAGGGCTCTGTGTTTTGTTGATTGTAATGGCGGATTTAAGGGGAAAGAAAAGTGAGTTTTCACTGCATGCATAATAAACAGGCCAATGAGCGTCTGTTGGCTGCTGATGGGAAGAGGAAGGGGTTATGCATTGAGCAATTGACGCTTTTGTTTGGTGTTTGACAACTATCATATTTACGAGGGTCCAGGCGCAGAAATGGGAAGACATATCGGGTGGGGATGAGCACAGGACACTTCAGGGGGAAATAAGATTGCATGTCAAGTGAACCGAATCGCCCCTGTAAGAAGTCGGGTTACTGGTTGAAGACCGAGGGGGGTGAAACACTTCTTAAACAACAACCACAATACTTCTCAGGGTGAAGTCACAAGCAACCCTAAATTAATCTGTGCTCAACCCTCGGGAAGCCTGGCACAGAGCAGTCAGACTTAACTCAGAGGCAATGTGTAAAGTATTTGTGTAACAGTTCAAATAGTAACACAGTGGAAACACACCAGAAACTGATCCCCCACCAGTTTAGAAAAATATAATTTTTTAAAGTAAATAAAACAAGATCAAAATGTCAAAAATCCACTCGCTAGAACCTGGGGTATGCAGGTTTAAAGATTTCAGTGGAAATAGCGCATGCAGTCATGTAGTTGGAAGGTCTCAGGTCTGCTTCATCTGGCTCAATCTGGATTCCGGGCCTCGTTTAGTACGGAATCAGCTCTGCTAGAGGTGTCAGAGGCTATTCGCGAGTGTTTGGATGCCGGCGGGAGAGCAACATTGGTCATGCTAGATCTCTCGGCGGCATTCGACACTGTGCCCCATTCTCTGCTCCTGGATCGCCTCTCGGAGATTGATATATCCGGGTCTGCCTGGGGCTGGATCAGGTCCTTCCTGGAAGGCCGCTCGCAGCAGATCTGGCTGCCTCCATGTGCCTCTGTGCCCCGGCGGGTGGCCACAGGGGTCCCGCAGGGTTCCTCCCTTAGTCCCCTTCTCTTTAACATCTATGTTACTCCGCTGATTTATTTAGCGGAGTCGTCAGGGGCTAAGGTGATGGCATATGCTGATGACACCCAGCTTCTGTTCTCCTGGGGAAGGGATGATGATTCAGTTCTCTCGGCTCAATATTGTTTGTCCTCTGTCTTTCGTTGGCTCGCTCAGGCGCAGCTAAAGTGTAATGAAGAGAAGTCTGAGGTCCTCTTGTACGGCGCTTTTCCTGCTAACTTCAGAGAGAGGTTATGGCCCCCCAGCTTCCCCTTGCCCAGTGCAATGGGTAATGCTGCTAAAAATCTGGGGGTTTGATTCAATGAGAAACCAGGTTAAGAAGCTGGTTGGGACCTGCTTCGGCACTTTGAAAGCTCTGAGGAAGTTTCTTCCTCTCCTTCCAAAACCTGCTAAAGAAACGGTTGTTCGCGCCTTGATCTTGTCCTGCCTGGACTATGCCAACACACTTTATGTAGACATGTCCAGCTACCTTTTGAATAAATTGCAGGTTGTCCAAAATTCGGCCGCCAGACTGTTGCTGGGGTTATCTAGAAGGTACAGTGTGCGCGTTCACTTGCGCTCCTTACACTGGCTCCCGGTGGAGTCATGAATAAAATGTAAGACTTTGACCATTCATGGTTCGGGTCCTGCCTACCTACAGAAGAGGTTCGCTTTTTACTATCCAGTAAGCCAGTTGTGGTCTTCTTCCCAACTTCTGGTGCACACCCCTAGGTTCAAACGCCAAAGGCTTGTTGGGAGTTCCTTTGTGCGGAAAGCTGCTTTGGCATGGAATGCCTTACCCTTGGTGCTGCGCGGCATTCAAGATCTTGCAATTTTTAAAAGAAAGTTATAAACCTTTCTCTTCTAGCTGTTGCCCTGGTCTATGTCTCCTTTTCCCAAGTACGCGCTGGGACACTCTGTCGAGTGTCCGCACGCAAAATAAATTCATATAACATAACATGTGACCCAGAGACAGGCTGCAGGCAATAAAAAGGTAAGGCAGGTAAATGCCAACTTTCTGAAAATGGCATTTTCAAAATTGTAATTTAAAATCCAACTTTACCATGAGAGAGGATTTTTCATTACGATTCCAAAGACACCGAACAGGAATGGGTTACCTGCTCCCATATGGAAATTACAGCTTATTGAATGTAATAAGGTAACTTCAAGGGCTTCCTATTGGAGAGGTAGGCCTTGCAGTAGTGAAAAACAAATGTAAGGGCTTTTCCCTACCAGGACACGTAAAACTTAAAATTACATGTCCCACTTTTTAAATAAACTGCACTCTACCCTATGGGCTGTATAGAGCCTACCCTAGGGGTGACTCATATGTATTAAAAAGTAGGGGTGGGCAGTAAGCTCTGCACCTCAGGTGGAGTTCGCAGAGTTTTGCCCACTCCACCCTCCACTTGGAGTTCGGAGTTCCAGGAAAACTCCTCTAACCGCTGTATGGCAGAGTTTTTTCTCGCAAGCGGCTCGCCAACAGTAAGAGAAAGCTGCAGCTCAAGTAGAAAATCTACTCGAGCGGCAGAAAAAAGCTGCGCCCTCTAGTGCACCATGTAGTGTCTTTTGTGCTGATTATACAACGAGGACAAGCTTCCGGCACTAAAAATCACCTTGAGCAGCGCAGCGTACTGAACTCTACCGCTCGTGGAATCTTGTGGAGTTTCGCGAGTTCCGCCCACCCCTATTAAAAAGGATGGTTTGGGCCTGGCAAAAGGTTTATTTTCAAAATGGCAGTTTAAAAACTGCATACGTAGGCTGAAATGGCTGTCCTGAGACATGTTTAAAGGGGTTACTACTTATATGGGTGGAACAATCAGTGCTGAAGGCCTGCTAGAAGCATTTAATTTATAGGCCCTGGTTGCATGAAGTACCACTTTACTAGGGTGGTACAAAAAAATTAAATGTGCCTATTGAGTGTAAGCCAATGTTACCATGTCTAGAGGAGAGCGCGCAAACACTTAAGCACTTGTTAGCAGTGATGAAGTGCACAGAGTCCTAAGGCCAAGAAAAACAGATTCAACAAAAAGTGGAGGGTTAAGGCATAATGTTTGGTGGTCACCCTGCGGAGAGTGCCAGGTCCAACAGCCCTGTACAGTTTTTATTACTTAATCTTATAGCTAAGTTTACTAGATGACCACATTTCCATAAATATGCAGCTCTCCTAGTGTGGTCTCTCGTTTAACAGACTTATTACATTCTGGGTGTTGTAGTCCCTGTTAACTTCAGTTGCTTCATATTGAAATAATATTCCTGAAAACCAGTAGTGTAGCAAGGATGCTAGCGGCCCTGGTGCAAGCTAGGAAAATGGCCCACTTGACTGCTGTTGGGGTAGTTAATACAGCAATTATAAGACTTCATTGGGTCCTTATGTCCCCAGTGGCACTGCACCGGCTGCACTAATAGTAGCTATGCCTCGCTATAAACTATGATTTGTAAAAGAAGAACCCAGTATTGGAGCATTTCGTTTCATGCTGACATGTAGTTATCCAGAATTTTTATCTGTAACTGGTAAGTAAAACGTTTACGCCACTGCACTGGTTTTGAGATGAAATGGGACAGTCTGGTAATGTGTTTGTTGATACTGCAACAGAAAGTGAGACATTGCACATAATGGAAAATAAAGTCTGTCTTCTAGTGAGCAGCTATTTCAGTGAGTTATTAAAAACAGTTACAGACCAGCACATCTTTGAAATGGTAATTATTGAGTGAAAGAATCAACAAATAACGCTGTTTTAACCCCTTCGCTGCCAGGCCTTTTCCCCCTCCTGTGCCACGCCCTTTTTTGGCTATTTGGGGTAGTGCCTGTAACTTTTTGACCACATAAGGTATCCACGCCAAATTTGCGTCCTTTTCTTCCAACATCATGGGGATTCTGAAGGTACTCCGGGTTTGTGGATTCCCCTTGAGGGGTCACAGAAATGAGCCAAAATACAGCAAAATGTAGTTTTTTGGGTGGGAAATGGGAAAAACGGGCTGCAAATGAAAGCATCTGGGTTTTTCCCTGCAAATGTGATCAAAAAAAGGTTTGTGGGGCTGAAATCACCATTTTCCCAGCTTTTAGGGGATACCAGACTTTTGTCAGAAACCCAAAATTTTTTACACAGTTTTGGCATTTTTCTGGGACATAGCCTATTTTTGCTATTTTTTGTGCTTTCAACCTCCTTCCAGTTAATGGCAGAAATGGGTACAAAAGCAATAATGGATCCTGGAAAGCTATACATTTTAGAGAGGTAGACAAAATTTTGAATTCAGCAAGCGGTAATTTGTGTAGATCCATCAAGGTTTCTTTATAGAAACTAACAGTTAAATATAGGACAAATTGAAAGTTTGTTGAAAAAAAGCGCCTTTTGTGTCGTTTTCACCTGTAACCTCTTCTAATTTTGACAGCTGTTTGAAAGCAATATACCGTTACATCCGCTGGACATTCCTGGTTGTGGGGATATATAGGACTTGTAGGTTCACCAAGAACCCGACGAACCCAGAGCCAAAAACTGAGCAGCAACTTGCAATGGTTTTTTATTATGTACCGGGTATATAGTAATTATTCTGTAAAAATGTGTACATGGAAAAATCGGTATGAAAGACACCTATGTATTTCTGAAATGGGAACAAAATATAGAGTTTAGAAACAGTAAATATTTGCACATTTCCGAAATTGGGATACTCATACTAGCATGAGAATTATCAGTCATTTTTTAGAATGACTTCTTTTTTACACAATGTCTTTCATTTGGAAGGCAGAAATGCATCGAAAGTCAATAGGTAATAACAGTTCCTTTACAAATCTGAATTACCCTAAGTCTCCCGATAAAAATGGTACCTCACTTGTAGGGGTAGGCATAGTGCCCAAGACAGGAAATGGCTCAAAACCCAAGGTGAACACACCACATTTTCACAATGCAAAATTTCCCTTTTTTAGCAAAGTGTCTAGCTGTAGTTTTTTAACCCTAGCTCTTCTGGCATCTAGGGAAACCTAGCAAACCTATACATTTTTGAAAACTAGACACCCAGGGGAATCCAGGATGGGTTAATTGACTGTCTCCCACCAGGGTCTGTTACCCAGAATCCCTTGCAAACCTAAACAATTGCCCAAAAAAACACCTTTTCCCCACATTTCTCTGGTGGAAAGTTCTGGAATCAGCGTGGATCCACAAATTTCCACCCACCCCGCTTTCCCCAAAGTCTTCCGAGAAAAATGATACCTCACTTGTGTGGGTCAGCCTAGTGCCCGCGAAGGGAAACGGCGCAAAACGTAAGGTGGACACACCTCAATTTCGTTGCGAAAAATGACCCTTTTTTGGCAAAGTGCCTAGCTGTAGTTTTTGAACCATAGCTCTGCCGGCACCTAGGGAAACCTACCAAACCCACACATTTCTGAAAACTAGACACCCGGGGGATTCCAGGGAGGTATGGCTTGCGTGGATCCCCCCACGTTTCCTTACCCAGAATGCCCTGCAAACCTCAAATTTAGCTGAAAAAATCACCTTTTTCACACATTTTTGTGTGGGAAAGCTGTGGCATCACCAGGCTGACACAAATTTCCTACCACCCAGCGTTTCCCCGGGTCTCCCGATAAAAACGGTGCCTCACTCGTGTGGGAGGCCCAAGTACCCGCGACTGGCAAGGGCCCGAAACGTATTGAGGCGACATGAAAATTGCCTACCTCAAAACGACCTGGTTTTGCAAGGGGGGTCACCTGGGTTTTTGGCCCGGTGCTCGGCGGCCACAGAGGGGAACCTACCAAACTCACACATTTCTGAAAACTAGACACCCGGGGGATTCCAGGGAGGTATGGCTTGCGTGGATCCCCCAACGTTTCCTTACACAGAATGTCCTGCAAACCTCAAATTTAGCTGAAAAAATCACCTTTTTCACACATTTTTGTGTGGGAAAGTTGTGGCATCACTGGGCTGACACAAATTTCCTACCACCCAGCGTTCCCCCGGGTCTCCCGATTACAAACAGTGCCTCACTCGTGTGGGAGGCCTAAGGACCCGCCACGGGCAAGTGCCCAAAACATAGTGAGGCGCACTACGTTTAGGACCCTTGCCTGTTGAGGCGCACTATGTTTTGGACCCTTGCCTGTCGTGGGTACTTGGGCCTTCCACACGAGTGAGGCACGGTTTTTATCGGGAGACCCGGGGGAACGCAGGGTGGTAGGAAATTTGTGTCAGCCCGGTGATGCCACAACTTTCCCCCACAAAAATGTGTAAAAATGTGATTTTTTTAAGCTAAATTTGAGGTTTGCAGGGCATTCTGGGTAAGGAAACGTTGGGGGATCCACGCAAGCCATACCTACCTGGAATACCCTGGGTGTCTAGTTTTCAGAAATGTGTGGGTTTGGTAGGTTTCCCTAGATGGCCGCCAAGACCGGGGCCAAAAACTCATGGGACCCCCTTTGCAAAACCATGTTGTTTTGTGATAGGTAATTTTGATGTCTCCTCAATAGGTTTTGGGCCCTTGCCTGACGAGGGCACTAGGCCTACCCACGCAAGTGAGGTACTATTTTTCTCTGAAGACTTTGGGAAACGCAGGGTGGGTGGAATTTTGTGGACCCACGCAGATTCCAGAACTTTCCACCACAGAAATGTGAGGAAAATGTGTTATTTTGGACACATTTTTAGGTTTGCAATGGATTCTGGGTAACAGAACCTGGTGAGAGCCAGTGAAGTCACCCCATCCAGGATTCCCCTCGGTGTCTAGTTTTAAAAAATGTACAGGTTTGCTAGGTTTGCCTACGTGCCAACTGCGCTAGGGCCCAAAATCCACAGGTATGCACATTGCTAAAAAGAAATTGGAGCCCAGTGGCCTTTCTGCCGCCCTGGGGGGGAATCGGGGAAGGGGGTTTCATCCTGATATGCCCCTAAAGGGGCAGAAAGACTGTGGCTATTTTTTGTGGGGGTGGGGGCATTGGTATGACCATTTTGGGCAGCCCCCACCCCCACACATAAAAAAAGCCTGCGTACTCGCTGGTGCCTAGTGGGCTTTCTGCCCCCCCAGGGGGCAGATCAGGGGCCACTGCCACCATCTGCCCTCCTGGGGGGGCAGAAAGACTGGAATTTCTCTGGGGGTGGGGTGGGGTATTGTCATGCCCATTTTGGGGAGCCCCTACCCCTACACTATTAAAACAAAAAAATCCATGGTTTCTAGAGGGCATTCTGTGCCCCCGGGGGGGCCAGATTGGGGGCTACAGCTCCCATCTGCCTCCTGGGGGGCAGAAAGACTGTCATTTTTGTGGGGGGGAGGGTGGGGGCATTGGTGTGCCCGTTTCGGGCAGCCCACACCCTAAAAACAATTGCGCCAAAAAAATCCCTGGTGTTTAGTGGGCTTTCTGCCCCCCCCCCCTGAAGGGGCAGATTAGACTGTGATAATTGGGGTGTGGGGTGGGTGCATGGGCCTGCCCGTTTTGGGCAGACCCACCCCTTTTTTTTAAATTTTAATTCCCTGGTGTCTAGTGGGCTTTTTGCCCCTCCGGGGGGGGCAGATTGGGGGCTACCGCCCCCATAAGCTCCCCAGGGGGGGCAAAAAGACTACATTAGGCCAAAATTATTTGGGGGGAGCAAATGCCCTTGCCCAAGGGGCCGCTTCCCCCTCCCTGGTGTCTAGTGGGTGGATCTCTGCTTGGGGATCGCCCTCCTGTGGTGATCCCCAACCAGGGATCCACTGGAGAGGGGTACCATTGGAAAGGGGAGATTCTCCCCTTTCCAACGATACCTCTCCCGTCTTTCTACGTGCTCAGGGGGCTGAGATTGCCCCCTGAGCACGTACAAAGTGAAACTGAAATGAGCCTGTTGGCTCATTTCAGTTTCAGTGTAATGACGTTGGCGTGACGTGCGCGCCGATCGTCATTACACTGAAAGCAGGGGGCGAGCCTCGGGAGCTGGGGAAGCTCTTCCCCAGCTCCCGAGGCTATTTTCAGTAAAAGGGAATCCCTCTGGTGCCAGAACCACAGGGATTCTAGTGTGTATAGCCTCCATATGCTGCACATTTTAGAGCATGAAAGTGGGAGAATTTGGGCAAAACACCAGTAGCATTTATTTTCCCCATTGATTTATATTGTGGCAGAGGCGATTTTAGACAGGAGAGAGCAAAAATAAAGCCATTTTGGCTTCTACAATCGGGAGTCTCCTGCCTGAATCGGGTCTGTAGGTATGTATGTCGTGACTGAGCCTCCACCATGTGTGTGCCAGTGGAGAGCATTTAAACCACAGAGCAGAGTTCCGTTATCCAAAATGCTGTACCTTAAAAACAATTCTATCCTGTGCTTTGTAATCTGTGGTTGGAACTTTCCAACCACAGGTTTCCAACTTTCAACTTTTGGGAAATATACTGTGGGTTCAAAGCGCGAATGGTGGCTCCCACGGGAGAACCGTGGTATTTTATGGAAGGGCTGTGGTACCCATTTTGCTTTCTTCACGATTTGTCCTCTGGGGGGATCCCTCTGGGTCACTGTGGATATAGAGGCTTCTTAAAGGATTAAACCTAAAAGCAATGTTTTGTGTTACAGCATTTATTTTAAGAAAAAGTGTGTGAAATTGAAACTAAATTGGAAGCAAAGGAGTCAAAATTTGTAAGGGAGTTTAGAAGGTGTGAAACAAAAATTGTTGTTCAGTCTTTCCTTTTATTTTGTGACATTATCATACCTGGGTAGTTGACCTTATGCTATGGTGTTACAGCTTCAGGTTCTGGATTTTTAGCCAAACACACTTTGTATGCTAGGCTTTTTTTAAGCTTGTACTTACAATGTTAAACGCGAATTTACTAGTCCCACAAATGCACCATGGCTAAAATATCTGGACTCAATGATGGTACACCAGACATGGGAGCTCTTGCAGGTCTGAATATATTTAACATTTCAAATGCTGCAGTTATGTTCAGTTATTCCTTTTAAAAGCACCCTGAAATACATGTTTGCTAGTTGGCCATTGGCAGAACATCCACCCTTAAAATTGTCATGTCATAATATGATGCTTTATCAATATTGAGGGGGGTTGGTTGTTGTATGGAGGCCTCTTTTGACCCCTCCTCCTAACCAATACCTGATTGACAAGTGTTGCTAGCTGCCCATTAGCAACTGGCTCCCAGCTGTTCTGTTTTCTTTCACTAAATCTCAAAACCTTTTTCAACAGGGACAGAGTAAGTGCTCCTCTTCTCCTGACCCTGCTCCCCCTTGACAACCCTGTGCCCCCACCATGGGGGTCTTCCGCCATGGGGAAGGGGGTTTGAAGACCATTGGCTTAGAGGCTTGGTTGTGACCATCAGATAAATTAGTCAGGACATTAGGTGTGAGGGGGCTGGATAATGAGGGAAAGGTGCTGTAGGAGTTTGAGGTTTGTAGGGGTAGCAATTGAAGAGTGATAAATTGGGAAATGTCAGTCACAACACGTTTAATGCTTAAAACAAACGCACCATGTACAGCAGCAACAATTTGGTTTGCCAGAACCTATTGCCAACTATCCCAAAGGTCAGATGCTGATTGGGCCCTTTAACAAAATTATGCTATACTGTTACTGGAAGGGCCAGAAAAAGACCGAGTAGGTCTCAGCGACATCCGATTTGATAGGATTGATTTGCCCTTCCCGGGAAATATCCAGAGGGCATACTTTTCTCAGGTGATTGCATGGTACGATCACAAACTTTGGGTAGTTTGTTCCACATAAGTTGTTATATTGATGCATAAATATTTAATTAACGTAGCCACCCTGCCGAAGGCAATCAGCTTTTTATTGGTTGATGGATACATTGAGTAGCTCACACTTGCTAAAATTACTTTGAGAACTTGCCACCTTTTCAAAGGCCGGCAGCAGCATCATGAGATTTGTGAGTGATGCTTCAGGAGAGGAGAGGGTAAGGAGAACATTGACTGAAAATACTACTATTTCATGGTTATATGGGCCAAACAAATTCCTTCTGTGCTGGGCTATTCCTGGATCCCAATTGCCAGTGGCTCTGTGCTAAGGATTAATAGGATGGGATAGAAGGCACCTGTAACTATTTCCACTATAAAGATGAAATAGCAGGGAAGTATCAGCATTTAAGCATATCCTGGAGGTTGGGCTCATGCTTGCAAATTGGGGGAGATTTGAACTTGTAAAGACACACCGTATAAGTGTTTTGCAAAGTATGGAAGACTGCATGGATTTGAGCTTGTTGCAGGCAATTTTTTTTAATAACAGGGAAATCAACAGTAAAAGCCGTCCAACAGACCAAAAAATAGGCCCACAAGCTGCCAAAAACCGTCCCTCACACTGACCGATGAGACCAGCCCATTGGGGAATGCCTGATTGCCCTATAAGCCAGTCCGAACCCAGGGCTATGGATTGTGTCACTCGGGCATGGTCTGAAAAAGTGGTTGAGTGAATTTCCACTCTCCTGTTCGCTGCGTCTAGGTTGGTTCTAATTAATACATAATCTATCCTTAAATAGATTTGATGTTTATGTGTAAAAATGTGTGGTCCCTAGTGTCGTCATTGGATTCTCTTCAGATGTCCAAAAGGTCTAAGTCCCTTAATTCAGCTTTTAGCCTTTTTGAGAATGCTCTAGTTTGAGGATTTCCAGAACCTGCTCTATCTGAGTCTGGGTTTTATACTAAATTGAAGTAGCATAATGTCTTTCAGTCACTGTTGTGCTCTGTGGCATCTATACCCTCTTTACGTTATCAGCAATAAAAAATGTAAGGCATACTATGAAGAACATTAAACCCTATAAATCAATAGCAATGCAATATTCTAGTCTAGCGATAGTCACCACAGCCAAATCTAAAACGATGTATGCTTTAACTGGAGACGGAAAAATACAAGAACAGAAAACTGCCGTATAAAGAATGTAATGCAAGCATTTAAAAGTAATAAAAAGTAGAAGAACTCTGTTCCTTCTCACGTCAGTGTCTGCTTAGCTCCTAAAAAATACACAGTAAGTGGTTCAAAGGCATCTGTGGATTCCAGAGGTTTTGGGTCCAGCTACTAAATCTGTGCTGAAACGCACATTGTGCTTACCTGTCCACACAGCATGTAGGATCCACATTGACAGGGCTGTGCCTATATGGAAGTACACTGCAATGTTAATTGCAAAATCAGTCAATAAATATTGATGCAAAGTCATCCAGGGAGGGACCTTTGACCTGCACTAAACCACACATTTTATCTAAAATATCTAAACAGTACGTATGTCATCAGAGTCGATTCCAAAATTAATGTGTTGTCAAATCTTTCAAACTCTTACCCAAGACACTGGATTCTTCTCACATTTTTAGTTTGCCCCAACAAATAATCTTCCTGTTATAATCCTTATTTAGATGACCCACTTGCAGACTCTGACCCATCACAATTGAATAGCCCTGCCTAGCCCTGACCTAGTTGCTTTAGCGGTTACCACCCCAGAGCATCCATACCTTTAATCTGGGTCTTGGTCAGACCTATACATATGCCTGCTTGCTAGCAACGAGAATGTTAGTTGATGCACAGCTGAAATTCAAGATTGCTGCCAGTCCACTAGTAACATAAGATATGAGGGCTTTAAAAGGACCAAGGGCCTAATGTAGAATTTGCCGGATTGGGGCACCTGCCAAAAAGTGGAAGATGTCCCGTTTGCCATCCTTAGAAACCCATTGACATGAATGGACTTGTAATATGTTAGACAGTACATTTGCCATGTTTTGGTGGATGTTCACCATCAGCCAAACTCTAAATGAGGCCCCTAGACTCTTTGAATAGTGTTGGAGTGAGATCACATTGGGGGAAGAAATGCAATGTGGAAGGCCTTGGTGGAATGGAGTGACACTGTCAAGTGGTAGGGGAGAAGAAAGACTACAGTGTCACTGGGTGGCCTAAACTTAAGGCATGGAGGTAATCAAGTGCATTGGCTAAATTAACATTAGGAGACTTCTAAGACTTGAATATCATGGCTGATTCGATGAGTTGCTTTCATTTTGCACCATCGCAAGCAACCTGCCACAAGTTCTGCTTGAGTGTAAATGAGATTCTGCAAATTACCATCCTCTGAGCTTTGCCTCTGAGAATCTTTGATCAGCTCAAATAGGGTAAACCACGTATTGGTCCTAGCAGCATGTATTTTAGGAGGAGCTGTACTGTAAGGTACCGTGCATCCTCAATGCACCTCGATGATGTCAGTTCTGCGCCCGCACTGGGCAGAGTGGAACCTAAAGGGTAGGACCAGCTTCTTCTCCGGTTCAAAATAAAGTCACAGAGCTGGGGAAAGGCTGCAGGAATCACTTTTGCCAAGACTCAAAATCGGACCAAAATTTGGTTGATCGAACGGGAGACAATGCCTGCTTCAAGTACAAGTTGAATTGGACACTGCTTGTTTCTTTTTTGCCATATTTTCCTATTGGAATTTTTTGGCTATACATTTCCCTAAGAATTTGGTTATCAAGCCATTTTTGCCTACAGATAGCAAAGTGCCAGTGTAGATGTGTATCTGACATCCTTAATTATCTATGGATCTTTTGAAAGTATCCTTAATAGAAACCACTGGGTAGTAATAGAATCTACGCATAAAATTGCTGCGGTCATATGGATATACAAATACTTTGATTCAAGTGTGGCCGGTGTGCCACTATTTTTCCCTGAAGAAGTCCTAAGTCAACAGGACGAAACGCGTCGGCTGATGAGAAAAACACCGTTATTGACTAAAATGAAACAATAGAAACAGAAGAACGAAATGACAAGAATTCAATTTACTCTTACTATTCGTGCATGATCACAGATTTTGATTCTCTTTTCTGTTGATGATTTTTGGTTCTGAAACCATATTTGTGGTTGTTTCTAGATTTATTGTGTTGAGTGTTGTGGCACGCAATTTTTAAACCTGACTCAGGAAAGGTTTATGTGAAAGTCTCTGTGCACATTTCATAACGCTGTGACTAGAACTTCCATAGTTCTTGAATCTACTGAGTGGTAAACGCCGATTCCGCTCTAGAATCCAAAGTAAGTGCTTCTTCAGTAATTGCCAACTTTCCCAAAAGCACCTGTCATGTCCAACCAAACAGGCCTTGTACAACAAAAATGTCTGTTCACCATTGATGATGACGGTGGTTGTGAATACTAACGCTTAGACATCATAAAAGTAACTCTCAGATATGCGCTGAATAAAAAGAAAACATCCATACACAGAACTGTCAATAGTTTCTCTTTTTCTTCCTCCCTCTTTCAAAGCAGAGAAAAACGTCATTATTTTTTAAAAGGCCATTCAAACATCCCCACCATTACAGTTCCCCTTTGACTTTTTCACGCCTTTATTTCAGAGATATGATTGTCCTGTGCAGTATATTTGTGCATGGGAACATGTAGGTATAATGACAAAACCCACTCTATTTCCAAGGAAAGTCAATTTAACATACCACAGGCACAGAACTAAATGTTCAAGATGTGAAATTCGTTTACAGGATGCAGATTTCCAGTTGCGTTTCTCTTGAAAGTTTGTTTGGTGTGCGTTTAATTCTTGCAGCTCCAGCATGTGGGAAGGGGGGGGACAGGTGACTAACCTAGTTAGTCAGTATACAAGTGACATCATGGTGTATGCCATCACAGCTTGTGATGTCACAATGCATGACATCACACATGGCATCACAGTAAGTGACATCACATATCATGAGTGCATTTAAGCGCATTATGAGATTTAACAAATTAGATTTTGCTTTGGGGTTGTGCTAAAAAACTGCGCAATCGCGATGCAAAATCTGGGCCTCAACTAATTTTACACATTTTTTAAAATCCTGCCACAGAAAATTGGCAACATGGAGAAGCATGTTGGTAGATCTTTTATGCTTAATTGGTTACAAAGTCTGCGTTTTTAAAATATTTTTATGGGGTTAAGACATCTGCTGCAGAGGTGCCCGGTAAATATCAGGGAATAATAATTGGTGAGATAACCCAGGAGTTTAAAGTATTTCTTGGAGAGATTTCTGTTTTGTGTAGGGCCAGATCTGACTCAAAGTAGTACAGAAGGTTGAAGCACATCATGTAATATGCCGATGACAGATTTCTTAATTTTTTTTATGTAGCTAGGTAAGTTGGTTACTGCTTTGAACAAAGATCCTTTCATCACCTGCAGTTTATAAATGGTAGAGCTTTTAATATAGCACAGTGAGCTATGTAGGATATGTGACTGCTACACCTTTTAACCTTCACTGACTCATGCAACACATCTTGTACACTGATTTACACACTTGCATGATTTATTGTCAATCTGTATGTTATTTAAATCGCTCTGACACCCTGCATTGGGATGCGTAGCGCTATAAAAGGAATACAATAGTGATATTTAAATTGTGTGTAAATACTGGGACACACCAACACATCTGACATTATTAAAGTTCATGCACTTACATAAAGGGACCTAACAAAGTAAAATGCATGCCTCTCAAGTACCTGTGAAGAGATAAGCTGTGTGCTTTTGTCTCCCTCCGTTGCATTTACATTTAAGTGTGAGGTTCCAGGCCACTCGATCAAAAGGGTCGTTAATCAGTTGAGTACGTGCGCATTGGCAGCCCATGTTCTCTGGGAGCTGGGAGAGTTTAGTGTTGGGCACGCTGCACCTCTGCTCCAACCTTTGCTTTCTCCTGCATTGGAGTAGAGAGTGGTGTCGTAACGTAAACCCTGCCAATCCACCCGCGCTGCTCGCTGTCCTTTATCCCCAGAACCCCACCCCCCGCTACCGACCATGGGTGGCAATCTGAGGGATAGCCCGAGTCGCCAGAAGCTCTAGCTACGCCACTGCCCAGGCCCAGCTCTCCCGTGCTGCTGCACCACTTCCTCCCTGTTTTTCTGAGTGCTATTTCCTGCTTTTGCTTTGTTTTTTACTGCCTTCTCCTTCCTTTATGGATTCCATAAAACTCTTCATTTGAATTTTCTCCCATTTCCAAGTGTCACATTCACAAGCACAAAGCATCTTGCTCGCGGTTGCCTGCAGACATGGTGCCATATTCATAACAGAAAGGTCCATTTGTTTAAATGGGAGGAATTTTAAGTCAATAAACATGCTTCATAATTCATTAAAACATATTTGGCTTAATTGAAAGTAGAGAAAAACATTAATACTTAATGACTCATACAAAAAATATTCTTCACTTTCAATTTCTCCCATTTGAAAAAAATATTATTTTTCTGTTATAAATATGGCATAATGTCTACTGCTCAGTGGGAGCAAAAATACCTCTGGCGTGTAAATGTGACACTTTGAAATGGGAGGAAATGAAGAGTTAATCATTAAGGTAACTTTTCATTTCCTTCCATTTAAAAACATTCAGAAACATGATTTTGTTCTCATGTGTCAACAAGGAATTTTATTTAAGAGTTAGATACTTCAGTGCTTCAGTTCACCTCTGTGACTCATCCTGGCCAATTAATATGACTGAGCACTGCTCATTATCAGACTTTGATATCTGCAGCCTGATGATAATAATGTAAACACAGCCTTCCCTTTATGTTAAAAGAAAATGTGACCCTGTGTTTTTGCCATCTACTTTTGAAGGTGTCTGGGAACTACTGGTAGCTTGCTATTGACTGTCTGGAGACACCTGGGTTAGATGGGTATAGAGAGCATGTGTAGTGTCAGATCAAAGGCAGCCTTTGTATTATTAGCTCACTAAAAGTGTTATAATTGAAACAAATGTTTTTGAAATATTACAATATTTTTATCTCATCCAAATCAAGGTCCATATGAGAGCTGCCTCCTGCTTCCCAGATCAGAAACACCCTTCTTCGCTCTCCGTACCTCTCTCTCATTGGTTCCAAGTGGTCCAAAATGCAGACACTCGTCTCATCCTGGTTTCACCTTCTCGTACCTCAGTTTCTTCTTACCTGGGGATAATGCACTGGTTACCGTAGAATAACTAAGTTACTATTCATCATCATTTGGGTTACTGCAGGAGAAATACAGTGCAGAGTGTTTTTGAGGTGTTCAAAAGCACTTTGAAAACAGTGAGACTGAACTATTGTGTTGGCCCGAAGTGGAGTAAGTGATGCATAATTTGGCAGATTGTGAGTTGGGATGAGGCCCTTTGAGGTTGAGCCACACTGGTATATTTCACCCAAGCTGCTCAGAACCCCCTGATTGTGCTTGTTGTGTGATTGTAACAAATGTCATCTACAGTGCTAGAAAAATGCAGTTTGTAGCTGCACAAACTAAATAAAAGAAGTTATTTTAAATTTTAGGGAGCATGCAACGTGTATCTGAATTTCAGGGAGATTTGGAAATCATTACCTCTGTTGGAGTTGTTGGGAAGCAATCCTATAGGTTTCGGAAGGTGTGTCTGTGTTCACGAGAGAGTATGTTTAAGGCTGGTATTTTCAGCATCTTTCAAGCGCTTGCCGGTTATCTCTTGTTGGAGTCTGGTATGGAAGAGGAGTAGAGGGTAAAGGTGGTGTATGCCTCAAAGTAGATTGATTAGCGGATGAGCAGGAGAAGAAGGGAAGGCAAGAAACAGAGAATGTGATGAATAGTCATGAATGAAAGCTGAGAAGTAAGGCCTGTGATGATTTTAGGCAAAAGGTCAGAGGGAGCAGCAAGGAGCAGTCTGTGAAGAATGAAGTCACAAGTGAAGAGGAAGAGAGAAGAAATACAAAATGAGGTGAATGAAGTCAAAAGGCGAGAGGAAGAGGTGACAAACAGAACCTGTGATAGAAAAGAGTCATAAGATAATAGAGAGAAAGGAGAACAAGAGCAAATACTGAACACACCCCATGAAAGCAGGAGAGACGAGCAACTGAGCCTTCGAAGAACAGGCTTAAACCTGTAATGAATGCAGTCTCAAATTTAGGCAAGAAATTGTGTGTCACAAGAATGTAGTAAAACAGTATGAAAGAGATGAGAAATGAGTCCTTAGATGAATTAAGTTATAATGTGATTTGGAAAGACGACAAGCAAAGCCACTGATGCTGCTGACACACAACTCATACTTTCCCTCTCAGATGAGACCCCTAACACAAGAAGCAAGTTCAGCGACTGCATGACTAAAGTTGCTAACTGGATGAAAGCAAACTGTTTCAAGCTCACACCGACGAGACAGAAGTAGTGATCTTTGGCATGAACACCTCAACATGAGACTCCAGCTGGTGGTCAGCCAAACTAGAATTCACACCTAGCACCTGTGCCAGAAAACTTGGAATAATCATCGACTGCATTTTGACACGACTGCACACGTCAACGCCATCAATGCATCCTGCTTCCACACCCTAAAGA
Source organism: Triturus cristatus (assembly GCF_964204655.1). Taxonomy (NCBI): domain Eukaryota; kingdom Metazoa; phylum Chordata; class Amphibia; order Caudata; family Salamandridae; genus Triturus; species Triturus cristatus. The sequence continues at coordinate 91,977,935 of NC_140592.1, forward strand.
TACTGAGGAAGGTCTTCAAATGGCTCCCAAGCAAAGGCAGAAAAACTGTCACATTCCCTAGTCACCTGCAAGTTGGACTTCAGGAACACCCTCTATACCGGGGTCACCAAGCAACTCACTAGAAGACTACAAACCATTCATAACTCAGCAACTGGATTCATCCTCAATCTTACACACAGAACTCACATCACATTATACCTCACAGAGTTCCACTGGCCTCTGACACACAAATAATCTCATTTCAAATTTCTTACACACACATTCAAGGCACTACACAACAGAGGCCCACCTCTTGAACAGTCGCTTTCCAACAACCACCCAGAAACCTCAGTTGCGCAGGATTCCTACTCGCACACTTTCCACGCATGCACAGAACCAGATCAGAAGGACGAAGGTTCTCTTACATTGCTCCTAAATTGTGGAATGCTGTCCTAATCCACATCAGAGCCTCCTCTATTATTCAATTCTGCAAGGAGCTTAAGACGTGGATTTTCAATTAACTAACCTACCATATGTAGGGTTCGGCACACACCTGCTCAGTGCCAGGATACCCTCGAGGTTGATAAATACATATAACATAACATAGACTCATAAAGGGAGGTGGGTACAGGAGAAACAGAGACCGTGATGAATAGAGTTACACAGTAAAAAAACACCCAAGGTTGATCTAGCAGGTCTCAATTATTCCAATCCAGTCTCTGGGTTTTCATTCCTTGCCAATATGATGGAAACTGTATCTATGTTCAACTCAAAGACAGCAACATTTTGGGTGATTTTCACATGGGTTCAGAGTCAGTCAGACTACCATAACAGGTACCTTACAAATCATAAGCAAGTGTCTTTGTATTTTGGACAATGGTGACTTGTCCCTACTAATTATACTTGATGTTTCAGAGGTATTCAACACTGTCAACCTTGACATCCTCATTCAAACTTTAAAAGACCGCATGAGCTTTGAAGGCAAAGTCATGATTAATTTGGAGCCATCACCGGGTAGCTATCTCTCATGAGGCACCCAAGGATGTGTTTTACACCTGCTTTATTTAATCATTACCACAATCATCTGGATGATTTTATAAAAAGAATCTGGTATAGCTTATCACCAGTGTTCAGATAACACTCCAATTTACTTGAGATTCACGTCCTGATGATACCTCCTGACTGACCCCAACCCTGCATAACGTACAGTCCTTGGTGACAATGCACCATCTTAAGTTCAACCCTCAAAAGATGGAGTTGTTTCTTATTTTACCACAGGCATCATCTACACTAATACAAGAATGGCTAAACATCTTCATGTTTATCATTGTTAATACAAAATCTCTAGGTTTAATTTTGTACAACAGACTGAATCTGCATAAACATATCATAACCTTGGCCGGAAATGTAAATCGCCAGCTCAGACTCAGATGGAGGATCAAACCCATCTTACCCGGACGGGCCCTAAAAGAAGTTATTCAAGTACTCGTATTATCAAGAATTGGCTGTGAAAATACTATTCGGCCATACATTTAATGGTCTGCAAAGTCCATAAACTCATCATGAATTGCACTACTGTATAAGAAACTTAAGTTCTTTGGTTGCTTCCATCAGCTTCGTAGTAAGGACTCACTTTATCTCGAAATGTCAGCTTTCAAGAAGATGTACCTCTTGAGAGTCCTTTTTGGTCTGTGCTCCCAAATCATGACCTCCATCCCCAAGAAATGAAGGGCCAGGTGTATCAACCATACATTTAGCGATTCTAAAATAGTGAATTTTTAAAATTACGATTTTGGACTCGTAAATGCAATGCATGTAGGAATCGCTAAATAATAACGATTCGGTAAATCGCGAATTGCTATTAGGAAATATGACTCCATTCATTGCTATGGACGAAAATGCCCATAGGAATGAATGGTTTTGCATTTGCTAATTTACAATTGGCAAATGCAAAGCCAAGGGTGCCTTTTAGGCCCCCCTGAATCAACCCCAAAAAAGAAAGTATGCACATGTAAAGCACACACATGCCGTAGGAGCATGTGTGTGTACATGGCACTTTGAAAAATGCATTTTTGTTCATTTTTCAAAGTGTGCACATGATTACCATGGACTTGAAGTTGATGGTAATTAGCGTTACCTAAATGCCCAGTTCTCATTTAGGAATGGCTTCCTGCATGTGCATTAGGGAATCACAAATAACGATTTTCTATTTGCCTTTGCAATTTAGATAATCGCAAAAAATTGCGATTACCTAAATTGCGAATACCAAGCCTTTTATACATTAGAAAAGGCCTTTTTCCATTTGCAAACGGGACGATTCTGTGGATAGGCCCGTTTGCGAACAGAAAATGACTCGATACATCTGGCCCTAAGACTTTACACTCCTTACCAGTTTATAAAACAACTTAGAGACTTTCTCATCAAATACTTACAAGCTCATGCCCAAAGTACTACTGATTTCCTTAGTAGGCCTGATGAACACCTTTGTTTCAACATATGATTTCTCAATCATATTTACTTCAGGAGTGGAGTTGTTAAATAGTCCTGCATTACTAGAATCATTGTTGATTGTGATGAATGTTGGTTGAAAGGGACAGTTAGTCATGATATCAATTTGTTGGAAATTCATATTAGTAATTAAACAATTGGATTGTTTATTGCTTGGACTACTTGTTATCTCCTTGCAGTCCAAGAGCTTTTGGGACACCAGCATGTGTGGTTTGTTATTTAGCTATTCATTAATATATTTGCTAATCTTTGTTCGACCTTTTCCTATAGTCTACTTTTCCACTACTTTGCAAAATGTTGTGTACATGTACAGACTCGTGTAATGCGTTCTGATTCTCTAGCACCTTAGACACACTATATCAAAACCGTAATAAACACAATAAAAATGGAAAAAACATTAAATAAATATGAATTGAAAAGAAATTGAAGTACGACCAAATTCGTTACAAGATGTTTCTTTTGTTTATAGCAGCCTATTTCACCTACACATTGTTGATCATGATTGCACCCTACTTCTTGTGTTTAATGTTTTCTCGTTCTAAATCATCCTGGTATAGTAGAATGTACGAGCTGGGTCCTTTTTTTGGGATTTGAACCATTATATGTTCTTATGTACAATGAGGAATTAATTAGGTGTGCAGTGACTATACAAAAGCTGCTGTGTGTACCCTGATTATTGTTATATGGTATTTTGCAAACCTTACAAAAGTGGGAATCTACATAAGCAACAGCATTACAAGTATTAATATAAAAACATAAACATACATTAAAGGCAAATGAAAATGATTTCAGAAGGCACAACAATTCAAATATTCTCACTTGTAACATTTCATTTTTGGGTGGTTAAATATGACTGGCTTGTTACATGAGAAGGTACTGACCATAGAGATAGAGGAAAGGAATTCCAAAGTCTGGAGGCAGCATCCGAGAAGCTGGCTGAGTGTCCAAGTCTTCTCCTCTCTCGAAATATCCAATATTGCAAGTTTGCTGCTGCAGGTTCTCATTATCTATCCACCAGCGTTTATGTGATAGCAATTTGACAAGATTAATGCAAAACCCCTTCTAGGTTGGGTACTTCAACTTTAATCTAGTGCATGCTGCAATAGGAAACTACATTTAGCCTTCGAAGATCTTGATGTAATGTGCACTGGACCTGTAGCTAACCATGATCCTAGGGATCCAAAGCGCAAACAGTATGAATGTAAAGGAATGTTTTCACTGCCCGTTATCTTTTACAGTGCCCTTTATGACTACACAGAAGTGCTACCCTGAATTATTTTATTGTGCAGTTGCTAGGGTTTCCAGTGAGGGTTTGGGGGTAAAGTTTGAAATGTACCATCTCCTATATATACAATTGAACCTACAAAACCATCATACCTAAGTAAAGATGTTAGATTTATTTATTGATTGTTTATAGTTTTTAAATAGTGCCTGACCCAGAGGTAATGAAGCGCTGAACCCCAAGACTTCACCAGTTTCAAATGGGTCTTGGCTTTAGGGGTTATGGCCCATACATGAATAACAAGCATGTGAAATGCCATAGGTCTCGCGTTTATGCAAGTTTAAGCTATTGGCATTGTAACTGACAATGCCTTTTATTTAAAACCAAAACATAAATAAAAGAAATTGGCGTTTACAATGCCAATAGCTCAAACTTGCGTAAATGCGAGACCTGTTGCATTGCAAATGCTTGTTATTATCAAGCTTGCGAATGCCACAGAAAGTGCTTTCTGTTGTTTAATGCAAACTTTCTAAATTTAAAGTCCTGGAAAGCAGCCAAGGGTTTGGACAAACTCGCCGTAATGTATTTTAAAAACGCCCTCTTACAATCTAAAATATTCGGTCTTATTGTTTGCAGTAAACAATTTAGAACAAATTCGTGCTGTGCTTGTACTCAGTTTTCGAAATCCCTAAAAGTACCGAGCCTCAGGCACAAAGGAAACGAAGATACTGTATTACATTATTGATACTAAGGTATTACAATTTAGAGGAAAACAAGTCGGCCAAAATAACACCTTTTTGTGTAGTATGTAGATTACGCAACAATATGGCTTTCACACAGCAAATAATATTTATAATTTAATAGCCATTCAGCGATTACACTGAGGGGCCACGCCCTGACAAATTATCAATGGAGGCAGGGATGGCTCACTCGAGTAGCTGATAGCAGAGGTTTTCCAAATGTATTTTACAAACGGCCCGCCCCACTCTGCGCAAAAGCGTACATTGCCCTTGTTTTTTTTTTTCACGAGTGGTATTTTGGGCTTTAAGGGGGCAGCCGTAATAAACGAGTTTGCAGGGCTATCATAGCAGTTCACACACACATAACCTTCCAGGAGTAAGGGCACATCAAATTAGACCGTCCGTCTTATATCTAATGACCAATCGCGCTGTGAAGTGTGCACTGGGCAAACTCTTACCCAAGGAGCTACAGAGATGGTATGTCGTGCTCGAGATTCCCAATTAGCAAGGAAATGGTGTTCAACCTAAACCCTAGGGTCAAGCTTGGGAGTCACTAACACACACGCACACACACACTTTTTGAAGGCTGTGTGATATGTGTGTGTGTGAAACCAAAACAAAATACGAACACGACACATTCAATCAGACACTGCGGTAGTAAATATTGTTCTGTAGCGTGTGTGTATGTGTGTGTGGGGTGGGGTGGGGGAGGTGTCTCTGCCACTAGAGAATACCACAAGTGCATTGTGCACAAGTGGTGCTGCGGCTGCACACACAGAGCGGCGGGAGTGCTTCGAAGCACTTCTTTTAGAGAGACCGAGGTAGTGTTCATTTACCAGTCCACGATGGCAGATGCATCTATTGTTTATGAAAAATGTGAAACATTCCATGGTTTTGCCATTGAAGCCTGCCGCCCCCTGTGTTTGTTTAAAAGCCTGGAGGTCGACAGTATTTCCTAGACATGGAAGGTTTCCCTGTGCTCGTAATTGGTATTAGTCCACTGAGAAACCATATCAGCTATATTGCATGTCCCATTTTTTTTCAGAACCACGCAGCTGAGAGGAACATACATGTCCTTCATGTGTGGACAGCTAGGTAGCTCTGTGGATTACTGCTGTCAAAATCTGCATGTAGTCTGAAAAGATGTGACTCCCAGCAAAGCCAACCCAGTCTTTCATCCTTCCAGGGTTAATAATACGAATACTACTATTATTTATGCTGCAGTCATGCCGCTAAAAATGCAATTACAGGAGCTATATAAAGCAAGTTATTACTGTGAATATCACATATGCAGTGGGAAGTTATGGAACCTCCAGAGGGCCTGTTGAGTTTCATTCACAGCACAGGGGGATGTGTAGAAGCCTCTTAAGTATTGGAAACTTTCTAAATATTTGCGCAAGATGTACAACAAATGTAAACTTATTTATTCTTGCTTCTTGTAGTACGAGGTGCTGGACATGTCACGTGGGTGCTGGAAAGTGGGGCGGTAGAGCCCCCACTCGAGTGTTGTCTTAGTCTTCATTGAACTACCTGAGAGGAAAGGCTAGACTCACTCTGGCCCATAAATTCACATTTTAAGAGAGACCTCAACACAGACACCAAGATCCGCTCAGGACTTTCGCCATTACACGCGAGACTGCGTGCAGGAAGTCCGTGACTTGGTAATGCGCAGCATTGTCTGTAAACAAGAGGTTTTGTGAGGCAGCAGCCTTGCCCTCTGACCTCACTCTGACAGCTCCGTGGAGCCGACGGGGGGGGGGGGAGGAAAAGAGAAAGGGGAGGGATGCGCACGCTGTGTAACGCCAGCTTCCGGGGACAGGAGATGTGCACGCGTACGGAGGGCACATCTCCTGTCCGTATGCGTGCCATCTCCTGTCTCCCTTCGGCACAGAAAGCGGCAACAATAGATCTCGCCAAGGCGAGCAGCGCACATGAGCTGCGTCGCTAGGCGAGACCTAAAAATTATGCTACTTCCAGAAATGTAAGAGTAGTAAGGTAGTTCTCAATTTAAGACTGCTTCCCTCAGCCAATTAAAGTAGACCCCAAACCAGGGTTGTGACCTCTTTATCCCTCTGAGATGGTGCAGCTGCAAAAATGGTACAAAACTGGTTAGAAACTCGGATGAAAATAGTTGGTGCCTGGTACCAGGTCTCTTCCAAAGAAAGTGAAACAATATTTCCTGCAAGCGATTTCAGGCTTGCTGTTCAAGCCTTCAGACTCTGGCATCTAGATGTTCCATGGTCTTCCAGACGCCACACTGACACCCATCCTACACCCAGCAGGTTGTCTCATCCAGGGCCTGAAGAAACATGATCACATTACTCCCATCCAGATGGAACACTGTGGCTCCCCTTGATTTCTTGCACCATCTTCTAAACCAGCTGCATCATCACGAACAACAACCCTGCTTAGCTTACCTTCTGTGGTGGTTCTTGGTACACCCACAGCCATGGGGCCATAAGGCATCAGACTAAGAAGTGTTACAAAGTAATAAACAAGGCACCAGGCCTATTCCATCTATGCACCCAGGCTCTGGAATTACAGCCCTGTATCCATCAGTACATACCCAATGCCGCTCCAATTAAGGAAAAAGTTAAAAACCCACTTCTTTAAAGAATCACAATCTATTAACTGTCCACAAACCAGCTACCTCTCCTATCACTCATTAACAGTATTCTTGTTTTTTACTCTGTCTAGAATTCTGCAGCTCTTTGGCTAGGTTTGTCATATTGAAATACCATATGCATACATACAGGATAGGCAGCTTTGGAGCACAAAAGCCCAAGCAGTGTTTGCCTTTGCTCTTTTTTTAAATGTAATTCTTTATCTTATTAAAATGTGTTACATTACTACACCATACATTAGAAGTAGAGCAATATGTTCAGGAGGCCCCAAGAGAACCGCAAGGAAAGACAGAAAAACAATTGGTTGAACAGTATTCCACATAAATAAAGAATATGCCTTTTAAAATTATGTAAGGGTTTATGGTGTAATGTTAAGAAAAGTATGAAGAAAGATGCTTTTTTCAGTGATTTTATTTTAATTGTATGTTAAAATCTTGTTACCAAGCCTAACTCTGTCACTGTAACCTTAGGTTTTTGGCAAATGTGTGAAATTACTCTATGTACACATGTTGGTGCATAGAATTGACTCTCTTGTGTCTAACCACTTAATGCTGTATTGTTTAACTATGACTCTTATGAATCCCCTCATGTACCTCTTGTAAACGTTATCACATAACATGTACAGCGCTCTGTTACCTTCGAATCTAGCCAGCGATATATAAAACTCAAAATAATAACATATAAAACTAAAAAAAATAATAATACTCAGTTCACAATGAAAAAACATTGTATGGTCAAGCTCAGTTGTTGGCTTTGGGTGCCTTAGGATTTTGGAGAACTTACAATCCCTATATTTTCCCCTCAACCAGTAGGGTCAAGCAGACGTAATCGTATATTGCTTTTGTAAATCAGCTATTGTGACAAAAAGTTACAGATGAAAATATTGTCACAAATAGCTGTTTTTTTCCTACGCATCAATATTATTTTGTTTGGTTTCTTTGGTAAAACATTGAAGGATCTACACATATGACCCCTTGCTGAATTCGGAATTTTTGACTACTTGTCAGAAAGCTTTCCTGGATCACCTATTGGTTTCACACTAGTTTCCACCCCAAACTGGAAGTATGTTGAGAGCACACAAAACAGGAAAGGATTGGCTACCTCTTTGAAAAATGCCAAAACTGTGGTAAAAATTTTTTTTTTTTAAATTCAGCTCTGCATGTTCCTGAAAGTTGGGAAGATGGTAATGCAAGTAAATCGTTTGTTGATGCAATTTTTAGGAAAAGAAATCAGACACCTTTATCTAGAGCACTTTTTTCCTATTTTTCCCACAAAACTTATAATGTGGCTAAATTTTGCCTATTTTCTCAGTTCCCCTCCAGGGTAATCCACAAACCCTCAAACAAATATTCAAGGGATTTAGGCAGAAAGCTACCACACCTGCCATAAAGAGTGGGGGCAGTAATTTGAATGCTTAGCGTGGTGCATAGAACCAGAAGCTCAACCCCTTTCAACTTCTCGTGGAGAAGGCTCCAGAATTTGAATACATCTAGAATGGTTCAGCACCCTAGAAAAACATGTCACTTGTATTTGTTCATGAGCTCAGCCCAAAAAGCTTTTTTTTTTTTTACAAGCGATGAACACATAAAATCCATATTTTTTACAATACACAAAATTCTTTAGGTATTTTTTGTTGAGAATTCTTTATTCATTTTCTTCCTTTAGTATCTGACTTAAAACTGTACTCCAGAAACCCTGGTTAACTTTCGAATCCCTATGATGTTGGAAAAAAGGATGGAAATGTGTGGATACCTTATGTGGAAAAGAAGTTATAGTGCCCTATGCGTGAACAACCGCAAATTGCCAAAAAGGGCTCAGATATGGGGGTGAGACCAAGCAGTTAAGGGGTTAACATGTTGTGAGTGATGTAATATGTGAGGTCATAAGCAGGGCATGACAGGGAGCAACTTATATAGCTAGTTCATTAAATAATAGATGGGGGAATCTCATTAGTTTTGGGGTTTTGTTATTTTGTAACTATAACTGCATGTTAACTGTGTCTTTCTGTGAATTTTGGTTTATTTTTAACATATGTTAAGATCATATTACCAAACCAATCTATAACATAACTCTAACCATTATGTATGTATATTATATAATCAGTAACTCACCATGATTGCTGGCTGTCATTTTCAGTTATAGGTCAAACCTATTGGATTTGTAAACCCTTTTCATCCTGACTTTTATGAGGTAACTGTCAGAAAACTAAGAACAATATAGAAGGGTGATCAATTTCACAGGAAAAAAGCAAGGTCACGAGTATTGAAAAGTATAATGTAATATTTCCCAAAGATGTTGGGTTGCATTTGGTTCCCACGTCTCACACATGCTTTTGAAGATTTATGCGATAATTATGCATTGATATTTCCAATTGCTCTACTACAGTTTAGTTTTGGGAATTCTACCTTGGAACAATTATTCTTCTGATGATTTCTGTGTAGCTTTATCCATCTGTTGGTTCTGTTAACCTTTCATGCATTCTGTCATTTTGTCAGCGGGACTTGCGTGGATGGGGATGATATACTGGACTTTGGCAGATTTTTACAAAGTTAAAGCACTACACTAAACAAATCCCGCACCAATTTAGAAAAACTGAATACATTTTGATTAATTATTTGACACCAAAACAACAAAAATCCAATCAGTATAACCAGAGATATTGAATTTTAGTAATTTAAATGAAAATAATGCTTAAAAGCACAAAATACCAACTGTTGTTATCTGGTCGTGTTAGACCAGGACAAAGTCACAATGTTAATCCCCCTGTGATGGAGCACGGGCCAAATACAGGGCCCTCTGAACAAAGTACCTTAAATCCTGGTTGTGGATTATTCAAGGTCCCCGTCGAGGATGTGGTGCATGGAGCTGAAATGCGAGGAACTGATTAGTCGTTGAGGATGCCATTTACGGGCTGCTTGCAATGTGAAGTCCTGCGTCAAGGAGGCGTCGCGCACCTGCGTTTCCAAGGAGCTGTAGGCTGTGAGGCAAAGCCCTGTGTTGTTTTAGAAGAGCTGTCGACGAGGGACTTGCGATGTGAGGTCCTGAGTTGTGGATGCGTTGCACAGAGGCACAGGGCTTTCTTACATGATTAAGGTCTTTGCGGGTATGTGGTACTGCAGAGAAGAGTGCATAAAACCCTTCTTCATATGTATGGGATACTGGTAACTTGTTGAGGGGGGTGGAACCCTACTCGAGCTGCAACCACAATTCTTGTCAGTGTGAAGATGTCAGTGTGAAGTCACAGCCACCCCAGATTAACCTGTGAATAACCCCCTGATAGCTTGGCACAAAAGCAGTCAGGCTTAACTTAGAGACATTGTGTAAAGTATTTATTCAGCACTTCGAACAGTAAAAAAGGGAAAATACAACACAAGAAAAACCCACTCTTATTTAGAAAAATAGAGTAAAATTTAATCAATTGTTTGAGACCCAAAAAACAAAAATCCAATTAGTAGAACCGGAGATATTTAAGTGAAAATAGTGCCTAAATGTGCCAACTGTCGTTTCCTGGTCAGGACAAAATTCTTAGTTCAGGCCAACCATGATGGTGCGTGGACTGGATGCAGGTACAAAGTTGAACAAAGTACCGTAAATCCTGGATATGGAGCACTGCGAGATCCCATGCCAAAAATGCGTCGCATAGTACCAAGTTCCAAGGAGCTGTGGGGCTGTGATGGGAAGTCCTGCATCAATGTCAAAAATGCTGTCTACGGGGGGCTTGAAATGTAAAGGAGGATGCGTTGCACAGTGGCAGTTCTGAGGAGATGCATTGCTCTGCGTCGATGCTGACCTAAGGTTTACAAATGGGCTGGCAGAGCACCTTCAGGCTCACTTCCAAGGGTCCAGGACTGGAGTGGCATCACTTGGGGTAGGGGGTGTAGGACTTCCAGCAGACAGAGTCCAGGTTTTGGGTTCAAGGTGGTTGGAGTCTTTTCTGTCCATGAGGCTGTGATCAGGAGGTCAACCATACAGCCCTTAGAGTCACTTGTGGTCCTGAATTCAAGATGCAGGTCCAGTCATATTCACTCAGGCAGCAGGGCAGCACATAAGTCTTTCTGTGTCTTCCTCAGGTCCAGAAATGTACTGAAGAGTTGGGTCTGAGTATACAATATTTATACCTGGTGCCAGCTTTGAAGTAGGAGAAGGTTCTGGAGGTTTCCACCCCCAGAGGTGTTTGTTATATCCTGTCTCCCTGCCCTGGAACCAGGATGCATAGGGGAATAAAGACTAGTGTCAAACCCTTTGTGAGTATGTTCAGACAGAGGCTTTGTGATGTGCAAGTGTGGTAGGTGACAGCTTCTTCCCCCCATCAAGTCAGAGATGGCCCGTCCTGCCAATTCTGCCAATACCTATGCCCCCTTTGTCTCACTGCCTGGAAGCAATACACCAAGACCAACTGCCAGCTAAACCTAATCTTGCAACCCTGGATATATGCTGCAGGCACCAAAGAGTTAGGACATGACTGTGACTTAAAATCCGACTTCACCATTAAAGATGGGTTTAAATTGCAATTCTTTAGACACCAAACTTGACATACTTGCTTCCAATTGAAAGTTAGCACTTATTAAATGAAATAAGGTAACCAATGTCATCGTAAGGGAGAGGTAGGCCTTGCAATAGTGAAAAAAACATTTAAGAGTTTTTCACTACCAGGACATGTAAAACCTAAAAGTATATGTCTAACTTTTTAAATACATTGCACCCTGCGAACTGGGCTGCTTAGGGCATACACTAGAGGTGACATATATTTATAAAAGAGAAAGGTTCAAGAATGGCAAAAGTTTTATTTGACCAAATGGCTGTTTTAAACTGTACACACAGGCTGCAATGGCAGGACTGAAACACGTTTAAAAGGCTACTTAAGTAGGGGGCACAATAAGTGCTGCGGGCCCAGTATTCCCTTTTTTTTTTACAGGTCCTAGGTACATGTAGTACCTATGTACTAGGGACTTATAAGTAAATTAAATGCTCCAATTGGGTGTAAGCCAATGTTACCATGTTTAACAGTCCTTTTGTGACTATCTAATGTTTTGCTTCTTTGCTTCCTTTTTTTTTTTATACATTTCCTTCCTCATTTTGCTTTCGTGAAATGGAAACAATGTGTGGGTAGTAAATGCAAATCAAAAGAACAGAGTGATATTCATCTCTTCGGCTGAAAGGGAAAGACTCTTGCACTTTGCAGAAGTCCCTTTCACATGGAAAGAGGCAAGATGTTGCTCCCAGTGACAGTCACCAAGCATACTGTTAAGAAATCAGACCTGGTGGTTGCTACTTAAAGGCCATCTACTCTACGATCTGCCAGAATGTAACCAATAAGGTCAAAAATGGCCTTACTGTGAGAGGAAAATGGATATATATATATATATTTATATATTACCCACTGGTGGTCGCCAGTAGGTAGTTATAGTTAGGACCTCGTTTCAATTAAAAAAGCGTTTTTTGTTTTGCCAATAGCTTTGGCATCGTTTGATGAATCGTTGCGAAATTTTCAAAACTAATGGCCCGCTCAGGTCAGCGCCTGACTTGAAAGTTTCAGGGTGATTCGTCAGGGGGGGGGGGGGACGAGAAAGAAGGGGGGTCTCAAAACGCGTTTTCCCCATGTTAATTTCCATAGGAACTTTAGACACGGCTTCAGCCCGAACTGCTAAACGGAATTATACCAAATTTGGCAAAAATGTAGGTCTTGGTCCAGAAAGCGACCTTTGCTTTAAATGGTGTAAATCCGTTCAGTAGTTCCTGAGAAATAAAAAAAAGAAAACTTTCGATATCTGAGCACCGAGGAGGAGTCACGACTCCTCGAGCACGAGCTTCACTCTGATTGCCTGCCAACACTCCATACCAGGAAGTGTTGACACCCATCTTTACAAAGAGGCCATTAAGCACGCTAAAGCTTCCCACTATGACGCACGGATTAAAGAATCCTCCAATTCCGCCAGGGAATCCTTCTTAATAGTAAAGGAGCTGCTGAAAGTACCCAACACCCCTCTCTCCATCACCCCCCGGGTCGACCGAAGTAATGAACTTGCCTCATACTTCAATGACAAAATCTCCCGCATCCTGGCCTCCCTTCCCCCGCCCGGCCCTCGCAGCCACCTGGCCAGCCGCTCATCCCCCGGCCTGAGCAAAAGCAACCCTCGCCCCCCCACACTTACTACACTCCGGCCAGTAACCCTCACAGAGGTAGAACGAACCTTGACTAAAATGAAAAGCGGGTCCCCTCTGGACCCGGCACCCATCAGATTCCTGAAAACCGTGGCCCCTTTCATCGTTCCCACGGTCACGGAGCTTATCAACAGCTCGCTGGACCAGGGATCTGTCCCTGACAGCTGGAAAAGTGCGGTGGTAAAGGCACTTTTAAAAAAAACCCAGCTTGACCCAGCGGACATGTCAAACTATCGGCCAATATCACTACTTCCCGGAATCAGCAAGGTAGCCGAGAAATTGGTCAACGAACAATTATCTCAGTTCCTTGAGACCAATAACGCACTACGACAATCCCAGACTGGATTCCGCCCGGGCCATGGCACAGACACCGCCCTTCTTGCCGTTATCGAAGAAGCAAGGCGCATCCTGGATTCAGGAGGGTCAGTGGCAGTGATCCTCCTGGATCTCAGCGCAGCCTTCGACACAGTCAACCATCGTGTCCTTCTTCATCGACTCGCGGCAGCAGGGCTCTCCGGGACGGCCCTTGGCTGGATTGAATCCTTCCTCACTGGACGTACGTTCCAGGTATGGGACGATAATCACCACTCGTCCACCCTCCCCCTCACAAGCGGGGTCCCTCAGGGCTCCTCCCTGAGCCCGACGCTTTTTAATACATATATGGCCCCCCTTGAGGACGTGGTGACACCATTTAATATCAAAATGATAAGCTACGCTGATGACACTCAACTGGTCGTCTCCTTATCACAACTTATCGACCACCCAGAGAATCTGACCAACTGTCTCACAGAAATCTACAGCTGGATGAGTGACTCATCATTAAAATTAAATGGGTCAAAGACGGAAGTGATGCTCCTGGGGAAACAATGGACGACCATCCCCCCAGCAATCTGGCCCGACGTGTTTGGAGAAATCCCCCTCCCGAAGCGTGAAGTCAAGACCCTCGGCGTATGGCTCGAACCAGAACTCACCATGAAGACGCAAGCAACCAAAACCTCGGGTACCTGTTTCGGGCTCATGCGCACGACTCGCAAGATTCTCCCCCTACTGCCTCTTGCTTCCAGGAAACTACTCATCCAGGGACTAGTATTGTCCCGCCTGGACTATAGCAATATAGTCTACCTGGGAGCCCCTGAAGCCACCCTGACGAAACTGCAGCGGACACAGAACGCTGCAGCACGTCTGATAACCAACCTTCCCTCTAGAGTATCCGCCAGATCTGCCCTCAAGGCCATTCACTGGCTCCCTGTGCGCCAAAGGGTGCAGTTCAAAGCCATGTGCATGTCACATAAGCTGATCAACGGATCTGGTCCCGCGATCCTCAGCGGCATGATCACTCCCTATAAAGCACCCAGATCCTTACGATCTGAGAATGAGCACCTGGCCAGCGTTCCCAGGTGTAAAAAGGCACGTACAGGAGGACGACGCTTCTCTGTCCAAGCAGCCACTGGATGGAACGCCCTACCACGCTCCCTCAGACTTGAACCCAACTATTTGGCATTTCGCAAAAAGTTGAAAACACACCTATTCCCTAATTAATCGTCCCTCCTCCCTTCCTTTCCCTCAACTGGATCATAACCTCTATAGCGCGGGGATGCCCTTGGGTCACCAGGCGCTTTATAAATCGCTATTAAATTAAATTAAATTAAATCTTGTGACTCGGTAACCTAGTCACAAGAAAAGAGTAAAAAAAAGGTGAAAGTCACAAGAAAAGAGCAAAAAAAAGGTGAAAAACAAGAAAAGAGTAAAAATAAGGTGAAAAACAAGTAAAGGGGGCAGGGTACAAACACCCTGACCCCTAGGCCTGCTCAGGGGATCCCACTAGGACCGCCAAAGCCAAAAAAACCATTTTTTTCTTTTTTAGCAAGCGTCTGAATAATCCGGATGAAAAAATAAAAACAAAACGAAGCGTGGGCTCCTGTGCTTTGTTTTTGAAAACCTCTGGGTGGGCCAGGTCCCAGGGGCACTCACCAATTAACCTGCGGGGGCCCCGCAGCCTCTGAGACCGCCACCTCCGCAGGGCTTATTTAATTGCATGCGGGGGCACACGGCCTCCTACAGCCCCGGGGCCTGCCACCTTCCGGGGGCTTAAAAATAAATGCGTGGGGGGTCCCAATCCACGCCACGCTCCCCCAGGGCCCGCCACCTCCCTGGGGCTCTGATTTAAAATAAAAGAAGAGGTGTGAGGTGGGTAAGAGCCCCCCCCCCCCACACGCCCCGGGGGCCACCACCTCCCTGGGGCACATACTCATTTCAATGAGGGGGTCCGTAGCGGACCCCCAGGCCCTGGGGACCACCACCTCCTGGGGCGTTGAAAATGCTGGCAGGGAGCCGCGCGGCCTCCCTCCTGGAGCCCTTGATGGTCCTGGAGACCGACACCCCCAGGGCAGGCTCCTGCATTGTCCCACGGTACCCACCCCCGGGACATTGCTGTGTGCTATGGCAAGGCGGGAGCATGGCTCCCGCCCTGTCATAGCAAACTCTGCTTTGCTTCATTGAAGCGAGAGCAGGAAATCCTGCTCTCGCTTCAATGAAGCAAAGCAGGATTGCTTTTGCCCAAGGGGAGCTGCATGTCAGCAGCTCCCCTTATGCAAAAGCAATGCCGGCTCCCGTGGGGGCATTTGGGCTCCCCCTACGGACCCCAACGGAGAGAGCAGGGCCCTGGGGATGGGGTCCCTGGGGCCAGAACTGGCCTGGAAGGGGGGCCTCATGGCCCTCCTCCCCAATAATGAAAAATTAAATAAAATTAAACAAAAGGAAAGGCCGGCCCCGGGAAATGGGGTCCCCGGGACCATAATTGGCCTTAGGAGGGGGGGCATGCGGCCCCCCTCTAAATATAAATTAAAAAAATAAAACATTCTGGCTATGCCCCGGGGGATGGGGTCCCCGGAGCCGAAATTGACCTCAGGAAGGGGGCCACGCGACCTTCCCTCCTACGCAGCAAAATTCCTGAGCGCTGGTCGGAGGCCCAGCACCCTTTCTCCACCACACTGCAAACGCCACTTCTAGTTAAAGAAGTATTTGCAATGTTATAGGTTTCGCATTTGCGAGAGTTAGAGCTATTGGCAATGTAAATGTAAACGTTTCTTAATGTTTTTCGGAGTGGAGTGGATGTACATTGTGTGTAGTGGAATTATGTGGTAAGTTGCGCAGAGAAATTATGTGGATAGAAAGTATGTGGTATTTATTTTTTAGGAATTATGTAGAGTGGGATTATGTGTTATGGAGAATAATTATGTGGTATGGTAGTCTGTGTTGTGCAGTGGTAATGTCAGGTTTAGTCTTCCTCGTTTCAATAGAAGCTCAACTATGAACTCAATGAGACAAAAAAAAAAGGAATCATTGAGGAGCACTTCTGGACCTGGTCAGAGGTATGAGCAGGGCCACTGGAATTATGCGACTTTGGCTGCACCGACTTTCGCACAAATATACATTTTCCGCATTAGCCACATAATTGATCATCTGCTCCCTAATCTGTAGATTTGAACAAAAAAAAGCCTTGTTTCTAGCTCAAACGGCTCAAACGTTACCAAAAATGCAGCGACAAGTGTTACAGCGTGTTGGAAGGCCATTTGCAAACCTAGAATGGTCACCTGTTATTGCTAAATGTGGGTGTTAAATTGGTACTAATGGTGTGCAAGCCACTCTTGCTTCCTTCTGTGCCTCTCTTGTCTCTTTCTGCATGTCTGTTGCTTCTTTCTGCACATTGCTTTCTTTTTCTGCACTTCTCTTGCCTCTTTCTGCAAATCTCTTCTGTGTTCTGCATCTCTCTTGCCTCTTTCTCTGCATGTCTGTTGCCTCTTTCTGCACTTCTTTCTGCACTTTTTTTGTTTCTTTCTGCACCTGATTTGCTTCTTTCTGTACCCCTCTTGCCTTACTGTCCACCCCTCTTCCCTCTTTCTGCACTTCTGTTGCTTCTTTCTGCACCTCACTTGCCTCTTTCTGAACCTTATTGCCTCTTTCTGCACCTCTCTTGCCTCAGTCTGCCCACCTGTTTCCTCTTTCTGCACCCCTTTTGCCTGTTTCTGCAAGTCTCTTGCATCTTTCTGCAGTTCTTGGGGAGTGTGGCTACAGCACGAGATGGAATGGCTGCCTGCTAAGGGAGCTCCATCGGCCAGGCTGCACAATCCGGCAAATACCACTGTTTAGGAGCGTCTGCACCGATAAAACATTACTATACTGGCTGAGGACTGCCCCAGGCACGATCAGCAGAACTCTGGAGAGATTTGGCTGGCGTGAACCCACCGGACGGAGAGGTGACACAGCAGCCGGACCTGACTGAAAATGGTCGCCAGGCCCTGAGTGCAGCTGGGGTGCCGGGCCTTGAGGGGCTGAGCGGACGGTGCGCTGACCCTTGACGTGCTGATTTGCGGCGCCCTCGGGCTGCGGGCCTGGCTGTGGCTGCCCTGGAATATATCCTTTAGTGGCGGAGCTTGGGGGGCATCATGAGCCAGGGTGCCGACCGGCGAGAGGGCGCTCCGGAGACCTGAGGCTGGCGATGTGGAGCGGTGCCCTGGAGGACACGGCGGAGCGGTGGAACTGCCTGGTGCTGTACATGCCTCGGGATCCTGCAGTGTTGCGGTGAGTGGAGCGGGGGCGGCTCGCTGCGCTGGGTGCAGGCAGGCTCGCATGGACGATCAGGGCATCCTCGGACGTTAGCTCCTGGGGGGCTCGGGCATGCCGGAGCAGGTCGGCGGGGCATTGAGGCTGCTTCTGCTCCCTTGCCGGTGGGATGTGCGGCCTAGCTGTGCTGCTGAGGGCGTGGTGGTGCTGACGGTCTAGATCTAGGGACAATCTGGTCTGCCTCGGCGGGCCGGAGTGCCTGGGGCACTGTTGGTGGCTCCGCTGTGGGCGGAGGTTTGGTGCTGGGTTCTGTATACTGGGACTTTGCGGACTGCCAAGCCTGCATGCCACTGGGACTGATCTCTGGGCTTTCGTCTTGGTGATTGACCAGCTGCTTGGAGGGTGCATTGCGGTGACCTGAAGGCCCGAGCTGGCTCGCGAGAGGAGCTGGGTACAGGAAAGCGCAACTATCTGAAACAAGAGGGCTCTTTGGGCGCCCTGTGGAGCCCATACTGGTATGACTTGAACTTGTGGCGGCCTGAGCTTATCTTTTGGTTGTGTGATCTCCGCAGTGACTCCCGTGGGGATCGTCAGTGCATCATTCCTCTGCGCCTTGCCTGATAGCACCATTTGCTCGCATATAGCTGCAGGAATCCTGGCAGGGCCTTAGGCGCCCGCTGAGGACACGTGGAGTGACTGGTGCCCGGGCGAGGGTTGGACGCTGACACTATGGGAAAGCCTGACCCCAAGCAGCAGAAAATCCCATTCAAAAGCAAGTGTGCTACGTGCGCAGTGGAGACCATGGCGGAGCTTGCTGCGACTCAGAGTACGTCGGATGCTGCTGAGAGCCCGGAGCATGATACGAGAACCATCCTGCTGGAACTGCGCTCGGGCCTGAAATCCATAGACAGCAAGATCGACGCACTCGCCTCTAGCTTAGATGTGGTGAAAAAGAAGGTGGACGCACATGAGTATCGACTGGAAGTCCTGGAAAACAGGCTCTCGGATACACAGGACTCGCAGGCGGAGTCGCGCACACAGATCCTATATATGGAAAAAGTGTTGGAGGTCATAAAAGCTAAGAACGAAGATTTGGAAGTGCGATCCCGCCGGAACAACCTGCTCTTAATTGGCCTACCAGAGTCGATGGCAAAATAAACAAGCATTTGCAATGCAATAGGTCTCGCATTTATAAGAGTTTGAGCTATTGGCATTGTAAAATTACAATGCCTTTTATTTATGTTTTGGTTTTAAAACAAATAAAAGGAATTGTCATTTACAATGTCAGTAGCATAAACTCGCATAAAAGCAGTGTGTGGAGTGCAGCAGTGTGCGGCGTGCAGCAGTGTGAGGCGTGCAGCAGTGTGCGGCATGCAGCAGTGTGCGGCGTGCAGCAGTGTGTGGCGTGCAGCAGTGTTTCGTGTAGCAGTGTGAGCCATGCAGCACTGTGTGGCGTGCAGCGGCGTGCAGCAGTGTGCGGCGTGCAGCAGTGTGCTGCGTGCAGCAGTGTCGTGCAGCATGCAGCAGTGAGTAATGCAGCAGTGTGTGGCGTGCAGCAGTGTGCGGTGTGCAGCAGTGTGTGCCGTGCAGCAGTGTGTGGCGTGCAGCAGTATTTCATGTAGCAGTGTGTGGCGTGCAGCAGTGTGTGGCGTGCAGCAGTGTGTGGCGTGCAGCAGTGTTTCGTGTAGCAGTGTGCAGCGTGCAGCAGTGTGCGGCGTGCAGCAGTGTGCTGCGTGCAGCAGTGTGTGGCGCACAGCAGTGTGTGGCGTGCAGCAGTGTGTGGCGTGCAGCGGCATGCAGCAGTGTGTGGCGTGCAGCAGTGTGTGGCGTGCAGCAGTGTGCGGCGTGCAGCAGTGTGAGGCGTGCAGCAGTGTGTGGCGTGCAGCAGTGTGTGGCGTGCAGCAGTGTGCGGCGTGCAGCAGTGTGTGGCGTGGTTTGTAAACAACAAGAAAAGCGGACATCAAAGGAAGGGTGGGAGGGAACGAGCATATGGGGTGTGAGTTATAACTAAAGTTAATTGTTGTAAGAGGGGATGCAGGAAGTGAGGCTGAGCGCGCGCTGGCGAAAGCAGTCTGCTGCTTTCAAGTCCGATGCCAGATGCCAGCTTCGTGCTTGAATGCCTCACATGCACTGGCCATAAACCGCATTCCTAAGGTCTTGTGCCCCTTACTAAATCTCTCTGAATGCGTGAGGCGGTGCACGCGCAGGAAGTAGCTGGTGGCAAATGGAATGTGAGTGGTTGTGCGCGTAACCGCCACCCGATCCGCCTGGGAAGCCTTTGGGAGCATTTTCTGAAGCCCCTACATAAGTCGCGCTGAGCGATCGCTTACGCGATAGCCAGGCGAGACCTAAAAATGGACCCTTTCATTGGCAATTTGTTGCGGGAACTGTTTGCCCCTGTGCTATCTACAGTTATGATTATGGTGAGGGCGCACCGGTCGTTGGGCCACCAGCCCAAGCCGGGAGCGCCGCCGTGCCCGATCATTGCACGACTTCTCAATTATGCGGACAGGAATGCTATCCTGAGGGAGGCCAGAGCCAAGAGTCCCATAAATCACAAGGGAAACAATTTATCCTTCTTCCCGGATTACACTCCGGTGGTGCAGGCGGCCCACAGGGAATTTGTGCCGGCAACAAAGATTCTGCAATCTGCCTCTGTCCCGTACGCTATGTTGTATCCCGCTAAATTGAAAATAACTCATGATGGTCAGGCGCATTTTTTCACAGACGCTAAGTCTGCCTTGAAGTTCACATCTGTAACAACAGATCTCACCAGGGGAAGCCCGGCCACGTTACTGAATCCTGACGATGCGGACAACTAATTGGTGTTCTGACATATGTAGAGCTGTGTTGAGCAATGTGAATGCCTCTCACGATGAGGCTGATGCGAGCTCCGCTACGGGGCTGATGCAGTTGGGCTACATGTTTCTGAATAATGTTATGCTGTTTGTTGACTGCCGGGGATCCCGGTTGTGGAATCTATTTGTGACTTGAGGTGCATTGGTGGGACCGACTGTTACAGTCTGGCCTCTTCACCGCAAGGTGGGTGTGTGCCACCATTCCCTCTCCCCCAGCGAGTGTTCCCACTTTTGCATAGTTCCTCTATGGAGGTTTGGGTGTTTGGTAGGGTGGGGGGGAGACAGACTCGACCTAATTGGGAGGTTGGAGTGGGAGGGGGGAGGACGGGTAGGGGGATGGGGTATATGTTGCTTTTTGTTTTGTTTCATGAGATCTTGATGTCTACACTGGGAGATGGAGCTGAATGTGGGTCTGGGCTGGGCGGGTTTGCTACTCAGGTCCTGTATGGGCCCACTCTCACTATTGGGTCAACTGACACTGCTGGTATCCACTATGGGTGACGGTTACAGACTACTGACCTGGAACGTCAGGGGACTGAACTCCCCAAAGAAAATTTGTCAGGTGTTTGCATACTTGTTCCTTTCAAAAAAGGAATTCAATTTCTTGAATGTAAAATCGGCACGCACTCCTGTAATATATACGCTCCCCAAAATCCACAAAAGTATTTCTAATCCTCCAGGCCGCCCTATTGTTTCTGCATGCGGCTCAATTTTGGAGCCTCTTGGCGCATATGTAGATTTCTTCATCAAAGACTTCATCCCTACCACTCAATGTTACGTTAGAGACTCAATGGCAATGATTAACATGATTGAACATCACCCTTTTGATCCTTTGTCAGAGACTCTATGCACTATGGACGTGTAGTCTCTCTACACTAATATTCCTCAGACAGCTGCCCTTCTGGTAATACAAAGGATACTGGAGTCACGCCCACGCCCTCATGCTGTCCCCAGTAATTTGATTCTACAGCTCTTAGAACTATGCCTTACTCGCAATTTCTTCATGTTCAACAATACCTTCTACCAGCAAATCAAAGGCACCACTATGGGTGCTATTTTTGCCCCAAATCTGGCAGTGCTCTTCATGGACCAATTGGAAACCAATGTCATTCTGACATCATCAAACCCCTTTTTTCCAGGTATTGTTTTTTGGCGTAGATACATCGACTATATCTTCATCATTTGGAGACAAGACGTCGATGTCCTACGTCAATTCCTACATTGGATGAACAACAATTGTTCTGGGTTATCCTTTACTATCACCACTGACACTGACTCTATAGCATTTTTAGATCTCACAATTTTTCACAAAGATGGCGAACTACTAACACGCCTGTACCGCAAACCTACTGAACGCAACACCCTCCTCAACTATGCCAGCAATCACCCTAGGGCTCTAAGGGATTCTTTGCCGTATTCTCAATTTCTGAGAATTAGGAGAAATTGCTCTTGTAAGGCTGACTACTTCAGAGAGTCAACTGTTCTGGCCTCTAAACTAAAAGACAGGGGTTGCCCAAAAAGAATTGTAAAAAATGCTTCTAAGAGAGCCTGGTATTGTCCCAGAGTAGTCCTACTGACCCCCAAACCTAAAAAAGAACTGCAGAGAATTGCATGTGTAACTGCTTTCTCCCTGGTATCTAACAAATTGAGAAAAACGATACTGCACCACTGGCCTATTTTGAATGCAGGCAGTCTCACCATCGACAAACCTCTATTCGCCTTCAAATAGAGTAGAAATTTGAAAGATCACCTTGTTAGAGCTGCATTACCTGTCACCTCCAATACTACTCTTACTGCTAGCTGGGGTCTGTCCCCCATCATTGGTCACTATAAATGTGGTTCTTACAATGTTTGCTTGTTCACCATTGAGGGCAAAAGCTTCACGTTTAAGAACATTACAGTGCACTGTCAATCATTCACCAACTGTAATTCATCCAACGTTATCTATCTCATCCAATGTCCCTGTTTGAAAATATACATTGGACAAACTACACAAAGAGTCAAGACCAGGATTTGTCAACACAGAAGTCGCATCCGATGCAAGACACTGAATGCACCTCTTGTCGAACATTTCTCTGACAACAATCACAGCGAAGACGATTTACGTTGGACAGTCCTGAACTCCCTGAAGCTACCACAAAGGGGTGGTAATATGGCACAATTGCTAAACAGAGAGGAACTAAAGTCAATCATCCTCTTTGATTCCATCAACAATGGACTCAATAGAACAGAGGACTGGACATCCTTGCTGTAAACAATTGTAATTCTGTAGTAACGTGTTTTTCACCTCAATCTCACTCACCCAATATGACTTCCATTTTCAGCTCATACTGTCCTAGTATGAAGCCAACCATGTAAGTGTATAACCACCATCGGTGCACACCCTTTAACCATTTTTCTGTAACACATTGTAATGTTACCTGCGGTTTTTGCAATTTCTCATATAAGTGTTACCGCTACATATATGCATTTACTCATCATGGTTACTAAATTGTTCCATAGACTGTAAATATAAATATGTATAGAATAGCTCTTTACTTTCCATGGTTTCAGCACATAAGAACCACGTTGCACCGTTGCATAAATTCCTTTTAGCTAGTACTTGCTTAAATTCACTTGACTTCCTTTTCACCACTTCATGATGTCCGCCATCGCAGCACCCCTTTCCATCATGGCCCCGATTTCGGTTCGTCTCGACCATATCGGTTTCACAGTTCTTCTTCTATGTTTTCCTCCCTCCGGTCCTGGCCACGCCACTACCTACTTAACATGCAGGTTGCCCTGTTGTTTTCCCGCTACTATGCCATAAGGAACAGCAGACCCTTGCTCTCTCCGGCTTCCGGTGACTCCATTGAGGTAAGCCCACGCCAGCATTCTCGCCTCGCCTGAGCAATCTCCTGCTCCCTTCTCCTCCCCACTCACTACCTTCTCCCGCGCTCACAGCTCCGGTACCTTTTACAGCCATTGCCCGCTGTATTAATTCTGCGCAACTCCCTCCGTCCACCCAGGCACTGAAGGATATTACTCTCCGGCCTCCCCGGCACCCGGTGACTCCATTGAGGTAAGCCCACGCCAGCAATTGCTTCTTCCCTCAGCAATCCCCTGCTCCAACCCTTTTTTCCCCCACTGACTACCTTTTCCCTCCCACAGCTCCGGTGGTCTCTACAGCCATTGCTCGTTTTTTCAATCCTGTGCTATTCCCGCAGTTGTTTCGCGCACCTAGGCCTGTCAGTCCGTTATTACCCGGACCTGGACTCCTCTCACTTCCATTGAGGTAAACATACCGCCCGTTCCTGTTTACTCCTCGCCATTGGCCCCGGGAATTGTTACTTATTCCCTTCCACCTCTTTTGTCCTAGGTTCGTCCTGGGACACTCCCGTGCCTCCCTCCCCGTACTGGGCACTCATAGAGCCTCATGCAAGGTTAGCGTACTATTTTACCTGCTAGCATGATACACCCTCACTGCGCCGTTTTCCGTCACTTTGGGACATCCCGTATTCTCGTCAATAGCGCCGTCATTGTCCACTGCGTAACATCTTCAGCTGTAAGAGCACCTTATCGGTCTACCCTTGACTAGACCACGTGCCGCAATTCCCTGTGTTGCCACCCCTATGGTACGATTAGGGACATCACTCTTACCGCCAACAGTTTGTAAATACACAATTAATGTGGCTTAATGTATCACTTTCACCACACGGTTTTTCCACAAAGACTGCGCGCTATAGCACTCAGCTAATACGGAATTCGTGTTCGCATGTAGCACAGCGTCATGCTCACTTCACCTTTTCCTTACTATTATGTGTATATATGCTCTTCACTACCTGAACGGTTGTCTACATGATATGCGTAATTAATGGTGGACCTTATTAAGTGTTTAATTCTATTTATCTTCTCCTCTTTCCTCCCCTCCTTTTTCCTGTTTTAATTTTACAGGCTTTTAAATTTTATCAGGCAACTGTTTAGTTTCTAGTCCTGATGATGATCCCACTGTATTAGAAGCTAGGGATCGAAACGTCGACTTGTTTAGCAACACCGCAATTTAACCATTGTGTAAACTATATTGTGGTGTCTGTTGGTATGAGCTTACTTAAGATTATTGTGTAATGTAAGCCACCTATTGCTCCCAAAGTTTTTGCCTGCTATTTCGTCTTTTTTCCATTCTTTCAATTCCTTTTCTTCGAAGCTCGGTACAGGATTGTGCCCTTGTTTCACCTTTTGTTGTTTCCTTTATTCCGCTCATTCCCAGTGTATTGTTTTGAATAAATGTTCCTCTGTCCGGCTGGACATTGGAAGACTTTCCATAGTGCTCATTGTAGTCTATGTCGAAATGGTTTCACTATCTACTCTTATGCTAAGGACCTTTGTTCTTCAAAATAAATGCATACTTGTCCCGGCATGGCACACACATTGCTTTACTTCAGGAAACACATTTAGCCAAATATACGGAGCGTGGCATTGCACTTAAATGGGCCGGATATAGGCTTGCTTCTTCATACTCCTCATATGCTCGGGGTGTGCTCATTTTGATTAGACGAGATATTGCATTCACTCTACTGCGCACACACAGACGATGAGGGGCGGTGTGCAATGCTGCAGGGTAAATTGGGTGGCTCTCTTGTAACCATAGTAAACCTGTATGGCCCTATTGCAGATGACCCAGAGTGCTTCTATAGGATGTATTCCAAGTTAAGGGAATGGCCTGATGCACCCCTGATGTCGGGGGGGGGGGGATCTCAACACCTACCTGGACCCTGACCTAGATAAATCTAATCCTCTAACAAACCGTACCCCCAGAGTGGCTCAGTGTGTTCATAATGCCATGTTGGAATTTGGGTTGATTGATGTATGGAGAGTGCGCAATTGCTCCCTTAGAGAGGGTACTCATGCAACACCGATGTACAATAGTTGGTCTAGGTTTGATTATTGGTTGCTGGGGGGATGCAGCTGAATGGTGATGGTGGTTGCTAACCTTCCACGTACACTGTCAGATCATAACCCCGTGAAACTTGATATTACGATTCCGATGGTAATACATCGCCCTTTTACATGGCGGCAGCGCTCAGAAGCGCTGTTAGATCCAGTATACGAGGCCACTGTTCGGACTGCCATAGAACAATATTTTGAACTGAACAAGGGTACGGTGGATAGCGCCTCAACATTGTGGGAGGCCTTCAAGGTGATAATTCGGGGAGTGTGCATAGGCACAACCGCTGGCATCGTGAAGGACCTCAGAACCCAACTGTCTAAAATAGAGACCACACTTCAAACTCTAGAACATAGCTACACTGTTGATCCGTCGGCCGACACTCTCTCGCGCTTACATGAGCTCATATTGGAATACGATACTCTAGCTGAAACTGAGATACGATATGTTTCCCGTAGACACGCGGCACGCAGATATGGGGAGGGGGAGAGACCAGGTTGTGATCTGGCGAACAAAATCAGGACTCGGTCGGAGCAACCTCATATCGATAAGATCACAAACCCTCTCGGGGGAGAACACTACAATCCGCTCTACATAACTGAGCAATTCCGTGAATTCTATGCTAATCTCTATACATCTAGAGGAGGGGCTGAAACTTCTGAGATGGAGAGCTATTTTGAGGGCGTGTGCTTGGTTATCAGATGCCCATAGGGACTACCTGAGTCAGATAGGTGCTGACGATATTAAAACTGCGATTAAAACCCTTCCAAATGCGAAAGCCCCTGGGCCTGATGGCCTCACTGTTGAATTTTATACAACGTATGCACACCTACTTGCCCCTTATCTGCTGGAGGTTTATGCTGAGGCGCATGACACTGGTGTTCTGCCCCCCTCGCTTCGACAGGCATTAATTATTACATTGCTCAAAAGAGATAAGCCCCCAGATCGGTGTGACTCATACAGGCCGTTATCACTGATTAATATAGACGTGAAAATTCTTGCCAAAATCCTTGCCACTAGATTACAGCCTCTGTTGCCCTCTTTGATTCTACCGAACCAGTCGGGATTCATTCCCAAACGCTCCACATCGCACAACCTGCGAACCATCTTCGCAATGCTCCACGTATTGGAACCGGGTCTGTTTGCGGCGGCAGTGTTGTTAGATGCTGCCAAGGCCTTTGATTCGATCGAGTGGAAGTATATGTTCTTTGTCTTGCAACGCATGAGGTTCGCATTAATTTTCATAAAGTGGGTTATGCTACTCCTGTATGCTGACCCATCGGCCCGTGTACGGGTGGGAAGTCTGACGTCAGAGCCCTTTGATATCGAGCGAGGCACCCGATCGGGTTGTCCGCTGTCTCCACTGCTTTTCGCTCTTGTGATAGAACCACTGGCATGTGTCTTGCGTCAAAGGCATAGGGAAACGGCCCTGAAATTTAACTATCGTCCTGTCGCCATTTCGCTATATGCGGACAACATGGTGCTGTTCGTCCGTGAGCCATCTCGGTATTTGGCGCAGCTCCTGAGAGAATATGTTCGCTTTGGCTTGATGTCGGGACTGACGGTGAACTGGGATAAATCCACCATTATTCCTCTGACGGAATCCACGTCCAAGCCAGATATGGAGTTCCCGCTAGTATGGTCTGCAGAACCACTTAAATATCTCGGAATCTGGATCCATTGTGATCCGGAAGTGGTTATTCGCAAAAGCTACGGCCGGGCCTGCAGCTCACTAGATCAGCAGATCGATTGCTGGGTAGCTCTACCGCTGTCTCTGGCGGACCGCATTGCGCTTGTAAAAATGGTGGTCTTACCGCACTTTTTGTATCTGTTTATTAACATTCCACTTATGCTATCGAAGGTTTTTTATTACACCCTTCGCACGGCTGTATTCGGATTGGTCTGGGGGGGCAAGCATGCTTGTGTGAGCTGGTCTGTCCTTACACGCGTTTATGAGAGGGGGGGGTTCGGGGCCCCGGACCAGCATGTTTACTATTTGAGTGCTCAGGCGCAGTATGCGTACTATTGGGTAAGGCCGCATGCATTCACCCCTCACGTGGCAGTGGAAGAGGGAGATGCCTTCCCTGTCCCTCTACATAGTTTACTCACACACAGGAAATCGGACATTAACACAATAGACACGACAATAGCTGCGTGGCAGACGATAGGTAGAATAGCCCACAAACTGCCCATATATGCCCCGGCCATGCAGATAGAGCACCATGCTGCGCTATCAGTGACCCACGGGGTGGGACCGATGCGGCTCTTAAAAGAGGCGGGCTTGCAGACGGTGCAAATTTTGTACCCAGGGGATCGTTTCACACCACAGACACCCTACAATACATAAGCAACCCCACGCTGCTGTTCCACTTCGCGATACATAGGCTGCGACACGCAATTAGAACGCATAATGTCACTTACCCCCTTTAGCCCCCTACGCTGCGATCCTTGCAACTAGTTCGAACTACCCCCACTAACAAGAAATTAATCACTAGGTTACATAGAATAATACATGATGAGAGCGGTGACGGATCTGACAGCAGCAGGGAAAAGTGGACTGCCTGAGTTCCCCGATATCGAGGAAGATTGGGAGCACATATGTGGTTTATCAGGAAAACTTGCTGTGAATGGAAATTTGCGTATAATACATTTTAAATATTTACATCAGGTGTACCACATGCCGATGAGATTGCACCGCTATGGACTGCGTGATTCTGGTCGCTGCGTGAGGTGTGGACATCCTGAAGCAGACTTCCTACACCTTGCATGGGTGTGTGGAAGGGTGGTTTGCTATTGGTCAGCTGTCGTGCGGTATATAACGGAAATGTCAGGGGTGGAAATCCAATGCTTCTTTCAGCAATTCTCTTGTCTCCTTTTGCACTTCACTTGCTACTTTCTGCACCTCTCTTACCTCTTTCAGCACCTCTGTTGCTTCTTTCTGCACTTCTCTTGGTTCTTTCTGCACCTCTCACCTCTTTCAGCACCTCTGTTGCTTTTTATTGCAGATCTGTTGCCTCTTTCTGCACCTCACTTGCCTTTTTCAGCATCTCTGTTGCTTTTTCTGCAGATCTCTTGCCTCTTTCTACACCCCTCTTTTCTCTTTCTGCACCTCCCTTGCCTTTTCCCTGTTTCTGCTCCTTTCATGCTTGTTTCTGTACCTCTCTTGCCTTTTTCTGTACCTCTGTTGCCTCTTTCTGCACTTCTCTTGCTCTTTCTGCACGCTTCACACCTCTTTCAGCACCTCTGTTGGTTCTTTCTGCACTGCTCTTTCTTTTTTCTGCACCTCACTTGCCCCAACCTGCACTTCTCTTCTTTCTGCATCCCTCCTATCTCTTTCTGTACATCTCTTGCCTCTTTGTGCACTCCTATCTTTTTCTGCACCCCTCTTGACTCTTTTTGCACCTCTGTTGGTTCTTTCTGCACTGCTCTTGCTTCTTTCTGCACCTCACTTGTCTCTTTCTGCACTTTTTTTGCTTCTTTCTAAACCTCTGTTGCTTCTTTCAGCAATTTTCTCCTTCTGCACTTCTCTTGCTTGTTTCTGCACCTCTCTTGCTTGTTTCTGCAACTCTGTTGCCTCTTTATGCATTTCAAGTGCTACTTTCTACACCTCTCTTACCTCTTTCAGCACCTCTGTTGCTTCTTTCTGCACTTCTCTTGGTTTTTTCTGCACTTCTCTTGCTTCTTTCTGCACCTCTCTTGCCTCTTTCAGCACCTCTGTTGCTTTATTCTGCAGATCTCTTGCCTCTTTCTGCACCTCACTTGCCTTTTTCAGCACCTCTGTTGCTTTTTCTGCACCTCACTTGCCTTTTTCTGCACCCCTGTTCCCTGTTTCTGTACCTTTCATGCTTGTTTCTGTACCTCTCTTGCCTCTTTCTGTACCTCTGTTGCCTCTTTCTGCACTTCTCGGGCTCTTTCTGCACACTTCACACCTCTTTCAGCACCTCTGTTGGTTCTTTCTGCACTGCTCTTGCTTTTTTCTGCACCTCACTTGCCCCAACCTGCACTTCTCTTCCTTCTTTCTGCATCTCTCCTGACTCTTTCTGTACCTCTCGTGCCTCTTTGTGCACCGCTCATACCTTTTTCTGCACCCCTCTTGACTCTTTTTACACCTCTGTTGGTTCTTTTTGCACTGCTCTTGCTTTTTTCTGCACCTCACTTGTATCTTTCGGCACTTCTCTTGCTTCTTTCTGCACCTCTGACTTAAAGGTAGTTTTAATACCCCTGCCCTATTATGTACTAGGGCCTTACAGGGGAGGTCATGCCAATCACAGGGGTACCCCAACCCATAGTGTACCCTAGTGTACGTAGGTGTTTTCACTGTATTCTAAGTGTCTTTCAGGATAACACTGGCTCCGGGCCTGGTTAGTCAGAGTCAATTACCACCAGTACCAGTCAGCAAAACGTTGTGGGTACAGGATGACTTTGCAACCAGGCCTCTTTCTGCACCTCTGCTGGTTCTTTGTGCATATCTCTTGCTTCTTTTTGCACCTTTCTTTGGCTTTCTGGACTTCTGTTGCGTCTTTTTGCATTTCTTTGGCTTCGTAATGCGCATTTCTTCCTCTTTCTGCAAATGTCCTACCTCTGTAGGAATAGTTAGAAATTAGCATTTAAAAAACCTTTGCAATTCACTGAAAAAAATATATGTTTCAGGGAAGTTATAGTTAGAAATTAGCATTTAAAAAAACATAGAAATTCACTGAAAAAAACATAGGTTTCAGGGACGTTATAGTTAGTTGGACATTTCACTAGTACAAAACCAGAGAAATTCGGTCGTTATAGTTAGTTGAGCTAACTATAACTCGCGCCCCCGCAATGCACTGCTGATGACGTCACATATTACATCATTCATGACATGGTCAGTGACATCACTAATGACATCACTGATGACATCATCCACGTGATAATCTGATGCACTTCCTCACACCCTAATATTACCTTTGATACACCCACTTTAAAATATAGACTACCATTTTTGAAACCATAGACACACCAATACCAGTTACTACATACCCACTCGCTGATTCCTAGATCTACACACACGTCCACTCATTCACCAATACATTGACTCATACATGTAGTCACTCATCAATAGAGCACTATCATTTGCACTCATACACCTATACAGACACTCACACACCACCACTCTTCCATAGAGTTACTTACACACCTAGTCAGTCATGCAAAAAATCAATCACACTGCCATTTACTCACCCATACAGTTATACATACACCACCTCACTTATTTATACAGATATTAACACATACTTACTCTCTTTTACAATCACTGATACAAGCACACACTCATCCATACAGCCACTCTCACAATCACTCACTCTCACATATCGTCATTTATATACTCCAACACTCACATATACTGCCTTTCACATATGTAGTTATTCACACATGTACCGCTGAGACATCCATTTACTCACCAACATACCCATACACACCCACCCATACAGCCCCTCACAGACGCACTCTTGAACCCAGTGAATCACCCACTCACACATCCATGCAGTGAGTCACACGCACCTCACCCACCCACCCATATAGACACTCATGTAGCTACTCACCAACCCATGCAACTGCTTACACACCAACAGACAGACTGATACAGATATTCACAGTTTAGTCACTAACCCATGCATTCAGTAAGACACGTTTAATCACTCACTTATACAGTCAGTCACACACCTACTAAATCATCCATTCAGACAGTCATACACCCACTCATTTTTCAATACACCTTGGCCTATATATATATAAAACATATTTAAACTTTACAGATACACACAGACAGAGGCGCGTTTGCAGAGTGGTGTAAAAAGGGGCGTGGCCTCGGACCACCTCTCTGCAACGCAGCTCTGTGGCGCATACTGGAGGTACCTGGTAGGCTAGTTGGCCCCCAGGGACCCTCAGTATTCAAGGCTAATTAATTCCAGTAGCGCATTTTGACTTTCGGAAGCCGTGGCAGGGATTGGAGGGTCATTTTAACAAACATACTTACTTTTACTGTTTTTAGGTCTCGCCTGACCCAGCGCATGCGCTGGTCTGGCGAGATTTATTGAGAGGGCTCCAAAAAGTACTACCAGGCCAGCCTGGAGCTACAGTGCATGTGCGCGGGGGCGCGCGCCGCGCTTTACCGCGATTACTTTCACTTTTGCGGCAGCACGGCCGCTTTGATGTTTGATCGTGATCGCGATCACTTTTACTTTCGCGGCCGCACGTCCGCTATGCATAGCCAATAGGTCTCGCTTTTGGAACCTTATAAGTATTTAGTTATGCAACTGTTGCATGGCTAAACACTTATAAGGTCCCAAAGGTGAGACCTATTGGTTATGCCAATGCTTGTTATATTTCCCACTTGTTCTGCACTATTGTAGCGTGGCATACTGTGGAGCTGTGTTCAATGCTCCAGGGGCACGTTTTTAATAATATCCTGCACGGAGGTTAGCGGTCCAGTCTATTTGGATGCTACCGTGCACGCCCAAGATATAAGGGGGCGGATGACGCGGCGCGTCAAAGGCAAACCCGTCTGTGCCCGTCCGTGTCCTGGCCGCGGCCAGCGCCAGCCATGCTGCCTGTGGTGTCCCATCATCCAGAATTGTTTGGTCCAAAGAGCAGCTACTTGCCTTCTCTAACATCTGGCTGCCCGGGGCCTATGTGTCTGGACCTCAGTTTGGAGGAGGGAAAGAGGTTGAACCCCCAAGAGTCCCATTGCAAGTCCTGCACATTCAAGCTGGATAATGGGCTTGTGAAAGACGGTGAGCACACTGATTATCCTGGGTTTGGGTCTATCATTGTATCCAAACCACCCTTCAGGCCCAATATCAAGGCATGTCTCATTAACTGTAGATCTCTCCAAAAGCATGCGAATGATATCTGGCTTACCTTAAAGACAAATGCTTGGGACATCATGTTTCCAACTGAAACTTGGTTGAGCGAGAGTTCCAACCCTGATATATCACTGGCGATTCCAGCAGGATACAGAATATCCAAGGCAAACCGAGCTTGAAATAGACTAGGAGGTGGCCTTGCCGTGATTATGAGAGAGGTTTGGGAGATCTCGCACAAGAGAATTGCAAGTATAGGGCAGATTGAGGCTTTGTCCTTCTGCATTAAATTCTCCACAGCCTCCTCAGTGGCCGGACTGCTGGTTTATAGACCCCCAAACGCCCCAGCCGCCCAATTGCTGAAACTTTATGACACTATCTCCGACCTTTCTCTTAGGTATACTAATTTCACAGTTCTCGGTGATTTTAATGTCTATATGGACAACGACAACTGCCCCTTAGCTGTCCAGTTGGCTGATACCCTCAAAGGGCTTAATCTGATTCAAAAGGTATCGTCACCCACCCATGTGGGTGGCCATATGCTGGATTTACTTTTTAACAATGATCATACTCTGCAGATAGTGGACCCCTTACCTATAACTTGGTCGGATCACTGGTTGATCTCTTTTAATCTATTGTGGAGTTTTCCTGTAATAATCAGACTACACCGGTCCTAGAGGATAGGAGATACTGGAGGAAGATCTCATCTGAATCGATGGGTTGTGAGTTACAGAACACCCCTCCCCAGCTTACAGGTGAACCAAGCCATGACACTTTAACTTTTAACTGTTGGGTTACCTCAGCCTTTGATAGAATTGCCCCAACCAAAACCATGAAATTGGACAGGAGTAAACCCTCGGCCCCCTGGTTTACAGCAGAACTCCGCATGGAGAAAAGCGCTTGTAATAGGCTGGAGCGTACCTGGCAAAAAAATTATGAGCTAGTGGCCAAGTGCACATACAAAGCAGTGCAAAGAAAATTTCACGGTTTAAAGCACAAGATCATTAGGGACTATGTCACTAATCAGATCAAAACCTCTGACAATTCTGCGAAAGAAGTTTTTAAGATAGTAAAGAGTTTTATCAATCCAGCAGCTCTGAAGAGTACTATCCCCCATCAGTGACTCTCTGTGAAAAGTTAGCTACCTTTTTTCAGAACAAAATCCAAGTTATTTACTTTTCCTTTCCACTTTTAGGACCACTAGACCAACTACCTCATACATCATGTCGTGCAAGTATGAGGTCTGTCTTTCGAAACTTCTGCATGGAAGCATCTCTGGGGGAACTTAATAAAATAAAAGCAGGCTCCCCGGCCGACCCCTGCCCCGCTAGATTCTTCAATCTGGAATTCTTCCTTAGAAACTGGGATTTATCCTACCGGTTGGAAAAATGCATTTGTCCAACCAATTCTTAAGAAAGAAGACGCTGATCCTGCAGAGCCCAACATTTTAGACCTATTTCCTTCCTCCCGGTTCTGGCTAAAATTCTAGAAAAAGAAGTTCAGAAACAACTAGGGGACTTCTTGGAGTTGAACCATTATCTGCACGACTCCCAGTCTGGATTTAGATTTGGTTATAGCACAGAGACTGCTCTACTTGAAGTCGCAAAGACTATCCGTGAAACTTAAGATCAAGGAAGCTGTGCGATGCTGGTGCTGCTGGACTTGTCTGCAGCTTTTGATATGGTGTCACACAGGATTCTCCTAAATAGACTTTAACATCTATGGGTGGCAGGAACTGTCTTGGCCTGGTTCCGCTCATTTCTAGAGGGGCGTATACAGCAGGTGACCCTCCATCCTCATGTTTCCACCTCTAGCCCCCTGGTGTGTGGGGTCCCGCAGGGCTCTGCTTTGAGTCCAACGCTCTTTAATGTGTATCTTACTCCCCTTGCAGCCATTATTGGGCAATGTGGGGTGAAGGTCGTCTTTTACGCCGATGACACGCAACTGGTGTTCTCTTTCAGAGATCACAGCGAGACAGCCTTTGTCAGTTTTAAGCAGTGTCTTCTTAATTTCTCGTCATGGATGAAGGATAGCTGCTTAAAACTGAACACCTATAAAATGGAGGTCCTGTTTTTTAATCAGTCCACCACCACTCCTTCAGAACTTTGGTGGCCGGCTGAGTTAAATCCACCTCCTCTTCCAGTTGCCTCTGCCAGGAATTTAGGTTTCAAGTTTGATACGCAAATGGCTGGCAAAGTGCAAATCTCCCATGTTTCCGCACAATGTTTTTGGAAGTTGAAGGCTCTACGGAGTTTCCTTCACTTTCTGCCTATGGACTGCAGGAAGACCGTGGTGCATGCTTTAGTCACCTCCCAGCTTGACTACGCGAATAGCCTTTATCTGGGTCTCCCTGAGTATCTGCTCAGAAGGCTACAGATTATTCAAAACGCGGCAGCAAGGCTCGTTAGGAATGTGCCATTGCGACACCACATTACCCCTCATTTGCGTAGTCTACATTGGCTGCCTGTGAAAAGAAGAATAGAATATAAAGCACTGGCCAATAGAGCAATGAATGACACTGGCCCGCAGTATTTGAGGCAGAGACTTCAGAAATACAGCAAGAATAGAGTACTTAGATCGAATGACCAGAAACTACTGTTTATGCCACGGTTTGCGAAGGCCAGGATTGGTGGCCGGGCCTTTTCGGTCAAAACCGCTAAACTCTGGAACTCTATGCCTGAGCATCTGAGGAAGACCAAATTGGAATCCATGTTTAAGAAAGCTCTAAAAACGTGGCTCTTCGGCCTACCATAGAGCCCCACGTCTCCTTGATCTCTCTTCATAGGTTAAATGCACTACTAGCACCGGCACACTTCCGTTGGAGGTAGCCGTGCGCTCTACAAGCTGTAATAATAATGATAATATTAATTCCCCAACTTACAACGCGCAATGGGGCGCGTTTGCAGAGTGGTGCAGGGAGGGGGCGGGGCCTCAGGCGAGATGCCGGCTTTTTTTCTTTATTTTGTTTTTTAGAAGGGGGGCTGTGTGCCCTCTTCTTTGACCATTTTTGGGGCCTTGGGGACCCCCATCCCATAGGGCCCTGACCCCTTTTTATAATTATTTTTTTTAAATCGGGATGGGGTTGCGTGGCCCCCCTCTCGGGCCAATTTCGGCCCCGGGGACCCCATCCTCCGGAGGCATGGCCAGACTTTTTTAAAATTCCATTTTCACTTATTTGGAGGGGGGCCGCATGGTCCCCCTCCTCAGGCCAATTATGGCCACAGGGACCCCATCCCCCGGGGCCGGCCTTTCCGTTTTTTTTATTGTTATTGTGCTAGCCTGCTAATACCCAGCTGGTAAAAACTCCCATGAGATGCTTTTAGGCTCTTTAATTGGATCTTGTCCAGGCATCAAGCTATTTTTAAAGCCGCATCTGAATAAAATGAACTGCATGGAAGCACATTATGAGCGGGATTAGTGGAATGTGTTTATTAACCCTAAATGTAGCACACACTGTATAAGGGGCACATTGAAGCAGGTTTCCCTATGTCACCCACTATCAATTTTAGATGCAAACCAATAGACAAAATTTAATTCTTTCAGATCCTTGTACAAGTCATGAACCAAAGTAAGAAATAATACGTACCGAAAAGCATCGATATATATAAAGCCCATGTGCCGCATAGCTATGAAAGCAGGAATAAAGATATGTGATGAATTCGTATAAGGACGAGTGAGATAGGTCCTCCATGAATTTGATAAGGCTTCAGGACATTTAACCGCAACATTTAAAAGAAAACAGTGGATAATACAAATAAAACATCCTGTACATTTAGGTACTCTTCTGTGTATACTATATGAGTGTATGTA
The DNA here is from genome assembly GCF_964204655.1 of Triturus cristatus. Taxonomy (NCBI): domain Eukaryota; kingdom Metazoa; phylum Chordata; class Amphibia; order Caudata; family Salamandridae; genus Triturus; species Triturus cristatus. The sequence continues at coordinate 92,014,158 of NC_140592.1, forward strand.
TATGTAAAAACAAAAGGGTGTTATACTTGCAAAATAATGTTATTACTATGTAATGCAATTTCCAACTGTTTTTACTACGTAATGCAATTTCCGTCTGTTTTTTCTTTACAGTATGTATGTAAAGCGCTCTGATACCTACAGGTCAAGCTAGCGCTATATAAAACTTTTAAAATAAATAAATAAAAGTTAGAAAATTCAATATGCATGTAATGAAAATATGTGTGAGGATATGTTTGTCTCTTCCAAGAAAAAGAGGTACTAAATAAGTAGAAGAAAAATTATGCATTAGGGTGGATTAGCAATTAATTTACCACCTACCCTCTCTTCTCCCCAAAAAATCAAAACTTTCATTGATTTCACATAAATACAGAATGTGCCTATTAAAATGATGTACGGGTTTATGGTGTAATGTCAATAAGAGTATGAAAGAAGATGCTTTTTCAATGTTTTTTTTATTTTTAATTATATGTTAAAATCTTAACTCTGTCACTTTAACCTTCGGTTTTTGGCTAATGTGTGAAATTACTCTGTGTACACAATTTGGTGCATAGAATGGGCATAGGGTACTCCCTTGTGTCAAACCACTTAATGCTGTATGTTCAACTATGACTCTTATAAATCCCCTCATATACCTCTTGTAAACGTTATCACATAACATGTAAGCGTTCTGATTATTATTATTCTGAGTTTTATATAGCACTAGCTAGCACTATATAAAACTCAAAATAATAATAATATTAATTCCTCAGAGAGTACTTAGTCATATGTATATTAATATTTCCCATACTCTAGAGGGTCACTGGTAAAACCCCATGCTTTGTATTAGCGTTGTACAAATGAGGCATTTACACAGGGCTGTAGGGGGAGGTGGGGCAGTTGAGGACAAGGTCAGACCATATTATTCTATGTTTTAGCCCCTCCAAATGACCCAGTCAGCTGGCTCAACATTTAGGAAAACTCTGTTCATCTAAAAAAAACTGCATTCACATTTGAATGTATACAATACAATGGAAAAATAGACGCATTGGAAGTAGAGGTGCTTCACCCCCAGAATAAGCACCCTAGAGTTCAGAAGGTGCATGAGCAATAAAAGTGCTTGCTAAGTGTGCATTTATCTTGTCACATTTGCTTTGTTTTCAAAGACAGAGGTCAAATATCAGACTATGTCTCCTGACAAATTCCTGCTTATTCTTTGAACATAGAGATGTTTTTTACTTTTCTTTCTCTGAATCGGAAGTGAGAGAATTTTGTAAATTAAACTTGTTGCAATCTTGCTGGGGTGCAGGGAGTATGAAAAGAAAGACTATAAATGTCATTTTCTTTTCTAATACGCAGCATTTAAATACCTATAAAAGAACTGCAGAAATTATGATGGAAAAAAAGATTTTAATAGGGTCTAAACAAATCTTGGTGACGCACAAATGGTAAATATTGTATTGTATTGTAATGCAGCAATTGTATAGCGCTTCCTACCTAAATGCAGCAGAGGGACAAGGCTTGTATGGGCCTTTGTGCAAGCAATGAAAATGGCCTGTTTGACTGCTGTTGGGATAGTAAAATTCTGCGATTATCAGGGTTCAGTGGGCTTTTCAGGGTTCTAACCCTGTGCACCATTGACCCTAATGTGGGAAACTAAAGCACTTACCTACATGGGCAACAAGGTACTCCATATAGGGTGCATGGTTGGAAGAGAGTTGTAGTTTTGTGATCATATGTGGCAGGTATTTCCATGTTGTGCATAATGACCACCAATTTGTGGTTCACATGTTATGAGATGCAGCACATAGCAGAGTGGTGAGTGTTTTAGTATTAGTATTAGTGTGGACCAGAAAATGTATTTATGAAATTGCATAACTTTATAATACCTTGGCAAACCATAGGTCAGCCCTCCTTAACTTACTGCCTATTGAGGGTAGTTTGCTGGTTGGGTTGTTTCTAATCTGTGGATTGGAAGCTGAAGATTGTGTATAACCCTGGGAGGTGAACTCCGCTCCAGTTGCGCAGTTTGCGGAGTTTTCCACACTCCGCGTTAGGCTGAGCTCGCAGAGTTCAGAAAAACCTTGCTCCGTGGAGCAGAGGTTTTTTTCCTCGCTCGCGGTCGTCAGCGGCAAGTTGGCGAGTGCGAGCAAGAAAAATCTACCTCCCGGCGATATTTTTCCTCGTTTGCAATCATTTACAGGCACATCCATCAATGTAAAAACCGGTCGCAAAAGGGCAGATTAAGGAATCTCTAAATTGCGATTCCTTAAATTGCGATTGCATTTAAGGAATCCCAAATTGAGATTCCTTAAATGCAATGCATGAAAGTTAAAAAATTAGCGATTTCGCTAATGGGGGAGCAAATTACCATGAAGTTGAACGTCATGGTAATTTGCAAAAACTTTGAAAAATGCACTTTTGTGCATTTTTCAAAGTTTCATGTTGCGCACACACATGCCCTTAGAGCATGTGTGTGTGCAACATATGTGCACAGATGAATTTCAGGGGTGCAATAGGGTGTCATTTTGACACCCTTGCACCCTTGACATTGCATGAGCAATTTGCGAGTACCTACTGGTACTCGCAAATTGCTCATGCAATCTCCAATTCCTTCCTATGGGCCTGGAGGCCCATAGGAATGAATGGGACGGCATTCCTTAATTGCGACTCGCAATTTGCGAGTCGCAATTAAGGAATTTGTAGGAATCGCTATTTTTATAGCGATTCCTACATGCATAGGCTTTTGCACTTCCTTAATTGCGATTCCTTAAAAATCGTAATTAAGGAATCGCAAAAGTCTTTGTTGATGCATGTGCCTGTTAATGTCAAGTTGGCGAGTGCGAGCATGGAAAATCAACACCCCTGCGAGATTTCTCAATGCAGGCGGTCGGATTTCTCATTGCGAGTGGTCGAGTATGCTCGCAAGAACTAGCGTTGAGAAACCGTCCGCTCCCATTGAGAAAGCTGCCCCTCGAGTAAACAATATACTCAAGTGGCAGAAAGGAAGCTGCACCCACTTGAGCTGTGCATGGTGCCATTTGCGATGATTGCACAGTGCGGACAAACATCCGGCACTGAAAGTCATTGCAAATGGCCTTTATCTAATGCAATCCGTCACTTGCGTGCCCCCCATAAGCGCGGCAGAGTTTTTTTTGCACTTCGCAAAGTTCCACATAGCAGAACTCCGGGAACTCCGCCCATTCTTGGTGGTGTAGTTGTCTTGGAAATAGCCATGTTTTCAACGGTGTTCAAAGTATATATGCTCCTGGGTACTTTTAATGTTGGTTGGTAGTGAGTTCCAGAGCTTGGCAGCTTGTACTTAGAAAGTAATGCCTCCTATGAATTTCTTATGGTAAAGTGGCATGATGAGTGGTGTAAGCCAAGTGCGTAGTTTTTTGTTTGTATTGCTTGAATTGGACTTATAAATATAGTGGTACTTTTCCTTGGGAGGCTCCATGTACCATGCAAAGTGCCTTGAACATTTCCTTTCTAGCTACAAGTAGTCAGTGGAGTGATTGCAAGACTGGTGTCATGTGTTCTCTTGGGTGGAGATGGAAAAATCGTATTGCTGTAGTCTTTTAGATGAGTTGTATTGTGCATATCATGAATGGTGGTGCATCAAGCTATAGGTTATTGACATAGTCACGTTTGGAGATTATAACTGTGAGGATTGCTTGTCGTTTCTGTTGGTATTCAAGATATGGGAAGAAGTTACATAGTGTTTTCATTGTGTAGAAGGCACTCTATGTGACATTGTTAAGATGTTGTATCAGATATAGGTCTGAATCCATGGTTACCCCAAGGTTTCTTACTTCTCTAGATATAGTTAGAGGGGCCTCATGGTCCTTAGGCCCCATGTAGGTAGGCTGGTATGTTTGCCATTTTCTGCAGGTAATACTCTTTGTCTTTTTGGTATCGAGCTTTAAATTGTTATTCATCATCCACATTCTTATGGTCCAAAGGCAGTCATCAAGTTTTAAATTGTGGAGGTTTTCCGGGTCATCTATTATTAAAATTATTTGGATGTCATCTAGATAGTTGTAAAATGTGAGGTTGAATGATCTAATCGGGTATGGTAATGGGGTTAGGTAAATGTTTAATAATAAAGGGGATATAATGCCCCCCTGAGGGACGCCACAATGTTGTGTGTGAGGAGCAGAGGTGAAAAGTGGTACCAACACTTGTTCTCAGTCACAGCTGATTGGCCAAGAATTTAATGGCCATTAGCTGAACTCCCTTCTCACCATTCACCTGTGATATGTCAATAGAATTTGCTGTGTGAAAAGATTGTACAACCGTGCAGGATATTCAGTCATGTTGTTTGTAAGCTGGTAACTTTCATGGCTTTACCTATTCTTGATACACAATTGATTGTCGCTACATAAACCTACCAGCCATTCAGAAGCAATGTCTAATCAGGAAATATCTCGATTTCAATATGGCATTGTGTTTTGATTAAGCTATATGGTTGGGGCAGAGTCATCACAAGTCAGGTATCACTTCATTTGACTGGCATTGCTTCAGCCTACAGTCTTTCTAGGACCACTGCCTTTTTGTGAACTATAGCCTAGTGAGTTCTTAATTTTGTTTGCAGGAGCAGGATAGTTTGTTAGGTTAATGTGCCTCCTGCAGAGGGGTGCAAATACTCTTCCTAGAAACATTTTATTTTTCCAGTACTGTGGACGACCTGTTGAAGTCCACTTCAAAGTGAAGGTAAACTGTATATGTCAACAAGTTGTCCTTTGCCCTAAAGCAGTTAAAACCTACCACAAGCATGCAGCCTAATGTTCTGCCCAACAATAATGGACAAAAAGCTCCAGGGATATGATGGCCAAATTGCATTACCTTCTTTGTTCCATGGTCGTAGGATACTTCTCCAGTTTCTGAAAGGCCTAGAGAATAGGAGGCTTCTGGGACTGGGTAACATTAAAAAGCACAGTTGGCTAAGAAAAATGGCAGCTGCTGCTCATGGCCATGCACAGCGAGAAGAAAGTTGCAGTTGTCATACATAGTCGATAGAGAAGGGGGCTATGGAGAGGACAAACAATATTGAAAAGTACAGAGAGGATAGAAGAGGTTCTAGAAAAGGAGAGGAATGCAGATTGAGAAAAAGAAAGGAGAATAAATAGAAAAGGCAAGAAAGAGCAGGAGACACATGAAGGCAAATAAAGACAAATTCAGCGGCAAACACAAAGGTGTAGTGGGGAAAAGAGTGAGAGTGGCAGTGAGGACAGAGATTAGAAGATGAGGAGAAAAGAGAAAAAGGAAGATAAAGCCTCATGGAGCAACATGAGAGCTAGATACACCTGAAGAAAAGGTGACAGGAGATTTTAAGTGGAATTAATAGTTCATGTTTTTGTCAGTAAAGATGTTGCAATGTGACTTAATTGCACAATTATGCACTTACGTTTGAAAAGGATCTTAGGGTACGATCCAAAAATCCCATTACATTGTGGTCTTTGAAGTCCTGTTAGGGTCAATCCATTGTTACATTGCTTTTACAAATTGCTTAAAAATTGCACCCCTTTGTTATTTGTTACTATATGCTCTTGGTGAACAGTGTGAATGCCTTCCCTTTTAATGCAAATCAATCATGTCTGCATTTACTAGTAAAATATTCCACGTCATTTAAAGTCTCCCTTTGCACCTCATTGTTCCATCAGGCCTGAAGTCGACCTCTGGTTTGCGGCACCCCTTCCAACAACTGGTCTGTGTAACTAACCCTGCCCCTGTGCTACTATTTTGCGGTGTTATATTTAGCGAGCTAGGTGTTCAGTGGAGGGTGGACAGGTCAACTCATAATCAGATCCTGTATTGTTACACAGGCTATTGAACAATGTTTTTGTTCAAAATATAGTTATATACGGAAGCTTAGTGTTACTTTTCTTTCTTATTCCTAATAGACAGAACATATATATCTTCTTTTCTTGTAGCCATGTTTTAGCTGCCGCGTCTATGAATAGTGCGTGTGCAGAGTATAAACATTTTCCTGATCTTATTTGACAGTGTATTTTAAGAAACACATAAGAAAAATATTCAGTAGTAAGAGCACAGACGAGTTAGCCTGCTTTTTTGGCCCTGAAATTGCACCACCACTCTGCCATCTGTATTGCATAGTGACCATATTAGCATACAACCAGGCCTGTGCTGTATGTAAAATTAAGAAATACTGATAGGAGTCTAGTTACTCACTCATTGTCACACCACCAGTACTCTCTCTCAGGATTGTGTATTTCACTGTTGCATGTCTGTCATCATAATCATCCCTTGTGTACTCTTCCTCTTTGCTCTTGCTGTCCTTCATGTAAATAATCTTTATCCCCAACTCCTTTCTGATGAACACCATTCCTCTCACATGCGTAAAATGGATTACCTCAGTGTAACATTGCTGGAAACTACTTGCATTAGATATTGTGATCCTGTGGGATGGTTTGAGAGGTTATAGAAATAAGGTAAAAGTATCTTAAAAGAAATGCCTGTTTTAAAAGATGCACAAAAACATCTCAACACTTGCAGCACCAAACGTTCCTTTAGCTTGAGGTGATTGGGTGTTTTTTTATGTATTTAAGTCTGGCGCGTCATTCAAAAAATCATCTATTAGGAAAAATTCAATTTCACCATTTCTACGATGGGATTGTAGGAGTAAGCCAGGGGGTCTTTTTATGGGTGCAATAATTGCATATTAGAAGTTTCGATAGTGACATGGATTTTACGGGCGCCTGAGTCCAGCAGAAGGAACTTACGTCAGAGTCAGGTTGTTGCTTGAGGAGGGTCTAGCCCTGGGAACCAGTAAGAAACGAAACCAGACAATGTCCATGAACATAACCAGGCGCTGAAGCTAAGCTTCCTAAAGAGATTTTCATGGTCAACGTACCCACTGGCAGACTTCCACTCAACTCTTTCCTCCTGTTTCCTTACATTTCTTCTTATCGAAGTTGCAATGTGGGATCTGATGGGATAGCACCTTAGTGTCCTCTATACACCACCCACTAACAATTATATACAAATATGACCATCATCTCAATAGTACTGAGGTGAATAACGAGACAGAACATATACAAAACGAATGGGAAATGTTACACATTCCTTTGTGTGAAAACACTGTGTACAATCTGTAAATTAGCTCTGCAAAACAGGAGGGCATATGTATTATGGGCCATGTGGGATATTCAAACTTTTGAAACATGAAAGGGGCAATTTACAAAAAATAAGAACTTGTGAACAGTGTACATTATACTTAATGATATAGAGAAAGTTATGTGTCTCTTCTTCGGATGTTCCTCCTGTGCAATTAACATACACACATGAAGAGTATTGTGGATGGTGCCTGAAAAGAAAAAGCAGGGACCAACATGCCTTTTAAATATGTGTTTCTAATCCGATAATGATCTTATATACGTTTGATGTCATTATTATAATGGAAATAAAATCATATTAAATCTTGATACATTAGATGTCTGAAAGATTTCATTTTCGGTTGAGGAAAACAGGCGAAAAATGAGAGAAAAACATTCTAGCCAGATTCTTTTAAAGAACCCATGGGCAATGATTTAATGAGTTTGGGCCATATGTATAAAACTTTGGTTTTGCGATTCTCAAATGGCGATTTTTAGAGAATTGCTATTTGAGAATCGCCAATTGCTATGTATGTAGGATTTGCAAAGAATTTTGCGAATCCTACATATTCCTTAATTGCGAATCGCAACTTGCAATTCGCAATTAAGGAATACCTCCCCATTCATTCCTATGGGCCTAGAGGCCCATAGGAATGAATGGGAAGACATTCTCAATTTGCGATTCTCAATTAGAGAATCGCAAATTGAGAATGCAATTTCAAGGGTGCCAGGGTGTCAAAAGGACACCCTGTTGCACCCCTGAAAGGTACATCTGTGCACATGTGGCACACATACATGCCCTAAGGGCATGTATGTGTGCCACATGGCACTTTGAAAAATGCAAAAAAGTGAATTTTTCAAAGAAATCGCAAATTACCACCAACTTGAAGTTGGTGGTAATTTGCGATTCCTTAAGGCCAAATTGCACTTGTTCTGGGCCTCTCACATTGCATTTAAGGAATCGCAATTTGCGATTCCTTAAATGCAAGCGCAAAATAAGGAATCGCACATTTTGCGATTTCTTACTTTGCGAGGCTGTTTACCTTTCATACATCCCACTTAGCTATATTGCGATCGCAAACGCCAAATTCTGCGAATTTCGGCATTTGCGATCGCAATTTTGAATGATACATATGGCCCTTTGTCTCTCTAGATACACCCACATGCAGAGATTCTTCACACATTCATCAATCTAAAACAAATTCAGATACTGAGCCTCAACAGATAACTGCTTAACTTAAGCATTCTATTACTTTATCTGAGTCCTGTGTCTTCGATGACCCACATAGAATTGCTGACATCAACTATGGCTGCTTTCTAAATCTTTTTGGGTCTATTGGCAACACCTTTCTTCCTGAAATATGTTTGTTTCTTCTCGTCCCACAGAAATGCCTCGGGACCAAATTTTGGATCCACAAGTCTTTTGCTTGGTGCTGACTTCTCTGGAGATCCTGGTATGATAAAATACCTGCGTTATCAGTAAATGGATTTATACCTATGAAGCATCTTTACTTTTGGTTTCACTTTCATGAATGGATATATATACACATTTGGATTATAAAAACGCTGAATTTGGAATCTGCTTGGTTTTGTTGCACCATTTTGAGTGGTCAATCGGAAAACCAGTCTCATTGAGTTATGTTTATTTCACCATTAAGTGAAAAAATATGGTGGAAAGTTCTTGTTCCATGGAAAATTTGAATTCAAGTTGTTATGTATTATCATTTTTGCACTTTAAAGTGGTTATGTTCAAGCTGCTTTGCACTTTTATTTGGTTGTACTTTATACTATATATGCTTCGTATTTGCAAAGATTACGCAATCCATAAGAACTAACAATGATGACAATAAACTAGCTCTTATGATAGCCATACGAGCTTGCACTAGAAGAGCAAAAATTAGACTGACAATGTGAAAATGTAAATGTGTGAAGACAAAGCAAGATTTTATCACAAATTGTTATTTGAATGTTACAGTTATGTGTTCAGGTTTGGGCATCAAAGTAAAAAAAGTGCAAAACCGAAAAGACAAACATGGCAAAACATCATAAAATATGAAAGAGCTGGTAATTAAGCCAATAATCTGGATTGAACTCCAGCAGTATGTTTACACTATAGATATTCCCACCCTTTGTGTATGCCTACCGTGCTGGTAATGAGAGCGTAAACAACACCTCCATAACTGCTGAAATGAGCTATTGAAAACATTCGGACATTTTGGCTTTCAAATTTTGAAGTGACAACAGATCAAATAGTTGGTAATCCTAATGGGAAATATATTTCCTGGCGGATCTTTAATGCTAACGAAAGATGACATGGATTCATATTCTAACCCACTGTTCTCAAGAGGTATATTTTAGCCTTGGGCAAATCATTTATATTGGTTCAAGAGACTATTGAATCTCTCACTGGCATTTGATCACATTAAACGAATCAATTGTAGGTGGAACTGCCTCAAATGCCCTTTCATAATATTACTTTAAGAAGAAGGCAGGTTCTAGGCGTTTCTAGGTTGATTGACCACTAAAGTTATCTAAGAAAAAACACTTTTTTTGTGACATGCAAACTTGGGGCAGCAGGTTAAGTGGCCAAAGCTGAATCACAAAATGTCTAGGTGTTACTTAAATATTAAATTGCATCAAACTTTAATTCTAGTTTGAGTTAATTCAGTTTGCCCAGGTGTAATAAAGCATATCAAGTGACAGATGTTACGATTGAAAAGAAGTAGTTTGTCGATTACAACCCTATCAGTGCCAAAATGAATGAACCTGCCAAGAGACTATGCCACTCTCTAGTGGTTTTGACGTGCACTTTCTTTTGTTCTGATCTTGAAATACAAAAGAAATAGATCTTTAGTGAACTCAAGCATGCTGTCCACCTATTTTTGGAATGTTTATGATACCTAGTCCAGAAATTAGTGTAAGATTTAACACAGATCAATAAATTCAACTTTCCTCTGATGTTCAGAATGGCATACTAATGGCATTCTCTGCCATTTTCTAGAGAGTCCCAGTGAATTGTCTGTTAAAGAAGCCAAATGCGCCATTACAAATTATTAAGTGATGCATTGTGGTACTACGGGTTAGAGTAGACTATGCGGAACCTGAAGGATATTTCCCACCTCCGCCTTTCATCTTTCCTAGGATGATATGATGAATTTTGCAGCACTAATGCCTATTAATTACTTGTCAGTATACAATCCGTTCTGTAGTGTGACATTTATAACTTGCCATATTAATTCTCACCATCAATCAGTGAGCCTAACTAAAAGTAAGTTTTACATTATTTCAATAAATTGAGGTAGTTGGAGTGTAAAATGCTTTTAGTTCCTTCACTATGTTTTCCTTGTTAAATCTTAGAAAGTATGTGACTTTAATCGAGTACTTTGGGACCAAGCGTAATGGTGAATTGGGGCAGTAGTTAAAGGCACAGTTGCTGCGTGATTCTTTGTCAAGTGTTAGTGTTACCCAGTTCTTTCCTTAAAAAAAAACAGTACTTAGCTTGCTGGGACTTAACCCCTTTGCCGCGGCACGAATTTTGCCGCGGCGCTGGGGGGGTTTGGGGGCAGCGCGGCGCCCCCATGCTCGTGACGGAACCACTCCGTCATGAGCCACGGGCGCGCTGTGCTCATGACGGAGTGGTTCCGTCACGACTCCGCCCACTCGCGCTAATCGCCCGCACAGGCGGGGAATCAGCGCTGCATGGGCGGAGCGGCCGCCAACGGCCGCAGCATGACGGAACCACTCCGTCATGAGCACATGGCACCCGTGGCTCATGATGGAGTGGTTCCGTCATGAGCAGGGAAGGGGTTAAAGGTCCCAAAGGTCCCAGTGTGTATAGTGCTGTTGGTAAATAGCCACCCAGGAGGCATGTAAAGATCACTTTAGCATTGAGTCAAGACGCTTTCTTTGATATCATTCAGAGAAGATCCGGAGTCGCCGTTTTTCAATCAGGACTAGAAAGGACTGGTGTACTGAGAAATCACAGAAACACTTCTGAGAATGTATGCAGAGGGATGCCACCATGAAGTTAAACTTTTGACAAATGATCCAGCCTGAAAATTCAGTTTTTAGGAGGAATGGATTGACAATTCACAAGATCAGTTCGGAAGCGTCTCTAATTTAGGTAGGGTGTTTGATTCATGGTTTGAGAAATCACGGCAAGTGATAAATTAGTGCAAAGTTCATCTAAATGTTTCATACAAATGCAGTGGATGGCTGCTTGATTACCTTTTTTTTCCATTTAGATGCATCAGGTCCATATTCGCCCCCTATTGATGGCAATGCTGCTTCTGCTCCGCCCTCTCACTTGATGGACAATATAACTGGGTATGAAGGGATATCAGCAGGTGGTGAAGGTAGGTGTAAAACTAATTATATGCGTAAGATAGACTTCAGAAATACAGTGAAGGTGACTGCTTACCTTGTTAATATTTTGGTTGTCATCATTTTGGACTTCAATATTTTTTCAGCATAATATTTAGAACTTGATATTCCAGTACAATAGCATTTCAGAGTATTTGTAAATTATGTACCTCCCTTCTATTCTACCTTTCTTTAAAAAAATATATATATATCTATAGTTAAATTGTTGTATGTTTGCAATACCACGGTATCACCACTATTTAAAAATACTAATTTAGAGGCAATAAATTGGGGCAACTTTGGCCCCATTTCCCTGCTGCCTCTTTGTGCTAAGATCCTTGAGAATCCCAAACTGAGCTACACTCTTCTCAGTTTGAGTTTCAACTTGAACACAACACTGGAATTGTGTTGTTAGCGGTTACTGGACATCCCAGGCGGGAGCTGAACAGAGGGGGTTCTGGTGCTCTTGCGGATTTTAGGGCCACCTTTAACGGCATATCCCATCAGGCGCTTCTCAAGAGACTAGCAGTTGTGGGCATTGAAGGAATCACTATTTCATGGTTTCAGTATTTCTTGGAAGAGTGCTCTTTTCAGGTGATGGCTATACCCTCTGAATCACGGGCATGCAGATTACCTCATGGAGTTCCCCAAGGCTCAACTCTGAGTCTGACTTTATTTAGCAGTTATGTCCATCTGTAGGCAGAGCAAAGTTACTTTGGCCAGGGCTGAGTAATGTGGCCATGCTTATTTATTTATTCTTTATGTATTGCAGTTGACGGTCATTCACTGCTGCTATTGCAATTGTTGCACAAATTATAGTGGGGGGGGACTGATCCTTTAAGTGTTTTTAGAGTGATTCTTAACTTTTCACTAACTATGGGGGGAAACTGAACTTTTAAGTGTTTTTGGAGTTCTTCTTATTTTTGTACTGTATTAAGTGAAAACTGCGTTAGGACTTTGCCAGACAGCTATATTAATAGAGACATTATGGTCCACCATTTTTGTTTTCGGTCTAGTCTCTAAATGTAGAGGGCTATTTGATAAGGGCTCTTTAATAATCTTGCTGATTTATTTGTGAACAAGATTAAAAAGATTCTAGAGAATATAGGAAAAACTCACCAAATGACAGATCATGCCCCACAGCTCCCCTATCAGATGTGAAAAATTAAGCATCAATGCCTGTAATATGGCCGATATCCGGGTTTTTGGAGAGCGTGAGCTGTCCTATGATGAAGCATGACACCTGGTGGTGTGTGAGAACATCCCGTAACATTTTTTTTGTATGTCCATCTTTGGAAATTATGTTGAGTAGAACAATGAGGGATACATAACTATGAAAAGTAAGAACTCTCGGGTAGCTCTTTTTGACTGGAAACATTGTGTTTGGAGGCCATCTCACCCTTGAGACTCCATAGCATCTGTTTATATGATATCCCAGTCAGCCATGTTTAAAGACTGGAATCTTCGAACCAAAGTCTGAGGACTGTTTTCGAGCAATAGCAATGTCTGCCACCTCTGGTTTACCCCTAGATTGTGTGGAAAGATATCGCTGATGAATTAATCTCCCCACTACTACAGATATGTAACCAATCATTGGAACTAGGCTATGTCCCACAGGCCTGGAAAAACGACTTAGACACCCCCTTACTGAAAAAGCCCCTTGCGGACCCTCTGGTTCTTATTAATTTCAGACCAATATCATTACTACCTTTTCCAGTAAAAATCCTAGAACAATATATGAGCAAAAGGCTATCCATGCATCTGGAAGAACAAAAACTCCTAGAACAGGATCAGTTTGGATTTAGACACGGACATGGAACTGAATCAGCACTGTAGAGGCACTGGATGAACTTCAGATGTGGGTGGACAGTGGTTTGTCAGCGGTCCTGGTATTATTGACCTATCAGCCGCATTTGACAGGGTGAATCACAAAATATTATTGGCAAGATTAGCTATGAATTGAGTCAGTGATACAGTACTGAAGTGGATATGTTCATATCTGTCAGAGCGCTGTCAAGTGTTTCCCTACCCCCTTACTGCTCTGATTTTTTTAAACGGTCGAACAACCTTGGAGTCCCACAAGGATCAGCATTGAACCTAATTCTTTTTAACATTGATATAAGCGGCCTCTAATATAACCTTATAGCCCACCGCAGCGGGCTATACCGGCCATTAAAGGCCCGCTCCAGCGTTAAAGGCCCGAGCTGAAGGCAAGGGCCTTTAACAAGGGAGCAGGACTTTAATGGCCGGTATCGCCCAGCTACGGAGGGCTATAAGGCTAATAGAACATTCTGCCACTAGAGGGCAGAATGTTCTAACAAATAAAACAAAGGCCTTTCGGAACCCGAGGGGGGTTAAGTCCCCTTGGGCTCCTAGAGGCCTTTGTAAAACAACATTGGAATGTTGGAGCTCCGGGCTTTTACTGGCCCGTAGAAGCTTGGAACACTCCATTGTCTTCAATGGAGTGCTCCACATTCCAATGTTATAATAACTCTTAACTTATTAAATATGTTGATGACACACAACTGATTCTGTCTATAGAAAGCAATAAACCTGATGTTCTAAACTCCTTCCACAATTGTATGAGTGATATTGTCAACTGGCATGACAAGAATTCCTTAAAATTCAGTGGGGACAAAACTGAGTTTCTGTGTTGTTCAGCTAACAGAGTTCCCATGAAACTTCCTTAAATTTTCTAGCCACTGACAAAAGATGACGAACTAAGAGACTCAGAGACAGTTTGCAATCTGGGGGTCATTTTAGACAATAAGCTGTCCATGGAGATCCATGTTAACAACGTTAATGCTACCTGTTTTGCAATTCTTCGGTCTCTAAGGAAACTCCTGCCGCTGCTGCCCTCTCAAGCTAGAACTTTGATTGTGCAAAGTGTTATTTTAAGTAGGCTTGACTACTGCAACACTTTGTTGTTAGGAACACCGAACTTCCTGGTAAAAAGGCAGTACCGTGTTCAAGCAGCACCTGCAAATTTGGCATTAAACAGGCCAATAACATCCTCTTTATCCAGCACTTTGAAGGAACTCCATATGCTTCTGATGAAACAAAGGATAGCCTTTAAATCTCTTTGCATAGTTTTTAAAGCACTCCAACTTAAGGGCCCTTTGCCCCTGCAATGAATATTCAAAAGATGTGTCTCAGGGAGGAATCTCGTTCCGCAATTGCAAATCTTATCTGTTTTGCAAAATTTCAGAAAACAAGGGTGGTTGAGCGTTTATGGTCAGAGCAGCTCAGCTCTGGAATAAGTTACCAGTCGCTTTAGGTTCTGAAATTGATCTACTGTACTTTAGGAAAGCTGTAAAAAACGAGCTCTTTCCTGTGTAATTAGCATTTACTGATCTGGCTCTTCTCGATAGCAGTCTGTCCTTTGCCTAGACAAAGCTCCAGCACTTGGATACCTGTATGATGATAGTGCGCTATATAAATAGTATAAATAAATTAGTAAATTAGCAGATACAGGGTAAAAACATGGTCTGTCTCTTTACTCTTATTCGGATGACACTGAAATCGTCATATAATTTCCCCTGATGGATAGCACTTCATCCAACCTGTGAACTGAATATGCCATAACTGTCTTAAAATAATTGAGGGTAAGACAGACGTTTTACTTTTAGGAACCCAGTCCTTCTTATGGGGTCTTCACTGCTGGCTGGAGTTGGGTAGCTGTACTGTTCCCAGGAAGGTGATTAAGGATGTAGGGTGTACTGGTTGGATGACAACTTACTTGGCTATGGAGCAGAATATTACCAAGGTAGCTTCATGCTGCTTTGGCCTGCTCAGATGCTTAAGAACGATCCTATGGCTCCTACCTCCAGGAACCGATGAACTGTTGTTTAGGCCCTTATAATTTCTTGACAGGACTATGGCAATATTCTTTATCTGGGCACAACAGAGTCCTGGATAAAGCGGTTGCAAATTGTTCAGAATGGGGCTGCCCACCTACTTTGCCATATTACTTGTAGTGTGTCTGTTTCCCAACATCTTTGCTCACTGCATTGACTTCCTATAGCTAAAGGAATTAAGTATAAAGTGCTATGTGTTTAAAGCTATGCATCATGCTGGTCCTCCATGTATTCGTTCCTTGATTCATTCGTGCATTCCCAGGCGAGAACTTCGGTCACGTAAGACAGAGCAGGCGGACTTTTCTTTTTTTGGGCCTAAGTTATGGAATTCTTTGCCTGTCACTCGTCGCCTTTGCAACTCCTATGCGCTGTTTAGGAAGATAGTTAAGATAGTTAAAACCTTGCTCTTCTTGACAATCTCTTTCTTGTTTCTGTTCTTAACACTTTAGCGATGAGAAACCCCAGTGGGGTAGGCATGCACTTTACAAATCTGAATTGAATTGAAAATCTTCAACAGTCCATTTGCTACATAGGCAAATCAGATATAGAAACTTTGAACGAGTAGAAATCAATCCATGTGTGTAATGAGGTGCTGGGGAGTAACTCCTTAAGCCCCTATTAGAAGCCTTGAGTCCAGCAACAAAGTTGCTTACCTAATCTCATATTACCCGTTCATTTCTTTGCCCATTTCTATCCACATTGATTCTACCTGGACTCCAAATCATTACTCTTGCTTTCCTACTATGGCTCCTCTTCTAAATGGTCAGCAAAGCAAATGATGACTTCCTGGTCATCCAGAATACCTGGTCGCCAGATTGCTTTTGATGCCCAGGCATAGGTCCTTTTTGTCTGTCCCAGGATAATCAACTGATTGGTTGTCATTGCTCCTGACTAAAGGGTGATGCCCAAATTCAGACTTTATGCTGAATAATTGTTCTTTGTTGTATTGTCCTTGATTAACTGCATTAGTGTCTCATGCCACGACCGCTACTATTTTACAGCATGCATCTCTAATGAAAAAGACCTAGCTCTATTAATTTTATGTGACTGTTTTCATCTTATCCCATCCATTCCCAACAAAAGGATGGTTTGGCCTGCATTAAAAGGGTAAAGGGCACAACTGCAAATATTTTAGAGCTCTCTTGCACTAAACTTTAGAAAATAATTTCACACGGAGTCTGAAAGCCAATATTGTTCTGTAGGGGTTGCTTAGGGACATCTTGGGTCTTTTTTAGTAACAGTGCAGGGGTGTGGAGTTCAATAAAATATGTACTTGTCCATGGGGCAGGTTGCTTCATAAATCTACTTTGTGCTGCACGGGGTTGGGCCTACTTGTCCTATGGGCAAAATACATGTGAAAACTTGTTGTCCATGACCCCAAACAGTATGTCCTGGGCGTCGGCCTATAGGAATTCCACAACCCTGCAGTGCAATGTCTTGCAAACATTTTAGGGGGATGGCAGGATACTGGCCTGCTACTCTTACCCAAGTACCGTTTTGACCTAGCTGCATGTGGTACAAAGGATGTAGTAGACTGAAAGGGGCCATCCTTTAAAATTGTCCAAGGTTCCTAGATTAAATGGGGGGTGGGGGCTCCCTAAAAATCCCTATGATGTTTAAGCCTAAAATCCTACCACCCAAACTACAATGTGTCCACCCACAAAATAATTCTTGGGCAATACCTAACTTACTGCAGCATATTTAGCTACACCTAAGGAATTGAAAGGTTGTCCGAAACATACAATGCCTCAACTACAGCGTCAACTTTGCAAGAATCTCTTTGCCTTTTCCACTTGAATTGATTATAATATCTTTTTTGCAGGTGGAAAATGTTTTCCTCCACCATCATACCCAGGATCAGGCCCTGGGGAAGCTGCTGCTCCCCCAGATATACATTGGAGGTAAGACTTTCATGTGAATTACTATATCATTACATTTGTATTTCTTTGTTGACTGTTCCTGGGACACTAAGAAAAGATTGATATTGGTTTCTCCTCTGTGGTGACTGCATGTCAGTTGTATGTGGAAAACAATACTTTATCTTAGGCTCATTAAATGGAAATGTACCAGTTGCACAAATATTAATGCCAAATGTAATTTTTTGTGGGTATTATTAACTTTTATTGAGCGACAAGTCTTGAGGCCTGTCAGACTCCAGGAGTGTTACTCCACATTACGCATCATAATTGGTGTAAAGCTTCCCTTAGAGTCTTGGAGAGGGTACTTTTTATGGGTAACATTCTTTACCACTGGTATTATAAGACCACAGTCCTATTTCACTCTAAATTAGATATCCAAGTGACTCCTGTCAAGCACTTGACTCTCTCACGACAGCAATACTGAACACTCAAGGCTGACATGAGGGGTAGGGGCTTAAAGACTCAGTATGACACAGTTAGACAACACTTAAATCCAGTTAATGCTTCACTTGATAAAAAGTGCAATACTTTACTATCAACTAAGTAAAATAGTACGCATATGAATATGATACACATGTCATGGAGTCACATTCGAATCGAGCGAGAACACCACCATTTTCCATGTTCACGTTATATTGACATATTTTCTTGTACACTGAACATTGACATTTGACACACATTTCATTGCATGCCCGTGTAGGATAATATTCTCTGAAATGGCTTTGCTTACATTTTCACTTTGTAGGCATATTATCATTACCTTGAACCTTCTGTACAAGGACTAAGTTCATTATGCAGAATGTTGTTGCTTATTTTTGTCTGCTCAGAGACAGAGCTATCACAATATAATAAGCAATAGCAGCCTGAAAGGGCTTCGGCATGTCAGCATGGGTGATGTTTATTATAGAAACAGCATCACTTCTTTGTTTAGTTAGAGGAGCATTTCACCGGCACTAAAAAGGAGACTCCATGCCGGAATTCCATCACAGCTAATTCCTGTTTACCTCTGCGAGGGAGGATATCCAGCTTTCGACCAAGACGGACACTCTGATGACACTTACTTACCCACAGGTAACAGGAAGTTTGATCACCCTACAGGGATTTGGCAGATTCACCCACCCTAGACATACTAGGATAGGTAGCGCTAAGTAGGAGTACAATATATACTACAGTACTTATATGCAAGCATATTTACACTATTTCGGCACAATGGTTGAACTGTTTATCTTTTTTACCATTCTCGTAATGCTAATTACGTTATTCTGTTTCCTTCTATTGGTTATTGCAGCGCATGTCTTTTTTAGAAAAATTACAATGCTTCAATAAATATTGAAAGGCCTTGCTGAGTATTTCTTGTGTAACTCTTTAGGTATGCATGAGTAACCAAACGAAAGGGTTCTAGATCTAGTACCACGATTCCTTTCGGAGTCAGGGTTGTCATGTTCTGAGGTTAAATAATCAGTTTGTTACCTTGTCAGGTTTGGGGTACAGATGGTGCACTGACCAATATATCCTGAGGGTGTGCATGAAATGAATCTAGCACAATCCTGACGTTTATGTTGTCCTACAAATGCACAGTTTTTACTGAGGAAGTATAAGCCTTATGACACACCAAGAAAACCAGAAAGTCATTGCACCTTCATAACATATTAATAATTTCAGAGTCCAGATAATATGTCATGTTATATAAAGAACAGGACTTCAATATTAGGTAATTAAAGTAGTACCTTTATCAATTTGATAGAAACAGGAAGCCAGAAGGTCCTAACAAAATAAGGGTAAAAGATACAACTGCAAATATTTTAGGGTTCTCTTGCACTAAGCTTTAGAAAATAATTTCACATGGAGACCGAAAGCCAATGTTATTTTGTAGGGGTTGCTTAGGGACATCTCAAATCGTTTTGGAAACAGTACAATTCCTTGCAAAAATATGAGGGGGATAGCAGGATGCTGGCCAGCTACTCTTACCCAGGAACCTTTCTGACATAGCTGCCTGTGGTTCAAAAGATGTAGCAGAATGAAAGGAGTCATCCCTTAAAATTGACCACAGTTCGTAGATGAAAAGGGGGTGTCACTAAAAATCTGTCTAAGCCTAAAATCCCATCACCCAAACTACATGTGCTTGCACAAGAGAGGTCTTGGGCAATACCTGTAGTGCCCTGGGTAACATATTAACCAGTCACTGGTATCTGGTTGAGGCTGCAGGGTGCAATCTCTTGAGCCCAGAGTCCAGTAAGAATCCAACTGGACGCAATGTTGGGGTCAGTGATTAAATAGTGGGCCAATCCTCGCTATATGCCCCTTTAGGTGCCTTGTGGGATAGGAGGTCTGTATCTCAGCACTCACCACTTACAGTAAATATTGTGCTGTGGTGAAGTCATCAAAGTGACCGTAGCACCACACAATCACCTGGACCACTTTTGAGTTAGTAGTACCTGCATCCTTGACCAGTAATTCCTTAGGAACCCTAGCTGTTCCAGCAGCTGTGGAATCATGGTGGCATCTTCAGATAAATGGAAACAGACTCTGTGCCAGGGTTTGAAGACTGACTGTCTCCTGGTCCAGCAGTAAGATTTGGATTTTCCCATCCGGCTCCTTCCAAGAAGATTCTCCATAATATTATATGTATCATGATGTAGTTGAAAAGGAAAAGAGTGGAAACTAGAAGTGAATTAAGCATGTTGATAAATTATAGGAGAATGTGTGAAACTGAACACCCTGGGTACTACTTGTAAAACATATGGTGTTTGGCTTAATTTTGGGGTTTTATTTTTACGGGGGGAGGGGGAGATTTACTGTTGCCTGTCTCACCCTGGGGAAGAAAGAAGGTGTTGGCATCGTACATTGAAATTCGAGGCATGCCTTGTCACCTCATCTGTTACATTTCACATTTGACACGTGGGGCTTCGTGAATTTTAAGTTCATTAGAAAATACGTGAACGTATTGTAAGAGATAGACTCTTTGGCATCAACACAATAAAATGTAGTTATGTATTCTTTATTTTCTAATTAACCACTATTAATTAAAATAAAAAAATTAAAACAATATTCAGTAAATATGCAGCACTTTTCTGTCATTAATTCATATTAATCTTCCTAATTCTGGCTGAAGAAAGAAGGGGTTGTAATTGCAGATACACTACTGAGCATTAAATATCTTCATCTAGATCCTGGAAGCCAAGGCAAGCACTTTAACGTATAATCTATTTCTCAAAGTCTAGCCGTGATGGGGCAGCATCAATCTCTAGCTGGGCAGTATCAGGTGGAGAGGATTTGACGTGTGTGGTAACAGTGGCAATAATTCAAACTCAGAAAGGGAAAATGGAACTTCAGTCTTTACGCACATATCTGCCTTTGGCCTCTCCACTGAGTCGCATACCTGTGCTTCTATACACATAGCAACCCTGCTAAGAAGTGCCAGAAGTGTCCCACAAAATTATACTAGTTTTCTGATAACTTTGAGTAATTCTCACATTACTCACCATTGTCCTGTTAGTAGTGTAAGAGGCGAGTCCAGACTCCATGATGACTTAGTCTTTGTAATTTCTGCTAAGACTTCGAACAAGCGCTGTGCCTTCAGCACTCAACATATCTACAGACCCGCACAAACAATGCATTGTCATACTTATCACAAACACACACTGCACTATAAATAAACCTGGTGTATTTAATTTAGCACACATTTTTCTCCTTCTAGTATTCCTTCAATTACTGAAGATACTGCAAAGCAAGCATTTATACAGTTTGCCAAGAGCAAGTGCTGCTACAGAAGTGCTCCTGCCAAGGAAATGGTGTTTCGCGATTTCCATCCAGTCAGCACATACAGAGTATGTACTACAGAAGGAATTATCATACACCTCCTTCCAGAATCCCTGTTAGTTACTGGGTGTGTCTGAGGATGCCATTACAAATGTTGAGGAAAGCAATAAATGTATGTTGTGTGTGCAGTGAGGGTGTTCAACAACCTCTGTGTATGCTCTAGAATCCCTACAGAAACTTTGACATCTTTGTTGTAGAAGTGCCTGCCTATTGATTACATGGGTGTTTTTGTGGCTTGGCTGCTTGTATTTGGCTTTGAGGGTTAATCTCGTCTGTTTCTTAGCCAGTATTTGTTTGCTAATGCACAGGGCACTCATCTTGTGATATGATTATGAGGAAGAACTAATGAGGAAGAACTAAATGCTTTATTGTATAGTTAATAAAAACCATTACAAAATATAAATACGACAATATACTAAGACACAAAGAATTTACACTACTGTAAACATGATAAAAGATAAAAAATGAAGATAGGAACAGATGACTTGCAACCGTAAGAAATAACATATTCCAAGTTCAACAGTTTGCTAATAATTTTTGCTTTTTCTCAAAAAGTTCAATGAATTTGATTGTCCTACAAATGAATTGTGGGTCTACTGTACATAAAGTTTGTATGACAGCGGACCGACATGTACGTGTTCCGTACTCCTTGAACTTGGTTTTCAACCAATTCCGACGTTCCTGTGTAAGAGCCGGGCATATACAAATCAGGTGGACAAAATCTTGTCTTGCTGCGCCACATAACCCGCACCCTTCACTTTCTTGGGACTTCCACTTTGGCTGATCGGCATTAGTTGGCAGGTTGCCCAACCTTATTGTGATATGATTAGAGATCAGTACTCTGCTCAGTTCAATGACTATTTAATGTTTGGAAAGATCACCCCTTGGTATGAGGGGTTGTCGGCTTCCATCCTCCTTCTAATTCTCAAAGGAACTCTTAAGGAGTTTAGTTCACCTCATGCCCACTCCGTGTTCCCCTCTTCACCCCAAGGACTTAACTTGTAGTTTTCTTGTCATGATTGTGAGAGAGTTATCCTTACCTTTTTGACACATTGTCTAGTGATGTGACGCAGATGAGCTATCATGTACATGTGAGAGGATGTGGTCCGTCGGCTTAAGCTGCCGACTTTGGTGCAGCAAACCAGCGTTCGAGCCTCGAGGTCGCGTCCACATCCTGTGATTCTGGGCAAATCACTTAATCTCCCCGTGCCTGAATGTGTAATGTAAATACTGTGCTCATGTAAAGCGCTCCAATACCTTTGGGTCAAGTTTGCGCTATATAAATATGCAACAACAAAAAAAAAATATGTAGTCTTTTCAGGGAGCTTCACTAGATCTAGGGAGCTAGAAGAAGGTGTGCCATTCTCTCCTTGGGTAAACCACAAAGCAGATTGCAAGAAGTCTTTAAGTTTATATCCATTCTTTTATCTTGTCCAGTCTTGTACGTGCCTTCTTCTTGTTTCTTTTGAAATAGTAACAAGTACAATTATTTCTTTATTACTATATGATTTGTTTTTCCTAGTATCGTCTTGAGACGTTCACTGAGTCCAGAACCTCAGAGTGGAAAAGTGTTCCTTATAATGGTAAGCTGGGGTTTCATCTAATACCTTGCCTAAGAGACTTAAATTAATGCATGATATTTAATGAGGAAAACCTTCGATTTCCTCCATTGAGAGAAACATAGAGCTTGTATTGCTAAATGCCAAAGCATGGTAGATAAAGGCAATAGTATTCAAGTGAAACTGCTAACTATTAACTTCATTTGTTATGTTAGTCCAGTTTTTAAATCACTGTGTGCCAGAAGGCATCTTGGCACAGAGGGAACCAGTTACTAGATCTGGGTAAACTCACCCAAGTATCCTACAATAATGTTGGTAGTTTTCTAGGTAAGTAAAGTTAATCCTAGGTCCTAAATCATCTATGAATCTTTCAAGGTAATTAGTGTGCCCGTCCTTGTATTTTTTAATTCCTGGTGGAAAGGCAGACATTGCAGTGCAGTATGTATAATAAACTTCAAGAAGAAACATTGAATAATTTTAAATTGATGTTCAAGTTAATAAATAGTGAAATTGATGAGTAACTTACAGTTAATTAGCGATGTAGCCTGCATGCCAACATATATTTTGCAATATAACAGCTACAATGGCATAAATAATCCTGTTAGATACCTTCTGTAGAATTTTTCATCCGCCATTATGTCTGTTTTCTGGTTACACTGTAATTTGTTATGTGTAACTTTATGAGCACCATTTATATACAATTGTATTACTTTTTGGATATATTTATGTTTTATAAAACGTTATCTTAATAACAAAAAAATCTTTTTTGAAAAAAAAAAGATCTTTTGTCTGTGGATACTTCCGTATATTCATCTTTAATTGTATTACTATTTTTCATTTTCATTTTTACTCTTCTATATATTATTTTTATTCTTTATTGTGATATGTTATGACAAACTATTCTAGGGTGATCAGATACACTTTTCTTACATGAATCTTTCCGTGTGCCATTGTAGCTGTTATATTGTTTATTTGCCCCAGGTTCTGGAGAATAGGGCTGACCATGTCGCGGGTAATCGAACATATATTTTGCAGCATATAAATGATAATTGAGTCACTTCCAGCCAGAGAACGGTTGCTCAGGGTAGCGGAGCCAAAGAATTGTCTGATGTTAAAGAAATACTCATCTCAACATCATCAGCTGTAAGTTGTTGCTCAAAGGTGTGAGAAAGTGTGTTCCAACCCATTTCGCGCCCCTTGTTGTTATAGTCTTAGGACACCTAGTTTCGTGACCTATACTGTGAGTGATTCTCACTGAATAACACTTACCATAATCTTTGGAATACAATGATTTTGCCTTCTTTTAAAAAAAGGGTTATTTCTGCACAGCTGGGGTAAGAGGACCAGGGCTGGTTGCTCATGGCCATGTGAGCACATGCCTCTGCATACCTGTGCACATCTGTGCATGCTGAGCAAGTTGGGTTACTCTCTAACTCAACCCTGTATCTATTCACAGGTAGCTTGTCACATATGGGACCATTAGTAAATTGTTTATGGCCTGTGCAAGCCTTATGATTTGAATTGGCATTGGAAAAGAAATGTTTCTATTTCTTATTGGCTGTAGTGTAAATCTGTAGTGCTTCACTGGAAGTCTAAAGTGCTTAACTGTATTTGCATTGGTTGGACCTGAGGAAGAGCTTGATGCATAAACCTCTTGAGTCCTGAGTACAAATATAAAATTATTTTATTCATACTTTCACTTATTCATATACTTCATGCCTGGTCATTTTTATCTTATTTCTCTGAGCCAGCACCAAATTAGATGTATGCTTTAAATCTCCTTGCTGGGCCAAGTTATTCACTCTGCTGGCCAGCAGGACTATCATAGCCTTATCCACACTATGTGTCAAATGGAAGGGATTAGACTTTTACTGGTAGAGGACAGTTGTGGGGGCTTATTCGGCTTAAGTTAATGACATTTCTCACTGCCTATAAGCCTAGGCTTGTCTAACGTCAGAAAAACAAAGAGTGGCAGCCAGACCTCTGGCGCCACTCCCAAGACAGAGTCTGTTTTGAGATTTTGTGGAAAGGCACTAAGTTGCTGTGTTAGGGGCAGATCTCAGAGAGCTGTGACCACTTGAAGTCCCAATTTTGAAAAGTCACACCATGCTGTGCAGAAGGATTAGAAAAAGGCTGGTGTGATCATTTGCATTCTTTGGACTAGAAAGATGTGCCCACTATCTCAAATTGTTCAATCTACTTAAACCTCCCTGCACCAGTGAGAGAATAAAAGAGAAACATTCTACATAATCTCATAAAAGGTTAGACCCCTGATGGTTGGATTTTGTCTGGAGAGATGGGAATGCTGGACTTAGACTCTGTGGATATCTCACTCGAAGGCCAGTTGCACTGACTTCTCCACACTCTGAGGTGGACTGCAGAGCGGTGGACCTGCTGGGGGATCCGAGAGTAGAGGATTTCCCAAAAACTTCTATGGACTTGTCCTGTAGATGGGCAACACCCAACAAGGGGACTCCTGAATCCTACTTGATATATAGATGAGATGCATGTGGCAAGGAGGCCATGGAGCTTGGAGAGTGCAGGTAGGGAGGGGACTATGCCTTGAGGTCTTTGGGATTCCAGGATCAAGACTGAGTTGTATATGGCTGGGTCTAATCTGAGGTGGCAAGTGTGCAAAACAAATGATGGACTGGGAGTAATTACTAGTGGCTGAGATTAATTCAAGAATTCCATCTAGAACTTTTTTGTTTGCCTTAATGTGATGCACTTGATGCACTAAATGTGACAGGTATGCCCAGACATAGGCCCCAGCTCAGTATGCCAAGCTGCACCTGACTGAAGATTTCCAACTAGGGTAAAACTGGCCTTGGGTTGTCTGTAATCCGGTTCAGAGAGTACGTGGCTTGGGAGCTTGGCCTGGATTGCTCCTAGAGATCAGTACTCTCCAGGCAGGATCAATACTGATTTGCATATGGCTGGGTCTAGTCTGAGGTGGCATAGTGGGCATGAACTGGTGGCAAGTAATTACTACCAGTGGCTGATATTAATTTGAGCATTAATTTAAGCATTCCACCCATTGCTTTTTTGTTTACCTTTAAAAATTAAAAGGCATCTGAAAGCACACCTTGCTGAACAAAGAAGGAAATTTGTACTGCACTGAATTGCTACATCTGAAGATGCCTCAGAGCTTAAAAGCGCCCCATGAGCCCGGAAAGCATGCTTTCAAATTTTCATACTGGCGTGTGGTGCCCAAAGAGGGGAGTAGTGGCATCACCAGGTATGGTCCAACATGGTTGGGGGTGCTTTAAGGAGTTCAGCGGACACCCCAGGAGCAGGAATTACAAAAACTGAATGGAAGACTGCACTTGGGAGACATTTCTTCAGCTTTAAAGCATGCTCAGAGCAGGGACTTTGGTTCCAAGGTCCTGGAGTCTGCTTATTTGTAGGTCTTAAA
Organism: Triturus cristatus; assembly: GCF_964204655.1. Classification (NCBI taxonomy): domain Eukaryota; kingdom Metazoa; phylum Chordata; class Amphibia; order Caudata; family Salamandridae; genus Triturus; species Triturus cristatus. Next base: position 92,040,183 of record NC_140592.1, read on the forward strand.
AGTCCTGCAAGTCTAAAAGTATCAGAAAAGACTCATGCATGACACATTATTAAACTTTCAATGCTTTATTGCTAATGATAATAATAGGGAATCATTACACATGTGATTGAATATTCTAAAACGGTGGTATCATCCTGTATCTAATAGTCTCTGAAGTGTGCCGGAAACATAGCACGTGTCACTCCAAAGAGGTTGAATCCTTTAATAAGCTTCTTACACAGGAAACAGGTTTGCTAGGCTCCCTTGCATCCAACGATCTAACCAATGACACTGAGGCATAAAACCCCATCATGTAATTCCCTAAACATTCCACACACCTGCATGTCATGCCCAGAGGCATTCCATTCACCTGCACAGAACGAGCAACACAACACATCCCCCCTCTTACCACAACAATAAGTAACCTAGAACAACACACCGCTCCCCTCCCCCAAAATTCAAAACAAATAGTGTAACAGGGAAAGAAGTGAGGAGAGAGAGAGGAAAAACCCCCCAAAAATATTTTAAAAAACAAGAATAACACAGATTTTCTATACCAACAATGCAAATTATTTGTTCATCTACCCCACAACATAGTCTTTTAACCAACCTGGCGACTTTTTTCTCCTCTTACAGCCTTCCCCCTGCAAAAAGAATTTCCAGAAGGATCATCTGGGCCTGAAATGTTCGTGTCCTGGTCCAACTGGCCCCCACTGCTATTGTTAATCCTTTCTGGGGTGTTTGCATCTCCAAGTATACCATCCATACTTGTTCTGCTCTCCAAATTCCCACTCAACCTTGTCATTCTCATTTCGTCTTGAACTACGCTGTTTTAAAAAATGTCCTCCAACAACTCAGTATTGTTATTTCCTTCCTCCTCCTCGTCCACTCTCTCTCATTGGCTCTTAAAGCAACCCTCTCAAGATTCCATACCTTACCACTGTTCAGCCGAACTGCATTTCACAAAACCTCTACCACTTCCTCTGGGTCAAAGAATCTGCTCTCTCCCTTAGCAACTTTTGTTGGTTTCTTCACCCGCACCCAGTCACCCACTTTCACCTGCACAGGTTTAACACCATGAACGCTGTCATAATATGATTTATTTCTCAAATGCGTTTCATCTAATTTCCCTCTGACAGAATTGAGGGACCACCTCCCATTCCTGTAACCATGCTGGATTATATTTGCCCCTGGGTCTTTTACCTCTAATTATGGCAAATGGGGGTTCTCCAGTGATATCATGGACAGTGACCCTATACGCCCACATGGCCTTTTTTACTTCCACAAGCCAAATCTTTTTGTAGTTTACAGTCCTTGAATAACTACGCAGTTAAATCTCTCCACAGTGCCATTCCCACTAGGATTATAGAGCGATGTTGTCCTGTGCTTCACTCCAATCCTCTAAAAGTAACTCTTAGTCACATTAGATGTAAACTGCACTCCATTGTTGCTCAACAATACAGCTGGAATACCTTCAGACACAAACACATTATCTAAGAATTTCAAAACCGTGGTGGTATCAGCCTTATTTACAATTTCCACCACTGGCCATTTAGTGAAAAGGTCCATAAGCATCATAACATATTCCTTTAGTTCCCCCACAGGATCCAACAAGTTTAAAGCCACACATTCCCATGGTTGCTTTGTAATTAAACCTTTACTCATGGGGGACTCAATGTACACAAAGACTTCTCTGCCGAGGAACATACCGTGCATGATCTTACAAATCTATCAACCACTTTGTCCACACCTAGCCACCGGATGATTTTCTTGACCACAGCTTTTGTCCAGACTATCCCAAAATGTCCTTCGTGACACAACAGGGAGGAACAATGCGTTCACCCCTTAAAACCCAAATACTTATCTACTGACAATTCCATCATTACTTCCTAAAAAGGCCTTAATTCCTCAGATACAATTTCTTTCCTTGGCCTTCCATTCTGTAAACATTTCAAAACTCCTTGCAAAACACAGTCCTTACTCTGTTCCGCCTCCCACTCCCCTTTTTTAATAGCCGGAATCCCAGAGTCATGTACTAATGCTAGTTTGTAATCATTCCACGGGTCATCCACACATTCATCCAAAGGAGCAGGCATCCTTGATTTTTTCTTTAATCTATTTTTATTAAACTTTACAGTTTTTTCAGTACTTGCACATACAGTAATTTCTGCTTTCTTGCAAACACATTTAATATGGTGTACATACTTTAGCAAGTTAAAGGTACACTACAGGTTACATCATAGGCGTTTTGCTGAACACAATGCGTTCTATGTTTACCTAGTGTATCCTGACGACTTTTACGAGTATAGGAAACTTGCCATTGTGCAAACCATACATATCATTGCATGCCATGTGGTGTTTGCAGTTTTTTAACCAGATTAGTGCAAATATCAGTGTAATTTTGATCAGAACTGAGAGATTAACGTAAAAGAAAAACATTTGAAACATTAACCCAGCCCGTAGTACCCCTCCCACTTCCCTGTTTGGAACTTGTGCATTGTTTCTATGCCTATTGTCTGCTTGTTACCTCCCTACTGTGGCGTGCATATATGTGTGCTTGTGTAACAAGTGTGTAGGCGAGTATTTGTGGTGTCTAACTGCAGCTTTACTTTACTGAGGAATCCCCTTCATCCTCACCCGCGTTCCGCTGTAGCTCAGCCAAGAGCGCATCCCAGTATGTTGCAATGGGGACCTGACGTAGACCCAAGGTTTCCTCTCGCCTGAATGCGAGGCTTTCCGGTTTGGCCCATGCCAGCAATGAATTTCGCCATGCCTGTATATGTGGGGGATCTGGTGCTTTCCACCTCTTGGTTATCAGCCTCTTGGCTACAACTATTCCTAAATCTAGGAATCTGGATGTTTCTTTGGTGTTGGGTGTTCTTCGGAATTTGTGTAGTAGGTACGTCGGCCATTCAAAAGGCACCTCACGCCCAGTACAGGAGTGTAGTATAGTGGCTACCTCCCTCCAATAAGCGCCGATCCGAGCGCAGCCCCAAAGCATGTGTATCAGATCTGCCCCCAATTCAACACGTCTCGGACACGCAGCATCCACGCGTTTGAAGTACTAATTAATTTTAGCAGGTGTGAGATTTGCCCTTTGATTTATATACAACTGGATTTGCCGGAACCGCATGTTCCTGGGGATTCGTGTTGGACACTGTTGTAAACATGCCAGGATCCAGGAGGTAGTTTCATGTAGTTTTATTGACGTTGGTTACAAGTTGTAAGTTAGTTGTAATTAAGCCAGTAATTAAACAGAGTTAAGCCAGTATTTAGCCCCACCAGGAGCAGCCTTCCAGGTGCTCAGCCCTTCTCCAACTGTCCATTCCCACTCCCAACATTCCATCCAGCATAACCCCAAAAACACACCTCACGGAGAGGTCCATAGATGAGCATGCGCAAGTGGGATACTAGTCCACACATAGCCATGTGTACATGAGACACTGTACACTGTAATAGTTGTGAAAACATCCCGAGGAATGAACCTCGTGTGGGGAACAACATTGTGCAGTAGTGAAAGAAAAACCAATCGTGCACTAAACAAAACCAGAAATATTGTGCACTGTAAATAAAAACGACATTCATAAATACACCCCCTGTGGAGGTAGGAAACGTTGTGCACAGAACAGGAAACTAAGCGCCTGTAAAGAAAACCAAAGGTAACTTGAAAACTTAACACAAATAAAAGATCTTACAGACCCATATAATTGTTGAATAAATTGCCTCTCCCAGACAAACGTGCTCAAAACAAATTTAAACAAAAATGCAGTCTCTCAAAACACTATAAGATAACAGATTCGATGCTCAGTCAGCGACGTCGTACAGATGGCATGAACAGTCTCAAAATAGATTTTCCCCACCGGATGGCAGCGTAACACAGGTATAGAACACCTGAAGCACTACAATGTCACAAAACGAATCTCACCCCACAGTTCAAGAACACGATGCACTGGGACCACTGTTCACGTCAAAAATATCCCAGTCGTTCTTTCGCGTCGGTTCGGGTTTGAACAAAAAACTTTATTGCTCAAATGAGAAAGTGGTTTGAACAGGACAGATCGTGGTTGGCCAGTGTGATCGGGATCAAATCTCTTGGGCCCATATGAACTGCATAGGATGCACGGAGCTTCAAGTTCCAGCCACAAGATGGCGGCACGCTTTTTCACGCTGTGCTGGGTGGCTCCCGGCATCAGCGTGCACCAAAAGGACGATTACAGGATCCGAGATGGAGGTGACGTGGGGACTCAGAAGTAGCAGCGCGCGACGAAGAGAGTGGACAGGTAAGCGCGTGCATTGCATGGCTCGTGCTCACCCACTTTGAATGACTATGGTGACGGTTGAACTGCCACATGTTGAGGGTGCAACTGGGGGTCAAAGTACAAACAAAAATAAACTCACCCCAGATGTCACAAACGTAGGCACAACTCGAATGGTTTAAAAACACAAAACCAAACGTCCACCACTCTGGTCCGGTGTAAAAAATGTCTGCACAGAGAGAAAATATGTAGGAAATTCCCACTTAGATTAGCGCGAAGCTTCAACTATCCAAAACTTCCAACCCGGTTGAAATGCACAAAACTCACGATCCCAGTGTGAGAAAGCAGCAGCGAGGGGAAGCATGTATAAATGACGACAGCTTCTTTTTCTGGATGCAAAGTTGAAAACTAAAGATTGATAAGAAACTGTCACTGGACACATGACACCTGTGTGTTGAAAAAGCTGGCACAGAACATTGAGACGCTGAAGGGGCAACTGGAACAGTCCTTGAATTTTTAAAATGCCATAGACTATTACCAAACCACCAAACATGACGTTGGGTCAAATAAAAATAACACAGATGCAGCGCCTTATACTTGTTGCGCAAACTATGTTTTTGTGGTCTCTTGAAGGCACAAGTCGTGAAACAAAACGTTGTAGAGAGTCAGGCTTACCCTCTCCTGAGGGCACAGCACAGGAACAGAGCATTGTCGAGTGTCTGACTTACCCTGTCCTGAGAGCACAGCACAGAAAAAAAAACTTTGTAGAGTGTGAGGCTTACCCTTTCCTGAGGGCACAGCACCTGACACAAGCTTTGACGAGTGTCAGGCTTGATCTGCAACAAAACAGACGCTGTAGGTACAGCAAACAGAGACTTGAGCTGCAGTATAGACCGGAACTGGCACTGTAGCGTAAAGGGCGACCGTTGTAGAGGTCACTGGTGGGGCTATGGTGTGCCAGTTAGTTGAATAATCGCAGCTGTAGTTGCTTGAGTTGGTTTAGCTTGATAGTAGGTACTCCAGACTTGAAGTAGACTTGAAATTGAAGGTTACAGAGGTAGCAGACGCAGGTTCTTTAGTTCAAATCGTCGCCATAAAATTGTTGTAAATAAGCAGTCATTTACAGTATTCCCCACACAATCCCCCACACTCAATGTTTAAAAAAACAGTGAAACAAAGGCAAAATAAACATATACCATCAATGTCTCACCTCTCCTTCTCCAGCTGAGACACGTCTTGTAACCTGACCATCATAGTAATGAAGATTAGATGTAACAAAGTTGACAGACATATAGTTAAAGTTATACACTCTGCGCAGCGACATCAAGGTGTGCTGAACTAGTGGCAGAAAAAAACTTGTCCCAAATGATATCGTGGAAGGCAGCATTACTTGCGGACGCATGCTGATTAGAGATAGAAGGGACTCCCCATGTCTTGTACCAAGCGACGCCTGATTTCTCCTTTACTTCCAACCCCTTTGAAATGCCAAAACTCACAATCCCAGTATGGGAAGGCAGCAGCAAAGGGAAGCTTGTACTCACGATCTCAGTGTGGGAAGGCAGCAGCGAGGAGAAGCCTGTAAAAACGACGACAGCTTCTTTTTTTTTTTGAAAAGTTGAAAACTGAAGATAGTCTTTAAAAAGACCTGGCACACTAAATCCTTGTAGATTGAGACGCTGCAAAGAACACAGGAACAGTTCTTGAGTTTTTCAAAAATGCCATAGTTTGTTGCCAAACCACAAAACATGACGCTGGGTCATAAAAATAACACAGATGCAGTGCCTTATACTTGTTGCGCAAAATCCTTTTTTTTTGTGGTCACTTGAAGGCACAGATCATTAAAAAAAACATTATAGAGAGTCAGGCTTACCCTCTCCTGAGGGCACAGCAGAGGCTTACCCTCTCTTGACATCAAACAGAGACTTGAGCTGCAGTTGAGACAGGAACTGGCACCTTAGCGTAGAGGGCGACCGTTGTAGAGGTCACTGGTGGGGCTATGGTGTGCCAGTTGGTTGAATAATCGCAGCTGTAGTTACATGAGTTGCTTTAGCTTGAGAGTAGGTACTCCAGACTTGAAGTAGACTTGAAGTTGAAGGTTACAGAGGTAGCAGACGCAGGTTCTTTAGTTCAAATCGTCACCATAAAATGGTCGTAAACATGCCAGGATCCAGGAGGTAGTTTCATGTCGTTTTATTGACGTTGGTTACAAGTTGTAAGTTAGTTGTAATTAAGCCAGTAATTAAACAGAGTAAAGCCAGTATTTAGCCCCACCAGGAGCAGCCTTCCAGGTGCTCAGCCCTTCTCCAACTGTCCATTCCCACTCCCAACATTCCATCCAGCATCACACTGTCAGCATTCCACTGGCACATCTTAACCATACCAGACCAGGATAATACACACACTTCTAGCACCCGAGCCCACTCTGTGTCTGCGAACTGACGGCCTAGGTCTTGTTCCCAGTTGTGTCGGAGCGAATCTAGGCTTACCGATGCGTGGGTCCTGAACACAGCCGCAAACCACCATGTGAATTGCCTGCCCTGCCCCATAACAGGCAAGTATTGCATGGTGAGGTGCGATTGTGGCTCTGTGGTGATGTCACCCCACTTGGCTGTGAGTGTGGCTATCAATGAACGGTGTATTAGGAACTGCGCTGGTGGAAGCCCCTCCTAACAAAGATGTATATGGTATAAGCGTCCCCTCTCGGTACAAATCCCCGTGCATTTGGATGCCCCCCTCCTGCCATTCCCGGATTGCATGCACTGTGATTACTGTCTGACCTCTAGGGGACCCCTCTAAGGGTATCGCTGGCACATAGGGGATAATGTCCCGAGTTATGTGGAGACTCCTGTGAAAAAATTTGTACGCCACAGCAAGTAACCGGGGGTCTGGAGGTCTCGCCTTTGTGCCAGGGTGGAAGAGCCCGACAATCCGCTGCAATGAGTAGGGCGGCTGTGTGGTTGCTGTGTCCTCGCGATGTCGGTCTGATAGCCGCTGTGCTATCCACTGCAGTTGAGCGGCTAAATAGTAGTGCTCAAAGCAAGGAGCTGCTAAACCCCCCTGGTCCGTTGGTAAGTACAACTTCCATAGTGCAATTCTATGTTTGGTACTGCCCAAGATGAAGTCTCTTACTAGCCTCTCCAGTGTGTCAAAAAAGGGAGCTGGAATATATACAGGTAGGTTTGTGAAGTAATATAGGTGCCTTGGGAGGATTACCATTTTGGCGAGTGCCACTCTACCCTTTACGGCGAGTGGAAGTGTGCCCCAGAACTGCATATGTGATCTGATGGCTGTTAGCTCTCTGCCTAGGTTCCAATCGAACAGGTCTTTCGGCTGGCGATAGATCTGGATGCCCAGGTAATAGATCATGTCTTCTGTCCACTGCACCTTTCTGTCATTGATGATAAGGCCCGGATCGTGGTTACTTCTGCTGAACGAGTATATACAGGACTTATCGACGTTTACCTTTAGCCCGGAGAGTGTGTCAAAGTCTTGCAATATTTGTGCCAACTGTCCAGGGACCCTCTCAATGTCCCTTATGTAAATGAGGAGATCCTCTGCATAGAGCGATACTTGGTGTGTGGCATCTCCTAGAGGGACACCGTCTCCCAGTTGGGTACATATTGTCTCTGCTAATGGCTCTATTGTCAGCGCGAAGAGGAGGGGGGATAGAGGGCATCCCTGCCTTGTCCCTCGCCACACTGGAATGTCATCCGAAATGTAGGGGCCCATTTCGACTCTGATAGTTGGGTCAGTGTAAAGCAGACGTGTTAGTTGAACGAACACTGGGCCTAAGGCGTATTTCTCGAGTGTAGTGAAGAGATAGCCCCACTCTAAGGAGTCGAAGGCCTTCTCCAGGTATAATATGAGACAACCGGCCCTTGACACTCCTGCACAGTATCTGTTGCCACTCTGAAAAAAGCCACAGATTGAGGGAGGTACTACCAGATGGCACAAAGCCGTTCTGGTCCGCGTGGACCAACGTAGGGACGACGTGTGTTAGTCTGTCCGCCCAAAACTTTGCAAGTATCTTGTAATCAGTATTGAGTAGGTCAAGGGGTCAGTACGAACCTACTTCCATGGGGTCTTTGTCGGGCTTTAATAAGGATACCAAATGCGCTTCTTGCATGGAGGGGGTCTGCCATCCCTCCACAGCAGTGATATATAGAACATGGAGCCGCTGCGTTAGTGACGCCCGGTACGCCTTGTAATATTCTGCTGGTAGGCCGTCCGGTCCTGGTGATTTTCCGTCGGCTAATGACTTTATGGAGTTTCCAATCTCCTCTAACTAGATCTGCTCATTAAGTATTTCCTTGTGTTCATCCGTCGCCGTAGGTGATTGTAAGAGGCCCAGGAAACTTTCCAAGCACTGTTCACTACAGCACCCCTGGGACTGATACAACTGAGTGTAGTGCTACCTCATGGCCATATGTATTGCATGTTGCGTATGTAGTATAGGCCCCGTGGTTGTCCGCAGCGCCCACGTCAGCCATGGCGTGTGTGTGGGTTGTGTGTGCTGTGTAGTTGTGGCATCAGAGGCGCTCTAGATGTTCAGCGTGCTCTGCACGCAGTGCCTCCTATCGCTGTGGGTCCCTGCCCGTCCCCTCCCCCTCCTGCTCACACTGCAGCAATTGGGATTCTATTTTTGCAAGGGAGGCAGACAATTGTGTGCGGACATTCCACATGGCTTCCATGCAGTGCCCCCTTATCGTTACCTTGAATGCCTCCCATTCTATCAGTGCGCTGCTGGCCGTATCCTCGTTCGTTTCAGAGTATGCGAGAGTTGCCTTACCCAGGGACAAGTGAACCACTGGGTCTTCCAGTGCATTAGTCTGGAGTCGCCACCTGGGGATCAGGGGAACTAGGGGGAGTAGCGACTGTGATCCCACCAACCTGTCAAGTCGCACATGGAGCCCATGTACTACGGAGTAATGTGAATAAAACCGTGCCCTGGGGTTGAGGGTACGCCATATATTTAGTAGTACCCAATGCATGAGCCAGTCTGTCAGGGCTTGCGCATTGGATGTGGCAGGGGTTCTGTTGAGGGGTGGCAATGATCTATCTAAGTCTACACTGAGCACTGAATTGAAGTCCCCTCCCACCAACCACGGGATTCCATTCCATTGAGCCAGTGTCTCTGTTAAACGTGTAACATAGGAGGCTTGGTCTATGTTCGGGCGTAGATGGAGCCAAACAATATTGTTTGACCATTTAACTGCCTTCTCACGAGTGTGTATCTGCCCTCAGTATCAGTCATGTCCCCTTCGCGGATAAACGTGACTCCCGCTCTTAGACATATCAGTGTGCCGTGCGCATGCGCTGAGTAAGTGGTACCAACTACCTGGCCTCTCCACCTCCTCCGCAACCGTTCCAACTCAGTGTGCGACATAAGTGTTTCCTGTAGTAGGGCGATGCCGGCTGAGCGACGCTGTAGATATGAAAATATGGAGTATCTGCATGTGGGTGTGTGCATTCCGCATACATTTCACGTGATTACGTTAACTTGTGTCATGTCTGGTTGTTGCGCCCTTCAGGGGAACCTGGGATGAGTAGAACATGACTAAATATGTGGTGCATATGGGAGCCCGGACTGACATTACTAAAACCAAAAGGATAAGCTTGAACAGTAACATTTATAACTGTTGGGGGCGAACTCTGCGGTGACGTCCGTCCAAACTTTTGTGCCCAACTATGGCAGTAACTATTCCAGTCTAGTGGCTGGTAAGGGTATGTGCGGTGTATAGCTGACTTTGGAGCTTAGCTGTCCCTCTATGTCGAAGTATTGCCACCCGCCTTCCCAGCCAGCATGTAAGGGTATACGTGTGTGAGCTGCGTGCATCGCTGGTCTTGAAATTGTGTGTGGCATGCACGCGTGAACAGTTGGGATACCATCATTTAACATTGTTCATGTGTGTAACCGGCACCTCAGCAGGACGTAGCTATAAAGTCTCTACTTGCGTTTGCAGTCTCTTTCTCGATTCACAGAATTTGTGCTCAATCAGATGATGTCATCTGCAGTGTGCGGAGTGACATCGGGCAACTGCATGTCGTCCAGGTCGTCAGGTCTTGGGGACGATGAACCGCTGGCTGTCGTTGACTCAGAGGGTCTCGCATGCCGACCTTCTCGATGTGTCGTAATCCCAATTGCTAAGGCTACTTGTAAGGCGTCCTGACGTTCCATTCTCCTCTGTTCAGAGTTCAGAGCAGCTGTGACCAAAGCCGGATTCCCTGCGTTTTCCGTGCCAACGATCCCTTCTGCCAGGTGTCTTAGTAGGCTTCGTTGTAGAGGGTCTGGGCACTGTCCACAGCCCTGACTCCTCCAACCAGCCCATACTTCGGCGGGTGAATCAAAGAAGCGGACCACACCTTTCGCTACCACTCTCAGTCTGGCGGAAAGCAACAGGTAGTAGGTGAGTTCCAGTTCACGGAGCTGGTGTTTCACAGCTGCGTAAGTGTTCCTACGCCTCTGAACTTGTGCCGTGTAGTCTGGGAATACTATGATCGAACTTCGGCTGACCTTGAGATCTGCAATCTTACGGGTTTCTCGTAGCACCGCGTCCCTGTCTCTATAATTGAGAAGTCTGAAAAGGAACAGTCGTGGTCGGGCCCGTGGGGGAGGTTTGTGTGCCGGTACTCGATGCGCCCTTTTAATTGCGAAGTGTGGCAATAGTGTTCCTGGTGGCAGGATATCTGTGAGCCAGCGATCAACATAGTCTTCTGGGTTTTGCCCTTCCTCTCCCTCCGGGAGACCCACCACCCGGACGTTATTGCGGCGGGAGCAGCCCTCCCCGTCTTCGACCCTGTCTTCTAGTGCATGCCTACGGTCTAGAATGTCCTGTAGGTCCGCGGTGTGGCTTTGGGTTTCAGCTCCATTAAAGATTGATCCTGTAAATGAACCTTCTCAACTAATTTATGGTGGTCAGCGAGCAGTACGGGGAAGTCCGAGGTGACCTTGTGGATCTTAGATTCTAGGGAGGACCTTGTCTGGTCCAGTGCAGCCCGATCTTTTCCACCAGCAACGAGTCAAGTTTGGCAGCAAGCGCTGTGTGTGGCGTGCCGCCGGTTTTGTCTCCGTCTGTGCGTACTGACTCAGAGCTGCCAGTACACGTGCTGTTCTGCTGAGCGTTTTTGCGCAGCCAGCCTATTGCTAACTGCTGTGCTGAAGGCATTCACCACAAGTGGATTGTTACTGTGTAAGCGCACGTGTTGCTCGTCCACTTGGCTGTGTGACTGGGCTAAGAGTCAATGTGCCAGGCAGTAGATCTGTTACCGGGTCTCTATTGATCAATGCTCCAACTGTGGCCCCTTTCTGGGGTGCGACGCAACCAGGGCCTCCTCATGGAGGTGCATCCCTACCAGGTTTCCCCAAGAGTGAGGCGGTGCCTTTAACTCATGGGGTGTGTCCTCTGTGATGCTGTGGTTGTAGATGGCGCCTGTTTATCGTGTTGAGGTCTTCCCAAGGAGGCGGGCTGCGTTTCTAGTGACCACAGGCATAACCACTGGATGTCCCTTCATGCTACCTTGCCAGGGCCTGGGCCTGATCTGGCCACCGGGCTCACCTGACTGTGCTGCCGGCAGGCGCACCGGCTAGGCGGTTGCTACGCAGTGTTGGTTCCCGCTCCTGGTGGCCCCACCTCGATTCACTGCTAGGCCGCGTTATGGATCCCACTGCACTGCCGATATTCCATGGGCCGTTACTATGCCCGGGACGAGATCCTTCACTGCACGCGGCTTCCTGGACTCTTCTGAGGCACTGCCACAGCGCGTCTCACCCCTGCAAATGTATTCCAATGAGTAGTGCACCCCTTCTGGACATCACCCGACCGCTCGCTCTTACAGGGCCTGACCCGCAGGCGCTGGGCTCCACTCACCACCGCGTCAGCGGGGCACCGTGGTGGGCGTCAATGGGGGCTCCCTGGCTTCCCCCTCGTGCAGCCTCTCACCTGTTGTCATGCTTCATGTAGGGATGCTCTATCCACGAGTCTCCCAGCGGGGAGCGCGAGTCTCTGCCTGTGACAGGGTCTCCACGAACTAGGGCCCCCATCACATACGGAGTGCTGTCAGCAGCCAACGGGTGCGGTCCACTGTCTCCTGCAGTCCTGCTGTCGATGTCGGCCACGTCTCGCTCCAGCTTCAGGTACCGATGCTGAAGAAAAGTGCACACGAAGATGTAACAAAACAAATATGGCTTCCACGCAGGGTCACACTGTGATGTCAGAGATGTAGAGGTCACCTGTACGTTATGACAGCTTCACTCGGAGGCAGAAGCTGACGTGCAGGCGTTTTCGGCGATACTGAAGACGCGTGCAGAGAATACCGCTTGCCGCTCGACAAATGCGGCTGAGTCAAGCGGTTAACTCTGTTCACGTACGCACACCTCACATGAAATTTTTCTCAATACTCACACATCGAGGCACTTCCATAGATCTCCTTGCCATTCACGGATTCTCTTCTCACCAGGACAGTCGTATTCCAGCTCCTCCCCTACTAAAACTCCGCTACAATTCCATACATTCCTAGGATTCCATATGGACATTAAAAATATGTCCCTCGCCAGCTCGTCACCAACTTGAAGTGTGCTGGAAACATAGCATGCATAACTCCAGTGAGGTTCGCGCCAAGAATTTTCAATTCTATTAAGGACACGGAGGCAAGGATTATGCTATTTCTTTCTTTTACTGTAAATCACAGCAGCCAATTAAAACATTCAATTAGTTAACACAAACTACATTGTCCATGATGCTTTGCATCAGTCACGCCCTCTTAGCCCCCAATAAGAGCCATGAGCACAGTCCCATCATCCTCTTTCTTTGCTCGAACTTTAAAAGTCCACTAAGTCAACAAAACGATCAAATAACATCCTCCAACAAGGAAGTTTAACAGGAAACCAATGTCCATAGAGAGACTTCAACGTGAAGAAGCTTCGTATTCAGATTTTTTATCTGCTCCTAGAAGAAAAGCAGGAACAACCCGTAATTTCTGCTTATTGTAAATTTCCAACATTACTTCATCTACGGATGGGTAAGCATGAACAATTTTATTGTACATAGCCGGGTGGGATAATCCTCGTCTCTGTGTCCTTAATAGAATTGGAAATTCTTTGCCCGAATGCTAGCAAATTTTTGATTCTATTACAGGATCGGAGGCTTTGGATTATGCTAGTTTAACGCTTATCAAAAACAACAGATGTTATATCTCCCACCGGCTTATAATAAAATTGTTTGAAAGTTGATTCAGATGACCAATCGGCACAACGCATAATGTCTTGAATGTTAGAACCTAACATTTAAGATTTTGATGCCATGGCACCACGCATGAAATGGGCACCAAACATTTGAATGTCAATACCAGCTTCTTTCATAACATAACATAACGAAGCCATCTGGCTATCGTAGCAGCCGACACAGGCTTAAAGGGCTTTTGCAAAGCAATTAAATGTTGAGTAGAACCCTCTGGTCTCAGAGAACGAGTACATTCCTCATATGTTTTTAAACATTGCACAACACATAACTTGTCATTGCTAGGAAAAGCATTATAATCAATGTGTCTTGAAAGAGTCTTTGTACGTCCTGTGATAGTAAAGGAAACTCCTTCCGGAGTAAATACTCTACCTGTAATGTCCAAGGCCCGCACGTCCGATGAACGCCTACAAGCTGATAAACATAAAAGCATCGCCAATTTGGCAAACAACTGTTTCCTAGATAGAAGATTGTTCGCTCGCCAACTATTAAAGAGAAACACACAAGATGATGGACGGAATGTTGCACATTGGCAAAACATTCACCCCCAGTCACAGATCTGGGTTTAATCCATCGTTATTTTGCTCACCACGCCACCCCAATTCAGACATGGCCATATGCAAATCAGTCTTGACCCTGTACCTCATGGGAACAGTCCAGCCCGAATTTCCAAGCCATGTCTTCCCTGGACCGTTATCAAGCATCCTAGGACCGGTTTCGGGGTTTCACCCCTCTTCAGCCAGGATAGCTTGACTCCAGTGGCGTAGTGAGCACGGGACCCACGTCTGGGCCTACCCTTCCCACATAGGGCGAACAGCAAAACACACAAGATGATGGACGGAATGTTGCACATTGGCAAAACATTCACCCCCAGTCACAGATCTGGGTTTATTCCATCGTTATTTTGCTCAACACGCCACCCCAGTTCAGACATGGCCATATGCAAATCAGTCTTGACCCTGTACCTCATGGGAACAGTCCATTCCGAACTGCCAAGCCATGTCTTCCCTGGACCGGAATCAAGCATTCTAGGACCGGTTTCGGGGTTTCACCCCTCTTCAGCCAGGATAGCTTGACTCCGGTGGCGTAGTGAGCACGGGACCCACGTCTAACGTCGATCTCGGGAGTTTCAGCCACCTTGTTTGGTAAATCAGGCCGAGGACACTCTAACCTGAGCCGATTACGGACTTCCTTATCGAACTCTTTGCGAAGGTTCTCGTGGAGATACTCGGTAACATCCGGTGCCGGAGCCCAATCCGAAGATCGGGGTGTACGATATCGCTTGGGTTGAAGGTAAAGGGAGTATTGGGTGGCATTTCTGGGGTGGATGAAGCCACCTGTTTAGCTTTCTTCTTGGGAGAGGCGTCTTCATCTGTTGTGGTAGTGTCGGTGTCAGTGGTATCTGTCCGCATAGACCTTCTGTTTTCTCTTCGCCAACGCAAGCCCAAAAGGAGCCCAATGGGCTCGCTTGCGCTGAGCACGTCGGCCGTGAACCCTTAATTAGGGAAGGCCAGGACACCAGCCACCAGACCCAAATCCACCACCAAAGCGGTCAGGTACTCTCGTGCCGAGTAGCGCGTCTGTCAGGAATCAAACCCAGCAGTACTGGCAAGCAGGACAGAGTCCCGTCTCTGCGAGCGACGCGCGCCCTCACAATGTGCAACACAGACAATAAAAAATACCACGAAGCACACAATGCTCAAATATAGTAAATAAGCAGCATTAATACATGTAGCAACTCATGCAAATTCAAGTAACTATAGCGCTAAGCACTTTGTCAAGCACGATAATTACAACAATGCAATAATGCAATATCAAGAGGGGAAGTACTTAGCTCTGCTGTGAGCAGCAAAGAAAGAGGATGATGGGACTGTGCTCATGGCTCTTATTGGGTGCTAAGAGGGCATGACTGATGCAAGGTATCATGGACAATGTAGTTTTTGTTAACTAATTGAATGTTTTAATTGGCTGCTGTGATTTACAGTAAAAGAAAGAGATAGCATAATCCGAAGCCTCACGTCCTGTAATTGAATCCGTTAATAAGCTTCTTACACAGGAAACAGGTCTGCTAGGCTCCCTTGCATCCAACGATCTAACCATCATGTCATCCACCAGACATTCCATGCACCTACACAGCAGAACAAGCAACACAACAATGTCTGCATTGGTTTTTTATTTTACATTTCTACTTTAACTGTTGTGATGATATCCTGACAAGTCCAGTTGGCCTGACTTTCATCAACTGCACCCAGTGTGTTGTGTTCATCATATAGGGAAGGGGGTCGTTCAGCAGTTTTCGGATTCCGGGCTTGCTGTTGAGCAGGCTGTAAGTGGTATCTCCAGCATAGAGGCTACAGGGTGCATTTAGGGAGTTACCTATTCATGGGACTCTCTTTAGTATGCGCCCTCTGTTAGTTGTGAGGTCCTTTAGATGGTTTCCCCTAAGCAGTTTCCATCTGCCATCCTGTATATTATTGTGAATTGGTGCATAGTATTTCATACTGCATGCAATAAACAAAGTATTTTTCATTTTGATAAGATAAATAGCTGACTAATCGTTCTTTGCTGCATTCCAGAGGGCTGCATGTCTGGCCCACAGCTCCTCCCATTAGTAAGCTTTGGACTGCTCTGCCTTAACACCCTGAGTGAAAAGTGTTTAAAAGAGGCCCTTGGTTCTCAGTAAAGGGAAGATTGTGGCCTCATTATTTGAGAAGGACTCACATCCTTCCTAGATACTAACCCATTTTCTTACAAAAGGCAACATCACAAATACAACTTAGGGAATATTTCTTAAATAACATTCAGAAGTCAGCACTCGCTGTATCCCAAGCACATATGGCTGGCACCAGAAGAAAAAACATATCAACAGTTCTGTGGGAGGTATTTTATCATTGTCAACACTAGCCGTAGCCGTGATTTTGGTGGTTGTGCTAGGAAAATATCCTCCTGGGAGCAGTCATTTCTAAAATCATTTTCCTCCATTCTACAGGGGATAATTACCTTTCCAGCTTTTGAAAAACTTTTCAAAGTAATTATGTACTAACAGTATCTTCACAACTGGCTTAGACTAAGGTTCTATGCAGCTTCAGCACATGGAGGAAAATCTGTTTACATGGTGCATGTTGGGAGTGTCTGTCTCCTTTTCAGGAGAGGTAAGCATAATGAATAGATCTATTAACCAGCAGCCAAAGGTCAACTTTGCTGTACAATACTGAATATTCGGAGTGTCAGTAAGAACCTATTACACTGTGCATTGCTTATACACTCACTAAACCCAAATGCGTGCACATATAGGCACCATTAAAGAGAGGGGTATGTTACAGAATTGTGCTGTGCATCAGTTTGGTTTATGTTTGAGCTTCATGGCTTCTTTTATGAACACTTGGCTGACTGCTGTGTGGCCTGATTCTTTATTGTATCTTTCCAATGACTTTGTGATCTGATACGTTTATAAGAAATGTTTTAAACTTTATTTACTTAACGTGGCATTTTTCATCTCAGGTGAAGTTATAGATGCTTATGGTAGTGGTCGAGTCCCTCTTCCGTGGGACATCCCAGTGACAGTTCCTGCCATGTTCAAAGATGCTAACCAAACGATCAAGGTGCCTCGCTCGTCCTCTGTTAAGGTATGCTGGCACCATGTGTTTTCTAACTTTTGTTGCACCATCCGTGATGCAGGAATAGCACCCTGTTTGATCAATATTCCATCTGGCAGTTTGACCAAAGATTACCTTTTAATAGTTTAAAAAGATGTAGAAATCCAGATCTCATTTGAGGGTTGATGGCTTGCTTTCTCTTCTAAACTTTCTCGATATGACAAACAGATGAGCACCTTCATCAATAGGCCATTATATGAATTTTAGACATTTGATCCAAGGACTTCACTTCTAAATCTTAGTTTTTGCTTTATGTGTGGACATATATGCAGAAACAATTAAATACATAGTATAAATGACGTGTCCATACAATTACCTTTATTTTCTTCTATTTTTCCTTGATTGCAGCCCTGTGAATCATGTTTGGGTTTGGGACAAAATATCTGCAAAAAATGTAATGGAGCCGGCAGGGTGAGTGCATCTTGTTGCAATATCAGCTCATACTGGTAGGAATTGCATGCTTAATATTGTTTTCCTGTGAGGCTCAGGCATGACATGTTTTTGTAAAGCCTTTCAGAAAATTTTAAACTAA
Source organism: Triturus cristatus (assembly GCF_964204655.1). Taxonomy (NCBI): domain Eukaryota; kingdom Metazoa; phylum Chordata; class Amphibia; order Caudata; family Salamandridae; genus Triturus; species Triturus cristatus. Next base: position 92,057,842 of record NC_140592.1, read on the forward strand.
AGGAGACATTAAGAGATTGGTGAGTACATGGGGAGCCACCTCGATTAGTTTGTCTCCCTAAATATTTCTGACAAGCCAACATTTTCCCTTTCTCATTTAGAAATAAGAGAGCTGCTTGGTCTGCAATGAACGATCCAGACTCTGCTATCATAAACTTATAGCTCGTGTAAATTACTAGTCACAGGCTATAGTATCAAAAGGATTTTGCCTTTTCAGCTAGGTTTCTGATGCCCTTTTTCTCAAGTTTGTGATTGACGTTTATCCATGGTAGTTTTCAGGATCCTATAGAAGGAGGGTGGGAGCATTCTGCCCCATATCCCAGCACTCATTTCTCCCTTATACATCATGGTAAATGCAGTGCATAATAACACTTATTCAGTGACAGTCTTCAGGTTTTCACCCTTGTTGGTGCAGCCACTGCTGTGTATCTCTAAACATGTGTTTCAGGATAGTTGTCCTTCTTCAGTACTGAGCCAAACATCAATTTTGGGATGCTGGAAATGCTGCTCAAAGTCTTCTCGCGTCTCTGTACCATTCTCCGGGCGCAGGTGCATCAGCCAGAGACCGTTAGCTCAAGGGAGCCTCTTTGAACAAAACGAGGGTGGGAGCACGCTGCCTCACATCCCAGCACTCAGTTCTCCCCAGTACATTATGGTAAACGCAGTGCATGATAACACTTACTTCAGTGGCAGTCTTTACTTTTTCACCCTTTTTGGTGCAGCCAACTGTTTATCTCTTGTCACGTGTTTCAGGATAGTTGTGAGGATGTGAGGAGTGTGTTCCCACCCTCCTTCTGTTTAAAAAGCCTCCTTGAGCTTCTAAGCTGATGAGCTTGTGCTGATGCACCAGCGCCCAGTAAGTGGTACAGAGCCCTTGGAAGACTTTGAGCAGCATTTCCCTCACCCCCAAAATGACTTGTTACTCTCTACTGATGAATGAATGAATCCAGAAACACTTTCTAGCGATACACAGAACAAGTTGCACCAACAAGGGTAAAAAATGTAAGTAAGTGTTATCATACGCAGTATTTACTAGGATGCACTTGGGCAAATTGAGCGCTGGGATGTGAGGCAATGTGCTCTCACCCTCCTTCTGTAGTTATCAGGAATGTCTGGGTTTTTTGATTTTGCAGAAACAACCCCTCTGCTTTGTCCAGCCAGCAGTGCTTTTTCACCTAAAGCAACGCCTGCGCTGCAGGAGCACCTTTGGTGAAATGATCCTTGGCGAGGTAGCAAACATATCTCACAATTGCAAATGGTTCACCTCCAGGCTGATGGAGCCTGAATTCTTCCACCCTGGTGGGTTGGCACACTACCCCCCAAACTGTAAATAATGCCCTAAATCTTCAATCCCTCACTCCCAATATGACATTTTGAATGTGCACTAGTTCTACACAAACATCTTGCAGCTGATGTCTCTAACGTTAGCTATATAAATCGTCTCACTGCTTTAAAGTGGCGTTTGCTCCTGTAAAGTTGGCCACATCTCATTATGAGATTGTCAACCAAATTGGGCCATTAGTTCAGAGATTCATCAGATCTTGCCGATCCTAAACAAAACCAACTCAGACCAAAATATGGAAAGATTTAGGCCTATCACTAACCTTCCTTGCCTCCACAATTTAACTGTTTCATAAAGAAGAATTCCCTACTAGCCATTTCTCAATCAGGCTTCTGAGAAGGACTCGGCAGGTTACACCCACGCTGGAAGAAAAGGATGGCCTTCCTCACATACTGGATGAAGGTGAAGCCTGCCTCCTGATACTACTGGACTTGTAGGCAGCCATCTACTCAATGGATCAAGATCTGTTACTAAAAACCTTCAAGCACAGGTGGGCTTCAGGGACACTGTACTCAACTGGTTCAAGGCCTTCCTAAAAGGCTGATCACATCAAATAAAACTGAACAACTACTTACCCTCACACAAAGAAGAAACTTGCAGAGTTCCACAGGGAGCCACACTCTCCCAAATGTTATTCTATTTGCACGCCGAACCTTCAAGAGACCTAAATGTGTAAATGACAATCCTTTGCATTCAAAAATGTCATCATTCAATGGTATCCCCACTCTACAGGTCAGTCTAAGAAAATTGTATTATTGAAGGTTTTCACACTGCTTAAAACTAAACCTGTAAAAACTGAATTTATTCTCCTATCCTGAAAAGGAAAGGTAATATCCACTCATGTTTAATAACATAACTATCAAATTTTGGTCACGTCCATCACTCAACATCAAGGTCAAATCCTGAGGTTTCATTATGGATTTCTCTCCATCTCTGATCCTCCTCGCCAACAAATAGACTCAATCTGCCAATTTTCACCTACACCAGTTAAAGGAACTAAAGCATTTACTGTCCCACAATCAACTGAGAACTGCATTTTGCTCTGTGGTCATCCAGGATAGATGCAGGCAGTGGAATTCTCTATCTGAAAACCTGTCAATCATGGCTGGTAAAGAAAAAATCCTTCTCCGGCTCAGCCCCAAGCACCTGCAACTCCATACCCATGCAGTTCAGATTGGCTCCTGACCACTATTCTTTCAGCAAAGGTCTGAAAATGCACCTCGGCAGAATATACTTTGAAATATTTGACCCTTAGAACTCTAATTCTGTTGTATTACACTGAATCTAGACACTCCAATTGGATTCTAGCCATGGACGCTTGATTCTTGATAGTGAGTTATGACATAATAGGGCCCCCACACTTTTTCACTGCACGCCTCCCTATTCCCCCAACCTCTCTCCCCAGCACTTTGAAAGTCCCCCTGTTACTTAAACTGTCCAAATGTACTCTGTTTATTGTTTACTGAGGTTCTCTGTTCATTGTTTTACGAAAGAGCTTGAGTAGCTATCGGGGTTCTGGCACTATATAAAACTGCTAAATACATAAATAAATTAGGTTTGTATGTTGCCAAATATAAATATCCATTCTAATAGTATTTGCTTGGCTGTTCTTTTTCCTAAAGGCCAATGTGAGCAGAGAGAGGCCCTCCTGGAACCAGGTTTTGAACTTGTTTAAATGAGAATATAAAGGGGCTGGAAGAAAAGGGAGGGCAGGGAGCTGGTGACGGTCACAATTGTTAATCCTGGCAGTGGGTTAAACTAATTCTCTGAACATTCAAAGCTCATTTCAATGAGCTGTGAGAAAACATAGTAGAAGTACAACTGCGCCTGGGTGAAAGTGGGAACTTGACAGAGAAGGGAAGACTGAGAAAGGAGCTGATCAACCCCTGCTGTCTTAATTTTAGTCAGTGGGGAATGGCACTGTCATGTCTCCCCTCATTCCAGCCACATCAGACCCATATGCATGTTCCCGCTAAGCAACAACCCTGCACCCCTCCCCACCCCCCATTAACTAGAAAGTTGATTTCTTGCTTCATCTTGAGGCACTATATCGTTTGTGAGGTGATGGAGATGCATTCTGAATTATCTTGCCATAGCCAAATGGACACAATTATGGTTCAAGTTCAAAATATCTTTCATAGCACAGACCATTATGCATTGTCAATAAACATTACATCTGAATCAATATGTTAGCCCCTTACTTCACACCCACAGCCAGATTACCAAAAACAATGATTCTTGTTATGCTTCAGGTAAGCTCCACAATATTAAACGTAAGCCCTGCAACCTCTGGTACACCGAAGAACCTTACTTAAGGGTTATCTGCCAGTAACAATACTTGATCTTCTGTGCAGATGAATCTTAAAAAAACCTATGGACGTAGTGCAAAAGGAGATCTCGTTAGCAAACTCCAGCTTTTACTGACAAACCAATGGTAATGCTATCAATTAATGTGAAGCTTAATGTAATGGTGCCCAATGCATCAGTTCTCTCCACACACATTCCATACCAGATTTCATTGAAAAATCAACAGACATCATTTGGGTTTTTAGTTGAAAAAAGGCAAGATCTTTTGCAGCAATTATTTAAGCAATCAACCAGCTATGCCTATTTCCACTATTCTCTGCCAGACAACTGAATGGTTGGCCATTCACTTATATACACCAATCGACTAGTCCAATACCAACTCACCCATTGTAGCCACTTCCAATAAGGATGACAACGCTGGTTGTCCACATTTTCAATCATGCTTATGCCTCTCTGAAAGTGAATACATTCTACACCTCCTACATATACTTTTTGAACTTGGCACGTGCCTCCCTGATTGCTCACTCATTTGGGAAAATAAGTTAAAAGTAATTTGCTGTTAAACTCCAAACAAACACTGGAACACCTAGCCTCCTGGTAAAATTCATAAACTACCACAATTCATATACTGGAGAACTCTTTTTTCCACTGCAATCGTAGAGGCATCGGTCAGCTAATCCAATGGACCTCTTCCCAGCTTTCGACATGGTAGGCCACAAAACATAGTTCACTACCTGAGCACAACTGATTGGAGTTCTTTCTCCTCATTCTTCTCTAATCAAATTGCATAGGCTCACTTGTAGAAGATCAAATCACCTATTGTATGCATCCCTTCTCAGAACCTAGTTTATCACCCAAGCTCTTCAACCCTTACATGGAGGCTTTATTGGTCTTTGCTAGTCATACAACTATTTCTCATACTTCAATATGGCAATGGCATCCAACTATACCTGTTTTCTACTCCTGCATTGTCCAAAATAGAAGGCTGCTGGTCCGTTATAAAGATATAGATATATAGTTTCTTCCTCTACAACCAAGATTGGTTTTGTTCTTCTTACAAATAAAATCACCATGCTTGTGAATAACAAGAGACTACGCTTTCTCTCCTATCACCACCTCTAGTAACAAATTATTTGTCTTTTGAATTGACTCCTAACCAGCCATTCAAAACCGAAAAACTCAAGATGCAATGTTGCAGCCATCCTTTATCTGCAACACCATATGGTATGTGCCCTAAACGAACATACAGCCCTGGTAAAATACATGATCTTCTACTATCTTGATGACGTAATGACCTACTCATTGGCTTTCCTGGTCCTCCTTGAGACCTCTACATGGAAAACTGATCAAGATTGCTCAAATTGTTAAATAAGTCGGTTGCGCCACTCAACTGAGTGGAGTCCCCCGGGCTCCTATGCCCCTCAATTGGGTTTCAATAAAGTAATCAAAAGTTCTACATAGGTTAATGTTTCATGGTGTTTTATTCACACACAAGTTTCTTTAAAGATTTCTTTTAGCATTATTCCACACTACGCGAGAATCATCACGCCTAACTCGAAACGTTCCCCCTGATGAAGGCATGTTATGTTAATGCCGAAATGCATTGGGACTCCGCATTGGAATAATGCTAAAAGAAAACTTTAAAGAAACTTGTGTGTGAATAAAACACCATGAAACATCAACCTATGTAGAACTTTTGATTACTTTATTGAAACCCAATTGAGGGGCATAGGAGCCCGGGGGACTCCACTCAGTTGAGTGGTGCAACCGACTTATTGTATCACATTACGCTCTTTGGTCAGAGAGCGATTCCCCGAGGACCCGACAACTATACAAACATTTGAACTTTCAAATAGCAGTGCGTCCAGCTAAATACCCCCAAGTTCAAATTGTTAAATGTCATAGGAAGCATGGCTAGGGTTGGCCACATTACTCAGCCCTTGCCAAAGTAACTTTGCTCTGCCTACAGACCAGCATTTTATTCAAATCTTGTACTTTATATGTTGTTTCATCAAAAAAAGCCAAAACTACCAACACACCCCATCAAAAAGCTCTCTATTTCCTGTGGGAGCTGCTCATTAAAATGCCAAGAACTGGCTAGCAAAGAGATCTCGTGGTTCAAGGAGCAAAAACAACAACAAAAAAATTGTCCTGGTCTTCACTCCATAGGATATCGAAATCTCTTCCTCTTTCAATGTGACTACCCCCCGCCCCCACCCCACCCCCACTGTCTTTGTATTCAGGTGCTACTCCAAGTCCTCCTACCCCCACTGCTTTTGAATTCAGGTACTGTTTCAAGTCGTCCTATTTATGATGCATCCGTATGAAAGCTCTTCAAATGTATACAACTATAAAAACACCTTGTAATTTGAGTGTCTACAGTAATTACAAAGTGCAAAATCATCATAAGAAGCATCCTCAAACTTCTTTATAGAACTCTCTTCAAAATTCATCAAAGTGTGTATTTTAGAATTGATTTTGCCCCACACACTAAAAGGATAGCCATTTAAATTACATCAATGTTTTCAAAAAAAGAGACATGAGCTGAAAGAAGTGCAACATTAGATGTATTAAACCCTTGATAGCAATTGCACAAACCAATATATACCAGAGCCACCGCTCTTTTTGAAAACCCTATGTTCTCTGCAGAAATTATGGAGACAAGTTTTATTAATTGGATCATTAGTTGTCTAAGAACTATGGGGATAATATGAATTGGAACACCATGAACAGTTTTCTTGAGCTTCAGGCTGAACCCTCTTTACTCCTACAGGATTATGTTACATACGGGCAGTTGTTGCGCTGGATATTACAACAGGCAGACCTAGGGTAGGCAGGACTCTTGTGGGACGCTAAGTGGAGCTGATGTGTCCATGTCTAATGGACCTCATGGTTGAAAGGGGTGGATGAAATCATCAAAGGGTGGAGACATAAGGCAGGAATCAAGGGCCTCAACTCCTTCTGGCAGAGAATGCTACAGATCACACAGTGATCGTTAGGGGATCGAGTTTAAGAAGAATAGAAATATTTTTTTATGTATTGCTTGTGCACCCGAAAAAATCAGTAGAGTGTAACTTTTTCAAGTGGGTGGTAGAAGCTTGGAGCATACCATATTAGAGTTTCCACTCAGCGGAGTTACGCCATTGGATAGCTTGCTTATAGAAACTCCAATCTCGAGGATAAAAATAACATTTAAGCAATTATTCTCAGCGAGCATAGTCTGGATATGGAATTCTATCCCTCCCCCTGTCAGGACATATTGCTCCTACGGAACATTCGCAATCAGAATGGAGCAGAGACGCTTCTTGATACAGCATCCCCTCTATGAAAGCCTACCTGGTCCGAATGCGTGCACTGATGGCCCTCGCCAAACCCTGGATAAATTGCTCTAGTCGTATATTTTACTAGAACTATTTGCTGTTTTGATTATGCTTTATAGAACCTATAGTGAAGCCGCTCGCACAATGGATTACTCTCTTGCACTATTGTACTGTATGTTTTTTTGCATTCTTTCTGACCCAGAGTTTATTTCTGCACCCGCTGTACAGTTCAATAAGTGTGTCTATTGATGCAAAGTTGGATAAACTGCAAGTTGTATCATTTACGATCTGTAAAATTCTCTGCTGCTCCATATGGTCCATATTAAGTAAAACTGCAAATAAATAAATACATTAATAAAATGTAATATTTATTTCTTGTGAAATGCTGAAAGTTGACACACTTGAAAGGTCTTCTATTGCACTGTGTTTTCTACTTTGGTACTGTAACTAGGGCTTCATTCCTCCTCTCTTGATGCTCCTGCTTTGGCCAGTAAAGGCCTCTTGCAGGCTCATAATGGGCCCCTTATGGATGATGCAAAAATAACAAGGCTAACAGGAACCTGAGTTTGCAAAATAATGAATGAAAATGGTCTCTGAGTATTCACTGTAGTAGTAGAGATCCTTGAGGGAGGTAGCACAGCTCGGTCAGTGGTTGACAAGGGAATGTGATGTTATTGTTCAAAAGCACGATCGCTTCAATCCAAAAGCTTTGAGGGAAGTAGAAAACTGCGGCAGTATCGGAAATGATTATTTTTAACTCATTTATGTGTTTTTTGCACAGGTTGTGTGCATGGTGTGCAATGGCTCTAGATATCAAAGGAATGAGGCTTGTTCCCAGTGCAATGGCATTGGCAATGCAAGGTAAGCACTTACGGACAACCCCACTACATTAGTGTTTTATTTTTTCTGATATACCCTCATACATATTCTTGCCACCTTTTCTATTTTTACAGTCTTGCTACAGACAGCTCCACAATATTCCACAGAGTGTACCCTTGCATATGATAACGTGGCTTTCTCATCAATCTCAGTTGTTTCTTATTGTTTTTTTCCTCCCAATTCTTTGTTTGTACCTCCCCGGGAACACATCTATTTTACCCTTGCTTTTGATCAGAGGCGGCTGGCATAGCTTGCAGGTGGCAGGACAGGCAGGTCGCGGGCTGCACGGGGGGGGGGAATGGGGGTTGTGCATATATATATATATATATGTTCGAGGCATGTGGGCTGCTGAATTCATATCTGTGCATAGATCGCCACCTAGTGTTGGGTCCGGATGATTGCACATTGTTGTCCTGGAAGAGTCTTCGAAGTATCACGAGATAGGTGGCTCCTCCCCTGGACTACAGTGCGCATGGGCATCCTCTCCATCCTCAGATTGTTTTTTTCCGCCATTGGGTTCAGATGTGCTTATCTTAGCTCAAGTTAGGAAAAACTTTTCGGTATCGATAGATTATTTTATTCACCTTTATCGGATCGAGTTCGGTCCGAACATCAATCAACGTTGGAGGATGGAATCGAGGACTCCCTTCAAGAGATGTCCTCTATGTCACGCCAAATATCCACACGTCGATGTCCACCCGGTGTGTAACAAATGTTTATCACCGGATCATGATGAGACCAAGTGTATGGCCTGCGCCCGGTTCCGGTCCAAGAAAACACTTCGGAATCGACGAGCGGCTCGATTGGAGGCCAACAAATCGGCGCCTACCCCGGTCAATATATTCGGTACAGAGGATGAAGATGTCGAGAGCGTCGAAGAAGTAGAATCGGATCCTGCTTCGGAGCATGACTCCCAATCTTACGATGACGACGAGGAGATCTTCGAGGAAGAAGACGTCGTCGACGAGGTAGGAGACGACGATGAGGCCCTTGGGGCCGAGGAAGATAGCTCAGGCGAAGAGCTAAGCCAATCCGTCCATACGGAGGCCGAGGGACATAGTCTCCATAAGGCTCAGGTCGAGGGATCGCCTGCGGGCCTTACCCAAGATCGGTTGGATCGTTCTACAGCCCCGCCTGCAGGCCCGGCTTCGAACATTACAAAAGAGCCAGAAATATCTAAAAACACTGGAGTCGATCCCGCAAAATCGAAACCAAAAGCTGCACCAGTAAAATCGAAACTGAAACTGGTCCTGGTCGGATCGAAGGCATCGAAACCTTCCAATCCGTCAACACAAAAGAAGGACATCGGAGCCGAACAACCTAACAAGGACTTCGGCACCGAGAAACAAACAAAGGCCCTCGGTCCCGAAAAGACGCAAAGGCCTATGGCACCGAAGGTTGGGGCTCCGAAGACCACAGTCAGGGTGGTCGATCAGACTACATCGACACCGAGGGGTGCTGAGACTGCAAAGATGCCCGATCAACAAAGCGTCGACCCGAAACTTCGGATCGAAGCCCCTAAAACAGCAAAGAAACCGGAGACCGCGTCGAAGCCTGTCTCCAAAGAGCCTGTCGGATCAAAAGCACCGTCAACATCCATGTTAAAGCAGGTATCGGAGTCCCTAAAGCGCATCAGGGAACGGGACACTCTCGAACCGAAACAAGGCCCCGAACCAAAGAAGGTCGCCAAAGCTCCCTCGACGCCGGCGCCTATCACGTTTGGATTGCCACCACCGGGGACATCTAAGATGTTCGAACTTAGGAAGAGTATCGAGCACCCAAAAACAACGTCCACTGAAAGAACAGATGTCGAAGACTCACAGGAGCAGTTTATCGACGTAGACACTGGTAGACTGCTGTTCCGCAAGCGCAAAATTGTCCCAGTAAACACTTTGGATTCATACAAAATCCCACTCAAAAAGAAAACGGCGTCAGGTTCCACACCAGTGCTTGTGGAACCTTACCAAACATATAAACAGGAACCACAATATTTTTCTCCCACACACTCGGAGGCGGATGCAGGAGACGGCTATTATGAGGATATCACTTATCCTATGGATGATGACCCTGATGACCAACAGCACGACCAGGATCAAGCATGGGGTGACCCTAATGACCCTGGAGACACACAAAATGCTCCTGACACTCATGTTTATAATATAAAACCATCTCCCGCTGAAGATACTGCTGCTTTTAATGCCCTCATTGAACAAGCAGCTGCCAATCACGGAATGGAACTTCATTCTGACTCTGTGGAAGAGGATTTCTTGGTGGACACGTTCTCAACATCAGAAAGAATGGTCAAGACTCTACCAATGCTAAAAGGGGTTCTTAAACATGCTAAAGACATCTTTAAGGAGCCAACCAGAACACGGGTATTAAACCCAAGAATAGAAAAAAAATACAGACCAGCCCCAGGAGACCCTATGTACATTAAGGGTCAATTGCCATTAGACTCAATGGGAGTTTCTAATGCTCGCAAAAGAGCAAACTCGCAGACTACTGGTGATGCTCCTCCTCCGGACAAAGAGTCCAAAGTGCTTGAAACATCAGGAAAAAGGGTGGCAGCACAAGCAGCAAACATCTGGCGCATTGCCAACACCCAGGCACTCCTAGCCAGATACAACAGGTCCCACTATGATACCCTAGAAACACTTATAGAACACCTACCAGATGACTACAAGGAGGGAGCGGAGCTCCTCATCAGAGAGGGACAGCTCATTACAAATGCGTCCATCAAATGCGCACTAGATGCAGCTGACACTGCAGCAAGGGCAATCAACACTAGTGTGATGTTGAGGAGGCACGCATGGTTGAGAATATCAGGTTTCAAACCTGACATTCAAACTAATATCTTGCATCAACCAGTCAACCCAGACTTTTTATTTGGCCCAGAAGTTGACGCCACACTAGAAAAGATTAAAAAGGACACTGAAAATGCAAAATCTAGGGGGCTCTACAATCGCAGCAGTTTCGGAGTGGCTCCTTTCGTCGCCCCAGGAATGCAGGAGCAGCTAAAGGTCAGGGGTCCCAGCAGCAGTACAATAAGGGAGGTACCCAGAGTACCTATAATAAGAACAATAGGGGTGGATACCGTGGATCCAGCACCAAAGGCAGAGGCAAGGGCAACAATAATACCAGGTCCTCCGCCAATAACAAACAGTGACGTCTTGTCACTGCCCCCCGACCACATAACACCTGTCGGGGGGAGAGTACAACAGTTCCTGACGGTCTGGAGGTCCATCACCACAGACAGGTGGGTCACAGACATTGCCCAGTACGGTTATTGTCTAGAATTAACATCCAATCCACCCAACATACCACCAATACACCTTCCTATGTCCGCAGAGCACTTAACATTATTGCAGCAGGAAGTACTAAGTATGCTGCAAAAAGGAGCCATAGAGCCCGTGCCTGTAAAACAACAAGGGTCAGGAGTGTACTCTCTGTACTTCTTGATCCCAAAAAAGGACGGGTCTCTAAGACCTATACTGGACCTAAGACCTCTCAACCAATACATTCTGTCAGAGCATTTTCATATGCTCACCCTCCAGCAGGTTCTGCCGTTACTCAGTCAGGGAGACTTCCTAGCAACACTAGATTTAAAAGATGCGTATTTCCACATACCCATACACCCATCACACAGAAAATATCTCAGGTTCACTATTCAGGATCAACATTATCAGTTCAAAGTCCTCCCCTTCGGGGTAACAACAGCACCCAGGGTCTTTACCAAATGCCTGGCAACAGTGGCTGCACACTTACGGAGACAGCACATTCACGTCTTCCCTTACCTGGACGACTGGCTTGTTCAGGCAAAGTCAGCCCAGCAGTGTGCCAGCCACATGTCCCACACCATTCATCTTCTTCACAGTCTGGGATTCTCACTAAATTATCCAAAATCACATCTTCAACCCGCCCACGTACGGCAGTACCTGGGCGCCACCATAGACACTCTGGCAGCCAAAGCTCAGCCAAATCTTGTGAGGATCAACAGCATACAACTGCTGATAAAAAAATTCAGACCTCAAAACTCCCTTCCAGCGCGAGTGTTCATGCAGTTGATAGGCATGATGGCCTCCTGCATCTTCATAGTCCCGCACACGAGACTACATATGCGCCCGCTTCAGGAGGGCTTGGCACGTCAATGGACTCAGGCTCAGGGTCAGTTGAAGGACCTAGTGTTGGTGAGCGGTCGGGCATACAACTCTCTGCATTGGTGGAATCCACAAAACCTTTGAAAGGGCCGACCGTTCCAAGAGCCTGTTCCACAAATAATACGGACGGCAGACGCCTCTCTCCAGGGATGGGGATCTCATGTACTCAATTACACAGTGCAGGGACTATGGACGACACAGCAAAAGAAGATGCTCATCAACCTTCTGGAACTGATGGCGATCTTCCTAGCCATGAAGGCATTCCAAGTACACTTGTGCAACAAAGTCGTGTTGATCCGGACGGACAACATGACTGTCATGTACTACATACAAAAGCAGGGAGGAACACACTCTCCACAGTTGTCTCATCTGGCTCAGAGCATGTGGAAGTGGGCCATTCAAAGGAACATGTTCCTCATGGCGGAACACCTCCCAGGCAAAGACAGCCAGATGGCGGATCTGCTCAGCAGACACAGCCACCAAGTACACGAATGGGAGCTACATCCATCAGTAGTTCAACCATACTTCCAACAGTGGGGTCATCCAGAGATAGACCTTTTCGCCACAAGGGAAAACGCAAAATGCCAAAGCTTTGCCGCCAGGTTCCCGCATCCACAGTCACAGGGCAATGCAATATGGATGAACTGGTCAGGCAGATTTGCGTACGCTTTTCCCCCAGCGCCATTAATACCGCTAGTGGCACACAAACTGAGGCAACACTCAATGACGCTCATCCTGGTTGCTCCAACGTGGGCACGCCAGCCATGGTACACCACATTTCTAGAACTTTCCGTGGTGCCGCATCAAAGGCTGCGGCTAACACCCACACTTCTAACGCAGAACTATGGCGAAATTCAGCACCCAGATCCGCAACAGCTGAACCTGGCGATCTGGCTCCTGAAGTCTTAGAGTTTGGCAACCTGAACCTGCCTCCTGAATGTATGAATATCATCAAGGAGGCCAGGAGACCCACAACCAGAGCTTGCTATGCAGCTAAATGGAAGAGATTTGTCATTTACTGTAAAAACAATCACATTAACCCGCTGGATGCATCCATTCAGAACATCATCTGTTACCTGCTACACTTATACCGGTGCAAGCTGGCATACAGCTCCATACGTATACATCTAACCGCAATAGCAGCCTATCTTCAGAACAGGCAGCACCTCTCTTTATTCAGAGTGCCTGCCATCAAAGCCTTCTTAGAGGGTCTCAAAAGAGTGATTCCTCCAAGACACCCACCAGCACCAGTGTGGAACCTAAATGTGGTCCTCACCAGACTGATGGGTCCACCTTTTGAACCTCTACATTCATGTGGGATTCAGTTCCTCACCTGGAAAGTAGCTTTCTTAGTGGCAATCACTTCGTTGAGAAGAGTTAGTGAACTCCAGGCACTAACCATTCAAGAGCCATTCATACAGGTTCACGCAAACAGGGTCGTACTACGTACCAACCCCAAATTCATGCCTAAAGTGATATCGCAGTTCCACATGAATCAGACTATTGAACTGCCTGTTTTCTTTCCAAATCCAGAAAATGTTGCAGAGAGAATGCTCCATACACTAGATGTAAAGAGGGCCCTCATGTACTATATAGACAGAACAAAGGATTTTAGGAAAACAAAACAACTGTTCGTTGCCTTTTCTCCACAACACAAGGGCAACGCCATTTCCAAAGCAGGAATAGCCAGATGGATCGTTACATGTATTCAAATTTGCTATAAAAAAGCTAAACGCACTTTAACGATTCCTCCAAAAGCCCACTCAACACGAAAGTTAGGGGCATCCATGGCTTTCCTAGGGAACATTCCTTTAGAGGAAATATGTAGAGCAGCCACATGGTCCACTATACATACATTTACCAAACACTACTGTGTAGATGTACACTCAAGACAGCAGGCAGCTGTAGGACAGGCTGTTCTCAAAACCCTTTTTCAGACTGCTGCAGCTGGCACGGGCAGCCGCCGCTAATGGAGGGACTGCTATATAATCTATGCACAGATATGAATTCAGCAGCCCACATGCCTCGAACCGAATATGCTACTTACCAGTATGCATCTGTTCTTGGCATGTAGGGCTGCTGACATTCATATCGCCCACCCTCCTCCCCGGCGCCTGTAGCGGCTGCAGCACTCAGAATTACTGTATAGCATGGTCATCACTTACTATATCTACTCCATCACTGCCACAATGGCGAAAAAAAATCTGAGGATGGAGAGGATGCCCAAGCGCACTGTAGTCCAGGGGAGAAGCCACCTATCTCGTGATACTTCGAAGACTCTTCCAGGACAACAATGTGCAATCATCCGGACCCAACACTAGGTGGCGATCTATGCACAGATATGAATGTCAGCAGCCCTACATGCCAAGAACAGATGCATACTGGTAAGTAGCATATTCGTTTTAAATCATAAATAAATAAATTTACCATTGCGCTGGGTCCCGCGTCTCCGCTCCTGCTCTTCACTGACAGAAGCACAGCCAAGCCCCACTGACCAACCACAATGCCGCAATGCAGCATTGTGATTGGTAGCCACTGAGGCTCTCCTGCCCAGTCACAATGCTGCAATGTAGCGTTGTGATTGTTTTTGAGCGTCCTGGTTCGACGCACAACCAGGGAATGGCTTCTTCTCCATGCACGCTGTAATGCAGCTCCGAGAGCAGAGCAGCCCACCCTCCCGCCTGCCTGCAAAGCAGCAGGAAGCATAAAATGATAATAACGTATAGTTATTATCATTTTATGTTTCCTCTTCCCGCACTGCTTGAAAGCAGTGGGGCGACACTCCTCCGCCATAGCGGAGAAGCCGCCACTGCTTTTAGTTGGCTGGCTAGGGTAGAGCCTTGCTCTGTTGATGTCATTTAACTACTTTGTTTTAGTGGTTTAGCACTCGATAAGAATGCATGGTTTTGTTTTCAGAGCATGCATGTGCACTCTAATTTAATAACCCAGACTCTTCTTCTTTCCCTTACGGCTTCTCTACAGTAGACCAGATGGCAGTCTTCATGATGCTCTGGTTGTCGCTTATCACCCTCCCTCCCAAAATTCCACTGCTAAGTTAGAAGTATAGAAAACAACAAAACATTGGTTTCTGTAGTTTCAAGTTGGCCACCAATTTGCGTGACGTAACATGTTTTGCATTGTCACATCGATTCAAAGCATGTCATGATGCAATGGACATTGCAATCTTGAAAGTATGGAAAGCAATGTCGATCATATCGCTTGATGAATATTGGCAGGAAGGGTCCATGTCTGACATTGGTTGGAGTGGAATTTGACCTGCTTGGGCCATTCCCAAAAAATATCTCACATTAGTGGTTGACCTATTTAAGTGTGCCCCTTCAAGATCCATATTTAATTTCCTACTGCAATGCTTAATCAAGTAGCCAGAACAGGACTGTTAGACCTGTTAGCCTTAAGGTGGTCTTCCCCCAGACTTTTTGCCTTCCTCCTCCATTTTTACTTATGTAGTTTTTCCTGGCCTAAGGACTCTGAGCACTTTGCCACTGCTGTCAGTGCTAAAGTCAATGTACTAAAAACATGGTAATATTGGCTAATCCCCAATTTGCATATTTAATTTACTTATATGTCCCTAAGAGAGTGGTACTACATGTACACAGGGCCTGTAAATTAAATGCTAATAGTGGGCCTGCAGCATTGATTGTGCCACCCACTTAAGTAGCCCTTTAAACAGGGGTCAGGCCGGCCATTGCAGGACCTGTGTGTGCAGTTTAAACTGCCATTTCAACTTGGCATAATTAACCTCTTGCCCGGCTTATCGCTCCCGTAGTATAACATTAGAATTGCCTCATTACATTTTATATTTGTAATTTCCGAATGGGAAGAGATAACCAGTTCATGTTTGGTGTTTCTGGAATCACAATTTAAAATCCTAACTTACGGTGGAGTCTGATTTTGAATGGCAATTCTGAAAATGCCACTTTTAGAAAGTTGGCATTTTACTGCCTTTTCCATTTAGTGTCCGTAGTCTGTCTCTGGTCACACGACTGGGTGTATCTGACAGTTGGGCTTTGTGTATTCTTTCTAGACAGCCACATACAATAGGGAACTTAGGTGTGCATATATGGGCTATCACTGGATGGATGTAAACAGGAGACATAGCCCCTCTTGCACCTGAATAGGATGTGTCCTGTCTCCACACAAAGGGCTGCATACCCCCTGTTGTAAGTCTAGAGCCAGGGCAGAGGAGGCAGGGTGCCTGGAGACTTCGGAGGGAAACCTCTCCCTCACTTCAAAGCTGCTCCCCCACTTCAAAGGCACAACTGGGTATAAGTACTAGACCATAGATATCACCACTTCAATTCACTTCTGGACCTATGAATAGTCTTTCCGGGCAAAGGACTGCTGTACTGCTGAAGGACTGCCACTCTGCTGGACTATTGCCCTGCCGTGCTGGCCTGCTGCATACTGACCACCTGCCAGGTGGAGAAGGGCTGGACCTGCAGCTCTTGAATCCAGAACCCAGAGTGACTCCAAGGGCTAGTTGACTTGACTCCTGATCTGAAGCCTCAGGGGCGTGATAGGCTTCCAACAACCATGCACCTGGACACCAGACTCCACATCGTGGCCTCACAGCTCTTCGGAAGCATCACAAGCCCCATTACCGGGATCTTCAGAACCAATGCATCACTCTGGCTTCGCTTTGCATCTTCGGTGTGGATCCACGTAACGCTCCGCAAACCAGGAGTTAAGGTGCTTTTGTTCAGCAGGCCGAACTGGGTCCCTGTCGTCGGCACATGCTCTGTGTGCAGTTGGCCTGAACTTGTGACTTTGTACTGGTCCGGCACAACCAGATATTCACAGTTGCTGCTTAACGCCTTTTGGCACTATTTTCACTAAAAACTTTCAAATTCAATATCTCTGGTTCTACTAATTTGATATCTGTTGTTTTACTTCTTAAAAAATCCACTATTTATTTAACTCAGTTGTGGGCTCCTTTCGTGGTCTGTGTTACTGTTTGAAGTATTGCACAAATAATTTACACATTGCCTCTAAGGTAAGCCTGAGTGCTCTGTGCCATGCTACCGGAGGGTTGAACACTGGTTAATTTAGGATCTGTTGAGACTTCACCCTGCAAAGAATTGTAGTCGGTGCCTCCCTCTCCCCCCACCCCCCTTAACCAGTAACTCAATTTCTTACAAGGACAATGCTTACAACCGGCTAACCTGGTTGCAGTGGTTATTGCTGAACACACTAAAGACCAAGCAATCTCACTACCATAATTAATCATGCACAATTGAACATGATTAATTGTTGTAGTATTGACCAATCCCACTTCTGTCAGTACTGTTTTATGCGAAGTCAGTTGTCCAACATGGAGACCAGTCTACTCGCATCACTACTTAGCTCAATATGGGAAACCGTCTAATCGGTTACAGTGCTCAACCAGTTCAAGTCCTAGTAATATGCTGTGCACTGGTAAATGCTAGTCAGTTTATCCTCTTGTACTCTTAAATTTATTTGATTTATTGGTTAGGAATGACCCATGCCCTAAGTCATCACACCTTTCATCTCCACCTTCAAGAGGCTATTACTTCAGTTTTTAGAGGCTATCACTTCAGTTTTTGAGACATCTTTCACAGTCCTTGTACAGACCTTGCCTAATCCGTATGGGTAGATTCATGCATGTAGAACAACGATGCTTGCTACCTTCAAAAACAGGTACTCCACTCATGCTATGAGCTCACCTCACTTTTACTGCTTAAAAGCTCATTGGTGAATGAGCTTTTAAGCAGTAAAAGCACCAAATAAGAGAGCTGAACATTCAGGGTCCGCAACTGTGGAACGCCCTGAGCCATCTCTTCTACAAGAGATTTCTGGAAACTAAGCTGTTCAGACTGCCTTGATGCCCTGCAGTGTCAAGGGTCGTGGCTGAGAAAAAGCCGTCAAGGGGTCATGATTCACACCTGGTTGGAGTATAATTTCCAGCAGTCATTTTCTTTCTTCAGCCTGTGCTATGCTCCTTGACTGAGGACTTTACAGGATCCAGAAGATAACATGTTGTATTATTTGAAACTCTGAAATAGGAAAGTACAGGCAATAAGCAAATGGTTATATCAACAAATAGATTACAATCCTGTTTGAAAATATAACTTGTGACCATCAGTATAAAAAGGACAAAAATCATGTTTAGCAAGCAGAGAAATAAACCAGACCTTAAACAGGATTGACTTAAAAAATAGATTGTAGAATTTAGAGTGTATTGTGCACGCTCTCTGTTGAAATGATGGAAGAACTCATGAGGTTTAATAGGGCTGTTCAAGGGGGCTTTCCAGCTAAGTGCATTTAAGTAGGACAATGCAACACCATTCATAGTAAAGTGGCCATTTGGTACCTCCTCGAACTTTGGGGTCAAGCATGGACAGGGTTTGGAGATAAAAAGAAAAGTTTGGAATGTGTGCTAATGCCACTGAGGTTAGAAGAGGTGGGATGATATGTGTGGAGATTATATTTTTGATGTAGTCCTGTACTCAAAGGAGCTTCTGTGTTTTCCTTGTTTTGCAGTTGTTCTACTTGCCATGGTCAAGGCCGCACGGCCTGTACTGTCTGCAATGGAAGGAGGCAGCTGCTATGCTTCATCGAGATGAAGGTCACATGGTACGCATGGCCCGCTTACTGGGCTGGGGTGGGTATTGTATGTCTGGTGTACACCAGCTTCCTATTCGAAATATGCAAAAAGGAGAATACTTGAGCACCATATGTTTTGGGCTACAGGTGATGTTACGATAACCGGACTTGCACCATGTTTTCACTTATTATCAAGATGTGCTATTTTTTTTTTGTTGAAGAAACGCCTTCTCGGGCTATTTAATTATGATTTTCACTTTTATGCTTGCACGTCACCCTTCCATGCAAAAAAAAAAAACACGCACACACTCTCTCTACATCTCTCTCTCTTTCTCTCCCCTTTTTTAAATATCAAGACCTGTCATTGACTTCAATGGAGTGTGCTTTTACTATTCTAAATCTATGTGCGCATTGATACTGAAATAGGTTATACTGTGGACCAAATCACTATGAAGATCCGTCTCTGTAGGGTGGTGGTCCTCACAGAGATGGTGTTTGTCTGACTTTGGCAGAGTTTAACAACAATTTGAGGATGGTGATCCCATTCTCCCTCCCTCCATCTCTCTAACCAAGAATCATAAAAATGAAAGTAGGGTTCTGTTTTAAAAATGTAGTTTATTATGTGTGAATTTATATTACACTGCACAATGTTTGAGTTTGGACTATGGTGTTAATTTCCAGTGAAAGATTTCTGGGTCAAGGTTGTGAGAAACATTGTAATGCATGTAGATTGGAACTAGAATATAAACTTATCTTTACAAGTGGTCTGGCACTCACCAAAAGGAATTTTAGGGGACAGTCATCAATCAATCAGACATTTGTAAAGCGCGCTACTCACCCGTGAGGGTCTCAAGGCGCTGGAAGGGGAGGGAAAGACGCAGCTACTGATCGAAAAGCCAGGTTTTGAGGAGCCTCCTGAAGGTCAGCAGGTCCTGGGTCTGCCGCAGGTGGATGGGGAGGGTGTTCCATGTCTTGGTGGCGAGGTGGCGGATGCTTGAGACGGTGGCGAGGTCAGTGGAGCGAAGCTGGCGGTTTGGGGCGTAGAAGGAGAGTCGTTCGTTCAGGTAGGCTAGTCCGACGTTGTGGAGAGCCTTGTGAGCCTGGGTGAGGAGTTTGAAGGTGATCCTCTTGTTGACCGGGAGCCAGTGCAGGTCTCTCAGGTGGGCGGTGATGTGGCTGTGGCGAGGGAGTCCGAGGATGAGGCATGCGGAGGCATTCTGTATTAGTTGGAGCCGTTTCTGGAGCTAGGCTGTGGTTCCCGCGTTGAGGGCGTTGCCGTAGTCCAGTCTGCTGCTAACGAGGGCTTGGGTGACCGTTCTTCTGGTTTCGGTGGCGATCCATCTGTAGATTTTGCGGAGCATGCGGAGGGTGTTGAAGCAGGAGGAGGAGACAGCGTTGACTTGCTGGGTCATAGAGAGGGTTGAGTCCAGGATGAACCACAGGTTGCGTGCATGGTCGGTGGGTGTCGGTGCAGCTCCCAGCGTGGTCGGCCACCAGGAGTCGTCCCACGTGCACGGGTTGGAGCCGAGGATGAGGACCTACGTTTTGTCAGAGTTCAGTTTCAGACGGCCTTCATCCACTCTGCGTCGGCCTTCATTCCCTCGTGTAGGTTGGATTTGGCGAAGGCTGGGTCCTTGGTGAGGGAGAGGATCAGTAGTATCCTGATGTGCGTATAATGCCCATTTACCCGTAACTGACCAAAAGTGGACAAATGTAAAGGTACATGTGAATGGGTTTTAGAGGTCCACCCCAAGAAATTTTTTAAGTACAACTTTACAGATAATTCTTTGGATCCCTTGCAGGAAATACAGAGATGATTTGTGGCAAATAGTAGATTTCTTAGTACAATGGAGTAAACATGGCAAAAACTGGATATAATTAAGAATAACTTTAACCCCTTCAGCGCTGCGCGGATTCCCCCGCGGTGCTGAAGGGTTCGAGCGCGGGCGGGGCCATGACGGAACGGTTCCGTCATGAGCACAGCTCAACCGATGCTCATGACGGAACCGTTCCGTCATGAGCATGGAAGGGGTTAAAGTGAAGGGTATGTATTCAACCCCAAAGGAAATGCAATGCCGTATTTCTCATTGTTGCCTGAATCAGGTGTGAAAGAGTGGGAGGCGTTCATTTAGATATCTTGCTTCTAAATGTTGGAAATCTTCCTCACTTCTTTTCTGATTATTTCATCTCACTCTGCTTTTTGGAAAGCATTCCAAACTTGCCTCTTCACCTCCCCTGATATCTTAGTCTAATCCAGGTCACCCGGCCTTTATTGGTAGATCAAAGAGCCGGCATACCTCATTATGGTTGGTGTGTGTTCCTTACCAAGGAGGCTCATTCATTCATTTAAGATATGTAGATGTGGCAAATGGTGTGTTTTAAAGCATGTTTGACTAAAAGCCAAAAACTGGGCGTGTTTCAACATCAACACTAAATAGTGCTTGCTCTTGATGGACAAAAATCTTTGTAAGTCATAAACATCAACTCTCCCCTGTGAACAAGAAAACTTATGATAGTACTGAAATTGTGAACACTAATACCCTTGCAAAAAACCCAGTGACCAAATTTGATAAGTCCCCCATCGAACCCTAAAATCAGCGGCAATAATGAACACTATGAGCCTGAAGAAAACTGATCCACGTCATTACATAACATACCCTACTCTGTCCCCACTAGCATGTTGCATTACTATTGTTTTACTACACATACCAAAGCGAGTAAAAGTTAGATACTAAAAAAAATGTTACTTTCTTTTCCTTCATCTTTTAATGGGAAACAAGGCAGTGAGCTATTGGCTAAAATTCCAGTACTGGCTGAATGTGTTACAAATTACATGGAAAATTACATGGAAAACTCTTTCATCCCTGAAGTCTCTTTTTGCACTGAGTTTGAAAAGCCTCCAAAATCTCTTTTAGTTTGACCTTACAGGGCCATTAATTTTTTTGTTACTGAACCCGCAAATTAATTTCACAAACGTCTGCATTCCATTCAGATGTTATACGCGTATTCCAGTAACTGGCATGGAGATTTATTGCTCTTACTCATCTTTGTAATCTCTGCCCAGCACAGAATTACTTTGGAGTCATCATTACACTTACACTTTTCCCTTGTCACACTCGCTGAAATAACAGATTTGCTACCCTTCCTTTATGTCACGAGACAACAGATCAGAAATCGTCCGTAAGGCAATTTCCATGGAAGAAGCCTTTCAGGTCTAAGGTTACCTTTATACTCTGGGACTTAAACTTCAGGTCTAAAGTTAGACTTCAGGTCAAGGGACCAATTCACAAAGGTAAACTTAGACTTCAGATCTAAGTTTAGTTTTGTGAAATGGGCCCTTAGACTTCGGGTTTATGTTTACCTTTGTGAATCAGGCCCAACGTGTTATTAACGACTTCAGCCTTTTACTTGTTCTCCTAGTTAACCAGGTCACAAGAAATCATTTCTCATACAAACTCTTTGTACATCTTTTATTTATATTTCTGTAGATTCTCCAGCCTCCATTGTCCTCGTAGTGTCTCACTTAGATGATGCAAATAAGCTACCAAGGGACCTCGCACCTACTATTCTGTTCCAGTATGGGACAGCAAGACAAATCCTACACATTTGGCAGCTTCATCAAATCACACAAGTCATTGAGCCTCTTTACTTCCTATTGGTAGCTAGACACTGTCCCTTCAAGGCACACTGCTTAGTTCACAGGGTAATCCATTGCTAGGGCACATTTATTTTATTAAGGCACAGCTGCAAATTCAGGGTTACTTCTCAAATCCCATCAAGGCAAAATTAGCCGTTCATTCATCTGTAAATTGAATGTCTTTAAACTGTGCAACAGTAACATTGTTTTTAAAGTGCTTAGAAAAACAAATTGTTAATCCTACAGGAGTGTTTAGCTCTCTGAATAATTTTACTGGACAAAATGTAGCAACTTTACACATGGAGACAGGAATGAAACCACATGTACACATTAAGTAGTTCTTGAGTGTATGTGCAGCATTGTATTTAAAAAGCAACAGGTATCACACAAGAACAATAGCTACTTACTAAGAGTGTAAAAATAGCCAACCAGAGATTAATCCAACGCTACAAAGATCTTAAAAGAAAGAAGGTGACCTCAAAGTGTGAGACAGTCCAGAAGATATTAAAATGTTGGGATAGATTAGTTAGTGGTCACGAGGCAGATGAGGAGCAGAAAAGATAAAAGAGAGAGGAAAGTAGAAAGATGGCGGGAGTAGAAAAGTTGCATGAAGAATGAAAATGAAGAACCACCTAAACTCCCCCAGCAAAAAAGGAAAGAAGTAGGGAAGAGATTGGATTATAGCAAGAATGAAAATACAAATATTTTTTTAAGAGCAGGCAGTGGTCCCAGGGGCCATTGCCTAGTCTTAAAAAATGAGACATCAGGGTTTCATTTTTTTATTTTTAAACGCATCCCGTTTCCTACAAGGAAAACGGGCGGCGTTTAGAAAAAATAGATTGCTTTATTGAAAAGCGCTCACAGACATGGTGGTCTGCTGACCTCAGCAGGTCACCATCCCTGTGATGGCTGTGATTCGTAATGGATCGCAAACTGCAACCTACCTCATTAATATCAATTTGCGACACACAAGGAATCCCTAAATGAGACTCATTGAGTTTCATACATTAGGAATGCCGATTTCCAAATTCCAATTCAGACATAATCACAATTAGGAAATCGGTATTCCTGATGTTTGTACGTCTGGTCCAATGTGTCTTTGCTTATTGCAGTACTTTTGTGTGGCATTCTAAATAATTAAATTGATTTTGAATTACCACTACGTCCTTGGCCCCTTTACAGTACTGTTAGAAACTCAGAAAGCACAGACACCACACTGACAAGTATGTCACGTGAGGTTGTGTGAGGCTACAATAGCCTGGACTTTAACACTCAAACGTTGGTACACTGATCAAAGTTCAGGTACCCATGGGTGGGAAAGCCAAACGTTGTAGAACTAGGCCAGAGCTCTAGTTTACACAACAATTCAGACACTTCAATGCATGTGTTCCTAAAAAGCGGTGGGCTGATTCACAGAACTAACTTAAGACAAAATCCTAAACTTACTAACATTTTGGTATTCACAGAAGGCACTTACTCATTTTGGTATTCACTGAAGGCACTTTACTCATTTTGGTATTCACAGACGGCACTTACTCATTGATGAGTAAGTGCCTTCTGTGAATACCAACATGAGTAAATGGTAGTAAGTTGAGGATTTTGTCTTAAGTTAGTTCTATGAATTGGGCCCGGGTTCATTTCCTGCAGCAGACACTTTGAACAATTGCTAGTGTGCAAGGCTACCTGTTTTGCAAAAAGAACATAAGTGGGAGTCATGACTTTTTTTGATCCTGATGAATGTCGAGCGGATGACCGAACATACAAAAAAAGCACACAAGACCAGTGATCACAGATTGATGAAGTACAATTTATGAGAAGAAAACATAGACTACTATTCAAAACCTGAAAATATAAATACCCATACTAGCACCTTGATACACATGACCATTGGAACATCTGTAGAAATGAAATATCTGGGTGTTTTGGTACATGGGAAATACATGTCGACCGTAACATTTTAAAACAATGTACCTGATTTTTAAAAATTTGTGTTTAAACATAACTTTACTAGGGTGAAAAAAAACCTTTTCATTGCACTAATTGTTACATATTCATTACTTTACTAAGTTGTAAACATTTAGAAGGGGTTGAAACTTTAATATATGCGAACCTAGAAAACTTACTGACATATATCGCATGTCTCCCAATAGTGTAGAAAAGGGCCTGTGGCTAATACTTGTATACACTGGAGTAAATTGCCTTGAGCATGCCAGGAAGCGTGTCTTTATCCGAAGTGCATGTCTGAAGATCACATGGATGTAATGGGAACAGGAGTACAGGTTTCCGACTTTGGTGAAGGGACACAGTGAGGGCCCTGTGAAAGCCTGGTTGTAAGTCTTGAGAGAAGGACATTAACATCCTTTCCTACACAGATGCAAATGGTCCTCGTACTTGTCTACATTAACAATAGATTACCATGAAAGACTTTACAATAAGTCATGCTTCTGGTAATACCGAGGGGTTAGTAACCATTGGACAGGATTGTAAATCAAGAAAATAAGCTTTTATGAACTACAAGTTTGCTAATGATTGCATCTTTTATGCACACAAGTAAAAACATAGTTAGTGTAACACTTTGCTTGCAAGCCTGTTCACATTTCATTTTATGTGAAATCCTCCTGATGGGAAAATACACCATTTTAAATGGTTAATTTGTTCAGAAAATGTATCCAGTCACTCACAGTGAGAGAAAAGCAGTCTGCATTCCACAATATTTTTGTGCCATGATTGCACCCATAGGTAAAGTGGCATGATGCACTCTTAAACTGTAGGTGCAAAATGTGATGTACCTCGTTTCTGAAATCCTATTGGTTCCTTGCTATATTACTGCAGAACACTTTACCCTAGTGGTGCATATGTGGTGCTGTTCTAGAACATAAACGTTATGACAGAATAAGCTACTCGTGTCATTCTTGAATACAGATAATGCCATTTGTGTATTATCTATGACCACAGTTCTAATGTAAAGACTTTCTATTGCATGTATTTGAGTAATCCATTTACAGGTATAAAGAAAATTATGTGTTACTAGATACCATATTGAAAATGGATTTGTTTTGTACCAGGACCGCGCATAGAGCTAACAAACATAGCCCTATGTATACAGGTAATACATAGAGCCATACAGATCGAAATTCGTAACCCAGATACAGAGACGTTTTAGGGCATGGTCAAAGTGTGCAATTGCAAGGTCCCCTGGGAAACTGAAGTTTCTTTCTATTTGACCTTTGTTTATTCTACTTCTCTTTCCTAAATCTCTCCCCTTCTGCCTACCGTTACCTCTAACTCTGTCTCACAAAACCAGTGTCATCCTAAGGTTTTTGGAGTCTTAACTCATGACATATTCCAAGTGCTTTTGCATGACCTTGTTCAAATGTAACATACATAATTTTGTTTTCTTTAGCATCATGGGCTTTAAAATGGGTGATAAAATTCAGGTTTGTTCCATAGAGAGGCCCCATAAATATTGTTGCCCGGGCCTCCCAAAATCCTTAAGAAGACACTGCCCAGACAAATGCAAGTAACTCAGGAGTATCTATTCTGCTACTCCTGAGTTACTGGTCAGCATTGTGTGGAATGCTGGGACTTTTAAGCCTAGACTTAGCAGTACAATTGAAACTACACAAATGCAACATTCTTAGGCTAAAATCTACAGCCGGCTGAACATACACATGATTTATTTATTTATTTATTTATGAGATTTTTTTGTGCGCAACTAATACCCTAAGGTGTCTAGGCGCAGCGAGATACTCTAGATTACAGCACAGATCAGAGCGCGTTCTCATTGATTAAAAAGCCAGGTCTTCAGTAATTTGCGGAAGTTAATAAGGGTGGGAGCGGTTTTAATGTGCAAAGGAAGTGAATTCCAGAGCACAGGCGTTGTTACCAAGAATCGCCTGTCACCCCAGGTGGCCGTTCTTGTGCGGGGGACAGTCAAAAGATAGCTAGCTGCTGATCTTAGATTCTTTTTGGGGATGTACACCTGAAAAGCCTCTTTTAGAAACTTTGGTCCTGTCTGGTGGATGGCCTTATAGGCTATACAAAGAGCCTTAAATTTGATCCTGCTCTCAACCCTTAACCAATGAAGATGGCGTATGGCTGCAGAAGTGGAATGACGCCTAGGGATGTTAAGCAGGATCCGTGCTGCCATGTTTTGGACGGACTGAAGCTTGTTTAAGATGTATTTGTGTGTACCAAGAAAGAGAGCATTTCCATAATCTAATTTTGAAAATACTAGTGTGGTAACTAGCGTTTTTCCTGCAGATACTGGTAAATACGGCAAGAGTTTTTTTATTTTCTTCAGTACAAAGAAAGTAGCCGAAACCACCTTGTTAACGTGGCATCCAAAAGATAACTTATTATCAAAAATCACTCCCAGATTCCTGACTTTGGTGGCTGGCACCGGAGGCGGGCCCATCTGACTAGGCCACCATGTGTGAGACCATTCTGGAGAAATTGTGCCGAAGGTCATAACCTCAGTCTTCTCCGCATTAAGTTTCAGGCAGTTACTGTGCATCCATGATTGTACATCCAGTAAACCCTCCTGAAACTTAGCTGCTACCACGGGGCCATTCTTATACACCGCCAACACGAGCTGGGTATCATCGGCGTAGGTGGTTAAACGCATCCCATGGGATTTAATGACCCTCGCCAAGTCCGAAACATGAATGTTGAAGAGTGTAGGACTCAGCGAGGATCCTTGAGGGACCCCACAAGGCAATTCAGTAGTGGGCGAATAATAATTGCCCAGCTTTACTGCCTGTCTACGGTTGGCTAAAAAGGAGGCTATAAGATCTTTGGCCAGATGATTGATCCCACGGGTTGCGACACGGTCGACCAAGATGGTGTGGTCGACCGTGTCACAGGCCGCCGACAGGTCCAATAGAATAAGAATTGCAGCTCCTCCTGAGTCCATAATCTCTCTAATTTCGTCTGAGGATTTTATTAGTGCTGTCTCAGTTCCGTGTTCCCTCCGGAACCCGAACTGAGTGTCGTCTAAGAGTTTATGATGTTCAATAAACTCTGAGAGCTGTTTATTCATAGTTGCCTCTATAATTTTGGACGTGAAGGGGAGGCAGGCAATAGGCCTGTAGTTGGACGAAATAGTGGGGTCTAAGGAAGGTTTTTTAATTAAAGGTTTAACAATGGCCTTCTTCCAGCTTGCTGGGTAGACACCAGATTTAAATATGGAATTACATATTTCAGTTAGCGGCTGTGTGATAACGTTCTGTAGTTTATTCATTGTTGTAGGAGGGCAAGTGTCAAGTGGGGAACCTGATTTGATCTTACAGATCAGCGCACTGATCTGATCTTCAGTAGCTGGCTGAAACTGATCAAAAGAGGAGTTATTGGGTATTGGATAAATGATGGGTGTAGCATCAGTTTTTCCTGCCTGTTCATTAGAAAAAGTGGAATAGATGTCCATCACCTTGGTTTTGAAGAAAGTGGCTAATGAATCACATAGTTCCTGCGAGTTCTCAATTATAGGTCCCTTTGGACTAGAAAGAGAATTCACAACTTGAAAGAGCATCCTGGCTAAGTTGTGTGCTTGTTCAATTTGGCCAGTGTAAAAGAGATTCTTTTGCGTGTTGATGGCTTTTTTGTAGATTGCTAGAGCGCTCTTATAATCTTGCTTAGCAGAGGGACTGTAATGTTTCCTCCAGCGCCTTTCAAGATTTCTACAGTACTGACGTTGGAGGCGCAGTTCCTCTGTGTACCATTGAGCAGATGGCGTAGCTCTATTGGGGCGATGATATTTTTCAGGTGCAACTTGGTTGGCTGCCTTTAAAATCCATTCCTGAAAATTTGTGGACATGGTCTCAGTATCACCTGTGTTTTCTGGAATAGATGACATCAGGAGATTAATAAAATACGGCATATCTGCCTTATTCCACGTCCGTGCCCCCACTGGCAGGAGGACTTTATTCTGAGAGAGTTTGGGAGGTAACAGTTTGATCCTAAAAATTATAGCTTGATGGTCAGTCCATATCAAAGGAAGTACTACTGATGTCTCAATTTTGGGGTCGTTAGTAAATACACCATCCAGTGTATGCCCAGCGTTGTGCGTGGGGCCCCTCACTAGCTGCTGCAGTCCTATTGCCTGCATGTCAGCGATAAGTTGGATTGTATCATGATTATCCATGTTTTCAAGCGGGAAATTAAAGTCCCCAAGAATCGTATAGTATGGTGAACCTATTACTGATTCTGTGATATCTGTAAGAGCTGCTAAAAATTTGGTACGTGTTCCTGGAGGTCTGTACACAAGTGTCCCTTTAAAAGCTTGTTTCTGGGTAAGATTGATAGCGAATGCAACAGCTTCACAATTAGTGCTGTGAATAGGATCACATTTTGTTCGATAGGTGTCCCTATAAATGATGGCTAAACCTCCACCTCGCCCTGAGATCCTATCTTGTCTAGCTACACAATAGCCTTCTGGGGTAGCCAGTACAAAATCAGGACCGGAAGCATCGTCTCCCCATGACTCGGTAATAAGAAGTATATCCAGTTCTTGGTTAATAATAGTCTCCCTTATTACCAGACTATGTTGAGGGAGTGAGCGTACATTGATTAATGCTGCTTTTACATATTGGTCGATAGATGGGGAAGCGCTGGGGGTTTCCTGGGAGTAGGGTGTGGTGTTTGTCGCAAGCCGTGGAGATGGCAAAGAAAAAGCGCAACCTACACATGATATAGGTGCGGTAGGCAAGTGTTTACATTGCAATAATACTTTACAAGACCTACCCACACCTGTGTTCCACTGTTTCAGCTGTGCGGAGGTGTAGCATAGGGTAGATATGGCTTCGTGAGTGGCAGCCGGACCAGGGGGGGTGGCCCTGGGCCTGATCTGGCGCAGACGGGCGCAGACGGGCTTGTCTTAGGCGCGTCTTCGGCGCGCGCCCGCTGCGCACGTCCGCTGTGCATCCTGGGTGAGCTAGGACTATATAGCTCTCTCCCGGAAGTGGAGAAGAGCTAGAACGCGTCCCGAGCCAGCC
Organism: Triturus cristatus; assembly: GCF_964204655.1. NCBI lineage: Eukaryota > Metazoa > Chordata > Amphibia > Caudata > Salamandridae > Triturus > Triturus cristatus. The sequence goes on from NC_140592.1 coordinate 92,087,060, forward strand.
TTAAGATGGCGGCTGGTACTCGTGGACGTGTTCGAGTGCCCAGTTCCCCCCGCTCTAGCGGGTCGGGTAGGTGCCGATTTTCAGTTTTAACCCCTTCGGTGCTCATGACGGAATGGTTCCGTCATGACCCACGGTTGAGCTGTGCTCATGACGGAACCATTCCGTCATGACCACACCCGCGCAAGATTCCGTCAGCACAGCGGCGGAATCTGCGCAGCATCGAAGGGGTTAAACACAATGTGAAAGCACAGGGTATTGCAGGGCGGTCAATAAATAAAACAATAACAAATCTAAAATTATTAAAAATTTCTATAAACCCTCCTAAAGCAGCCTAAAATATCTCAATTTCAGCAAATATCAGCGCTACTGAATCTGAGGCTCGTTCGTGCTCTGTGGCATGTAAAATGAATATATGATATGAAGGCCTTGAGAGCGACACACATTTTGATTGGCTATAAAAGACACATTTTCTCTTTATGATTTCTTTGAAATGTTCTTTGCTTTTTGGGTGTACCTCATTCTAAACAAACATGTGTCTGAAGTAACACTTTAATGTTGTTTTCTATTTCTGGGACACCAGTGCACACAGCAGCTGCCTTAGGAATCCTATTATGTAGAAGCTAACCCCTATCCCCTGATACTTGAAAAAACAGTCATTTCATTGCACCATCACTCTGACAATATTCATATATTGTTTGGCATCTGAATATTTCCACCCTAAAGCCAAACCTTAAAAGCATGACTTGTTGAACTGCTGTGCAGAAGGGCTGCTGATGCACAGGTGTGTGGAAGGCTGCAACAAGATGGGACCTTTTGCATCCTACTCACCTTTTGCTTATTCTAGCCTTCCACACTGGGCATGACCACAGCACACAAGACTCAACACTTGGGTGCAACATTTTTGTGTTTAGCCTGAATGTGGTATATATTTTATTATTAGAAAAATCTTCATCCACTAGATAGTTGCACAAAATCTCCAAAGCACACAAAAGTTGAACACAATGATCCTTGAGTCTTCTCTTAACTAACATAAAACAGATTTTAAAGTTTCAATTTATTTATTAAATTACATTGGGTGGCATTTGTAAAGCACAGACCAACCATGGAGCAGTAGAATGCTTTAGTGATAACATTTGTCTTTGAAGGAGGTGGCTGTCGGCCATCAGTTGTTCTATATGGAAGAGTATGTTGTGCGGGGTCCTGTTGATGTTGCACATAGGATAGTATGCTGTGCAAGGTCCTATTCATGTTGTATTTTGAATAGTATATTGTGTGAGGTCCTGTTGATACACATGGAAATGTATGTTGTGAGAGCTCCTGACTGGGTCCTGTTGATGTTGTACATGGTATAGTATGTTGTGTGGGGTCCGTTGATCTTTTACATGGAAGAGTAGAATGTAGATTGTGCGGGGTCCTGTTGATTTTGTGCGGGGAAGAGTATGGTTTGCCGGGTCCTGTCGCGATCCTGTTGATTTTGTGCATAGAAAATGATGTCGCATGGGGTCCTGTTGATGTTGTACATGGAAGAGTATGTTGTGCGGGCTTCTGTCAATGTTGTACATACAATAGTATGTTGTGCTGGGTCCTCTTGATGTTGTACATGGAAATGTATGTTGTTCCTGTAGATATTGTGCTTAGAATATGTTGCTCGGGGTCCTGTTGATGTTGTACATGAGAGAGTATGTTGTGCAGAGTCCGGCTGACACCAAATTACAAAAACAGGATGTGCTAGGGATAGAGAAGGTAATGGGAACTGCTTTCGAAGTCTTTGGTGTTGGTTCACTTTATGATACAAGAATGTTTCTTTTCCTACCGGACAGGAAGAATAATATCCATGAATATTTGTCTGACAAGAACTTGGGGTTTCCCACTGAGCTATTCGCAGAGGTCACCGGCAAGCAGCTCTTTACAGATGAACAATTCATGGTAACTCATGATCCATGATTTTCATTTTCTTAGAATCACCAACATTTGAATATTTATTTTTAAAAGTATATATCATTAGTGAGTACAGAGCACAAGTACCTTTTACGCTGTAGATGCTTCTATATGTCTGTCTACCGGACTGCACCGTCAGCTGCTAACACAGTCCTGTGAATGCACCAGAAGCCTGATAATGCACCCGCATTCCCCCAGTATACAGCTTATTCTGTTCCTCTAACCCACTTGACTAACCCCACCACACCCCTACAGCATTGCATGCTCATCTTAGTCTTAGCATGCCTTTACACCTCACTCTGTAGTACTGCAGCACCTGCACACACCTCATGCATGCCTGGTGCACTAGTGGCCTCAGATATACCCACACTCCTGGTGCACATTCTAATCTGTTACTCTAACTCACTTGACTAACCCAACTACACTCCTGCAGCATCGCATGCACAACTCAATCTTAGCATGCATTCACACCTCACTCTGTAGTACTGCAGCACCTGCACACAACTCATCCATGCCAATGACCATGGGCCTCATATGCACCCACACTCCTGGTGTACAGTCTACTCTGTCACTCTAACTCACTTGACTAACCCTACTACACTCCTGCAGCATTGCTTGCACAACTCAATCTTAGCACACATTTACACCTTACTCTGTAGTACTGCAACACCTGCACACAGCTCGTCCATGCCAATGCACCAGGAGCCTGAAATGCACCCACACTCCTCTGGTGTGCTGTCTATTTTGTTTCTCTGCCTCACTTAACCAACCGCAACATCACCCGGCAGCATTGTATTTAAAAACTCAATCTTAGCACACATTTATTTACACTCCGTAGTACTGCAGCGCCAATGGTTTCCTTCTAACAAGATTATTCAATTTTAATTTTTGGCTCTGCTCTCTTTTCATTGTGGCCTCCATGAATCACAGAAAATAAGGTAGAACTGATCTCACCAGTGCTGGGTGTGTCCTTTTTGAGCCAGTATTGTCACTTGTGGTTGGCACGTCAATGGACCTTTGGTTGGTGTTGCTAAAGGATCCATTATATAGACCTGCTGAAAATCTGCTGGAGGACTGGAATGGCTTCAAGATAAAGAATGTTTCTCACCTTCAGATTTAGTATGTCACAAATAGATCACTATGCAAGTGCTGTTGGATGACATTTAAAAAAAATGAATGAAGGCAAAAATTATCTTAACTTTGTCCTAAGTATCAGAATTTCAAACTTTAGCTCAGGAGTGTTGTAGGATGTTAGGTTTGTGTTTAAAAAGATGGCTCTGCAGCTTCAGAAGTAACAGACGTGATCTTAATTGCTTTTCCTTTCCCAGGTTTATCCGCTGATGACATTCCCTGAAGCTTCCATTAATCAGGCTTCCCAGATTGCTATTCAGCAACATCAGGCCCAGTTTGCTTCAGCATCCCGCATTGTAAGACAGGTGAGACACAACAGATTCTTCAGGCTATGTTGGTGTGACACGTGTAGGTGACCCACCAGGAAAGCAGAGGGGCTGCCACACATGGATACCCAGCGAGGGAGGATGGTTCCTTCTGACATATGTCTACAGTTAGTTTAACTGAGTCTAGGTACTCTTTAGACAGGCGGCTTGTTTGCATTTGAGCTGAGAGTAGGCGCTTCCAAGTAGTTTTCTTAGGTATTCGTATGTTCTTGATATGCAGCATGAGTTGCATTTATCTGATCTCTGCCTGTTGAGCAGAATGTCATATATATGAAACACATGTACATCAGATGATTTCATAGGCATCTAGTGTCACATGTCATGTGCAAAACAGTATACCAGCAGCTTTGACAGGGGTCAACATCGGTGGGATGTTGCCGATTTCCAGTGGAAGGCTATTTCGGAGGCCACGTCCAATGACCGTGTAGCTTCTGTCTCCTCTGCTCTTGTGCTTGTTTGGAGGACACTTTAGAAGTAGGTGAGCTCTACAGCACATGTCCAGAAATGGTACTGATAAGAAATTTGAGAAGTAGAGTTCCTGACCACGGATAGTTGGTATCTTGTGTGGCGGTTTGCAGACTCATGTAGGTAATGAGCATTTAATAGATATATCTGCAGTAGATGAGATGACCCAAGAGATCTGAACAGGTTTGTCATCACTCCACTATTCAGGCAATAATGGTGCAGGACTTTGATTTTTTGAGCACAGCGATGCAGGACAGACATTCACAGGGGGGTGGTTATGGTAACAATGTTTGTCAGAGATCATTTGTGACATTCTCACGTAAATGCAGAATGCTAGTAAGTGAAGTGTACAGATAATGTGGGGGTATGAATAACAGGGCCATAAAGATAGTGGCCTCTAGAAGCTTGCCCAATATGAAGGTAACCTATTGAGTATTGTTAGGAAGGGAGTGAAACTCAGGCACCTAGGTTATTGCGTTTTATATTTTTTATATTATCAAATAGTTAAGAGGCATTTCAGTATTTGTCATCTGAAACTAAAGAGTGTCAGTCCTTGATGCATGAGATGAATGTTGAATCCTCAAGATCTCTGAATGAGATGGTGCTGCCTCACCCCTGGGCAGGAGAGTTTGCCCAACAGGTAGTTCAGCAGAGGTTTGCCAGACAGAGGCCTAGACAGGGGTTTCCATAGATGCAATGATAAAGAAGTGCAGAAAAAATAACTTTGTAAGATGGATGCTTAACACAGGTGGCTTTAAAGCCTACAACAGCGACCCATTTTGCCAATAGGAACCTGAGAATAAACTGGGTACAAACTGGTTGGAAGGAGCCTTGAAGAATAAAGGTCAAAACCAGGGTGAAGGCAACACAACTGTACTCACTCAGCAGGTCCTAATGGTGAAGACCCACTATATTTGTTTGTGTGCTCCAAAGTGAAGCATCCAAAGGGCACTTCAGTTGGGCGCACATGTGAATACCTTTGTGGGGAAATCTGTAAACAGTCAGGAAGCGGCCCACAACGTTAGGACCTGCAGTGGTACTTGGTTAACTTGCATCAGGGGTCAGGACATGACTATTGGTACAGTGCATGTTCTCATTGTAATGATAAAATGATAATAGTTCAGCCCACATGGGAGACAGCAAGATGGTGCATACAGTCACTGTCAAGGAAGAGTGAATCATCCCTTGACAATGATTGTTCCCACTGTCTTGTTGGGAAAGTGAATCCTCCCTTGACACTGATGGTACACACTTCATTGCTGGGAGACAGAATCCTCCTTTGCCCGTGATGATACACTTTGTGTTACTGGAAGAGTGAATCCTCCCTTGACAGTGATGGTGTGCACTGTCTTGCTGGGAGAGTGAATCAGGCCTTGGCACTGATCGTGCACACTATCTTGCTGGGAGAATGAATCCTCCTGTTGGACCTGGCCCTTTTTGTGGGGTTATCCCCACACTTTTTTCCTTCCTCCTGTTTTTTTCCAGCCGCCCCACTTGACTTTTTTCACCCGTGGGATTACGGCTAGATTTGTGCCAGAAGATCTAAGACTCTGACTGGATTGGTGTTTGATAACGTGGACCCCTATCTTTAAAGATTCTATGGCAAACGCCAAATAGAATTCTCTCTGTTAAGTGGCAACCAATGTCAGGCCGTCACTCTGCAGGATTCAATCGCAGCAATAACCTCCACCTCCGGACCTTCCAAACACCCTGAGTCACAGATGTATACAGGGTATTTGAAGGATACGGTGAGGGAAAAAACCCCAAAGGGGAAAAACCACAGGAAGGGAAGGGAACACACAGGTTAGTACATAGCCAATTCCTACTCTCAGTAATGTCTCGCTAAAGATAGAGTGGTCACCTGAGCAGCTTCTGGAAGGAACCTCAAAGCGATGGAGCTCTCCTTGTCTGCCTGATCCTACCTAATACAAGACAAACCCCCATTAGTATGAACCAATGCGTTACTTCGAGACAAAACACTGATACGATAGTAAGTCACATACCCTTCCGTGAAGTACTTAAGCAATAGTGTATCCAAAAACCCCCCACCAGTCGTGGTCTAAGTTATCAGTTCCTTAGTTCCAACCAAGGTGATCCAAGTTAAAGATATGGAGGTCCACCGTGTATATTCCTTCATATACACTGAAGCCCGCTGGACTCCTCCCCTCTCACTAGTCCGACAAATACGGCAGGGCGTAGTGTATTTACTACCGCCGTCCGCTTTGACATTTGTAATCCTGAAAACAATCGTACCCTCTTCGTGCCGGCAGTGCGGAGTCGTCCTCCCCCTGCACTCCGCCACTTGTAATAACCTAACACGAAGGCCGGTACACTCTATATCCTGGCGTGCAGCTTCGCCGTGCAAACAGACGCACCATCAGCTGCTACCGGGTCGGAAGATAGACTGTCTGTCTCTCCCTCAAATGTTCGAGCCCTCCGCTCCGAACCAATAAATCCAAACACGGGATCTTTCCCGATACACAATACCTTTGCAGGTCGCTGGGAACCTGCAACGATCCTCCGAGGAATGCTTCAACTGGGATGGAAGCCTGAAAACGGGAGCAGCCACTCCCGCTGTGTTCACCAAAATCACGAACACTTCCTAAGATGCCACGCCTCCCTATATCCTGTCTGGCTGCTCAGGCTCATGGGAAATGTAGTTACAGCCCCGGTGATCATGGGAACTGTAGTTCAGGCAAGCGCCACAGCTACATCCTGACAGTACGTCCTCCTCCCAAGCGCCTCCTAGGGCCCGGTTTGGAGGGGTATCTCCTATGGAAGGAGGCGACGGCTCTCGGGGCGTGTACGTTACTCCAGGGTTCCCAGGAGTCGTCCTCCGCCGCATAACCCTTCCAGGAGACCAAGTACCAAAGCACCCCCCTACGCAACTTAGAGTCGCGTATGGACCGCACTTCATATTCAAGTCCGCCGTCTCTCTCCACCGGGGGCGGTTTCCTCTTCTGGGACGTGAGCGCCTTCTTCAATAACTGGACATAAAATACGGGATGGATCCTGAGGGAGCAAGGCAACTTTAGTTTGAACGCCACAGGATTGATCTGTTTCACTATCGGAAAGGGGCCAATAAAGCGTGGATGAAATACACTTCTGAGCTTAAATCGGATGTACCTGGTGGATAGCCAAACCTGATCTCCCACTTGAAACTGAGGACAGGGAGACCTGTGCTTATCCTCCCACCTCTTATACACTTCTTTGGCCTTCAGCAAATGTGTATGCACATACTTATGCACTTTCTTCAATTTTCGAATGCGAGCCAATACAGAGGGTTGATTAGCTACCTCCGGAGGGATGTGAATGGGCAATGTGTTTGCATCATAACCATAATTGGCCTTAAAAGGAGACATGCCCGTGGAGCTATGCCACGCATTGTTATATGCCAGTTCGGCCATCCATAGCAGGTCGACCCATGATTCAAACGCTTCCTTAGAATAACACCGTAGGTATTTCTTCAAGGTCTGGTTCACCCGTTCCGTCTGTCCGTCTGTTTGTGGGTGAAAACTCGTTAAAAGTGCTGCTTCGATTCCCAATGCCCGACACCAAGCTCTCCAAAATCGGGCAATAAACTGCGGGCCCCTATCCGACACTATCACCTGAGGAAGGCCGTGCAATCTTATGACCTGAGAAGCCAAAAGCTGGGCAGTTTGGCTCGCCGTGGGGAGGTTCGAACAAGGAATAAAATGACCCATCTTGGTTAAATTGTCTACTACCACCAGTATGGCTGAACAGCCCTGATCCAGAGGTAAACCTGTGATGTAATCTAGACTGATATTCTGCCATGGGCGAGCAGGCGTGGGCATGGGCATTAGTAGTCCTTTCCTCCTGGTGTTCTCTCCCTTAGATCTGGCACACTCTTCACATTCCTTATTTATTTATTTATTTATTAAAGAGCTTATAGAGCGCTCAGTAACGCCATCTCGGCGTGTCCCCGCGCTAGAGCTACCAGCGATCACCATAAGAGCCTGTGTCCTACCCAGTGTATAGATGTGTTTTAAGCTTGGCCCTGAACAGTGCTTCACTGCTCTCCAGCCTCAGAGCAGGAGGGAGTTTGTTCCAGTGTTGAGCTGCTTGGCACGCAAAAGACCGACCACCCATTCTAGCCTTCCTTATCCTGGGTACTGTCAGCAGCCCGGCACCCTCCGACCGGAGGGTCCTTGTTGGTTCGTAGCGACTGACTAGATCCCTAAGGTAGGCGGGCGACCTGCCCCAGACAATTCGGTGACAGACGAGGAGGCACTTGAACCGCACACGTTCCTTCACCCACTGATTAGCGTCAGTAACCAAGGACTCCCACCAAAAATATCGTCGGAGCAGGCGCACAGTCTTTGTAACTCCGGGATGACCTGCCATAGGCGTTACATGACACCAACCAAACGCCCTTTTCCTAATCTTAATATTAGGCAAGTACAAACACTCTCCTTGAAAAGGCAGCCCTTGTCTTACTACCCTTCCAGTTTTACCGGCGGCCCATCTTTCCCACGCCGTCAATGACCTGGAACTCCTAATCATTTCCAGAAAATTCTCCGCCCGAACCACACACACCACTTTGGTTGCCGGGATGATGGCCTGAGGAACCGCTTCTCGTTGTTCTACTGGTAGCGCTTGCCGGGACAAGGCGTCTGCTTTCTTGTTGTCAATGCCAGGTCTATAGGTCACAACAAAATTGTATTCGGCAAAGAAAAGCATCCAACGCATTTGTCTTTGTGTCAAATGCCTAGCCGAAGTCATATACTGGAGGTTGCGGTGGTCGGTGTAAACGGTCACCGCGTGGCAGGCCCCCCACAGATATTGCCTCCACTCCTGAAACGCTCGCTTAATAGCGAGAAGCTCTTTCTCCGCTATTGTATAGTTGACCTCCGCAGGGCTCAACTTTCTTGACAGGTATGCCACCGGATGGAGGTGGCCCGTGTGCGCATCTCTCTGAGATAGAACAGCCCCTATTGCTTCCTCAGAAGCGTCAGCTTCTACCACAAAGGGATGTTCTAACACCGGATGAGCCAACACCGGCGCTGTGGTAAACGCCCTTTTTAAGGCCTTGAATGCCTCTTCGGCCTCTCTGGTCCATACAAAAGGTACCCCCTTTCTCAATAACCTGGTTATGGGAACTGCCTTCTGTGAAAACTGTACAATGAACCGACGGTAGTAATTGGCGAACCCCCAAAAACTCTGCACTTCCCGCACGTTTTTTGGGGCCGGCCATTCCTGAACCGCCCGGACCTTCCGATCCGACATCTGCAACCCCTTATGACTAAGGTTCACCCCCAGAAATTCCACCTCCTGTACCCCGAACTCGCACTTGCTCAATTTCACGTACAAACGATGCTCCCTCAACTTCTCCAGAACTTGTCTCACATGTTCTGCATGGCCAGATTCATCTTGGGAGTATATCAAGATATCATCTATATACATGACCACAAAACGGTCTACATACTCCTTCAACACATCGTTAATGAAAAATTGAAAAGCCGCCGGGGCATTACAAAGCCCGAACGGCATCACCAAATATTCATAAAGTCCATAACGCGTCTTGAACGCCGTCTTCCACTCATCCCCCTCGCGTACTCTGACCAGGTGAGCCCCCCGCAAATCCAAACGGGTATAGATTTTTGCTTCCCTCACCTGATCGAGCAGCACTGAGATGAGGGGGAGAGGATAACGGTTGCGCACTGTGTTCTTGTTCAAGACGCGATAATCCACACAAGCCCGTAAATCCCCATTAGCTTTTGATATGAAAAAAATCGGGGACGCGGCAGGGGAGCGAGAAGGCCTAATGAACCCCAAGCGGAGATAGTGATCCAGGTACTCCTTGATCATTGATTATTGATTAAACGAAGTTTGCAGCGCCAGCGCTACACTTTTACCAGCGCTATACTCGCACTAGAATTACTACAAACAACTTATAGCATTTTATTGATCTCTTAGGATTTTAAAACATTTTCGAGCGTGATTTATTGATTGTGTGCTTTAAATGTAATACTGTGTTTTAGAAAACTTTTGCTCTGCCCATACTTGCAGTTTGCTCGCTACTCCCCGGTCCACCACAGCTTCTGTGCTGATTGTCGTGGAGGGAGCTTTGGAGCGTCATCACTTCTTGGTTCCTGGCTGTTCCATCCTGGTCAGCCATCTTGGAGAGGTCGGCGGACTAGTCTCCCCCTCGCCCTGACTATTTGAGGGCGGGAGTCTCACGCGCGCAATCATTGATTAAACGAAGTTTGCAGCGCCAGCGCTACACTTTTACCAGCGCTATAGTCGCACTAGAATTACTACAAACAACTTATAGCATTTTATTGATCTCTTAGGATTTTAAAACATTTTCGAGCGTGATTTATTGATTGTGTGCTTTAAATGTAATACTGTGTTTTAGAAAACTTTTGCTCTGCCCATACTTGCAGTTTGCTCGCTACTCCCCGGTCCACCACAGCTTCTGTGCTGATTGTCGTGGAGGGAGCTTTGGAGCGTCATCACTTCCTGGTTCCTGGCTGTTCCATCCTGGTCAGCCATCTTGGAGAGGTCGGCGGACTAGTCTCCACCCTCACCTAATCTATAAGACCCCTCACAGACTAGCGCAGCGGTGACGCGCAGCGGTAGCGCCGAATACGCGCCGAAGAGGCGCCAAAGAGTAGCCAGTCTGCGCCAGTCCGCGGCACGGAGGCGGACGGTGCCGGACGGTCTACGTATATACCCTCTATTTGTGCCAGTGGCACTATGTGTCGCTGTATACTCAGGTATTCCAGCCCCGAGCTACGCTCCTTCCGCCCCCCGTGTGGTCACTGCCATCATGTTTTCCCGGGAGGGCGGGCTTTGAAGACAGGGTGTAGTACTTGTGGCTGGCGCCTTCCTGCTCGGAATTCTTTTACACAGGTCAGCCCACCTATTCTGCATAAATGTTTACTACTGAATACTAGATCTCTACCCGGCCACGCTCTAGACATTTGGAATATGTTACAGGATTCTAAGATATCCTGTCTGTTCCTTACGGAAACTTGGCTGTCCGAATCTTCCTCACCCGATTTGGCAAATGCCGTACCTTCTGCCTATAACATTTATAGGAAAGATAGGTCATCTGGTAGAGGTGGTGGAGTGGCTATTATAGTTAATAAGAATATTGTATGCCATACTTTCTCAGTAGATAATATACAGGGCTGCGAAGCATTAGGCTTTACTCTCCAGCTCTCATCTTCCCAGGCCTGTACTGGTATCCTGGTCTATAGATCACCAGGTTCGGTGGGGCTGTTTTTGGAAGAACTACAGGCAGCCCTATCAATACCATGCCTTAGGTCCAATCATTGCTTTTTATTAGGTGACTTAAATATCCATATGGATAATAGCTCGGATCCGGACACTCTAAAACTGTTAGATATTACTTCCGTGTTTGGCCTATCTCCTTATGTGGCAGGACCGTCTCATAATAAAGGCCACACGCTCGACCAGATTTTTTCTACTTCTCCTATCTGTGTTGACCCTCCCATGCCAGTTTTGTGGTCAGATCATTTTCTCATCACTTTTTCCATCTCTGTCATGGTTCCATCACGGTCTAAACCAGTAGGGTCGCTAAAGCATCTCTCTAAATCTTTCCATCTTCTTACTACAGAGATGCTATCAAATGTTCTAACTAACTTCCCGTGTCCCACCTCTGACAATGTAGAGGAGTACAGCGATCTCTTCCATAATTGGTTCACAGACCGTCTAGAGAGCTTGGTTCCGGCCATGAAACAAAACTCTGCAGATAAGAGAACATCTGCCCCTTGGTTTACCCCTCATCTAAAAAAAGCACGACCAGATCTTAAGAAAGCAGAAAGAGCATGGAGGCGATCCTATGATCTTTCTGAGGCAAAAATTTAAGACGCTGACTCGAGCCTACCATAAATTAATTTGGGATGGTAAAAAATCCTATCTGGAATCTAGAATAAATGAAGCGGAGCATTCTTGCAAGGAAATTTTCAGGGTGGTTAAAGATTTCACCTCCCCCTCTGCTTATACTCCGATCCATGCTCACTCCGAAATTTGGTTGAAGGAATTAGCTGTCTATTTTGTACAGAAAATCACCTCTATTCAATCATCTCTCCAGGCCACTTTCCAGCAGCATACGACAAGTCTGGGGTGTCCCTTGCCAGATCATGGCCCCTTTCTGTCCAATTTTCCCCTATTAGATCATGAGAGCTCTCTTGCTATTCTGACAAGTCTCAAATCCGGATCTCCACAGGATCCTTGCCCTGCCAAGTGTCTAGCAAATATGGCACCTGTTCTTAATGATTTGATTAATCCCATTTTGAATCTGTCACTCTCTTCCGGGGTAGTTCCCAAAGCTTGGAAGAGTGCCATGATCTTGCCACTTATAAAAAAACCTGCGCTCGACCCTGCAGTCTATGCAAATTACAGACCCATCTCCTTACTCCCTGCTCTGGCGAAAGTGACTGAAAGGTTTGCTCACAGATCTATTTCCAATTTTATTGAGGAAAGGGGTCTGTTGCATAATACTCAATCTGGTTTCCGTGCAAATTTCAGCACGGAGACCGCGCTCCTTGAAGTCACAGATGCCATCAGGGAGGAGTTGGATGTTGGTAAAAAAGTGGTACTGATTATGCTGGACCTGTCGGCGGCGTTCGACACCGTTCCCCGCGCACTTCTTCTCTCCAGACTCTGGGACTTTGGTCTGCGGGGAACGGTGTGGAATTGGCTTAAATCCTTCTTAGCCGACCGCCGGCAGACAATCTGGGCGCCACCCTTCTCTGCTGAAATGTCACCACTTGAAGTGGGGGTCCCTCAAGGTTCCATCTTGAGCCCCCTCCTGTTCAACATCTTTATGGCCCCCCTGGCGGTGACAGCGGAGGCTTTTGGCGCCCGGATTGTCAGCTATGCTGACGACACCCAGCTCCTCTTTGTAAGTAACAGGGATGGTCAGTTTGATAGCGTCCAGGTCAACGGATGTTTGAGTGCTGTCTTTGAGTGGTTTGGACGCCATGGGCTGAAGTGCAACGCAGACAAGTCGGAGCTGCTCTTCTTTGGCTGTACATCTGAACCCGATTGGAAAACCTGGTGGCCGAAAGATATGTCTCCTCCCACTAGCTCGTCTGTGAAAGCCAAAAATTTGGGAGTGGTGATTGACAACAAGCTATCTTTCGGACCACATATTTCATCTCTTACTGGGAAATGTTTCGGCATCCTGCGGATGCTTCGCAAATTTCTCCCTCTAGTCTCTATCCAGCACAGAAAAATTATTGTCCAGGCACTGATCTGCTCCAGGCTGGATTATGCAAACATTCTGTTTCTGGGACTTCCCAAATATTTGGTCAGGCGTCTGCAAATCGCCCAGAATTCTGCAGCCCGAGCCATTTTTGGTCTTCCAAGGAAAGTCAGAGCCACGGATCTTCTTGCCACATTGCATTGGCTCCCAGTTGCAAAAAGGATTCTATTTAAAACTCTGACCACGACTTTCAAGGCCTTGCATGGCATAGGCCCCAAATATATCTCCAAACGACTGTCTTGGTATACCCCTCCCAGATCTCTTAGATCCTCGTCCTTATCAAAGATGAGTGTTCCCACTATCAAACGAGCAAGAGCAGGAGGACGATCTTTTCGTCACTTAGCCCCTCATGCCTGGAATGATCTTCCAATCTCTCTAAGACAGACTTCTAGTCTTCTGTCTTTCCGCAAGGCTCTTAAGACTTTGCTCTTCCCGTAATCTTGATGCTGTTTCTGTGTTTGTATGCCCTTTTGGTGTTATGTTTTTCCCCATCTTCGGTTGGGAGTCTTCGTTAAAGCGCCGGGATACTCCAGTGGAGTGGCCGTGCGCTATAGAAGTGTACAAATAACATAACATAACATAACATAACATAACATAACATCGTTTCCGAGACTGACAGAGAATACACTCTACACGAGGGAATGGTTGCACCCTCCACCAAATCAATGCGGCAATCATACTCCCTATGTGGGGGGAGTGACTCCGCCTTGATTTCACTGAACACATCACTATAGCTACTGTATTCTACCGGGAGTTGAACGTTGGTTTCCACGGCCGTAGCCGCCAAATAAGAGGTGGCTAACACCGCTACGTGCGCAGGGGAACTAGGCATAACATGATCTTGGCAGAACTCGGGCAAGAAAAGGAGCGTCTTAGACCTCCAATCCACCACCGGATTATGCCTACATAACCATGGCATACCTAAGATGACCTCATATTGAGGCGCCGCAATGATGTTTAAGGTCAAAAGCTCTGAATGGGTATACCCTTCTGTTACCACTGAGAGACCTAACTCGCTCGTTCTTTCCTTTATGCGACCTGATTTCAACGGTTGTCCGTCTACAGCCAAGATCTCCTCAGGGTTCTCTCTCGGAACACGGGGTAATGCCAAACGGGACACCAAGCCTTCATCGATAAAATTGCCCGTGGCTCCGGAGTCCAACATAACCAATACTTGGTGGATCTCCTGCTCGCATGTAATCGTCATGCCTATGACAAGGTGTGTCTCGGTTTCCCCTATCCCCATAGAGGAGAGCGATGTGAGTTTCCATGGCATCCCTCCCTCAGCCTCAGCTCTCGGATTATCCAACTGCTCCGTTTCAGACGCTAGGGAAGAAACAGCGACTCTTTTGACTCTAGCAGTACTAGGGATCTTGGTTTTTGAGGGGCATTCTCTAACGTAGTGCCCCTTCTTCCCACAGTACATACAAAGGCCCTGCGTACGCCGACTTTCTCTCTTCTCTTTCGATAACGGGGCTCGGAGGGCTCCGACCTCCATAGGCTCAGGAGAGCCTTCTATCCCTCCCGATGGCTTACGAGTGGACCTATCATAACTAAATGATCCCCATTTCCGCCGGCTACCCCCTCTTTCCGTCAGGCGACTGTCCAGTCTTAATGCTAGGTTAATCATATCCACGCACGTAGTGGGCTGTGGGTCTACTTGCGCCACCACGTCTTTCAACTCCTCTTTTAACCCCTGATAAAAGAGAGACATTCGTTTTTCCTCGGGCCATTCGGCCTCAGCCACCAATCTATTAAACGTGGTTAAGTACGTAATGAGCTCACCCTTGCCCTGTCTCAATTCCAGAAGTTCCTTGTCTACACTAAACGTCGTTGCCCTGCGATCGAATACCTTTTCAAATTCTGCCTTAAAGGCAGACCAATCGGACAGAATAGCATCATTGTTTCTAACTAAAGGTACAGCCCAATTGGCCGCGTCCCCCGCCAAATACGATATGGCAAAGGCTACTCGTGAGTGATTGGTGGGGAACGAAGCCGGCTTACACGAAAAGTGCAACAAAATCTGTGTTAAAAAAACTTGTGTTTTGCGAGGATCGCCTGAGAACCTTTCAGGGGTGGCCAAAGGAATGGGTGGAGGCACGGTCACCTGTATGGGGGAGGCAGAAGCAGCTGCGTTAAAAGGATTCCTAGTTAGTTGTTCCACCTTATCTCGTAACGCCGTGGTCTCAGCTCTAGCTGACGCCAGTTCCTGCTGAACCAGGACTAAAGCATGTAGCACCTCCTCCATGGACGCCATTATTGCTATGACTGAACCGGGCAGAATGCAATTCGTGGGTTCGTGATTCTGTCAGGCCGTCACTCTGCAGGATTCAATCGCAGCAATAACCTCCACCTCCGGACCTTCCAAACACCCTGAGTCACAGATGTATACAGGGTATTTGAAGGATACGGCAAGGGAAAAAAACCCAAAGGGGAAAAACCACAGGAAGGGAAGGGACGGCAGGGAGAGGAAGCTGTAAAATAAAACACACAGGTTAGTACATAGCCAATTCCTACTCTCAGTAATGTCTCGCTAAAGATAGAGTGGTCACCTGAGCAGCTTCTGGAAGGAACCTCAAAGCGATGGAGCTCTCCTTGTCTGCCTGATCCTACCTAATACAAGACAAACCCCCATTAGTATGAACCAATGCGTTACTTCGAGACAAAACACTGATACGATAGTAAGTCACATACCCTTCCGTGAAGTACTTAAGCAATAGTGTATCCAAAAACCCCCCACCAGTCGTGGTCTAGGTTATCAGTTCCTTAGTTCCAACCAAGGTGATCCAAGTTAAAGATATGGAGGTCCACTGTGTATATTCCTTCATATACACTGAAGCCCGCTGGACTCCTCCCCTCTCACTAGTCCGACAAATACGGCAGGGCATAGTGTATTTACTACCGCCGTCCGCTTTGACATTTGTAATCCTGAAAACAATCGTACCCTCTTCGTGCCGGCAGTGCGGAGTCGTCCTCCCCCTGCACTCCGCCACTTGCAATAACCTAACACGAAGGCCGGTACACTCTATATCCTGGCGTGCAGCTTCGCCGTGCAAACAGACGCACCATCAGCTGCTACCGGGTCGGAAGATAGACTGTCTGTCTCTCCCTCAAATGTTCGAGCCCTCCGCTCCAAACCAATAAATCCAAACACGGGATCTTTCCCGATACACAATACCTTTGCAGGTCGCTGGGAACCTGCAACGATCCTCCGAGGAATGCTTCAACTGGGATGGAAGCCTGAAAACGGGAGCAGCCGCTCCCGCTGTGTTCACCAAAATCACGAACACTTCCTAAGATGCCACGCCTCCCTATATCCTGTCCGGCTGCTCAGGCTCATGGGAAATATAGTTACAGCCCCGGTGATCATGGGAACTGTAGTTCAGGCAGGCGCCACAGCTACATCCTGACAACCAATGCAAAGTGGCCAAAGCTGGCCCTGCAGGAGCACGCCTTGGGAGACTTAGCATTAGGCAGGCCACAGCATTTTGAACTCTCTGTAATTTCTGAAATCTCCCTTTGGTGACCCCTAGATATAAGACATTGCAGTAATCTAACTGCGAAGTGACTGCTGCCTGTACGATGATTTTCCTGGCCGAGAGCAGAAGAACATTAAAGATCATCCTTAGTAGTTTCAAGGTGTAAAATCATTTACCTGCCACTGCAGCTATCTGATGTTCCAGAGATAGCACCGGGGCCTGCCAGACTCCTAAGTTCTTTACTTTCTCCTTCGGGACTGGAGTAGAACCCATTACATCGGTCCACCAGGCTGATGTTCAGATGGAAGGGTTTTTCCTCACAATGAGAACCTCCGTTTTAATAGCATTTAGTTTGAGGCAGCTATTGGTCATCTGATTGGCCACCTCCACCAAACACCCTGTTTCTCACTAAGGTGAGTGCTGCTCCTCCTCTTATAGGTTTGCATTGGGATTCCTCTGATATGTTTTTGTGTGGTTTCTGATATGGAAATGGAAGCGTTGACATGTTTAGTATGGTTGGAATAATGGTGTTTTTTGCATTACTATGATAGAAATGCCACTTTTAGAAAGTGGGCATTTCTCTGTGCTAATGAATTGTGCTTTACAACCAGACTCCAATCCATGTCTAGGGCAGAGTGACAGCTAGGCTTTGTGCATACTTTCCAGACAGTCATTACACAGGTAGGGTTGGATGTAACAGGGTCGGACCGAGGCAAAACTGCAGCCCTCATCCTCCTGGACCTCTCGGACACCTTTGACACCATCTCCTACCGAACACTATGCACAAGACTCCAATACGCCGGCATTCGCAAAAAAGCCCTGAAATAGATCTGATCCTTCCTCACTGGCTTAACACAGAGAGTCAGGCTAGCACTGTTCAACTCGGAACCCATAGAAATCAGCTGCGGAGTGCCTCAGTGCTCCTCCCTGAGCCCCACTGAGCATGGCCCCGCTTGCAGCCATAATCAAGAACCACAGACTCCACATTGTCTCCTACGCCAACGACACGGAGCTGATCCTCACCATCGATCCCACAGTCGCCAAGAACAACTTCCACGACGGGATGAAGACTGCCGCCACCTGAATGAAGAACAGCTCCCTTAAGCTAAACTCAGAGAAGACCGAAGTCCTCATCCTGGGCTCCACCCCCTCTGCCTCGTGCAACTCCTGGTGACCCACAGATCTTGGACCCACACCCACAGACCATGCACAAAATCTTGGCATCATCTTGGACTCCTCGCTCGCCATGAACCGCCAGTTCAATGCTGTCTCGTCATCCTGCTTCCTCACGCTACGCCTGCTCCAAAAGATCTTCAAGCGGATCCCCACTGAGTCCAGAAAGACGGACACCCATGCACTCATCAGCAGCGGACTCGACTACGGCAACGCACTCTATGCCGGCATCACCCAGAAACTCCTCAAGAAACTGCAAAGCACCCAGAACGCCTCCGACAGGCTCATCCTCAATGTCCCATCACCAGCCACCTGAGAGACCTCCACTGGCTCCCAATCAACAAAAGAATCACCTTCAAGCTCCTCACACACACCTACAAAGCCCTACACGACACAGGACCTGCATACCTCAACCACTGCCTAGCATTCCAAGCATGCACCAGAGACCTCCGCTCCATCCATCTGACCCTGGCCGCCATCCCATGTGTCCACAAGACAATGGCTGGGGAAAGATCCTTCTCCTACCTGGCAGCAAAGAGCTGGAACACCCTGTCTCTCCACCTAAGGCAATCACTGTCACTGCCCCAATTCAGGAAGGACCTCAAGACCTGGCTCTTCGACTGAACCACAGTGCCTGCGACAGATCAGCAGTTAGGAGAGTGAATACTCCCTTGGCTCTGATGGTTAGCACTGTCTTGCTGGGAGAGTGAATCCTCCCTTGAGACTGGTGGTATGTACTGTGTTGCTTAGTGAATGAATCCACCCTTGGTCGTGATGGTGCACACTGTCTTGCTGGGAGAGTGAATCTTCCCTTGACTATTATGATATGCACTGTACTGCTGGGAGAGTGAATCCTCCCTTGACAGTGATGGTGTGAAACTGACTTGCTCGGAGGAGTGAATCCTTCCTTGGTACTTATGGTATGCACTGTGTTGCTTGGTGAGTGAATCCTCCCTTGACAGTGATGGCTCTCAATGCGTTGTTGGGAGAGTGAATCCTTCCTTGACAGTGATGGTGTGAACTGTTTTGTAAGGAGAGTGAATCCTTCCTTGACCGTGATGGCTCGCACTGCCCTCTAGTTTCACTCACAGGAGGACTTGTTCTCTATTTCTTTTACATTTATAGTTTTCAGTGATTAAATCATCTTACTCATATTACTAGTGCTTAGCATGAAAGCTACCAACGGAACTGGAGATACTTGAGGAGATGAGTCTCTGTGCAATGCTTTGGTACAACGGATGCCACCCTCACCCTTCTACATAACCTAGATGGAGTCCCTGCGATGTCTGTCACACTGCAAGAGTGATGGAAGGTCTGACATTGGGTTTTAGAGTGCTGATGTATAGAGTTCTTCAGAAACTATGAACTATGTGCTCTGACCCAGTGCTTCCTGAACTTTTTATAAGCGAGACCCACTTTTTAGAATGACAAACATTTGCGACCAGCCACGTTTTAGTGTCACTATCCATCTCGTGGTACCCATTGTCATTTACAGACAGCACATTTTCCATTGAAATGGCCACAAAATTTGCACTGGCATACAGTTTTACTGATCAAGGTATATTGGATACCAATAATAATGTGTGGAAATCGGGGGTCAGTGAATATTTGTCATTTGTGCATCATCACGTAAAGTGTCTTGATTTGTTTTGATCACACTTCAGAATTACAAATAAAGGTGCTTTATGTTCGAGGCATATGAGCTGCAGATTACACACTTTTGCATAGATCGCCATCTGGTGTTGGGCCCGGATGTTTGCAGTTTGTTTTTCCTCTTGGAAAGTCTTTGGAAGTCACGAGGTCGGTGACTCCTCCTTTGGATCGTATTGCGCATGGGCTTCGGCTCCATCCTCAGATAGTTTTTTTCCGCCATCGGGCTTGGATGTAATCTTCGCGCTCCAGTTCCGAACATTTCCAGTTCGACGATCGAAGCGGAATCCTCACTCACATCGCGGTATTGTTCAGATCGCGATCTCCTCAATCACCTTCTCATCGACAAATCTTCGGTTCCAGTCGTCGACGGCAGCCTTCGGGCCTACCCAAGCTCCGGTCCCGGCTGATGGAAAGAACTCCATTCAAGAAGTGCCCTCGATGTGGGTCCAAATTCCCCCACACCGATCTTCATGAGGTGTGCAACCTCTGCCTCTCCCCTGAACACGAGGCTCGAGACTGTCCGGCCTGTAAGTCTTTCAGATCGAAAAAGACAATTCGGGACCGAAGAGCCAGACGAAACATGGGACACTCCTCGACCTCCGTTCCAGTCGACATCTTCGGAGAGGACGTCGAAGATCCGGGACAGCAGCGCACCGAAGAGGACCTCGTCAGTGCTTCCGAAGCCGACGACTCAGATGTGGAGGACATCACTCCGGCGCAGAGGGTCGTGAGTAATATACGCCCCCCCCCACACCCGCGCCGACACCCAAAAAGGCTTCGGTCACGCCTTCGCCTCCGGGCCTAGGCAAGACCAGAGACACTGCTTCACACACCCCACCTTCGGGCCCGATGAAGAAGCCAAATAAGCCTTCCGGTGGCTCGGGCTCGAGCTCGAGCCAGCCTTCCAGCGGTGCCGAGAAACACACTTCGGCACAGAAAAAGAAACCGGCCTCAACCTCGACACCGAGCTCCGCACCGAAGTCCTCGGTGTCGAAACCCAGCGCTTCCGTACCGACGCCATCTTCGGTACCGACCAAACCCCATAAGGCCTTCGGCACCGACACTTCCACGCCGAAGCCCACCTCGGCACCGACCAAGAAATCGGAGGTTTCCAAGCCCAGTGCTAAGCAAACCGGCACGGACAAGCCTAAAAAGTCATCGGCCCCGAAGACTTCGGCGCCGATGGAACAAACATTGTCACAGGAACTGTTTACACCGGATCCCTTACAAAAAACTCTTACCAAGGATCCAAAAACTGGACATTTGGCACTCTTGTCCAAAAAGAGACATTTGTACAAACCGGCTCTGCCTCCACCTCCAAAGAGGAAGGACTCTGCTACCTCCCCTTTCAGAATACCTTCCCCACCTCTTCCACCCTCTCCACCTCCGCCCCCTCCGCCTTCTCCACCCCCACCTCGTCGATCTCCGACCCCGTCTCCAGACGATGATGATCAGGGGGACCCATATAACGATCCAGGGGATGTGCCCCAAGACCCCACCCCTACAGGATCCCCAGACCTATGGGACAACTACAATAACCCAGATATTCCAGACGTCCCACAAGATGACCTTTACCCTTCCAGGCCATCTCCACCGGAAGACTCATTAGGTTTCCACCACCTACTTCAGAGGGCGGCACATTATCACGGGGTAGAGTTACACACTGACCCAGTGGAGGAGGATTTCCTCCTCGACACATTTGATACCGCACATAGGTCTACCTCCATACTACCTATGCTCAAGGGGGTGGTAAAACATGCGCCAGAGGTTTTTTAGGACCCAGTCAGGGCCAGGGTCATTAACCCACGCATAGAGAAAAAGTACAAAGCTGCCCCCACAGATCCTGCCTATATCAAAGGGCCAGCGCCACTAGATTCCCTAGTGGTTTCCACTGCACGAAAGAGGTCAAATTCCCAGGCGTCAGGCGAAGCACCACCACCTGACAAAGAGTCAAAGCTACTGGATGCGTCAGGAAAGCGCACTGCGTCATAGGCAGCCAATATATGGCATATCGCCAACACCCAAGCGCTATTGGCCAGATACGAGAGGGCACATTATGATGAATTAGAAACCATAATGCACCATCTCCCGGAAAGATACAAAAATAGGGCCAATGAATTAATTCAAGAGGGTAAGACAATAACTAACACCTCCATACGCTGTGCCTTAGATGCAGCAGACACAGCCTCCAGGGCCATTAATACTAGCGTCCTCCTCCGTCGCCATGCTTGGCTGAGAATATCAGGTTTCAAACCAGAGGTACAGGCCTCCCTCCTAAATCATCCCTTTGACCAAGAACACCTATTCGGCCCAAAGGTAGATGAGGCCCTCAAAAAAATGAAGAAGGACACTGATACGGCAAAATCCATGGGAGCCCTGCAGTCACACCTTCCTAGGCGCTCCTTTCGCCGCTCTTCCTTTCGGAGCACGTCTAGAGGCTACTCCTCAGATAGCGTGTCCACTTCCTACAAATCCCCCACTCAGTCCACCTTCACAAGGGGTTATCAAAGAGGCGGCTATAGAGGCAATAACAATAAAGGCAGAGGCAAAACAAATACCGCCCGCTCTGCCACACCGCCTACCCACCGACTTCCCCCCGCTCCCTCCAGACCATCCCACTCTGGTCGGGGGCAGACTACAAAATTTCCTTCAGGTCTGGGAGACCATCACCTCAGACAAATGGGTGACCCAAATTATTCAGTCAGGATACTGCCTGGAATTAACATCTACCCCCCCAAACATTCCACCCAGGCAACGCCCAATGTCACAAGAACATTCCACATTACTAAAACAGGAGGTAATCTCCCTTCTACAAAAACAGGAAATAGAACAAGTTCCCGCCAATCAGCAAAATTTAGGGGTCTACTCCCTATATTTTCTAATACCAAAAAGGGACGAGACTCTACGACCTATTCTAGATCTCCGGCCCCTAAACACATACATACATTCAGACCATTTTCACATGGTAACGCTTCAGCAGGTGCTTCCGCTCCTCTCCCAGAATGACTTCCTCACCACACTGGACTTGAAAGACGCATACTTCCACATTCCGGTACACCACGCTATCTGTTCCCCCTAAAGCCCACTCTACAAGAAAGATAGGGGCTTCTATGGCTTTTCTAGGGAACATCCCATTAGATGATATCTGCAAGGCAGCTACATGGTCAAGACCGCACACTTTCACTAAACATTACTGTGTAGATGTGCAAACCAAGCAACACGCTAGTGTGGGCCAGGCTGTACTAAAAACACTATTTCAAACCACTGCAACAGATACCGGTGGTCGCCGTTAAGGTTGGGAACTGCTATATAGTCTATGCAAAAGTGTGTAATCTGCAGCTCATATGCCTCGAACGGAATATGCTACTTTCCAGTATGCATCTGTTCTTGGCATGTAGAGCTGCAGATCTACACACGCCCACCCGCCTCCCCGGCTACCTGTATCTGTTCCAGTCTATCTTATTTAGATACAACACACATGGGTTTCTTCACTGTTATTACTACGCTCCATCTTTCCCTGTTGCTGAAAAACAATCTGAGGATGGAGCCGAAGCCAATGCGCAATACAATCCAAAGGAGGAGTCACCGACCTTGTGACTTCCAAAGACTTTCCAAGAGGAAAAACAAACTGCAAACATCCGGGCCCAACACCAGATGGCGATCTATGCAAAAGTGTGTAGATCTGCAGCTCTACATGCCAAGAACAGATGCATACTGGTAAGTACCATATTCCTTTCTTTCTCTGACTGCAAAGTGAGAGGATTTATAAACACCTATCCCCACGTTAAAACAAGCATTGAAAAAGCCAATAGGTCTGCCAGTGTCCGTCAGCTTTTTTAAATTCTTGTTTTGTGTTGTCATAGTTTTTACAAAACATTATTGTCTGGCAAGTTAACAGAAGTACGTCAGTCTAATAAAAACATACTTTACTATAGTACTCCCTGGTGCTGAAGGGAACTAATTTATGTGTGTATGTGCTCATTGTGAAAGACCATCATGCAGTAACTCATAGTTAAGTCAGCCAATGTCTGTAATGAGCTGACGCATTGCCCCTTGATGTATGTATGAGGGAGCTGGAGAAATGTGAATGACACAACCAAAGACATGTGGATTATGTCGGACTGAAAACCCCTATAAGTTACTATGTTATTTAAACTAACACCTACCTAAAAAAAATAATCAATCTGGTGTTGGCTGCCACCCTCTTGCTTTGCTAAATCGTTATTACAAATGGAAAGAGGGTTGAAAGGATAGGTGAATAGAGAACCTTGCAAAAACAGCTAGAGGGGCTCACAAAGACAAGTGGGGTTGTATAGACAGAAAGAATGATGGACTTACATAGATAGATAGATAGATAGATAGATGGATAGATAGATAGGCAGGCAGGCAGGCAGGCAGGCAGGCAGGCAGGCAGGCAGGCAGGCAGGCAGGCAGGCAGGCAGGCAGGCAGACAGACAGACAGACAGACAGACAGACAGACAGACAGACAGACAGACAGACAGACAGATAGATAGATAGATAGATAGATAGATAGATAGATAGATAGATAGATAGATAGATAGATACACAGTAGATAGACATGTTGATAGATGGGTAGATGACACGTAGACAGAGAGGTAGATAGATACACTGAGGGACAGATAGATAGACACATGAGAGGTAGATAGGCAAATAAAGTGGGTTGCAAAAATAGATTGATAAATAGTAAAGCATAAATTCTATTAGTCATATAATAATTAAATATGGATATAATAACGACATACAAGAGCACTGAAAGCAAACTAAAAAGACATACAGCCTAAATTGGTTTAGAAGTAGAGACATAGTCCTCATGTAAAATACATACAGGAGTGCAGTTATGAATGCATTTCGTTGTGTGCATTCTAAAGAGAGAACTATTTTATAAATAGTAGATTCAAATGGACACATTCTGGTATACTCTGAAATAGCAGCAATCAGATAACAAAGGCAGCTCTGAAAGGAATTTCCAACATTATTAGCAGGAGGCAGCAACTGACAAAACTGTAATGTGTCCTGTGCTGTAAAGATCTGGTAGAACGCGTCCTGCTATCAAGACAGGCTCTAAACGGTGTCGGACTGGCCTATAGGGTAATCCGGCAGTGCCTAATGGGTTGGTCTGACAGATCAGTGCGTATGCTGGTTTTTATGTAGGTTGTGGGCCTGTTTTGTGGCCAGGTAGGCTGTTTTATTACTGCGGATTTCCCTGATATTTCCACAGGCATTGCTTGCAGCAAACACAAATGTGTGCAATTTCCCATACTTTTCACAATACCTATAGAGGTGTCATTACAAGTTCAAACCTGGACTGATTTGCAAATGTGGGTCACTTTATTTAGTTATCTGGTTTGCTAACGGGAGGCCACTTTTATTTTGGTGACCGGGCCTATCTTGTGTCCCTGTCTGACCCTGACTCTAAACACAAAGGCAATACTAGAGTAACAATTCAATACAAACAAAAGCACTTGCACTGAAGGGAACTACCTTGTGATTGGATGTGCTCCTTGTAAAAGAGCAAAATGCAGTCACTCAAAGTAAAGTTAGCCAGTGGCTGAAGTAGGCTAACCCACTGTCCTTTGATGTATGCTGTAGTGGGCGGAAGCAAAATGTGAATGACACAGCAGCAGACCAATGGACGAAGAGAGCTGGCTGAAAGCCTCTTTAAATAAGTATATTATACATATAATTCTTGTAAAATAAAAAGGTGTTCACTGACGCCAAATCTAAAAATAAACAGCAATTTGTCAGAAGAAAGAGCCTGAGAATTTGACAACTGTCTTTGAAGCGCTGCAAATGTGACAAGATAAATACAGAATGTAAAGCCATCTTTATTTATTGCTTGTAATTTCACGACTCACCAAAAATCTGCCGTCGACCCACAGTTTGAGAAACACTTCTCTAAAAAAATACACTTTGCATGCATGATGGGCTGTGTGTGGATGGCATGTGAGCCAAACCCAGTTTGTGTCTTTTTTCTGCCCAAGGGTCTGTCGCTACTTTACAGAGAAAGTGCTGACATTCAGAAGTGGGAGCCACAGGGTAAAGTAGTGGTCAGTTTCTGCTGGAGAATATGGCTGAGCTGCCTCTAGGTGTAATATAGCCCAGATGCCTGTGCAGGAGTGTCCAGCTCCATGTATGTATAAGAGGAAGTCCGGTTTGTACCTAAGAAGTAGGGCTAGCTGTCCATACCTGTGAAAGAGGGGTATGGATCCCTGGTTGAAGGAAACATAATACATTTAAAGCACAGCTGCTGCCCTGAGACAGGGTGTCCTCCTGCTCTAAAGAAGGAAAAAAAGACCATAAAAAGCGAATGGATCAAATGAACAAAGCCTAGTGTGAATAAAATGACAGTAGTTTAATCTACAATGGCAGAGAAGCACCAGGTTTTGAGATTTTTGCAAATAATATTACCTACTGGCGGTCGCCAGTAGGTAGTTATAGTTAGGACCTAGTTACTATAGGAAAATGGCAACATTCTATTCGCAATAACTTTGGCGCCGATTGATGAATCTTCATGAAATTTTCAAAACGAATTCTTTGTTGAGATCAGCTCCTATGTTGAAAGTTTGGGGGTGATTCGTAAAAGGGGGGCCGGGAAAAAATAGGGGTCCCAAAACGTGTATTTCAATGTTAATTTCCATAGGAAACTTTAGACAAGGCTACAGGTCGAACAGGTGAACGGAATTACCCCAAATTTGGCAGGGAGAAGGGTCTTGGTCTAGAAAGCACGCTTTTGTTTATTTGGTGTAAATCCGTTCAGCAGTATTTGAGAAATATCTAAATTTACAGATATCGATATTTTGGAATTCTGCCATCTGATTGGCTGAGGCGTTACGAGCACGAGCTTGCTGCTGATTGGCTGCGAGCGTTTGCAACTAGGAAGTGTTGGCCGCCATTTTTTGATTCCGTTGAAGCGAGTAAGGTGGAAAAAGGACGAAAAATGTGGGCAAGAGGAGGGTAGGAGCACCTTTGTGGGGTGTTTAGGGTGTGCTGTAGAGGGGGGGTGAAGTGAACTAATCATACCTACCGGTGTGAAAGTTCTAGGCTAAGAAAATTAAGTGAGGTATTGGCTAGTGTGTGATGTTTCTAAGGTGAGCTTTTGTGCGACTCGAGGATTAAAGCGTGAGCCCACACTGTGTGTCTTATGCTGTGAAGTCATGTGCCCTGGCCGCTGCAGTACAGTTGTGGAAGTAGTGTCAGCATGTGTTCATACCTACTAGGATGAACTACTGACCCGTAGTGGTGTGAAAGTCCTGGGTACGGAAAATATGTGAGCTATTGTCTAGAGTCTCATGGAAGGAGGAAGTGTTGGCCGCCATTTTGTTATTCAGTTGAAGCGAGTCAGGGGAAAAAAGAGGAAAATAGGAGGATAGGAGCACTGTAACCTCTGTGGGGTGTTTAGGGTGTGCTATAGAGGGGGTGCGAAGCGAACTACTCATACCTACCGGTCTGAAAGTGCTGGGTACGGAAACTAAGTGAGGTATTGCGTAGTCTGATGCTGCTAAGGTGAGCTGCTGTGGGAGTCGGGGATGAAAGCGTGAGCCTAAACTGTGTGTCTTATGGTGTGAAGTCATGTGCCCTGGCTGCTGCAGCACACCTGTGGAAGTAGTGTCAGCATGTGTTTATACCTACTAGGACGAACTACTGACTCCTACTGATTTGAAAGTCCTGGGGTACGGAAAATATGTGAGGTATTGTCTAGAGTCTCATGGTGCTATGCTGAGGTGCTGCCGGAGTCGGGGAGGAAAGCGTGAGTCCAAACTGTGTGTCATATGCTGTGCAGTCATGTGCTCTGGCCGCTGTGCCACATCTGTCAAGTAGTGTCAGCATGTAGTTATACCTACTTGGAGGACTTTTGTTTTGAACGTTGTAACTTGTGTATGGTGCTTAGGGTGTGTTATACAGGGAGTGTGAAGGTAAATTTGCGCGTATCAAATCAATACGGTATTTGTAAAGCGCAAACTACTCACCCCTATGGGTCTGAAGGCCCTCGAGGCCGGCGTGGAAATTATGTGAGCTATTAAGTGAGCTATTGCCCAGAGTCACATGGTGCTGAGCTGAGGTGTCCAAAGGTGTCCTTCATAAGCATTTCCAAACCTACCCCAGTCAATGTGCCTAGGTAATTTCCACCACAATGCACAATCATGAGGTCAGGGTGTGGAAGATGCAAAGAGGTTTTAACCAAAGGTAGCAATTGGTGCAACTTCAATCTTCTTTGTGTAAACCATTTAATGTCCACATTTTGTAAACCTAGGTCTAAGTCAATACGTCTGTGTTCTGCATACCTCTTGCACCTGAAAATATAGCTATGTTCGACGATCCACACTAGCATTTTGAAGGTATGGTTGAAAGGTATGGAAATATGTCTGTAGCTCATGCAGTTCCTTGGTAGAATAAGAGATATGTTAAAAGATGGGGAAGTAGTTTTTTTGCCATACAAAACAATACGTGATTGGGAGTTGAAAAGCATTCTTTTTTAAAAGTAGGGTGCACATTTGTTTTGTGGAACAGCATCTTTGTGATTGGTTGAGAAAAAGCAGTTTCAACGTGGAGTACATATAATAGGATAAAATTTGCTCAACTGTACCACAGCTGCTACTTGCATTTGGAAGGCACTGTTCGAACTTAAAACAATCGTGAACTACCTGCACGTGCCGTTAAATGTTCGAGAAAATGTTGCAAAAAAATATCGTTAAGTTTAAAAAAATTGATGAACTTTTTTTTTTTTTTTAAATTCTTTTTATTGACATTTTCAATAACAAACTTAAAACATTGCTTCACACTGCTATGTACACATCGCAGACAGTGACGACAAGTTCCCCTCCCAACAAGGCACAGGGTACGGAATGTAAAGGACATCAAGTCAGTATTACATGGCAATCTACGCTTCAACCGACCGGCAATCCGCCACATCTGCCCATCCGGGTATCCCGCCTCGACAGCCACCAACCCGCCCCACGAGCAGCAGCAAATATTAACGTTCCCCTCCCATCCGAGTGGAGAGCAACGTGTTACAGCATTTGTAGCGGGGTTTGCTCCAGCCAGTGTACGAAGGGCTCCCAGATGTCCCTGGGCCTGGACCGCATCGGCATAAGCTCCCAGTACAGGGCTAACTGGGTTTGGCAGTAAACAACGCTTTGAACCCATACCTTAATGCTAGGTGACGTGCCCGCCCCCCAATGCATAGCAACCTGTCTCTTAGCCAATAATAATAGCATTGCTGGCAGTTTACGGTGTTTGGGCTCAATCATGTGCAAAATCCCCAGCAATGCAACCTGGGGTGTGCAGGGGATCAGTAGGCCCGTGATAGTACATATTATCTCCAGCACCCTTGTCCAGAACAACGCTATTGCAGTACAGCCCCACGCCATATGTATAAAGGTGGCCCCCGGTGCATGACAGCGCCAGCATTCATCGGTATCCCTTAGTCCCATGCGGTGCAACCGTCTTGGTGTGCGGTAAAGCATGTGTATGTACTTGAAGTGGATCAGGCGCAGCCTGTAGTTAGGGGATAGAAGCTCAAGCTGCCTACAGCACAGATCCCAGTGTATATCAGAAATTTCCGCTCCCAATTCCGCCGCCCACATGCCCCGCGCCGCCGGATGCATCACGGGGTGGTTAGCCTGCATTCGCACATACAATCTGGAGACCAGCTTGCGGCCAGAATCCACAGACAACACATTCTCCAAAGCAAGCAGATCCGGCGGTGGCGCCGGGAAAGTGGGGAACAGCCTCCGGCTTGAATGGCGGAGCTGGTAATACAGAAGCGTGTCTAGTAGCGTCGGTGCCTCCGATCCACACATCTGCTCCAGCGTTAGGAAGGTGTCACCCGGAAATAGATCGCCTCCAGTGTGGAGGCCCAGCTCCGCGGCCCGCCTCCCGGTTCGCATAGCCCGCAGCGACAGCCACATCGGGTTCCCGCGCAGGGGCACCGAGCGGGTATAAAGCATATCTAATCCGGCCCTGCTTCTCAAACCATTCCAGGCCCACCTGAGCGCGTGTACCGGGTCGATTTCTGTGCACCTTCGGACGTGCGGCGCATAGAGGGCAACAGTCAGCGGCAGCGGTGCCGCCCTGTCGGTCTCGATCGCCACGTGCGGTTGAAACGGTGTGGGGTGTGCCCAGTAGTGCAAGAACTGTGCCTGTGCACAGTATGCATATAAGGAGAAGTCCGGCGCAGCCAGGCCACCCTGTCTCTGTGGGAGAGTGAGGGTCTCCCAGGACACCCTCGGCTGCTTACCCCCCCAGGCCAAAAAAAATTGATGAACTTTTAACCTGCACGTGTTGAAGAATGTTCTAGAAAGTGTGTTGATCGAATACGTTGCACTTCTGACTTCTATGTGTTGTTGAATATTAAAACAAGCATTTACAATGCAATGGTCTCGGCATTGGTAAAGTTAGAGCTATTGGCATTGCTCATGACATTATTTTTGTTTATGTTTTTGTTTTTAAAACATTTAAAGAAACGGCATTGTTATTTAAAATGTCAATAGCTTAATCACTCTCAAATGCGAGGCCTATTGCATTTGCACCCACACACAGAGCCACCTACACACACACTGATTAAGCTATTGACATTGTAAATAACAATGCCGTTTCTTTACATGTTTTAAAAACAAAAACATAAACAAAAAAAATGTCATGAGCAATGCCAATAGCTCTAACTTTAACAATGCCGAGACCGTTGCATTGTAAATGCTTGTTCGCTAGCCGAGACCTAAAAACTAAATAAAACATGTTCCGCAGAGGAAAATACAAGCAGCCTTCATTTTGTGTTCAGGCAGTGTTCTTGAGTGTGTACAGTTTTCCCCTTTCAGATGGTTGTGAAATCTATGATGGGGTTTAGTGGATATGTCACCTGTAGGATTAAGAAGACCTGTGTTGTTATCCTGGCTGTCCTCACTTGACCGGATTGTGGGATCCTACGCATGACTAACCCATCCTGTTACTACGGTGGTGCTGTATTGGAATCACAACCCTTCCTGTTGCCCCGTGTGCAGCGCCTCTTCTGTGTTCCAGTCTTGGCACAGACATGCCTCTCGAAATAAATCACTCATGCATACATCAGTGTGCTCCTCGCAGATGCATTCTCTCAATTATTTACATTTTCACCTACCACTTGCTCTGTGATTTATCCTGGGGTGTATCCATCCCTCCATACGTGATTAACATAATTCCGAACGAGAACCCATTAGTCACATCAAACAAAATCACCATTTCACCTTCCACAATAAACACCCTCCCAGTCTGCAGGCAATAATAAAAGAACCAGATCTTCTTGTCCTATCCTGGAGTTTCTGACAGATGGGGAGTTCATTGGGGTGTAGCTTGAGTCATGGGTGCCCTGAGCAGCGATGGTGCCTGGAAGCTCCTTGTCTGCTCTTGCTGTGAGGTTTTGGTGGGTTAGGCGCTGGCTGGAGGTAGGGCTGGCATGATGGTGGTTCAATCCTTCTGGCCCTATCCCAAAGTTGCCCACAGATGGACAGTTCATCAGGATGTGGCTGGGGACAGTTAGAGGTGCCCCTAGCAGGGATGCAGCCCAGGAAGTTCTCATAGCTTTCACTTGTGAATAATTGATGCTATGTTGCCTTATGATATGCTATTTAAAGAATGTTGTCAGGTATCTGAGCCTGCCTTGAGGGGATGTAATTATAATTCTTACAAAGTCTTACAATCTTCTGCCATTAAGAAGTCTGTAAAGAAAGAATGCGTAAACTTTAACATATCTGGTGTTTGGATATAAAGTAAAGAAAGCTATGTCCTACAATGAATACCAACAGACTGTGGTCTTTCGTCTGTATTTTATATGTTTTGGTATGGAAGGTGTATTATCAACTGAGTACACAAGTGAGAACATTAAGATGTCGGTGTGACGAGGTGCCCACAACAACCCAAGAATAGGTGAGGTGGAACAGCCTCTAGGAAACACATTTTTTCCTACAAAAGGTACCTCTGAAAGGCTATTAGGACTGGAGAGTGTCAGTTCCTAGTCAGGAACCTTTCTGGTAAGGGGTTTTTGCAAAGGATTCATCGTTGGGAAGGGTCAGTTTGACTATTGACTGCTAGGTGAGGGATACAGTTCGACAATGTTTATTCAGTCCATGAAGAGGCTGGTGGTTCTGGACATCTCCAAAGAAGCAGGCACTGCCAGAAGAGACTAGGGATTGCTCAGGTATAGAGTAATAATCACACCATGTGACTTGTGTGCAGATTATTTGTGTAGGTAAAGAAGGCAGCTGCCTTTAAACACAACTATGAGCTCTCTTGCTGGCATGCGGGGTTTCGTGAATGCTCACTCTCTCCACCCACCACTGGTCCCATCACACACTAGGCAGGGGAGCTGCAAGGGCCGCTGCTCCCAAATCAGTGGACTCCCAACTCGAGAAAACAACTTCCTTTCACATTTTCCACTTTCGACACTGTACGTTTTATGGCAATAAAGGGGCTTTTAGGGCTGTTCCAAGTGAACAGTTTTCAGACTATTTGGGTTCAAAATTAGTAAAAGGGGTATTATTAACCAATCAGGGAGATTTCAGTGGTAGTTGGCCTTTCCCCGGAAACTGCAACCTACATGTCACGGAGGGCCCCGTCTGGTGCTTCGTTTAAATTCATGAATTGATGACCTTTGCACTTTACTAACAGAAACTGGTGTTATCTAAACAGTGGTCTAAACTAAAACCATGTGGAATGGGGGCAATAGAGAGAGGCAGGGGTAGGAGGGGGAAGTAAAAGAGAGATGGGAATAAAAGGACAAAGAGAGAAAAGTGGAGAGAGAAATGGGTATGGAGTAAGAAAGAGAGTAGAAGAGAAAGAGAGAAAAGTGTACAGTCCAAATGTCTCTCCATAGGCCATACAATCTGGCATGGCTAATCTTAAATGTAAGTTTCTCCCTTATTGTGCACTACATCCCAAGACAGACCTGAAATTCTGTATCTCCAGAATGAAGAAAGAGTGGACAGGGAGACGCACCTTTTCCTGTCTAGTGCTAAGACAGGAGACCTGTCAGAAGAAATCTAATGACCCCCTATATGTCTTGTAGAGGGCTACAGTAATTTATTTATTCCGATTAAGCTTTGGTGAAATCTTAATATGGCCCTCGCCTGGCATGTCAGTGCCATGAAACCTTCCTGATGACAAGAACTATATAAATAAATATTTAAAAATGAGAAGGGGAAGACGAGCAGCAGAAGAGACGGCATATATTGTACAGTACTACACCATTTATCTAGCGCTTGTGGGGCACTGAAGCGCTTGCCTAGGTGGGCAGCCAGCTACACCATGTCGGGTATGCGACTGGAAGGCTGTGGTCTTTGTTTTGGGATCCTTTGTGGTGTGTATGATCACCGACATGGTTATATGGTGTTCTGGGGCACAGTGCGGAGCAGTGTGCTGGATGACGAGGTGTGAGAGATAGGAGCACAGTTCATGGGTTTCAGTAAGTGGCAGCTTTAAGCTGAGAAACACAGAAAAGAGGATCTGAAGAAGGCGAAAGGAAGACACAAAGCAAGAGACGGAAAGAGAGCGTTGTGAACATGGAGAGGGAAGCGAACGAGCACAAAGGGAACGGGGAGAGAGGCAGGGAAAGAAAGTGAAATAGGAGAAGACGAGTAAAGAGAGCGAAAAGCCGAGAGAGGTGAAGAGTGAAGCGCAGAAATATAGGAAGGAGAGTGAGAGTCAAAAAAGAGAAGCAAGAGAAGGCGGGGCAATGGAGAGAAGAGGACGAGAGCGAGAAAGGTGAAAGTAAATGAGAGAGAGCACTAGAGTGAAAGAGAATTAGGAGAGGACTAAAAAGAAAGAGAGGGGTGGAAACGAAACATCTCAAAGAATCCCAGCAATATAGGAGATATGCGCGGAAGCAGAGAGAGACGAGGAAGCAGGAGAGACATAGACGCAAAGGTATAGAAAGGAGGAAAGACAGAAACAAAGGTATAGAAAGGAGGACAAACAGACATAAAGTTGCAAAGACGAGGAAGGACAGACACAAAGATATAGAAATGAGGAAAGACATGGACACAAAGGTATAGGAAGGAGGAAAGACAAAGGTATAGAGACGAGGAAAGACCGAGGCACGAAGGTAGGAGAGGACGTGGAGAAAGATCGGCCTGGGAGACAAGGGGGGAGAGGAGACGGGGGTATCGGAGCAGTAAATCTCTTAGCCTCTGACATTGTCTCTCAAGGATTAAGTGATCCATACGCACTGCACTGGCGCTGCCTTAAACACTTTATCCTATGGCAATAAAGCAATGTTGTGTCGAGGAGTGGATGGAGGTAAGGGAGTGGAAAGACAAAGAGAGAGAGAGAGAGAGAGAGAGAGAGAGAGAGAGAGAGGGAAGGGCGGCGGCTGAGTGACAATGTGATAAGGTTGGAAGAGGTGAGACATGAGATAGACACAAAGCGATTAGAAGGGTAGCAAAGAGAGAGGACATAGGAGAAAACAATCGGAGGAAGGCATTTCCAGTTCTATGCACATGGAGGAAACAAGGAGACAGAGGAAGAAAAAGAGAGGCGGCGAGGCAGAACAGACAAGTACTGACACTGGAATATGCCGTTCGCCGACAACTTTACATCTTAAAAGAAACAGTGCATTACGTAGTGCCCAATCATGAACTCTCGCGGGATTCCTTACAGCGGGTAACTCTCGTCCACTGACGTAAGGCGGACAATGCAGAAATCATCCGAGTGAGGCGGACGCGTCCCTCGGGCCAGGAGCATGCAAGCCGGCGCAGATTTAAAAAATAAATGTAGCTAAGCCCCGGCACACAAAGCATCTGCTCGACAACTTTGCGCACTTACATAACTTTACATCTTAAAAGAAACAGTGCATTACGTAGTGAGGCGGACGCGTCCTTCGGGGCCAGGAGCATGCAAGCCGGCGCACAGGAACCCCTTGGCGGACGGAATTACAATTTCAACCGGAGCTTTCCTGAAAAACATATTATTTTTCTTGCTTTAATGAACCCGGTGGGATGATAGCAAGAGGAGCGCGTCATTCCGATTGATTTATTAACAGGCCGACCTCACAGAAAAGTAAACAAAGAAGCACACCGAAGCACACCACCGCCTTTCTCCGAGGCAGAGCAGAAATGCCTCGGAGAAAGGCAGCGTCGTTTTCGGATTCGGGGGCGTGTTTTGCTGTTGTCTCCTCCTTGAGACTTCTCGCAAAAAACACGCGCCCCGATCCGAAAAGGACGGGGCCTAATCTGAATGACTGACCTCTTCTCCAAAGGCTGGCCAGCATTCAAGAGGCCAGCCAATGGAGAACAGGGGAGAAGAGGGGCGGGTTCAAGCCCCTCTTCTCCAAGTCATTAAATCTCTGAGCGAGACTGCGCAAGCGCAGCCTTCGCAGCCGAGACCTAAAAACAGTTTATATGGAAAATTAAAAAGAAACCAATAGAGAGAAGTTTTGAAACCTAAAAGAATCAAGGAACTATTCTAATTTCTTCTTTACATGTGCTTATGTGTGGAGCAACAAAATTATAGACACAACAGCACCAGGAAGAGGAAGAAGCAGGGAGTGGGGGGACGGGGGGAAATGGGCAGAATGGCACACATGCACAATTAAGTACAGCACAAGTATAGACAAACAATGGCCAGAATGAAACACACCAACACGGAGCACAAGTCACACAACCCGCCAACATCACACCACTGAACGAGCATAGAAGTGAAAACCACGCTGCATTCATACAGGATGTGTACAAAGGCCGGTCGTTGGTTATCATGGATGAGATGCCCAGCACGTGGCACATGGGTGAGTTCACTGTGTGTTACATTGCCAAACAGCTGCTTCTCCCTCCCACGAGCCCCCACACTTTTCTACGGTGCGCTGTTGTATCTCGTGCACTCGTACGGCACACCATTGTAATGCCTATTCACGCATGTCTTGCTACATTCAAACTACACCATCACAGTGCCATTTGGAGGTGGTGCATGGCACTTTACAACATTGAGTGCTGCGGCCTTTGTGGCAGGCCACACCAGAACACAGACACACTTTCCACACTTCCTGTACATGGACATGTCCGAGACACCCTGTTCCCCTTGCCGGATAGCCACACCCCTGCGCTGACCTGTGTACTCCAGACCAGCACATGCCGGTTGTGCATGCAGGAGGATGCGTGCGTAGCTACATGTCCAGGCTCGCTGCCAACGCTGAGGTGACAGCACACTGTGATGTTGCAGGGCTCGTGCCTATCATGCTAAGACAATGACCACAGGGACACGCTTGCTCAGATGCGGGTTTGAGGGGCGTTGGCGGTCCTGGAGTTGTTGCAATGAGTCTTGTGGCCCTCATGGGTATCCCTGCATCATGCTCATTGATTCTATGGCACCTGTGGGTGTTCTGGTGTGGCTCTTGGCTGTGTTCCGTTTCATGGTGCAGGTAGTCGTCCTGCTTAACACCAGCAGAAAGCAGGTGTAAAATATCTGGTGCTAACGTGGCTTATCGCCAGAATTTGTTTCGCATTGCAATTGGTGTGAAAGTTGTGATGTGATTTTTTTCATGTGCAGAACAATATACAAATTGAGCAGTGTATCTCGTCAAGATCCAGCACATGACGCACTATTCCCAATCAATATAAATACAATGAGAGTTCTTTATTGATTTTGTGTGTACACTGTAAGTGCAGCCGCTACCTCAGTGCAATTCAATACTTTAGTATTTAGAATAAATCGCAAAGGTGCACCTCGTGTCTTTTTGTACGGGAACGGCTAGTCTGAATTTCATTATCAGCACTTTAATGGAAGTAAAGTTGAGATAAATCTAACACACTAATCAGAAGTTGGTGTAAACTGCAGACATCACCAGTATTCCCACGATAAGTGCCACGATAAGTGCCCCAAAATTTAACACCATGGTGGACTCCATCAAATAACAGTAATAAGAACAAGAAAGAGTCACACAGCAGTGAAGAGAACAACTAAAAACGTTATTAATTTTTTTTAACTTTATTTTTGTATAAATATATATGTAAACGATAAACGAAAAACTATTTGCAAAATTATTTTTTTTATTTTTTTTATTAGCATATATATAAGTGATAAACTAATAAACAAAATGTAGCAAAAATAATAGAAAACAAGGAGGCGGAACACTCATGTGGGGACCATGGATGTCGACGACAGAGCCTGGAAAATAAAGCACAAAATAAGGACGTGTGTAATGGGCATATCAAAGGAGAGAGGCAAGAGAAACAGAGATGGAAAAAAAAAACCAGAGAACAAAACAGAGCGAAAGAAAGAAAGGGAGAAGGAGGAGAAAGAGTTAGAGAGATAGAAGGAAAAGAAGGAAGAGAGAGAGAGACAGACAGACACTGCCGACTCTGCGCATCCATGAGCAAATAATTACCTGGTGCCACCTGAGTGTGCAGCAGTGGGCACTCCACGTGCCCGTCAAAAGTCATCCCAGATATGTCGCTGAGTCCTGAGTAATGAATGGCGGAGACCACATCATCTTCTCCACGGCCCGGCAGATCTCACACATGTCGCTGAGTCCTGAGTCATCAATGGCGGAGACCACATCAGCTTTTGGGGCCACTAAGCCTGTGGAAGTTAAGTTTGTGCCACGTGGTGGTAGGCCCCTGATGGCCATATGAGCTTCGGGTGGCACTAACCCTGTGCATCTGAAGTCAGTGCCAAGGGGGTGGTAGACTCCTGATGGCTACACAGATCAGAGTGCCACTAACCTGCGCAACTTTTCAAAGACTCTTTATGGTTGAGACACGTGGAGCGTGCGCCATCTAGTCAGCACCGTCAATAAAGGATGTGACGTTGTCGATCTATTATATTTGCGTGGTCACATGGCCTGTGACGCATGTGCCGGATGGGTGTGGTGTGTGCGCAAACCTGCCCTGAAGAAGTGGTCGTGAGATGTTGAGAACTAGACCACTGACCTGCACACAAACAGCGAGTACGCCTGCGACAGGTAGCTATGTGGGGCCAACGTCGGAACGTAATCACAGTGGCGTGGCGTACGACGGAACAGGGCAGGGACAGTGATGTCATTTGAGATGTCATCAGTGATGTCATCAGTGATGTCACTGACCATGTCATGAATGATGTAATATGTGACGTCATCAGCAGTGCATTGCGGGGGCGTGAGTTATAGTTAGCTCAACTAACTATAACAGGGGAATTTCTCTGGTTTTATGAGTCAAATGTCCAACTGACTATAACATCCCTGAAACCTATGGTTTTTTCAGTGAATTTCAAAGGTTTTTTAAATGCTAATTTCGAACTATAACGTGCCTGAAACCTATGGTTTTTTCAGTGAATTTTTAAGGTTTTTTAAATGCTTATTTCTAACTATAACGTGCCTGAAACCTATGGTTTTTTCTGTGAATTTCTAAGGTTTTTTAAATGCTAATTTCTAACTATAATGTGCCTGAAACCTATGTTTTTTCTGTGAACATATATATATATTTTGGAACGAATGCTAAGAAGACATCAGCGAGTTCTAAGCTTTAGCAGTGTTTAACGAGACAGGGCTTCCTCCCAGGCGGTAACAATGTACAGAAGTGGCCACCAGCAATTTGGAGTTGAGGAACAAAGGATTTGCATGGGTTGGATTTAATGACCCTGGGATGTGTTAAACCAGGGTCTATAAGATTTATACTTCTATGGCAGAACGGCAGCCATTTATTTGTGCCACACTTGGCAATAGGAAGCCACTGCAGCCACACCAGATGTGAAGAGATGGAAGTGTACCTACTGAATTTGAGAATGGGTTTACTGAGTCATATTTCGAATCATCTGCATTCTCAATAGCAGGTACTGTAGTAGGTCCAATAAAGCAAATTGCAACTGGCAAGAAGCAGACCCTGTTTGAAAGTATCACACTTACTCGCCTCACTCACAGTGGCACAGGAATGAACCAAAGCACAAAGGAGCATTAGGTTGAAGCCTGTGCATTCTATATGACCACAGTCCAAGGGCAGACAGAGGAAACAGTACCTCCCTAGTTGTATTAACGTGGCTATGGGTAGAGAAAACAGGAGCCATTCACTTGTTTCAAAGGAAAATGCTTCATCACAAATATTATTGTACTAAAGTTAATTAACATTAATAGAATTCTGATTGACAATTATAGGAGCATAGGACAGAGATTTTTTTTTTTCAAATCTTACAATGTTTAGATGAACAATAGAAAGTGAAAATCATAACCGGTGAAAAGAAAGTACAGATGTTGGCATGGATGCTATAGAACCGGGTTGGGAGTTCTTTCGGCGAAAAAGGAAAAACTGGTCCAGGGATAAAATGCGGGAGAAATATCATTATTCACCAGGTCGACAATATCACCCAGTGGACACCACTATGATATGGTGCCTAGGCTTACTATTAGTAGAAAATAAGGGTTATGTCCGTCTTTTGGTGTGTGAGCCCCTTCTCTCTCTAATTCCTTCCAGTTTCATTAATGATTCTCCACCTATGATGAAAAGGAAAGTTGAGTAATCATGTATACGTTTTTCTTTTTTTACCTTTTCTGTTTTGCTTTCTCCTCCAGAGGCAGACCATTGAGCTGATTCCACTCACCAGAGTGGAGTACGCCTGGAAAGACAAGTCACACTTTTATTTCGTGTATGGAGTGGAGAATCAGGTGTTCACAGACGACTATCCGGCGAAGTGCTGCTGCTCTGTCATGTGACCAGCAGAGGGAGCAGTCAGCCCGTGAAATGCAAAGAAAAGGAACGAACCATACTCTCCCTGGACTACATCGGCTAAACACGTCGACCGGCTAATCTCATCAGAATGATTTCACCCCCCTTCTTAATGCGCCTTTGGTGGTTGTTATCTATTTTAGGTCTATATCTAAGCACCTTTTGCAGTTATCTCTTTTGCAGTTATTTTCTATGGCTTTTGTATTTACATACCGATATCAATGCTTTGAAATAACATGCGAGTGATGCAATTCCTATATAAAGAACCTATAAGTAAATGAATAGATGGGTGCACACTGTAGGAAGCTTTTGAAAAATAGACATTCATATGGTGTCAGATTTCCATGTGTACATGTCTTTATTTATCCAGAGTACATGTATTGTCACTAAAGCTACACACATGCACAAAGCATGCTTTGTAAATTTACACCTGGGTTAACAATTTTAGCGAAATGACATGGCACATGCGTAAAGTCTGTTTAACCCCTTCACCATCTCACACCCCAGGAGCACTCATCCAGTGTTCTGTGAACATTAGAGGCCTCACAATTACATTATATAAACTTAAGTGGCTTGTCTGCCTTTTCATGCAGTTTGAGTAGTTGGCACTGATTTCCAAGACCTCCGGCTCCAGGGCTTCCAGTGCAGGATTTTCTGAAACAACACATTTCACATTGTAAAGTAGTCTTCTACATATTTTCATTTTAACGAGGTTTTAATAAACTTTGTTGTAAAATAAATACTTTTTAAAGCAACATTTTTCATAGTACCTAGAGATTATTCCGTTTGCAGAAAAAGTCTTTCAATCAAATTCAAGAAATGGAAAAAACTATAGGTTTCAACCCAAGGAGAAGCTCGCAAAATTCACACTCCGGTGCCTTTGAAAGGTTTCCTGTCTCCCATCATAAGCAGTTTTAATCAACTTTTCTTCTGGAGGTGTTTTCCGGCAAAAACGGTTCTCACAAAAAATAAGATGTTAAAAAGCTTTGGATCCGAAAGCTGATTTAGCAGTTTTTCTGCTATTAGCATATATTTAAAAGTAAATTAAACACATTCTTTTCCCCAAAAAATTTCTTAACGTTCACTCAGTTTGCAAAATGTTGAAAAAACGTCATCATTACTTCAAAAACCTTCACAACTCCGCATACCTCTATCACATTTGCAGACAATGTTTTTATAATTTTATTTTGTGTCACTGCCACTCTTTAATTTGTTTCCTTTGTAATCTGTTTGCTGTTATTTTTACTAGAACATGTCATTCCTGAACCGTTGCTATATTTTATTGTATTGTATTCTCTGTTTTGTATTTTCACATTGCTTTGTCATAATAATGCGGGTAATTTGTAGTGCACAATGTAAATGCTGGAAAACATTCTTCCAGCAGCCATGTTAAAAAATAAGCCCCCAAACCACTTGCTAGTGAAAGTTATGTTTGTGTTATGTGAAGTTTGTTACCGATTAGCAAACGCAAGTGTTTGTTACACTTTGAAAGGTGGTAAAACAACTTTTATTATAAAGAGGTTTACAACTTTCAGATGCAATGAGTACCTAAGTATGTTTTGTTCTTTTAAACAAACTATGTGGGAGGTTTTGCTTTCTGATAAATTGTGAGAAAAGCAATAGCCATCTTTAGAGGATATGAGAAATGCCACTAACTTCTGTAGGGTTTTCCAAATGTAGCAGCAGATTTTTGAATCATTTGGAGATATTTTGGAACTCCACTTTACTTTAGGGTATACATAGATGCAAATACATATAGGGTGGGCATGTGGAGCGAGGCGAAACACGCTGCTGTTTGTTAATGACTGGAGTGGTTGCATTGAGAATCTATTTTCCTTCATGTAATAATAGTAGGAAAAAACTAGCAAAACACAAAGGGGCCGATTAAGATGTCGGTTGGAATTCCTCCAACCGCTAGTC
Organism: Triturus cristatus; assembly: GCF_964204655.1. NCBI lineage: Eukaryota > Metazoa > Chordata > Amphibia > Caudata > Salamandridae > Triturus > Triturus cristatus. Next base: position 92,128,077 of record NC_140592.1, read on the forward strand.
GGAAACTTTCTGACCGCAGTCGGAGGCTTTCCGTCCGACACGGTCGGTTTGCGGTCCGACTGCCGAATTACGATGTCGGCTGACAGAGCGTGAACCGGCCGGTCAATCCGACATGGTCGGAGTCTTCCGGCCGGTTGGACCCGCACCATAATCCCGTATGGACGGTGTTTCCGAAGCCGAGACTACGATGTCGATTCACGACAACCTTTCCGTGCCGGACTTTCGGACACGGAAAGGCTATCAGAAAGTGACTTTGGGGCCTTCCTTTAGATTGATCTTTTAGATTCAAAATCTTTATTTTTGTTCAGCAAAACACACAGTAGACAGTGTTCTGGAATTTTTTATTGCACTTTTCCTTCCCAAAGGCCAAGTTTGAAAACATCATCTATTTTCTTTAGGCCTTATTTAGAGCTTTGCAGATAGGAGACGTTGTCACAATTACAAGTGTGTTATGGGCCATGACACTTGAAATATGGTACATGGGATATCTACCACTTTGTGATAGAGTATCCCACCTGCCAAACTCTAAATAAGGCCTTTTTTTTGTGTGTCTTTTATTACCCAGGTTGATTATTGATGCTTCTCTCACATTATATACATGACATTAATTGGCTAAGATAAATATTGATGTTTATTTCAGTTTCTATGTTAGGGTATGCCTTCTGCATCATTCATTTATATCCTTATTTTAAGATATATTTGAGTTTGTCATCTCCTGTAAAGTACAAGATAATTTTTATTTTACTGCATTTTCAGAATATGTTGCTTCTGTAAAAACCTAAAAGGATTATTGATTCATTTAAAAAAAAAAAATCCGTGTGTTATTAAATTCCCACGACACATATAAATCCTTATGACGTATGGTTGTGCCCTCTAAATCTCAAGATCATTATTGATGCAGATTCTAGTTTTAATATATGTTGTCTCTTCCAAATACCGAGGGCATTTTTGCAATAATTTTCACTTCTCATAAATGTTATGACTTGCAAATTCAAGATTACTTACTACCTATGTTTATTGCATTTTTTGTGCTTGTTTTGCTGTCCATAAGTCAGGTTCAGTATTTTGTTTCAGGTGGTACGTTGTGATTTCTATAGGCCACGGTCATTGATAATGTTTACTCCATATTTTCTAGATGTTCTGCCATCCATTGACTAGGATCTATGTTGTGCCCTGAACATTCTTAATCTATTAAGTATGAATCCGAATGTTGAACGTTCTGTATCCAAAGGTCAATATTGAGGCATATTCCAGTTGTTTTTGTATTTATAGCCATCTATGGATCAACATCATTAATAGTTCTTGTTCAAGATTTAAGCCTTCTGCAGGGAAAGATCAATTTAGAAATACTGATGCTTATTTTTATAAATGTCCTGCCAGCTATAGCAAATTATCTGTATCGGCTCGTATTCCAGATTCAATGGATGTTGAGCATTCCATATCCATGTTCATGCATATTTCAGTTTTTGTATATATCACCATTGGCATCCCAATCTTATTAGTGGTGTATTTTAAAATTTCAGTGGATGGTTTGCTATACTGTGACAAAGGTTTGCATACCAGTGTATTCCATTGTCATGAAACGTATACGCTGTGAGCATCTGACAGCAGTGCTGCGCAGAGCGAGCAGTGGCACGCCACTAATCGGGCTTTAAACAAATTTGACACATATGTTAAAATGGCCTGTATGTTCAAGGAACACAATTCTAATGCTTGCTAAGCCTTTACAGATGCACCACTGAATTATGTTAATTGTATTCACTACCTAGTGTATATGATTTTCATGTATCCCATGAGACTCCTAATTTTGTGATCATCAACCTTCAATTTCAATTCAGTATATGTATTGACTTTGGTTAATGTGTAGGCCTCAACCTCATTGAACAAGGCTGACTTTGTTTCACAGTAAGTTCGCTCTCATGCTTTCAACACAGCAAATACATCTCTTGATATGGCCCTGTCTCAGTTACTTAAGTGTATATAGTGAAATGGCCACAACCTTCCGATTATCCTAATTTGGATATTTTATATGAGACATGATTTACTGTGTTATAAACCAAACAGTGGTATTCTCCTGCAGGTCTGCTACGAAGACCCAAAATGTATTTTCTTAACTCATAGAAAGTATGCTTTCTTCTGTTCAGAAGATTGGAGCCAAGCAGAATCACCTCTGCTACTATGTACAACTTTATGCAACCTAGATTTTTTTTACTATCAAATGTTTTTAATACAAAAATTTAAAATAAACTGAAAATGTTGACCTAAAGGTTGTACCAACTTTTTCTGGGTTTTCCCAAGTGCACCAGCCCTAGTCAGCCCCATCTGCCCTCATAATTTAATGCTCTAGGATGTTCCTAGCAATAGTTTTGAAAACTAAACTCTCATGTGATCATTGTAGGGGCCATGGGGTGGACAGTGGTGGTTGAGGTGCAGCAATATGAAGGCCTTATTGGGTGTGGATGGAGCCACACAGGATGCATGCCAGAGGCGGTGTGCAGGTGCGCCAAGCAAGCAACGAAACTTTATGCACAGAGATGGTTGGGTGAAACCAGACTATGTGGGGTACTGCTGCTGAGCAGCACGAATCTCCTATACGCGGAAATAGGCGTCTCGTGCTGCAAAGGGCTGATGATGCTGTCCCTCATTTTCATTTGACTACAGGAAGCTATAGACATTGCATAACTGCCTGTAGTTCAAAGAATGTTTGCAGCATTGTGAGTCTTCAGAATACGCGTCTTAACGTATCTGTGAATTGCCACCAATATCTATCCTCACTGCTGAAAATGAATTATAATTGATGAGGCCTTTTCATATTGTCAAGCACTATTTGTACTTCCTTAGGAACTATGTGGCATATTATGTCTGGCCAATCTCGTGGCTCTTTTTAACACCAAAGACTGTGCAATTAATCTTTAGCCACATTCTGAGTATGTTTTCTCTGAAATTTAGAATAGATTATCTATTGAAATAGCGTTAGATGGAAAGGTGGGAGTCTTTTCTGATTTAGGGAATGCAAAGTATGCCCCAGGATAATGCACAGTCGACTCATGATTGCAAGTTGAAACCAGTTATGCAGCCAATATGTACGGTGAAAAAGTATATAAGTAAATGGTCTCATTAATTCCTTTTTATGTAAACTTTGCAATTGCACTACAGAGCCACTAAATGTTTTCTGAGACCATGTTCTCTTAAAACAAGCATGTAGACTCTGGAATGTAAATTACACAGCATTGAGTGAAAGCCATCTTCACATGAGATTATGATGACTGCTACATGTCGTTCTTGGGATATGATTGTCAAACGAAGTGTTGTATAACCTATAAGGTGATCCATTTTATTTAGAAGAGAGTATGTTTCACTCCTTAAGAGTCTATTGGAGATGTTTCACTCCATTTATGCCAGTAATCAGAAAATAGAAAGTTCTGGGGCCATATTATATATTGTGCCCTGGGGGCACACAAAGCGGGCGCAGATGCCCATTGTGCCCCCGGGGCACAATATATAATATGGCCCCAGAACTTTCTATTTTCTGATTACTGGCATAAATGGAGTGAAACATCTCCGATAGACTCTTAAGGAGTGAAACATACTCTCTTCTAAATAAAATGCATCACCTTATTGGTTATACAACACTTCGTTTGACAATGGTATTAGAGAAGGGACCGCAGACGCTTGTGTGTCCCCTCCTGGAACACTGATAGTGCTGCTGCACATGTAGCACCAGCGCCATCATAATAGGGTAATAGGCGATCCATTTGCCTCTGCCCCCACTCCATATTACCGATGTGGGCGCAGAGGCAAACATGCCTTTAAGAGGCACACTGAAGGTGCGCCACAAAAAAGTGGAGCACTTTCAGTGCACCAGCTAAAGGCAACCCTAGGGGGAGAGGGGAGAGGAGGAGGTCCCATGGACCCCCCACACATCACCCTTCAGGCCGGTGCAGTCATTTACCGCACCCGCCTGCACAGAGAAACACAGCATCTTTTAAAAAGCTGTTCTGTATTTCACTTAGATGTTCTGGCCTGGTGGCAGCACATGTTCATGGCTCCCCTGGGGGCAGCAAATTCTTTCTAATATGGCACACATTCCTTGTGTGGGCAGGGCACACCTTTTGAAAGGTGCGCCGTGGCGCAAACAAGGAAAATACGCCGTATTCAAAATACAGTCCCAGGTCTAAATTGCTGTTGAAGTGGTAGAATTTTCGGAAGCCTATGTTAAAGGAATTTTATAAATGGCATCGCATTGGTGGTGTTCTAATGCATAAGATGCATAAGATGAAAGCTTATCGAGGGTTTGGGAGGTGAAACACTACTCAGACAGGGTGAAACACACGCAAACGCCAAAATAACCTGTACCTAACCCTCTGGTAGCTTGGAACAGAAGCAGTCAGGCTTAATTTAGAGACAATGTGTAACCTATTTATGCAGCACTTCAAACAAGAATTATGTGAAAGCCCTACACAAGAAAAACCCCACACTAATTTAAAAAAAACTAGTAAAATGTAGTTAATTATTTGAGACCAAACCTCAATAGAGCAGGAAAACAGCAAACACTGAATACTAATATCAATAGCTTTGCCTGGAAAAAAGTTGAAAGCAACTGGAGAGAGAGAGACATGGTTTGACAACAAGCCGAATATCTGTTTTCAGTTGAAGAAGGCACATATTTGCCACTGGATGTGAGTGAAGGATATAATAACTACCTCCTTGTCTTGATTGTCTCTATACAGACACGGAAAATCTCTATTTGCACTTTGAAAACCAGGCAATCACCAAGGAAGCAGCATACATAATAGTCATTAACTAAAAGACTGTTAAGTTGAGGGCATTCAACACATTGACCAATGCCAGAATGTGTGTCTGACCACAGCCTACAAATGAGGCTTTTGAGACTATAGCACAACAATCAAAGTGAGTGTCACATTTGGATATGTCAATATTGTCAACCACTATTTCCCAGGGGGGTCAAGGATGGATGGCAAGGGATGAGACAGTTTAAGAGGCTTTGTGAAAGTGTCAAGGAGATACAAAGTTGAGGATGAACAAAGAAAAGCTGTTTGTCTATCATACTCCTAAAGGCAACCAGTGGCACATAATTTGTTACAGTTCAGGATGTAGAGGTACAAGATGGAATCTATTAGCAATAAGGCATATGGAAAGTTGTATCCGTTGATCATAAGCAGTTCTCTAAATGACTGACAGTCTGGCACTCAACTAAAATACCCTGGATGCTATAGGACCGCTACAGGAATGAGGTCCAAAATGACCAGTTTCTAAGTCCACCAGTTGCATAACCCACTTGGTTTGATGATCCAGAGCTGGTTATGAAATGGAGCGTGAGTCTTTTTAAATGCTATCACAAATTGTAAAGAAGACATTCTAAGAGGGCAAGATTCATATTCTGCACTGAAATTCAGATGGTGAGGAATGATTCCACACTTAAATAGAGGGATTTTATTCTTCCAGGGCGTAAGAAGAAGATACCTAAATGGATAAATTGTATGCAAGATGTATCCAAAATCATGACATCTTAAACTATTTTAAAATATACCAAGATCAATATTGTATGTTTCAAAGACCAAGCTTCAAGAGAAAGCAGTTAATTATTATTCCAGGAGTTAAAAAGTTGTAATACTGAATTTACATAATATATATAGATGCAGAATTAGGGGCCGATTACGATGAGGCCCGTAAACCTCCGATCTGTGGTCGGAGACTTTACGGGCCTCATCATCGGTTTCAATTCCGACCAGCTGATTAGGATACAGCCAGTCGTAATTGAAACCTGACGGTCATTCCAGCTGGCTTCTGACGGGCTCGTAGAGCCTGTCCGCTAGTCGAAATGCAGGCTGTAATCTCAAGGGCGTGTATTTCTGCCCTTGTGATTACAATGACGGTTTCCAACATGGTATCCATGCCGGCCTGTCCGACATGGAAACCATGTTGGGAAGCATCTTTGGGGACCTAGTAGCAAGTCCCTCTTGGGTGCACAGCCTCAGCCTGAGACCCCTTAAAAACTAGCAGACCAAAGGGTGTTCACCTATATTTTACCATTTACCTAAGACCAAACTTTCCAAGTTGATTGTTGTATCTTATTTGTACATGGACCCAAAGAGGGTCTAATAAGTTGTCCAGACTCCATATAAATGCCAGCAATACACAAGTCTGACTAAAACATTCTACTCTATCCGTTCTGGATTGCTAAATCTGATGAGGCGGTGGAATGACTGTGACAGATTGCGTAGGAAATAACTGAGATTTGGAAGTAGTATCGGAATTCTACTGGCATCACCAGAACATCTGGATACTAGATCTAGGCCAAACAAAATGGGGTGACTAGTTCCAAGGGACCCCAACTGTCTCCGGAGTTGAGATAGACACCTCAATATCACCACAAAGGGGCAAAGGGATAGTTCCGACATGGAGAACAGAATCAGAGAAAGACTGGTGGCAAATGCTTCCAGGCCCAGTATGCAACTATAAAGCTTGTGAAGTTTTGTATTTAGCTGGGCTGCAGAAAGGTCCTGCTCAAATAGACTCCAAAGGATTAGATCACCTCAGGTGCCTGGATGTGTAGTTTCCAGTCAGCACTGTAATATTGTAGCTGATGGATTGCTACAAATGAATTTTGCAGTTACCCATGTGTGATGCTTAAGGCTAAATACCCAGAATTGTTTGGCTAATTCTATAAGACTCATTAACTTTGTTCCTCCTAGTTGGTTGATATATTTAATGGATGTGAAATTGATTCAGTGTTATTAATCACTGCCTGCTTCTAGAAAAAGATTGCCTTATACCACAGGCAGAGACAGAATGGTCAATGAAAAAGTGTACATTGTGACAAAATAATTTATCATCATCTATTTCAATATCCACCGTATCATAATAAACTCTTGACTCAAAGAATAGACATATCCTTTATCAATGATATCTATGCTATATGAGAAGACAGTGTCTTTGAACAATGCTCCTGATCTTTTGTAAAGGATTGTATTGTAAAGGATTTGGAAAACTGCTCTACTCAATGTGTGTGTTTTCTGGGCTCCTTCTGTTACCCTGCACTACCAGTGAAGACTGGCTTCACTGATCCTACTAAACAGTCTGACTTGGTTCTGATTGTAATTGAGAATCTGGAACTGGATTGAAAATTGGCCTATCATTCTGAGCCTTAAGCTGAGATAACCACTAAGGGCCTATTTACGACTCTGGCGGTCCGAAGACCGCCAGATTCGTGGTGGTGTGGTAAAGGCAGTCCAGCCACCGCCGCACCGGCAGTCTGACCACCCTATTACTGCCCAACTCGTGATAGGGTGGTAGGACCGTAATTGGACCACTGGGTCTGCCAGGGAACCGTCGTTCCCCGGTGGTGGTGCTGTGGTCAAAGCCGTTGTAAGATGCAAGTGGTGCCGCTGCAGCACCACTATGCATATTGCAGCTTTCAGGGCCGCCAGCGTTTTCATGGAGGTCTCCTCCATGAAAAGGCTGGTGGTGCTGAAACAAAGGGGGCTGGGTATGCAAGCTGGTGGGCACAACATGTGCATCCTGTGTGCATAAGCCCTGGTTTCTGCATGGCATGGACTTTACAATCCATGTCATGCAAGAACCAGTGTGGCGTTTCCATTGTGGTGCCTTTTCCAAAGACATCCCCGACTTTGAAGGAGGCACCGTCACTGGAACTGCCACGCTGCCCATGAGACTACAAGGGGCAGACGGCAGTGACTATTGGCGGAGCGGGGCCCGGCAGTGGTGGTCCGCCCACCACAGCACCACCAAAAGTCATAATCGACCCTAAGATGCCTCCCTTTTGGTTTCTGTAGATAATGAAATCAGGTCATAGTACATTTGGGCTTTGCTTACGTGACAGACCTCTGTTGAGCCCGTAATGGAAAGCAGCTGGGGATACCATTTGAATGGAAGAAGCTGGTAGCCCTACAGTCCTGGCTAAATGTCTCAATGAGATATGTGACAGAAAAAGGTGAAAAGATCATTGTTTCTGTATTGTCGTGTAGTTCCTATATTACCCATACAGGATCTGGACAATTATTTTGAAAAGTTAGTATTGGAAATGTCACTTTAAGCCAAAGTCCTAGTTGAGTTCATTTATATGTGGAACCACTACAAGCATTAGAAGGCTGTGCTTTCCCAGTGAAAGTGTCAATTTGAGGAAATGTTCAAAATTTAGTTGAATTTTGAAACAATAAGGAAAATGCTGAATTCTTTCCTAGCACATGATGAGCCAATTATAGATTAAGTGTCCTGGCTGTGAGACGCAACATCGCCGTTGCTCGAAGTTGCAGGGGATGATCCCTGTAACACCTCGCAGAGCATGTCAATTGAGCACAGATGATACTCAGAACTGTCAATACCTGGTGCAGAGGCAGCTCGTGCTGTAGTCAATACCTGAGTGCTGGTGGAAGAGCAGATGCTCAACCCAGTTGTAGCAAAAGGCACCTGCAGGTTTTCAAGGAATGCAGCCATCAAGATAGGAATACGCTGGGGACATTGCCGAGCATGGACCCTCACCGGTTCCAGCATGGTATTCATGTCTGGTGACGTTGCCGATGGAAGTGTCAGACAGAGATCTAACACGCATTCTTCTCCGCAAAACAGGCATCGAAGAACAGCTAAGATGCAGTCCATCCAGACTGGTCTAGACGATAGGAACCAAGAGGTGCTCAGTACCTGTAGGCGAGGTGTGCCCAGATGTTGTACCATGCGTTCATGGTATTTGTGCTCCAGGAGTGCTTTTGCCATCTCGTTGGTGATTGGGCCATCCATTGCATAGCTGAAAAATAACAATCAGGATACCTGTTATTAAGTGCATGGTCAGCGGAAGACCTCCAAAAATACTTCCCAATACAGAGTGTATAAAGTTTGGAATAATTCCTAGGACTGTCTAAAAGCTGCTTAGAAATCCTGACCCTATGGTCTTAAATAGGTGTACAATACCACTCGTGTCAGACATTTTAAAGATACGTTCTGCCATTTCTGTGAAATTAGAGGGCAGTTTGTACGTATGAGTGCCTGTATCTCAGCCGAGGTCCTTGTGAGTTGAAGATCAAGGGTCTGCCGGGCAGAGGTTAAGGGCACAGTTTGCTGTAAAAGCATGGCTTTCATTCTGCTCAAATTATCAAATTGCATAAAGGAAACATTTAGCGAAGGCCATAGCCCTGATTGTACTTGTTGGGGGAAACAATACTTGCATACAGCAAGTAACCCTGGAGTTCACCGTGACCAGATAGGCAATGCCTGGAAGCATCCCACAGCAACCTTGATCATTCAGCATCAAATAACTCCCATTCGAGAGCAGCTTGAATACCGGTGTAATCACAGCTGCCGGAGTCCCTTTCAGGTGGCAGGACAAGTTCGCTACTGAACCATTACAAGATCCGTGTATTAAATATCCTAGCACATGAGACCACTCAAAGCATTCTTGCAGTTTGTACCGCTTAGAAACACTTCTCGATCCCCACTCCAGCATCGAAATCTGTATGGTAATTCCCAAGACTCCTTAATGTATTCCTTACCCATTTTTTCATAGCTGCCTGCCTGCTTTAGCTCAAGGCATTATTGAAACTGAAAAGTAGTGACCGGTAGAGTTATGTGGCCATGGATTAGCCAGTCCGTGGATGGTGATTCTGCTACCGTAAATGGTAATCTATCCAGTTTTTCAATACGCAACATGGTATATTTTGCTCCACTTTGTGCCATTTCTACCTGTTTATCTGTTAGATTGTATTCAGAAAACAGAGACTTACTGTTGATAAAACGCCAAGGCACATAGCCTGCGCACAAAGACTGCAGCATCCAGCTTAACAACATAATAGAACGTAACTGAGATTGCCCGTGTTGTAAAATGGCCAAATCTTGTTCCAGTATGTCTATTGCAGAAGATACAATGTGGCCTAAGGAATATATCCTGGAGGTCAAAGTTGTTAACCCATTATCCACTACCTCTAATGCCTTCTCTAAGTTAATACGGTCTATTTCCCGTATTCATCTCTGCGGCCTCTTGTTGGGATATTTTCCACATTTAATTGTAGGCAGCATAAATGCCAGCATATAATGAAACGTTTCTGACATGATTTCCTGGGACCTAGTAAAAAATCCCTAGGATCCATGTCCTGTGTGAGTAAGGATAAGTGCTGTTTCACTTCTGTGAGTTTTGAGGTTTCTAGCCAATCAAGGCACAACTTCCCAACACTGTAGGATGTCACTACTCCTGGATGTTCTCTTTGTACATAGCGTGGGTCTGCCCTAAGGATACTGAACCCTTCGGTGGTACCCCAGAATCTTTGCTGACATCTGTTTGTGTCTATGGGCCAAACCAAACATTCCTTTCCATTTAGGGTCTGATCTATTGTACCGTAAAATGTCATCTACTTTTGCCCCTTCTTGCGAAGTTGAATTTTGCCACCCCTCCATCTGTGATGGTGTTGGAAACCGAGGTGGGTTCAGGTCCTTGTTCTTGGCTAGTCCAAGACATGATGTCTGTTGCACAGTGTCATTTAGAAATATCATCTGCTGTGGGATAAGGCATGCTCTAAATAGCGCTTCTGTTCCCTGGACTTGCCAGTCTCTAGAACCCCAGACTGATTTTAAGTCTATTGTGTCCTCATAGGTCAAAACCCTGTTCAGACAATTGGGCGATAAAGGAAGCAGAATAAATCTGGTGTTTGTCAACATAATTTTCTTTGCCAATGTGAATGCGACTTTATAATAAAATGACGTCGGGTCAGAAGTGTTAAATCCTGAAAAATATGGAAATTTCTGTGCAAATGTTTGCAAACTACTTTATAGTGGTGTAGGGCAATGTTCCCACTGTTGGCACTCAAAAACATTTGTAGATGTTAAAGATTTGTGCAAGAAATGATGACCATAATGTTGGTAACAGTACAAAGTGTCATAGTCTGAAGAACTTTCTAACATTTCAGTATTACGAAATGCAGCAGTTTTCTCTAAATCATTCAACAAGTTTTTAACAGTTTCAGAGTCCCAATCATCAGAAAGTGTACTGGAGGTAATGATATCACTCAATGAAAGTTTAAATACATGAGAATTTTTTAAACGTTCAGTTGGACCAAATCAACCTTGTCCTAAACTATACCGTCCGGAATAGGAACTGCTGTAATGTTCGCTGATGAGAAGATTGATGTGGGTTCAGAATCAAACTTACTTTTTCGGCTGCTGGTCTTGTTGAAGGTATCGTCCATTAATAAGCATGCTAAAAGTTATAACTAATCCTAAACAGAAGAGAAAGAACAGTATACCAGTATTACCCAGAGTTCTACCCAAGGCCATACCAGGTAAGTATTTCTAAGAAAGTTCAAAAAGTCTTTAACTTGCTGCTTGTGTGATTTTTTGCTGGCGTTGTTTCCGGTTCACTTGGATCCAAAGAAAGTTTATGAAATAGCCAGAAGCTGTTCGATCAATTGTTGGAATTGCATCAGGATTTGTTGAAATCGTACTTTGCTCTTGTCGAATCATGTCGACGTAGACGTCTGTATTTGGTTTTATAGCAAGTTGTGAGTTATTTTGAGTTTGGTTTTGAAGTTGAACTTCGGGTTCAAGTGGAGCGAGCGAGTTCCATAGCATTGTTGCATAGTCCGTCATTCTGTGAAGGAGGCTCTTCGACCGTGATGAGTCTTTCCGTTTGAACTCCTTGGATTGTAGCTAGAGGAAGGCATCTCCTACAGCGGAGTCCACGAGGCCTACTGTTCAGTATCGGCCAAATAGTGTGGTTTGATTAAGTCGATTGAGACAAATTGTTTCTCCTTTTTTCCGGCAAGAGGCGGTAGAAGTACAGTTTTTGTTCCTTGAATTGCTAGGACAGGTACAGGCTTTCTGTATGATCGTCAAAATTCTTTTTTATCCGCTATTTTCTCTCTGACCAGATCCCTGACTTTTGGGATCCAGACAGGTCTTGCCGTGACTGCCTCGACTTCCCCAGTGGCGGTCTGTTTCACGTGAACGTTACTTTGTTGTGTCCTGGATTCATATGGATCCTGTAAAACAGCCAAACGATCATGGATATCAAATGGTTTTTTCTTCCGCCACTGTGCCTTCACAATCAAGATCCCACATTCTTGTCCCAAATAGGACCTCGTAACAAGTGACACCCCCTAGAGAACTTCTTGGCTGGTTATTGAGAGCTTGCGGTACCCGATATAGATGATTGACCCAACTACCGCCCTTGCCTAATACCCTAGCTGTTAAAGATTGCTTTAAGTCCAGGTTTTTCCTTTTGACAACCGAATTTCCCTCAGGATGGTACGGAGCGGAGTACCACAATGCTAAGCCCATACTTTTCATGGCCTCTTTGTAAGCCCAAGAGCTAAATCCCGGGCCACAGTCAAGATGTAACGTGACAACTGCGTATGTACCTGGATTGACCCGCTATTACACGGATCACGAAGATGCGTACGTTTACCCGCTTCTGTTTTGAAGCTATCATGTCTTCTTGTAGTGAACGTAGGATATTTGTGTATTCCTGTGTCCATTGTCTAAATGAAAAGTCAGGTTTTATTAAGTTGTAGAAAGGTTTTACTCTTTCTGCGTAATCCAAAATGTATGTTCTGCTGAAATTTAGGAATCCCAGCATTGATTGTTAATTTTTTAATGATTTTGGAGTTTGGAGCAGCGCACACTTTTCTTAAAAAGTTAGCTGCCAGACTTTTTCCTTCACTTGAAAGCTCATATCCTAGAAATAGGACACTGAGGTGGGCGATTTTTGAGTTTTTTAAATTAAATTTGTAGCCCTCAGAGGCGAATCCCATAATTATGGTGCTCACCCTGGTCAAGTGCCTTTTTAAGTTATCATCCGTCAGATAAATGTGATCCACATAAGACAATGCTTCCTCATCAAAATTTTGTAGTAACTCAGTTACTCTTGCTGAAAATAACCCCGGGCTGTTCTTATACCCTTGGGGGTGATGACAAAATTGTCGCTGTGACCCCAATGCTGAGAATGCGGTCAAGTTAGGGGAGAAGAGTTGGCCTAACGGCTAGGGCGCTCAACCTCGGACCTGGGGAACTGGGTTCGAGTCTCGGTAATGACGCTGAACATCCTGTGATTCTGGGCAAATCACTTAATCTCCCCGTGCCTAAAAAAAAATGAATGTGTGTCCTCATGTAACGTAACTGGTGCTATGTAAAGCGCTCTGATACCCGATTGGATTCGGGTCAAGTTCGCGCTATATAAAACTATGCAAAAAAAATACCTGCTTTCAGGCGCTATATTTTGGCAGAAAATCAATTTGAAATATCAAGTGTTTTGTATTTCTTCCGCACAATGTTATTTATTAATGCGGCACTGTGTGCATTTTGGAGAGCGAATGTCTTTGTGCATGTGTTTAAGTGTCTGTAATCTAAAACTAGACGATATGAGTTGTCCGGTTTCATTACTGTAAACAAAAGATTGTTCATTGGTGAGGTGCATGTTTTAATGACCCCTTGATATTCAAGTTGATCTAAGATCTCCCTGACCTGTTTTTTAGCTTCTTGCTTTATTGGATATTGTCTCTGTGCATTTGGTGAAACTTTTAACGGGATCACGTGGTGGGTTGAATCCTCCTATCCGGCATGATTTTTGTACAATGCTGGAGCTAGGGCAACTGCCCACTCCTGTGCATATGTGTGTTTAGGATGAATGGGAACGAGGTCGGAGAAGGCTGGAAAAATTATCGTTTCTCCCCTAGGGCATTCCATTACGAAGGCTGGCGGCCAATCTTGTTCAGCTAATAGGATGTCATTACCAGATGACAGATTCTCCCAAAAGAGACCTTTTACTTTCCTGGGTTTGTCCCCCTCCATTTGGAGTGTTATTTCATATAACTTATGTGGGACGCTTACCCTCCTATCTGGTGTTTCCACCGTGATGTAATCATTCAAGTCCGCTGTCACCAGAAATTCCATCAAGTCCTGGCGAGCTATTGTTACTTCTGCCGCACTGTCAAGCATCGTCTGAGCCCATTCCCCATTCAGAGGTTGCGTCCTCCGAATTCTGGGCATGTCTGATCTTCAGGCCTGCAACTTTCTTCTTTTTATACTGAGGTTTTGATTTTGGCTTTTCTTCTTTTTTGGAAGTATAGTCTTGAGGGTGCTGTTTGTCTCTGGACTTTGTACGCTTTTCTTGTCTTTCTGACCGTTCTTCCCTCAGAGTTTTTCGATGAACCCTGAAAGGAACGAGAGGAGCATGTATCAGTATCCTGATACCTGTCAGGTTTCCTAATAATATCCCTATTCCTGAGATTATACCTCTTTCCAGAGGGTGTCAAGACTTTGGCCACTACTACAGCCAAAGCGAGAGGCAACTCATGGACAAAACAAATTAAGCATCCATGTAGGATACGAAAGTGTGTGACGCCCAAAATCCTGTTGAGACAATGCTTAACTATGATAAGAAACTCAGGTGAGGAAAATGGCCGCGCAAATGGGTGCCGATCCAAAGCAGGTCAGCGGTCTAGTGTTTCCCCTCACGCGACAATTAGGGAGCTCAAGGTGCGCGTTCCACAGGAGAACTGCGCACTTCAACTGTAGTTTTCTGGAAGAGAGTAGTGTCACTGTGAGGCGCAGAACTTGTTTGGTATTTACCTCAGGAAATAACTTAAACACAATTCTTTGGTTCTATAACGCATGCGCAACGTGGGATTCGACTATCCTGACAAGAATTTATCGAAGGAAGAGAATTTCAAGCAACGCTTCAGCCTACATGTTCCAGTTGCGGTATTTGTTCCAACCTTCCTAGCATTTCTAAGGTAACACCTTTGTAACGCTTATGTTCCCGAGGACAGAGTGGTAAATTTCAACCTAAAAGAACTAAAGTGCTTATTGACATTATAAAAGCTTTCTTGCCTGAAGCACATGAACTCGAGACCTTAAAAAGACTTGGGGTTTCCAGTTACTGGTGTATTAGAGGGAACCTCAGGGAGTTATAACTTCTTCCAGAATTAATTACGGACAGATAAACTAAAGAGCTACTACTCGTAGCTAAGGTGAATAGTAGAGCGCTAACTAAGAGTGCACATTCAGAGTGTTTAGTTCTTTGGGAAAACAAAACGATTTACAAGTGCTGTCTTCTTCCTTTACATTCAGATGCAGAAAAACTAACCCAATTATAAAACATCACAGAGAGAAGCAATAGCCTGGGGTCGACAGGGTAAATTTAGTGTTGTAGTGTTACATCTAGCATTAAACATGTTTAGGCAGTTTTTACATGTATGTCTTTAAATCCAGGTGCAGTAAGAAGATCCACCCAGACGACCGAGTGAAGTACCACTAACTTACCAGGCAGTCTCTCTTGTTTCTCATCCACTTCCCCTTTCCCCCCTGCTTTAGTCGCTACCTCGAGTTGATCTTGGGTGGCGCCTGAGGTGGCGGGGCGTTGGGACCATCATCGGCTCCTGTGGAGATTTGGTACTTTGACAGATTGAAGTGCCCGCTAATCCACCTGAGTCGATATGGCTGAGGGTTTCGATTTAAAGGCTTTGGCTGGAGTGCTTGAAGGTTTACAAAACCAATTGACTCAATCAGCTGATGAAAATCGAAATCTTAGAGATGAGATTAGGAGGTCTCAACAGGAGACTCATCAAATTAAATTGAAAATGGAAGAGTTCCTTGCTGGAACCACTCCATTGGAAAAAACCCGTGGGTCAGCGGCAGAGGTAGCTACACAAGTTATTCATTCAGTTGCCCCAATAGTACCTTTAGCTAATCCTGAAAGATTCAATGGAGATCCTCACAAGGCACAGATATTTCTAACACAGTGTTCCTTACACTTTTTGTGTAGATCAGTAGTGTTTAAGGAAGAGCAGGTTAAGGTTGCATTCGTACTGTCCTACTTGAGTGGTGATGCTGCCGCCTGGTCAATGCCTTTGATCTCTCGGAATGACCCAGCCCTGTACGACTATGAGCTTTTTAAGAAGGAATTTCTGAGAATTTTCGATCGGAGAACCGCCAACCAAGCCACCGACAATGAGCTGCTGGATCTGAAACAAGGGAGTCGTGATTTGGTAGCGTATATCGCACAGTTTAACAAACTGATTGTGGAGACCAACTGGCCAGAGGATAAACGTTCAGCTTTATTCTATCGAGGTCTAAAGGACGACTTAAAAGACGCTCTAGCCCAAATTCCCAAGAGACCTCAAGAAATTTCAGAGTTGATTGACCTAGTCCTTCAAATCGATCATCGATTATATGAAAGACGTTCGGAGAAGAAGAAAGAGTTCCGGTCTTTTGTTCCTCGTTGGGACCGTGTCAAGACAGACAGTAGCAAAACAGATGCAGTTAGTGGAGAAGAACCTATGCAAATAGGATCAATTAGAGGGCCTCTTACCAAAGAAGAGCGAGAGAAAAGACGAACAAAAAATCTATGCATGTATTGTG
Source organism: Triturus cristatus (assembly GCF_964204655.1). Lineage (NCBI taxonomy): Eukaryota > Metazoa > Chordata > Amphibia > Caudata > Salamandridae > Triturus > Triturus cristatus. The sequence goes on from NC_140592.1 coordinate 92,144,460, forward strand.
GTGATTCTGGACATTTTGTCAAAGACTGTCTCAAAAAACCCAAGACCAACTTGGGGTTAAAAGACAGATCCCATCAGTAGAGGGAGTTGCCCTGGTGGGAAACAAGGATCAGTCGACTCCAGAACACCAACAATTGGTTAATACACTACAATCGTCAGCCCCGCATTTGATTGTGTCATTTACAATTAAGTTTGGGCACAAGGAGGTTCCTGGGGTGTCAGTCATGATCGATTCTGGAGCCACAGGGAATTTTTGTGACCTGAGCTACGCAAAAGAAATAGGAGTAAGAGCAATCAGAAAGAAGAATCTAGAAGTGGTCAAGTCAGTAGATGGCTCAAACCTCACGTCAGGGCCCATTACAGATGAAACTGAGACTTTAGAGTTAGTTGGATTACAGAGTCACCGAGAGTACATAAGATTCAATCTCATTGATGCGCCACAGTTCCAACTGATTCTTGGTTTACCCTGGTTGACTGAGCACAACCCCACAATTGACTGGGAAAGAAGAACAGTCAAAATGAACTCTGCGCATTGTATCCAGAATTGTTTCGCAGGAACAAAAACCAGGTCAGAAGGAACTCCAGCTACAGAATTGGCTCAACTCACCAATTGCATATGTACTTTAAGAACACAAGAAATTCCAGTGGAATATCAAGATTTGGCAAGCGTATTCGACAAAAGAAATGCGGAGAGACTTCCGCCACATCGAGAATACGACTGCAAGATCGAGTTAGAACCCGGAGCCACCTTGCCGTGTAGTCGTATCTACGCCTTGACTGAGGCTGAAAATGTCTATCTCAAGGAATACATAGATGAATACTTGAAGATTGGCTTCATTCGACCTTCCCAATCGCCAGTGTCATCGCCGCTATTTTTTCGACCCAAAAAGGACGGAACTCTTCGCACCTGTATTGATTACAGAGCATTGAATCAGGTAACTGTGAAGAACCGATACCCGTTACCTCTTATTTCACCTCTATTGGATCAGGTCAAAAGAGCTAAAGTTTTTACTAAACTTGATTTACGTGGCGCTTATCATTTGGTGAGAGTGGCTGAAGGTGATGAGTGGAAAACAGCCTTCAGGACAAAATATGGCCTTTTCGAGTATCAGGTGATGCCATATGGATTAAGCAATGCTCCTGCGGCATTCCAGCATCTTGTAAATGATGTTCTTCGGGAATATCTGGATCGAGTAGCCGTGGTTTATATCGATGACATTCTAATTTTTTCGAACAGCCTGGAAGACCATGTGAGACATGTGAGAGCAATCTTACAAACATTATTAGAAAACCATCTATTCGTCAAACTGGAAAAGTGCTCTTTTCATGTGGAGCGTGTGGAGTTCCTCGGTTTCATAATTTCCGCTGAAGGAGTTGCTATGGATCCCGCAAAAGTGCAAGTCATTCAAGACTGGTCTTCACCGAAAAATGTGAAGGAAATACAAAGCTTTCTTGGCTTTGCCAATTTTTATCGAAGATTTATTCCAGATTTTTCGGCCAAGGTGTCCCCTATTACTCAACTCCTGAAGAAAGGGAAAAAATTTGAGTGGTCCAACGAAGCTGAAGAAGCATTTCAATTCCTTAAGAAAACCTTCATTACAGCCCCAATCTTGATGCACCCGGACCCGGAGCAGGCCTTCTTTGTGGAAACCGATGCGTCAGACTTCGCTACAGGAGGGATTCTGTCACAAAGGGACAAACTGACGGGGCAGCTTCACCCAGTGGCATTTAGATCAAGAAAGTTATCAGAACCGGAAATTAACTATTCAATTGCAGACAAAGAACTGTTGGCGGTAAAAGAAGCCTTCCAGGATTGGCGACACTATTTATTGGGAGCCAAGCATTGCGTGACAGTATTCACAGATCATCGTAACTTGCAGTTTCTGAAATCAGCCAAAACACTCACTCCACGGCAATTAAGATGGTCTTTGTACTTTTCAGACTTTAACTTCGTGATCACCTATAAACCTGGAATAAAAAACGGAAAAGCGGATGCCCTGTCCCGAATGAATGCACCAGAAGATTTGAGAGTCCCTAAGGTGGAACCAATCATTCCGTTGGATAAAATTGTAGGAGCTGTCCATCTGGAAGAACTTACTCAGGAAATCCGAGAAAACTGCTCAGACCAAGTTTGGGAAGAATGGGTCGGAGAGGACAACAAGAAAACTATATCAGAAGGTCTTCCGTACTATGATGGGAAATTGTATCTACCCACTGAAGACTTGCAGATCAAGGCTCTTAAAGGTTGTCATGATGATCGTTTGGCGGGCCACAAAGGCGTAAAGAAAACTTTGGAGTTGATTGAAAGGAATTTTTGGTGGCCTGGCATGGCAGCTCAGGTGGGACAGTACGTTTCAACGTGTGAGACTTGCATAAAAGGGAAGCCCAGTAGACAGGCTCCACAGGGGCTATTGCAGCCCCTGCCTAATGCACCATACCCATGGCACACTGTGTCTTTAGACTTGATAGTAGATCTACCAGATAGTCAGGGTCATACAGTCATAGTGGTGTTAGTGGATTCATTTTCCAAAATGAGCCATTTCATTCCGTTAAAGAGATTACCAACTGCCCCCCAACTAGTTCAGATATTTAATCAACACATAGTTCGAGCACATGGAATTCCACAAATAATCATTTCTGACAGAGGAACTCAATTCATTTCCAAATTTTGGAAAACCTTCATGCACAGCTTAGGGATTGACACACGATATTCTACCAGTTATCATCCAGAAACCGATGGTCAGACTGAGAGAGTCAATCAGGAGCTGGAGCAATATCTGAGACTTTATTTGTTGGAGCAGGATGGAAACTGGTCGGATCTCTTGTGGACTGCGGAGTTTGCTTACAACAACGCAGTCCATAGTTCAACTGGGTATTCCCCGTTCTATCTGAACTCTGGAAGACACCCAGATTTAATAATGGGAAAATTAAACGAGACAGTGCCAGCAGTCACAGTAATGGTGAGGGAGTTGAAGAACTCATACAAAAGGGCACAAGCAAACTTACTCAAGGCAAAAGAGTCCTACAAAAGACAGGCTGATAAGAAGAGGCGGGTGGGCACCCAGTTCGTGGTGGGAGATCAAGTCTGGTTGTCCACCAAACATCTGCGACTAAAAGGGAATAGGAAGTTTCAGCCGAGATTCCTCGGTCCTTTCAAGGTCCTTAAGATCATTAATCCAGTAGTAGTGAGGTTACAACTGCCTAAACAGTTAAAGATCCATCCAGCTTTTCACATATCACTGCTAAAAAAGAGTCCTCCTAATGCAAGGCTGAAACCAGACCCCCCCGCAGTTAGAGTGGAGTCCGGAGATGAATTCGAAGTGAGCAGAATTTTAGACTCAAAAATCTCCAGAAATACATTGCATTACTTGGTTGATTGGAAAGGGTTTGGGCCTGAGGAAAGATCGTGGGAGCCTCATTCTAATGTGCATGCACCCAAGTTAATTAGAGAATTCCATAAGATCAATCCCATGAAACCAAAATTGGGGGAGCCCCTTTTGGAGGGAGGTACTGTCAAGACTTTGGCCACTACTACAGCCAAAGCGAGAGGCAACTCATGGACAAAACAAATTAAGCATCCATGTAGGATACGAAAGTGTGTGACGCCCAAAATCCTGTTGAGACAATGCTTAACTATGATAAGAAACTCAGGTGAGGAAAATGGCCGCGCAAATGGGTGCCGATCCAAAGCAGGTCAGCGGTCTAGTGTTTCCCCTCACGCGACAATTAGGGAGCTCAAGGTGCGCGTTCCACAGGAGAACTGCGCACTTCAACTGTAGTTTTCTGGAAGAGAGTAGTGTCACTGTGAGGCGCAGAACTTGTTTGGTATTTACCTCAGGAAATAACTTAAACACAATTCTTTGGTTCTATAACGCATGCGCAACGTGGGATTCGACTATCCTGACAAGAATTTATCGAAGGAAGAGAATTTCAAGCAACGCTTCAGCCTACATGTTCCAGTTGCGGTATTTGTTCCAACCTTCCTAGCATTTCTAAGGTAACACCTTTGTAACGCTTATGTTCCCGAGGACAGAGTGGTAAATTTCAACCTAAAAGAACTAAAGTGCTTATTGACATTATAAAAGCTTTCTTGCCTGAAGCACATGAACTCGAGACCTTAAAAAGACTTGGGGTTTCCAGTTACTGGTGTATTAGAGGGAACCTCAGGGAGTTATAACTTCTTCCAGAATTAATTACGGACAGATAAACTAAAGAGCTACTACTCGTAGCTAAGGTGAATAGTAGAGCGCTAACTAAGAGTGCACATTCAGAGTGTTTAGTTCTTTGGGAAAACAAAACGATTTACAAGTGCTGTCTTCTTCCTTTACATTCAGATGCAGAAAAACTAACCCAATTATAAAACATCACAGAGAGAAGCAATAGCCTGGGGTCGACAGGGTAAATTTAGTGTTGTAGTGTTACATCTAGCATTAAACATGTTTAGGCAGTTTTTACATGTATGTCTTTAAATCCAGGTGCAGTAAGAAGATCCACCCAGACGACCGAGTGAAGTACCACCAACTTACCAGGCAGTCTCTCTTGTTTCTCATCCACTTCCCCTTTCCCCCCTGCTTTAGTCGCTACCTCGAGTTGATCTTGGGTGGCGCCTGAGGTGGCGGGGCGTTGGGACCATCATCGGCTCCTGTGGAGATTTGGTACTTTGACAGAGGGCTCCTGTGGAGGAGATCTGCCTCAGGATTGAGACCTGTTTCCTTTAAACTTTTGTTTTTTTTATTATTATCCCACTTCATTTTAGAAGAAGCAGGTGTCTGCTTGGAAGTGTCCTTTTCAGGACTGCCCATCAGTTGTGGTTTTAAAGCTTTCCCATCTAAACTGTCACTTCCTAATTCTGCATATTTTGGGTAGTTCGTGTTGTTGATCTATATGACTGAACTCCCTTAAGCGTTAGCAGATTGCCACTGAAGCTGCTTCCCCTTTAATATCAGCTAGTATTATGGCAGATACCTGGTCATAGTTACCAAGTAACTTCATCCCTAAGTTCAGAGCAGGTTCTGCTCCGTACTCGTTCTGTATCTGTCTTAATACATCTGGTACCACCGCTAACGAAGGAATACCATGAGTTCTGGTATAAATTGCAGCAAAGACTGTACCCCAAGTGGTACAATCTTCAACCTGTGGTGTTATCCCCATGGGCAAGCACATTGTTAGCATTCTGTGTTTTTCACACGGGGTAGTATTCGGGAATACTGCCTTGAGCGGAGTTATTTTCTGAGCTACCCAGAATAGCATTTGTTCACGTTTTGTGGGCATTTTGCCCATTACCACGTGTAACATTTGTGGTGTGATTTTAGTTGCTGTACCCTGAGATTGAGTTCCATTTTTTGCTGGCTGGACTGTGAAAGTCCTCATGACGAATTGCGTCAAGTTTCTATAGATTTTAATTAAATCCTTGTGTTGTGTGAGTTAGTCTTCCTGTGGCATTGTGTCAATGTCAGGATGTGGTGTGTAGGCCGCTAATATCGGCCATGTGGCCCATTCTCCTCCGAGCGGGCCTAATCTTACTCTTCCTTTTATATGGGGTAGGGCGCCTTTAAACCAGTAAAAATGTTCCTGGTACATGAGTAGAATTTCTATTTCCTCAAACGGACCATATTCCATTGTTGCATCTCCCTCTGTGTAAGAGTGAAATGTCTGTGTTCTCGCATCTGCAGCTGGGAATGTAACCGACAAATAAAATACCTCTGTTTTGTTTGATTCATGTGCCTCTTCTAGGCCACACCAAGCTCATAAACTGTTTTCTAACAGTTTCAGGGTGATTGTATGCCTACATTTTGGTGCAATTTGTATTGTGTCTGCATCTTCTTCTCCTGTTGAGAGGTGCAGATCCACTACTGGGTTATCTCTGTCCTCAGTCATTTTTGTAACAAAGACGTTTGTTCAAGGAAACTAAGATAAGGTTTTATTACACAATTTTAGGAACACTGTGTCCTTCAAGCTTGAATAACCAACAGCCAATAAATAGGAGTTTTCGCCTACTCAGCTGTGTGCTGAGTATTGTGCCCACCCACGCCAAACGTCTCTGGTGTTTTGTGAGTAGGGGTCTCTGAGAATAACACGACTGAACTACTCAGATTCTACTGTTAAATAAGTATCCAACCAACGTTGGCGGTGCCATGCTGTGTAGTTCCTATATTACCCATATATGATCTGCGTGTTCGGATAACATAAACTGTAGGATTGGTGGCAGACTGACTCTGAGCACCCCCACCGACCGAGAATGTTAGCCTTTCTGTTTTAGCTAGCTCACAGTGACACTAGAGTCTCCTCTTATCAGGGAGAGACTAGTTTCTGGCAGCCTCAGAACATGACAACCATGATCCCTCAGGATCGTGGAAACAATGTACTACCTTTCGCTCAGTCACTCGTGTTCACTTATTCGGTCACAGAGAGTTACACAGAAGAAATAGTCAGGCGTGTTACAAAAATAATTTATTGCACAGTTGTTCTTCTAGTGTAAAGTAGATGTGCTGCAACAACCGTTAGACAGTAGCAGATATATATGATTAGCAGTACAGTGAAAATAAAAGGATAGTACAGTTCTACCATCTTGCAATAATCATGACTACATACATGAATATAAAATGCATGATAAAAGTGCGCGTACTCCTACGATGCATATCTAGATGTACCTAAGTGTACCTAGCATGTGAGCAGGTGTGAAGCCAAGAATCCCACTAGGATTTAGTCTAACCCCATTACCTGAAGTGAGAGAGTGTGGGACCTCATCCTGGTGTCGAGTTGGACACCCCACGAGGGATGTGTTAGACCACTGTCAGCTGGACCGTCTGCATGCAGGAGCATCAGCGTCTCTGGTCAGTGTGTTGGTCTGGAAGTCTCGGTCTCTTCTGTCTAACCCTGGTAAGATGTGCTGTATTTATACAAAACTTATCTAGGGTTTCTTTTTCCCTTGTTTCTTGCATTAGCCATTGTTGGATTTGAAGATGACATATGGGATGAACCTTGTACGTATATATTATGCTGGCGGTGTAGCCTCTGCCTGGTTTCCAAGAACCCTTATGAATATTCATTCATACTGTATGAGTCCATTGATGAAGTTATAGGATGCTATTGTTCAGGGAAAAACCCTCCTGCTGCGCCCAGGACTAGAACTAGGTAAAGGTTCTATCCTAAAGGCTTGTTACTGTGTAGTAAAAGGGAGGTAATGTAGGTGAAGGTGTATGATATTACCCAGGCCTATATTAGGGTACCTCTATGGAACATAACAGTATGAAGAGTTTCTACCTGAAATCCCAACAATTATATTTGTGGAGATGATATCTGTATAGATTTCTCTGAGTTCAACACAAACTGAACACTTTGGAGGACGTAAAGAGATATTTGTAGACGAGTGCAGCAAGGTTTTAATTCTGAACTATTTTTAAATATTATTTAAACATATAGCTGACTACCCAGTGCTTTAGGATGACCAGCCATAGGCCATAAAAGCTTGATGAAACACTGAAAAAACACCAAACAATGAGGACAGTTAATGTTATTTTCCCTCCCAAGGAAATTTATGGAACTTTCAGTGTGTGATAGATCGAAACAAATCGACAGTTCACCATCTTTGAGGTCTCAGCTGACTATCCAGTTTTGTGGTTGGATATAGTCTGTAAGAGGTAAAATGGTCAACAGAGAACTTAAGGGCTGACATGTCTGAGGTTTGTCACTTTTTGTTCTTTGTGGCTCGAAAATATTGCTTAAAAATATAGAGCCCCGCGGGTGTAGAATAGGTATTTCTATTGTTTCCTTTCATAGTAGTAATGAAACGTCCTGCTGGGATAGCTGCTTGTCTTCCCGAGAAAGATTAAAAGAGTTTGAAAAAAAGTCTTGAACTGGAGCAGTATTTAATCCTATGTGAAAACCTTGTATGTTCTGAAGAAACCCATGATTTTGTGTGAGGGACAGACAATTGCGAAAGTAAAGGTCAGTGTGATATCCTATGTGAGAAGGAATGAGTTGTAGGCTAACATTGTTTTGGGCACCTCTGGATTGTCCTCTGTAGAAGTAATGCCTGAAGGACCTGCATTTTGTATGAGAGAATACAGGGCTAGTTTCGGGTATATGGTTGGCAGTTCAAATAACACCAGGAATCTGGTCATTACAAATGGCAGGGTAATCACTGCTCCTACTGGTCCTGGTGAAAACATGAAACTCAAAAGCTTACCTTGAAGCGGATTGCACACTAATATGCAAAGCCTAGAGTGCCAGTCTTAATTATCACACTGTGTTCATATTTGTTTAATCTTACATTTCTGGCCAGCACTAATATTTCTGCTTGGTTGCAATGTCTAATATATGCTGTTCTACTTGCAAGTCTGTTGTTGGACACCTGTAATTTACACTCCCTACTTGAAATGTGCTGTGTAACAAATTCCGCAATTCCTGTTATCTTTGTAGCTTTGTTTTCTTTCATTCCCAAAACTAGATACTATATATATATATGTATATGTATATATATATATATATATCACAGGAACCTCCTCCAAAGAAAGAGAAGAGGCCGCAATAGGGGAAACCATGGAGGCATCTTTATTCAAAATGGTACAGCAAAGGCGAATGCATTTGGGCTAGGTAAGCCTTCCTCAGCGCCAGCAGTATTCAGGAGGTGTGCACGCCATCGTTTATTTCAATGTCCTGCCACAAACGGATTGGTTGTGGTCCGCTCCACCCCAAAGCAGATGCCTTAGCTCACCTGTTGCAGATCAAATGGTGCGTGTCAACTGCAAGTCCCAGAATGCTGTTTTATAACCAGGTAGGTATAGCGGGGGTAATCCAGTGATTATTCGGAATGCAGGGTATCACGATGACGATAAAACCAATTTCCTGCTTGTAAAATACTTGAACTCAGGCACATATATATATATATATATATATATATATATATATATGGATTGTGCGTTGTTGATAGATATGAGGGCTGCGGTGCATTTGCTATTTGTCTAAATGAGATTGTCTCCCCATAATAGGACTTGAGCCAAAAGGCAAACTTCAGTAGAACCAATCTTTGTCTCTATTTTCATTAATGAGCCATTACACCAGATTGCCCTTTGAGTTGAATTTGATATTGCCAAAATCTCTAATGTACTAGGGGCCAGAAGTACGAAATACTTTTATTTTTTTATTTATTTCAATCACTAACATGATTATACACATATCATAAAAAAACACAGCACATATTAAAAAGTCACAGTGCATAAGTTCATCATGATATATACACGTGTAAAAAATGAATCATCAAAGCATCAGGGACAATATCTAAACGATAATATAGCAGGATATGTCACTTATTCAAAGATTAAAGAGATAAAATAAAGATGGATTCAAATGTGTAAGATCAAATATATGTTAAAAAGAGCTAAGAAATATTTGGCTTACAACACTATACTCGGATCAATGCCCTCACTAGAATTTCCCCCTACTTCAATGGTGGGGGTTCGTATAACTGCCTTGGACGTCAACCACCAAGCATGTAAAAGATATCTGGATAGAGTAAAAACAAGCCATTTTGTTGTGTCTGAGGTAAATACATGCAAAGAGTCTGAGGCAAGTGAGAATGACAGTACCCGGCATGCAGGAATAATCAATTTTTTCCTCAGTGTGGCATATACAGGGCAGAAAAAAAGATAATGATCAATGGTTTCAATAGCAGAGTCACAGGACGGACATGTAGGAGGAGTGCTTCAGTTTGTCCATCTGCTTCTAGTGGCATTTAGAGGAAGAATGCCAAATATGAACTTTATATAAAGTACATGTGCTTGCGGTGGTTCTACATCATTCATATACATTTCAAAGTAAAAACAGCATTTAACATTTAGAAAATGTGTAGTTAAAGTGCCTAGTGACCTAGATTCAGTGCAACCAGTATTAATGAAATTCCAATACATTATTTTTAAATGGGGAATCATTTTTTTTTATGGAGCGCGGATAATCCCACAGACTACCCAACCCTATTTTGAAAAGCCATCCCTTATCTTTTCGAAACCAGAGCAGAAGACCCGATTTCCTTTGGAGAGATAGTAATTCTTCCAGAGCATCTTTTAAGGGGACTTGGGTGTTACTGGTCCAGAGTCTCACCCAGAACATAAGTACCTTCAGGACAGCACAGTGGGAGATGGGTTTTAACCCAAGGTCGAGGCGTAGTGGCAACTGGGGTGTGTTGTTTGGGATATTTAGAGGAGCTCTTAAAAAATTATTTTCAGTAAATCCTAATTTTTGGTATCCTCAAGACCCCACAGTTCTGCCCCGTAGAGTGATGCACCCAAGCCTTTCCCCCTATGTATTTCTATCACGGGGGAAATGGCGAAAAGCTGAGCGTTTAGCTCTTTTCACTATTGCACAATCCACTTGCTGGAGTGTCAAAGCACTTTTCAAAATTTTAGGGGGCCATGACAGGTTATCAGTAATTCTAATGCCTAGATAGTCAAATGCCTTGACCTGTTCTAGTAATTGGCCTTCCAACAGCACATTCCCCTTGGCAGATTGATAGGGGTTGAAAACCATATACTTGGTTTTCATGCAATTAATTTTCAAACCCGGGATTTGAATGCTTTCGAGAATTTGGTTAGAACATTCTGGATGCACATTGGAGTTTTAGATATAAGTAACGATTTATCGGCAAACAGAAGAGATGGTATTTGCTTGCCTCCCAGTTTCGGTGGGTCACCTCCACATTCGTACAGCTCATTTATAAGCTCATTCATAAATAAGGTAAACATAGTTGGAGCCAAAACACACCCCTGGCGCACTCCTTTCCCAATTAAAATATTATCAGACAGCCTCCCATCTTGATTCCATCTGACTCTGGCATAATTATCGTGGTGTAGCCTGGTTAAAAGGTGAAGTAAGGCAGGGGGAAGATCCATGTCCCTCAGGGCAGTCCAGAGCCTAGTACGATCGATGGAGGCAAAAGCAGTTTTGAGGTTAACAAACACTACGTAGAGGTGGCCTTTCTTCAGATTGACCTCTTTCCAGATGCGCATTAGGAAACTAAACACTTGGTCCAGAGTACTGGTAGCAGCTCTGAGCCCCGCCTACAAGTACCGAGAGTATGTTATTGTCCTCTACCCAGTTTTGGAGGCGTGTTAGAATTAATTTACTAAAACTTTTCTGGGACACATCCATAAGGCCGATAGGCCTATAATTAGCAGGGTCACCTTTATCCCCTTGTTTAAATATTGGGATTATTTCGGCTCCCTTCCACGTGCCCGGGATAACACCTTCACGTGTAATGGCATTAAAAACTAAGTGGAGCAGAGGGTCCCAAATATGGGTTCCGATTTATATAGATCTCCGGCAGTCTATCTAACCCACGGGCTTTGCCAGTTTGAAGTGAATTAATTGCATTCTTGACTTCCATAAGGGAAAAGCTCACTTCCTCGATTTGAACAGACACATCATTGCAATCGCTGGGTTTCTCCCCTGCATCACCCACAACCTCATTGTTATCCTCAGAGTATAGTGCCTAACAATACTCTTCCCAAATATGCGGCTGTATGTGAAAATCGTTTTCACTAACCTGGTGGGATACCCTCTTAGGAAAAAGATACCAGAAAAGCAGGCAATCCTTTTGCCTGGATGCCTCAACTAGGGTACGCCAACTCTCTATTTCTCAATCACGTTTGGCTTCCCTTTGAATGCTCTTGTAGGACTCCCTTTTAATGTGTATTATGGGCCTCATCCCCTCCTTTACTGCCTCCATAAGTTCAACTCTTGCCTTCCTGCATTCCTTATTATACCATGCATCATTTATACGTTTTCGCGGGAGTGACCCTCCCTGGCTTCTAAAATAGGGCGAGATATTATTCGAAAGGTCTTGGTAGCTGGCTAGAATAGTGCCATCATTTATGGTGGTATTAGACATCTTCACAAAAAACCGCGCCACCTCTTTTTTAAGCTTCAGGGAGAAGCTTACCATCAGCAACTACATTTACCCACTTGTCTCTCCTATTGTTATTGGTTGTTACTACCTGAGCCTTTGTTAGATTTTGCTGCGACTTTAGAACCGGTAACCCAGAGAAGCTTAAGGGTAAGGCGTTGTGGTCACTATCATTTCGATTAAGAATGGCCATGTCGCTTACTTGAGGCCAGAGATCAAGATCGACCAAGATATAATCTATTCTACTTCTGGTGTTCCGCCTCTTGAATGTGTAATCTGCATTAGGGTCTAAGCGAGTCCTCCCGTTACATGCCCGCATCCCCGGAGCAAGAGTAAACAATAAAACTTGCTGCGCTACACAGGTGCATCTTTTGAGTATTGGAATTTGGAGCCTTTTAATGCCTCTGGCTTCTTCCTCCTCCAGATTTATTTCCTGCACATAATCCACAGGCTCATACGTGGTGTTTAAATCTCCGGCTATAATAAGGGGGCATTCATTATTGACGGTTTCAGGGAAATGAATTAGTGTTGACATAGTGTCTGAGGATTTGTGGGGGCATTACAACCTGTTATCTATGTTAAAAATCCAAACATGGGTATTCCGTTTAAGCGAAGCCAAGTAATTGGCCAGAATCTTCTGAGAGTCTATGTCAAGGTGCTTTTTTTTACAGGCAAGTGTTGTGTTATGAAGAAGGACCCACACGAAGGTAAGTTGCCAGTCCTTTATTTCACACTCCTCTCTCCATCAATGCTCGCTCTTGTCACAACATTCTAAAGCCACCTTCAGGGACACGGGGCAACCCAAACGCAGAGGGGATGTCCCGGAACGTACCAACAGTGGATATATCTCTGATGAACCTTATACTGGGTAACTAATATATATTACTATAGTACATAAATAAAGCGTAACTCACATTGTATAAATAAAGCAATTAAGTATATCGCAACACATCATCCCCCTTAACGATAAGGAAAAGGTGAACAGCAGTAACAGATACATTTTCTACTTGTACCTAATAAAGTCTTTGTGCCACCCAGGAGCCCCGCGTGATCTGCGTGTGACAGGTGGCCCCCTGATGTCTTGGTTATGTTGCACTTCTGCACTAAGTTGGCTGTGTGTGTTTTGTGGTTTAGCTAACCTGTCCATGCCCCACATTTGGCCATTATCTAGTATGGCTGTGTTGTTTCTTATGTCTTTTATTCGCATGGGTTCTGTGAATTTAGTCTCACCTTCGTACCTCTTCGGCACCTTGACGCATACCCAGTCTCCCATATTCTACTGGGGGTCTTTGGTCCCATGTTTGTTATCATATTGGGCCTTGTATTTGCTTTGTTGAGCATCTACTCTTTCCCTGAAAGCGTGCGTGTTTCTTGTGACTTGGGATCCCCCTCCTAACCAGTATGGGAAGAATTTGGTACCTGGTTTCCTCCCTCTCATCGCAGCAAATGGGGAAACTCCCGTTACTGAATTAGGAGTGGTGTGATACGCCCATAACATCTCCTGTAATGCCTGTTCGGTTGGTATTCTGTTTACCACCGCTAACTGAATGCACCCTTTGACCATGCGGTTCATTCTCTCTACCTGCCCATTTGCCCTGGGACAGTATAGTGCTGTTCTTAAGTGTGTAATATCGAGTTTATTCAAGAACTCCGTCATGATATGGGATGTGAATTGGACCCCATTATCCGTCACTATAGAGGACGGTATGCCCTCCTGGGCAAATGTGTCCTTCAGAAATTGTACTACCGATATGGTCGTTATCTGATGGACCATTTTGACTACTGTCCAGTGGGAGTGATAATCTATTATGACCAATGCAAACGGTTTTCCAACCCCTTTCCAGTTGAGTGGGCCGATGATATCTAATGCAACTTTCTCCCACGGTCTGTCTGGTACCGCTACGGGTGACAAAGGTGGCTTTCTTGTTAATCTAGATTTGTCACTGTTGGAACATATGGTACAACTTCTCACCCTTGCCTCTACCAGGGAGTCCATCTTGGGGAACCAATATCTTTCTCGCAGCCTTGCTTTCGTCAGGCTTCTACCCAAGTGGCCCTCATGTACCAAATCGATTATTTTGCCCCTCATGGGTTCGGGTGGGACTATTTTCTCGTTTCTAAACAGGACGCCTTGGTTTACACTCAGCTCTACCCTTACCTCCCAGAACGCTCTCAACTCTGCGCTAATGTGGTCTGAAGATTCGGGCCAACCTTGTATGGTGTAATTAATGATTTGTGTCATGTTGGTGTCAGAGTTCATGCCTTCTAGCCACTCTTGTGTGGTGATGGTGTCTAGATTGAGCTGGAAGACAGGGTATTCCTGTGTTTCAAACTGTTCTTCCTTGTCAATGGGGCTTCTAGATAAGAAGTCTGCTGCTACGTTTTGAACCCCCGGTACATATTTAAGTGTAAAGCAAAACCCTTCCAAGCCTAACAACCACTTCGCTATGCAGGGAGTGTTACATGGACTGTTTTTTGGATTGAACATGAAAACCAAAGGCTTATGGTCAGTGCGCAGACAAAATTGGATGCCCCATAGAAAGAATCTGAAATGTTTCACCCCCCAAAAGCAGGCCAACGCTTCTCTCTCCACTACTGAATAATTCTGTTCTGCTTTTGTGAGTGACCTTGACGCAAATGCGACAATTCTCTCCTTTCCCTCAATGATTTGTGACAGCGTTACACCTAATCCTTTCCCACTGGCATCCGTTGTGAGGAAAGTCTTTCGGCTGTGATCGAAGTTGCATAAGAATGGAGCAGATAGAATACCTTCTTTCACTATTGAAAACGACTTCTCATGCTCCTCAGTCCATGTGAATTGTGTGTTGTTCCTTGTGAGGTCCCTCAGGTTGGCCGTAAGATCTGAGAAGTGTTCTACATACTTTGCCATGTACTCGGCCAATCCTAAAAATGACTTTAGCTCGTCTTTGTTTGTAGGTGCAGGTGCGTCTCTTACCGCCTCCACCAGGCAGTGCTTGGGTTTGAAGCCTTCCTTTGAAATGCAATGTCCTAAGTACTCCACTGATTCTACCCCTAACTGGCACTTCTCTCTTTTCAGTGTGAGTCCTGCATTTCTGAACCTAGCTAGCACCTGTCTTAACGCTTGATCATGCTCCTCCTTGTTCGCCCCATATATCAGCACATCGTCTTGAAAACAAAGCGTTTTCGGTACCCCTTTTAAAATGTGCTGCATAATTCTTTGGAAAACCCCTGCCGCCGAGGCCAACCCGAACGGCATGCGGCAGAACATGAAGTTGCCCATGGGTGTGGTGAATGCAGTGAGTGCCTTGGATTCTGGATGGAGTTCCACTTGGTGATATGCCATGGAGGGATCCAGGACACTGAAGTAACTTGCCCTTCCCATGGTGCTTAGCATCTCGTGTATGCGTGGTAAAGGATGTTTTTCTACTAATATACTGTTGTTTAAATCGCGAAGGTCAATGCATATACGAATGTCTTGACTATGACCTTTTTTTGCGATTACAATCGGGGCAACCCATTCCGAGCAATCTACTGGCTGGATGATGTTCATCTTTTCTAACCTCTCCAGCTCCTTCCTCAACGGTTCCCACATGAGGTGTGGAATGGGTCTGGTTTTGTGGATCACTGGTTTTGCGTTTTTTTTTAGTTGAATTTTATGCTGGAAGTCTTTAAGCAGACCAAGATTCTCAGAAAACACCTCCGGAAAGTCGCTAGCAATGTCTTCGCTCTGACCTGGAGGGTCTATTATCATTACTTGTTCTGGGTTATTCGGGTCCAACTTAATGCAGCTCCCTTTGGTGTTGCCACCCCAGTAGGTTCGAACCATTCTCCACTACGTAGACTTTGCCTACCGTTGTTCTTCCTTTGAACGAAATGAGTGACTTGAACATCCCTTTCATGGGTATGGGGTCTCTATTATAGCCACTCGGAGCTATGTCGGCTTCCTCCAGCTTGTCTTGTCCTTTCTCTAGGATAGCTTGACAATCAGCAAAATTCACTAATGTGAAAGGTGAGCACGAATCAGCGAACATTTTCACCTTCTTTCCGTCGAGGGTCACCTCGCATACCGGATAATTTTGGAGCTCTTGAATTTCATTCTCCTTCACTTGTAGAACTATTTTCTTCACTTGTGTTGGCGTTGTGGTGGCTGGGCTTCCCCCCGAAGTTTTCGGGAAGCATCCACAAACCCTTGCAAAATGTCCTTTCTTATTACATTTCCTGCACCAAGCATACCTTGCCTGGCAGTTGAGATCATTCGCCAAATGGTTGTTGCTTCCACAACGGTAGCATTTGAACTTCCCATTTTCTGAACTTGCTGTTTGCCCCCGCCAACCTTCGTTCTTCTTTGCTGAGTCCTGTTTAATTTTACACACTTCTGTTTCTTCTTCTTGTTTATTTATCTCAGCAACCTGCCCACTGGAGTCCGTTGAATTTATTTCCTTCATGCAGATTGCAGTGTGCTCAATAGACTTGGCGATTTTGATAGCTTCTGTTAGGTCCGGTTGCTTTTCCAATAGCTTTCTTTGTATTTCTTTGCTGTTGGTACAGCATACTAACTGATCTCTGATCAGTGAATCGTTGAGTTCATTGAAAATACACAGTTTACTTAAACCTCTGAGAACTGCGACGTATGTTGAAACGTTTTCATGCTTGCCCTGTGTACGACTGAAAAATTTGTGTCGCTCCAAGACTACATTTATTTTGTCCCCAAAATGATTACGCAATTTGGTTAGCGTTGTATCATATGCGTCGTCATCTTCTTCCTCTCCTTCAGGCTCCGGCAGAGATTCGAAGATTTTCCTTCCGTT
This sequence comes from Triturus cristatus, assembly GCF_964204655.1. Classification (NCBI taxonomy): domain Eukaryota; kingdom Metazoa; phylum Chordata; class Amphibia; order Caudata; family Salamandridae; genus Triturus; species Triturus cristatus. Next base: position 92,161,148 of record NC_140592.1, read on the forward strand.
TGAATCCAAATTGTGTAACAAGATATGTTGTTTCCTGAAAGCACTGAATTTTTCCCCTCCTATTGCCACTAGGTAAGATTCAAAAACTTTCTCCCAATCTTCCCATGGAATAGTCGGTTCCCCCATCTCGTTTAAGAATGGTGCAGGTTGTAGCATACTGGCAGCCGCCATAGTGGGAGAACGGAATGTAGTACTAGAGAGGCACAGGTTAGGTGAATAATAGTGATAGTGCCCTAATTACACCCTTGCAGAATAAATTGTACTATTATGATTGCTACAGTACAAGACAAAGAAGTCGCACACACAAAGGCGGAGAAAAGCGGTTATACACCACTGCACGCTACAGGTTATAACTTGCTTAGTAGAAATTGTTGGTGTAATAGTGTATTTACCACTAATGTAGGAAAATAAACAATAATTGACGCGAGTGGCTGAAAAACAGGACCCCTTATACCTTAATGTTATGTAGTAATACCATGACTAATCTATAGTGTTCTGTTCTTTTCTTGCAGACATAAGTAAATGCTAATAGAGTTTTAATTCTAAAAATGTAGTCATTCACTAATACACATAGAACGGAAAACTGCCTTAAGTTCAATTGTATACGAAATATATTTCTGAGACAGTTAAATGTTTTCCACAGGTGTAGAAATACTGCAAGAGGATCCAAGGTATGATAGTAGTGGTGTGCGTGTCACCGAACGGTGCCTCAACACGCAGTGGTAGAAGACGCCCAGCAGAGTTAAAATATACACATGAATGCGTGGACGAATGCTTTTCTAAATCTAGGCCCACTATAGAGGCTTAGATTGGTGAAAGCCTTGATGAGGTGTGCGTGTCACCAAAAATGCAGCAGGCACGCCATGGAGTGCGTGCCTCCGAAAACGACGAATCACCTTACCGGCGTTGGACCCTGTCAGCCTGCGATACTTATGTGGAAACTCCAGCAGCTTCGGAAGCTTCGTGTGGTAGCTTGGCAACACGCTTGTAGAGGAAGCGTCTCCGACCCGCATCTGCGCACAGTCTCAGTCAGGAACTGGAGCCGCTGCTGCGTGCTTTTCTGACAGGAACTGGAGCCGCAGCCGCACTCGGATCGTGACAGGAAGAATTATGATGTGTCCCACAGATGAGGTGAGAAACAGCGCCTCACACCAGTCTGCTCGGTACCAGAGTCCAGTTTGAGGAGAGAGATGGCGTACACGCTTCGACTCCTCACCGGTCGCTAAAGATGTATCTTGTGACTGGTTACCGCCACTGAGTACAGGCCGGTCACGGACTCTGGAATTACATGCACCCGCCACCGCCAAAGGTTCAAGGAATCTTGTAATAGGTCACGAACAGCAGGCAGGTTCTATCTTGATGTGGCACCCCCACTGATGGAGTGATTCAGAAGGGGAGGAGTGAGGTACATCTGCCCCCTTACACAGATCGTCGCCAGTGTTATGAAGAAGGACCCACACGAAGGTAAGTTGCCAGTCCTTTATTTCTCACTCCTCTCTCCATCAATCCTCGCTCTTGTCACAACATTCTAAAGCCACCTTCAGGGACAGGGGGCAACCCAAATGCAGAGGGGATGTCCCGGAACGTACCAACAGTGGATATATCTCTGATGAACCTTATACTGGGTAACTAATATATATTACTATAGTACATAAATAAAGCGTAACTCACATTGTATAAATAAAGCAATTAAGTATATCGCAACATGTTGTTTTAGCACAAATCAGCATTTTTCCCGCAGGTCTGCCCAATGATGATTGTATTGCTTCTATGCTAAAGGAGGTGAAGCCCACCCTGTGGATTTGTCCAGTAGCCCAGGTTTCTTGAAAACGACACATATGGCATTTGTCCACAAGTGTACCCCACTCAGGGTCATTAAGTTTGGAACGTAGCCCTGCAATGTTCCATGAAAGGATGTACAACTGTTGATCAATAGGGGATCCTCCCTTCAGTGTCTGTCTTACTTCGGGCCACCACTTATTGTGGGTGTAGAGATTGCCCGTTTGTCAGGTGGGCTAACTAGAGTGTAGATCTCTGATTCATTAGGGTGGTAAAGTATCTGCACCTCCCCTAGAAAGACGGCCTGAGAGGAGCCCTGAGCTATCATTGGGACGTCTTTCCTGGGCTGTAGTCAGTCTAGTTTGTCCATAACTGATAGTGCCTCGTATCTATTGCTAATTTCAATAGGGGTTTGTACCTTTCTCATCACGTCATGTCATATTGGTCGGGGATTTTGTAGGTGGGATTGGCTGCTAGATTTTAGATGTTAATAAAAAAAACTGCGGCATTATGCCTATCCCCTGAGCTGGACCGCTTCTAGAAGTGTTACTCCCACGCCTGATTATAGACCCTATAAGATCCGGACTTCGACAGTTTATAACAACACAATCTCCGTAGATGGACTTGCTTGGGGGACCAACCCATCCTACTTCCCATCAGGATGTCTTTATAACTTGAGTTATCATACACCGTAGAGTGAGATAGCCAGTGACAAACCTTGTTTTTAAGCTGGCATGTGAATTTTTGATGATTGTCATGAAGCAGAGGGACATTTGTGAGTATAACTATATAGGGTCAACATTCAGGTGGTAGATCCAGGGTAGCCTAATGTGGTTGATTAACAGAATGGGCCAAAGCATTTGTCGGGCGAGGTAGCTGCCTCAATGGGCCGTTTCTCTTTTGGTAAATATTAGAACTCTGGGTTTCAAACCTAGGCCTACCACCAGCGACTTTGCAGTCATTTACATGACTAGTATACTCAAGGACCCTATTTTCGGTGTAAGCATTCCTCAAGCAGTCCCTGCCACATCAGGCAATACTACTGGTGTACGCAGGTTGTTGTAATTCCCCAACCTATTATGAGTATCTACTGGGCCGTGAGACCTCCCCATACCAGAGCTGCCCGGATGTTGTACTATATCTTTTCCACCCCCTTCCAGAACACATGTAACAGATTTTGTTAAAAGTTCCACGTTGTGCTCAAGCTTGTCAAGTCTAGCCAAAATTGGTTTGAGGTTTTTAGTTAAAAGTTCTTCCAGCGGATTTAGGAGAATGTCTGTGTCATGCAATGAGGTATCATGGAGACCTAGTGAGGAGGGGATGAATTCTCGGGAGGAGGCAATGCCTCGGTTTGGGAAATAGCTCGAATCTGCAACTCTCCGCAACTCCATGATCATTAGACTCATGGACCCCGCTGGTCAATAGGTCTGGATTCAGAGTGGCAAGGGAACTCCACCCCCCTCCCCCCATGGATAACCGTTGTTCAACTGCCAGAATTTCTTTGTCAATAGCAGAGGCAGCCTCTGTTAGAAAGCCATCAAGTGTAGAATTTTGGAAAGTCTTGGAGGTCTTAGGAGTAACCTCCCTGATCCCCTGTTGCGTCCCTTTAGCCATTGTAGTCAATAATTTGCTTTAACTTTTTAAGGAACAGAGGTCACCACCACAGATAGTACTGGGCAATACGTAGGAAAAACTCAAGCAACCTCAAATATGTGTTGTTAATAGCAACTTACATCCCATGGAAGTCCCAGAGAAACCAAGACAAGATCAGCAGAACCAAGAGAATGGGCCCAGTTCAGTCTCAGTCTCATCCGGGCTTTGACGGGCCCGCCCTTGGCCTGGGCTTTGCCCGGGCGCGGCCTGGGCACGCCCACGTATGGCCCGGGCACGCCCACTCGCGTCCCGCGCTGCGGGAGCCCGGATTTAAAGCTTAGCAGTGATGCAGGCAGCTCCTTCCGCAACAAGTTCTGGTAGTTGTGGTGCCCCCAGGTGGGAAGAAAGCATTGCAGCAAAAGGGCTGAAAGCGGATCCCGTGCTGCGGGAGCCCGCACCCGGATTTAAAGCACCTCCAAGTGCTTAGCAGTGATGCAAGCGGCTCGGGTCGCAACGAGTCCTGGTAGTTGTGGTGCCCCAGGGTGGGAAAAAATCACAGCAGCAAGAGAGCTGAAAGCAGATCCAACCATTGGTACTCCAACACACTCCCATAGAAAGTAATTGAGGTAGGGACTTAAAGTAAGACCCATATGAAATAATGTTACATTCAATAAAATTATTGAAACTAGTTAAAAATATAAATCCATTTATTTAAAGTTCAATGTATCATATTTACATTTAAAATAGTTTAATACCCTTTTTAAATGTGCAAAATGATGTGAAATTATTTTATATTACTTTACATTACTTTTAACTCTATACAAAAATAAAAACATGTTTTATTTTTATAAGTTAAACTTCTGAAAAATAATTTTAATTCCATAGTTTCAAAATGAATTACATGTAACAATTTAACCATGATATTATTGATTTACCGTTTTTATATTCTTTAAAATTAGTGAATATTTAAAATTATTTTACATTCATATTTTAAATTAAAATATGTCTTCATTTTTTTAAGTTTCATAAACCTTTACTCTTTTGCCTGTACTTTACCATATGGAGACCTCTGCTTGTGTGTAAAATGTTATTAGTTGTAACTTGAATATCTTCACTTATTATTTAATTAATGATTACATTCATTTAAATATATAAACTTAAATAAAACATTTTTAAAGATTCATTAAAAAATCCCACATCAAGTAAAATGTTTGTATTTATTTATGTTTTGAAATAATAGCAATAAGTTATGCATGGAATACATTGAAAGTCATACAAAATATTTCTAAAAATGTAGTTACATTTATTTTTAAATGAGAGGTTATTAAAATATTTTATATTTTTTCATTATATATGTATTTTTTTAACATTCAGTTTTATATATACATATGTATACTTATACATACACATATATGTATATATGTGCATGTGTTTATATCTATATAACCTGCCAGAAGTTGATGAAAGACGGACCCGGAAGCTTAAAGCCGAGTTGCGACCGTATCAAGGGGCGCAAATGGTAATAAATCACCGTGCAGGAAAGTACTTATAAATTGGAAATGTAAAAACTACATTATGGCGATACTCATTTTAAAAGGACACTGAATAATCAAGATGGTGTATAATTAGTTGGAAAACTGACATAATATAAGCAACCTAAGGAATACAATCGGCCCTGAAGAAGCGCAGTAGAGCGCGAAACACGTGTTGGTATTGTTTTTTTTCTGACTGCATAAGAAAAATAAATAACTACAAAAAGAAACGGAACAAGAAGACTTATTGTTGTATTGATGTTTTTTGAAGGGGTGTGTGAACATCTCAGTGTTGTTTGACATTTATATAATTAAAAATACTGGTGGGGACCAGTATCTGAGATACTTGGCCCCGGGCAGGTAACCTGTAACCCATACTATGTATGTAAAAATATATATATATATATGCACTCTACAGTGCATATATATATATATATTTTTAAAGTGAAAATAAATTATTTTAGTTTGACGATATTTCCTATAGGTTTCTATTTTAATTTGTGCCTCCTTTATTTTCTATGGAAGGGTGCTGCACTATAAGTGATTGTCCATGTGTGGCGTTGGTCTTTCTGCTTCTCCTTTTTTGCTGAAGTAACTTTACACTGGTAAATATGCTCCACCCACCCTTTCAGGGTTATGGAGACATGTAAGTCTACACTTCTGAGTAACTTTACTCCTGGAAATGGTGAATAGCCTAAAGTAGTGTAGTAATTCAAAAGCCGAAGAGTAAACTTGCATGTGTAGAATTACTTGTGGAAGTTCACCTTTGTGAATAGGCCCTGTTGCCTCTAAATCCTTCTCATATATATTCAACATCAGAACCACAATAACCATGCTCCTCGCGGCCTTACATGTGCTTCACACACGTCTTCTCCTCACACTTTTCTATGGCTACTGCTCAATTCTACAAATCCACAAACCACTCCACCTATCGAAATCATCTACCAAGTGACCAATGCTTCGAGTATTAAGTCCGCTTTCTGTCCTACCCCCTCTACTCAGACATTTGTACACTCAAATCAATAATTTTGCTAACATTTGGTTTAAAGATCTATTGCTATCACCCTTCACCAAAAATGGTGAAAATCTCATTCTGTATGAGGTGTGGGAGTGCATCTAAGGTTACATCACTAAACTTGCCTAGCAAATTGTGTGACCATTGAGGTTTTGTGCCAAATCTACAACTTTCTTTCAACTAGAGTTTTTAAAGGCTTTTGACAGTGTTTGGGAGACCAATTTAATCTAATTTAATTCATTTCTCTTCAGTAAATTATATTGGTTTTCTCATGGCTTAACATTCTGGTGTGTCTTTGCTCTGCGGGTCTTATGTAAAGCCTTGGGAATGGCCCATGTGAGAAGGTTTAGTTGATTTTGATTTGGCCATAAGTTCCCGTTCGGACATCTATTGGAATACCACCTCAGGTGTTAGCTGCTCACTGCAGGTGTTTCCCACTTAAATTGCATCAGGAAAAAAACTTTGTGCTAATAGTTTAGGAAAATTGTATGAAATCCAAGTCTGCACATCTGGAAGCAGGTGAGACACATGCAGTTAAAGCCTTATCTGCCATTCTGAGGTGTGATGTGATGTGTTATAAACAAAGATACCAGCACAGTTAGAGCATTGATTAGGTGCTGGTGTTCTTATATGGTCCAGTCTAATTAGGCCATCTGTACATCGATTTGGTGGTCTGTTTGAGACCTTAAGGCCCTCATTAGGAGACCAAGGGTCCAATTTATAGTTTGTCAGCCAGGATACTCTGTCACAAATGTCACAAATGTGACAGAGCACCCTACTAGCCAAATCCTTGGTCCGCCCTCCTCATTTAGAGACAGGTGGACATTATGGGCCATATTTTCAATGAAGTGGCGGAGAGAGGCGTTAGCCTTCTTGGCTTATCGTCTCTCTCTGCCACTTCGGAAACGCGAGGCTGCATCCTATTCTCAAGGATTTGGTGCAGCCTCGCGTTTCCCACTGCGATGGCGCCAAGTTTCACAACTTAGCGCCAGCGCAGGCAACCTTGCACCAGAGTGCAAGGGTGTCTGCAAGCAGGGAGGTTTGTTTATGTACAGGAAGGTGTCCCTTCCGGCACATAAACAAACCTAAAATGCCAGTTTGTAACTTACATGTGTGCTGCTTCATGCAGCACATATGTAAGTTACAAATCATCGTTTTTAAAAAAGGTTTGTTTATTCACAAGGCAGCACACATGGAAAAAGCAAAAACGAGGAGAAATAAAGCATTTCTCCTCTTTTTGCCACCTTGAGACCAGATAATTCCTGGCCTTAAGTTTGGCGCTACCTTCTATTTACGCTGCCCTTGAGAATAGGAGGTAGCGTTAAACTCAATGGGTGTTGCGGTGGAAAGTCCTACACAACACCCACTGCACGCCCCTATCACGCTAAAAACAGTGTGAAGGGGGCCCTATTCACAAGGCAGTGTTAAACCGTGTTAAGCCACTTAACTTGGCTTAACGCTGCCTGGTGAATAGTCTAAGACCCTATCGCCACCACAACGTCACTGAAAGTGACGTTGTGGTGGCAATAGGGGCTTGAGAATATGCCCCTATGTATTCTGTCAATGGACCCCCCTTTGGCCAAGTCATCTGAATACTTAGTCCAATGGCCTGACTGAGTAGGGGTCTTTGGAGGAAGGACATTACAATGTCTTTTTTTCCATGTCCGTCACCACCAGGAAAAACCTGGCAGTGAGGGACAGGATAAATACAACAAAAATGACCCCCACACCCTGGGAGAAAGCTTCCTGATTGTGGGGGTCATTAGTTTTTTTGTTTTTCAGAAATGAACTTCCGGTTTGGGGGTTTGTTTCTGACAAACAAAATAATGTTAAAAGTTGGGTGGACGACCATCAAAACAACCAATGGCCATCCACCGAACTATTAGTAAATGGAAAGGAACTGCCATAAATCAGGCCCCAAGTTAAATGGAAAAAATACAAAAGCTTTTGTAAGCCATCACATTAGCTTAGTTGCTTTATAGCTTGTCTTTGGAACATGGGTACCAGTTGTGTACGGCGGGTTGGGTTGAAATGCAGCTTCCCCACAGGGTTACGGTTTTCAAAAGTGGCAAAATAATGTTTATAATTATTCTACCACCATCCTGAAGCTGGCAGAATGTAGACATGCTCCCAATATTAAACTGAGATGTTTCCAGAAGGTATAAAATGTGTGAAGAAACCACAGCACTGTTGTTTCTCCGCTAATTTTCTGCTTACATTTTCACTGGGACAGTCTTTTAAAGTTTAATGTAATTGGTGCTTCTCTTTCAATGCATTCATGGTTAATATATGAAAAAAAACACGAAGTACCACAACACCTTTTCTTTTTTTCCTTGTGCTTTCTCCATTAAAACCACATTAGTGGGGTGTACAATATAGGGAATACCATAGATAAATGTTTTTCTACCGGATGTTGCATATGTTGTAGCACACGTTTTCAGTTCTGCACTCACTCTTACCACCAGCATAAATGTTATTTTTGCATAAACTCTTATGTCTGTGGTCATGATGGTATCAGAGGGAAAATTGAATATCTGTTCTCCCTTAGATGCTTGGCTCTTGTGAGGATGCATGAATCCCATGTTTGCAGTTTCATGTGTTGGCACTCCCTGATGCCAAGCATAATTCTTTTCAGAAAGTACCTACAAGCCAATCAAGGGGTCATTGTATCTAGTTGTGAAAATGAAAGGCTTTGTATAACTAAGAGATTTGAGGGAAGTGGAAAGTTCTCAATTGGAGGATTATCATTTGGTGGAGAATGCACCAGTGAAATTACATTGTATATAAGTATTGGTCAAAGTAATTCCACAAAATGATTCTCCATTTACTTCAAGCATCAAAATATTTTCTGTTACCACCAATTTAAATCAGGTTTTTTGTCACTTTTTGCTCATCCACTTATCTTGATCTATTTAGTTTACGCAGAGATTGGAATTACGACCCTGCTGAGTTTTCCACATGACCGAATTACCAGGTACAGTGAACAACAGACCCACTTAATTTTCCTCAGGTCAGTTTTCTGTAGATTTAAATCTGCTGTACTTTACAGTGAAAACTAATGCTCATTTAATTACAAAGACATATATAATTTTGTACCATAGGCACCAAATTCCACGTTATGCCCATTTTTTTAATTTCTAGGAATATAAGTATTTATTGAATCCGGTAAACACCTCAGCTGTGCCTCAGTAAATACCTCCACCTGCCCCTTGTTCGTAATCAGGGCCTAAGTCCCACACTCTAGGGAATCAATTACGATGGCGGAAGTACTGCCACCGCCAGCCATGTGGTGGCGGTCCTTCAGTACACCGACCGTAAGGTTCCCCCTGCCAAATTAGGATGGCAGGGGGAATCTCACCTCCACCGTGGTTGTCGCAAAGACCATCCACTACGGAACCGCCACAGGGAATCCTTAGGATTGCTTGGTGGAGCTATCTTCACTGGTAAAATGGCGGCAGTGCCTAGCAGGCACCGTCCGCCAAATTACGATGATGGCTGTAGACAGCCTTTCCAAGGCGGTGGAACCACCATGGAAAGGCTGGCGGGGATTGGGTTTGGGGGCCCTTTGCGGGCCCCCCTTGTGTTAGGAGAGGCGAGGGTGCACTGGGGGTACTCATAGTACCCCCCTACATCTCACAGCACTACGTGGCAGGACCACATGACATTTTAGCATCGCGGCGGATGCTGCTGTCAGCAGCAACCGCCGCAATGTTAAAATGCATGGCGGACGGTCCCAGTTTACACCAGGATGGCGGACGGACTCCAGTCCATCCGCCATCCTAATGAGCCCATATATTTGTAAATCTGTATTAAAATAAAATAAATGCAACTAATGATTTTTTCAGAAAATAATTTTATATTATAAAAAATTATGAAACTTTAAAAATGAATAGCAAAACCACATTTAGATGTTAATCATACTCCTTGATTTAAAATCATGATATAGTCATTGTCTCGGCCGGTTATGTGATGCTGGCTGGAGGTTCGATCCATGGGATGCCCATCAGTGACTTCTCCCTGTTCACATCACAGCGCAACAGCACTTTGCTGGATAGTTGTCGGTGTATACTTTATTCTCCTCTCCATATACAAAATAGGTGTGCGGCTTCTCGCCCCAGGTATAGTTCACCTTGGTGAGTGCAACCAGCTCGATGGTTTGTCTCTAAGAAAGAAAGCAAAACAGCAGAGACACCTTGAGACCAACCAAAGTCCTACAAGAACACTACAATTGTCTGGAGAGTGCTTTCCGTGTGCCCAGGTCACCATAGCATGTGAGTGTTTATATAGCAGTGAAGGAATAGATTTACAACATATCTACATTTGAGCTGGATTAAGTCTTACTTTTGACAATGTTTTACGCAGACCAGACGGATTGTCTGGATTGGTTAATCTGCATGTTTACATTAATTGTGTTTCTTCTCTTCAGGAAAATGTTTTCAGATAAACCGCCCGCCCTACACATGAGTAACGGGGGAAGGTAGACCTAGAGGTTTCCCTTTACCAAATTGGAAACACACCTAGTTTTGCTGTTCACATGAGAACTTTCTGTGTTTCCAAGATGAGAAAAGTCATACAATTGGTTTGTGAATCCAATAAAGTTAGACATCAGGCAGAGTCATACCTTGAGGAAGTGGGCCCCACACAGCTCTGTGTCCATGAAGCACTGCAGCATGGCCTATACAGCTATGTGCCTTTGGAGGCACTTCCTGAGCTGAAGTGTAAACCAAGGGGGCTGTGGGTAGCCCGCAATATACCCCATTACCACGCTCCTCTAAATTAAGTCCTAAGACTTGATAAAGGCAAGAGTTGAGAGTTCCATAATTTTGCTATTGCTGTGTGCAGCATTCGTCCCCAGATTATTCACATATGTATGAAATATGATAAGCACCATTTTTCGAATGGATATATATGGTATTTGTATATCGCAAACCCAGCCATAAGCATTGGAGTGCTACTCAAAGGCAGCTATACATTCAATGAGTAATAGGAGACGCAGCTCGCTTTTGGGTTCAGACTGGTGTCCTCATGTAATGCAACTGGTGCTATGTAAAGCGCTCTGATACCTGATACCTTTGGGTCAAGTTCACGCTATATACAACTCCGTAAAAAAAAAAATTGTAGCGTGGTCTTCTTTAAAGTAGTGCATCTTTAGGTCTTTCCTACATTGGAGCAGCTTTGTGGTGCCCCTGATGGATTTGGGGATGCTGTCCATGCTGTCCATGATATGGGGTACATAGATGGAAAAGGACTGCATCCTTGTTTTTTTTAAATAACTTTTTATTAACAACAAAATATGCAGCATTACAGCAGTCATGACACATGCATAGCACCGACAGAGACGGAATACAAGTTGGGCATATGAGACAGTGAGCACTGCATTGATGACAGCTAGGTCAAAGTCACCCCCACTCGCGGCACATTAAAGAGGTGATTCTCGACCCCGGTAAGGACTGCATCCTTGTTTTTTTCTTCTTTACACTTCTTGGGTACTCAGTAGGAGATGTATTAAGAAATTATGCAGACTGCAAATACAAGTGTAACCGGGGCTGGAATTATCATGTCTGACATCTCTCGACCCAATAATTCCAGGCCTAGAGACATTGGGCCTTTGAGAAACAGTGCAGGGGTTTGGGCTGCTGCAGGTAGCATTGTACAGCCCAGCCCACTGCCTGTCGCAGTACTAAAGGAGCAGATAAAACTCCCCCGAACAGGTATAAGTGCGCCTTTCACCTTGGTCCTCACATTCCACACGCCCACCAGCAGTCCCGCTGATAAGTTAAGCAGGCGGATAATGTCAGCATTTTTTTGTTAGAATGTTGTAAAGCCACCTGGAAAATCCGGGTGTGAGCAGTTATTCCTGATTGCTATATAAATGCACAGAGCCAGGTGGTCATGTGTACCACAACTGCCAGGACACCTTCGGGTAATCTTGCGCTTTATAAATCACCCTAACATAACATAACATAACAACTAAGATATATGCTCCTAAAGCAAGGTATTCTGGCACCGTTAATGCCCAAATGTACCAGACCCATCTACAAGCCCAGTTGTGCACACATGTAAAGCTGGATGGATCCTTTCTGCTCTCGACATTCGTGCCCAGATTATACACACCTTATGCCCAAGTCACATAGAGTACCACTTGCATCACTCCTTCCAGGTGACAGGTTAAGCGTCAAGTGGGGGGATGTGATCTGGTGGCTTGAGCTGCCGCTCCCGGCCTTTGCGATTGACTCAACATAATTCTACTTAAGCTCCCTGTGCCTAGAAATGTCATCTGTGTAAGGTGTATTGGTATAATGCTTACTTGATGCATACGGTGTATGTCTCCCAGCTCTTCCCTTAATTAACGGTGCTCAGTTTGCACTATAGATTACAAATGCATAGCACATTCACTGCCAAAGGGATTTGTGAATGTTCTGTCCTCTGCACCCAACTGATCCACAAACATCTTCTGCCTCAGTCACTTTTTTTATAACATTATTGTGTTCTCACCTGTCTTATTATTCGTGGATTGTCTGCAAACTGAGCGTTGTGCTGCTGGACGTAGCTCAATGAAGCACTTGTCACCAGAGGGTCAGGAAAAGACATAACTGGCCCAACCTTGGAGAGTAGAGAAAAGATTCAAGAGTTTACTGGCCTGCAAAGGTATTGTTTACGTGGACACAAGCTCAGGTATGTGCAGTCTCGTGCCACAATGGCTCGATCAATTAAAAGTTGTATATATTTTATTAACTGTTTCAGTAGCGCCTAGCACTGAGAGTTGTGAGACCGCTTTTGATAGAACAGTAATGGCCCAAAGATCTTACAACTTAAAGGATGAATGTCAAAGAAATAACTAGCAAGTCATTGTCAGTATATGAACTATTTATTTAACAGCTTTATCTAGCACCCACATGCAAAAACAACAGTTGATGGACAGAATGCAGAACAATGTCATACATTCGCCCCAGTACAGAGATCTGGGCCTGAATCCATCATTTTTTTGCTCACCATGCTGTTCCAGTTTGAACCCAGCCATATGCAAATCAGTCTTGACCCTGTGCCTCATGGGAACAGCCCAGCCCGAACTGCCAAGCCAGGTCCTCCCTGGACTGGAAACAAGCATCCTATAACCGGTTTTGGGGTTTCACCCCTTTTCAGCCAGGATAGCTTGATTTCAGTGGCATGGAGAGCACGGGACCCACGTCTGGGCATACCCTTCCCACGCGGGGTGACAAATGCAAAAACAACAGTTGATGGACAGAAAGCAGAACAATGTCATACATTCACCCCAGTACAGAGATCTGGGCCTAAATCCATCGTTTTTTTACTCGCCATGCTGTTCCAGTTTGAACCCAGCCATATGCAAATGACGTGGGTCCCATGCTTACTACGCCACTGGAGTCAAGCTATCCTGGCTGAAGAGGGGTGAAACCCCGAAACCGGTCCTAGGATGCTTGATTCCGGTCCAGGGAAGACATGGCTTGGCAGTTCGGGCTGGACTGTTCCCATGAGGCACAGGGTCAAGACTGATTTGCATATGGCCATGTCTGAACTGGGGTGGCGTGGTGAGCAAAATAACGATGGATTAAACCCAGATCTGTGACTGGGGGTGAATGTTTTGCAAATGTGCAACATTCCATCCATCATCTTGTGTGTTTTGCTGTTCGCCCTATGTGGGAAGGGTATGCCCAGATGTGGGTCCCGTGCTCACTACGCCACTGGAGTCAAGCTATCCTGGCTGAAGAGGGGTAAAACCCCAAAACCAGTCATAGGATGCTTTGATTCCGGTCCAGGGAAGACATGGCTTGGCAGTTCGGGCTGGACTGTTCCCATGAGGCACAGGGTCAAGACTGATTTGCATATGGCCATGTTTGAACTGGGGTGGCGTGGTGAGCAAAATAACGATGGAATAAACCCAGATCTGTGACTGGCGGTGAATGTTTTGCCAATGTGCAACATTCCGTCCATCATCTTGTGTGTTTTTATCTAGCACCCGGCACTAACAAGTATGAGAGAGCATTATATAGAACAAGTGTAAATTAATATTGTTATTGATGGGGAGAGCTGGGTACCAGTGTACCAAATTTGTATTCTTCAGAAGACGTCTGAGTTCTACATCAGTGCTTGAGATGCCAACCTTTCCTTTAGATCTTTGGCCATATCAACCTCTCCCTCAGATCTGCGTCCATCCAAAATGACTAATCTTGTCATAAAATGATTACACTTGCTGAAAAACCAGTAGATCCATTGACGCTAGGGGTGGGCAGAATTGGCGGAATTTGTTTCCTCGGAATGCCAATAAAACTGCGTGAGATTCTGTAAAATTCAGCAACAGGCGGGGTGGGCATTTGGTGGATTTTCTTAGCGCAAAATGCACTCTTGCGTCTATAAATGGATGCGAGGATGCATTTCACGCTAAGAGATATTGCTGCCAAATACCAAATGAACTGAAGTGCATATCCATCAGCACCCTGATATACACTGAGTACATAAGGGTGCCGAGGGGCATGCACTGCAGTGCAGTCAGTGGCTTCTAAACAGGGCCAGAGGAGGAAACTCTGGGTTTAAAGGGACTGCTCCCTCTTCTAGCCCTATTGGAAAACCAAATACTGCAGATCAGTTTCACCGGTGGAATTTATTAGTAGTTCCACGTTACAAGAGTAATGCAGAGTTAATATTTCCACCCAGATCTAATTAACACTGGACCTATGACCAAGTCACTTCTAGAAGGTCCCTACACTGATGTGCTAGTCAGGATAAAAAGTGAAACTTTAAAGTGTTCTCTAGTTACAAGCTGACGTCCAGCCTGGCACTTTCTGGCAGGATCATGGAACAAAATCCCACAAATTTTCACTTGGAACAAACAATCTATTCATTTTATGCTAATCTGGAACCCGGCAGGTAAACACTTCTGAGTCTGTCCCGTTGGACATTCAGGAACAATTAATTCTAGTGAATCTGATAATCCACCAACTTTATTCATACTAATTAACATTCGGCTGCTTTTGACAGGAAACCCTATACATTGCTGTAATAATAAGACTAGATCCGTTTTGCCTTAAGTTCTTTTACACCCACCAGTAAAAAGTTCAATGCAAAGACAACTGCCCAACCATAAGGAGTGTAAAATGTGTAATTTTTCTGAATTTGCACATTTCGTGTGATAATATCACATGAAATATTTGTTCCATTTTCACACAAAGCCAGATCACTCTTCCCTAGTAGTTGTCACTTTACGTGGAATCCCAGGGGTGCTTGCTGTTCCTGCCCTGTTATTCCTCCTCCTGCACTTATTATCAGGGGTTTAGTGCAAAGGCGTTTGTTGTTGCAGTTGCCTCAAATCTTTGCAGCAAAATATATTTTGCATGGGAAAGTTGATTGCGTCTAGTGATGCTTTGCATTGTGTGGGGTTACTTTGTGTTGTGGAATTGTACATTGCACCACACTGTGCTTCCTTTTATCTCACACAATAGCTAAAGGTAGGAGGTAGTAAGGCTTAGTGATGAGTTTGTTGAGCCACAAGCAGTTCTTAATCGACTCAAATCATTTGTCTATTATGAGCTCTAAGATAGTGGTCATGGTGGGCTGGGGCAGTTTCCATGCATAGTCAACATGGCATCACACGTAGGGAACCTGTAATGTTAGTGGGCTAGAAGAGCATGGGTGAAACCTTCCTCTTCCAGGTACAGCTTGTAAGGAATATGCCATCCTGTATATCAGTTGACCAGAGACCATCTGTGATCATAGTGTGTTGGAATGGGTTTTATTAGGGTATGCGGGCAAAATATTAAGTCCTTAATATCGAGCTGCACAAATATTGAGTTTTTATTATCCTCATACATAAATATCGTGATGCATAAATATTATTTACAAAAATATCCATTTTTTATTGTAAATAATGTTGTTTAAAATATCTGTGTTGTTAATATCGTTTACAAAAATATAGTTGTAAAAAATATAGATTGTTTAATTATCTTCATGTATTTTAGTTTATATTTTAATTGTATATGTTATACATTGTTTGTATAATTGTTAATGTTTTTAAATATAATTCATAATTTGTAGTTATTTATCATTTTAATTTAATTGTTAATTGCCATTTGTAGTAGCAGCAAAAGTTCTTGATCAGAAGAACAGAATAGCCAGTACAGCTAAGTACTGAATGTCAATCCACCCACAGTCATGGAGGCTGAATATTTGCATCCAGCAAGGCATTCTGTAAACTGCCCGACCTTGCACTAGGCACGTAACAGATGACTACTTGAGATTCTGAAAGGATATATAATCCAACTGATACAGGCAGAAAGGTCACCCAACTCAGCCTTATAGGTGGAGTCTGTTACTTTATTAATTAGCACCTGGAGTAGATGTTGACTGGTATTAGGTGAACTGTTCAAATTGGTGATAACATTAGTTTCAAATTCTGTACATGATGTACGTTTATTTTTATGGCAGTATGATTTAGAAAGAATGGCAAAATATGTGTGCATGCCTAATTATGTTTGTTCGCGGGCCTGTTCGCTGCATTTAGTTGTTGTTACCTCCTGATACAAATAATAGGTCTTCTTTACAAGCCCCTTCCGTCACCAGTATGGCACCTTTTCCCATATTAAAAGTGATGCACCGGTGGCGCAAGGGACTTGTAATAAGCCCCAATATTTTCGCTTTAATAAATGCATTTTACCGAAAACCATTAAGTTTAGTAAAGGGTAGATTGATTACTCAAAGCTAATAAAATATTTGTAAAAATAAAACGATTTTATTGAAAATAACAGTGCTGATACATGTGTGTCAGAATGCAGCACAACATTAGTTAAAGATTGTCAATATTTCTTTTAAAAGCCTCAATTAAAATGTCTGTTGTCCATGTACACCTTAGTAGAATCGCTACAGTGCAAAATGGAGCCAATGGTGCTGGAACAATAGAGTGGGAGCGCTGTCATCCATGTATCAATAAGTCATAAAGATTGTTAAAAAATCACAAAGTACAAGCATAACAAAAGGCCATTCTGCAGCACATATGCAAAGATAAAATTCCCTTAAAACATAGGGGCATATTTATAGGAATGGTGGCACAGAAGAGCGCAGCAAGTTACCTTTCTGCACTGCCCTGCGTCACAGTGAAAGGGCAGGAATAACCGTATATATCCAATACGGTCCATTCCTGTCCTTTCACCCTGCACTAGTGCTATTCAGCAACCTAGCACAAATGCAGGCACCCTTGTACCATGGTGCAAGGGGGCCTGTGTTCTAGCCAGGATTGTTTTTGTGCAGGAAGGGGCACCTTCCTGCACAAAAACAATCCATAGAGGCCTTTCCTCTTTCTATGTGTGCAGAATGCAGCGCACATAGAAAGAGGAAAACATTTGTAGAAATAAACATATTTCTCCTTGTTACGCCTCATCTGGAGAGGCGCATCTTTTCGGCGCATTCCCAGGTTTACCAGGTTTGGTAACTCTGGGAATGTGTCAAAAAACATGCGATCTATATGGAAACACCCACCACAATGCCAATGAAACGCCTCTCTTGCGCAGAGTAATGCAACGCAGCGATTTGTGCTGCGTTCCAATACTCCATATTTATGAAGCCATTCAAAGCCACGCAAAGTGTCTTTGCATGGCTACAAAAATATGACTTGGAGCTGTGCTTCATACATGTACCACGTTTCATGGTGCAAGCATGACATATGGCCCTCGGAAATATGCCCCATATTTTTTGTGCAAGAAGCACAAACACTATGCTGATGGCAGCGCAGAAACTCTTGCTCTATGGCGCCTGGATGTTGCCTGTGCAGGGAGCTGGGCCAGCTTTATCGTTGTTGGCGCCAGGTGTGACAATCTTTTTTGGTGCCCAACCATGAACTCCTCCTCCAATTCCCTCACTACCACTCTGCTGCCCTTCATTGGGGAAACAGCCATTACAAAGCAGCTGTTTCCCTGCATATTCTTAGCCATGCATGCGTTACCACACATTTACCATTAACACGCACAGCCTTAACCATGCACGCCTTTACAACGAGTTACGTTATGAAGCTGTGTGTGGTAAAGGTATGTGTGTGGTTAAGGGTGGTTTATCGGCGTCCTTAGAGGAAACTGACCCTTCTGCTTCCTCTGTACGACATGCGTCATGTCTCAAAAGAGCTAGAGAGATGACGTTGTGGAAAGGCCAGGGGGATTTTAAATTTATATGTTCAAATTTATTTATTTTAATTTAAAAAATAAATAAATTAATAAATGATTTTAATGATTTTTAGGACAGGGTAGGGGTAGTTTTTAGACGAGCTGGGGGTCGTGGTGGGGGCACAGGTCTACTTCTAGGGCTCAGGGAGAGTTTGAAGACAGGTCGGGGGCTTGGGAGGAAGGGAGTCACACAGGTCCGTTTTTAGGGTTCAGGGCAGGGGAGTAATATTTGATAGAAACGTTTGGTGCGGAGGGGGTCATGCAGGGGTACAGGAGAGGGGTATTTTTTTTAGGTCTTGCCTAGCGTTGCAGCGCATGCGCTGCTCGTTTGCGAGATCTATTGTTGTCGGTTTTACTTCGGAAGCGGGGTGGAAGCTCCACTCATGCTTTTTATTGGTGTGCGTCAAAAATGCTCCCTTTTGATTGCAAGGGAGGCATGTTTGTTCCCTCCCTGTCTCCTGTTTGCCGCGCCTGCCCGGACAGGAGATTGTGCACGCGCACGACATCTCTTTTGCTCACGGCATCTCTTCTGCCTCGCCCGGGGCTTGGTAAAATACGTGTAATGGTTATGCTTTCAGTTTCACAAATCAAGGGCCTCGTGTTGCTTGTATTCTGCTTCATCTCGTCACTGGCGCTACGTTTTAAAATATGGCACTTATGGCGTATGCTCGTGCCAAATACGTTTGCATCTTTATTTCGATCCCCTTTCACAAACTGCGGTGAAGTTGGCGGTGGAAACGGGAGCCTGGAAAGGGATAAACGGGGCACCTCCACCATGACGGTAAGTGTATGCCTCTCATAATTCTTTCTTTTGTTCATTGCGCTGCGCGATGTAATTCTGTATCTACGTCCCCACCGTCATCACCCATACCGCCACCCAGCCTCGGTGTACACCACCAGCGCTGCAGCTGCTGAGCGTACCGTGCAGACTCGGCCCACCGTACACCCAGCTCTGGCTCTCACATTCTTGGATCCACAAACAGTTTGCCAGCCATTAACGTGCATATGGCCTACTCTAAAACTTGTAGCAATTGTAAACAGTACAGCTGCATGGCAAGGAGCTCAGAGGAGGACACATGGAACAACTAACACAGCAGAGCTCACTAGCACAGCGGGTGCACTTACCTGTCATTGTCACTGCCTACCTCAGTCTAGCCCCACGCAACGGCACACCCTTTGCCTACAATTGGCAGGGCCTTCCCTGATTGTGCCGCTGTGCTCATTCCCTTAGGGGCGTCACTTAGCTCTGGTGTAGTCCGTTCCAGTGCCTTACCCGCCTTGCTGCCATATACAGTCAGTTGCCCCGTATCTCGCACCGTCCACGTGGTATCAGAGTCCAAGGTGCGTTTGACCGGGGTCAATAACCAGGCCTGCACAGCATTGGTTTTGTCATTGTATTTATTCTTTCATTCATATTTAATTTCTATGTGTTGTTTCTTTTTAAAGACCTATTTATTTGTTGTACGCATCATTTACAACACATAGTGTGTTTAGGCTTTCTCAATCTTTGGGTCATAGCATGTATAACATATCTGAAGTGTTTTGTTTAGTCTCATCACATATAGTGGCCAAATCACGTGTTTTCGATTGACTAACCAGCATCATTTAAACGTGTATGCCTCGTTTGTTTTGAACCAATTACATTTCAGCAATAGACTGACTACCTTCCGTTTATCCGAACTTGGTGAGTAAATTGTGTGCTTTTACTCCGTTAGTTAACAAGAGAAGATGGTGTAGATACAAGTTGTTTTTTGTTATTTAGTATCATTACAGATGTGGGTGCATTTCACTTACATATTTAGTTTTATTTCGAGAACATTCACTTACATCATGCTGGGTAGTATGTCTTCGTGTTTTTTTTGCCACTTCTTCGCCTCTAATGCTTTTGTAATATTTCTGAAAGCAACGTGCAGGTTCGTTGTGCTAGCGTAGTGGAGTACCCTAAGGTATTGGCTGTCTTTTCGTAGAGGTATTTGTCCATAGCAAACTCAAATGGAGAGCCATCCAGGTTTACAACTATGTACAGTTTTTTTGTCACATTGAACACAGGTTTAAAAAATCGTGCACTAGAAGTTGCTCACAGATAACATCTCTAACATGCAGTGTCAGTCAGTCGATTGCCCCAGACCTTACCCCTCTCATAGGGACACTGTTGTTTTTTTACCGACGATTTCAGTGCTGGTATACTCCACACTGCAAGGTCTACTGTACAGCAATTTTCCTTGTATTTTTTTGCAGTTTGTTGTATGTATAAATAAAAAGCCAAATATTTTTCTTCGCACAACTTGATTTTAAATTGAATCACACTCATTCGGTTGAGCTCTTATTGTATTGCAATTTGGGACACACTGCACACCGCTCTCTCCCCTAACCCCCACCACGTACTCAAATGCCTTGCTTTACCCTACCTATGTTTATTTTGTCAAAAAATTCTTCATCAAGGAGATAAAGTCTTTGTATAGCACACTGCCATACCCCATGTACTCACAAGGCACACAACACACATACAGTTTTGGAAAGCCCGGTCCCTCCACTCCGGCAAGCAAAAACACATAAGTAAAAACCATTACCATTTACAACGCCAATAGGTCTAACTTTTACAGAAACGAGACCTATTGCATTGCAAATGCTTGTTTTTTAAAGGACAGGGGAGCACAAGGGACTGGATTTGGAGCAGGGGTCTGGAAAAACCTTTATCACAAACATGCCGTTAACATGCATGCTTTCACACAGAAATTTGTTGGCAAAGGCATGTTCGTGGTAAAGTATACACGTGGTAATGGCATTTCCGTTGTAAAGGCATGCATTATAACGTCATACAACCCTTCATTGCATGCACTCTCTGTGAATCTGGGCCTTAGAGTTTTATATAAAATGCATTTTTCCAGTTATCTGTGTGAAAATTGTGCACGACTGCATATACAACTTGCCTATAAGTGTCATACATAATACCTGGAGTCATTATTTGAAAGTAATGAACTCCTGGGAGATTTTGTTTCAAACATATTTCAGTGATCTAGCGAGAAAAGTAAATGTAAACAAAATGGCCACTGACGTCACGTGGAAAATCATCATTAAAACTTTCTGGCTTACACAGAAGGTGACTGCTCTTGTCCCTGAGCTGGAAGCCAGTGTACAATGATGACATTTTAAATCCCGTTAGGGATGTCATGGCGTTCGAAATGGGGAAAGGCCGTGTTAAATTCCACACATTTGTTTCCATCAGTATTCCTCAATTTTATAGCTCAGATACTGTCCAGCCAGAAAGGAATTGTTTGTTAAATCGACATTGTCTACATTTCTGCTACCGCTGCACAGGATTCATTAGCCATTCCTGTCTCCTTCCTGTCTGAAACTGTAACACCGTCTCCCTCTGACTTAAAGCTCGACCTGCTAGTCGATACCAGCATGATATTGAACTATTTGCACTATAAACGCAACAGACACCACGTTCACACTTCCCAACATACAAAAGGATGCCCACTGCTCTCTTTCTGTTCACCTAAACACTATTAAGTAACATTTTGTGCTGTGTTTGCATCATAAAAGTGACTCAAATCGATGCAATTTTTTTTAAAATTTACTTTTCAGCGCAAATCACTTGAAAGTAGCGCAAAGCATAGTGCTGCTTTGAATTACTTAGTGCCAAGGAGGCATTCCATGGGTGTTTACACGGGTGTTCCCATCCAACCACCCAAGGTTTTTGATGCTAAACCCTATTTACTAAAAAAAAAAAATTAGCACCCACTTCAACCAGGCACTATTACAGCAAAATGCTTTTATCTCTCCTTTCCGGCTTTGCATGTGTGCCACTGTACAGCACACATACAAGGGGGAAAGGTTTTTAAGTTAGCCTAAGCAGTACAAAGCCTTTGATAGACTCACGCAGACACCCTTGCACTATGGTGCAAAGGTGTGTGCGTGGCACACGGCAGCACATTTCTGTGCCAGTGCCAGGGAGAGGGGGGAAGAGTGCCATATTTCTGTAAATATGGTGCTCTCTTGCTCTCTACGTCTCATCCAGTGCAGCATTTGTGGCTGCTGCGCTGCTTGATAGTTTAGTAAATCTGAGCCTTGGAGACACCCGATTCACAAGAAAGATTGACAATTGTAATTAGAAGTCAGTGGTTACTACAGACTTCATCACATCTCATCTCTACCATATACTTTCTTTAAGCCATTCCACCAACTATGATGTAGCCATTGGCTTCTACGAACGGGGCCTTTGATAGAAGGCTTTCTACAACTAATACATAAAGTATCACCTAACACAGCTTTGGAAGAGTTACCATAGGTTGTTCATCAACAAAGATCTTCTTTCCCGTGACTTTCTTATAGCGATCCATGGGCAATCCAGAATCCTTGTCGGTCACAAAACACGAGTCAATATTTTTCCTGTTGGATTAGAAAACAAATGCTTACTCTGTGCCCACTTTTAGGCTAAGCAAAATGCCAAGGAACATGATTAAAATAGGAAGGAAACCTGATAAATGAGTAGCAATGAATTACACCACACATAAACTCAAAAAATTGTCAGCTCACAGAACATCATTAGATACCACCAGGAGTAACAACAACTGCATGACACCAGTGGGGAGAGACTGCCACCGACAGGCTGTTGGTGGCGGTCTCCCGCCATCAGAACAGGGATCTCCGTCCGCCTTATTATAATGGCTACTGGACATGTGGCGGTCAGAAACTCTGACTGCCACGGTCCCGCAGGCGGTCTGTATCCGACCGTCTGTCTGACCTTCCTGTAGTCCCAGAATGGTGGTGGTGCCTGTCAGGAACCACTGTAGGGATTACAATTACCCTTGCTGCCGGATGTTCTGCACCGGTCAACCCGCAGCAAAACGGCAGGCGGAAACGGATTTGGGGCCCGTAGTGGGCCCCCCTAGCTCCCTGGGCCAGGGATATAGGCACTGGCATATTCCTACACCATGTGGTAGACACCGCATTGTGCCTGTCACGTAGTGCAGGGATATGTGTGGGGTGACTGCGGCAGGTGCTGCAGAGCTTCAAAACATGGGCAATGTGACCGCCACGGTGACGGTCACATCGTAATTTTCCCTGTGGGAACACCGCCCACAAATACGATGGCGGACGGACTGAAGGCCGTCTGTTATCGTAATGACCCCTATGTTCTTTTATACCCACATAGCATTAAATGGTAGGAAGGAAAAGCACCTTCCTCTGACACAGGGCCTTTGACATTAACATATGTCCGGTAGGACATGGTCAATATGGAGGTTAAACATCCAAATAAAAGAAAGAGCCTTCTGCAATTTCCCAAAATCAAGTCAGCTGAATTTTAGTTGTTAAAAAGTATGAATATAGCACATCATCTGACATTTTCAATAGCTCCTCAGCTGCGTAAGGCTAGTGATAGGTTAACTTAAAATGGAGTGTGCCAACATGGGAGATTAGGTCATGTGACCAGCCTTAACTCATTTATTATGTGTTTTACCTTTAGTTTATCATTGTTAGCAAAGTCTGAAAACCTAAGCTGTTATTAGTCTAGTCCATAACTACTACTCTTGTTTAGAGTGGAGTTTCGTAGGTGGGGACCCTAATTCTGCATGTGCTCACCGTCCCCTAGCAATCAAACATAAAGATATTGGTTATGTCATTTTAGGCTGTGATGACATTGCTGGAAATAAAAATTACTGCCCACTGTGACTTTGCAATTGTAAGGGATGCCTGAATCATTGTTTGTAATTTTGTTGTGGTGTGCAGAACACTGTCGTCAAATTCCCTGGTGGTACTCTTGCTGATACTGTATGGAGTGGGATCTGGTATATATAATAGGGTAGACAAATTTGTTGATATTGCATGCTGATTAGATTTCATTCAGTTTTTTGGACCAACAATGCTGGGTCTTTGTTGCCTGGCAATATATAAGGTCGTGTTAGCAGAACTTTACCTTTTAGGCGGAAACAGCCTTTACAACATGGCGGGTACCCCACAATACCATTACCAGGTGTCCATTACAACACATGCGTCTTTACCACACAAATGTTCACCATGAATATGCTTTTACCATGCATGCCTTCCAAAGAAAATTTAAATATTTTACAAGTAAGTGTATTAGGGTGGGTATGGGTTTTATGCTGGAAAGGTTATTTTTACGGTTTAGGGTGAGTAAAGTTTTTTGAGTGGCAAGGGTATTTTTAGGGTTTACAGTAGGTATGGGTTTTTTGGGTGGGAAGGGTATTTTCACGGTTTAAGGTGGGCATGGGTTTTTGGGTGGCAAGAGCATTTTTAAGTTTAGGGCGGGTAAGGGTTTTTGGGTGGCATGGCATTTTTAGGGTTTAGGGTGGGCAAGAGTATTTGGTTGGCAAGGGTAATTTTAGGGTTTGGGGGTTGGAGTTTAGGGTTTGTAGGTTAATAAGGTTATTTATATATATATATATATATATATCCAACACAATCGTATTTTACTCGTTCCTGAAAAAACGATGCCACAGCCACGTAATCCTTTTCACAGCGTGTTTAATTCAATCTTATTTGGCCAGTCACTCGACGCGTTTCGGAGTACAACTCCTTTATCACTCGTGACAAAGGAGTTGTACTCCGAAACGCGTCGAGTGACTGGCCAAATAAGATTGAATTAAACACGCTGTGAAAAGGATTACGTGGCTGTGGCATTGTTTTTTCAAGAACGACTAAAATACGATTGTGTTGGAGATTTGGGGTTCGCGTCCCCGCCACAGCCCACCGCTGTAAGAGGCTTGGGTTTCTTCGCGAAAGCTTTGGTGGATATATATATATATATATATGTGTGTGCGTAAATTGTATATATATCTAAGCACAGACATACATATAAATGTGTTCCAACACTAATGCACTGATATCCCCCAATTGTTACGGCGAGTCTGCGGCGCGGTAGCAAACCTCTTATGTTGAACACCACTCCAATCCACTTGTTCGAGGATATCACAAAGGAGAAAGATGGGCTGTGGCTCAATTCCCTGCAAAAATGTGCTGCAAGGAATTGAGCCATAGCCATCCTTTCTTTTTTGTGATATCCTCGTAAGAAGTGGATCGGAGTGGTGTGTAGTATATATATATTGATATATAAAGGCTTTTTACTTACCTGCAAAATACTTTTATTTCATTGTAAAGGCATGTGTGGTAAACGCATCTACGTGGTAAAAGTGTTCGTGGTACAGACATCCATAGCAAAGACACATGCGTTGTAATGGAATCGTTGTAAAGGTATGCATGGTAATGGCATGCATGAGTCCGTCAATCAACCCTTTAAGGTCATAGCTTCAAGTCTTTCTGTATTCCTTTTGGTCTTTACATGTATTTTCTTAGAGAGCATGTATCTTTCTGAACAACGTCTACATATGGTCTCTCTCTGCAGCACCAGCTCACCTCAAGCATAACAGATCACATATATTTCCTGGAATGGGAAGCTGCGTGGGTAAAATACGTGTGACAGGGACCAAACCTAGACACCATTATATTTTTAGGATGGGGAGGTCAGCCATCTTTCTGCAAAATGCATATGTACCCGAACACATTTCTAAAAGTAAAGGATGTAACTGAAGGTTGTACCTTTTCTTATTTTCTCATTTGTATCCATCCTCTAGAGATTTGGGGATATGTGCATGATTTGCACAGAACTTTCAGTTCAACATCATAATAAACGAGATTTCTTGCCAACCTGGGAAACTCAGGATGTTGACTTTATACATACGTGTGCCTTAGTCCAAGAACCTTTTGCAGTAACAGTTCCTTTCTATATCAGTGTTATTTTTGGAAGTACAGACAGATACTGAGCGGCACAGCAGTAGGAAACAACACCAGAATGAAATAAGAGGTACACCATTATATATTTGAAATTATTTGTAGCCTAATCTGACATCCCGATGTTCTGCTTTGCCACCAAATTCATATTAAGTATCCATACACCGAGACCTAACAAATGTGGAGACAGACCACTCTTATGTTAAGGTTTCATCACCATGCCCACCCACTCACACATCTGGGATTCGAAGGAGACTTTCTCAAGGGCTGCAAAGGACTGAAGACACTTTGTTAAGGTTGGCCTTTCACAAAATCCATTCCACATCTCAAGATCTATTCATTCGTTTGTATGTGCACAAAGGCCCTGCCTTCATGACAGACTGATGCATGGTCACATACCTAAAACTAACAAGTCCATCACAGTGCTTTAAGGTTTCCTGAGTTTCATTACCAAGGCTCAGCAAAGATCACTTGTCTTGACAAAATTTACCTTTTGGATATGCACTTACCATTTCACTTTCATTTGTGTGTAAAAGTGCAGTCTCCTTCTTCCACAGCACTTGTAGCATGTTACCCTACCACTACCAATGCAGGAAGTACAACTGGAAAAGAGTATAATGTTTCATAGATTAACTCGGATAGCCATTGGCACATGTACAACTAGACAAATACATTGGTAAACAATTAATCTCTCATCGTCTACCTGAACTCTTTTTTGGAATCATATTCTGTGGCATGGTATACTACTTCCGTGTAGTATCCTAAAGTTCCAGATTGTAGCTGATTGTGAGGGCTAAAGGTGCCAGTCAGAATATAGCTGTGCACATTCACCTTTGCGTGAACGTGCACTTTATGAAAATAGACCCATTATATTGTGTTAAAGTGACAACTGTTGAGTGGTTGGTCATCCTGCTTTAGGCGGAGAAACCTTTGGTTGTTTCCCAGTGGAGCTGTGAGTATGTGGCTGGATTGCAGGTCACTGACCTAAAGAAGCACATAATGATGTGAGTAGTATATGAGGTAGGCCAGAAGGGGCAAGGTACTATCCCAAGAATTGCCACAGAGGCCAAAGGAAAATGGACTCTTTTTCAAGCATCACAGAAATGGAAATGGTGGATGTAGCAAGGGTGTGTAATCGGCAAGACTCAAGGGTAGCTGTAATGGTTGTGTGGCATCAGATAAAGCATATCTGCTCATTAATCCTATGGCCCGCGAGCTGTCAGCCTGATTTTTCAGTTGGCTGAGAGTTGCTCAAGTTGTCCCTCAAGGATAGTGCTACTGTCTGTGAATGCCTGGGAGGAGAGAGATTTAGCTACATGTTTTGCCAAGCTGGAGCTAGAAATTTTGGGTGAGGTACGATGAGTCCCATTTGGTGTAAGTGGTGCTCCTACTACAAGAAACCTGCTGGAGAATGGCCTTGAAGTTGGAGACCAGTGGGGGGGCTAAGCTAACTAGAGCTTAGTCCATTACAAACGCAGACACCATGGAAGATGAGATCCCTCATAAGATGCAGCCACTCCTCTGGACGACTTTTGAAGGGACTTAAATTATATACAACCCATCCATACAGCTACTCTTCTCAGATAATAGCAGGGCCTTCTTTTTTATTCTAGTCTCTCCTCTGAAGGATCAAAGGAAGGTCTAAATATAGAAAAGAAGCCACTGCTGTTATCTGAGATGAGTACCTGTACAGAGGTGTTGTAAATAATTAAGTCCCTTTAAGAATACAGTGTTACCAAATGTAGACTTAAAATATTTGACACATAAAATTTGATTTACATCAATTATAAATAAAAATGTAGTGCTAAAACGTTGAAACACACCCCCTTTACACTTTGACCACAACATAACCCTCATCCTAACACCAGTCTTGATCCTAATCCTGTCCCTTACTCTAGGCCTAGGCTTAATCCCAATCCACTCTTAATCCTAAATCTCATCATGATCGCTTCTCTTAACCTTTGTTAGACCCGTTGACCTTAGGGTGGTTGTCCCCCAAACCTTTTGCCTCCTTCATTTTTGCTGAACTCGTTTTCCTGGCCTTAGGACTCTATGTACTTCACCACTGCTAACCAGTGCAAAAGTGCATGTGCGCTCTCCTTAAAATATAGTAGAATTAGCTTATACTCAATTGACATAATTAATTTACTTATATGTGCCTAGTGAAGTGAAATAGATGTGCCCAAGGCCTGTTAATTAAATGCTACTAGTGGACCTGCAGCGCTATAGGGTAACATTGGATTACCTTATTACATTTTTGTGTAATTTCCAAATGGGAAGAGGTAAACAGTTCATGTTTGGTGTCTCTAGAAATCTAATTTAAAGTCCAAAATTATGGTAAAGTCACACTTTGAATAACAATTCTAAAAATGCCACTTTTAGAAAGTTGACATTTTCTTGCCTTAGCCATTTGGTGCCTACAGTCTGTCTCTGAGTCACATGACTGGGTGTGGGTGACATTTGGGCTTGTGAATTCTTCCCAGACAGCTACACACAATAGGAAGCTTAGGAGTGCCTAGATGAGCCATGACTGGCAGGATGGGAGGGAGGGAATTCTATGTACATCGAAGGCATAATCTAGAAGCTTCTCCCACCTTCCAGAACCAGGGCACTAGTGTATAAAAGACGGATTTCAGACATCAACACTTAAGTTCAATTCTGGACCTGTGGATACTCTGCCAGGAAGACGGACTGCTGTGCTGCTTAAAGGACTGTCATTCTGCTTGACTGCTACTCTGAAGGAGCTGCTGCCCTGTTGGGCTAACCTGCTGCCTGCTACCATCTTGCCTGTGGAGGGAGAATTGTACCAGCAACCCATCTTGAACCCAGGACCCCAGAGTGACTCAAAGGGCTAATCTGCTGACCTCCTGATCTGAGCATCAAGGTCTTAAAAGGCTCCCCAACAGCTCCTGGACCCGTCTTCAGTGAGTTCCTGACCAAAACGTGGTGCCTCGTAGGTCTTGGACCCTTTGTGTGGCTCAGAGGAATCTTAAATCAAGCTGTCGGCCTCTTTGTGACCTTGAACGGGCCCGTTTGCATTGGAAGCTTGCCGCTCACACAGAAAACCAGCAAAAGATGCCCCGGCCCATCTCTTCCACAGCAAGCATCGATAACTACGGAGGACCGCCAACGCGAAGCTCCAGCCAGCCCATATACAACGCATTACCAGGTCTTTGTGCTATGCCGACCACCACCAGCAATGCTCTCCTTGCTCCCTGTGACCCTCTGCAATGGGAACGGGACACTTGGCACAAAACTTGATAAGGTAAACCTTCAGCTGGACTAATCTGGGACTGTATCCGACCCGCACTCCATCATGGTCGACCTGATCGTTTGACTTTAACCTGGTTCAGCATGACCAGATAGCCGTGGTTGGCGCTTATTGCTTTTTGTAGTTTATTCTTTATAAAATTCATGACTCCGGTTCTACTGATTGGATTTTTGTTGTTTTAGTCTAGTTTTTATTATTAAATTTGGCTCTATGTAAAGAAGCGATGGAGTCAGCAGTAAATATAAAAGAGATATTTATTAAGTGCCATAATAGGACCCACTGGTGCAGGAGCTAAAGCGTCCAGGATACGAATACCACATGTATACTTTTACAAAAAATAAAAAAAGAAAAAGAAAAAAAACATACTCCAAAATATATTCATCAAATTTCTTTGGTACTCCGGTGCTCCTTTTTTGCATAAGATTACCCTCATCAAAGGAGCCCCGTAGATTACTTTCTTCCAATGTTGGTTCAACCTGATGAGCAACAGGATTGATGACCGCTCCACTGGAACTTTCAGCAACCACACAACCCCCAGTGAAACTTTAAGCAGGAAAACACATAGCTCCTATCTCACCAAATCACACATCCGCATCCAGCTTTTCCTGTTCAAACAAACATTCTTGCCCAGGTTTGAGAACCTGGTCAGGAATGTTTTTAGCAAAACAGCAGAATCAGTCACTCTTTCCACTTTGAAAAGGAACAGTGAACTTAGACATACCTTTACATGTTAATGAGGGTTTGATGACACGTACCCAATCACCAACATCTACATTTTTACGCTTAGCCTTATGACATGTGTCATGATAAGATTTTCCATAAACACGAGAATCAGTTATGTTACTTCTAGCTTTAGCAATGCAAGACTCCAAAGTGTCCCCTTAATACCCTTTCCAAAAAGGGGTGCCAATAACTTTCTGATTTCTCTTCCCCTCATCAAAAAATAAGGAGTCACTCCCGTGCAGTAATATGATAACTCCAAATCTTTTCTTTCAAAAATTCGAAAACATTAAGTTTGCTCTCTAATGCAGTCTAAATCCCCTCTTTAATTAATCTGTTGGTCCTCTCCACCTGACCATTGGCCCTAAGACAATACAACGGTGCCCTCTCAGAATGTACACCAAATCTTCATAAAACTTTTAACATCGTGACAGAAACAAATTGCACCCCATTATCTGACATAAGAATAGCAGGTGCTCCTTCAATTCTGAAAATATGTTACAAAAATAATATAACTTCATTAGTATTGGTATGTTCAACAAAAGTATAATACATCCATTTAGGAAAATTATCAATGACAACAATCAAAAATCTACTTTCCCTGCCCAAACATTTATACGGTCCTGACAAATCAATGGAAACCTTCTCCCATGGGCCCATGAGAGCATCCTGAATAGACAAAGGTTCTGTAGATACCTTCCAATGTTTGTTAGATCTAAAACACACATTACAGTTATCCACAAACTGTTCAACACAGGTGTTCATCCCTGGCCACCAATAATGAAGTAGAGTACTTTTTTTGTTCTAGAAACACCTGGATGCCCAGAATGAGCTAACTGAATAAGTTAATTCCTAATGCCCACAGGTGGCACAAATAAATCATGCCTCAATAAAATGTCGTTTTCAATACTAAGATCATTGGAAACTTGAGCAAAACTCTGAAGAGAGGGTTCTAAATTTCTACAAGGTGGGCAACCACTGACCACAAAATGTTTAACTCTGGATAAAACATCATCCATTGACACAAAGTCGTTCCACTCCTTTTCAGAAACGGCGGAATTACAAGAACTAACAGCATCCATCATCGCCACCACACATTTATGCTGATCAGTGATCTTCCCTTCATACTCGTCAAAAATAGGAAGCCTGGATAGACAATCCGCAGTGAAATGTTTTCCACCAGGAATGTGCTGAATCTCAAAATTAAATTCCTGTAACCTGGCAATGAGTCTTACCAGCCTGCAAGAAGCATTGCCACTTCAGACACCATCCATCATGTGGACAAGTGGCTTATGATCTGTCACTAAAACAAAAGGGCGCCCCCACAAAAAGTTATTACATTTTTGTACTGCCCGTACACAAGCCAAAGCCTCTTTTTCGATAGTGCTATAATGTTTCTCAGCACCTCGAATACCTCTGGAAATGAAGGATACAACTTTCTCTTTGCCATCCACTATTTGAGTAAACACAGCTCCAAATCCAACAGCACTGGCATCAACCGTCACATAAGATTTGCCCTCAAGATCAAAAGTATTGAGACCAGGAGCCCTGGCTAGGAGTCCTTTTACACTGTTAAAAGCTTCATCATGAACAGCGGTCCAAGTAAACAAAGTACCCTTTTTTTAAAGTTGTCTTAAAGGCTCTACAACAAGAGCATATCCTCTCTAAACCTGGCGTAGTACTCACCTAAGCATAGAAACAAATGCAATGAGTCTTTATCTTGAGGTTTACTAGCTTTTTCCAAAGTATTAATAAGATCCTCCTTGGGAAATATGCCATCACAGGTAATCCTATGACCTAAGTAATCAATCTCATTGACCAAAAGTTTGCATTTATCCCACTCACTGTCATTCCTTTACTTTCCAAGATTTTTAACACTGTATCCAAAACAACGTTGTGTTGTTCACACGTTTCAGCAAAAATTAATATGTCGTCCTGAAAGGCCTGCACTCCTCTCAATCCCTGAAATAAACTCTCAATTAATTTTTGAAACACACTGGCCGCTGAGGCTAGGCCAAACGGCATTCTAAAGAATCTGTACAGACCAAATGGAGTGATAAAGGCATTGAGATCTTTAAAGGTTTCATCAAGGAGCACCTGGTGGTAGGCGGACTTAAGGTCAATTATAGAAAATGCTCCATTACCCGCTGCCAATAGCTCCTGTATTTTGGGCAAAGGGTAAGTATCCACCACAATATTTTTGTTCAAAGATCTTATGTCCACACATAACCTCAAATCTGGATTTTTCTTAAGACCAATAACTATGTCAGAAACCCACTCAATGATGCCTTCAGAACACAAAGCATCCAAATGAGATTTTAATTTCTGACGCACACCCAGAGGAACCATACGCACCTTGTGCTGGATAGGCACAGCCCCTTTCTTTAAGTTTGATTTTGTGTGTGAAACCCTTAACCTATCCAACTTTATTCTGAAAAACAGTTTGATGCTTAGCTACTATGGCAGAAGACTTATTGATAGTCACACTTTTGATTTCAACTTCCCCAAGTCATACCATCCCACTATGTTTTTGCCACCAATTACGACATAAATCTTGGTAACAACTTGGCATTGTTTAAACTCCAACGTGTATTCAAAAAATCCCATCCTCGTCGCCATTGTAAAGAAGCGATGGAGTCAGCAGTAAATATAAAAGAGATATTTATTAAGTGCCATAATAGGACCCACTGGTGCAGGAGCTAAAGCGACCAGCTCTAGCAAACTCCAACCGCTTCTGCTCCAATTCAAATAAAGTCCTTACATCAGTGAATTCTTTGTTACATACAACAGTTCTAAGTGACATACAAGAGTTCTATATGGCAAACACAAATTCCATGACACAAGCAATTCCACATTCTAAG
Source organism: Triturus cristatus (assembly GCF_964204655.1). Lineage (NCBI taxonomy): Eukaryota > Metazoa > Chordata > Amphibia > Caudata > Salamandridae > Triturus > Triturus cristatus. Next base: position 92,193,838 of record NC_140592.1, read on the forward strand.
ACAAACATAAAAGAAAGAAGGATACGATTTCCACACTTTAGTTTTCTAACCTAGTGTTGGATCTTTTTATGTGGTGTTTTCACTGTTTTACTTTTTAATGTGTTGCACAACTACTTTACATATTGCTTCTAAGTTAAGCCTCTGACTGCTCTTTTCCAAGCTATCAGAGGTTTAAACACAGGTTAATTTAGGGGTTTGCTTGTGCTGTACCCTGACTAGGATTGTGGTTGCTGCTTTGCAAGGGCTCACACCCCAGTCAACCAGTAACCCAATTTCTAACACTGTCCAAAAGGTAAATTAAAAAAAACTGTACCGGCCATCCATGACCAACTCCCACCACTTTCCCTGCCTTCCTTTTTCCTCCTGCAGCTCTGCTTTCTACTTTTATTCAAAGCAGACAAGCACAGTTGTGCTGACAGGCTCTCAGAGAGCCCTGTCGGCCTGGCCTTGAAGGTCTTTATGACGTAGCACCGTGGGTAGCCAATTTTGTTATCAACTGTTGCTACATCATAACAGTGAGTTGTGAATTGGGTAACTGCATAAACGATAGAGGCTGTCTATGAGAGCCATACATAACAACTTAGTAGCATATAACATTTATGCCTCAACTCTCATGTAATATTTTCAAATATAGAGTTTACTGCAGTAGACCAGGTCCTAGAACTGGGAAGCCCCCAGAGTTTCAGACGTTGAGAGAAAGAAGGAAAAGGGGAAGCTGTGGGGTTTTTGTGGGGAAGCTATGGGATTTTTTAGTGAGTGTGGTAGAAAGCCAGACATGTTTCTTTTACATAGTTAGGGAGGTGGGCTAGGGAGATACTTTGAAAGGTGCCAGAAGACCTCAAACATTATGTGGATCACCATTTACTGCTTGTCCAGATAGTACACTAATACTTGGGCCTGGAGAGCCACACTAGGCCCGCCAAATCCTTTTTCAAGGTACTCCTTTTGAGCATTCCACTGTTATTTTATGCCTGATCCAATAAAAGTTGCCACTTTCACGTCAGAGAGCATCCATGGGTTTTCATGGAAATGTTAACAAGCTAACAGTGTGCATGAGCAGAAGAGGAAAAAAACACATTTCTGAGGCACTTTAGTATTTCATATTAGCATTTAAAAACGTAACTTGTTTCTTTATTTCAGGATTGCTTTCCTAGGTGAACATTTCTAAACTTATTCACTCTGGATTGTGAATATATTAAAAAAACAGACTGAGAAGAATAGGAAATAAAAATATATAGAAATGTATGCTTTTTTTATTTTATTTTTTTAACATACTTTATTGATGTAGAAATGTATGCTTTAAGTAAATTTTAAAACAGCACATACATTTGTTTTGTTTTGAAACTGATGGAGCGCGATCATGCTCTGAAATTGTAGGGGTGCATCATAATCATGGGTAGTCCACACCGGCATATATATTCATGTGTTGTACTAACATTTTGGTTATTAGAAAATGTGATGTAATAATTATGTGCAGGTGAATCGATAGAAATTGGTTGTGTCATGTGGAAGAACGAAATGGCACCTATGTTCTGAAAAGTAACCTTTTAATATATTGTATTTGCTTAACGAAAAGTTCATGTGTAATGTAATGCATTTGATTTAAACGTGCATCATGTTAGAAGTTTGATGTGTAGATGACAAAGTGTGTTTAACGTGTAATAACTGTAGAAGCTTGCAAGGCAAAGCATTATTAATCTGTGTGTATAATTTGATGTTAAAGGCCTAAATTAAATGTCCACGTTATGCCATTGAGGACCTGTTCATTTATTTCTTATGTTGGCCGATTTGTGTAGGCCTGAAAATGTATTTTTCCTGGTAGGCTCTCGCGTTTGGAGGTATTTAGTTAGCAAATTTCATGTGTGTGCAAGTTTTTCTGTGCTTATGTTTCAGTTGCAGGTGGAAGAAGCCGCCTTTGTTAGTTAGAACTAATGCCTTTTGTTTTAGGAGTTAGGCCTGGAGGAGTAATGTAACACTGTATGTGGAATGCCGATAATTGGGAGCCGATGTTCTTTCTCACTGAGAAGGACTGGGAATCAAGGTCAACAACCTGCTCACGGGAAGAAGCGAGGAAGACGATGGGAATTTACATAGGAGAATGTCCGTTAATATGAGGTTATCTGTGGGCGTGTTTTACACTTGTGCATTTTGAACTAGGGACAGTGCCCTGGGGGCTGAGGCAGGAGAAGGGGTCTAGGAGGAGAAGAAAGAGCATCTTAGAACAAGCTCTGTACCTTAGCTACTTGACCCATACAAGGTGAATGTACTTCTTAGGAAGTCTCCACAAGCGGACACCTTTATTTATCTTGCCTGGGAAATGCTAAGTAGGGATGTCACTTTAATGATAGAGTAGGAATAGTCTAATGATTTTTATTTTTCCCACTACTGATGAAGGCGGACTTGGATGTTAGGGCGGTCCTTGTCTGTGTCATCTTTTTAGAAATGTTCATTCTTTTCATGATCCTCCGGATGAGATTCATGCATAGATTTGGATTTGTATTAGTTCCCATGTACTTTTATAACCTCGTCCTGAGGTGCTTGTACATTCAGTTGTTTTTGGCTTTGTAATAAACCCACTAAATTTATTCCTGGAGTCTGTGGTTTTTGGAGTTTGATTTGATGGGAAGGTTTGTCTCACAGGACTTGAATTGTTTCTCCCCTTTACACTTCTCAGCAGGTAATAAAAGATTCATCGACCAAGGGTTCCTGATTAAATTCTGATAGGGGAACCCAGCCTTATCAGTTGGTAGCGAGAGGACGGTTACCTCTATAGTAAGGGGAGAGGATAGGGAAAGGTTAGTTACATAACCCCATTGCCCAAGAGATGGTCGTTCAGAGGATCGAGAGAAGAGGACAACGGCAGGGCGCTTGATAGAGACTGATGGAGAGTGACGGTGCGGCGTGAACAGCAGTTCGTGGTGGAGAGAGTATGAATAGGGATGTATGTCTGTTAGATTGCGGGAATGAGTTGATTGTGTGATGTCTTGCGGAGTTGGGATGAGAGTCGAGTGAATATGGAGTTGGACTGTGAGCGCACGCAGTCCATGAGATGATAGGCTCGATGAGTAGCCTAAGAATCCCGGGATAGAATGTGGTGTAGAAGACACCCAGAGTGTAATTGTCGACCATTGATTGGGGGAGTCGTGAGGCGTCATCGACAACGCCACCTGAGATCGGGAGCGAGAGAGTGAGTGTCTGAGTGATCAACGCTGGTTGTAGGTTACTGTGCATGTATAATTGAGTGACTGGATCCTATCAATGATTTTGTGACCGTCCGGTCGTTCATGGACAGATGGTCGATCAGGTGACTGTCCGGTCGTTTCACAGTCAGACGATTACCTGCTGTTTTGAGTGAGACGTGTGAGAGTGTTCGTGGGACATTGTCAAGGAGGGGGACTGCTGTGCGAGGAGCAGAAGTGATGTTGAAGTGTGCTGCACTGTGATAGGTCGTTGGTGTAAAGCTGTGCTGGTATTGGTTGGTTACCATCAGGAAGTAAAACGAAAACATTTGGTGGGTAAAAGAGTTGATTTCATCATGAAATGTTTTAAAGTATTGCAAGATCTTTGTAGAGGAGACAGAAAAGTGGTAACGAGGATACCCCGGCTCATTATATGGCTACAAATATAGGGCTCCATACTATACTTTGGCTCCAAAATTGGCAAAAGATTACTGAAAGGGAGGGAGATTTGGCTTTTCCATGTTATGGGTCATTTAGGATTGATGTTTTGTATCAATTGAGAGCAGTGATGAATGCGTTGCCACCTCTACCCAGACCAACACAGTTTGAGGCGCTAGATGCATGGTTAAGAGCAGCATATGCGAGAAGAAGAGAGCGAAGTCAGAAGAATGAAGAGGTTGATGAAGGCACTTCAAGATGCCCGATGGGATGCATTGGCAAAAAGATAGAGGGTAAATACCATTGAGGGAGATAGACCTTTCCCTTTGCTGGTGAAAGTGGGGAATGCTCAACAGAGGAAAGAGGAGGCAGATGATAGTGATGAAGACGACAGCTTGTTGGAGGGGTTATTAGCAGAATGTCAACCCCCATATAACCCAAGCTCAGAGGAATGAAGAAGAGCACTTACAGAGGAAACTGAAGAGCTGCAGATGAGCTCTAGTGCAACAGTAAGAGGAAGGGTTTTGGCAGAAACGGAGGGAATAGGGACACAGTCACCGAGGAGTGCAGAAGAAATTGAAGTTAACGGTGTCACGAGATTACCGGAAGCTCTTACAGTACCGGTCACCATTGGCCTATAGTGTCAGTGTACAACCCAGACCGGGTGGGAAATGGGAGTTCAATAAGACCAACAGTAAGAGAAAGCACTGGTTCGGGGGGGGGGGGGGATTTACAGTGAGTGGAACAAGTCACCTTTCGACACCCATAGAATCAAGCACGCCTTTGCCAGCAACTGCGGATTCTTCCAGAGGGTGTGAAGAGCCAAGAACAGTGAGATCAGGGGCATTGGCTGATTCACATTCTGATCTGAGAATGTGGGAACCCCCTGAGAGAGGTCCTAGTGTTAGAAAGACGAGAATAATCACTACTCAAGGAATTCCGGAGGCACAATCTGTCTCACGGAACAGTATAGAAGAGAACCAAAGGGGAGAGCAGAGTAGTGAAAGTGGAGAGTCAATCAGTGCCTCGAGTCGAGGGACAATTAAAGCTTATATAAGGGCCAAGTTACAGGATGTGATAAGGTTAAAAGCGGAAGTAGATGAGATAGTCAGTCGAAACTTGCCTCTAGAAAGGGTGGAACTTTATGAAACAGATGATTTGTTGTTTGTGGTGAAAGATGTGACCCGAAAAGCAAGAAAAGAACATGAGAAATTTACAGAATTGGCACAGAGATATGATGTAGATTTGTCCAGAACGAAAATGCTACAGGGAAACCACAGATTAAACTATTGTGATCAAGAATTGGAGGAGAAAAGGGTCATTGGGTTGAAAACGCATATTCGAGAATTGATCATAGGGATGCGCGCATGGAGTATGCTTGACAAATGGGAAGAAAGATGGTCTAAAAGAAGAGTGTTAAAAAGGACATAGGAGAAACACCGCCTCTGGGGGGGGGGGCAATCAGAAAAAAGCATATCGGGTGCATGTGCAAGAAGCAATTTTTAAGCGGCAACATCATGCAGACCGGGAGAGGCACACTTATGTAAATGGGCAACTTCCTCTAATCCAGACAACCCTTATGGTGATTTTAGTGTTCTTAGACAAACTTAGAGCTCTCTAAGTGGTAGCTGTGGAGAGCAGCCTTCTGGCTTAATCCAGAATGAGTGTAAAGCAGCTTATTTGACCAGTAGGTAATCCTATGGTATAGATTAAGTGAAAAAGAATCACACAGTATAGTTATATAAATAGGCCTTTTATTACAACATTTTATTGCAAACACTCACTAACACATTGCAATATCTTCTACCCAGAATTATAATCACAATACCATCAATACTGTAGAACTGTAAGTAGCACAAATACACAGTGGTCTCCAGGGGGAAACTAAACCATATACTAAAATAGTGGTATGGGAACCATGACTTGAGATGAGACAGGACCCAGATGACGTAGAAAAGCAGGGGACCCAAGGAACCACCCAAAATGAGTATCTAGGAACCCCACGGAGGTCGTGTGCAGTGTGGGAACATGACTGCGTGCTCAATGTTAGTCAATAGGGAAGTCACAGTTGCACGTTTAAAGAAGAAGGACCCTTACAAGCTGACCCAAAGACACCCTGTGGAAGATGATAGGTTGTCACCTCACCAATGGATACCCCAGGAACCATGATACCTACACCAGGTAAGCCGAGTGCATAGGTGTCAAGTGACGTCAGAAACCGCTGTAGACCACAAATGGAGGACTCCAGGACAGAGGCCGCTGGAGAGGAAGGCAAAGGAATCTGGTGGAACGCAAAGGTGGATTCAAGATGTGAAGAACCTACAAGCAGATGGGACACAGTATATGCCACTCAGGAGTGACCAGGAGGCATAGGAGACGATTGCCCACCGGTTTCACGATGCAGGATGGTTCACAGTGCCCTTGAAGATGGCGCTGTGTGAACCAGGTGACACTATGGAAGACCAGGGGCTGTTCACGAGCTGCCCCACATCAGATGTCGAGAGCCAGGGGGTCAGTGTCTGGCAGGGGCACCAACACGTCTCGGTAACAGCCACACACGCAATAATCAAAGAAGGTGCAGTGTCGGGACCAACAAGTTCCAGGTGACCCACCACATCTAGGTCGGTCAGAACAGGCCCCAAGCAAACAGGGGAGCTCACTTGAATGAAAGGAGACCCTCGACAGGACCTGAAGATCTCTGGAGATGAGAGTCGTCCAGCCTTAGCAAAGGTCAGCTGATGCGGTGCACAGGGGCTGGGTTCCAGCAGTGCCAACAAGAGATACTGGCGACAGATTTGGTCCGAAGACAGTGCAGGCCCCGGGGGAGTTGCAGAACCTCCACCTCCACCATAGGAGCCCAGGATCAGTAAACCGGTCAGCGATGTTGCGGTGCGTGCAGATGCAGGGGAGTGACTCCTTCACTCCAAGGGAGATTCCTTTGGATGTCTTTGATGTCCACAAGACCTGTGGGGGTCCTGTATGGAGTAAGGACACGGATGGTGCAAAGGACTTGCAGGACGATGAGACTTGCAGCAGATGGATTCTTCCTGGTTGGAGTCTTGGTTCTTTAAGCAAAGTTTGGTGCGGTCAGTCCGATGCGGTCAGAATGTCCAGATGGTTGAAGATAGTGCGGAGTTGGTTTCTGAATCGAATCCCACAATGAATCTATGGGCCCACCCTCAGGTAAGCCCTTAAGTACCCTGAGGAAATGGTTGGGATGATTCAGGGGTCCACCCCAGAGGGGGGGCTGGACAGTGGGGAGTATACACCCATGTCCTTTGTCCACTTTTGCGCCAGAGCGGGAGCCAATGGTTCCCTGAACTGGTTGGAGCTGGAGTATGCAAGGAGGGCACCAAATGTACCCTTCAAGCAGTCTCAGTGGCGTTGGCAAGTGCCGCCACCCTGTCCCAAAACACTAAATAACACTAGAAGTCCTCGGGTCTGAGCCATGGACAACCAGTTGTCCCAATAAGATAAAAATAGTGGGAAAAAAGTGCTGTGGAAATTCCTTTTAAGGACGGTTTCCCTCACATACCAAAGGTGTCATGCTTCATCATGGGGATACCTCCTCGCGTCACGAACCTAGTCGTGAGGTGGGCTACAACCCCCTTGCTGCCACACTACCTGATTTTGTTTTTAATCCTGGCACTAGGAAGCATCAATAAACTATGGTAGGCTTACCTTGTACCTAGTTTTAGATTTTCTCCACTGTTTAGTCAGCACTGCACCACCTCACTCACACAATCGCTTACATTGGGTCTTAGTAATACACCTTTCCTCACCAAAACATCCCTAAGCTCCTCCCTCGCAGCAAGGGGGTTGTAGCCCGAGTCACGAATAGGTTCGTGACGCGAGGAGGTATCCCCATGATGAAGCATGACACCTTTGGTGTACCCTTAAAAGTCCCTTGAACTGAACAGAAGATGGTTTATAACACTCCAAAAGGCAGCACTATCGCATGAAGCACTAGTCACCAAAATATTCTCCCACATCTCCTTTTTAGGTTACGCTTCCTGTCCTTTAGCGCCTGTTGATTTTTGGCTCTGACCTTTCTCATCCCATCTCAAATACAAGGATTTGTTTGTAGAACAACCATCAGCTCTTTGTGAGCCCTTGAACACTTCCTATCGAACCACTTGTGATGAGGTTTAGGTGGCACAGTCCCAGTCCTGTTAAGAACAGACTTGGCATGCCCACACAAAACATCAAATGCTGTCAAAATACTATCATCAGACGTTTCCTTACCCAGACAAATCTGAAATTCAGATTGGCAGGTAAAAAGTTTACCAATGAGGAAAATAGGAATGCTGAAACTAAAATATAGTCAATAGTGGACCCGGCCCCCATCCCCTTAACTGTAAGTATGGTAGCTTCAGAGTTGGCTTCTCCATTATTGAGCAGGTTAACATGATTGTAATCTAAGATCAAGTTTTGTATCCGAACCCCCTGCTCAGTATTCTTTAGGACTACTTGATCAATATTTGAACGCATATTACCAGTCTCATCATACAAGTAACAATACAAACATGAATGCAAATTAAAATCACCCATCACATAATAACTGAAATTGGGCTTGCACTGAAAACAAGCATTTGCAATGCAATCGGTCTCGCCTGTGGGACCTTATAAGTATAGAGCCATACAGTACATTTGTGCTTTAGCCTATGAAAGGTAACATAACATAACATCAAGGTAACATAACATCATATGAATGACATCAACATGAATCTGTAAAGCTTTCGCCACCCTGTGAGATATTTTGGCCATGTTACTGTTTACTGCTAACTGTACTCAACGGTATACTGTTAATCTACTCAATACTTATAATTGTATCGACCATGGAAGGATGAGAGGCTGAGTGGACCCGTCAAGATTTGCACATGAGGTGAGGACAAACCTTGCATATAGCTACATGCACACAACTATAATATTTATGTGTACAAACGTACAGACATCCACAAAAATAAAGTCACATATGTTGTAAACAATAATGGTAATAAAAAACGACTCACGTTTCGAGACGCTAAAACAACCCACATTTGCAAACCCAGAGGCCTGCTCTGCGATCCAGCACCCTCCCTTGCAGCTTGTTTTATAAGTGCTTGAAATCTAAATGGTTGCTTATTGATATATATCTCTCAGCCCTGGGTGCCTTATACCTGCCAAAATCAGTGACATTAAAGTATTAAGCTTGAAGGGTGCCTTTCACGCTGCCCGACTCAGATACCATGGACTTCCGGGGAGTATCACTTACTGCGAGAATGAGTGTGTACAGCGCTCCGCTGCCAAGTGGCTAGGCTCACGCTGTAGAAATACCACACCTACACATGACTGGAGAGCGTGGAAGGGAACACACAAACGCATGCATGATCCAAACATGTGGGTGCAATTTACTATAACTGAAGAAATGAATGTTTTAAATACATGCAAATAAACTAAATCAAGTAAAAAGGTGGTGCTAGGTGGACAATGGGGCTACAATATATTTTTCAGGCCTTCTATGTCCCCAGCGTCTAAGAACTGCTTGAGTTCGTCCATAAGGTGTCTAGTCTTTGGATTTTACAAATGTTTACACGTAAGTGCAGACAAATTAAGTAGGTCTTCGTTTAAAAGGTTCTGGATACCGTCAAATCTGTCTGCCTGGCCAACGATTGTGCACATATATAATACGGAAACGAAAATCGCTGCAGGTGCGCACCTGTCTTTATACAACGCTGACGTTTTTTGATGAGTGTATTTTATACTGTATGCTTGACTGGTTAATGGAATAAAACCCAACCGCCATAAATAGACGAGGAGTTGTAACTTCTTTTTTCACCAGACCCAAAATAAATGGGACGGGATATTTATACGGGGAACTGCCAGCGATTCTGGGCAAATCACTTAATCTCCCCGTGTTTACCGAAAAATGAACGTGTCCTTGTGTTATGTAACTGGTGCTTATGTAAAGCGCTCCAATACCTTCGGGACGAGTTCGCGCTATATATGGGGAGTAACTATAAAATATGGATAAATACAAATGAAGATGTAAAAAATATCTTGAACCCGGGAGCCCTGTAGACAGCCTCCCTTGGCACCTTGTAAAAGCTCGCAATTTGTCCATAAATATATATATAATACCTTTTTTTATTATGGCCTAATGGCTGCGGCCTAGTTTTATCAACCCAGCCCAGGTACATTTGGACGTAGTGCTTCAAAGGGGTAGGTACTATCAGCCAATATTGTCCTTCACACTGGTCGAAGCGCACCCCTTTTGCACTTCTGAAAGCTGCTAAGTGCTAACTCTTCGCCCTGTGTCGACCGACGGTGAACTTTCTGACGATAAATAGAAAAAGAAACTTTTGCAGTTGTAATGTCCTGCTTAAAGTTTTAGCGGGAAAAATTATGCCAATAAACGTCTTTGTTACTTTTTCAGGTTTTATCATCCACTTTTCTTTTCTTTCAGTCGTCAAGGTAATTAAAGTCGCATTTTTCACTGGAAAGACACCGAATTTGGATTAGGCGACGTTTTATACATTTGCCTGCCGGAAGTGTGCACCTGACATAATGAATTACATTTCCACCCCTCCCACCACACACCCTCCCTAAAGCCAACCCCCAGTACATTTCAACCTGCTCTTTTAGAGAAAAACATGCCAGTTCTGCAGTCTCAGAGGTCAACTTTGGACGGGGTCAACATCTGCACGCCCCCATCTTCCTGCCGTTTTACTCATTACAAACACTAGACATAGATAAGGCATCCAGGCTGTGCCCGAGGAGCCAGGGAAAGGCACCAACAGGCTCTCACACCTGAACATGTGACGCTGGGGTGGCTTCAAACGGGGCGAGCTCAAGTCAGGCAAACTTTCTTTAATCCCACTTTCTCCATTTGACCAAAGTGTCTCATCCTGCACAACTTAATCTCCTGAAACTTAATTCCCTCTGCATCGAAGAACGGGAGCGCTTAAAATCTCACTTTAAGCGCTATTTAAAATCCAGACGTTTGTTTCACAGTCGCGTGGGTGATTCTAATTGTCGGGGTCACACGTTGAGCAAACAGACAGCGAGTATTAGTAACCTGCGGGTAACTACTGATGTGGGAGACGGAATTTAACACCCAAGAGGAGGCAGGGGGAGGAGAGGGCAGATGCTGCGCACGGGCAGCTCATCCAACAAGTATGAACAGACCTTGACAGCAGCACAGTTTGGGAGAGGCGTGCAGGGCCGGACTGGTCATTCCGGGCACCGGGCAATCACCCGGTAGGCTGGATGGGGCGGGGACCGGATTTGTGACAGGGGGCCGGTTCTGTTTTGCTGGGGCCGATTTGGACCGACCGGGAGTCAGACCAAAACTTACATTCAGCACAACGCTGCCCGCCTGAGCATAACGATTCTCATTTTTTTTTTTTGAAAACGTATTTTTATTGCAGACTTAAGTGTGAGAACTCCATTATAACTCCCCATGCCCACAATGTGTCCCAAAGGCTCGCATCCTTGTAACACTTTACACAGCCATTCAGCCCACATCCCGGAGGCTGGGCGGCACAACATTACTGGCCCCTAAACATCATAACCAGACTGACCCCATCGAGCAGGTATATTTCCCATGGCAACAGCTGCTTTTTTCCCATCCTCCTCAGTCCCCGGTCGTCCGTCAATATACCAACATCACACCCCGAAAACTCCCCCCCCCCCCTCCCGCCCACCCAATACTGCTGGCGGGGGCCCCTATCATGAAATCTAGCTTACTATTGCTACTGCTTCCGGATATTCGCCTATAGCCTCCCGGCCCTGAGCATAACGATTCTCATGCTGGTGCTCCGTCCGTGTCCGCCGATTTCAATTTAATTTATTTAAGGCAGCAGGCAGGCTACTATGAATGATCAGGCCGCCGTCATTATAATTTATTGAAAACCACCTGACCATGATGACGTAGGTTAGGTAGAAGTGCGCAGCGCGCAGATGTCACCACCTCTGCGTCTGCGCGCTGCAGTTTTATAGTTAGTTCAGCCTTAGTTAGGGTGGGGTCTGCTGCCTGGTGGTGAATGATGCTCGTGCGCATTGGGGAGAAAAGTGCGCGTGACTTAGAGGCGAGGTCGAGGCAGGCATCTCAGAGGCCAGAGACAGGGACTGGTAAAGAGAGGCACGCACCCCATAATTTAATGCCTCCTGTCTGACTGCCGCCCGCAAGTGAGTCTGTCTGTTTACGACTTTAAAATTGCATGCAATCTTGTCCTGATCCTCCTGCTCCTGGTGATCGGATTCATGGGTGGTGGCACTGTGTCTGTGAGCGTCGCAACTGGGCCAGAATTAAAAGCAAAAGGGGCCTAAGGAAGGGGCACGGGCCTTGGCCCCGGCCAGGGCCGGACTGAGAACTGAAAGCAGCCCTGGCAAATTTTGCCAGACCAGCCCCCGCCCAGTTCGTAGCGAGCGAGCGCAGCAAACGAGCCCGACCGCTACTAGGGGGTTTAGGGGTGTTGTTCCCCCAAGAAAATTTTGGAAAAAGACAGACCAAAATGGTGAATTTTACAGCACATTTTTCATTACATATTCAATTGTATCAATTTTCAAAGCACAGTAGATAGTAGATGATGACCTTAAAGAGCACCAGGTTACCAACCCAGTCATATGTACCCATAGACATTCTTTACAAGTTCATGTTAGCAAGGCCAGTCTAGTTTTGTTTTTCAATTAGAATTCTGGGACTACAAGTCCCAGAATTTTAAGAAAAAAGTGCGACTAGTCTATTTAGTCATGCACTGACCTGTGAATCTTACTTGGTAGCAATTAACCTGATGCATAATAGCAGGAAGGAGTGAGAGATGGAATGCATAAAATTTACAAAATCGGATTGAGAACGTCATATTAGGATCCACCTAGCTACAACAGATGAGTGATAAACGACTTGGTCACGATAACAATAGTCCTGGTATATCTCTGTATAATCCCCCAGGTTAGGCGAGCACCCAGCAGGCATGTCCTGTGTACATGCCAGCCATGGCAAATAATCTTGATCTCAAGGAGTGCACCAGTGACAGACAGCCAGAGGAGATTTGTCTAGGCTCCATGCAGGAGAAAGAAGAAAGTACAGCATAGACATGAACTTGATATAAGAAGGTAGATTCATCTAGCATCAACAGAGTAGCAATCCAACGCAAAAAAGGTTTGAAGGGGTTATAGGCAGCCAGCATATATACACTCTGCATCCACCCGAGAATGACAGAGGGACAGCTTAATGCTTGCACCAGATACAGGTTGTCATTGTAAATTTAATGCATTACTAATATGACCCTCCTTTTCCCAAGTGTCAAACAATATAATACACTCTGTGTTAAGGTATCCCTTTTCAGATGGGTTATATGTGCAGTAAGTACTCAATTGCAGCCTGTAGTCTGATATATATATATTCATTATGGTGAAGGTAGCTTTATTCACAAAAAAAGCTCATATTTCTTGGGAAAACACATCTACAACACTGTCTTTACCAAGCAAAGCCTTTACAGTGAAGCCTTTACTACACATGCTTTTATCATGCATAAGCCTTTACCACACATGATAATTATAAGTAAATTAAGTAAGTTTATTAGGGGGTAAGGATAGCTTTCGTGGTGGGTAGTGGTAAATGGGGTTAAGGGTAATTTTAGGGTTTAGAAGTGGGTAGTGCTAAAGGGATGTGAGCAGTTTGTGTGTTGCAGTCTTAGTTTGCTTCTATCAAATGAATGAGACAAACAAAGAATAGCAATGATTTGTGAGTTTAAAGTGTAGGATTGGAAGCGATGTCTGGTTACAAGGAGTGAAGTTGTCACCATACACAGATGATCGCTTCTGATTTCTTCATATTTCCGTGGGAGAAAGCTTCCTAAACGGAATGGGGCCTAGAGAGAGCTTCTGGAATTGGAACTCAAATCTTCAACTGTCAGGGTTACAATCCTCGTGTCCTTTGCACAGGAGTTCAAGGACACAATATTACGTGGAAATGTTAAAACCACATTTTTAACATCTCAGACTACTGAGTAAAAGGAGCAAGGGTAGGTTAACACAACAGAAATCTACACATAAACCATGGACTAGCGCAGAAGAACTCCTATCCTATGAGATTCAAGATGCCATTGAAATCATCACCACAAGCACCAGGCCTGCACCTGGCTCACAGGTCAGCCTACATCACCTTTAGGGTGTTTGCCTCTTTCACAAGAGTTGGTTGCCACTTACTGCAGGAGATCAAACCCTATGCCCCTAAGTAGGAGATACACTCCTTCTTCGAGACTCGAACAATCACCCCAAACATACAATTACCTACGAATGGCAACCACTGATACTCCATTATTGATCTGTGCATTTCCACCAATGAAAGTCCAAAGGAGCGGATTAAAATTGGCCTGTTCTACTTATCACTGTGTGTCAATCCTTTCATTGATAAACTCCAATTTTCATTTTGGAATTTAAATTGTGAGTGTGGTGTCCCAGAGCACCTAAGTTCTGCATATGTCTACTTTGATTATAGCTTTCAATGGAATGATCAAGGGTGTAATGCAGGCCCCTGTATTCATCACTAATCCAATTAATTTCTGTGAGATATGAAAGGGTCAGGGGTCCCTCATCACATTCTGCATGGGGGCCTCATCATTTTATGTTACACCACTGGGAATGATCTGTCTCCATTAGGGTCCAGGTGATCCTACAACACCAGTCTGCCGATCCCACTGCAGTCTTAAAAAGGTGCACTGTGTTCCCACATCACAAGACCTCCAATAGTTGAGGAAGAAGTTACAGTGTTTGCCTGTAATATGAATCTCGAAGAAAAAAAAAACTTTAATAGTCTCACTTCGGTATCTGCCAGTGTGCTACGGGTCCTAGTGCAATGAAGAAAATGGGCCACCTATTTAAACTGTGACATTTTGCAGTAATCAGGGTTCTGTGGCTCCTTCTTGCCCAGGACCCGGTGCCTATGCACCAGCTGCACTCTGGTATCTCTTGTCTTCTGCTTACCAGGGTACCTGTCCTATCACTCCTCACACCAACATCTCTAACACTCTCCCAAAATATTCAATCTCTGTAAAACAGATCAAAGCCTCACAGTCTATATCCTGCAGCTCAAAATTCAAACATTTAGAGGTGTTACATCCGACACATAGGTTATGTGTATTGCCTGTTTTACGCAGGCCTCACTGGCAGAACAATTTATAAAATCACCCAAGGCCGATATTGTTTCCCAATTCACACTTAAAACAGCAAAAAAATAAGAAAATGCACTTCTAAATGTGTTCACAGTTGCACATTTATATGCGAATGTTAATTGAAGTTAACAAAATCAGAAAAGGAATGGTTTAAATGAAAACAAATATCTTTAACATTAAGTTTTATTGATGGGTCATGTTCGAGCCTTTGCAGAACCTAAACAATGTGAATAAGCAGTTTTTTTACTGTGGAAATGTGCAGCCTACCCAACTCACCCCCATGTAGCTACCCCCCCCCACACACTCACCAGTATGTACCTTCTTTGATCTCTAAAATCAAACGCCCCCAACACGATCGGATCAGGCACAACAGGATGGCGTTCCAGACAGTAGTAAAACATATTTCTGCAGCTGACATAGAGCATATGGAAATCTAAATTACCCCATCCGTGCCCCGAAGAGAGGTACAGATTTACTCCCCTCTCCATACCCCTAATGAACCTGCATTCGTAAGAGGAGACAAAGACCAGCTTTCTAAAAGGAGATGCCTGATTGGGTCTCCTTTGAGACCCAAAGCCTGGCCCAATCACGCAACTCCGGTAAGCAGGGAGTGGAAATCACTGCAAGGTTCAGCAATGACACAGGAGACGTTATCCGGTGTATTTTGCATTGGCATTCCTACCGTGACTTGGGACGGCCAAGGATCATGTTTGGGTGGGCCTGTCCCACAAGCTAGAACCGGGCCCGGTGAGCCGTGGAAATGTGAAATCAATGATGGGCGACAGCGCAAACTTAGCCATCACATTCACCCCTCGAGGTCCGGGACCGGGTCCGACTCCGAGGTCCTCCTCCTGGATTCCAGGTTGCATGCATGTCAGGCCTGATGCATCATGCATGTAGCATGTTTCAACCTCGGAGGGGTGATGGTTCATGGCTGGTTATTACATGGAGAATCGATCGGGTCGCTGCCGAGGTCCGGGATGGCCGTTGAGGTAATCAGAGGAGGGCAGACACAGTCTAGCCGCTGTGTAGAACTGGTAAACAGGCATGTAGTATGCAGGCATGCTGCTGCAGAGGTGCAAATGAGAATACGGTCTAAAATTCTCTGCATGCATTATGAGGCACCCAAATGGAAAAGTCGCCATGTACAGTACAGTTACTGAAGTCTGATAATGTTAGCATGCACACTGTAGCATGCTTGAATCGGCACATTTTGCTACAACTTTCTGCATGGGTTTGTTAGACAACACACTCTGCAGCAGCAATCCTACAAACGATGCCAAAGACGTACTAGAGTGTGGCCTAGAATAGAGCAAGGCTGAGCCTGAGGCCAGCCACCACCCTCGCTCAGGAACAATCAAAAGCCACTGCGCAGTGGAACCGGGCCGGGGCCAGGGCCCGTGCCCCTTCCTTAGGCCCCTTTTGCTTTTAATTCTGGCCCAGTTGCGACGCTCACAGACACAGTGCCACCACCCATGAATCTGATCACCAGGAGCAGGAGGATCAGGACAAGATTGCATGCAATTTTAAAGTCGTAAACAGACAGACTCACCTGCGGGCGGCAGTCAGACAGGAGGAATTAAATTATGGGGTGCGTGCCTCTCTTTACCAGTCCCTGTCTCTGGCCTCTGAGATGCCTGCCTCGACCAGAGACGTTTTAAGGCATGGGCAAAGTGGGCTTTGGCCCAGGGCCCCAGCCTTTCAGGGGGCCCCCTGATAGAGCCAGCTCTGTTCTGCAGAAAGTCTTAACCTTGTGATCTTGAATAATTCTTAAACAGTTTGTTATAAATACTGTTTTCCTTTTTTATTTTTAATGTGGGTGTTGTGTGAGAGTCTATTGTAAACATTTTGCAGAGAAATGTTGTTTTTATGTTAAATGCAACGCCCATAAAAAAGTTTCTTTTAGATCAAAACAGGCCCTCACATATGAGAAATAGGAGGGTGTCACAGAGATTATTTGCAGCAATATTACATGTCACAATCGTCAATATTAAATGTAAACACATTTAAAATTTGGATGAGTGTGCCTGTGCACTGTCAGTGACCTGGCCTAAGAGTGCACAAAAGAGCTGAAATTAGATCATAAATTCAAAGCTATTCTGAGCAGGGGCCCCCAAAATAAGTTTGGCCCAGGGCCCCCAAAATCCTTAAGATGTCCCTGGCCTCGACCTCGCCTCTAAGTCACGCACACTTTTCTCCCCAATGCGCACGAGCATCATTCACCACCAGGCAGCAGACCCCACCCTAACTAAGGCTGAACTAACTATAAAACTGCAGCGCGCAGACGCAGAGGTGGTGACATCTGCGCGCTGCGCACTTCTACCTAACCTACGTCATCATGGTCAGGTGG
This sequence comes from Triturus cristatus, assembly GCF_964204655.1. Lineage (NCBI taxonomy): Eukaryota > Metazoa > Chordata > Amphibia > Caudata > Salamandridae > Triturus > Triturus cristatus. Next base: position 92,210,961 of record NC_140592.1, read on the forward strand.
TTTTCAATAAATTATAATGACGGCGGCCTGATCATTCATAGTAGCCTGCCTGCTGCCTTAAATAAATTAAATTGAAATCGGCGGACACGGACGGAGCACCAGCATGAGAATCGTTATGCTCAGGCGGGCAGCGTTGTGCTGAATGTAAGTTTTGGTCTGACTCCCGGTCGGTCCAAATCGGCCCCAGCAAGACAGAACCGGCCCCCTGTCACAAATCCGGCCCCCGCCCCATCCAGCCTACCGGGGGATTGCCCGGTGGCCGGAATGACCAGTCCGGCCCTGGCCCCGGCCCGGTTCCACTGCGCAGTGGCTTTTGATTGTTCCTGAGCGAGGGTGGTGGCTGGCCTCAGGCTCAGCCTTGCTCTATTCTAGGCCACACTCTAGTACGTCTTTGGCATCGTTTGTAGGATTGCTGCTGCAGAGTGTGTTGTCTAACAAACCCATGCAGAAAGTTGTAGCAAAATGTGCAGATTCAAGCATGCTACAGTGTGCATGCTAACATTATCAGACTTCAGTAACTGTACTGTACATGGCGACTTTTCCATTTGGGTGCCTCATAACGCATGCAGAGAATTTTAGACCGTATTCTCATTTGCACCTCTGCAACAGCATGCCTGCATACTACATGCCTGTTTACCAGTTCTACACAGCGGCTAGACTGTGTCTGCCCTCCTCTGATTACCTCAACGGCCATCCCGGACCTCGGCAGCGACCCTATCGATTCTCCATGTAATAACCAGCCATGAACCATCACCCCTCCGAGGTTGAAACATGCTACATGCATGATGCATCAGGCCTGATATGCATGCAACCTGGAATCCAGGAGGAGGACCTCGGAGTCGGACCCGGTCCCGGACCTCGAGGGGTGAATGTGATGGCTAAGTTTGCGCTGTCACCTGTCATTGATTTCACATTCCCACGGCTCACCGGGCCCGGTTCTAGCTTGTGGGACAGGCCCACCCAAACATGATCCTTGGCCGTCCCAAGTCACGGTAGAAATGCCAATGCAAAATACATCTGTTAACGTCTCCTGTGTCATTGCTGAACCTTGCAGTGATTTCCACTCCCTGCTTACCGGAGTTGCGTGATTGGGCCAGGCTTTGGGTCTCAAAGGAGACCCAATCAGGCATCTCCTTTTAGAAAGCTGGTCTTTGTCTCCTCTTACGAATGCAGGTTCATTAGGGGTATGGAGAGGGGAGTAAATCTGTACCTCTCTTCGGGGCACGGATGGGGTAATTTAGATTTCCATATGCTCTATGTCATCCTGTTGTGCCTGATCCGATCGTGTTGGGGGCGTTTGATTTTAGAGATCAAAGAAGGTACATACTGGTGAGTGTGTGGGGGGGTAGCTACATGGGGGTGAGTTGGGTAGGCTGCACATTTCCACAGTAAAATAAACTGCTTATTCCCATTGTTTAGGTTCTGCAAAGGCTCGAACATGACCCATCAATAAAACTTAATGTTAAAGATATTTGTTTTCATTTAAACTATTCCTTTTCTGATTTTGTTAACTTCAATTAACATTCGCATATAAATGTGCAACTGTGAACACATTTAGAAGTGCATTTTCGAGGAGCCTAGCGCGCAACCAAGATGGCCGCATAGGCTTAAGGCTCTCGAGGGCCTCCGCAACCTCCCACATCTATCCTGACTAAATCCTGGTAAATTTGACGGGCTTTTGCTGATGCATTCGCGCTGAGGTGCCACCCGTTTTCCGAATTCTGATCGGACGCCGGGAACCCGAATGGTTGCCCTCCGAAGTTTGCGGCCTGCTGGTGCCTAGGTCCCGGTCTCGAGTTGGTGAGGTGCCCGGGTACGAAGTGAACAACAGCGGCATGCAGGGCTTGACCTGCCCCGTGCCCCGCACTTTCACTTTCGTTTTCAAGTCTGCTGTTTGAGATCGGCTGAGGGACCCTGGTGTTTCAGAGGAGCGCGGACAACGGAGTGTCTGGCCCGATCTTCGGACTATCCACGGACGTCCTGTCTGCGATCGCAGGGTCGGCTTAACTTAGCCAACGGGTCCCTGTCCCTGGCGCTGGCGGGTGCCAACCTTGGTGGCCTCCGGACGATGGCGGCGAGACTCGAAGGGGACAAGTCGAAATCTAAGTCAACCCGGAGGGGATCCTATGCTCAGGCCAACAACATGGACCGCTACGCGCAGCTAAAGGGATCCCCCGCTGGCCTGCATAAATCGCCTGAGCGGTCTAAAGAGCTGGCGGGCCCAGCGTCGGAATTTACCCTGCAGGACGTTATGGGCGCCATTGAGGAGATGAAGGCTGCTGTGGGTCAGCGATTTGATACCCTGGCACATAAGTTGGACGCGGTACTGATCGATGTGAATTTGGTCAGGGCAGACCTGTCCAAAACCAACGAGCGGGTCGACTCCTTGTCACAAGCGGCGTCGAGCCTAACTGTGGACGTGGCCGCCCTGCAGACGGAGGTCCGTCGGTTGCGGTTTGCCAGTGACCAGACTGATCGTCGACTTGAGGATTCGGAAAGCAGGGCTAGACGGAACAATGTCCGTATCATCGGAGTGCCGGAAAGATTGGAGGAATCTGCTGCTGATCTTTTTGTGGAGGATCTGGTGATCAACCGTCTCGCGCCCAAGGGATTGAGCAAGTTCTTTGCGGTGGAGCGGGCCCACAGGATTCCGGGTGGTGCGCCCAAAGTGGGTGCTCCCCCACGGCCTATAATCGCCCGACTTTTTAATTTTCGGGATAGAGATGCTATCCTTCAGGCGTCGCGGGTGGCTGGGCCGCTGAAGTTTGAGAACTCCAATGTTAGCTTTTATCCGGACTTCACGCAAGCGGTCCAGAAACAGCGGCTGGGATTTTTGGGTGTCAAGCGACGCCTGAGGGACATGGAGCTGAAATACGCGATGTTATTCCCGGCGAGGTTGCGGGTTGAGTTCCAGGGCCGCTCCCACTTTTTTGACCGACCGGAGGTGGTTGGTGACTGGTTGGATGCCCTACCGTGGGGACAGGATCGAGACGATCGGGCGGAGGAGAGCGGACGGGATGTGGTGGAGCAGGACTAGAACTTGGTTCCTGGCGATGGACTAGATTGACTATTCATTGCACCTTGGCTCAATTACACTCTAATCCGGCACATCATGCCCTTCAAATGTCTGGGGGTTGCGGGGAGCTTTTTGGGGTCCTTTCCTCCTTCTGGGGTTCTTTTGTGGTATATGTTAGGGCGACAGGCACACTGCAAGTTGGGGGGGCTGTTCGGGCTCAAGCAGGGGTGCAGGGAGGGGGGAGTTGTGGTTTTGGGTCTGTGGGGGAGGGGGGTTGTTGGGGATGGTTGTTGTTTTTTCGTTTCGCAGGGCAATGTGAAGTTGTTTGCTGATTTCTCCGGGTTGTGCTCTCCGGGATGTGGGTATCATGTGCGGGAGTGGGATGGGGGATAGGGGATTGCGAATCCTTTCGTGGAATGTGAATGGTCTGGGGGACAGGATCAAGCGCGGGGTGGTGTTACAGTTCTTGAAGCGGCTCTCGCCCGACATCGTTTTCCTGCAGGAGACACATTTGGTTGGGAACTCCTTCCAGGCCCTAAATAGGAGGGGCTATCGCCTTGCCGCTCACTCTGGTTTCACTTCTGGCTCTAGGGGAGTGGGCATTTTAGTTAGGACCTCCCTCCCATTGGCAGTGGACGAGGTGCTTCACGATGATAGTTATGTTATGTTAATTTATTTCTTCTATAGCGCACGGCTACTCCCAGGAGCGTCCCGGCGCTTTGCTGAAGAACATTGGCAGACAAAAACAAAACATAACGACTGCAAAAAAGAGACAGAAAAGAGACTCAGGTTATCTAGAAAAACTTAATTAGTGAAGAGCCACGTTTTAAGCTCCTTTCTAAAGGCAAGTTTAAGAGAGAGTGGTAATTCATTCCACTCCTTCGGGACTAGGTAGCGGAAGGATCGACCACCCATCCTTGCACGCTTAATGACCGGGACTGTCATTTTAGATAGCAAAGATGATCTCAGGGCCCTGCCCGGTACATATCGGGAAAGACGTTTCCTTATGTACTTGGGGCAAGAGCCTTGTAGAGCCTTAAAGGCAAAAGTCAGGCACTTAAAAATAATTCTTTTAGTGATCGGCAACCAGTGTAAGTCTCTCAAAAGGGCCGTGGCGCCGGCTCTTCTTGGGAGCCCGTAAATAGCACGGGCTGCTGAATTCTGGACCACTTGCAAACGGGTCAGAAGATATTTTGGTAGGCCCAAAAAAAGGGCGTTTGCGTAGTCCAGTCGCGATCCAATCAAAGCCTGAACAATAGTCTTCCTATGCTGAACAGACAAAAGAGGAAGGAACTTTCTCAGCATCCGTAAAATGCCGAAGCATTTACCTGAGAGGCACGAAATATGTGGCCCAAAAGACAGTTCACTGTCCACAATTACTCCCAAGTTTTTTGCCTTGAGTGACACACTGTCAGGTGGAAACAAATCTTGAGGCCACCAGGCTTTCCAGTCTGGTTCAGAGGTGCAACCAAAAAAGAGCAACTCCGACTTGTCGGGATTACACTTTAACCCATTACACCTAAACCACTCGAAGACCGCCCCCAAACAGTCCTTGATCTGTACGCCATCGAAAGTTCTGCCCCTGTCACAAGTGAACAGGAGCTGGGTATCATCGGCGTAGGATATGACCTGGGCGCCAAAAGATTCCGCGACTGCTGCCAGAGGAGCCATGAAGATATTAAATAGCGTGGGGCTAAGGATGGAACCCTGCGGTACCCCTACCTCTAATGGAGACATATCCACGGAGAAAAGAGGCGCCCAGATCGTTTGTCGGCGGCCGGCTAGAAAAGATTTAAGCCAACTCCACACCGTTCCCTGAATGCCGCACTCCCAGAGTCTTTTAAGGAGGCGATCATGAGGGACGGTGTCGAACGCCGCCGATAGATCTAACATTACCAACATAGCCTTTCCTCCAGAGTCGAGTACTTCCCTGATGGCATCCGTGACCTCTAAGAGGGCCGACTCTGTGCTGAAATTTGCACGGAACCCAGATTGCGTGTCGTGCAGCAGATCGTGCTCCTCAATGAAATTAGAAATCGCCCCCTGATAGGGGGCGATATGTGGCGCTGGTGGGGAGATGGGAGGGTAGAACCATTTCACTGGTGGCTGTGTATGTGCCCCCGGGGTTGCAGACGACTACATTTTCTGACTTGGGGCGTTTGGTCCTGGGGCTCCCTGGGGGGATTTTGGTGTTGGGTGGAGACTTTAATGCCGTGGTCTCTGGATTGGAGGACCGTCCCCCCCCCAGGGATCTCCCTAGGGCTCAGGCCTGGTTGGGGGAGTTTTTTGGACACTAAGGGACTGGTAGATTGCTGGAGAATGATGCACCCGGGACAAGCGCAGTATACCTTTCACTCGGGGGCCCATGGGAGTCTCTCGAGACTCGACTATATGCTCATGCCGGTGACCCAGGCAGGGATGATTGGGGAGGTGCGTCACGTAGCCAGAGGTATTTCTGACCATTCCCCTATATGGTTGCAATTGAGGGTTGACCCTGGCACAGAGGGAAGAGTGGCACCTATTGGCCCCTGGTATCTTCGTAACCCTAAGATCCGCGCGGAGTTGGTCAAGTCCACTGATCACTACTTCACTGATAATGTGGGGTCGGTGTCATCGGCCGTCTCACTATGGGAGGCATATAAAGTGGTGGTCAGGGGGCAGGCCTTGTCCCTTATCTCCCATACTAAGAGGTGCGAGAGAGCTGAGGTGGTTCGCCTGGAGGCTGAAATAGCTGAAATGGAGGAGGACTTGGAGTGTGGAGTTACTGATGAGAAATTGCATGTTCTCAGCCTCAAACAGTCAGATTATAGAGCGCTAGTCACGGAAGCTGCTAAAGGGATGTATAGAGAGCAGCAAGGGCGTCTGTATGACGTGGGGGATAAGGCCGGAAAGTTGATTGCTTGGTTGGATAAGAAGGAGAGAGCGAGCAGGGTGGTGCCCGTTGTGGAGAGAATGGATGGAGTGCGTGTGACTGACCCTGTGGAGATTGTTGACTGCTTCGCGGATCACTTCTGCGGGGTATAGTCTCCGGTTTCCGTGCGTTCGGAGGAGGATTCTCATCTGTTGCTTAGAGACATCGCACTGCCAACCTTATCGGAGGCGGATGCAACATTGATGGAGGCGAAGTTGTCGTCAGATGAGATTGCTTTGGCCATTCGCTCGATCGCGTCTGGTAAGGCGGTGGGTCCTAATGGTCTTCCCATTGAACTATATAAGTTACGTCCTGATAAGATAGCGCCGTATCTTCGTGACATGTTTTCGGCGGCACGTGCGGCGGGCTTCCTTCCCCCTGACCAACGCCTCGCCACCATAGTGGTGATACACAAAGATGGGAAGCCGCGAGACCGCTGCGCCTCCTATAGGCCCATTTCGCTGTTGAACGCAGAACCCAAAATTCTGGCTAAGGTGTTGGCTAACCGACTGGTTCGGGTCGCGGGCGACTTGATTCATCAGGATCAGTCCGGTTTTATACCCCATCGGAATACCGCCCTAAATTTGAGGCGGTTGCACGGTGTGCTGGCTAGAGCCGAGTTTATACGGGAGCCGGCCATCTTGGCATCTTTAGATGCTACTATGGCGTTCGACACTTTGGAGTGGCCATATATTTGGGCCGTTTTGGCGAAATTTGGATTCGGCCCTGAGTTTATTGGTTGGGTAAAATTGCTATACGCTGACCCACTGGCTTAGGTGGTGGTGAATGGTAGGGTGTCGGCTCCCTTCGCACTGGGGAGGGGTACGCGACAGGGATGTCCGCTATCACCCCTTCTCTTTGCGCTTTCTTTGGAGCCTCTCGCCGCCTGGTTGCGTTGGGAGCCGTCGTTGCGAGGCATTAGATGGACGCCGGAGTTCGAAGACCGTGTCTCCCTTTACACGGACGACATCCTTCTATATCTCACTTCCCCCCGACAGTCACTAATGGTATTGGTGGACGTGTTGACTTCCTTTGGCCGCAACTCCGGCCTGGTTATCAACTGGGCCAAATCGTGCGTCTACGTCCTCTCCGGGGACGCCCCCCTCCTGCCGCAAGACTGCCCTGTTCAGGTTGCTACCCTGGGGTTCAAATATTTGGGAATCTTTATCTCACTGGATCCCGCGGTCCGCTATGAGCGAAACCTTCTCCCTCCCCTCCAGCGACTGAAGGCCGACGTCGCAAGATGGTGACGACTTCCGCTTTCACCGCTTGGACAGGCGGCATTGTTTAAAATGATGTCGCTGCCTCGCTTTTTGTACGCTTTGCAAAATACTCTGGATGTCGTACCGGCCCGTTATTTCCGGGAGGTTGAGGGTCTTCAGCGTCAACTGTTTTGGGACGGGCGGCCGCGGATTGCTCTCGCCAAGTTAACGCTTCCTTGGTACGATGGGGGGGTTGCACTCCCTGATATCAAACGATACTATTGGGCGTCTCAGTTGCGGGCTGGGAACCACGGGATATATGGTCCTGCCTTAAACCCGGCGTTCGAGATGGATAAATTCCTGCTTCCGGGTGGGGATTATAATAAGGCGCTGTACTCGGTGACCCCGGACACGCGGCTGACGGGACCCACGCGGGTGGCGGTGCGTGTGTGGCACGCGGCGAATGCTGCGATGGGGTGGAGGGATCGCTTGACTCGGGCGACGCCGCTGTATGCCTCTGGGCGGTTGGGCTGTTTGTGGAGATCAAAAGGCTTTGAGAAATGGGACATGATTGGTATATGTAAGGTGGGTGATCTTTGGGTGAGGGGAGCTTTCAAAACGTTTGAAATGCTTAAAAAGGAATATAAATTGAACGATAGAGAGTACTTCCGATATGCTCAAGTCCACCATGCGCTGTGTTCGGTTTTTCCGGACGCTGCTGCCATCCCCGAGTATTCCCCACTGGAGGATAGAGTTTTGGATGGCTATGTGCCCGACAGCCCTATTTCTCTGATTTACAAGAAACTCATCAACGATCGCGCGGACTTGCTGCTCCGTCTGAGGGAGGCATGGACAGGCGATGGCTTAGAGCTGGATGATGAGGACTGGGTGTCGGCGGTGGCCTCCCCGAAGGAGGTGGCGATCACGGCCCGCCTCCGGTTTGTACAGCTGAAGATCCTCCATAGAGTGTATGTCACAGGGCCCGGTTTGCTGCGTATGGGTTATTCTATGGATGGATTGTGTAAGCGTGGATGTGGCCTGCCGGGCACGTTCCTTCATATATTGTGGGAATGTCCAGAGATTGTGCGATTCTGGAACGGTATCCATACCGTACTGGAGGGGGTCACGCACGTGGCCCTGTTGCCAGAGGCTAGGAGGTGTTTGTTGAATGTCCGGGAACCGAATGATTGCAATGCGGCACAGACACAGTGGGTGACCTTGGGGTATATGGTGGCTAAGCGTAACATTGCACAGCTATGGGGCTCCCCGAGGCCACCCACGGTTGATGTATGGAAGGAGAATATGGACCGGTGTATGTTTAGGGAAAAGACGGTGTATGTGGCGAGAGGTAAGCCAGGGAAATGGAGTAGGGTATGGGGTCCGTGGGATTTATATCGAGGCCGTATCTGCGCCCCGCCTTTGCCATTAGAGGTCGATATTGCTTTGACCCCCTAGCTGCGCATTCTGCGGGAGTGTGTGATGTGTGTTCCATGCTTTGTTTTCCCATTGCCCCCCTTCACCGCTTCTGGACCAGAATCGTTTTGGACACTGTATGTTGTTCCCCGTCCTGGGAAGAGCACGCTGCTATCTCGGACTCTCATTGCCTTGAGTGTGTTTTATGTTTAATAAAAAATGAAACCGTTGTCTTAAACCGCTCCTGGCCTATGGCCATGGTCTGTTATAGGTTCTTACGGACTGCCGGGTACTTTGCCGCTGGTTCATTTGAATGTATGGCGTTACACTGCGGGCCCTCGGGCTCTATAGCGGCCGGCCCTGGTGGTTGTAGGCCCTTGTATGTCTTTTATGGTGTGCTAACGGTTTCTAATAAAATAAAAATTTTAAAAAAGAAGTGCATTTTCTTATTTTTTTGCTGTTTTAAGTGTGAATTGGGAAACAATATCGGCCTTGGGTGATTTTATAAATTGGTCTGCCAGTGAGGCCTGCGTAAAACAGGCAATACACATAACCTATGTGTCGGATGTAACACCTCTAAATGTTTGAATTTTGAGCTGCAGGATATAGACTGTGAGGCTTTGATCTGTTTTACAGAGATTGAATATTTTGGGAGAGTGTTAGAGATGTTGGTGTGAGGAGTGATAGGACAGGTACCCTGGTAAGCAGAAGGCAAGAGATACCAGAGTGCAGCTGGTGCATAGGCACCGGGTCCTGGGCAAGAAGGAGCCACAGAACCCTGATTACTGCAAAATGTCACAGTTTAAATAGGTGGCCCATTTTCTTCATTGCACTAGGACCCGTAGCACACTGGCAGATACTGAAGTGAGACTATTAAAGTTTTTTTTTTCTTCGAGATTCATATTACAGGCAAACACTGTAACTTCTTCCTCAACTATTGGAGGTCTTGTGATGTGGGAACACAGTGCACCTTTTTAAGACTGCAGTGGGATCCACAGACTGGTGTTGTAGGATCACCTGGACCCTAATGGAGACAGATCATTCCCAGTGGTGTAACATAAAATGATGAGGCCCCCATGCAGAATGTGATGAGGGACCCCTGACCCTTTCATATCTCACAGAAATTAATTGGATTAGTGATGAATAGGGTCCCCTGAAGGGTCGGGGGCTCATCTGTACCACATGGGCTACAGGGGCCTGCATTACACCCTTGATCATTCCATTGAAAGCTATAATCAAAGTAGACATATGCAGAACTTAGGTGCTCTGGGACACCACACTCACAATTTAAATTCCAAAATGAAAATTGGAGTTTATCAATGAAAGGATTGACACACAGTGATAAGTAGAACAGGCCAATTTTAATCCGCTCCTTTGGACTTTCATTGGTGGAAATGCACAGATAAATAATGGAGTATCAGTGGTTGCCATTCGTAGGTAATTGTATGTTTGGGGTGATTGTTCGAGTCTCGAAGAAGGAGTGTATCTCCTACTTAGGGGCATAGGGTTTGATCTCCTCCAGTAAGTGGCAACCAACTCTTGTGAAAGAGGCAAACACCCTAAAGGTGATGTAGGCTGACCTGTGAGCCAGGTGCAGGCCTGGTGCTTGTGGTGATGATTTCAATGGCATCTTGAATCTCATAGGATAGGAGTTCTTCTGCGCTAGTCCATGGTTTATGTGTAGATTTCTGTTGTGTTAACCTACCCTTGCTCCTTTTACTCAGTAGTCTGAGATGTTAAAAATGTGGTTTTAACATTTCCACGTAATATTGTGTCCTTGAACTCCTGTGCAAAGGACACGAGGATTGTAACCCTGACAGTTGAAGATTTGAGTTCCAATTCCAGAAGCTCTCTCTAGGCCCCATTCCGTTTAGGAAGCTTTCTCCCACGGAAATATGAAGAAATCAGAAGCGATCATCTGTGTATGGTGACAACTTCACTCCTTGTAACCAGACATCGCTTCCAATCCTACACTTTAAACTCACAAATCATTGCTATTCTTTGTTTGTCTCATTCATTTGATAGAAGCAAACTAAGACTGCAACACACAAACTGCTCACATCCCTTTAGCACTACCCACTTCTAAACCCTAAAATTACCCTTAACCCCATTTACCACTACCCACCACGAAAGCTATCCTTACCCCCTAATAAACTTACTTAATTTACTTATAATTATCATGTGTGGTAAAGGCTTATGCATGATAAAGACAGTGTTGTAGATGTGTTTCCCCAAGAAATATGAGCTGTTTTTGTGATTAAAGCTACCTTCACCACAATGAATATATATATATCAGACTACAGGCTGCAATTGAGTACTTACTGCACATATAACCAATCTGAAAAGGGATACCTTAACACAGAGTGTATTATATTGTTTGACACTTGGGAAAAGGAGAGTCATATTAGTAATGCATTAAATTTACAATGACAACCTGTATCTGGTGCAAGCATTAAGCTGTAGCTCTGTCATTCTCGGGTGGATGCAAAATGTATATATGCTGGCTGCCTATAACCCCTTCAAACCTTTTTTGCGTTGGATTGCTACTCTGTTGATGCTAGATGAATCTACCTTCTTATATCAAGCTCATGTCTATGCTGTACTTTCTTCTTTCTCCTGCATGGAGCCTAGACAAATCTCCTCTGGCTGTCTGTCACTGGTGCACTCCTTGAGATCAAGATTATTTGCCATGGCTGGCATGTACACAGGACATGCCTGCTGGGTGCTCGCCTAATCTGGGGGATTATACAGAGATATACCAGGACTATTGTTATCGTGACCAAGTCGTTTATCACTCATCTGTTGTAGCTAGGTGGAGCCTAATATGACGTTCTCAATCCGATTTTGTAAATTTTATGCATTCCATCTCTCACTCCTTCCTGCTATTATGCATCAAGTTAATTGTTACCAAGTAAGATTCACAGGTCAGTGCGTGACTAAATAGACTAGCCGCACTTTTTTCTTAAAATTCTGGGACTTGTAGTCCCAGAATTCTAATTGAAAAACAAAACTAGACTGGCCTTGCTAACATGAACTTGTAAAGAATGTCTATGGGTACATATGACTGGGTTGGTAACCTGGTGCTCTTTAAGGTCATCATCTACTATCTACTGTGCTTTGAAAATTGATACAATTGAATATGTAATGAAAAATGTGCTGTAAAATTCACCATTTTGGTCTGTCTTTTTCCAAAATTTTCTTGGGGGAACAACACCCCTAAACCCCCTAGTAGCGGTCGGGTTCGTTTGCTGCGCTTGCTCGCTACGAACTGGGCGGGGGCTGGTCTGGCAAAATTTGCCAGGGCTGCTTTCAGTTCCCAGTCCGGCCCTGGAGGCGTGCCAGGCTCCGCTAATCAGTGCTCCCACTAAGAAGGGGGCGAACGCACAGAATAGAGTGTGAATGTGAGGGGGTGGGGACCTGGAGAGTCTAAGAAATCACCGATGGATAATCCAGATGCACATCCCGTAAAGGGAAACGGAAGACGAAGGAGGGGCCATCACACGTCACTGTCTCTGCCTCCCTTTGTCTAGCATGCGCGCGATGTAAGGCATTTCGTGCATGCGAGACAAAGAGTGCGTATTCACCCACCAATGACAAGGCAAACAAGCATTGAAAATGCAATAGGGTTCGTATTTACACGAGCCCTATTGCATTTTACACGGAAGTGCGGGCAAAAAGGAAGGCTCGTACGGGAGGGGGTGGGGGGGTGGTTGTGGTGTAAGAAGTTACAGACTGCGGGAGGGAATGGAGAGAGGCAGGGGAACAAAACTGTTTTTCTAGTAAAGGGGCTGATAGCCTCGTAAGGATAAAAATGACGAAATGGCCACCAGGAGGCAGGATTAGCAAGCGAAGCACCAATCGGAAATGCAAAAAGTATGATTCAAGCCAATCAAAAATAAGGCTGGAAAGTGGGCGGAGCTTCCCACACTATACTGTATACAGCATCTCTCAACGAGACAGCGCATGCGCTGCCTAGTCGAGACCTAAAAATGACTTAGAAACTTTCAAAGATCCCTGATAACATTGAGTGTCTCCCTGCCAGAAATTGAACTGTGAAAATTCGCAGTCAGGATCCTGAATTTATTGGAGAAGTCCAAAAGAATGGCAAGATTATAGGGTGACTTGGGGGATAATCACCTCCAATTTGCAATTTAAACCGAGCTTTATGAGGATTGCTTTTCCTCCTTTTGCTCTCCCATGCAGGGAGGAAATGGCTTTAGAAGTAAATGTGTCGTATCCATCTAAGTACACCCAGGAGACACGGCGCTTTTGCAGTCTCATATTAGGTGAGTTGCTTTGGAATGTGGACGTCTGGTTAATAGCATACACTAGAGTATGTACACATGCATGGGACTAGAATCTAAGTAGACATTTCATTATTTGCAGTGGCAATGTTAAAGCTATTTACCATACGTTGGATGAATACATGGTCACACACTGCATCGTTTGGTGCACTTGATACGTCATCATACCATGGATGCTTTTCCTACGATATTTGTGGCGTGGAGGTAATTTTGAAGTTTTAAGATTTAGTCTATGAAGGCATGGGGCAGGAGGTTGATGCCCATATAAGCTAGTGCTCACAGCAAATTCGACAGGTCACTCACTTCTGTCTATTCAAGATTCGCGATCTCTATTGTTCGGTTTCGGATTGAGCACGGGGGCTCTGTAGGGTGTTTTGGGGGTTTTTGTTCTTACTTGACCTTTACCTCTAGTTCACGTATAACTGACTCTTAAGGAACCAATGTATCTTCTTTTGCATGTACTTTTTCCATGATATAGTACCTCTTTTTGGGTATATTTGGCATGTTCATCTACAAAGTACATGGTCTGTTTCTCACTTTTGGATACTATTCACTTGTCTGACTCTTTTCATCCTCACCTCACAGGATTAAGGGCCAGCCTGGTCAACTGTATGTATTGACAAGAGTATGTATTGTATATTGATTATGATTATGATTTGTTTGTAGATTCCCCTAAAGAAGGGTGAGCTTGGCATCTGAAATGCACTGGGACTCATGTGATCCACGCCGAAAATGTTTGTTTGACAATTGAGTAATCATGAACTTTCTTTGAATTTATTTTTTGTGAATAAACAAAAAAGAAAGAAGCAAAGGAGTAACGTCGTCACGGATACTTATTGGTACCATTGGGATCAAGTTACTGGTTGCTCACACAGCAATATATGTATAAAGTTTTGAACTTATCTAGATTGAGCTCATTACATTGTGGGACACTCAGCTGAGTGCAAGGAGTAGTGCAAACTTTGTCTAAAACTTTGGGTCCTAGTTCTCTTCTTCACTTTTAGAACGTTGGCATTTTCTTGACCTAACCATTTGGTGCTTGCAGCCTGTGTCTTGGGTCTCATAAATGTGAGTAGAGTGACAATTGGACTTTGTGCATTCCTCCCAGACAGTGAGACAAAAGAGGGGGGGTTGTTGTCAGAATGGGACATTGTGACAGGTTGTGAGGTGAGCTGTTCCCCGCCCTACCTCCATTGCAAAGGAGCTGCCGCCAGCACACTCACAAAGAACATAACAATGGTCTTTTGTCACCCTGGGCCGCTTGGGCAGGGAAGGATGATAGTCCAGATCTGATGGGGAAGTCTAGAGGTTTGTCCCACTTCAAAGGCTGTCAACAGGAATGAATATTGGACCCTCAGACCAACTCTTCAGTACGCTCCTGGACCTGCAGAGAACACCCAGGAGACCTGCCTTGTATTTTCAGAGAACTGCCCTGCTACTTGAGGCCTGCTTTGTACCTCAGAGGACTGCCCTGCTTCTTGAGGACTGCCTTGCTGATTGAACCCAGGACTTCAGATAGACTCCAAGGGCTAGTTGATTGGCCTCCTGTTCTGAGGTGCAGGGACACAAAAAGCTAAACAACTTGAACCCTGCAACTGTACATTGCCTGGAATGAGTCCTGCCCTCCAAGTGGTGCCCACCCAGTCCTTGACCCTTGGAAGTTGTGCTAAAGGTGCCCAAACAGCTAAAATCCAAAATGTGAGACTTAGAAGAATTTCCCAAAAAATGTGGTCTGAGAACTGACAGGAGATCAGGACCTACCTGCTCCCTGATCTGCATGACTTTGTGGTAGCACCCACTACGTTCTTCTCTGCAGCAGCAAATCCTGTTCAGCAGCTACTCTTCGGAAGGGTATCCGGCTCGTGAAAACCTTGTCGGCTGCAGCTTACAGGAGATTTTCGACTTCCAAAAAAGTGACAAACTCCAAACGTAGAAATCTTCACCTCAACTTTGTCCAGGGGCTCCCTGAAGACGACATAGCCTCCTCAGTTGCTGCTGATTACCTTACCCAGCAGAACTTTACTTTATCAGGCATTCTTCAAAAATTGTTCTAAGTCTGAAGGTAAGCTGAGACTATGTATCCGAAAAACGCTCCATCAAGTCCAGCCTTAACTTTTGACTTTGACCCGGCTTTGTGCGGCTAGATGCCTGCGGTTGGCACTTTGTTCTTTTAGGCATTATTTGTCATTAAAATTAAAAAAATAATAACTCATGTTCTACTGATTGGGGATTAGTCATTTTGGTGTCAAATTATTTATTACATTTTACTCGGTGTGGGGCTTTTCTTGTGTTGTTTTCACTTTATTTCTGGCTTTGTGCTGTATAAATACCTTACACATAGCTTCTAAGTTAAGCCTGACTACTTTTGTGCCTAGCTACCAAAAGGTTAAGCGCAGGTTAATTTAGTGGCTTTTTGTGGTTCACCCTGACAGGGATTGAGGTTGTTGCTTGAGAAGGGTTCACACCCCCCTAAACCAAAAACTAAATTTCCTACACTGGGACTCAGCATCAGCACTCGTTTCTTAACACTAGCTGAGTTGTATGGCATTCCACCATATGGTGGCACTGTATCACTAGTTTTAAACAGGGAACTTTAGTAGCAAGTTTCACAACGCAATATATATATTTAAAAACATAGTGAAACAAGCATGGTCAGGCAATTCTTATAACTTTGGGTGGCCTCGAATATTCCAAATTGACACCTTTGTCAGAGTGTGGTTGCTAGCAGGTAGCGTCGGTATTTACATTTGCCTGCGTTGGCAGGGCTGCAGTGTCTTTCTGAGATTTATATTGGGCCCTGGTACTTAAAAAAAAAAAAAATTGTTATACAAATTACGCACTGCATATAAATGTATATAACATACTACAACATTCATAACAACTGGTAATTGTATTAGCGGGGTATAAAGTTTTGTTTTCTTCTTTTACAATAGGGACAATTGCATCGGTCTTTGTCAAAGAATGTCTATAAATCTATTATAACTTCCACCTCTGTTGCCTCTTGGACTACCAGGAAAAATAATTCTGCATTGTGCGCTGGGTGACCAAATCGCACATGCTAACCATCGTTTTCTTTTACAAACTGCCCCGCTTAAAAAAAAACACAGTGGGCCTGATGTACTAAAACATTATGCGGTCACAAACCCTGTGAATCGCTAAATCATAGGGTATGTGACAACTTAATGGCTTTTTTCCTATGCACTAAATCCATTTTGCAATTCTGTAATCACAAAATGGTTTTAGAAATGCATAGTGAATCGAATTTTGGAAGAGGTGTGTTTTGGTTGTCCGTCCAAATTTCGATTTGGAATGTAATGTGCCAATTGTTTGCAACCACAATTTTAGTCACAAACCATTGAAAAGTTACCCATTCCTCAAGGTAAGTTGGAACTCTTGCACAAAGAGGAAGAGGGTCTCTTCCCCTTTGCGAATGTTAAAAAAGTTTGTTGGGGAGTTGGCAGTAGCCAAGGTGACCAGTGCCAACTCTGAAACAAACCTTTCAGAAAAAAGAATTTGTTTTCCTTTTAAATGCAGTCCTTTTTCATTTAAGGAAATGGGGATGCATTTTAAAACAGTTTACTTTATTTAAATGTGATTATAGACATGTTGGTCTGCTGGCCCCAGGAGGCCATCATCCCTGTGACAGCTTTGAAACAGACTAAGTTGCAATTTGTGCCAATCTATCTCATTGATATTCATCATACGGTGGGACTGCGACCCGCTCCAAAAGGTGTTTTTGTGAACCGATCTAAGGTCAGTTCACAAAATCTCATGAGATTCGAAAAAATGTCTTCATGAAATTTGAGACCAGTTTTTGCAAATTCAAGTTTAGTACTTCTAGCTCAACATCCTTAGTAAACAAGTTGTGGGCAAGTCCTGGGGAGAGACATAACTTATCCCTTTTTGCTAACAGCTTAGACGGAACTTTGGAAAATGTGAGAAAAGCAGTCAATTTTCTAGTACACTGATAGTTTAATGAACTGATCAATGTCCAAATAGTTCAACAATCTCTACCTACTGTGAGCTTCCTTCCTTCTGAGATTTTTCTTCCTGTGTTTTTGGGGGACAGGCATCTTCTTGGTTCTGTTTTTCTGTGAGAAGGTGATATGAATCTAGGTTTTCCATGAACAGTGAGATTGCTCTGAATGTACTAATTTGAGATGTTGGAACATTGTGCAGTAGCAAGACTTGAATAGACATTTTCTGTCTGCAATTAATTGTGGCTTACTTACGTCCTCCTTCCACTTCCTGCGCAGCCAGAACACATGTTTCCGTTGTAGTCTCTTCCTGAACCTCCGCATGAGAAACAAGCTGCCTGAAATGAAAATAAGACATCAATATAGAAGCAAGTTTATGCTGCAGTGACTTAGGGTCTCATTTAGAGTTTGACGGTCATTACCTCAGCCACAGCAGCCCCTCTAAAGCCACTGAGGGATCTATTCATGACTTTTGTGGCACAGGGCAGCGCAGCAAGTCCCCTTGCAGCACTGCGTCACTGGGAAAGGACAGGAATGCATTGGGGCCGATTCACAGAACTAACTTAAGACAAAATCCTAAACTTACTACTTTTGGTATTCACAGAAGTTAGGATTTTGTCTTAAGTTTGTCTTAAGACAGACTTAAGACAGACTTAAGACAGACTTCTTAGTCGCCCTGGCCGCTGCACCACACCTCATGTAAATCTGGGAATGCGCCAAAATCCATGGTAGTTGCATGGGAACACCCACACAGCAACCATGGCAACACCTCCCTGGCGCATAGTAATGCTACACAGCGATTTGCATTGCATTTCATTACTTGGGATTTAGGAAGCTACACAGGGCCATGCAAGGTGGCTGTTGTGAAGTGTCGTTATGGAACAGGACACTGGAGTTGGTAATTAAGAAGATTTATTGGAGAAAGGGAACCTGGCATCCGACACCCTCGACGGTCAAGCAGCAACTGCCTCCGATCGAGTGTCATCCACCTTACATTCTAAGAATACAGAACTACCATAATTCCAATGCGAGGTAAGAAAGAATATTAGAACATTGGAATGTGGAGCACTCCATTGTAGACAATGGAGTGCTCCATGCTTCTACGGGCCGGTAAAGGCCCGCAGAGCAACATTCCAATGTTTTACAAAAGCGTCTCGAAGCTCGAGGGGATTTAAATCCCCTCGAGCTTCGAGAAGCCTTTGTTTAATTTATTAGAACATTCTGCCCTCTAGTGGCAGAATGTTCTAATAGCCTTATAGCCCTTCGTAGCAGGGCTATACCGCTATTAAAGTCACGCTGCAGCGGGCCTTTAATAGCGGTATAGCCCGCTACGAAGGGCTATAAGGCTATATTAAAGACTTCACAGGTAGGTAAAACACATTTTAACAAACTTTACATCATAACAGTGGCCTTGCGTGGCTTCATAAATCTCATCTTACATTTGCATCGCTCTTGCACCATGTTGCTTGGTGCATGATGGACTCTGTGGTGAATGTATAAAAGTGGGTGCAGACGGCCAGGAGACCCAAATGAAAGGGGTGATTCATGGCTCCGCGCATGGTGGAGTGGCCCGCCTCAGCCCCCACATGTGTAGCAGGAAGCAGACCGGTGAGCAGAAGGAGGTGGGGGTTACTGTACCCTGATGTACTGGAGGCCTCCTCACTGGATTGACTGCCTCCGTGTCGTGCAGGCCAATGCTTGTAGAATACCACCAGGAACAGGAAGCGCTATTACCAAGGCCTTCACAGTAGTAAATATGATTAGGATGCGCAGGGGAGACAGCAGAGTGGACTACTGCTAACCTTGGGGTGTACCTGTGTCCTTTCTCCACCCTCTCCCCCACTGAAGGTGGGTGACACTGATTGCTGGAGCAGGATTTTCTGTTGAAAATCTATTGGGTTTTTAAGCTCTGGTTTGTCTATTTGTCATAATTAACATTAATAATCATTAATTATTAACTATTTGTTTTGTGTAAGTGTTTTTACTTATCAACATGTACGAATTAACAAGAGAGAATTACACGTGGGAACGCGTATGTGTTGCCTATTGACAATGTGCATGTTTATTAAATAAACGTTGCTGAGTGCTGTTTATTTTAAAGCACAAAACGCTTTTGAACTAATGCTTTTCTGTGTTGCAAAAGCAAGATAATTACATACACATAAGGGTATTAGTGGGGTTAACACTGTTTAATCATTATGCTGTGGTAAAGTTGTTTTTGTCTCTTTTAATTAAGATGGTCCATTTTGGCCTAATGAAAAATGGCTGCCGTTTGCAGCCTGGCCTCGAGTGAAAGATTTGTGATGAGAGGGCCTTGCTGAATATGGTCACGAGACATCTGACCACAGTCCTTGCCTGGTTAAAACTTTCCGTGAGGATAGCAGCAGTTCTGGGCGAGTTTCCAGATGTATCGGAACAGCCTTGGAGGACAAAGGAGCTATAAAGAAAGAACTCTGAGCTCATTGTGTCATCGCTGAGGAAATGTGGATGTTAAAAGTTACTTTTTATTTTTGGTTCCTGTTCTGTCTTTTTATTTTTGTGATTTTCCTGAGCGGAGATTTTCCAAATGTAGCGATGCTACATCCTTTCCTTCTCGCTTTGCTCAGAGGTTCAGCGGACGCGATGAATATTTTTTGTTGCTTTCTTTTGTTTAAAATACTATAAAAATTGTTAGCCTAGAGAGGGCTTTTGCCACTTTGCCATTTTCTTCCCAAACCTGCGTTGGTGAGGATTGATGCTGTGAGGACGGTGACTTGGGAGATTTCTACTGAGAGACTTGTCCTGATGACCCATTCTGACATTTAGCTAGAATAGGTAATTATGAGAAAATGATTTATTCTGATTAATTTCTTTTGACTAATTTTAGATAAAGAATCATAATTTTAAATACGGTGTTGGTGATTATTTCTTGTCAATTATTGAGTACACTATTTGATTATTGTTTTTTTTTTTTTTTTTTTTTTTTTGAAAAAGTTTTTATTGAACAGTAATTCGGTTACAAGTATGGGCCTACAACCACCCGGGCCGGCCGCTAGGTACATAAGGAAATATACACATATCAAGGCTACAGTCAGTTCCCAGGGCACTGCCCCGCAGTGGCTCAAGATAGTTCTCGAAGAACAGCAAGCGTCAGTCCAACAATAACAGAAACAAAATGAAAAACAATAAAAACAAAAGGCGAGTTATGAGGGATACCAGTGCGGCTCAGGCGCCCCCCGGGAGACTCCAGTCAGAACAGTTGAGCAATCCGCTAAAGAGAGGAGTACCGGGAGGCCGGGGACGGAGGGGGGGGGGGGAAGGGGGTCAAGGGAGATGTAAGTCCATATGTAATTGTTACAAAAAGCGCCAGGAGCCGCCAAGGGTCAGGGGGACATGGCGATATCAGTGTCTACCAGGGGGGGCGTACAGATGCCTCCGCGATACGCATTCCATTGACCCCAAATTCTACCCCATGCCCCCGGCTTGCCACGGGCCACATACACTGTCTTCTCCCGAAACATACACCAGTCCATATTCTCCTTCCATACTGACACGGTGGGCGGCCGTTGAGCGCCCCAAAGTTGCGCTATATCCCTCTTGGCAATCATGTTCCCTAGGGCCGCCCACCGAGTCTGTGCCGCGTTGTAGTCATTGGGCTCCCACACATTCAGGACACAGCGACGCACCTCCGGCAGCAGCACAACCCCGGTGACCTGTCCCATAACCGCGTGGACCCGGCGCCAGTAGTCCGCCACCTCGCGGCACTCCCAAAGGATATGAAGAAAGGTGGCGCTGAGCCCACAGCCTCGCTTACAGAGCCCGTCGTCGGAAAATCCCATCGTGACCAAGCGCGGACCCGTCACATACACCCGGTGGAGAATCTTGAGCTGTACCAACCGGAGACGAGCCGGAATGGCAACCTCCTTGGGGGACGACAGTGCAGACTGCCAGTCTTCGTCGTCCAATTCGACCCCATCCCCAGTCCAAGCCTCCCGAAGGCGCACCAGGAGATCCGCCCGGTGATTAATCAATTTTTTATAAATTAAAGAAATAGTACTATCAGGGACATGTCCGTCAAGTATGCGGTCCTCGAGGGGCGAGGAGACAGGTATCTTGGTCCCCTCCCCGAAGACCGAGAGCAGGGCGTGTCGAACCTGGGCGTAGCGGAAGAACTCCCTGTCGGTCAGCTCGTATTCGGCCTGGAGCACCGCGAAAGTCTTGACCGCGCCCTTGTGCCACAGGTCTCCCACTTTGCTGATACCAATCGTGTCCCACTGGTCAAACCCCTTGGTGGTCCACAAGCTGCCCAGGCGGTCGGAGGCAAACAAGGGAGTAGCACATGTCATTCGCTCACTCCAGCCCATGGCCGCAGTGGCAGCCCTCCAGGTCCGCACAGCAATCTTAGTAGGACCCGTAAGGGTCCGGTCAGCCAGGTGGGAATAAAGTGCCCTGTTGTAGTTCCCGCCGGGAAGCAGGAACTTGTCCATCTCATACGCCGGATTCACGCCGGGCGCATACGTGGCGTGGTTAATGGCAGATAGCTGCGAGGCCCAATAGTACCTGCGAATGTCAGGAAGCGCGATGCCCCCGTCATACCAGGGGAGAGTGAGCTTGGCAAGAGCAATACGCGCCCGGCCGTTCCACACCAGTCTCCTCTGCAGGCTCTCCACCTCCCGAAAGTAGGCCACTGGGATAACGTCGAAGGAGTTCTGGAGTGCATAGAGAAACCTGGGAAGGGACATCATTTTAAACAGCGCGGCCCGACCCAGCGGGGACAGGGGCAGCCTGCACCACCGGGCCGTGTCCTCACGCAGTCGCCGAAGTGGACGCAGGAGATTCTGCTCATAGCGAGCCACCGGGTCCAGCGAAACGTATATCCCCAGGTACTTAAAGCCGCTCAGAGATATTTGAATCGGGAGCCGAGGCGGCAGGAGAGGAGGACCACCAGAGATGGGATAAACGCAGGATTTAGACCAATTGATCGTGAGACCCGAATTGTTCCCAAAGGAGGTCAGAACGTCAAAGAGGACGTTGAGTGACTGCCGCGGTGAGGTGAGATACAGGAGAATGTCGTCCGCATACAGCGAGACCCGATCTTCGAAGCCCGGGCCCCACCGGATCCCTCTAAGCGAGGGCTCCCAACGGAGCCAGGCAGCGAGTGGCTCCAGGGCGAGAGCAAAAAGCAACGGGGACAACGGGCACCCCTGCCTCGTGCCCCTGCCGAGGGCAAAGGGCCGAGAGACCCGCCCATTCACCACCACTTGAGCCATGGGTCCCGTGTAAAGGAGCCTCACCCAGCCAATAAATCCCTCTCCAAAGCCGAATTTACCCAAGACGGCCCAGAGGAACGGCCACTCAATAGTGTCAAATGCCATCGTGGCATCCAAAGAAACCAGCACGGCCGGTTCGGTGAGGAACTCCGCCCTGGCGAGGACCCCGTGCAGACGACGCAAGTTAAGAGCGGTGTTGCGGTGCGGGATAAAGCCGCATTGGTCCGGATGAATAAGGTCGCACACGACACTCAACATTCGATAGGCCAGGACTTTCGCCAGGATTTTAGGCTCCGCATTGAGCAGTGAAATAGGCCGGTAAGAGGTACAGCGGTCACGCGGCTTGCCCTCCTTGGGGATAACGACTATGGTGGCCAAGCGCTGATCGGCCGGAAGGGAACCCGCCGCAAGAGAGTCGCGGAACATGCGGCTGA
This sequence comes from Triturus cristatus, assembly GCF_964204655.1. NCBI lineage: Eukaryota > Metazoa > Chordata > Amphibia > Caudata > Salamandridae > Triturus > Triturus cristatus. The sequence continues at coordinate 92,233,467 of NC_140592.1, forward strand.
GGAAGGGCGCAAGCTTATCAGGACGCAATTTGTATAGTTCAATGGGCAGACCGTTAGGACCCATAGCCTTGCCCGAGCGAAGGGAACGAATCGCGGTCGCTATTTCATCCGACGATAAGGGGGCGTCCAGCCGCTCCCGGTCCTCAACGGACAGGCCGGGCAGAGCAATATCTCTCAGTAGGAGGCGAGAGTCATCCTCGTCCCTGTCAGTCACCGGGGAGTACACCGCCCGGAGGTGGTCAGCGAAGCATTCCACAATCTCATCCGGCTCAGTCACACACACACCATCCGCAGCACGCAACTCGGAGACCACACGATTCACTCTCTCCTTTTTGTCCAGCCACGCAATCAACTTTCCCGCTTTGTCCCCCGCGTCATACAATCGGCCCTGCTGCTCCCTATACATAGTTTCGGCCGCGTCAGTGACCAGGGACCTATATTCGAACTGTTTCAGGCTAAGGGCATGTAGCCCGTCCGGAGTAACATTCGCCTCCAAGGCCGACTCCAGCCCCGAGATGTCAGTCTCCAGCTTCACCACCGCCTCGCTCCTAACCTTCTTGGCCACCACTATCTGGGCGAGGGCGTGTCCGCGTATAACAGTTTTAAAGGCTTCCCAAAGGGACAGCGCAGACGACACCGACCCCTCGTTTTCACTGAAGTATTGGTCCATGGCCTTAACCAGGCTGTCACGAGTCACAGGGTCCCGCAGGTACCAGGGGTTAATGGGAGCTATCCGCCCTGCGGACCGCGACCCGGTGTCAAAGAGAAGCCACAGCGGAGAATGGTCGGAGATACCACGCGCCAGGTGTCTGACCTCTCGAATCCGACCAGTCTGCGCCGCGGGCATAAGGAAGTAGTCTAACCTGGAGAGACTCCCATGCGCCCCCGAATGAAAGGTGAACTGGCACTGGGTCGGATGCATTAGTCTCCAACTATCCACCAAGCCGAAGGTCTCCAACATCCCACCCAGCCATGACTGGGCAGCGGGGAGGGTCCTCGGTGGGTGACGATCCAGTTCACCCGAGACCACAGAATTAAAGTCCCCGCCCATGAGCAGGAGGCCGTCCGGGAGGTCAAGCAGCATTCGACCCAAATCAGTAAAGGTGGAGTTCTGGAGGCCCGGGGGGACGTAGACTGAAACCAGGGTAAGGGGCTGCCCCTCCCACCTCCCAAGCAAACACACATAGCGCCCTCTGTCATCCGAGACTATCCTCGTGATCTCCACCGGAAGGGAGGTTCGCAGGAGAACGCCCACCCCCCTGGAGCCAGTTGTGAAACCAGAATGGGCTACGAGGCGATATCCCCCCCTGTTCATCGCATGGCAGACATTGCCGACCAAATGTGTCTCCTGGAGAAACACCACATCAGGAGTCAAACGACGCAAATATTGCAGTACAACACCCCGCTTAATACGGTCCCCCAACCCATTGACGTTCCATGACATAAGCCTCAACCCGTCTCCCCCCATCCCCTCCAATAGATCAAGAGGCCCCCAGCCCGCAGCACCGCTCCCAAATATGGATAAAAATCAATACCTCGCCCTGTAAACAAAAAACACACAACTAAACAACCCCTCTTCCCCCCCAACCCCACCCCAAGTCCAACGCCCCCCACCCTGCACCCCTGCGGGCCAAAGACCCCCCCCAACTTGCAGTGTGCCTGTCGCCCCACTAACCCCATTCTACAAAAAGACCCCGGAGGAGGAAAGGGACCCGAACCCGCCCGCACCCCTCACGGGTCCTGGTAAAACACAGTATGCAAAAGAAGTAAGACCCAACTGTACAGTGCAAAACCGCAAAAGCAAGGACCAAAGGTCAGTCTAAGGGGACCCGTCACCTGCGGTGCCCCCAGAGGGCCCGGGCCGGCCACCCACGTCCGGCAGCGAGTCCAGCCAGTCACTTGCGGCCACAGGAGAGTCAAAAAAGACTGTCCGCTCTCCATGCTCCACTCGAAGTTTCGCCGGGTAGATCATCGAATACTTCAGGCCTAGCTCGCGGAGACGGCGCTTCACTCCTTGGAATCCCATCCGCTGTTTCTGGACCAGTTGCGTGAAGTCCGGGTAAAAGTTGATGGTCGAGTTCTCGTAGCGGACCGGGCCACGGGTCCGTGAAGCCTGCAGAATAGCATCGCGGTCCCTGTAGTGGAACAGTTTAGCCACGATAGGCCTCGGGGGGGCCCCCGGCCGCGGCCGGCCGCCCGGAACTCGATGGGCCCGCTCCACAGCGAAGAATTTGCTTAGGCCAGCCGGGGACAGCTGTTGCAGGATAAGTTCCTCGACCACGAGGTCCACCGGGCGGCTGTCGGAGGACTCCGGTACCCCAATGATGCGGATATTGTTGCGTCGGGCCCGTCCCTCGAAGTCCTCAAGCCGCCGGGCCATATGGTCGTTGACCAATCTAATGTCCCCAAGCGCGGCCCGCAGATCCGTCACCTCCGCACCCAGGGTGGAGGTCCGTGTATCAAGGGCCTGGACCTTCTCGTTGGTTTTAGAGAGGTCGGCCCGGATCAGGGTGACGTCGATCGCGACAGTGTCGATCTTACGGGCCAGGGCCTCATATTGCGTCGCGATAGTTTCCCTGATGCCCTCGATGGCGCCCATAATGTCCTGTAGGGAAGGTTCCGCAGAGACGGTCGTGCCTCCCCCTGCAGCATCCGGGGAGAGGCCAGCAGCGCCAGGGGACCCCCTGCCCTGGGTATAGCGGTCCATGTTGTTGCTCTGGACCGCTCCCCCGCGCAGTGAAGCCTTGGTCTTGCGCCCCTCCGGACCCCCTTTGCCCGCCATGTGAGCGCAGTCTCTCAATGGGACCTCCGATCAAGGGGAAAGGACCACAAACTGTCGGTGTAGGAGGCGTTAGGCCCGCCAGTAGCAGATGGAAGCAAGCCTCGGGCAGAGGCCCAGGAGGCACCTCGCCGCCTTGAGCACGCACGCCAGATGATCTCCTGAAGGCCAAAACCGAAACCGAAAGTGCTGAATCGGTAACTGGCACCGCGCTGAGGCCGCTGTTGTTCAATTGCAGCCCGGCCCCACGGGTCACCTTCACCCCGGCCACCTCCGTCGGGTGGGTCCCAAAAGTTCCGACGACGACAACTCAGGATTCCCAGGTCCGATTAGAGTTTCGAAAAGAGATATATGATCAGCTGGTCTTCATCTCCCAGATTCCATACACCAAATCAGGATAGTCTCAGGATATATTCCGAGGAGCAGAAAGGGTCCGGGGAGCCCTGTGCTCACGCGACCATCTTGGATGCGCGCTAGGCTCCTCCTCCTATTTGATTATTGTTGTATAGATTGTTTAGATTATGACTCAGGACAATTACAATAACTAGGTCTTTTCGACCTCAGTGTAGATGTGGGGTGTTTAGGAGGTTTTCTTTCCACAGGTTCAATGCTGGTGGAGTATCTGAGTGTATGTTAGTGAAATGGGCCCTAGTGTATGGTGAGTGTATGTGCGTGTAACTGTGAAATTACTCTATCCGTGGAAGTAGGGAGATTTTGTACACCCCAATCTGCATCAAGTTCCTGGTAGCAGAGTGAGGATGGTTATTGATGATTGTCTTGATCTGATTAGATTGCTTGTACATTAGCTTATTGATTATTGATTATTGATTGATGTTGGTATATGTACTAATACTATATGTTGAAGTCGTCATGTTGAGTTATATGTAGTGCTTCTGGAACTTGGGAGCTAGTAGCAGTTCCGTAGTAGGGCAGAGGGAAGTATATGCTGCTCTCGGGAAAGACGGGATTGTTGGTCCTGTATGTATGCAGGAAAAAGAAAACGTGTGACAATTGAAGTTGCGCGTCACATTGTCTGGGTTCGGAATCAGTGACATTGTCGTATGTTACTATTAGAAATATTTCTGGTATATAAGGAGTGCGTATGGTAGTGAAGGTTATCTGTGAAACTCTGGTTTTAAGTCCCAGGGATCCGTAAGGTTCGCCGTTAAAGCTTATTGCGGGAGAAGTAATAGGTATTCTCTGAGCTTGTTTGAGAAACTGGGTAGAAGTAAGCTGCTTGGTTAATGTGTGTTATAATTCTGTAGTGGAGCAGATTGTTCGCTGTTCTCGGGAAAAGCAGGATTCTGTGTGTATGTATTATATATTTTCTTGTATGAATGTGCGTGAATGCTCATATATTTAGTTGATTGTAAGACTCTTTGGACAAGTCCTAGAGGAAACAATTAATGAATGTATGTTAGAAGGGCAGAGTAGAGGGATGTGGTACTATGTCAACGGGATTCTTGTGAAATAGATTTTCTTTACTATTCTGTGGTTAGCGAAGCAGACAATGGAGATGTTTATATGTTGTAACTAATAGATTTTGTAGAAATTTGACACGGAGTCTACTGAGAAATTTTATAAAGGAGGGGTATACGAGTGACAAGAGACAGGAGACAGAAGCGACTGCAGCGACTGCTGACGTCAAACAGACCGCGCTCTGATTGGATATTAGATCAGAATAGTGCTCGCGCTGAGATTGGTGTGTTGGTGTGAGCCGCGCAAGGATTGGTAGAGCTATTCTAGTGACGTAAACGTTCCAGGATTGGTGCGTTAGTGTGAGTCGCACTGTTATTGGTTAAAAAAATCATATTGTGCAGTTGTATTACGGAAGGGATTAGAAAGTCTTGGTAAGCGTTAAAATGTATTACCAAGAGGAGAAAAAGAAAAAATCTTTGTTCAGAAAGATTAAAAATTGGTTCGACAAGGATAAAGATGTTAAAACGAGAGAGGGTGAATTGTTACCTCCATCGAAAATGCCTGCATCCTTCATGGCTGCGAGATATGGGTATCATACCTGTATATGGTTGGAGAATTGGGTTAGGTATACCAAGGAAGATGGAGTTTTAGCATTTCCAGAACATGGTTCATTTAATCTGGCCGTGTTGACAAATTTACGGGAAAAGATGTTATGTCTTGACCCAAGACCAAGGCCGACACAGTTCGAGGCTTTAGTGGAATGGGAAGAGGAAGTGCATGAGCGAGAGAAACAGAGGTCTGGAGGCAACTATAGGTACATGTTCGGGAGAAGACATGGTCGTGAAACTCATCATGATCGAATGACGAGATGGCGAGATGCTAGTATGTCAGAGGGATTATATCCTATGAGAACAGTTGAAGAAGGAACAGAAAGGGTTCCTGAGGTAGAAGTGAAAAGATATGGAGTTAATGAATATGAGGATGAGGTTTTGAATGACATGATTTACAAAAGACCACCTCCATATAGACCGGAACCAGAAGAGAGTACACCAGTTGTTTCTCCGATAAGAGATACAGTGCGTATCATTGAGACAGAAAATGTGACACCTGAGTTAAGAAGTGGTAATCCTTTCAGGGAAAGAGAGAATAGAAGCAGTGGCGAAAATACGAGAGATTTAGCCAGAACTACATCGGAATTGACTGAAAAGATCAAAGAGTTGACAAAGAATCTAGACGCTGTTACGGTACCCGTAACCATAGGTCCGGTTATGCCTGTTTTTGATAAGCAGAGGATAGGTGAGAATGGTTTGGTTATTCCATATGTTGGGAATAGATTGACAAGTTTGGCTGGTCCTTCAGGAGATTCAGGAAAAAGGGCAGGAAAATTCAGACATGACACATGTAGTGAAGGATTAGAGGTACAGTCTAATTCAGGACTGGATGCTGGTGAAGCTAGTTGTTCAGGGATGCCAATTTTAGAACCGCAGAAGAAAGTGGTTCCAGTGAGAAAATCTACTGAAATAACAGCTGAAGATTTGAATGAATGGATGAAAGTTCTTCAAAAGAGGGATAAAGATTCACAAGCAATTGATGTTGCAAGTTTACGTGTAGAATTAGAAGAGCTTGTTGCAGGGACAGTTCCAACAGAAATTCTAAAAAATCATCATGATGGTGAATTGTTGTTTATGTGTAAAAATATCACCTGGAGAGCGAGAAATACACATGACAGATTAAGAGCAATAGCAAATGACTATGGAGTTGACATTGATAAAGTGAAAGTTTTGCAGAAGTCTTACAGGATGGATTTCACAGATAAAGATATTGAAAATTTGAATGGTACTGGTAGAACAGGACAGTTTAAAGAGATGATCGCTTTATTGCGAAAATGGGGTGATGTTGAGAAGTGGAAGGATAGGTGGTACAAAAAGAGAGAAGAATCAGGGGATAGGACTTATTCAGCATTTCCTGTGAGAGAAAAGGAAAAACCAGTGGATACTTATCCTATGAGAGAAATACCTGGAGGAGGATATGTACATGTTCCATGGACCAGACAGGATATTTTATCATTTACGAATGATTTCCCTCGATTGAGAGAAAAGCCCGTTGAGTGGTATAGGCAGGTAGACAGGTTTGTGAAATTGTCAAAAGTGCTGTGGATTGACTTGAATAGTCTGTTTGATATAATTGTTCCAGCAGACTTGTGGGCTGAGTGTAAAATAGTTGTGAGTTGGCCTACTGAGGAATATCCAAGAGATCAGAGAACAGGAGCACCAGATCCAGAAGTAATGAGAAAGTATGAGCAGGTGATTGTATACCTGAAAAATAAAGTACCTCCAAAAGAAACAGACTGGGTTAAAATAGATCGAACACATCAGGAAGCAAAAGAATCAGTTCATGCTTTTTACGAGAGGCTGATACTGGCATTTAAACAATTAAGTGGAGATGAACACCTGGGTGACAAGGATTTGAGTCATTTTGTATACAGATTTGTATATGGCCTGAGACCTGAGATTAGTGAAAGAATTCGAGAGCATACTGTGGATTGGCAGAGTAAGAAAATAGATGAGATTCTGAGACATGCAAAATACTTCAGTGATGAGATTGAAGCAAAACAGAGAAAGCTGAAAGAAAAAGCAATGTGGGCACAAGTGAAAGTTGCGGAAAGACAGGAAGCACAGTTGGTGGAACAGGCGAATAATGCAGGAAATAATGCAGGGAATAGACCTAGGTATGCAGGGAAAGGAAAGGGGAATCTTGAGGAAGCTAAAAAAAAGTTCCCATGTCACAACTGTGGCCAACTGGGACATTGGAGATCTGAGTGTACCAATCCACCATTAGTGAATAATGAGGGAAAATCCTTAAATCAACAGGTGCAGAACGAGGGGAATAATCAACAGCAGCAACAACAGAAAGTTGTGAGACAGCAGAGTCAAGAGCCAAAACCGCCCTTGCCGCAGAATAGAGGATCACAAAAGTATAATCCGGATTCGGGATTCTACAATGATGAGCAGGTAAACAAACCAAGGCGTTCTAACCAGGTACAACAGTACTTGTTAAAGAATGAAGGGAGTGAGTCTGAGGGTGATTATTGACGGTGCCGAAGAGAGGAGGAAGAGTGCATACTTGGTGCAACTCTAGAAATAGACCAGGCAGGACCATTTGTGGATGGAAAAATAAATGAAGAAAGTGTTACTTTTTTAGTAGACACAGGTGCGACAAGATCAACTGTCAGGTCAACTGATATTAGAAATCTTCCTCTCTCGGATGAAGCAATCCAAGTAGTTGGTGTAGCTAATACACAAATCAGAACACGTCTTACTGAACCAGTAAGAGTACAAATAGGGAAATTTTCAGACATGCACAGATTTATCGTCTGTGACACAAGTCCAGTGAACCTGTTAGGTAGGGATCTACTTTGTAAAATGAATTGTACAATTTTTTGTACACCAGATGGAATAGCTTTTGAAACACCAGATGAGGATGTTTTGTACCGAATGACTCTAGAAAATAGAGAGAGTGAGTTAATTGGTGCATATGCTGTGTTTGATCCGGAGGATTTGCCTCAAGAGCTGAGAGACACAGTGAAAAGGACAGTTTGGGATTTTACTGGAGAGGATGTGGGATTGATGAATAATGTAGATCCTGTGAAAATTTCAGTGAAAGAGGGAATTACTTATCCTAACATTCCTCAGTACAAAATGACACCAGAAATAATTGAGGGAATAACTCCTATAATTGAGAAAATGATTCAGCAGGGAGTTCTGAGAGAACTACTGAGTTGTCCGTGTAATTCACCGATAATGGGGCTAAAGAAGCCTAATGGGAAGTTCAGGATTGTACAAGATTTGAGAAAAGTTAATCAAATTGTGGTGGCATGTTGTCCTATTGTGCCAAATCCATCAGTGATTTTGTATCAGATTCCACATGATGCTGAGTGGTATACAGTGATTGATTTGTGTCATGCTTTCTTTTCAATTCCATTGCATCATGACAGCCAGCCGATTTTTGCATTTAGATTTGGCCAGCGTATTTTAGCATGGTGTCGTATCCCACAGGGGTATACAGAGAGTCCTTCAATATTCAATCAGTTATTGAAAAAGTCATTGGAGAGTTTGATCATGCCTGAAAACTCAGTATTAGTGCAGTATATTGATGACCTACTTGTGGCATCAAAGACACGTGAAGCTTGTGAAGTAGATACTATAGCTTTACTGAATCATCTGGCAGATGGAGGGTTAAAAGTATCTCCAGCCAAATTGTAATTCTGCAAGAAAGAGGTGCATTATCTTGGACACAATATCGAGAAAGGTCTGAGAAAAGTGACTGATGACAGGATCAAAATTATCAGGGAAATGAAGGCCCCAAAGACCCAGAGGGAAGTGAGAATGTTCCTGGGAATGGTGGGTTATTGTCGTCAGTGGATAATTAATTTTTCGCTGATAGCAAAGCCACTGATTAAGCTGACAAAAAGTGAGATGACAGACCCATTGGAACTAGATGGAGAACAAATGGCAGCATTTGAAGAGTTAAAAAGCAGAATGTGTGAAGCCCCTGCTTTGGGTATGCCAGATTATGAAAAAGAATTTCAATTGTACTGCAGTGAGAGAAATGGATGTGCACTTTCAGTGTTAATTCAGAAGCATGGATTACTGAGAAGGCCTATTGCGTACTTCTCATCGACACTTGACCCTGTAGCTGTGGGTTTACCAGGTTGTCTGAAATCTGTGGCTGCAACATGCAGAAGCCTAGAACAGAGTGAGGGAATCATAATGGGATATCCTGTAAGGGTATTCGTACCTCATAATGTGGCAATTCTTTTAACAAGAAGCAGAACTCAGTACATGTCACATAGTCGGTTGACTAAATATGAGAAAGTCATTCTGGGAGCATCAAATGTGACACTCGAGAGATGTGTGAATGTGAATCCAGCGACATTGTTGCCGGATATTGAAAATGTGGGTGTGAAAACAGAAGATGATCACAATTGTTTGGATGTGCTTGATTATTGTACAAAACCGAGACCAGACATAAGGGATCTTCCCTTGCATGAGAGTGATCATGTGTTGTTTGTGGATGGATCATGCTTGAGGAATGATGAGGGTGTGCTATGTGCAGCATATGCAGTGTGTAAGGTTTCAGAAGTAATGGAAGCATCATCATTGAAAGGAGTGAAATCTGCGCAAGTTGCTGAATTAGTGGCATTGACAAAAGCTTGTGAAATTGGGAAAGATTTGAGAACGACTGTGATGACTGATAGTCAGTATGGATTTGGAGTTGTGCATGACTTTGGCCAACTTTGGCTACAAAGAGGTTTCTTGACGTCGAGTGGGACTCCAATAAAGAATGCTGAAGTGATTGGGAAATTGCTTGAGGCGATACAGCTGCCTAAAGAATTAGCAGTTGTGAAATGTGCTGCTCATGGACAAGGAGATGATTTTGTGACAGTGGGCAACCGTTATGCAAATGACATTGCTCAATATTGCGCCAAGAATAACCAGTCCATTAATCGGGAACGAGAAGGTGAAATGTCTTTTTGTTCTGTGATGTTTACTAATGTCTTAGAGACGTGGGATGAAGTGAAACAGTTGCAGGATGAGGCAGAGGAGGAAGAAAAGAAAGATTGGATTAAGGCAGGTTGTGCCCCAAGAGAAACAGACCATGTTTGGGTCTATAGAGATGGCAGACCAGTAATGCCGAATTCCATGCTGTCAGCAATGGCAAGGATGTATCATGGCCAGGGACATTTGGGAAGGGATTCGATGATTAGGTCTTTTAAGCAAACCTGGTACAATGCAAAGTTCAGGACAATTGCAGAAAGTATCTGTCAAAGATGTTTGATTTGCCAGCAATTTAACACTGGGAAAAAGACAGTGGTGAGTCTGGGAACAATAGGCAGAGAAGGAGGTCCTTTTACAAGAATGCAGATTGATTTCATTGAAATGCCCCAAGTGAACAGACTGAGATATGTACTAGTGGTAGTCTGTTTGTTTTCAAGATGGGTTGAGGCTTATCCGACTAGGAGAAATGATGGAGTAACAGTGGCAAAGTTACTGTTAAGAGAGTTGATTCCTAGGTACGGATTTCCGGTAACGATTGAGTCTGATAGAGGTGGACACTTCTATAATGAACTCATGAGTTTGATTTGTGAAGCATTAAGCATACAGCAGAAGCTACATTGTGCATACAGACCAGAGGCTTCTGGTGTTGTTGAGCAGATAAATGGCAAAATCAAGAACAGGATTGGTAAGATGTGTTTAGCCACTGGTATGAAATGGCCGGATGTCTTGCCTCTAGTGCTAATGACTATTAGATCTACTCCAGATAGAACTACTGGTTTAAGTCCGCATGAAATCATAATGGGACGTGCAATGCGACATGCATATGTACCTGTCAATAAGTTGATGACAATAACTGATGACATGGTTTTGGATTACTGTAAAGGCCTGGCTGACGCAGTTCATTCTGTGTTTCACCAGATTGGAGAAGAAGCTACTACACTTGAGAAGAAGCAAGCTCATGATCTGAGTCCAGGAGACTGGGTGAGGATTAAAGTTCACAGAAGAAGAAATTGCTTGGTTCCGAGGTGGGGAAGACCAAGACAAGTCATTCTAACTACGACGACTGCAGTGAAGTGTGCTGGTGTGAAAAACTGGGTGCATGCGAGTCATACTCTGAGAGTTCCAAACCCAAAAGATGGGACTGGTAGAGAGTATTTTGAAGAGTCAGATTCCAGTGATGATGAAGACCCAGAACCAGTGAGAAAAAATCAAAGTTCAGGAAAAGAAGCAGAAAAGGCTTCAAGAGAACAACTGAGAATCTCAGAAAGGAGATCAGATTCTGAAAGAGAGCCTGAAGTTCCAAAAAGCAGTGGAGGAAAAAGAAAAGAAAAGAGCAGTTCCACAGAAATTACTCCTGAATCAGAAGAGGAGGAGATTGAAGAACCACTTGAGATTATATCTGAAGAAGTAGGGTCAGAAGAAGATAGAGAGGGACAGATTGCGGAAGACCCCCGAGGAGGTGTAGGGAACATTCTTGACAAGCTAGGTGAAGGGACAAGTAGACAGCAAGAAGATTGCGTGTCGGAGACCCGAGGAGGGAAAGAAGTAGGGAAGTCTCAAATAGTGGTGAAAAAGACTGTGGAGCGAAAGAAAACTGCTGAAGAACAAGAGGCATTTGAAACAGAATCGGATGAAAGTGAGAATGGAAAATCAGAGGGTTGAATTCTGAGAAAGAGAACTTGGATTGGAGAAAGAAACAATACAGAAACAAGACCGAAAAAGGTCGTAAGAGGAGATTTTTGGCCTAACAACAGAGTAAAGAGGCTGAGATACAGACTGATAAGAGGGAATACATCGAAAGCTGAACAAGTGAATGAAGTGTCGATTCAAAACGAAGTAAAAAGGAAGGAACAAAAGGAATCAAGAGAACCTGAGGAAATAAAGAGAATTAGAAGACCCAACCAAAAGTACAGATCACCGGAATGGTCTTATGTGGCACTGTCTGAAGAAGGAGAAGAAGAAACAGTGAATCGAGACAATCCGGAGGGGATCTTGAGAAAAGTGGTTGAGGAAAAGGAAGAATCTGTTGGAATCTTAAAAGTTATCCTGACTGACATTGGAGAAGAGTCAGATGCACAGGATGTTGTTGATGATCTGATACAATTTGATGTTGCTGAAGAAGGAGGAGTGAAAAGTGATGAATATCCAAATTGAGTGAACTGAAGAAATCACTTGGAGAAAGTGAAAAGGAGAAAGTCTGAAATTCAGCTGTCTGAAGTAATCCAAAGTTCGAAAAATTACAGTAGTGGAGTAGTAGAGGCTAAGTCAAAAGACAAGGTCAAAGTAGTAAAATGGCTAACATAGAGAATAATCAAAGTAGATGTGCCTTCTTAAGAAGATGGTGTAGAATGTGCTGCTGCTGTACTGGATTATTAATGCTACTATGGGGTATTTTAGCTTTATTAGTTACATTTAGAGTTTCAATAGGTACATTTGAAATACATACTGAGAATGAGACAAATGTAGAAAAGAATTTGCAAAAAGTAGTTCCAACTAGAATTAGTAATACTTACATGCATAAAGATAGGTCAATTAATGATTTTTCTAGTAATGTTTTTTCAAAATTGCTATACGAATATGTGAAAACAATGGAAGTTAGGGATTGCTACGTTTGTATGCAATTACCTGCATCCGTTTCAGAGGGTGTTACTTATCACCATTTACCAGCTACGTATGGAATTTCTTGTAGTGTATTAAGTAGTGTTTTTTATCTGTTAGGGAAAATAGATTATAAGATGTCTAACAAAGATAGTATTTTTGGGCACTTGCCAATGAACAAAGAGCTGAATCCAGCTAAAGAAGCTAACATTTTTGGTGAGATTTTTATTGAGAAAGAAGAATTAACATTAGATTACATTTTTAAGAATAATTTAACTTGTAGTTTGGAAGAAGAGGAGAAAGCTTTCCTGAACATGGTGGAGGAAAGGAGATTGAGTATGCATGAAAAGGCAGGGAAATATAAAGTGAGTGAGACAATTTGGGACATTGAGATGGGAAAAGAATTGAGAAATGGAGCTAGTCCAACTTTAGCTTTAGATGCACCACAGAAGGGTAAGCTGTGCATTACAAGAGGGAAATCCCAATATGATACATATTTTGTTGGGACTAGTGAATGTCATGATACATACTTCATTGCAACAGGATGGGGCTTCAGAGGTGGAGAAGATACAATTTTTCCAGGAGTGTATTATGTTTGTGGGAACAAGGCTTATTACAAGTTGCCTAACCATTGGTATGGCACGTGTTATGTGGGCCTGGTTTTTCCAAAGATCTTTCATATAGATAGAATAGAAGATGTAGAACATATTAATTTACTAATGCGCTTCAAGAGGGAAACTTGGTCTGAAATAGTGGGTGATATTTTTGGAGCTTTAATTCCAGCAGTGGGAATTTCTTTAAATGCTTATGGGATTCGGAAACTGTCAACAGTGGTGGATCGCTTATTGACAAATACCGCTGGAGGGTTTCTTTTGGTGAATACGGAACTAATTGCCGTACGTGCCATGTCTATGCAAAATAGACTTGCTCTTGATATTCTATTGGCTAAGGAGGGTGGAGTTTGTGGAATGCTGAAAGTTCAACATTGTTGCACTTACATTCCAGACGAAAGCAAAGACCTGAAGGTCTATATCAAAAATATTACTGATTTGCATGAAGAATTAGTACCACTTGAAGCTGAAAGTATCTGGACTAAATTAGCTAATAAGGTGATAGCTGTTAAGAGTTTTATTGCAAAAATAGGTAGTACTATTATAGGTAAGATATTGTTTCCTTTAACTTGTATAATTGTTGCTTTATTGATATTGAGATTGGTGTGTTTGTGTTGTAAAAACAGGGGAGGGAAAAAGAAATTAATTAAAAGAAACAATGAAAAGAGAAATAAAAGGTTGAAAAGAGAACCACAAGAAATTGAATTAGAAGAATTAAGGGAGAGTGTCTACTTAGAAACAAAGAGGGATGATGAAAGAGTGTCTGGTGTGTAGTGTTGTGTAAGGAGGAAAAAGACATTTCCAATTTCTCCTAAAATGGGACTAAATTTCACTAAATTATTTTTTTTTTGCGTTATTTGGTGATAAAATCACCAAAGGGGGGATTGCTGGAGCAGGATTTTCTGTTGAAAATCTATTGGGTTTTTAAGCTCTGGTTTGTCTATTTGTCATAATTAACATTAATAATCAATAATTATTAACTATTTGTTTTGTGTAAGTGTTTTTACTTATCAACATGTACGAATTAACAAGAGAGAATTACACGTGGGAACGTGTCTGTGTTGCCTATTGACAATGTGCATGTTTATTAAATAAACGTTGCTGAGTGCTGTTTATTTTAAAGCACAAAACGCTTTTGAACTAATGCTTTTCTGTGTTGCAAAAGCTAGATAATTACATACACATAAGGGTATTAGTGGGGTTAACACTGTTTAATCATTATGCTGTGGTAACGTTGTTTTTGTCTCTTTTAATTAAGATGGTCCATTTTGGCCTAATGAAAAATGGCTGCCGTTTGCAGCCTGGCCTCGAGTGAAAGATTTGTGATGAGAGGGCCCTGCTGAATATGGTCACGAGACATCTGACCACAGTCCTTGCCTGGTTAAAACTTTCCGTGAGGATAGCAGCAGTTCTGGGCGAGTTTCCAGATGTATCGGAACAGCCTTGGAGGACAAAGGAGCTATAAAGAAAGAACTCTGAGCTCATTGTGTCATCGCTGAGGAAATGTGGATGTTAAAAGTTACTTTTTATTTTTGGTTCCTGTTCTGTCTTTTTATTTTTGTGATTTTCCTGAGCGGAGATTTTCCAAATGTAGCGATGCTACATCCTTTCCTTCTCGCTTTGCTCAGAGGTTCAGCGGACGCGATGAATATTTTTTGTTGCTTTCTTTTGTTTAAAATACTATAAAAATTGTTAGCCTAGAGAGGGCTTTTGCCACTTTGCCATTTTCTTCCCAAACCTGCGTTGGTGAGGATTGATGCTGTGAGGACGGTGACTCGGGAGATTTCTACTGAGAGACTTGTCCTGATGACCCATTCTGACATTTAGCTAGAATAGGTAATTATGAGAAAATGATTTATTCTGATTAATTTCTTTTGACTAATTTTAGATAAAGAATCATAATTTTAAATACGGTGTTGGTGATTATTTCTTGTCAATTATTGAGTACACTATTTGATTATTGTTGTATAGATTGTTTAGATTATGACTCAGGACAATTACAATAACTAGGTCTTTTCGACCTCAGTGTAGATGTGGGGTGTTTAGGAGGTTTTCTTTCCACAGGTTCAATGCTGGTGGAGTATCTGAGTGTATGTTAGTGAAATGGGCCCTAGTGTATGGTGAGTGTATGTGCGTGTAACTGTGAAATTACTCTATCCGTGGAAGTAGGGAGATTTTGTACACCCCAATCTGCATCAACACCACGGTTGGCGCACAGGTCCAGCGCTGCATGGACTCCCTGGGTGCGTGGAAACATGGACACTGGTGCCTTGTCTGCTGCACTTACCACTGAAGCTGCGGTGTTCCAACCCATGCATATCATTGAGGGGCCCCTTGGGAACGTGATCTGTTGCGGGGAAACCTCCCTTGGACGCTGCGCCTGTGCCCCGTAGTCGCTCCCGAGTCCTTCCACTGAGCTACGGGAGATCCACACCCACACGGGCCAACACGCACTATGCCCCCATTCCGACTCCAATATTTCCCACTAAGATCCCACTATGCCTGCATGATATACCTGCTCACTGACCCACCCTTCCTGCGCACCTGCTTTTTGTCGGGCTAAGCAAGTGCCCACCTGAACTTTGTGTGGGTCTTTGGAGGGCATTTCAGATCGCTCTCAATTAGACCACTCTACTCACTACCCAGTACTTTTGCTGACCTCTCTACAAGTGGCACTGAGCGGTCCGCCATAGTGTGCATGAGTATTGGAGCCTTTCCCCCCAATGTTTCATGCTGACTCCTGGCTGTTGTGAAGCTCAAAACCACCAAACCTCAGTCAGTGGGAGGTGGCGATGTTGAACCGGACTCAACAGGGGGGCAAGACCCTCAGTACCCTGCAAAATCTTGAGAAGACTCTCCAGACAATCTTGAGAGGACTCTGCAGCACTCAGCACAATTTTGACAAAGTACTCCAAGCAATCTTAGGCACTAAGACCTCCCTAGAGGCCCGCATTGACTCAGTTTCCGTAGAGTTAAATGTTGTATATATGTGCTTACTTTGTTATGGCTACTTGGTGTCAGTAGTCCATTCTTTGTGTCTATATCTTCTCAACCTCCCATACTACCTTTGAGTGTTCTATCTGGTATGTGAATGTTCCAGTCTTGGCAGTTGATGGTCTGGTCAGCTAGCGAAGTGTGCACTCAGCTGTGTCCTACAATTAACCTTCATGTAACTAACTGAAAGTGTCCTGAGATCCATCTACAACAATTTGGCGACGATTTAGCTGACCAGACCAGAGAGGAAACCATCAAACACAGCCTGAGCAGCACCTCGCAAAAAGAACCCACTGCGGTCCACCTATCTGCTACCAGTGACGTGATCAAAAGGAACAAGAAACAGGGAAAAGGAGGATAAAGTTAAAAGAAACGTAACCAAGGAAAGAAAAGTCTACCTTCCACAACCGTGAGTCAATAACTGATTCCTGGCAGCACCTCACACCAAGAATCCAAGACTGCGCGTCACTCAACTGCAGCAAGAAGCAAGGTGAAAATAAATTGTAATTCAAAGAAACCTACTGCAAGTATTGTCCAGTTGCTGCAGTCAGAACAAGATAAACGAAAGAAACTAATTGATGGCACAGGTCATAAACTTAATGCTGCTAGAAGCGGGGAAATTAGAAGATGAAAGAAACAAGTAACTCACGCTCCTATGCCTAGCTGCTGTCATCCTGTGGTCTAAATTTCCGATGGGGCAAAAGTGGAGAAATCCGGAGAAATTCGTCGGAGGCAGATCTGACGTCACTCTGCATAACTGTGAGTCGGTTTCAAGCTATGCGCGTTTTTCCCCGCATGCGCCATTCCTGCGTTGCTAGGGAGAAGAGTCTCGTGGAAATTTTTCTCGTTGCCAGGGAGCTCCGTGTTGACCTCCATAGCACGCGTCATTGTGTAATGTCGTACAACGTGAAACGTCACGACGCAACGTCAGGAAGCCATTTTGCAACCTTCTGCCCTGAATGTGTTTATTTTTGTTTCCCATGGTAACCAGAGTTACGGGGCCACAACGCGACATTGCCCGCTTCCCGGCGTGAAGACAATGTTCATCGTGTGTCACTCTAAGCGTGTTTCAGCGGTCATTACCTCATTGAGAGTGATAGAACACATTCAGCGCTATGAACTTTAGGGACTATCAAAGTGCTAGCAGTTCCGATGTTAAGCGCATGTGTTTTAGTTAAATGAAGACACTCACAGTAATCTCACGCATCAGCGGTTTCCGTCATGCTGTGCTTTGAAATACTCTTTGACTACATAGACTAGTCACATCTCAAAGCGTTACAGGGAAGCACAAATGAGTCGATGTTAAGGCTATTAATTCTTTTACGAGAGTGCCACCTGGTGGATTTTCAAAGTATTTTTGTGATTGCGTTTCACAATATGGATTTCATTTCAAAGGCAGGCAGAACGAATGACATGGAAGTAATTCTTGAAAATAATAAAACCTACTGCTGCATTACTCTATGGTTTTGCATTTGAAATCCGGAATAAAACTAGAGCAGTATTGGTGAAGTGAGAGAAATAATTTTAGAAATAATAAAACCTTCTACTGCACTTTGGTAACTTTCAAAAATGTATTCGTGGGCAGGCTAATGCATTAATAAAGAACCAAAGGGAGTACATAACCTGTTATTCCGGCTGATGTTAGTTGATTTGTGTAGGCAACAAATGTATTTTGCCATGATGCCTATGCCGTCTAGTACTACCTGATTAAATATAATGTGATGCAGACACTTCCACCATCAAAGCCCATCACCATTACTAGCACGTCACTGACAACTACAACTCAGAATTACTCCCTGGTACAGTTAACCCTGTGAACCTAGAACCTAATAACACCGTAGAAAAGGAACAGCGGTCAAGTTAACATGATTTTGAAAGTTTGTGGAACAGACGTAGAAACAGAAGATAAAGGTCTCAGAATTAGTACGGGGAGTGGACAAAGGAGGTTCCAGGACCTGAAGGGGACAAAAGTCTCACGACCTGTACCGGAAGAGGACAAAGGAGGTCCCAGGACTGGAAGGGGACAAAGGTCATAGAACCAGAAGAGGACAAAGGTCGTCTCACAAAGTCTCACAACCTGTACCGGAAGAGGACAAAGGAGGTCCCAGGATTGGAAGGGGACAAAGGTCCTAGAACCAGAAGAGGACAAGAGTTCCAAAACACAACACAGTTTTGTGACGGAGCGGTTCCCAGAACCGGGACAAAGTTCCAGTACCACGACAGAAAATCGTGACACAGAGGTTCCCTGAACTGGGAACCGGGTCTTATAGCCCACAGTACTGTGACAGAGAGTCCACAGATTTGTGATATAGCGGTTTCCAGAAGAGCCAGGACAAAGGTTCCAGTACCACGATCCATAATCCTGATACAGCGGTTCCCAGGACTGTTCCTATGACAAAGAATTGTGACAGAGAGGTTCTCAGAACCAGGACAAGCATCCTAGAACCAGGAGGGGACAACGGTCCAGAACAACGTCAGAGGGTTCCCGCAATCAGGAGGGGACAAAGGTTCCTGCAGAACCAGGAAGGTGAAAGATATTCTCACAAGAACTGAGGTCCCCAGAACAAGAAGGATTCTATTGTTTCTTCAGTACCATTAGGGGACAAACACGAACTGAGGTCCCCAAAACAAGAAGGATTCTATTGTTTCTTCAGTACCATTAGGGGACAAAAGTCCCAGAACCAATATCAACCCCTAGATCAGGCAAGACTACAAACAGCTGATGGAACTTTGTTACTCAACTTTGTAACTATACAGGGGGCACGGAAATATCCAAGAGTCATTATCCTACATCGTACACCCCTGGTACCAAACCTAGAGAAAGTAGGACGTTATATAGCTATTCACAGTCTTTTGAACAAAGCAAGAGTACAAGCTGAAAGAAACAAGACAACACCCTAAAAAGGGGTGAGACTCATTACTCTGCAGTGACTGATCAGCGTGTCCAGTTTTTAAACATAAACCCAAAGAGCGTCCTAGGAAGAGTGCTAAAATCTGCAAAAGGACGGTACTTCGAACCAGTGAGTGTACAATGAGCTTTGAACCAGGTCAAAAAAAGTCCAGTGACTCTGGAACCTGTGAAAGCATTGAGAGTCCAGAATCAAGAAAATACGGGAACAATCAGAACTGGTACAGAGCGTCCACGACGACAAAGGTCCTGCAACTTGAACTGGGTCAGTGAGCCCATGGAACTGTGCCCAGAGAACTAAGAGCCCTTGGAACCCTGAGTCTAGTTTGTGCAAGTTGTGGAGAGGAAGGTGGCATCTGGGGAAGATAGTTTCTATTGCGACTACTCAAAATCAAGTTGGTTGTACAAGAGCAGCCTGTTCAATACATTACACCTGGATCTTGCTGGAAGCTGGCAAATTCCGGAGTATTTTTATCTATGTGTACTGTGTGATGTGAAGGCATAGCGGCATTTTCCAGAGTGTTTCATTTAATTCCAGCATTAACAGAGAGTTGCTCAAAAGCAAGTGTGGCAGGTATATTTTTAGACAAAAAGAAGGAAAAATAAAATCAGACTTAAGTCATAAGAGAGTTGCCGCTAAAAGTTGCCACTGTTAAAATGGTTTGAAAGACTGTAATTTCATGAGATGAAATGCAAATGGAACATTGCAAAGTAAACAAAATGTTGTCACTGAAAAATTTTTGAAAGACTGTGATTTCACGAGATGAAATGCAAGTGGAAAATTGCGAAGTAGGAGTTCCTATTTCAAAATTTGTTTAGGGAAGATATTGTAACCCTAACCCTATTTCAGGGAAAAGTAAGGACTGAGGAAGTGAGTCTTGGACCACGACCGGGAGAGGACAATGGTAGTCCCAGGACCGGCGAAACCAGAAACTGCGAGAGGACAAAGGATGTCCCAGCACCGTAAGGTGACGAAGAAAAAGGAAAAGGAAAAGGAAAAAATGAGAGAACTAAGGTTCCAACCTATCTAGCGGGAGACAACAGATGTCACAGAATTAGCACTGGGATAGAAAAAAATAATATATAAGTGTCCCTTGACCAAGAGAGTTCACGACCAACAAGTTTCGTGACGACAAGAGTTCCAGTACCACGATGGAAAATCGTGACAAAGGGGTTCTTTTTACCGGGACAAACGTTCTGCGACTAGAGCCGGGCCTTTTAGCCCACAGTACTGAGACATTTTGTCAACGAAGAAATTAAATTTAAGTGTAACGTAGAGGCCC
Organism: Triturus cristatus; assembly: GCF_964204655.1. Taxonomy (NCBI): domain Eukaryota; kingdom Metazoa; phylum Chordata; class Amphibia; order Caudata; family Salamandridae; genus Triturus; species Triturus cristatus. Next base: position 92,253,617 of record NC_140592.1, read on the forward strand.
GAACCACATCTAGAGGCCTTTAACCCAAGAAATGAACCAGAACGTCATCTTGAACTGTGAGAAAACTGGCTCAAAACGTTTCTTAGGGAACATTCTTCCAGAACTGTTGAGCATTGGAGGCACTTGTTGAACTTTTATCTTTCAACTATGAGCGGTAAGCCGCGACGGACAAATCCTGATTGGAGAACGCAGACTGTCTCTTCCCGTTTTTGATGGCCACAAGGACGGATTGTAGAGAGTTGACTGTCTCTTCTTGTTTTTTTTTTCGTCAATCGAAGGGGAGAAGGTTGTCATGTCATCATGATACTCATCATGATTCTCATCATGGTCCTCATCTTATCCTGCCCTTTGCTTTCGTCATCTGGAAGTCCATGAGGTCATTTACCTCCTACATGTTTTATGTTTCCTTGCTTTTCCTTTTCATGCTTTAAGCTTTTGTTATGTGTTCGAAGCGTTTATTGTGTTTTCTGTAAAGGAAGAAGATATGTTGTATATATGTGCTTACTTTGTTATGGCTACTTGGGGTCAGTAGTCCATTCTTTGTGTCTATATCTTCTCAACCTCCCTTACTACCTTTGAGTGTTTTATCTGGTATGTGAATGTTCCAGTCTTGGCAGTTGATGGTCTGGTCAGCTAGCGAAGTGTGCACTCACCTGTGTCCTACAATAAACCTTCATGTAACTAACTGAAAGTGTCCTGAGATCCATCTACAACATTAAACTTACTGCATGCTGATCATCATAAATTGACGGACCGTGTAGACGAAACTGACTCTGTACTGGCAGCTCTGCATCCCTCGAACAAAGATCTGCAAGAGCGCCTACAAAAATGAAAGTGGAGATTGCCCTATTGCACCGCAGGACAGAGGTCGCTGAGGGCAGGTCAAGGCGCAACAACATCTGCCTGATGGACTTTCCTGAGCGTTCGGAGGGCCTCAGCGTGAAAGTATTCTTGGACGACTGGCTGGTGCGGACTGTTCTCGGCGGCAAGGCCCCGGACTTCTTCTTAATTGAAAGGGCGCATCACACTCTGGGCCGACCTCAACTCCTGGGAGCACCCCGTGTACCGAGACCGCGACTTAATACTTTTTCCAAAGTAAAGGCCCATGGCCCTATGAAAATGCTCAGCTAACAGCATTCCCTGATTTCACCATGGAGGTGCAACGCTGCTGTGGCTTATTCTTACGAGTCTAACAACGCCTCATAGACTTGAATTTTAGATACACGCTTTTGTTTCCTGCTAAGCTGCGTGTCATCGATGGGGACACAACCCACATATTTCATTCACCGGAAGACACCTGGACGGGGGTTCATGCAAAGAACCTGATTGAATCAATACCCCCGGAACGGCCCGAGGAGGCTTGGCTGCAGCCCAAACCACACCGGCAGAGCCGTCGGTCTCTGGGCACGCAGCCTACCAAAGGCCAAGCAGCGGAGGAACAGGCGCAAGCGGTGGCAAAGGCGTCTCTTCATGCGGTGATTCCTTTTGCTCCCCTTCAAGATGGGTGCCTCTCGGAGTCAGGATCGGCCTGCTCACGCTCCTCATCAGGCAGGAACCATCGAGGACCTAAAGTTACCCCGCGGTCAGCTTATTATCCATAGATGCAGGCTGAGAACTGAGCAGTGGGTCTGGAAATGGTTGGTACCCCAGGATACATGGTGTTACTGCAAAGGTAAGGCCTCATGGGCATGAGACTGTGGGGAGTTTTGCATGCAGGGCCCACACCAATGACTCGTTAGACTCTGTTATCACAGCCGGCATGCCAACTCTGCTCCCTAATCAGATGCCACATCCCCATGAAATCCTACATGGACACTATGTTTTCATGCTTTTTTGTTTATTTGTTTGTTTTTATTGTTACACTCATTGGGGGAAAAATGCGGGGATATTTTACTGGATGAGGCCTGGAAGGGTGACTATCCTGGGGGAGTTCCTGATTTTTGTTCTTATTGTGGTTCTATGAGCTTCTCTACTACAGTCCGAGATGACATTTGCTACTTGCCGACATGTTATAAATCCATTCCACAAAGCAGGACCCTTGTCTAGTGGGTGGGAGGCTGGTGGGTGCATTGTGTGACCCCTCCCCATTGTATGGCATGATTTGAATGGCTAGCATACAGGCCAATACTCAGGCCCCCCAATATCATATCATGTCTTGGAACGTGCGGGGCATACCTACACTGATGAAGCACTATCGCATTTATGCCTATCTCAAAAGGGGACATGTCCACATAACAATGCTCCAAGAAACACATCTTACTACCCCTGAATTACAAAAATTGCGGGTCAGGTGGCGGGCCAGGTACGCGACACAGTGGCCTCCTCCTTTGCTTGCCGGGTCCTTATATGGATTGCGCCAGGGGTCCCATATCTTGTATCCTCTCAGACGATAGATGCTGGTGGAAGATACGTGGTGCTGGAAGGCCAACTGGATGGTTCACCCTTAGCACTGGTAGTGGTCTATGCTCCTAATGCCCAGCAGTGTGACTTTCTTGACACCCTTACCCTGGCACTCCTTAGTGACACATCCTCTTCTGTTTTTTGGGGTGGGGATTTTAATTGTGTCCTTGATGTAGCGCTAGATCACTTCATGCCCCCTCTCTGACCAGTGACCTCTGGTCACATCGCTCAACATTTCCACTAATGGGTAACTCACATGTTGCATTCAAGACACGTGGCGGCTCATAAGCCTGACGGGCCGGGAATTACCCTGTACATAACATTCACACCAGAATTGGTTTCTTATTTTGAACACCATCTCTTGGCGCTCAGCTCACTGGGGTGGAATACCTGGTGTGCACTCTCTCCAATCATTCTCCAGTAATGCTCTCTGTACTATGGGGGCGCGCATGTCCCCTCATAACCACGTGGCACTTACAAGCGGAGGCACTGTCTGACCCTGACTTTTGGCTGGAACTTGCTCAATGCTTAGCAAATTACTTTGCTCTTAACTCAGGCTCCACATCATTTCGAGCTGTAGAGTGGGACACTCATAAGGTCGTGGTGCATGGGCACTGTCTGGCGACCTCCTGGGGGTGCGCAAATGGTTATCAGAGGACACCCGGCTCTCCTTGGAGACCCAGTGCCCACTCAGCCAAACTTCATTGAACAACTTCAACGTCTGCGCAGGCAGTGTTCGGAGGTGGAGTGCATCCTGGGCAAGCATGACTATAAGCGGTGCCTGGCCCTGCAGCATGCTGAAGGGGACTGTGCAGGGACACTGCTAGCATGGCTAGTACGTGAAGATCAGCAGTGTACCCACATAGGTGAAATATACTCGGTGGATGGCGGGCTGCTGACCACACAACTGGATATTAATGAAGCCTTCCGGGACTATTATCATGTCGTTTATTTTGCTCCGCCTGTAGCGTTGAGTCATACCACATAGGACTTGTTTGCCACTTCACATTTGAAAATGCCTGAGCGCCTCCAGGGAACTGAGCTGGACACACCCTCGCAGTTAGAGGAATTATGCACCGCTATAACCTAAATCGGCCACGGTAAAACCCCGGGCACAGATGGCCAGCCCATCGAATATTATGCCACCTTTCCCAACCAGACTACCCAACATCTTCTTGATGATTTTAACGAAGCCAGGAATGTGGTTGCATGCCAGACAGGCTCCATGAGGGCCTTATAGTTGTCTTTCCCAAACCCGGTAGGGACCCGCTGGACGTCTGCTCCTATCGACCCCTATCCCTGCTCAACTTGGACTGTAAAATGTTGGGCAAGATCCTGGCTAACTGCCTTCTTCCTCTTGCACAGTCGCTGGTCCACCCAAACCACTTTCGTTTTATTCGCAGTCGTAGTACTTTCCTGAACGTACATCGCATCCTGCGTCTTCTTCATGGCCAACAATAAACACTCACGATCAAGTGGCGGTATCACTAGACATAGAGAAATCCTTTGATAGCCTGGGCTGGGATTATTTGTTCACAACCCTCACTAACATGGGGTCCAGCCCGGTCTTTATCAGCTGGGTGTGTACTCTTTAGGCTGATCCTACAGCACGGGTTTAAACGGGCCAAGTGATCTCTGACATGTTCCCTTTCTGCAGAGGAACCAGACAGGGTTGCCCCCTGTCCCCCCTCATTTTTGCCCTCGCCATGGAGCCCCTGGCTCGCCAACGGGCAGACAAGTGGGGCATACTCAAGCGTAACATGCACCACATCATTTCGCTATATGCTGATGATGCCTTGATCTTCTTGCTGGATGTGGGTTTTTCCCTTCCGTGTCTGCTGCAGATCTTAGAAATGTTGGTACACTGTCAGGCCTCCGGATCAATTGGCCTAAACTTGTGTGTTCCCCCTGGTGCATGTGCAGTTAGAAGGCCACGTGGCACACCATGATTCCTGACTGCAATCGTGTTACTACACCTTTAAATACTTAGCCACACAAATATACCACTAGGCGAGTCCTCAAAGACATTCACAAATTAATTCAGTCAATCAAATCTGGTTCCCCTTTGGATCCCTGTCATCCATCCATACTCAATAACATCCCAGACATTATTTCTATGCCACTTGCACGTATCTGCAATAGTATGTTTGTCACTGGATCCTATCCTACCATTTGGAAAAACACCATTATCAGGCCGCTTCTTAAAAAACCTTCCCTAGATCCCACACTACCCTCCAGTTATCGGTCATGAATAAACAACTTTCTGACTACATTCATACTAATGACTTGCTAGACGAAACCCAGTTTGGTTTCCGGCAAGGTCATGGAACAGAGACCGCCCTGATCAAGGCGGCAGATGAAATCAGGGCTACAATGGATAAGGGTGGACAGGCTGTCCTAATACTGCTGGACTTGTCGGCGGCTTTCGACACGGTCGATCATGTAACTTTGGTCGGCCGTGTCGAGGCCATCGGCATTAAACATAAAGCTAGGGACCTCATTGCATCATTCTTGGCGGATCGTAGCCAAGCGGTCAAGTTGGGCACTTTTACTTCACCCACCTTCAGCCTTCCCTGTGGAGTCCCTCAGGGTTCCTCGCTAAGTCCGACCCTTTTTAATATCTATGTTTCGGACTTAGCGAGGGTAATAAAGGAGCATAACATCAGTTTGACAACATACGCTGATGATACTCAGCTGGTGTTGTCTATTCACAAAGATGGACCCACGGTCGCAGCAAATTTCAAGAATGGTATGAGGGCCATTAGCAGTTGGATGGCTTCCAACTGCTTAAAACTCAACTCAGCTAAGACAGAAGTTATGCTGTTTGGAAATATTCAACCTGTGTGGTCCCCTTCATGGTGGCCTGAGGAATTAGGAACCCCACCACAACCTGTCAGTAAAGTTAGAAATCTGGGAGTGATATTCGACAACATGCTCCTTTTCCATCATCATGCGAATTCGGTAGTGTCATCTTCCTTTAACATCTTAAGGAAAATAAAGAAACTTCTACCGTACCTTCCCATAGCTATGGGAAAAACACTCATATCCACACTGGTGTTTTCTCGCATCGATTACTGCAACTCCCTCTTCCTCAATGCTCAAAAAAAGGTTATCTCCAAACTGCAACTAATACAAAATGCCTCCGCCAGAATTCTACTGGGCATTCCCAAATACAGCTCTGTCTCTGGACATCTCGACCAACTGCACTGGCTTCCAGTCAGAAGCCGCAAGAAGTTCAAGACCCTCTGTATTGTCTATAAGGCAGTAAATAACACGGGACCTAGATTCCTGAGAAGTTCCTTTAAACCTTTGGCAACCCCCAGAACGTTGCGTTCCAACACGGCTCACATGCTTCAGATTCCCAGAACAAGAAAAGTGACCTGGGGAGACAGATGTTTCACCATAGCAGCGGCGAAATTGTGGAACTCCCTTCCCCTTAACATAAAGATTAGTCCATCTTTGATTGTCTTCAGAAAGCAGCTAAAGACTTGGCTGTTTTCCCAATGACATTCCTGTAGATCACTTTATCCACTGTTTCAATGTCTATTATCTGGTTAGTTAGCCTTTAGCTGCTAGCGCCGAGACACCTACGGGTAATTGCAGCGCTTTAAAAATTGCCAAAAATAAATAAATAAATAAATAAATAAAGAGGGTAATCTGGACAAGGCTATTGGCTCTATCCGCCAATCAATTCCCTTCTGGTGCTCACTCCTACAATCCCCGCTAGGCCAGGTTGAAATTTCAAAACATGCATTGGCATAGCCAATAGGTCTCGCTTTTGGGACCTTATAAGTATTTAGTTATGCAGCACAAAATCCTTGTTGCAACAATATTAACTGTTGCATGTCTAAACACTTATAAGGTCCCAAAGGCGAGACCTATTGGCTATGCCAATGCTTGTTTGTAATGGATTAAATATGACTACAACATAACATTCTACCAACTTGACTTATTCATGCAATCTAGGCTTGTAGAAAAAAATGTATTTACTTTAACTGCATAATATGTCTTTGGGAAGTAAAGTGACAACTTTCTAAAACAGATTGCAAGACAAATTGTGTGTCAGATTGCTTACAAACTGTGTGACAACTGGATGATAGACAGCAAGACACTTGAAGCTCCACATGCATGTGCACCACCGTGGGGAGTGGAGGGGGTAACAATTGTCCTGTTGGAGTAGCAATGTTCCAGGTTGGGCAAGTCCAGTTTGTGTATGCTGCTCTGTTACAAAACTAATAATAAACGAGCCAATTGGCTTTGCCAGTGGTTTTTTTTCCTGGACCTCCGGAGCACTATCAAGGCAGAGCAGGAGACACAAACAAGAAAGAGGGAAGATTGGGGAGGTGAGGGTGCAGGGAAGGGGGGGTAGATATTTCGAGACAGTGATGGAGTGAGAAAGGTAAGGATCTTTTTCTCTTAGCGGCTTCACATGTTTCACATTCCGCGCTGGGCTGGAAGCAGATCACCTCCATTTGGCAAACATAATGCAGTCTTACCATCATCAGAGATGGCACTCGCCCGCAAGGGTCCTTTGACAGCAGCAGTTAAAACAAACAGCATTAATGGCTATTGTGATCGGGCGGTGATATCTGCCGCATCAGTCTGGGGGAGGGCGAGAGTCCACATTCACCGACTATTACGCTATTTTCTGCCAAAAAAACGTAGTCAAATCCTGGCTGCTCATGTTATGGTATGGGTTCAAAATACACTGAAGTGGGGGACATACCTCAGAGGAGCAGCTTTTCACATGAACTTGTGGGGCTGAAACTCAAAGGGGTGCCCATTTACTGCAAATAATGTAACAAAGGTAGAGGTGATAATCATACTGCCAACATCACAGCACAGAAGTGCATGCCATCAATATAAGCCTCATGCATTTTCATACATCCCTCCCACAAATAAATCTGAACAGCTGTCTTCTTTATGCTCCACACTGGAATAACTGCCTTGTTTTATATTGACATTACTTCCACTGCTGCAACTGTACTTAAGAAGAACTGTTCAGCTGAATGACAAGTGGTGCGGTCACTGGATAAACTCCAATATAAATCTTTCACAGGTACCCACACAGCATGCAGACAATAATCAGAGGCTCAAGTCAAAAGCAGTACTCCTGATATGCAAACAACGTGTGAGCAAAGAAAAGCATGTCTGCTTCAGTATTTACAGGTAGAAGCTCGGCACAATGTTAGACTTGAAGGACTAGGAGTATTGTTTTTTAACAAAATAAAACAATGGCGAAAACCAAAAAGAATTCCGATTGGAATCAAAATACGGAGCGGAAACAAAGTAACAAATGCTGATACTTACTTTTATTAGCACAACGACAATCGCTGCTGAACTCCCATCGGGTGAACTTATGCAGGAAGAAAGCAGACTTTTTAAAAACAAATCGCTGCTGAACTCCCATCGGGTGAACGCATGCAGGAAGAAAAACGACTTTTTAAAAACATTGGCAGTAACAAAATAGCAGGAAAAAGTAAAAGGGACAGCAGAGCATCAGGGAAACAAGCACGAGAGTGGTGCGTGCGTGAAAACAAGCCTGGGAGTTGTATGCGCACGCGCGCTGCGAAAGTGAAAGTGATCGCGTTCGCGATGCACTTAATGACCCGTGACAGGAGGAAAGACAGATGGCGGATGCGCGCGTACACGCGCCCGTAACCGCAAACTTGAGGCCACCAAAAGCCTGTGGTAGCACTTTGAAAACCTGCTTACTAAATGTCTTGCAGAGCAGCGCATGCGCTGGCTCAGGGGAGACCTAAAGTACTTCCCTGCCTGCTTTATTATTCGTGGCCCTTCCATCGTACTTTCCAGGGGAGTTTTCCGAGACCTCCACGGTTAATACTGGAATTGATTTGGAATACCTGCTCACTGAGGGCAGGCTGGGGCACCCAATTTCGAGCTGTATTACATTGTAGCACAATTAAAATGGCCTCTGGCCTGGTTGAGCACACCGACCCACCCTGAATCCTCTCTTATAAACACAATGCTATGGGGCATGAATAGTTAGACCTGGCTCGAATTCTGACAAATGACGGTGGCCCACTACTGCTGGCATAAGAACCTGATAGGGCCCACTTTTGCCGTATTCCCCCTCGATCCCCATTTGGGACTTGCCACTTTTGCAGCGGTCACCAAGGCACTTTGACCCGTCCACCTGGACTGAGGTTACAATCTACACAGGTGGGTGATCTTTATAAGAGGGAAAGCTTCTGTCTTTCCAAGAGCAGGTCAAGTTTTATGGACTAAGCACTGGTAAATTCTTAACATATTGCACATTACAGCGTGTACTCCGCGAGACATGGGGCCCTGGGGAGGCTGTACAACACAGGCTTTACAGACACTGTTGACGTCCGACATCACATGCCATGCCATCTCCTTTCTGTATGCTGCCCTCAACACTACCCCACCCGATCATGCCACTAAAGCACGAGCCAAATGAACACAGTGCTAAAACACCCATTGACTGACACAGCATGGGCTCGCGCTCTACAGATGACCAAGAATATATCCCGTAATCCTAGGTTCCGCTTAACACAGTTTAATTACATCCACCAAACTTATCTTTCCCCGGAACGCATTCAGCGTATGTTTCCGAAGCTTTCCTGGGCCCCATTGCAAATTGTAAAATGCGGACTTTATGCATATGGTATGGGCTTGTGCGTCACTGGCACAAGCACTGACGGAAGTCACATCCACGGTAAGGGAAATGTCAACACACCCTCTTGCCCCGACCCCTGAATCCTGCTAATTGGGGCTGCGCCCCCGGACAAAGGGCAACAAACACATACACAGATTTATTGACTTGACTTTCGGTTTATTTAAGCAAAACAAAGCCATGGCCTGAAAATCCGCCACTCCCCGGGGGAGTCAGAGCTGGCTTTGTGTTTTATGTATGCAGACCAGAACAGAAACACACACTCTTATAGCGCTACGCATGAGGGGCAACACTTGCACAGGAGGTGAGGAATGGGAGACATACTTAATTGCAGTTGAAGCCAAAAGTGATGAACGCCCACCCTGAATACGCTGAACATCAAATGTACGCACTCCAGCTGCAGTAATGCGTGATACTATGGGGATCATCGCTATACTCACTCCTAACTGTACTCACTAGTAAATGTTTACTCAACATGCATCCTCCCCGAGACCTCCCTCTTTCCAACATGTTGCCGCTTGCCCGCTAACACCCCCACCAGTGTACCCCCATTGCCTTTCTCTCCATAGTGTGCCCGGGACCCTAAGGGGCTGCACGCCTGCCCCCCCTGATAAGGGCACATACTCCTATTGTCTTGGGCACTGTTTACCAATATATATGTGATATGAACATGAACAGCTTTAGTATACTAGAATTTATATAACACGGACTGAAGAGCTCCCATGTTGTTTGATTGTTGATCTTTTGATCCCTTCTCACTCTCCTAGCCTCCCCTCTTCCTCTCCCTCCTCTCTTTGCTCACTGCACAGCGGAAGTCCACTTGCTTTATCCTACCCTATATTTTCGCAATTTGCGAAATGTGCAAACTATTATTGAAATTCTTATAATGTATCCTGACAATATAATACGTATGCATTATAGTTCACAATGCCAAACATATATTATGTTGCAATAATCTATGTTGCAATAATCTATGTACCAATCCTGGTACGAGCTCCACTGTAAATTGTTGTGCATTGCACTCTATAAAATCAACAAAAACAATCTTTAAAAAAAAACTGCAGCAACCAAAGTTGTTGTGTCAATTGGAAAGAACAGAACAGCGTCATATCTACAAAGATATGGTGCTGTTGATCTCTTCCCCTAAGTGCTGATTCAATTTAGGCTTCCTTCTATTAATCGGTGTGTATGTGATGTCAAGCATAGGTTTTGTATACTGAAATGGTATCCTTCCAGTACAAAATATCAATCAATCATGTGTTACTTGTATAACGCTGTTTTTGACCCAAGAGGGTATCAAGGTGCTGTGCTGCAGGTATCAGTCGAAGAGTCAGTTCTTGAGTCCCTTCCTGAAGTGGTTCAATGAGGGTGAAGAGAGGAGAAGGTGGGCATTCCAGGATTTGGTGGTGAGGTGGGAGAAGTGTCCTTCCAGAGTGGCATCGACAGATGCGAGGTATCTGTATGAGGGCAAGGTGTGGGGGGCGGAGGTTCCTGGAAATGCAGGCGGTGGTTCACATGTAGGTGTGTCCTTGGTCATCGAGGGCTTTGTATTCACAGGTCAGAAGCTTGAATTGGCATCTCTTCTGTAAGGGGAGCCATTGGAGGTCCTTAAGGGTGCTGGGTGATGTGGGTCTTCTGGGCAGGTTGAGGGCCAGTCTGGCTGCTGTGTTCTGGATCATGCCTGCATAGAGTGTGTTGCTGTAATCCAGCAGACTGGTGATGAGGGCCTGTGTCACCGTTCTCCTAGTGCTGAAGAGGAGCCACTTGAAGATTTTGGGGAGCATGTGGAAGCAGGCTGAGGAGACAGCGTTGGCCTGATGTTTTGCAAAGAGTTCGCTGTCCAGGATGATGCCGAGGTTGCAGGCTTGGTCTTTCGTAGTGGGGTTGGGTCTGTGTTCCAATGGCCACCAGGAGTCATTCCAGCAGGCAGTGTGTTTGCCGAAGATTAGAACTTCAGTTTTGTCTGTTTTGAGCTTCAGGCAGTTGTTCTTCATCCAGGCTGAGACTTTCTTCATACAGTTGTGGAAGTTGGTCTTCACCAAGGTGGGATCTGCTGAGGGCGAGAGGATGAGTTGGGTATTGTCGGCATAGGAGATGATGTTGATATTATGCGATCTGACAATTTCTGCGAGTGGTGTATTGTAGATGTTGAAAAGTATTGAACTGAGGGATGAGCCTTGAGGGACGCCGCAGATGGTGTGCTTGGGTTGTTAGTGGGACGGAGGGAGGGAGGCAGATTCTCTGGCTGCACTCCATGAGAAATTCTGCCATCCATCTGAGCGCATCGTCTGTGATTCCGATCTGGTGCAGTCGATTAATTAGTGAGTGTGTGGTGGGAGATGGTGTCGAAGGCTGCAGGGATGTTGAGCAGGATCAGGGCGGGTGATTCTCCTCCGTCGAGTAGGGTGCAAACGTCATCTGTTGAGGCGATCAGGGCTGTCTCATTGCTGTAGTTGGCTCTGAAGCCTGATTGGTAGGGGTCGGGCAGGTTGTTTCCCTCCAGGCGTTTTGTGAGTTAGAGGTTGATGGCCTTCTCCAGGACTTTGGCGGGGAACGGGAGCAGTGGGATTGGATGGTAGTTCTGTAGCTTGCTGGAGTCTGCAGACGGTTTCTTGAGGATGGGTCTCACCTGAGTGTTTCCAGGTGTTGGGAAAGAGGTCAGTGGTGATGGAGGCATTGAGGATGTTGCTAAGCTGGTGGCTAATCTCATCTCTTCCAAGGTTGAAAAGTCGGTGGGGGAATGGGTCGGTGGGTGCTCCCAAGTGGATAGCGTTCATTTTAGTAATTGTGTTTGGTGTCCTGAGTTGTTCCCATGTAGTGAGTGAGTAGTCGGCTGTGGTGGTCGATGTGATGCAGAGGAGGGGATCAAGTTTTCGTGACTGACGGGCAGGTGAAACCTCTGACGATGATGAAGAGTTCCTTCATTTGGTTGGTGCTGGTCTCTATCCAGTCAGTCAGGGCCTCCTCTTTTGCAGCTTTGAGCTGGCAGTGGTAGTTGTTGAGGGACGACTTGAAGGTGGTTTGCTCAGTGAGGTTCGTGCTGGTGTGTGATCTTCTTTCCAGTTTTTTGCATCTGTACTTTGATATGCTGAGTTCCAGTGTGTACCAGCAGGCTTTTTTTTGCAGAGTTTTATATAGCGCGAACTTGACCCGAATCCAATTGGGTAGCAGAGCGCTTTACATAGCACCAGTTACGTTACATAAGGACACACATTCATTTTTTTTTGTTACGCACAGGGAGATTAAGTGATTTGCCCAGAATCACAGGATGTTCAGCGTCATTACCGAGACTCGAACCCAATTCCCCAGGTCCGAGGTTGAGTGCCCTAGCCGCTAGGCCAACCCTGGTTGGTTTGTGCATTTCGGCTGGTTTGGTGGGAGCAGTGATCTAAACGTGAAGCTCTCTACTGCCTGGTCCACACTGATGGTGACATTAGGCTGTGTGATGCTGAGGCCATCAGTCCATTGGTGTTGAATGACCTTGGTCCAGCTACGGAAGGGGGGCGCTTTGGCAGTTGGGGGTGGTGCAGGGGTGTCCGGTGAGTGTAAAGTGTAGTATGGAGTGGTCTGACTGGGTGAGTTCTGAGGTGTAGCTGTATCTTATTTGGTTGCTCGATGGGAAGACCGGGTCTGTGACCAGCTGCTTGAGGCCAATTTTGTCCAATCTTTCCAGGAGGTCGTGGAGTTGGTGCCAGTGGGGTCATCCAGGTGGAAGTTGAGGTCTCCCAGGAAGACATAGTTTTCAGATTCAATGGCGAGCGGGAGATCAATTCAGCTATGGCACAGCTGAGGCCGGCTCTCGGTCCTGGCAATCTGTGTGCGAGGGTGCCTTTGATGGAGATTTTGTCGTCGGTGTGGAGCTGGAAGTTCATGTGATCCATGATCGGCGTAGTTTTGTCATCGGTGATGGTGCACGTGATTGATTTCTTGTGTACAATAGCGATGCCACCTCTGTGTCTGTTGGTGCAGTCGCAGTGTTTCATCTTGTAGCCAGTGGGTGTTGCCATGGCGATGTCTGAGCCGATGTGGGGGTGATCCAGGTCCCTGTAATGAAGGTCACTTCAGGGGGAGGGTGGAGATGGTGTCCCAGACTTCGAATGTGTATTTTCAGAATGGTCTGGCATTGACCAGTAGGCAGCTGAGTTGTTCCTGGGAGGTCACGGCCGCCGGGGCTGGTGTGGTGCTGGTTGCCGTGATGGTGGTTGGTGCTGGGGTGGAGGTGAACTGGCAGTGGATGCAGGTGAAAGGTCCCACTGCAGAGCGAGGCAATGCAAGGTAGCAGTTGCTGTTTCATCTGGGATCCAGGGAGTGCATGGCTGTGGCGGGGCATCTATGGGAGTGTGTAGGGCCAGGGTTCTTGGCACTGGGCGCGATCCAGGCGCAGATGGGCTTGCTGTTGGATCACCTTCGGCGTGGCCACGCAGCAGCCTCCATAAGTAGACCTGGGAGGTGGGAGGGGCTGGCAGGAAGGCGGGAAGGTGGCGATCAAGACAAAACGGCAGAAAAAAAATTGGTGGGGGTGGGCAACGGCCAGGAGCAGGGGGATAAAAGAAAATGCAAGCACTAAAGGCATAAAGTGGAAATAAATTAAATTAACCAGCACAAAAAGGGGCAAATAGAATTAAAAGTATCAATCAGAATTATCTGTAAAAATTACCAGTGCGTGTGGTTGTCAGCAGGGCTGGAATTGAACCAGTGACCTTGAGGGCTGGGCAACACAGAACAGTCACAGGGAACTGGGCAGGCTGGGGGAGTGGTGCAGATATTAGGGGTCAGAGGCTACTATGCTTAGATATAGTTAAAAAAAAATAACATTGTATTTGTGCTGTACATTATAGAACACACATGCAAACTTAGAAACGTTTTGAGACCTGCCTGAGTCGTAGCTTTTTTGCACAAATCCATGTCTATATTTTTTAGTCGGAGTAAGCATCCAAAAGCATGCATATATACATGAGGACTCATATGTGCCTCCTATGGTATGCCCCCTTAATGAAAAGTAGTTCAAAATAGCATATAGAACTACTTTGGATTACTTTAGGGTTACTTTCCAGCACAAAACACATTTCGCACAGGAAAGTAAATACCAAAACAACACTTTGCGCTGGTTTGCATAATTTTTGCGACACAAACCAAGTGAAAAGTGTTAGCAAATCAGTCCCTTCGTGTATACTGTACGCTTTCAGTTATGCTATGTGATGAGTTACTTTTTCCTGCTAGATTCCACTTTTCCAGGCTATGTTTAGTGCAGTCTTGCTCAGCACAGCAATGATTAATGACTACACTCTTCAATCATTTCTATGATGAATAGTGACAGAAAATAATTTTCTAGGCTATTGGCAAACTGACTGGACTCAAAATATGGCCAAGCTGGTCTCAGAAGGGTTGCATCAATGACAGTGCACACACATCTGGACGTTTAATTCATTGTGGGGATGGGGAGACGGTGGTCCATTAGGTACATTGAAAATTCTTGTGCTCTTTCTATGGAGATTAATTTTTCTTGACAATCTTAGAAACACCCAGGCTTTGTAAACAGAACCTAGAAGTTTTATGCATCGGTCGTTCAGTGACAAGAGCATTCTCCATCCAAAAAGGACCAGAAAGAGGTGTCCTCTTTTACAAGCTCTGTGTTTGTTTAGTGCTAAAACTGGCACCCTTTTTGGAGCGAAAGGAACAAGCTGAATGGTCGTACTTGCTCCGAAGCAGATTAAACATATGGAATATTAAAACTATTATTTTCACTACTTTTCAGCGGTTTACAAAAACCAGCTGTAGAAACTAAAGCTTCTGAATTATCTTCAGTGGTGTGGCTACAATCAAGGGGGTATTTATGAGAGTCTTGTGTCACATTTGCACCACACAAGCTTTTAAGTCAGATTTATGAAGCCACGCAAAGCCACTTTGTGTGGCCCTGAGTGGCTTCATAAATCATGAGTAATGCAACCCAGTGAAAAAAGAGCTGTGTTGCCTTACTCTGCACAAGGTAGATGTTCCACAGGTGCCAAAATCTTACGCCTTCAGGCGTAACGAGGAGAAATATCTTTATTTCTCCTCGTTTTTCCCTCTTACTATTTGTGCTGCATTCTGCAGCATAGATAAAAAGGGGAAAAAGCCTCTCAAAATTGCTTTTATGCAGGAAGGTGTCCCTTCCTGCACAAAACAATCCTGCATGCAACGAAGACACCCATGTACCACGGTGCAAGGGTGCCCGCGTTGGCGCCAGGCTGCCAAAACGACGCCAGGACAAGGTTGAAGGACAGGAATGGACTGTATTGAATAAATTCAGTGTATTCCTGCCCTTTCCCAGTGACGCAGGGCCGCGCAGCAAAGTGACTTGGAGCGCTGTCCTGTGCCAACATCTTCATAAATATGTCCCTCATTGTTTAATATCTGCCGGCATTTGCCGGTGCTTGGTATGTATTTATGGGATTCCACCATATGATAGCGCTGTATATATGCTTAGCAGAGCTCATGGAACATTTAACAATTTAATATAACATAAAAACTTGTAAAACTGGAATGCAAACCTACAGTTTAAAGTGACATGTGGGTAGAACCAGCTGCAGTGGGCCCATGTAAAATACAATTCAAGCACTGGCTACTAGTTAAATATGACCAAATTCCAGGACTATCTTCAATTTTACCCACATATTTAACTGAACTCTTTAGTAGAATAGATGAAATATATACATGGGTGAATTTTTAATTGAGTTGCAATTTGGAAAGCAAACAATACATCCTTACTGAATTAAACAATTTTTAATTCCATAGGTGGAAACAGCGTCCCACTCTCATAGTCCACGATATTTACGTAAAATGTTCAACTTCCTATGGTTTATTGACTTATTCCTAGAACTTTTTAGCTTTTTTTCAAAAACAAAAAAGAATAAAACCCATAATCAATTTTTTTACATAGGCTAGCAAATTTCAAAGGTACATTAACAATTTTGGGGAGTACAAGTAGCTGTCGTGGCCATGTTTTGCTGGACTTCCGTCTTTAGAAGAGGCAAGCATGCACCAGAGGCTGAAAAAAGCCATGACATGTTCCTGGGATGAATGTTAATATTTAGATTTCGCATTTTATAAGAAACGTCAAAATCACCTGTTCAAATTTAGCCATATTTGCCTCCACAATGATGATATTCAAGAAAGTTTGGCCCAATGTCAGAGAAATTTAGGACTTGCATTCAGTGTCTTGATGGAACAACCCCCTTTTCCAGAACCCTCTGAACAATAATATGGGCAGGAAATAGGATATGAAGACCACTTACGAGGGTACAATATTATGATTTTTTATCTGTTCCTAGGCTTCCTCCACAAAAATGTTAAATGAACACTCACTAACCATGTATTGTGGGTAGATTGATCATTATCATAAACAATATAGAAGAGCCTAAACTATTTGAGCACTGTTTTTATTGTTGCTAGAAATCTGTTTATTGAAGATTTTTTCATCAATCAAAACTAAGTACAACATATGACACTGATAGCATCAAGAGGCAACTTTTACACTACCAGACATTGCAATATCAAAAAACTAGTCTATAGGTGAAGGATTAGATTGAAAGTGAGCAAATCTGCAGAGTTGTGTAATGTTCAGCAAGGGATACACGCAGGGTGTTGAGCCCATGTTTGTGTCTTCTAAAAGAATAGCCAATACAAAATAAGTAAACAGGGTAACTAGCAAGGTCGGAAGGATGGGTTGCATGGCCTCCTAAGCGTGAGAATGGCTTGAAGCTGAGTAAAAGGGAGGAGTCTCCTGAAAAGGGGGATACCGAAGGGGGGTAGAAGAGGTAGCTAGGGTATCAGAGTGCCTGGGGGTCAACGTCTCTGTGTCAAACTCATCGCGCCAGTGGGGCATCATCCCGTCAGTGGAACATCTAGACAAAAAGTTGAGGCAACCTGAGCCTGGGTTGCCTAAAACAAGAGCATTCCAAGATGGTGAAATAATCAAACAGTGGTTTCCAAATACAAGCGCATTTAGTGTCAGTTTGTGTTATCTTGTGGGATAGGAGCTCCATGGCCAAGACATGCCAGAGTTGCGCAGAATACGACATTCCCCTCCTCTCCAGCTGGGGAATGAATGAGCCTCGAGGGCTGGTGTGAAGTAAAGGTTGTGAGCAATTTGGGTATGTGGGGAGGAGAACGTGGTGAGGGTTTCTTGAGCGCAGTGTCAAGGACAGTGTTAGTTGAGGTGGCAATTAAGGCACTTTGATTGCTTGGGAAGCCAGGCAAGGTTTCACAAGGGGTGAAAAGCTATGGCCCTGTCCACGTGGAACCAGTGTTTTTCACTCGCCCAGGTTGCCCATTTAGAAACGTAGTGGAGATGCGCTGCCCAGTAATATTTAAGTAAGTCCGTAGGGGGGTGCAAGCTGGTACGGCGATGTCCTTCAGTCACGGTGCGAGCTACGGCTCGTAGGGGCGATTTAGTGGGTCCATTCAATTCTCTTCCCTACAACTTACGTTTTGCGTTTGTGCTAATGGACTTTCACAGCAAGTGGCCTGAAGTCAAGTTTTGTGCCTCTCCCACAGCAAGCAATGCGATTATTTTCCTTATAGAGATCTTTATGAGGGAAGGATTTCCAGAAGCACTTGTTTCTGATAATGGTGTGCAGTTTGCTAATCAGGAAATGAGTGTGTTTTTGAATGAGTCTGGTGTAAAACATTTAAGAAGCTCGGTTGGACATCCTCAAACCAACGGTCTGGTTGAGAGGATGAACAGGGTTGTGGTGGAATGTATCAAGTGGGCAAAACATAATGGTTTTGATGTGGAGGGTGCTGTCAGATTCATGCTGTGGTTTTACCGCACAACGCCACATTCTTTCACTAAGGTTGCACCCTTTCTATCACTTAAAGGTAGAGTACCCACTTCTGCTCTATATCCAGCTTGGCTTTTAAGAACAGTTTGTGATAAAGTTTTGTGCTGGGTGGATCATGTTGCTTTGGAATCCCGAGTTGAAGCTGAGCAGAGGAAGATGTCTGACAAAAGAAGTCTGTGAAGACAGTCGATTTGCTTCCTGGGGACATGGTTCGTATCAGAAACACTAATTTTGTCAAAAAAGGAGGAACGTCTATCTGTGTCGAGAAAGTTTGTGGTGGTGCCATTATGGTACGTGGTGGGCATTGGTGGAATGCTGGGAAAGTTGTGAGAGTTCATTCTGCTGCCCATTACTCTAATTGCACAAGACGTGATGTTGATATGCCTTCTGGACCAACTAATGTGCCTTCGGGTAGTACTTCTGAAACCTTTGTGACAAGTGAAGCACCAAGGAGGTCTACTCGCGTTAGACGTGTTCCTTGGAGGTTACGAAGACTTTTTCTATTTTCCTACACTAGATACTTTTCTTGTATCCCTATTGTTAGAATCCGGATTCTCTGATTGGCACAGGTAGGTACCTGGGACAGGCAGAGGGTCCTTCTTCTAGTCAGGGTAAGGGGATACACTCTAAAAATAACCCCTGCTCACCCTCTAGGTAGCTTGGCGCAAGCAGACAAGGAGTTATCTCAGGGCGTTTAGGTTAAGCATTTGTAAATACCCACACAGTAATACAGTGACCCTCCACAAATGGACTCCACACAGGATGTATATCAAAAATAATACTTTATATATATGTATCAGGCTTAGCACAAGACCAAATAACATTTAAACAGCCCACAATACTTATTTTCAAAGAGTACTTGGTTTTAGCGTAATTTCACAGTTCTGTGCGCATCGTCCCTCTTCGTACGTGTCGTACGCGGTGGACACAGGCTTTTTGGTCGGGTCGTACACGCACTGCAGGCGCTTCTGCTGAAGCGTACACCCTACAGTGCGAACGGTCACAGTACCTTGATGCTTGGTAAGTTCGTCACGGACACTTCCTTGGCAGCAGGCGTACAGTACGGTGCGAAGTCCTCCGGGCGGCGCGTACTACGGTACGTGAGACCTTGGGCGTGCGCGGCTCAGGGGACGGGCGAGAGTACGGTCCCTACTGCCAGACGTTCGGGTACGCGACGTACTGGGATCGCTGAACTTCACTTTGGCTGCAGGGACAGGCGAACAGTACGCTCCGGACAGGAGACTACGCGACCACCACACGTACCACGGCCTTTCCCAAAGCAGGGGAGAGGCGCGTACGGAGATAGTACGGTCCGTAGCGGGGTGCAAGCTGGTACAATGATGTCCTTCAGTCACGGTGTGAGCTACGGCTCGTAGGGGTGATAAATCGCGTTGCTCAGGCTGGCAGTACCTTCCTTTGCGGTGCGAGGTACGGCTCGTAGAGGGGCCACAGATGCATTGCTCGTGCCGGACAGCGGGGAATCAGCTTACGGGGAGTACGCCGCGATCAGCGAGGCGTACACAGCAGTTCGAAGTGAAGATGCGAGGAAAACGGTCCGTTTTCCAAGGCGATTCCACGGCGGTGAAGTCCACTGTTCCTGGGTCTTCGTTCAGGGGGCAAGCTCACTCACAAGCCCTTGGAGATCTTCAGCACAAGTTAGATAAAAGTTCCTTGAGTCTTTTTCTTCCTCTTCTTCAGCAGCAAGGCAACCACTGCAGGCCAATCCCCCAGGTCAGGGACAGTACTCCTCCATGCAGCTTTTCCAGTTGCTTCAGGTCGGACAGAGGTTTCTTCTTGGCAGGACAGGATCTAATTTCTTGGGAGCAGGGCTCCTTCATTTATACAGCAATTCTTTTGTTCTGCCAGGCCAGGGGGGCCCTTGCCTAGTCCAGTCCGGTTTCTGAGCACTTTGTTTACGCGATGCAGGCTGCTTCTTTCAGGGTGCAGGGCAGAGTCATCAGACGCTCCACAGGGGGCGGAGCCGGCATTGTGGTGGCAGAGCACAGTCCTATTCAGAGTCCAGGTGTACTCCTCCCACCCATCTACCTGTCAATCTTTCTATTCACCACCAGGCTACTTAGCCCTGCCCATCTGGGTTTCCCCAGCCCTGTCACTCACACAAGCCAGACAGCAGATACACATCATGCAGAGGCGGGCTGAAATGGTTAGGCAAGCAAAGGCCAACTTTCTAAAAGTGGCATTTGCAAACGCAGAATATTAAAATAAACCTTACTAAAAGATGTACCTTATTATTCTGAGTTCAGGCATACTAAACTCGAGTTTCTACCATGTTCCCTGGGCATGTTAGGATCATAGGATGTAACAATCTTAACAGCCCATTCTGGCCTATGAGAACAGGTAGCCTTACAATAGTGAAAAACGAAAATGGCTGTAATTCACTATTAGGACATGCCACACACACAGGGCTTGTCCTACCTTATGCTTACAATGCACCCTGCCCTTGGGCCTACCATAGGGGTGACTAACATGCAGTTAAGGGAAGGTTTAGGGACTGGCAAGTGTGTGCACTTGCGCAGTCAGCATGACAGTACCAGACTGCACGCAGGTTCTGCAATGGCAGACCTTAGACATCTTTTATCAGGCCGCTTATGTGGGTGGCACAACCAGTGCTGCAAGCCCACCAGCGGCATTTGTATTTACACGTCCTGGCACTCCTGGTGCACTTTACTGGGGTCTGACAGTAAACCAAATAAGCCAATCATGGAATCCAACCAACATATTCATTTTTCATAGGGAGCACTTGCACTGTGGCACTGGTTGGCAGTGGCACAGTGCTCTGAGCGGCCAACACCATAAAAACACATGAGGCACAGCGACAAAAAGTGGAAGGGAGACTCACGCCAAAGTTCCAGGTCTAACACCTATGTTTATTCATTTTGACTATTGTTAGTTATAGTTTCATTGTTATTTCTTTTCTATGGTTTAATTTTGTTTTTCTTTTCTTTATAAACAAAAGGAGGTAATATGTTGTACTTAGATATGCTTGTTTTAGGTTCTACACAGAACCTCTATGGGTTGCCATAGTGCTAGCATGTGGGGAGTTCAATGAATGTCAGTTGGTGCCTCTCATCTGCCGTGAGAGGAGCGGTGGCTTGTTGTACCCACTAATAAATACACAAAGACTTACCAGCTGTGTCCTGTGATGTTATCCGGTGTCTGGGGACACAACAATCAGACTTTCATCTTTACAAGCTGGATAATGTGAGCCATAAATGGCTTCTTAAGTACAGCCCTTAGAAACACCTTTATAGAGGAAACACTGAATAAAAACTAGTTATTGTGATTGTGACTTTGACTTTGATTTGCCACAGAGAAGAATGTGCCCTAAAATAAAAGCTGATGTATTTCACACATTTGTGTCAGCGTGTTTACCTCTACCAGTCAGGCCAGGTCTAAGTCACAACCATCAGCATCTGGGTGTGGCACTCTCTTGACATGAAATCTAAGGGCTGGTGATAATAGGTTAATGGTTTAAACTATTAACTTTGGCTGCTACAGTATACATTTTTTAAATTATCTTAGGCGGCATTGTGAAAGTGAGACACTCAAAACAGTACGGTAATCTTCTTAATCCTTTGTTTTATTTCAGGTTCATCACAATCTCCCCCGACCAGCTCAGTGTGCACTGCCTCTGAACCAGATCTCCAGCTACCAACCCTTGAATCTAAACATTCTCAGAACCACTGGTTCAACCAGCAACAGGCCAGGCCTTGCAGAAGGTTCTATGTTACATCATAAGATACCACACACCTTCTCCGCTTAACAAAACACAACATGAATTTCTTCCTTACAAAACAATAGTCCAAATTTACATATTTACATCATTTGACAAACTCCTTTAAGTAAGACGGTTTGATGATGGATCTCCCGCTACTTCTCGGACCCTCATGGTTTCTTCCACCCTTGCTGCCTTCTGAGCTCACTTCCTTGTTTCTGTCTAACTCCACCATGTTGAATTTTAAAACTCTGTTCAATATCCATATTTTATGGTCATCCGTCTTGACTGCATTAGTAAACAGTTTAATGACTTTCATGGGCTTGCTAAATTTAGAACTACCAGATTGGACTGGAAGTCTACCTCTTATCCAGTCACCAACATTAACACGTCCGTTTCACTTTTTTCTGATTGTCAAACTCTTCCTTCATTTTTCCCATTTTCTCTTCCATTCTATTCTTCCACTTTGCCTCATTGAGGTTGCCTCTCACACCAACGCTCTCCTCTTGTTTAGCCAACTAGGGCAGATTACACAATTTAGCTGCCTTCCCCTGAAGAGTTCACACTGTGTCATACCCATAGCAGAATGAGATGTTAACCTTTACACTCTTACTTTATCATGAATTTCCTCCAACCAAGACGTATTGGTCATCCTCAAGCACTGTATGGTCTCTTTCAACACTTTGTTGACTCTCTCAATATTTCAATTGCATTATGGATTATGTAGGAAGGTAGGATCCTTCTCCATTGTTACCCCTACTTTTTGCCTGGTGCTATGCTGCTTTTTGACTAGTCTGACTGGGATCCTGCTAATCAGTACCCCAGTCTATCTGTTGTCTCCCTAAATTGTTATGTTCAGTACTTAGGTATATCTCAGATTGGATACTGGGGTACCCTATATCAGACCCTAGTATATGGTACTAAGGTACCCAGGGCATAGGTACCCCAGAGGTCCCCCATGGGCTGAAGCATGCATTATGCCATGGGAGACCATTCAAAATGGAACTGCAGGCCTGCCTTTGCAGCCTGGGTAAGTTGGTGCTAGCACCACTTACTAAAGATATAGGTCACTTGGGTCACTGCACTTAAAACCTATAAGTCACCCCTGTAGCAGGCCTTTGCAATCCTGAAGGATGCTTGGTTCTAAGTGAGAGGGTGCCTCTGCATGAGCAAGACACCCCTGCAGCCTACAGAGTCCATTTTCCCGGGTTGGCAATGAAGCAGCACCTCGAAACTGGCTGCAACAAATCCTATCCCCGTACGCGGTGTGGGAGGTATGATTCCAAGCACTGGAAGAGCCCTCTGTTAGGCTCTCAGTGTACCCGGTACCAGCCTTCTAGACCCGGACAGCAGAAAATGGTTGCTGCTGACCAGAGACACATTTCTGCCCTCCTGCTGCTAAGCGAAGCTTGATCAGAGGAAGGTAGAACAATAGTTATCCTCTCACAGGGAGGTGTGACCACCTCCCAGCCAGGATTTAGTGTATTAGGGCTGGGTGGGTGTGCTTGTCAGCGCCAGAAAGTCTGCATATTTGGTCTCCCTGTGCATAGTCCAGTTCAAACCAGTGTTGGGAGCCATTGGCTCCCGCTCTGGCGCAAAATTGGACAAAGGACATGGGAATAATCTTCTCCCTGTCCAGACCTTCCCCTGGGAGGATCCCCTAAATCGTCCTAACCCTTTCCCTAAGATACTTACAGGCTCACCTGGGTGTAGGTCCCTAGATTCGTCGTGGAACAAGATTCAGATCAGACACTACTTCTTCTTCTACTGTCTAGGTACTCTGGACTTCGTTTGGGCTCGACTTCGTCTCCCTTCCAGTCTGCTGCATCAGCTGTGCCTGTGCATCATACAGAAACCTTGCAAGGCCTGTGAAGCATCAAAGACACATGAAGGAATCTCCCTTGGAGTGAAGGAGTCACTCCCCTGCATTCGCAGGCACTGCAACTGAGTTGACCGGTATGCTGATCCTGAGCTCCTCCGGACTCCGTGGAATCTACAACACATGTGGTGATTTTCCAAAGCTCCCAAGGCCTGCCCTCTTACCAAGTTTGAGGCCAGTATTCCTCATTGGGGCTGCAATAACCAAAACCTGTGCACAGTGTCAACTTGCAGTTGCAAAGGCTTGTTGGCTTCCTTCCAAGAAGATCTTTGGGCTCCAAGTAGTCCTAACCTCAAGCATCTCCAGTGAACAGAATCTTCAGCCACACCGCATTGTCTGCATCGTGGCCTGCATCTTTTGGTGAGATGCTTGAGGTCCTCTCTTGACTCCAGTGCCTCAGGCCTATGGGTCCATACGAGGGTCACACTTGTTTGGTTTGAGCTATCATGATTGCTCGGGGCTTGCCCGGACTCCCCTACTTTTGGTGAGTCCCCTGGACCTTGCTGGTCCTGACGTTGCTCCTTCTTCAATTACTGCATTGGTTGCATTTGCCAAGGCTTGGTGGTGATCCCGTCGGACACCGACCCTGCAGCACTCGACATCCTTCGTGGGACAGCTTGTGCATAACTCCTGGTCTTCCTCAGCATTGCCTGGTCCTCACAGAGTCAAGGCCCTCATCATCCATCCTGCAACACCCGACATCAGAGGGTGTTTGTCTTCCAAGTCTCCTGGTCACCCCTGAGTGACATAGACTCTGTCCCCTCTGCTTGGAGGTACCTCTCATCAAGAATCCATCATCGGATTTCATCAGACACTTTCTCCTTCCTCCATAGCGGTACTTTCCTGAAGTCTTCCATTAGGTTCATCAGTGGTTTCCGACACCACTTCACACATATGCACCCAGATTCCCTGGTGCAGGTAACGTGGCTACTAGAGTATCCACAGGTGTGGTGGCTCTCCAACCTTCTGTCTTACAAGGGGTTTCCTCAGGGTCCACTAGAAAGGGTCCTTAAACTTTAAAAAGCCAATAGCGACTTACACGTAGAGTTCTACAGAACATGTAGTCGTGTACCCACACTGCACCTGCTCTCCGTGGGGTCCTCTCTACTTACCGTGGGTGGTTCTTTGGGTCCCCAGCACTTCTACATCCTCTCCACATTGTCTGGACTTGAGTCGTGGTTCTCATACCACATTCTTAGTATATGGTTTGGTCCCCCCCGGGGTCCACTGTGTAAGGTGCCCACTTACATAAGTGGACATCATATACCAGGCCAGCTTCTCACAGGTGGTATATAGCAGATTTCTTACGGACTGCACCTTTGTCTCTTAGAAAGCTTTCCATCTCATTTGACATCATTTGTTACCCGTACTCGGTTAATAGTACAGAAGGATAACCCTCTTGATCAAATAAAGTTTTGAGAAATTTTATCACAATCTACGTCTCCACAGAAGTCACAATCGCTACCTCTGGACAATGTGAATACCAACCAATGCAACTCAAAATATAATGATCTACAATACCAGATCTAATAGGACCAATAATGTCAAGAGAAATCTCTTCCTAAAGTTCAGAAGATATCTTCCTCACCACCATCATTTGAGTTCTGCACTTTACACTTTGTCACTAGCTAGACACTCAACACAATCCCTCACTTTCCTTTCTATCATCGCATCCATCCCAGACCACCAATAATCAGATCTAATCCTCATCTTGGTCTTTGACCTCACCAAGATGACTTTCATGTCCCAATGAAATAATCCGTTTTCTGAACACAGTGGGAGAAATCAACTTCTTATTACCTCTCAAGAGCAATTCACCATTAATCATCAGTTCCTCCCTCACTTCTCTAAAGCCTTTCACGTCAAGTTTAGAATCCTCCTTCCTTGACCATTCAATATACATTCCTTTACTATCTGCAACTCTTGATTTTTTTTCGTCTCATCTATTCAGGTTTTCTATAGTATAGAACCACCAGTGACCTCAAATATCTTGATTTCATCCTCACACGATTCACCATCCAAAATACCATTTTTCTCCTCAACAGAAGAATCTTCACTACACATGCAAGATATACAATCCTCGAATATATTCCTAGCACCTGGAACACACATCAAAAGCCCGTTTTGTATTTTTGTTTGTTTATTTTATTTATCCCCTGATTTTAATAGGTAGTACTCCTGGGGCTCACCCCTCACTTGCACTATAATTGTAAGAACACCGCCGCTTGTGCGGGCCCGGTTTCGGGGTTGTGGAGGGTTTCTTTCTTTTTACTTCCTAGCGGGCGCCATCTTGAGAAGGGCTTTGACGCTCTTCCAGCGCCATCTTGGGTGTACCGGAGGGTCGTTTTGCTCCCCACCTGGAGGGACTATTTAAGGCGGTCCTGGGCATTGAGCACATTGATGGAAACGATTGGCCAGGTATTGGCAGCCAGTAACAGCTCTTGCGCAGCGTGGTGAGCGCGTTCTGTTTTAAAAAAGCCCGTTTTGTATTTTTGTTTGTTTATTTTATTTATCCCCTGATTTTAATAGGTAGTACTCCTGGGGCTCACCCCTCACTTGCACTATAATTGTAAGAACACCGCCGCTTGTGCGGGCCCGGTTTCGGGGTTGTGGAGGGTTTCTTTCTTTTTACTTCCTAGCGGGCGCCATCTTGAGAAGGGCTTTGACGCTCTTCCAGCGCCATCTTGGGTGTACCGGAGGGTCGTTTTGCTCCCCACCTAGAGGGACTATTTAAACCAGTCCTCCGAGCGCAGCGGGATCGCGCAGCGGGTCGGCCTCCGCTTTGCCGGAGTCTTGCCAGAGTCCTGCCCGTCTGCGCCCGTCAGCATCTCGGCAGCGGCCGGAGCTGGACGGTGGGGTGCCTAATTTCGTATCTGCTTGTAGTACTTCTGTGTTATTTCACAGATATGTTTTTCTATACTTCGGCAGATTTACTTGCCTTAGGCCCCCCTAGAGGCCAATGTCATTCTTTCTTTCCTGGCAGCCGGGCCTTAAGGAAAGGTTGTCCAACTTGCGGTTTGCGTCTTCCAACGTTCATTGGAACTGCGCTGGACAATATTCCGGCCTCTTATCAATGTCTTCTTCTTAATACTAGATCCTTGACCTGTCACTCCCTCGATATCTGGAATTTACTACAGAATTCCAATATATCATGCCTATTTCTTACTGAGACCTGGCTGAGTGACTGCTCTGCACCTGATTTAGCCAATGCCATCCCTCCGGAATATAACATCTTCAGGAGGGATAGAATATCAGGCAGAGGGGGAGGTGTAGCTCTTGTGGTAAATAAAAACATTCCCTGCTCAACCTTCCTGGTAGAAAATATTCAGGGATGTGAAGCCTTGGGTTTCACCCTTCAGCTCTCCCCCCTCCAGGCCTGTACCGGGATTCTCCTGTATAGAGCCCCGGGACCTGCAGGGCCGTTCTTTGAGGAACTACAAGTAGCTCTCTCAGTCCCTTGTCTCAGATCTGAGCATTGTATTCTTCTTGGGGATCTTAATGTCCATATGGATAATACAGCGGACCTTGATGCAATAAAACTCAGTGACATCACAGTTCCATTAGGATTGTCTGCGTTTCTACAGAAACCGACGCACAACAAAGGCCATACTCTTGACCAGATTTTTTCAACAAAATCTATTACGATAACGTCTATACAACCAGTATTATGGTCTGATCATTTTTTGATCTCCTTTTTTGTGCCTGCCACTGCTCTTACTCGGGTGAGAGAATCAATAGAGACCACGCGAACTTCGCGCCCTTTCCATCTGCTTTCGGTGGATATGTTATCTGAGGCCCTTACCACCTTTCCATGTCCTCTTTTGGGCAATTTGGAAGAGAATCTTAGTCTCTTTCAGAATTGGCTGATAGCCAGATTTCAGACCTTAATCCCCAAAAAAAAGCTTAAATCAGGCGAACGTAGAGCGTCGGCCCCATGGTTCACTCCCCAGCTAAGGGAGCAGCGGCAGGGTTGTAAAAGGGCTGAGAGAGCTTGGAGACGAACCTATGATAGGACTGAGAAATTGAAATTTCGAGCAATAACTAAATCCTACCACCAGTCAATCTGGAATGAAAAAAAGGCATATTTTGAGCGTCGAATTGATGAGGCTGAAAATGGCTGTAAAGAAATTTTTAAAGTTGTTCTGGATTTCACCTCTCCAGCTATATGTACACCATCTCATACTCATTCAGAAGTATGGATTAAACAGCTTGCAACTTTCTTTACCAGTAAAATCACAACCATTCAAGCCTCTCTTTTCCACCCTAGCTCTCAGTCGGTCGTGGGTCCCTTATCCCCCCCTTCATTTAGGGAGGGTCTAGGCCCTTCTCTTTTACAATTTCCACATTTATGCCTTGACACTTCTCTCGAGCTTTTGTCAAGCTTGAAATCAGGTTCTCCACTTGATCCGTGCCCGGCAAATTTCTGGGGAAGGTGGCATCTGCTTTAAATGCCTTGCTGAACCCTCTTCTGAATTCTTCGCTGTCAACGGGAGTGGTCCCGCAGGCATGGAAGCATGCTCTGATCCTGCCATTGATCAAGAAGCCTACCTTGGACCCCCTCATCCTTGCCAACTACAGGCCTATTTTCCTTCTCCCTGCTCTGGCGAAAGTGGCCGAGAAATTTGCACATCGGACGATTTCCAATTTCATCGAGGGAAACGACCTGTTGCATGACACACAATCTGGGTTCCGTGCAAACTTTAGCACGGAGTCGGCTCTGCTCAAGGTCACGGATGCCATCAGGGAAGTACTCGATTCTGGAGGAAGGGCCATGTTGGTAATGTTAGATCTGTCGGCGGCCTTCGACACCGTCCCCCATGATCGCCTCCTTGTAAGACTCTGGGAGAGCGGCATTCGGGGGACGGTGTGGAATTGGCTTAAATCTTTTCTGGCCGGCCGCCGGCAAACGATCTGGGCGCCTCCTTTCTCCGCTGATATGGCTCCACTAGAGGTAGGGGTACCGCAGGGTTCCATTCTTAGCCCCATGCTATTTAACATCTTTATGGCCCCCCCTGGCGGTAGTCGCGGAGTCTTTTGGCTCCCAGATCGTATCTTACGCCGATGACACCCAGCTCCTGTTCACTTGTGATAGGGGCGGGTCATTCGACGGCGTACAGATCAGGGATTGCCTTGGTGCGGTTTTTGAGTGGTTCAGGTGTAATGGATTAAAGTGCAATTCCGATAAGTCGGAGCTGCTCTTTTTTGGTTGCACCTGTGAACCAGATTGGAAAACTTGGTGGCCACAAGATCTGTTTCCACCTGACAACGTGTCTCTCAAGGCTAAAAACTTGGGAGTGATTGTGGACAGTGAATTGTCCTTTGGGCCACATGTTTCCTGCCTCTCAGGTAAATGCTTCGGCATTTTACGGATGCTGAGGAAGTTTCTTCCTCTAGTGTCTTTTCAGCATAGGAAGATTATTGTTCAGGCCTTGATCGTATCTCGTCTGGACTACGCAAACGCCCTTTTCTTGGGTCTACTAAAATATCTTTTGACCCGTTTGCAAGTGGTCCAGAACTCGGCAGCCCTTGCTATTTACGGGCTCCCGAGAAGAGCAGGTGCCACGGCTTTACTGAATTCTTTACATTGGCTACCGATCGCTAAAAGAATTCTTTTTAAGTGCCTGACTTTTGCCTTTAAAGCTTTACAAGGATCTGGCCCTAAGTACATAAGGAAACGTCTCTCCCGATATGTACCCAGCAGGTCTTTGAGATCATCTTGTCTATCTAAAATGACAGTCAGGCGTGCAAGGATGGGAGGTCGATCTTTCCGCTACCTAGCCCCGAAAGAGTGGAATGAACTTCCACTCTCTCTCAGACAGGCTCCCAGTCTCCTTACTTTTAGAAAAGAGCTTAAAACATGGCTTTTTACTAAATAATTTTTTACTAAATAAATTTGATCCTTCTTTTCTGTCTGTTTTTTTTAGTTGTTATGTCTTGTTTTTGCCTGCCGATATTCTTCATCAAAGCGCCGGGATGCTCCTTGGAGTAGCCGAGCGCTATAGAAGAAATAATTTAACATAACATAACATAACATATCAAAATAGAATTCTTCCAGCACAGTTACCCACTTGCATATTCTAGTGGATACCGCATAGATACCCTTAGACATAAATATCTCCCTAAAGAAGTTGTGTTCAGTTTAAATCACAAATTTTGCTTCCCCATGAAAATGTTCTCAGCTTCCTCACTGCCCTGAAAACTCCCAACACTTCTTTCTCAAAAACTGAGTAGTTTCTTTCTGACCCTCTTAAGCTCCTAGACAGAAATAAAATACTTTTTCTTCACCATCAACCACTTGCAGAAGAACGACACCCAAACCTTTCGAGTTAGTCTCCATCATCAGCACTACCTCTTGCCCTGGTTCAAAACTCAACAAACTGGGAGCTTTCTTCAATTTCACCTTTATTGCCACACATTATTTTTGGCAACCCTCATTCCATCTGAATTCCACTCCTTTTTTGAGCAGTTTTCTCATGTTAATACTCTTCCCTGTAAGACCTGCTACAAATTTGCCATAGTACTCAGCCATTCTAAGAAATGTCACCAACTCTTCTTTATTCTCAGGTTCTGGCATATTACTAATTGCAGTCACCAGCTCTTCCATAAGCCTGATACCACTTGAAGATATCTGATGACTTAAATATTCTATATTGCCCACATTCAATTTACTTTTGCTTAATTTGAGGGTGAGACCACAAGCCTCCAACCTGGCTAGGACAGCATGCAATCTCTCATCATACTCTGTTATCAAGGCCCCGAACACTAATAAATCGTCCTGATATATCTTGACCCCGATACACCTCTCAAGATGTCTTCCATCACCCTTTGAAACACGGCAGAAGCCGAGACTAACCTGAAAGGCATCCGGATGTACTTGAATGTACTAAACAGGGTAACAAAGTTGTCAGATCCTGAAACAAAGGATGTAATCTTATCTAATGATAAGCGGACTTCAATTCCATTGAAGAAAATCACTTAACACTCCCAATTATACTTAGCATCTCTGTTATGTTGGAAAGAGGGTGTCTGTCCACTATGACACATTATTCCGTTCTTGCAAATCAACTCGCAATCTCACTTCTCCGTTCCCTTTCCTCGCCATGACCACTGAGGACAACTATTCAGAACCTTCTACTTTCTCAATAATGCTGTCTTTTTCCAACTTTTCCCACTTCCGCTTCTTGTCCTCCCTCACTTTCACTGGGGCACCTTACTGACACTGGGTATCAATCCCGGTTTCTTCTTTATGAAATATACTTCCTCAAACAACCCAAACCACTTTTGTACACATTAGAATAAGAGCATTCATGCTTTTGGTCACTCTTCACCAAATTAGCTCTTTCTCTTAACCTCACTGCAAGGTATTCACTCGGATCCAAATACACACCCTCTCTGGTGAATCCAACTTATAAGAGAATCTTCTCTTATGGACACATACATTTTCCCTACTGTGATCATGTCACCAAACCCAATGTCACCTTGGACGTACCCGAAGAGTCTAATGAGATCCCCACCGTAACCTCGAGGTTTGATATCAGCTTTGAGCAATTTAACCTTTCCTTTCAATTCACGATCATAACATTTCTTTGGTACTAAAGTAAGTTTTGCTCCCGAATCAAACAACATGTTCACCTTTGCATCGCCCACACATACTACATCCACAGGACCTTCATTTCTCTTGGTAGCCACTTGCAAAATGATCAAGTTACTGTCATACTCTGATTCATATTCCACTTCTCTTACTCTGTCTTTGTCACCACTAGACCTGCATTTTGTCCTGAAATGACCTTTGCGCCCAATTCTTTTTACAAATGTCATTCTAACCTGGGCAATCCTTGTAAACAGCTAAATCGGAAGAGCTATTGCAACAAATGCAATGAAGCATCTTCTTGCCCTCTCTAAAGTTATCCTTAGCATCCTTGTATTTATCTTTGGACTCTTTAAAGTTTTATTTTTTAAATGTTTTAACCCTCACACTACGGATCTTATCACCATCACCCTTTTCATGCACATTAGCTTCCTTCTTTATAGTATCAACACACACTATTGAACGCTCAAGAGTTTTTGCTGTAATTAAACATCACTCAGAGTCAGATTGTCTTTTTGCCACAAAGCCTCCCATGCTTTTTCAATAACACACCAAAGCATAAATGGATCCCTTAACTGTTCTTCACAAGAAGCACCAAAATTACATGTAGACGCTAACTTGTGCAATGATATTATATACTCTTGCACTGACTCATCGGACTTTTGAATCTGCTTCCCAAAATGATACCGCTCTAACCTTAGGGAGAAAATGTAAGTGTAATTTCTTCACACAGATTTCAATTTCATTCTAGTCAGATGAGTCAAGTTCATAAACTTCTTGCCCTTCTGGGCCAAGACAGTGCATCAACAGGGAAGTTTTCCATTCTGCGCTTAAGGATGTTCCACATACCTCGGAGTAATGAAAGAACACTTTCTCTTATTTCAACCACTGAAGAATAGGTACCCCAGGTGGATAGAAAGAAAGGAAGCAGGCTTACGTTTTGCATCACTGTACAATACTCTCTACGATTAATACCAGAGTATCCACCTGTGTGGAATTAATATCAGATACATCTTAATACAACTGACCAATAATGTGCCAGTCAGCACATGCCACCTTCATACAACTTGTTAGCAACAAAATAATATCATAAGATGAGTGACAACATTTCTGCTATAACAATTGGTGTTAGAATCACCAACGTATATTTGACAGAAATAGAGTAGTGTTCAGTGTTCACAAAGGTGTGCAAATCATCGTAATTTCAGTTCTATATTAACACTATAAATGTCACATACAGAATTAATAAAGACTATGTGTACCACTCTGGCACAATGTGTGCAAACAATTGGTGTGCGCATCACCGAAGAACAATTACGTTTATTGGTGTACGCTGAGATTTGCGAATCACCGTTAAATTCGAATGTGCATTGGCATGTATACCGCTCATGCACAGTGCTTTTTTTTCTTCTTTTTTTTCCTCATATATACGCCAGATAATATTTGCTCTAGATGGGAACTCTCCGTGCCCTCCACACAGGCCAGCTTGTTCTCGCCCTTGGGGACTATGTGCAGCAACTGGATTCCCCCAGAGAAGGGTTGTCTCCTTGTCCAATTCCCGTTCGCCATCAAGGAAAAAGTGGGTACTAGGAAAGGACGGACGACAAACCCCTGGCATAATCATTGGACAGCTTATTCTTTCTTCAGCCAGGCCAAAAGAGGGGACCAGATCTTATCGGTACTCCCTTGATCACAAGCAATGTCAAACTGGCTAATCCACATAATATTTTTCAGACAATCGGCAAAACTGGGAGGGGTCTCGGACTTCCATTGTCTACAGATTTCTCTCCTAGCTATAACAATCACATAAAAGACAAATTGCGCTACAATGTTCGTGTTATATTCCGGTAATATACCAAAAAAAATCAATCTAGGGCAACAAGTAACTGGTACGTATAAGACCTCCTCAATAAAACTACAAACAGGCCCCCAATAATTAGAAATCTTAGGACAATCAAGAAACATATGTAGATCGTCCGCTGCCGGAAATTTGCATCTTGGACAGAAGAGACTATCTGACGTTACCCTAGACAGTTTGGCCGGGGTCCAATAGACCCTGTAAGCTGTAAACAAATGATTTCTCTTCAAATTTGCAGGTTTAATTATTCTCTGGGACATAGAAAAAGAGTGTCTCCAAATTTATTGTGCCTCTTCCGTATTCCCTATTAAACCATTTCCCCAAACTTTCCCTACTTCTGATGTTAAACTGTCCTCGGACCCTAGAAGTGTCTGATACCAAAAGGAGACTTCCCGTTTCCGATCTCTCACCCTGCAGATAGAGTCTAGGATTGGGCAGTCCACTACCAACCCCCAAGATTGTCTGGCCCACCATGCAGACAATTGATAGAACTTAAACCTGGTTAAGGATCTGTTGGTTAAGTTTGCAAGACACTCCCAATCCATAAGCCTGGAATCAAGACACAAGTTACCCCATGTTTTAAACCCTGCTAGTTTAAGAGGCTGAGACAATTGGTCCAAAAGGCATTCTGGGGTACCCGGGGAATCCCAGATTGGGGCATATAGGTTAAAATAAGGTATCCCTAGAGTTTTCCGAATAAAACCCCAGTTTTTAAGCGCTGCTTGTAGAATCTTAAGGCGGACCTTTTTAAAAAAAATTTGATCGCCAATGAAAAAGGCGACCTTGAGAGGAGAAATCCAATTTATTAACTAAAATTCTAAAGTTTTTAAAATGAAAAGCATGACAATATATAAGCAAGTCGGGCAAAGCCAAACCGCCTACATTCAAACCTCTCCTCAATTTCTTCCAAGCTATCCTGGGCGATTTTGTGGCCCATGCACAGTGCTTGCCAGGAAATGGTGTCCGAATCACTGAAGTACAATTAAGTGTATCGGAATTCGCCGCAGTGAGCAAATCACTGACAAACTAAATGCATATTAGCACAGGAGAGTCAGCAAAGTGACCACGGCCGCTGTCACTATCTTCAATATGGCCGCCGCAGCATGATGAACATAATGACACGCACACTTTGGAGGACATCTGCCTATGCTGAGGGAGCGTTCTAGTTGTTTTTAATGTGCGTGGCTACACGCTCCAGCAGGTCGAGCAGGGGCATGTGAATTGGAAACAGAGTTCACAACGCTGCCATTACATCGTGTTACTATTACAACGCGGTCGTTACAACGACTGCGTTGTTAGAACGCAAATCCTTTACATCGCAAGTCATTAGATCGACTTGCTGTAGGGGGCGCTCTAACCTAAGGAATACTATACTATTCCAACACCTTCCCTACTGTTGCGCAGGCTGGAGTTGGAATAGTAAATTAATGACTTGCGATGTAAAGGTATCACGTTCTAACAATGCGGTCGTTGTAACATACACGTTGTAATAAAACGCCATGTTATAGCATGCCATGTAACATGCTATAATCCCATGTGATAGGCTCAGAACTCACAAAACCAAATTTCTGCTCTCAGACCTGCACTGCTAACGCCCAATTACCACTACCATCCAGGTATAGGCATAGGGCATCACTGGTTCTCCACTCCACTGATATAATTGACGTTGAAATCTGCGTTGCGGCAATCCACAATCTCCAACTAACAACCGTTGAATCCAAACATTCAAAGAACCACTGGTTCACCCAACAACAGGCCAGGACACGCACAAGGTTCTCTGTTACATCACAAGATACCACAAACATATTTTTTGCATAGTGCAAAAATCACTAGTTGTGTGCCCTCAATTGCATGCTAAAATATCTGATGTGCCTAGAAATCCATGTCTGTATGAACCTCTTCCAATTAAGGGGCTATTTATCTCTGGGGCCGACAGTACATATTGTTTTGAACAACTTCACTAGCTGCAAAGAGTTCACATCTGTGATTGGCTACAAGTAGGTATGGGCTTGATTGTAGGTATCAATTAGAGGAAGTCCATGGTAGCTTTTCTTCCGTCTGGCTGGCCCTCTGTTAACCCTAGCGAGGTCTTTACTAATTTTGGTCACAGGGATTACAAAGGTAGCAACAGGAAGTGGAAATAATGGAGTTCAAAGAGCTGTATTTACTTCCAGTGGTTTCGCCTCATACTTTTTATGTAGAATCTCAGCAGCAAATAAGCTGTTCAGGGGCAAAAGGTGTCACCCATGGATATAATCGGAGGCTAATGAGCGAATGTGATTCCAATCACTAGCCCTACCCTTTTGGTAAATCAATATTCATGGCCCTTATGTTCTAAAACTCTGAGCAACGCCACCATACTCACCCGTCCAGTGCCGCCGCAGGTCCAGCAAATCACCCTTCCTGTCCCACTGCATATGTAACATATCTGAAATCAAGTAAATTAGTTACAAAGTGAAACACAGTGTAAAATACTGCACAAAAATAAGCACATTATTCAGAATACGCAGTGATAAGAACAATGTTACAAGAACCTCATTTGAAGTTGGAAATATATTGAGCTTACTATCTCGTGCCACCCAATGTAAGAGACATTGGTAGAAATAAGTGAGTATTCGGCAGGTGGGCACAGGTCCTTCTCCTAACCCACACTAAGAGCACCCAACCCACATTTTTTAAAAAGATTTTTCTTTGTGGGTACTCTGGTACTGTCTCGGTAGCCACCCCTCTAACGTCACCTCCACTGTCCATAGTACCATGCAAGTTTCTTCAGCGAAGCTTGACCTATGACTGTTGTGGAACTACGGCAATACCTCACAGGAGGGCACTACTGCACATCCTGTGGGAGTTCAGTAATATTGGGGATCCAACAAATGTTTTTTTTTATGTTGACCACGGGGTGGGGTGGGGGGAGGGCGGTGAGGGAGCTCTCTTGGGTTCTTCCAGCAGAACAAGTGCTGGGGGTCAGCGTACCCCTACACTGCCCCATTATACTTTAAAAATTCAAAACCCCGGAGAATGAGTTTCCGAGTCCTGTAATGGCAAGTGCAACATTTTCTTCAGTATTGAAGCCACCCAATCAGATCACTTCAGACTGTGGCACTGGTCCTGTGGGATCAAAATGATCAACAGGAGAAAAAGCTCTTTCGGCCAAAGAGAGGGCCTTATTTCTAAAACATTTGGGACCCGGGTACTCCCATGAGACTCTTGTTGGACCACCGGTTCAGATATACCTAACATTTAACCCCTTTATGCCCATCTCAAGCGCCTATTTAAATTTGAATTTCTTCAAAACAGCTGAATATACTTACACCAAATGACCATAAGGACACTTTCTGAGTAAAATTCAAACTTTCTGTCAAATTTGATATAATTCTCTTCAGCTTTTTTCTCTGTATCGGAGAACACATTTTTCTATAGAATAGAATTGGGAAATCAATGTTTGGGCCCTGATGGCATCTCCCCCACTGAGTATGTCCTTTTTCTTGGAATTTGCTATAGTAAGGTCAGCGTTTCAATAGGAAAATACTTTTTTTGTTTTGCTACTAAGTTTAGCACCGTTTGAGGAATCTTCACAAAACTTTCCAAAAAGATTCTCACTTTTGAGTAGTTTGTGAATAGAAAGCTTAGGGGTAATCCGTTGATCAGAGGCCGAGATAAAGGGGGGTCCCAAAACACAAAAACCCCATGCATCTTCCATAGACTTCTTTGAACAGTGTTACCGCAAAAACTGCTGAATGGAATTACACCAAATTTTGCAGGAACCTAGATCTTGGTCCAGAAAGTGTGCTTGTTTTTGTAAATCTGTTCAGTATTTTTTCAGATACTAAGGGTCAAAATAATATTTGTATATCTGGTCGTTTAAGAATGAGGGACTCTTGCGAGAGTTCCTCAAACCCAATTTCAGAGTTCTAATTGGCCCGGGAGGATTCTTTTCCCTTGGGCCTACTCATTCGCATGGGGGCAAGCCTACCATGGGAGCAAGTGTTCTGGTTGGCTGACTGCAACATGAGAAAACATGCTGCAGACAACCATTACAGGACCCCCTGGTGCCTGCCACACTGTGCATGGCTGGTAAGGGAAGACCCATCAGTACCCCCACGGGCCTGATTGGGAAGGCTCCAGGTGGCCCACTACGGGCCCCCACAGTCCGATTCCAACTGCCAATTTGAGTCAGATGGCACGATTTGGAAAGGCTGTCCAAATCCAGCATCGTACTAGGTTGTTTGGAAACGTGGCCCGTAGAGACGTACAATTCTGCTCTGTACGGCTCCGTCATTTCAAATGCCGTCGGGTTTGGAGTGGGATATTCCTAATGCCTAACTCGCATCGTACTCGGTTGGTTGGAAACCTTTCCGAGTTGGTTGGAAAGACACATTCCCGATCAGATTTGGACAGAGCAAATGCCGTTAAGAGGCCTTCCTAACCGCATCAGAATCAGGTCCTTAGTCCCTGTTCCTGAGAGAATTATTGAAAATATTGTAAGGGGA
This sequence comes from Triturus cristatus, assembly GCF_964204655.1. Classification (NCBI taxonomy): domain Eukaryota; kingdom Metazoa; phylum Chordata; class Amphibia; order Caudata; family Salamandridae; genus Triturus; species Triturus cristatus. The sequence continues at coordinate 92,291,048 of NC_140592.1, forward strand.
AGGGAAGGGTTACCGTGCTCTTCTAACCTTTGTGGGGAATTCTCATAGGGACCCCATCCTTGGGCCAAAATATATATTCATTGTTTGTAAGTGGTGTTCCTATGGGACTCCCACTAAATGTCAGCGTATTTAAGAAAATAAAAAACTCTTGCTGCCATTTTACATTTTATTAATGTTGCCCCCCGTGGTGGCCATTGGTCTTCCATATTACATATATGGAGAGGGGGCTTGAGTGGGGCCCTCCTCCCTGAGTATCTCTGGGCCTTGGGAACCCCATCCCTTGGGGCCAATTGCACTCTAAATGGGAGATATTACACAGTGTCCTGGGTAGCCCTCCCCCGAAGCACTCTAGTTTCCTGCCCAGGAGAGTGCGGGCATACCCTGCCCACACTCTCCTGGGGTTAGAACTCCATCTTGCTACCCGCCCGGCGTGAACAGTAGAAAAATGCTGCTCCTGCCCTGCAAATGAAAGATGCAGACTCTGCCAGCACCCAGTATGGCACTGGCTGTGGCTCCTTCTGCAGCCAACAGTATAGTGTTTTAGGGGTCACTTGGGTGGGCACTGGGGCACACACCAGAGGCCCTGGGGGATGGGGTGCCCAGGGCTGAAAAGGCTCAGGGAGGAAGGTGTATGTACCCCTCAAGGCACCAGGGATGGGGCCCCCTTAGTGGCCCGTGAGGGGGCCATAAGGCCCTTTCCCTTTATTTTTTTTTAAAAAGGGCCACAGGGAGGGGCCCCTGGGTCCTGCATAGGCTTGGGCGGGGGGCCCCACCCTCTTTAATTAAAAAACATATGTTATAGGAATCCCCAGTGGGCGCAGGGACATCTAATATAATTTTGTTTTTTTAAACGTGAATAATATATGAACACCAGGAGGAGCTTATTTATTATTTACTGCTCCTAGAAGGAAGCACCCCCATAATGCCCTAGGGCAGTATAATGAACAATATTTTTATGCTTGTGATGCCCCTAGAAGGGGCAGGGGCATGGCTAAGCATTTTTTTTTATGTTGTGAGAAGCTGCATTAAGTGAAACAGCCCCCCAGCAACATTAGAAAAACACAGTAAGTCTCCTGGGTCCAAGAACATTATAACAAACAATATTATTATGCTTATCATTCCCCTAGATGTGTCAGGGCACTACCAAGCATTTTATTAATGTTCTGGGGAGCTGCAGAAAGTGAAGCGGCCCACTAGCAACATTAGAAAAAAACAGTAAGTCTCCTGGGTCATTACAACCATGACCCCAGGAGAACTTACCATGTTTTTTAAAAGCTCTCCTAGGAGGCGCTCTATGCTCTTCAGCTGTAGTACAAGGCCCTCTGAGATTGTTTTTATGACTGAATTTTGTAGGCAGAAATAATTTAACAGAAAGACACAGAGACATGCTGGTTTTATTTGGAAAAAAACCAATATGTCTCTGAGTTTTACTTTTAACATTTTCATTCTACAAAATGTAATAATAAAAACATTGTTAAAAGAAAGACTCACAGACGTGTTATTTTATTAGAAACATTATTAAAAATGTGTACATGAATCACAATTATTAAATATTGCATTGTGTGAATTACTAAAATATACATGAGATGAAAAATGCTGGTGATTTTTGGAGAAGATGATAATAGTCTCACTTTTTATATTTTGGTGACTCTTTGGCGAAGTCAGTAAGTCTGCTTGAGCACAGCCAAGACCTTCTAGACCAACTGCACGCTGTGCATGCCAGTAGACCATGCATGGCGAGGGGTTGGCTGCCCTTGGGGTGCTCGATGCAGGGCCTGGCAACAGGCCTTTCTCTGCTGCCAACCCTATAGTGCGCACAGCCAAAGGCCATGTGCGGTACGGGGTCGGCTGCCAGCGGGGGGAGGTTGGCTGCAGACCAGGCTCTATGGCCCACCCCCCATCACACAAAGCCAAAGGCCATAAGCAGCAGTTGTCTTTACTTATGGTAATAAAATATTACTTTACATTAAAAAAGCCTAGAAGTTTATTGAAAAAAACAAAGGTTAAAGTGACATTATAGTTAGGTGGGCGTGTAAGTAATAGTTACCTTAGTGCCCATGTTATAATTACCAGGGATAACTATAACTGGTGAATTTCAGTGAATTGTTTTGTTTAAAATTAGCCCTGGGCAGAGCTTGTGGAGTTTCATTCTGTGAAATTCCGCTGAGTTACCTAAAAACTCTGCGTAATTCTGCAGAGTTCTGTGAGCGGACGGAGTACCGTACACTTGGCTCAAACCCTCCTCTCACCTCACTAATAACCATCCATCTGTTATAAATGGGCTGCCAACAAATGGCAAAAAGCTCATTTATAAACTCTTTCAGGCCGTGAAGCCATCATGTAATGCAGAACTATGTCAGTAAGTGAGCGTGGAAGGCTCCATCCCACTGCTTATGATAACACTGAACTTTTGTACCCCGCGGCCCTTGTGGTCTCACGGCAGGGGAACACAGCACGGTGGCATCACAGTGCACTTTCTGCATAGAAAGGGGTAGCTACTGTGCTCGGATACTACAGGCACTGCATCAATAGTAGTCCCAAAGGTGTTGGCAGAGACTGCAGTCAGGACTCCGCAGGACGCGAGCGAACACTCTCTGGGCCCCCACCATCAGTGCAGAGATGAGTAGCTGGCCACAGTCAGTGCCTAAGGAACTCTCCACACCGGGAGCCATCCCAGTACACAAGAGTGGAAGCAGGCGGCAGTGATACACAGGGGCCTGGTTAGATGCGGCTGAAGAGACCCTTGGCTTTGGACCAATCGGTCACATAGCACCAGCATTGCTAATGGCAAGTGTAAAGAAACAGCTGTTGAATGGGGACACACTCATTTAGGCTTAAAAGCTAACTGACATGGCATCAGACAACTGATAGGCGGATATTGTGATAAATAGGGGCTGTCAACACACTCAAGGGGACAGAGTGCATCGCTTGATATGATAAGTGATAAGCAAGGTCAACAGCACCACTCAATGGGCCATCGCTGACACAATTTATCTAGCTGTGAAGTACACAAAAAGGGCAATCCAAAATATCCATACCCCAATAATTCTTGTCAATAAGCATGAAGCATGGCTCAACTATTTCAGTATGAAAAAAAAAAACATAACCTCCGAGTGCACCTGCTTGTGACTGTTCATCAGGTCGTAGCTGCTCCCAGGGAAATCTCACAGGTTGCTCCGTTCAGGCTGAGGATGCCTGGGTGTAACTAACCGCCTTCTCCATTGCCTGGTCCGGACTGCAAGCCGTGTGTTGTGGTCGCAGGGTAGAGGGTACACGCTGCGACCCACCAGCGCCATTGGGTGTCTGATATTGAAGTGGTGTGTAGGGCGGAGGGGCAGCGGGGAGAGGGGTGGGGGTTGGTGCTACCATAAATCCTCTGACGCTGCCATGTTGGGACTGGAGACAGGACTGACAATGCTGCGGGAGGCCGGGGTCATCAGGAAATGTGCTGCTACACAGCTAATGGGACATGCGCAAGCTCCAGAGTGACCAGGGGGCAGGTCTAAATCAAAACGGCGATTTCCAGGGATTGTGTGTGGCCCAGAAGCTAACTACCAGGTGAGACCAGAAAAAGCAAACATGTGATTGAAGGGAGGAGGGGCTGATTAAAGGCAAAGCACAGGACTTGGGGGCATATCAGCAACAACCAGTGATAATTATCGCTAAGCGCACTTAGCGCTAGGATAATAATCGCCGGCTATCGCTGAATTTAATCGCTGAGATAGCGTGCTATCAGCAACGCGTATCTCAAAAGCGATAAATTCCAGGCGCAAGCAGCCAAATGTGCGATTATCGCTGGAAATCCAGCGATAATCGCACAACGTTTGGCGATAGCTTGTTGATAGGGCAGGGAATACTTAACCATGATATCCACTTTCCATTGGATTTCATGGCTAAGTCAAACTAAAAGCAGGCGTAAGGAAAGTAGCGATAACCAAGGTTAGCGCTACTTTTCTGCCCATTCGTGCCCATTGATAATTGGAGAAATGTCAGTTAGCGACATTTCTCCAGTTATTTTGGGAAGGAACGCCCACTTTGCATCTCATTAGAGATGCAAAGGTGGGCGCTACGGGAAAGGACGCTAAGGCAAGGATTCACGTGATAGCATGACCTTGCTGATAAAGCGATAAAATTATTGCCGCTTTTCGTCCAAAAACGGACTCTAAAGCGGCGATAATTCTATCGCCTCGCCTCGATGATATGCCCCTTAGATCTGTGTGAGGAAGTGAACTGAATCAATCGATCAACCGACAGGGACTCGGGCAGGCAAGTGAGCTGGTGAGCAAAAAGAGCTGGAGAGTGGAGAACTTCAAGTTGGGGTTGACGCTGGATGGTAAATTCAGCTATATGGCAGTAGTGGAGTTTTTGTAGAACTAGTGGCAAAAACTCTGCGAAGTCCAAGGGCAAAGCGGAGTTCACTGCCCAGGCCTTTTTAAAATGCTACGTTGTCACTGAAGTTTTCACCTAACTGTAATATCACTTTAACCTTTGTTTTTTTGGTTAATGTATAACTAGATAGATAGGTGGACAGACTGACAGATAGATAGATAGATAGATAGATAGATAGATAGATAGATAGATAGATAGATAGATAGATAGATAGATAGATAGATAGATAGATAGATAGATAGATAGATAGATAGACAGATAGATAGACAGATAGATAGATAGATTATAAATCCTCCTCACTCTTGCAAGACAGATGAGCACGTCCGACTTTGGTGCAGGTTCCAGGTGTTTGAGTGCAAGTCCAATATCAAACTACGTAGAAGTTATCATCCAAGTTGAAGTAGGACAAAAAATCACTCCAGGCCCAGTTATGTTCTATTGTATGGTTACTGAATTTTGCCTTGCTGTGTTGATCAAAACAATCACAAGGTTCATGCCCTAGCACCTTTAACCCCTTCAGCGCGGCGCGGATTTCCGCGCCACGCTGAAGATTCCGTGCGCGGGCGGGGCCATGACGGAACGGTTCCGTCATAAGCACAGCCCAACCGACGTGCATGACGGAACCGTTCCGTCAAGCGCGTCGAAGGGGTTAAATAGAGCATGTGCTCATGCACAAGGCGAACAGACTCTACAAATTGCATCCATTCAACCACAAAAGAAATCAGATGGCTGTACATTATATTTCAAAGTGGATACACACCATATGGGTAATTTTAAATTGATGGTATAATACAAATGTATACATTGATTTGGCAATGTTGGCATCAAAATACATGTACTTAGTACGCTCACTGGGTTCATTGAGTGTAATCACCTATGCAGAAATAAACATGAAGATCAGTCATCTGGTAAGATAGCCATGGAGGTAGGAGATGTATTTGATGTGCTCAGTCTCAAATGCCTTACATTTATCACTAGTTAAAAAGTATAATTTAAATCAATATACATTTGGGAACAAGTAGTTTTCTGACTTTATGAAATCAGAAATAGGTAAATAAAATTCTATGCCATTAGAATGATCTTGGTGTGCGTAATACTTGCTAGACCAAATTTAGACAATTGGCCTCATGACCTGCCTTCTAATTGTCTCAGTGTGCGGGATCATAAGAGTAACAGTGAACAAAAAAAAAAGGCTATAAGCAGTGTAATAAAAAACAGACGTGCATAGACTACTGAGTTGTTCAATCTATAATGTAACTAAATAATCGGGGGAGGTAGAGGTTAAGGCTAGGTTTACCCTCTTTACTGTATATAGTTTTACAAAATTCGAGTATATCGAAAAAGACCTTACCTATGGGGGAACTAGGATTCAATGAAAGTTTGTTGTAATCACCTTACTAGAAAAAATAGTCTTTTTCTAGAGACCCCTCAGCCACCAGGGTTTCCCCTAGGTGGCATGTTTCATCATTGGGGTTCCTCTCAATCCTCTACGGATTGAGGCGTGCTGCAACTTGCGAACTACGTAGGAGCACTTAGTTATGGACTATGTGAGGTGCAGTGAAGTGGAGTGGAAGTAAGATAAGTCTTAAAAATACCTAACTAGTGAGCTACTATTTTATTCCCGCCCCTATCTGGTATTGTTATGTATGTATTTACAAGCCTATATGGTCTGCTGGCTTCTCCAGTGGGCAGCGGTTGTTTTTAATGTATCTCTTTGCTTCTTCTTTTACAGTTATGGAGTATCATTAGGTAACCATTTGTATTTTGTATATATACATTAGGTGTACTCTTCACTGTATCCTCATCATAGGATTTATTAGGAGTGGTACGCACGGGGCTGGACTCCATGTAGTCATGAGGAAGAGCTTGTAGGGGACATCTCGAAACATGTTGACACAGACGTAATTCTAGGGGAACCAAACTCATTAAGGTCACGTTTCTCCCTGGTATTAGCCCCGGATTTTAACCATACCAGCTGGGGGCGAGAATACAATAGTAGCTCACTAGTTAGGTATTTTTAAGACTTATCTTCCTTCCACTCTACATCACTGCACCTCACACAATCTATAATGTGCCTTTCAATTTGGATGATGACATCTCTGCAATATATGTAAAGAGAGGATACTCTGCCTCAGACTGAAAGTGTGCCTACCTCATGTAGAGTCAGGCAGGCATTCATTATGTAGATGGCGCAGACATCTCTGTCTTCACCGCCGTCATAACCCTCTGACAGCCCAACAGAGTAGGCACTGTCAGAGGTTTGTCCATGTGACACCCACCCAATGTAGAGTGGGTGAACATATAGCCAGTTTTCACTGTCCATCATTGCCAGATGAAACCAGGCAGAAAGTAGCAATAAAACCTGAAAATGCCCCCCTCGCCAGAGGAAGGCGAGGGGGGCATTGCTTTTTTAATTTTTATTAAACAAAATCCCACTTTGGCTTTTTATTATGTAATTAATTGATGATTGATAACCTACCTCTACTGATGAGCTGTGAGGCACTATGAACTTCTTTTTTCCTGCTTCAAACATGGGGGGCGTATTTACATTCATCTCCCAGAGAGACGGTGGAGTACCATTCGAGTCTATCTCGTTATCTGAGGCACAAAAACACAGGATTGTTACGTATCATCCAAAATAAATCAAATCATATAAATATGAGGTCAATGAACCAAATATGTATTACTGATTATGACATAATCTCTTTGGGTAGATATAAATTATGCTGTACAAAAAACAACCTTTAGTATGAGAAAGAAAATACATATGTGCTCCGTCAGTGGCAAACAGAACTTTGAAACCCAAAATCTAACCAGGACTAAAGTCATTAAGACAATTCATATATGATTGTAATGATCTGAATGTGATGGAGAGTTTTATGAATCTGGCTAGCAGGACCCTACTTGTTAGTGGCAATGGTAGTTAGGCCTTCCTGAGGCTTGTAGACATTGCAGTTCACCCTGTAGGATAGAAAGTGTGCTGAATGCTTTAGCAATGCATATGTGTGTTTATCTATATGTCTATCTATCTATCTATCTATCTATCTATCTATCTATCTATCTATCTATCTATCTATCTATCTATCTATCTATCTATCTATCTATCTATCTATCTATCTATCTATCTATCTATCTATCTATCTATCTATCTATCTATCTATCTATCTATCTATCTATCTATCTATCTATCTATCTATCTATCTATCTATCTATCTATCTATCTATCTATCTATCTATCTATCGTTCTATCGCCACTGGTTACTTATAGTTAGGCCAGTGTTTCCATAGGAAATACCTTTTTTGTTTTGCTAATAAGCAGTTTAATGAATCCTCACAAAACTTTCCAAAGAGGTTCTCCTTTTTACCCAGTTTGTGCGTAGAGAATTTCGATGTGACCTGTCAAGCAGGGCCCGAGAAGAAAGGGGGACACAAAACACAAAATTCCCAGGCATTTTCTATAGACTTTTTTGAACAACACTACTGCAAAAACTACTGAATGGAATTAAATCAAGTTTGGCAGGAAGCTAACCTTGGTCCAGAAAGTGTGCTTTTTATGATTTGGTGTTAATTCATTCAGTAGTTTTCGAGTTGTTAAGGATCAAGGTGCTCTCGCTAGAGTCTGTTGTACTCTGTTTCACAAAAGAGAGCATTCTGATTGTCCCAAGGGGGCTTTTTTCATTTGGGCCAACTCACTCAAATGGGACCAAGGCTCCTGCAGGAGAAAGCACTCAAATTGGCAGACTCCAGCATGAGAAAATATGTTGCAGGCAGCCATTAAAGGATTCGGGGACTAAATCCCCTGCCCTCAGTGTAATAATGAAAAAAGTATAAGGTGGCTGGGTATGGATACCCTACACCTATATTCCTTGTGGGGGGTCGAAATAAAAAAAACAGTTAAGAAAATTTCCAATCCATGCGACTTCTGCGGGAAAACAGCATATTTTAAAAGAAGGAAATGCCTGTCTGCAATTTAAATGTAAGAAATGTGACCCTCGGAGTGTGCCAGGGCCCGGGGGTGTACAATATTATGTATATGGGGAGAAGGCGTGAGTGAGGCCCCCTACCTGAGCCACACAGGGCCCTTGGGAACCATCCCCTGCTGCTAAAGGCACTTTGAAAGAGAGGGGGGGAGGCAGCTCCCCTCCTCGAGTCACTCAGGGCCCCCATCCCCGGGGCCAAGATCCCTTTGAATCCGATGGGGCATATGACCTTCCTTCCCCGGGCCCATAAAACTACAAAAAGGGAAGGGGACCGCACATCCCCTCCCCAAGGTTGTATCTGCCCCAGGGACCCCAAACAAAAGGGCATGATACTATTCAGTGTCCTGGGGAGCCTAACCCTGGGACACTGTGATTCCATGCACAGGAGATTGCAAGCATTCTTTGCCCACCCTCTCCCAGGCAGGTAACACCATTTGTGTCTGCCCATTGGGCACAGTGGACAAATGCTGGGGCCGATTCACAGAACTAACTTAAGACAAAATCCTAAACTTACTACTTTTGGTATTCACAGAAGTTAGGATTTTGTCTTAAGTTTGTCTTAAGACAGACTTAAGACAGACTTAAGACAGACTTAAGACAAACTTAAGATAGACTTAAGACAGACTTATTACAGACTTAAGAAAAAATCCTAACTTAAGTCTGTCTTAAGTTTGTCTTAAGTCTGTCTTAAGTCTGTCTTAAGGCACACTTAAGACAAAATCTTAACTTCTGCGAATACCAAACAGTAGTACGTTTAGGATTTTGTCTTAAGTTAGTTCTGTGAATCGGGCCCACTGCTCTTGTCTGGGTGGTAGCAAAGGAAAGGTGCTTGCTCCCAACAGCACCCAGTACAGAGGTGGTTGGGGAGCCAACTGAGGTTACAGGGGCCTGTGGCTCTACCTGCAACCCCATTGTAGTGTTTGTAGGTGTCCTGGGTGGGCACATATCACCCACCAGAGGACCAGGCAGATGGGGTCACTGGGGCTTTAATAGCTCAGAGGGGGGCCCAAAAGTCCTCTCCCCCTTTTTTTTTTTTTTAAAACCCTAGAGATGCTTCCCATGGGCCTTTAGTGGCACGGGGGCCATGTGCCCTCTCCCCTTACAAAAAATACAGCCACGGGGGATGGGAGTCCTGTGGTGTGCAAAGGCTCAGGGAGAGGTGCTGCGCCCTCCCTTCCCTTTAATTAAAAACATACGTTTTTGGTGTTCCGAGTGTGCACCGGGATGCCCAATATGAGTTTTTTTAAAAGTGAATAATAAATGAGCATCAGGAGCCGCTAATTTATTATTCACTGTTCCTAGGAAGGAGCGCCCCATTGTACCTTAGGGCAATATAATAAACAATATTGTTATGCTTGTAGTGCCCCTAGAAGTGGCAGGAGCAGCATCAAGCAGTTATTTAATGTTGTGGGGGGCTACAGGAAATGAAGCAGCTCCCCAGCAACATTATAAAAACGAAAAGTAACTCTCCTGGGTCATTAAAACCATGACCTTAGGAGAGCTTAGCATCCTTTTTAAAAGCACTTTTAGCTGGAGCTCCATGCTTTTCAAATGGAGTGTAACATTTTAAAAGAAAGACTCAGAGACTTGTTGGTTTTATTTATAAAAAATATGTCTCTGAGTCTTTCTTTTATCATTTTTCAGTCCACAAAATGCAATGATAAAAACTGTGTTAAAAAAGAAAAAAAACAATTCTTAAATATGTTTATGTTGTTTAAATTACTGGAACAAACATTAGGTTTGAAATAGTGGTGATTTTTGAAGAAAGATGATATTAGGTTCCCTTTTTAGGTTTCGCCTGTACAGCGCTTTTCATCCGAGTTGGCGATGCGGCGAGCGCAAGATATGTTTTTTCAAATAAAGTTTTACCTATTCCGTTGTCTGTTGGCTCCCCCCGACACCGCTCCACCACTCTTACCTCTGCCGGCTATGCCTGCTGGCTCCCCCTCTCCTAGGGCGGCAGTTATGACCCTTACGCCACACAGTAGCGGCTCGCATAGGGCGTGCTGCGGAGCGGTTGGACGGGGGTGGGTCAGGGTGGGGGGGTAGCAAACACTGACATACGATGGAACGGAGGAACGTAATAATTACTTTACTCCATTCCGTCGTATGTCTGTGTTTGCTACCCCCCACCCTGCCCCTCCCACGCCCTGCCACCGCCCCGTAGCACGCCCTGTGCGAACTGCTACTGACGCCACATCCTCTGTCCTGTACCTTCTCTTGGTATTTTCGGTACGTCTTCTTTTTTTTTCATTCCATCTTTCACATTCAAGTGCGTGGCTTACCCCTCCCTCCCGCCACCTCCTTTCTGTCACTACATGGCCCCTCTCTGCTTGCTCGTCCCTCCCACTACCTCACTTCCATCACTGCATGCCTCTTCGTTTGTTGCTTGTTTTTATTGCAGATCTTAAAATATCTTTTAGGATGGCTTTTTACTCATTTGTCTATTAAATAAGGTGCAAGAAACATGCATTTCCATAAGAGCAGCTGTTGAGGTTGTGTCGGGTCAGCTGGGCAGCCTGGAGCCCGGTTTCTGTTTTTGTAAAGAGCTGCGCTGGGATCCTTGGACGTTCAAGGGTGTGAGTGGTGAGGCAGCCGCAGTCTGACCTAAATTAGGTGGAAGGTGGGCGATCGGGTCAGACAGCTCAGGAGCTAATGCACCTGCTGCAGAGGCCAGTGCAACCACCAGCTCAATAAGTTCAGGTTCCAGCTGACTCGACTCAGCCTGTCATCCTTCCAAAGTCAATAAAACCAGTACTACTGGTATTAAATAAGACTAAAGGCACCTACTGTTTAGAGCATTAACAGGCACATGCATCAAGCCCTAAGGGCATGTGTATGCGCAACATGAATCTTTGAATAATGCACATAAGTGCATTTTTTAAAGGTTTTGCAAATTACCATGAAGTAATTTGCGTCCCCTATTAGCGAAATCGCAAATGTTTTAACTTTACTGCATTGCATTTAAGGAATCTCAATTTGCGATTCCTTAAATGCAATCGCAATTTAAGTAATCGCAATTTAGAGATTACTTAAATTGCGATTTTTGCATTTGGGATGATGCATCCCAAATGCAAAAATACCGGTCGCAAAGGGGCAGATTCTGAGAATCTGCCCATTTGCGACCGATTTTTCTCTTGATGCATGTGCCTGTAAAACCCTAAAGCTGCAAACCATTTGCAACAAATGCCTTGTCAAAAGTAAAACATAATTACAGCGCACACAGTCACCAGCTCATCAATTGGACGCATTTACTAAGGGAAGGAGCCCTTTGGAAAGTCTCTACCTACCTAACCCCCCTTCTAAAACCACATTTCAGGTTCAAGTGAAAAATAGGTACAGGAAGAGGAAAGGCATTGGCTCCAGTGGACATACTCCTTGTGAGGTGTGGCGCAGTGGCCAGAGTGGCAGACTCCGGAGCGCAGGGCTCACGGTTCGATCCACGAAGCCTGAGGCAGCTCAGCAACATGTGACTCTGGGCAATAGCTTGCTTAATCTCCTCGACCGCCCAAGCGCCTTGAAACCTTAAGGGGTGATAACTTTGCACTTTGCAAATAGGAATTACTTTTATTATTATTATTATTATGATCAATGGTTGTAGCTGTTTTGACACATTCAGAAAGACGCTGCACAAACTAACAATTGTACCCCAAGAAGCAGCGTCCACCTCATTAGTGACCTTCCTTTGCTTCACAAGATTATTTGAGTCATCTTTTGAACTCACATACAGTTGTGAGGGCAAGGGCTTGTGGGGACAGGCATCTTGTTTGGTACTATTTACAATACCTGTATCGTTTTCCGTTGGATGCAAAATTTTCATTTGGAGAAAACATTGCTTAAACCTGTTTAGGATCATCTTACTTGATAAAGTATGCGCTGCATTTCAATGTCATACCTGCCAACTTGAAGAGCAATCTCACCGTGTGAGGAGGGGGTGGGGCCTTGAAGGGGGCGGGGCCGTGTGCGAGAAGTACATACAATGCATTTTGGGTATTAGTTCTGTTTCACTGTGTTCGCAAAGGAAATGCAGATGCTTTCTCAATGCTTCATTTTTGTTATCAAATAAAACATATTGTGGGCCTTCCACATACTGAATGAAGTGTAATGCACATTTCTTCAGATGCAGCCCCATTTGTGTCCAGGCACTTGGGTACGGTCTAGTTTAGTCTAGTCTGGAGTTTTTATATATCGCGTGGCTACCCGGGGGCCTCCCAGTGCTGCAACAGATATTGCAGGTCAGCAGAAGCTGTAAGGAGAATTAGTAACTGAACAGCCAGGTCTTCAAGGCTTAACAAAAGGAGAGTTAATTCTCTCATAAGCGCAGATCCACAGATAGGGTATCCCAAAGTTTAGGTGCTAGGTAAGAAGTGGAGCAGCCATCCTATTTGGAACTACGGATTTTTGGGACATTTTATAGATGCGCTGAAGAAGATCTATGAGATATGGGGAGGGTAGAGGTCTTAACGGTAAAGGGCCTTTTTTATTGATTGCTCTGTGCATAATGCATGTAGTCTTGAAATGAACCTGCCCTGCTACCGGAAGCCAGTGGAGATCTTTGAGAGCCCTGGTGACCGACTGATGTTTAGGGAGGTTCATCAGAAGTCATGCAGCAGCATTCTGCATGGCCTGCAGCCTTCTGACAACATAACAGGGTGAACCAAAGTAGGAGTTCCCTTAGAGAAGACATGATAACACAAGGGCATGGACAATCACTTTTCTGGCTACGAAAGGAAGAAGATTAAGAACCTTCCTCAGAAGTCTCAAAATGCAAGAACAACTGCCAGCAAGCTTTTTGGCTTAATGGTCCATCATAAGAGTGGAATCCAACCACATCCCGAGGCTCTTTATCAAGCTTTTGGGGTGGGCAGCTTATTAAGGCAGTCTAGTAGAGGTCTTGGGATGCTGCTGAAACAAATTTTGCCCAGCAACGTAACCTCCATTTTGTCCTCGTTGAGTTTCATTCTGCAGCCAGCCATTCAACTGGCTACTTCCTGAAGGCAGGGAGTCAAGGACAGATGAATTGAGTTGGGATCGGGAGAAACTGATATGATCAACAGGGTGTCATCAGTGTAGGAAACCAGTGACAACACAAATGAGCACATGATGTCAGGAAGGGGGAGCATGTAAAGGTTAAAAAGCATGGAGCTCCGGAAAGAGCCCTGAGGAGCTCCACAACTAAGGAGGAGGCTAGCTAAGTAACAGGCCTGATCCACAACCTTGAAAGTTCCATTCTCCGAAGAGAAGGAAAGCCATTTAAGTGCTCTGCCCCCGATACCTACACTTTAGATTCTCTGAGTAAGAATTAGATGGTCTACGGTATCAAAGGCAGCACTGAGATCTAAAAGGATAATGGCCGTGGATCCTCCTTCATCCAGAAGATGCCTAAGTTCCTCGATCACCGCAAGCAGGACTGTTTCAGTGTTGTGTAGTGGTTGGAAACCCACATGAGTGGGGTGGAGGACTTCCTTAGGTTTGAGGAAGGCAGAATGATTTTTCTTGACGTGTTTTTCCAGGAGTTTGGAGGCTTCAGGTAACAAGGTGATTGGCCTGTGCTTACTCAAGCAAAGGGGATCGAGGTTGGGTTTCTTTAAAAGTGGCTTAACTATTGCGTGCTTCCACTCAGAGGGAACCTGAAAGGTTAACAATTCTGTCAACATAGGGGCAATGCATTGGCAGTTCAAATACCGATGCACTAGTTAACGAAACAGTTGAGCACATTCGTCATAAGGGAGGAGCTACACAGACAGTAAAGGGGAGACCGAGTTGACCGTAGATGACACGTGACACATCAGTACAGTCGTGACGATACATGCGACGGTCACTTGGAACGTATCAGTAGGAGACATGTGGATTTAGTCATATCAGGAGGTTCCAGGGACAAAATAACTACTGTAATCACCCTTGTAAACAGAAATGTTCAGTCACAATGATGCACAAAATTGGTTCGTATGTAATACAGTTGACATGCATTGTGGACAGTTGTACGCAAAAGCCTAATAAAAAAATGTAAACAAAAAAAAAAACATAGGGGCAATGCATTCAGACTCTAGGCAGAGAATTTGAAGATGAGCAGGGCCTAGAGGGAGCCAGATTTTACTGTATTTAGAAGATATTTTACAAGGTTCACAGTGAGATTCGGAAAGACCGTGAGAAAGCCCTCTTTATGGTCCAAAAGAGATTTGCTGCAAAGAGAATCAACCAGGTTAGGCATACCAGGAAAAGAAGAATACATGTCCATAATTTTCTGCTGAAAGAAGCATGCCAAATTGTCACTATGCTCAACAGAGGCTTCAGAAGTAACACTAACTGTTGGAGACTGTAGTGGGGACCAAAGGAGGCAAGATGGCATCGCCGCGTCAGCTCTGCTCCGCCGGTTCGACTCTCAGAAGTTTTCAAAACCCCTGCTATGTTACCATAACCACTTTTTAAAATACCTGCAACCCTTGATACATAGATCAGCGGTATTATCTGCAGATTACGGTGACTCTCGTTGGGAGAGGGGATCGGGCTGGGCTCCGTTCAGTGGCGAGGAATTCTCCCCCTACATCAGCGGCAGCGGCTTGTTCCGCTCCAACATCCTCGATCTGTGTTGCCCTGCGGCGGTATTTTCCTGTGACGCATTCCTTGGAGAAGATTCTATTGGGCTTCCACAGCCTTCTGACGACCTCAAGGGAATCAAACTTGCTACACAAGTGCTGCAGCGGCCCTCGATCCGTAAGCTGGGGACGGAGGAGACACTGTTGCCAGGACTTTGAAATCAGCCAAGTAAGGATGGTGGGGCGGGGGTCAAAGTCACTGAAAGGCAAAAGCATGCATCTGTTAGCTCCCTCAGGGAATGAAGTATCGCAGCTCAATTCCGGATTAGCTGAAACTCATCAGAAACGCCCTGATACACGCGGAGCAAGAAATAGGGAGCAGATTGGAAAAACTGCTTCCATTGATAAGAATGACCGTATTGCGAAACAGAAAAAGGCACAAATAAAGAATGCTAAAGCCATTGATACCGGACAAGCCGCCCACAATGCTCACCCCGGTCAGCCACTTATCTCCAACATATTTGGTCCGATTGATGGGAAAACGTATAATATGTTGACGGCTGAGGCAGCTGGGGGAGGTGGCTTGAAGGAACAACCCGCGCAATCAATGTTGTTGTCTCCCCTGAAGCTGCAGTGGAGATATCTGCTGCCCCTGTTTTACAATCAACTCCAGCTGCCAGTTTTGGAATGACCCACAAAATTCCGAAATTAACGCTGCAGGGGAAACTGAAACTGGAACAATTAATAAAGATGCTGCTAGCTTAAGCAAAAATAGCGAAAATAAAAAGACACACTGTCCTCCGACAAAAAACACCAGATGATATGGAAAAATTGTATTCATTAACGGATGAATCTGAAATTTCTGAGGTGAGCAGATCCCCTTCCAGCGATGGAGGGAGTCATAATTGGAATAGCGGCACAGATTCAGAACTATCCATGAAAGCTTGTGCACAAACGAAATCCTCGAGGAAAAAGGTTTGTCGGCACAAGAGGGGGAAGACCCGGGATCAAGGTAGCACGACGGATCTCAGATGGGACTATTCTGCCTCACAATTATCGACTTTGTCCAATCCAACGATGTGCTCAGGTGGGAACCATACAGTTATGGGAAGTACTGGAGATAAAAACTCCGATAATAAGAGTGAGCCCACCCTTGCACTAGTACTACAGTCAATTAAGAGCCTTCAAGAAGAGGTCAAGCTGGATAATCGAAGATCACGCTTTGCTATGCAAAAACTACAAGGCACAATAAGGAAAGTGGGCAGGACGTGTGTCGAAATCGCGGACAGAATGACCTCAGTCAAGGTTTGCACTGAAAACCTTGAGAAGGATGTCGCCACTTTAAAGATGCAAGGAGATGAACATAATGGCATAGTCAAAGATCTAATGCTGAAAGTCGAGGAGCAGGAGAACAGACTACGACGTAATAATCTCCGAGTTCTTGGGATTACGGAGGGAGTGGAAGGGAACGATCCAAGGAACTTTGTGATCACGCTCCTTAAGGGAGCTTTTCTAGAATTACACTCCTAGGACTGCGACAAGGAGATACAACGTGCTCATCGCTTCCCAATAACACCATCAAAACGCTGTACATCTTCTGCACAATACCCACGAGCTATGTTACTATACTTTGGGAACTTCCTTCTGCGTCAGCTACTTTATGATCTAGCAAGGCCATCAAATTAGAAAGAATTTAATGGTATTACCTTTTTCACCAGGTCTGACTCATATCTGAAATTCAGGCCCAGGCTTACCTACGAGAGATCACTGATATAAGAGGAGACACAACGAAGGACTAAAAGATTCAAAGACTTAAGTACAATCTCTCAATGCATGAATGCAGGGTTTTTATATTACTCTTCATTTTTGGTTCTTTTATGTCACCTTTCTCCCTTCTTAAAATAGTTATCTAGCTCGGCTGCTTTGGAAATTTCTCACTTAGCATGCTGAGGAAATAGGCGACGCAAAAGATATCTCGGTTTTGCAGTGAATAATTGTAATAGCAACAACTACTGTATAGAAAATAGTAAATTAGATAGGGCTGCTTCACAAAGGAGGAATAGTCAAGTGCGGCGGTCAGACCGGGGGGGGGGGGGAGCATGGGGGCTCGACTGCTCAGATGCCCTCATCCTGGCTCTTGTAGCGCCAGGTAACCTCAGTGGTAGGTGGTGGGAGGGGGGTGGGTTCTGAGGGGAGGGTGTAGATTCAGGTGGGGCAGGGGTTGGCACCTTGGGGGCTAGTTTTTTGGTATTTGGTTGTGCTTTTTTTGAGCGATTTCGCTATCTTTAATGAGTAAACTGTGTATAGCAACAATTAACATCTGTGGTCTCAATGATCTTAAAAAACGGCGGAACACTGCTGTGGCGCTTCGGCTACTCAAGGCCGACGTTATTTGCATGCAGGAAATGCATATTGAAAGAGCTCAGATGCATTTATTAGAAACACTTGGGTATACATTGGTGGGGGCTACAACACAAAATTCAAGAACAAGTGGTGTAGCAATTTTGACGTCTAATCGATCTATTCAGTTTATTCGGACAGTAGCTGATGAGAATGGGAAGTGGGCAATCACAGAATTTCGTAGAGACAATGGGGATCAACTCACTATATGTTCTATCTATGGACGCACCCTAGACGATCCAGCAGTATTTGATCATATGAATTATGAACTGGCCGCTTGGCCACTACCCTAATCATCTGCGGAGATTTTAATATAAATTTACCTGCCATTCAAAATATAACTTTTGATAATGACTGGATTTATAGTGGTCGGAAACCAAAGGTGTTTAGAGCTTTCAGGACACTCTGTCGCGAACAGGCACTTACTGATATTTATAATTGGCAGAATCCCTTGGATCCAGGTTTTACATTTTACTCCTTCCCACACAATAAGCATGCAAGATTAGATTTCATATTTGCATCCCATGCTATTCTTCACGCCTGCTCAATAGAGAAGGCTCCACGTATAGTGGCCGACCACAACCCCTTAGTAGTAGAACTTAAAGGGGTAGTATCCAAAATATGGTCTTTACTTTTTAATAAAGAATACTGTGAACGTGGATCCCTCAATTTCATAAAGAGAATATAGGGAGTGTTGGGATGGAGGTAGTATGGGATGTGCTGAAGCAGGAATACGGGGAGATACTCTTAGCTTCTCGCTATCCCTGAATAAAGAAAAACATCTACTGATAAATGATATGCAGAGTAGATTTGCTGCTACTGAAGAAGATTTGATTACAGTGCTCCAGAATGGGGGTGACTCTGCAGATGCACTTGCAAAAGTGATGTTAGCCAAGTCGTCAATTATGGAGACAATAGCCAAAAGGGCTGCAGATAGAGTATCAGCTTGGAGGGAGGAAGCGTATGAGTGTAGCTAGCAGGTCGGGCATCACTTTGCAACTAGAGCAAGACAAAAAGCTACACGGAATATAATAGCAAAATCAATGACCCTATACGAGGAAAAATCACAGATCCAGAGGGAATCCTTCAGGAGTTTTATTTATATTATCAAGACCTATACCATGAGGTTATAGCTGGCCATTTGGGAGATATTACGACATATCTTAGATTCCAACCGAACAATTTACTCAAGAGGATCAGCAACAACTTGAGGAGCTCCCCCAATGGGTGGATATTTTACTATGTATTAATAGTCTCCCTAGTGGTAAAGCGACTGGCCTAGATAGTATACCCCTAGAATTCTATAAATTGTTTTTTTTTGGACCCAGTTGAAAGATTGTATGCAACAATTATTTTTGCATGTATTCAAGGGGGGAGACCACCTGAATCCTGGACACAAGCAAAAATTATAGTTTTTATGAAAAAACATAAAACCGCATTGGAACCAAGCTCTTATCACCCTATAACTTTGATAAATGCCGATAGCATGATCTATTGTAAAATTTTAGTCACTCGCTTAGCTTCAGTAATTCACAAAGTAGTTTCACCCAAACAACATGGATTTATACCAGGACGCAGCACAACAGATCATATTAGAAGAGTCATCTCACTCTTTGATGCCGCCAACATTTTTAGTAATCCAATAGTACTTACATTGCTAAATGCTGAAAAAGCCTTCGACAGGGTCTCCTGGTTTTTCCTATGAGAGACCCTGACAAGGATCAGAATAGACAAAGGATTCATACAGGCATTTAAGAGGCTGTATTTCCAGCCTACTGCATACTGATTGCATTTAAATGGAGTACTTACAGATGCATTTAAAATAACCAGAGGCCCCCGACAGGGTTGCCCAAGCTCGCCGCTTTTGTTTGCACTATACATAGACCCCTTTTTACGACAATTGGCCGATAATATGAATATCCGTCCTATCATATCTCATGGTTGGGAAACTAAAGTGTCGGCATATGCCGACGATATTGCTCTAGTAACCCCTAATCCTGAAACAGCTATAGCTGAGATTGAGGCAGAGGCGGCGAGATTTGGGCAGCTTTCGGGTTATTCCCTCAATAATACTAAAACTCAAATTATTTGCAATAACACTAGTGTGGGTAATGACACCAGACAGGTGGAAAAGGCAACATATCTTGGAGTAGATATTATGGCTAACGTAGAAAACATTGTCGATGATAATATAGGTCCTTTGATCGCTAAAACTAAAATTGAACTAGTAAGATTACATAATTTACACTTGTCGATAATAGGCTGGATTCAACCCCCCCTGGATTTCATCAATGGCTTTCTCGTTTATTGGCAAATTGTAATTTCGAAAAATCCATTTATGAAAAAAGAGGATCGCGGTCTCGATCTAAAGGTCTTAAAATCTGGGCACCATTGACTAGATGGCTCGAGAAGTATGGGTAAACTCCAATTGTCCATCTCATTTCTAATTTTTTTTAATCTAAAAACTAAAGGTAATTGAGGGTGTCCAACTCCTGATGGGTGGGATGGGCGGGTCGTTGGATCCGCTTCTGGGGCGGGAGTGGTGGGGAATAAACAATAAAATAATGCATGATCTTACTTTCCTTTTTCTTTCTGGTATTTTCGTATGTTTTTCTGTTTAATTGCTAACTGTTAATGAAAATATAATTATGGCATATATGATTGTCAATCATGCACTAATAACAAATATGATTTTTTTTAAATTACTGTTGGAGGCTTTGTAGTACTTTTGAGAATCTTAAAAATCTCTTTAAGAAAATCATAGGGGTTAGCCATTTTACTGGAAAAAAGGCCACTTGAGACGCTTTAATCTCTGTGTGATGAAGCCTGATGGATTTCCTGTATTCAGATTTGCTGGGCTCATCATAAGAGCTTCCCCACCTTCTCTCTAATTGCTTACATTCTTTCTTCAAGGACATTAGATGGACATTAAACCAAGGGGATTTTTGGTCCCGCTGGGAATCTTTCCTCGACCTTACTGGTAGAACCGTGTCAAATGACTTAGTAAACCACTTGTTGAACCCGTGAGTGGTTACCGTGACATGTTCTAAAGGATCGGGTATCAATGCTTCCATAGCATCGAAGCAATTTTCAAAATTAAGTTTGGGCCAGGGTTGTTCCAGCCATCTGACTAGAGGAGAAGGAGCAGATGACGAAGACATGGGGAGAGTGATAGGGATAAGGAAGTGGTCTGACCGGGTTAAAGGTAAATGGGTCTAGACCTGAAGGTGAAAGATGTTACTAAAAAAAAGGTTGATGGTGTACCGCTTGTTGTGAATCAGGCCATCCACAAATTGCACGAGCTGTAAGGAGGCCATGTATTGTAAAAGAGTTTTGGAAGCATTGATGTTCATGTTATCAATATGAAGATTAAGGTCGCCAAGTAAGGTGAAATTGGCCCTATCTGAGGCTAGTCCAGCAATCACCTCTGGAAGAACCTGAACAAATTGTGCATAAGGACCCAGAGGTCTACACAAAAGTATTCCAGAAAAAGTAAAAGTGGGGCATGGTGTTAGCAAAAAAAACAGACTCTCACAATTCAAAATATTGAGCGACAAAGTTAAGTACTTTAGCGATTCCCTATATATGATCACTATCCCACCACCACCTTTACCCTGCCTATCTAGCCTTTCGATATGATAATGGGGGGGAGGGCTTGGTCAACATCAGGCTCAGAGTCCTCAGATAGTCATGCCTCAGTGAGAAACAGCGCATCTAGGCTAGACTCAGTTAAGAAGCAAAATATGTCCAGCTTATGGGCAGGCAAAGAGTGACAGTTGACCAGAAGGAAACACCAGAATGAGGGTGAGGGTATAGGGGAAATGTAGGGCTGACTCTGGCCCGACTGGGGTGACCATGTGTGGTGTGTTTGCGGGGATGGAGTCTATGTGATGTTTGGGCTTGAAGACTGCATTCAGGAGAAAATAGTCACCAGGCAGTAGTGAAATTTTAATTTATGCAAAAACTGGTCTTGCAACTTTCTGAAGTTATAAGAAGGTTTGTTAATGCTTCCTTTATCGATGCTCTGGGTGCATTCCTAGGAGTGGATATCTGACCTGAAAGCCACTGGATGCTTGTTTACTTGCATTAGATCCCAGCATCTTTTTGTCGCTGTATGATATGAGCATTTCCTTCCAGTCTCCATCCATTGTTACCAAGCTTTATTATTAGATGATCAACTTGTTGTTAATAACTCGTGTAACGCCAAAGGGAATGTTAAATGGTAGTCAACTGGAGAAAGTGATGGGCACGGAAGGGATCCGCTGAGCAGTGAGAGCCTTCAGGTCTGGTGTTTTTAAGTTTGCAAAGGTCTAGAACAGAGGATGGTCTTACTGAGTGAATCTGTAGACATGAAGGGACTGTGTGGAACAACAAATATTGCAGATCAGATTAACATTGTGCCGTATATCTGAGGTTATGTTTTCTTCTTAAGAGGCAGTGTGTGTCAGAAAGCTGCTCCTTGCTCTGTTTTATAAAATATTTAGAAAAATATAAATTGTAGTGTTAATGTCTCAGATAGATCAGTCTTACTCCTAAAGGGGATCTTGCCTACTCCACTTACCTGAAGCCTCATGGCTCTCACCTCACACATCTGCTAGATATTATTGTTTTATGGACTGGATTCATAGTGAGGGAGTAACACGCATGGATATGCTGTACACAAGGGGGCATATTCTCAAGGAACTATCGCCAAGTTACTGGCACGTCAGCGCAGCCAAAGTCACGATAAATATACTGCCCTATTCACAAGCTGGTGCATACAGCCTATATCACCAGTTTTCCTGCAATACCATCCTCAAAAAACATCGCCACAGATGACACCGGCAACTATCGCTAATGAGATGCAGAGTAGACGTTCCCGTGCAAAAAGCCGTGACAACACCACTCCACATCATTCACAACGACCAGCCAGATCGGCGATAAGAACACAAAACATGCAATAAGGCATGTTAGCTGCAGGAAATTAACACCTGCTCTGACCTGGTGCAAAGCAGGACGACAACCGGCAGCATAAAGGGAGCCCCAGCCTAGAGCCACACCTGAAGAACAACAGATGCCATGGAGCTACTCATCATGCAGCTCGGAGCCCCAACAGGGCCACAACACCCACTGCCACCACCCCCAGGGCCGCCACCCCCACCCAGACCCCCACCGCTGCCCCCCGGACCACCACAGAGGCAGCGCAGACAAAGACAGTGGACCTTATGGAAACGCAACAGCCTCACAGACTTAACACCAGAGCATGTCATTGCCCACAACAGGCTCAAAAGGACAACCATCCTACGCATCCTGAACATCATTGCCCACAGACTGACGGTACCAACACAGCGGACAACCAACATCCCACCTCAGACAAAGCTGCTGGCTTTGCTGCACCTGTTGGCCTCTGGGACATTCCAACCAACAACCGCTAGAGTCGGAGGAGTCACACAGCCAGCCCTATCCAAGTTCCTCAAACCTGTCCTGGATGCCATCATCAGCTTGGTACCCTACTACCTATACTTCCCCCACACTGCGCAGGAACAGCTGGAGACCAAGCAAGGATTCTACGCCATAGCTGGATTCCCGCACGTCTTGGGGGCAATTGACTACACACATGTCCTACTTTTGCCCCCTACCGACACTTCACACAATTACCGCAACAGAAAGCACACGCATTCCATCAATGTGCAGGCAATAGTGGACCACCGGGGACTCTTCACCAATGTCGTTGCCAACTACCCAGGCAGTGTGCACGACTCATACATCTTCCGTCAGTCCATCATCTACCGGCGCTTCCAGGATGGCACCTACGGAAATGTAGTGCGCATTGGTAAGTACCAAATGGACACACCACACACCTCAACTCCACAATCATGCTACTCACAACTCTGGCAATACACATGTTACAAACCCACATACAACATGCCAAACAACATGCCCACCCACCAGACCCGACAGCACAACTTACTGTGGCAACCTGGGCTAGCCATGTACATGAGCCAACAACGGCATGGCACATCAGCCACATACCAGCAGAATGTGGATGTAGGTGGCAAACAGGCATGTGCGAAGGATGCGAGTGACCCATGAATGAGAATGCATACATTGCCAAGTGTGGCGTGGATGTGCTGGACAGACTGCAGTATGCAGACCACAGACATATCCATGTCGACATATAATGCTGGTGTTGGTAGTGTTGCGGACAGTGGACGCAACCATGTCACCCCAGCCAGTGGGGAAGATCACGGAAATGTAGCTTGTTACGTCCCCCCTGTAGGCGTGTGCAGAGTGGGCCTGGCTAGCGTAGGGGTGTGAATAAAAAGCACGTAGCCCTAGGCGTGGTTCTCTTCTGGAATGGCCAACGTCTCTGCCAGGGTGGCGCCTCTCACCCCACCACGAGGCCGACGCCGTGTGCGGCGGTACCTGCGATCATGTGCTCCTGACTCAGCCCAGGCCGCTGTTTCCTAAACCAGTCCTGTCTGACCCTGCGCATTCAGGCCTCACTGCTCACCTGCCGACACTGGCATGTCTCCAAAAGTGCCCACCATGTGCCTGTGCTAGCTCCAAGCCTGAGGCCTGCGACCATGGCAGCCTCCTCAGACCATCACGGCCTCCGCAAGCAAGGCCCGCAGTACTCCTTTCCCGTTGACGCACTCCACCAGCATACACAGCAGACAAGTAGGTTACACATTTGGAACTGAGTCTTGATTACACAATGGCAGAGTACATATTTAAGGCATCGTTCAAATCCCTATACTCCCTTTGATGTGGTGCCACCAACACTGTGCATAGCATTCTGACCACACATGTCTGTGGGCCCTTGCGGACTTCTGCCTTAGGCCTACACACCTGTCCAGCAGGCATCAGACAAATCCAATCCAGTCCGTCCCAGCCAGGACACGGCATCATCGCAGGGTGCACACCCGCCCTGCTCTGGTGCCTCCACCTCCGTCACCCAGGCATCTTCTCCACATGCCATTCCAATGCCGTGTTTTAGAGATCCAGGAGGAGCTGGCTCCACAGTGGCTGCCCCACGCTGAAAGCTGCCTCTGGCACACACTGCGGGCGGAGAAGACACACATTTGGAAGTGAAGTGACTTTTGATTTGTCAATTGCAGAGTTGATATCAGTGTACAGGCCTCATCGCAGACTGCATCCACTTCCAGCTCTGGTGCCACTGACTCTGTGCCACGGGAGTCATGGGCACTCTCCCGTAAGACTATGTTGGCGTCTGGGTCCATGGCCTGGGGGTTGTCTTCATCATGTAGCTGATACTGACATGGTGGGAAAAAGGAGACTGTAACATTCATCTACTCCATTATGCCTGTTTCTGTTTGCTACTGCCCTCTGCATCATGCCCTGGATGGACACCTTCCACTGTCCCCGTAACACTCCGCGACATTCTCCTGGGACATCATTGAGGACCCGCTCAGCTCTTGTGGCCCTATCTCAGTGCACCACAAGTCACTGTCCCTTGCGGGTGTGCCTGTGCCGGCCGCAGTGCATCCGGGGCCACTAACTCTGTGCAGCTCAAGTCATGGACCCATGCTGTTTGGACTGTGGACTTCTGATTGTCTGATCACTGTTGTAGTTGTTGCCAGCAGCAACCAATCCCTGAGGGGTTGCTTACACCACCCAACACCCATCCAGCACAGGCGTCACTGGACGTGTGACCCTGGCAATAAAAGGTGCCGGGTGCACGTGCCCGTATCACAACGTGTCTCATTGTGTCCGTGTGGTCATTATGTAGGCATGAGGGTCCCGGGCCATACCACATCCCATTGTGCTGTGTACAACGTGCGCAATCTTGTCACCTCAGGCAGTGGTGTAGACCTGGGACATGTGGCTGTGTCGGACCCCCCTGCGAGCGTGAGTTGACAGGCTTACGGCAGTACGGCGTGGGTGTGGTCTTTCGACACGTGGCTCTGGGCGTGGTTGAGTTTATGCCTTGAGAAAGAGGTAACTGATGCGTGTGTCTCTGATGTAGTGTCTGCGCCACCCATCACGCATTGTGCAATGTTGCTACGTTGCATGCCCACGGCATGCGACTCGGCCGAGGGGTACATGAGGGTGAGCAAGCCCGCCCAGGGTCCGGGATCATACATGCCAACTGTTGTGTGTGTCACTATGACCGCAGCATAAGCCAGAGGTCTACCCTCAACCGCATGGCGAGTTCAGCCAGGCATGAACTCTACATCTGTGTCTGCCCTGTCCTTACCATAGGCCTACACGCACGTGGCCGCACACCTTCAGCACACAACATCACTGTGTCGTAGTCAGGCTTGTGGACATGCACGGACGGGCATGACAATGGTGTGCCGTAGGGGTGCAGGTGATGCAACCGCACTGCACACACTAGTGAATAGGCTTGGTGGAGGGAGGAGCAGCAGTGAGGCTACGTACTACACATTGATGCCGCTCATTTGCAACAAGCAGTACATGTCATAAAGGAATCACAAAGTCACACATATCACACACCAATGACACAGTGAGCCTGCCAACACATCATGCAGAACCAACTGTTGACTCATGTCTCTCTGCACTGTCTCAGGTGACCAAGGATATGCACTCTGCGCTTGGATGATGACACCCCTCCGTGCCCCGAACACACAGTCCCAGAGGCAGTACAATGCGGCCCACAAACGCATCAGGGGCATCGTGGAACACACATTTGGTGTGTTGAAGTCATGTTTCAGGTGCCTGGACGTCACAGGTGGAAGGCTCTTGTACTGCCCAGACATCGTGTGCAAGATGATCATTGCATGTCCATGAATGTGTCCATTGAATTTACTATTCTGTGCCCAAGAGTGACTGCTACTTCCACCGTTAATGCCCCCGCGTCCGCAGACAATGGCATAAGATCTCCCCAGATAGTTTCTTGGCAGCTTTCTCACCAACCTGGGAAACCGAAGCAAAACCCTCCCACATTGAGGAGGGACTAGCCAGATTCAATTCGATGGTTACTAGGACCATTGATCTGCTTGCGCCCCTCAAAACATTTTTTAATACAGCCAGGCACCCTCAATCAGCATAGTATTCTCCTGACCTGCGCGCTGAAAAACGAAAATGCAAAAACCTGGAGAGATGCTGGCGAAGGTCCCAGGAACCGAGGGACAAAGACAACTTTAAGAATGCTCTCTCCTCCTATCACAAAAATATAAAAGGAGCACGAAAAACGTTCATCACTCAACAGCTAATTAAAGAAGAGAACGCTCCGAAAACCCTATTTCAGATACTGAAATCCTTCACCAGCCCAAAGGCCTGCGAAAATCCTGAGACCGCTTCTCATGCCCTTTGTGACGACATTGCCCGTACTTTTCACAAAATATTGACCTTATCTACAATAAGATCTCTCCCCCGGGAGCCAACAATTGATTGCACCCTCTCCTGCCCCACCTGCTCTTACCTCCCCACAACTGCTTGTTAGCTTCCCTCCCATGTCAAATTAGGTGGCAGCCGCCTTAATCCATTCAGTTAAATCTGGCTCTCCCCTGGATTTCATCCCAGCAAAAGTAGCCTCCTCCCTTTCAAATGAACTGTCTTCGCCAGTAGGCACTATCCTCAACCTCTCCATGAAAGAGGGTCATCTTCCACGGGCTTGGAAGGGGCACAGGTCATCCACATTCGGAAAAATCCTAACGCCCCTATGTAAAAACTCTCCAATCTCCGGCCCATCTCCCTATTACCTCATTCAAGCAAAATCCTGGAAAAATATAGCAATCAACATCTATCCGCCCATGTCGAAAACAATGGCTGTCTGGACCTCTCTCAATCTGGTTTTAGGCCCAATTACAATATGGAGTTGGCTCTACTGGAGGTCACGGATAACATCAGAATGACCTTAGAGAGTGGCCACTCCACCATTCTTGTGCTGTTGGACCTCTCTGCAGCGTTCAACACTGTGTCACACCAGATTTTGTGTATGAGAGTGGAGGAGATTGGACTTAGAGGGCCTGCCATTCAGTGGATGACTAGCTTCCTGTCCTCCCGCACTCAGACCATCAATCCGGGACCTTTTCGGTCTAAGACGAGGGAACTGACCAAGGGCATCCCTCAGGGCTCTTGTTTGAGCCCTACATTGTTTAACATCTACATTGCCCCCTTGGCCAACCTTCTCAGGTCCCGTGGCTTCCTGCCTATTTCTTATGCTGATGACACCCAGCTTCTCTTTTCCTTCGACAAATCCTCTTTGTCCATCTTTTCTGAAGGAATGACTGCTATTGCAGACTGGATGAAAAGTAATTTTCTCCAACTTAACGCAGGAAAAACTGAGATAATGATTTTTGGAGATGCCCCTCTTCTTTGGTCTCCAGATTGGTGGCCGGCATCTCTTGGCTCTCCTCCTAACCCCTAGTTAAAAACTTGGGCATTCGCCTAGACCGTGCCTTAACATTAAAGGAGCATGCTGCCCACACTGCCAGCACTTGCTTCTATGTGTTGGGCTTGCTACGACGAGTCTTCCCTCTCCTGCCTGACTATACCCGGAAAACTCTCATGCAGATCATGGTTATGAGATGTCTCGATTACTGCAATGTTCTCCTGGTCTCTGCGAATGAGTCATCCCTCAGCAGGTTACAGGTGGTTCAGAATACTGTAGCGTGACTCATCACAAATTCCCCATTCAAAACCCCTTCCCTCCCCCTGCTCTACAAACTTCACTGGCTTCCAATAAGCAAGCGTGTCAAATTCAAGGTCTGCTGCACAGTCTATAAAGCCCTGCATAAAAAAAGGTGCTCTCTACATTTCCAGGAAGCTCAAGCCTTAAGGCCCATCTAGGACTCTTAGGTCAGGCAACAAATCACTTCTCCAAGTCCCCAGGGTCAGGAAAGCAAGACTAGGTGGGAAATCCTTTTCCTGCCTCACTCCCCTGTACTGGAACTAGCTTCCCACACACCTGAGGCAATGTCCTGACTATCTGCACTTCAGGAAACTTTTTAAGTCCTCCCTGTTTTAACATTCTCCATTAGCCCGCCAGTATCTCCGCCCAAAGCGCAGAGATACTCCTCTTGGGGTGATTCAGGCGCTCTATAAAACCAATAAATAAATAAATGTTGTGTGTTGCACAACATATGTGTATGCAGCAAGGCAACATGGATACCAGTTCCAGAGGCACCGGACGATGAAGATGAGTATGAGGCAGGTGGACCACGCCCCACTGCAGCCGCAGCAGGAATAGCCCGCAGGGACAACATCATTGCAAATTTCTTCTGATGATCACGTCACATTGTGACTGTCCTTGGCATTCATGGGACAGTACAGAATAACCACAGGCATGGCATGTGCAAATAAATGCATTCCAAACTTACATTCACTAAGTGCATGTCACTCATCTGTACAGGCACATCACTCAGATAGGTGTGAGTGCGACATGTGTTGATGACGATTTTATGATGTGTTCATGGATGTTGGGTGTGTCACCTCTGTGCAGAGGGGCTGTTTGGGGTGTCACGTATTCAAACTGCCAATCCTGTGTGTCACAGTTAGTAGGGTATCCCACACTTCGGCGTTTCACATGTGTCCAAAATCATTCCATTTTGGCTGCCATTTGTGACTTACAGGTGACAACAGGGCTCCTTGTGGGGTCAGTTATGTACCTCCATGATGCAGGGATGCCCCCTGTGACTCAAGTCCCACAACATGTGCAACATGTACGTAAGCGGGAGTCACTGCCCCTACATTCGTCCACGCTGTCATGATTGATTGATCATGATCATGACACGTCTGTCTGCAGGAGGGGTTGCTTGTCCCTCTGCAATGTGAATGGGAGATGCGGCTTCACTGCGTGTTCCATGCATGTGTCTGCATTGGCGCAGTTTGCATTCTGTCCATCAATTGTTGTTTTTGCATTTGTCACCCCGAGTGGGACGGGTATGCTCAGACGTGAGTCCCGTGCTCTCCATGCCACTGGAATCAAGCTATCCTGGCTGAAGAGGGATGAAACCCCGAAACCGGTCCTAGGATGCTTGTTTCCAGTCCAAGGAGGATCTGGCTTGGCAGTTCGGGCTGGACTGTTCTCATGAGGCACAGGGCCAAGACTGATTTGCATATGGCTGGGTTCAAACTGGAAGGGCATGGTGAGCAAAAAAACGATGGATTTAGGCCCAGATCTCTGTACTGGGGTGAATGTATGACATTGTTATGCATTCTGTCCATCAATTGTTGTTTTTGCAGTTTACATGCAGACTGCATGTCAATGTACATTGTGACTGTGAGGAGATGCCTATGTGATGCGGGACAATGGTAATTTGTTGTACGTCACGGATGTGGGGTTGTGCTCGTACATTGTCATCTCACCGTTTTTGTACTCTGCTTTTATGGTGCATTTTCCCGCATGGCGCATGGGAATTGCAGGCCTGTCGCTGGTTTTTGCTGGTTTTTGTATTGCTATTGGCCTCATCGCAGCTTTTCTTGCATTCGTGTTTCGCATTTTTGTGGCGTCGCGTTGACTTTATCGCGGACATTTGACATGTTGTCATGGGACTATCGCATGGTGCCGCCAGCTTAGGAATACCACGTTAACATGGTGTTCTTTTCCCGCGATAGACTGTGATGTGTTCTTGAGAATATACCCCAAGGTCTGCAACCCCTCTGCCACCTTGTCTGTGCTGACTGGCCTCAGAAGCAATTTACTGGATGCTGTGCTGCTGTTGATAATATTTGCAATTTATGACATTCCTGGCCCTCTCAACCAATCAGTATCTCCCACATGCTAATGATTTCCTATCCTGATGCCACGGAAGCACATTCATGGACATGGCAGAAAGAAATGCCTTGCTGATCCTCTCCAAATGCTTTTACTATTTTCTCTGCATCCTTAGTGATAAATTCTTGGCAAGAGCAAAAATTATGTCAACTTTGGGTGTTTCAGCACATTGACTATTTGTGTCATGTAGGATCAGTGTATTTGTGTACATCATCTATGCTAGTAGGATAACAGGTGGTGAAATAATGTGTTGCTGTTGTTTTAGGTTTTGTCTGAGACAGCGCATGCGTTGTTGGCAAAATCTTTTGTAAACTAAAAATAAAAGCTTAAAACTAGCTTAGAGCCTGCCCATTACTTACCATTAGTTGGCTTAGGTGTCACTCTCGTTTCCTTGCTTCTTATTTGTTAGTCCCTCCTGCTTCCTTCAGGTGCTTCCAGTTTTTGTCCCTGCCATGGAGCTAGGACCAAGTACATCTCCCTGTCTGTGGCCGCATACTCCTGCAGGTAATCTTTTTTTACACTGTTTTTCATGCTTTCTATAAGAGTGCATGTGTCTGCAGTCCATAACCCTCATTCCTCCCACCGTCCGTGCTCTTGCTCCAATGTCCCCCACCCTCCTCCAGCTGTCAGTTGTGTTGCTACTCCTTTCCTCCTCCTTCTCCCCACTTCCCTCGTGTTGCTTGCCCCCTGCCCTTCTCGTGATGGCTGTTATGTTTCTGTCCCCTCAACAGGCTTCCTCTTACCCTCTCCAAGCCTCCGTCCCACAATAAAAAGCATTAACAAAGCCAAATAGCACTTGCGTTCTCAAGAGCTATTTGGCTTCCTCAAATTCTTTTTAGACATATTACACAGCAGCACGAACTGCTGTGCAACATGGCTTAAGGGGAAAAAAATGCGCTCTGAAGTGGTCTGTGCTTACCGTGTCATAGGGCTTTTTTCTGCTTTTAATTTAAGCCATACTGATAAGTAGCTCAGACTGCTATGCAACATGTCTAAAAGAACGAAATAATTGATTTTGCATAGGCAAAACCTGTTGGCTTTGTCAATAATTGTTATATTTTGGTTTTGTGACTCTTTAGCAAATTCAGTAAGTCTACCTGAGTGTAGCTAGCACCTTCAAACCCAACTGCATGCTGTGCATGGCAGAAGGCCATACATGTCATAGAGTCCATGCTAGCAAAGGGTTGCATGCATGGCTTTGCCACAAGCCAGGCCTTTCGGCACTTGTGCGGCCGTTGGTTGGCTACCCTCTAGGGTTGGTTATATTTATGGTAATAAAATATTACTTTACGTAAAAAAGAAACCCTAGAAATTCACTGAACAAAACAAAATGCAAAGTGATGTCATAGTTAAGTGAAAATTTCAGTGACAACATAACATTTTAAACAAAAAAACGACTGGAATTCACCAGTCATAGTTATCTTTAGTAACTCTAACTCGTGCACTTAGGTGACAATACCTTGCGCCGTTGCCGTGCGCAGCTAATTATCCCACATATTACACTACATATGACATGTTCTATGACATTATTGATAAGATCCCTGCAATATTTGAAATTACATCATTGATGACAACACTGTGCATGGCAGGAACGCGAGTTATAGTGACCTTAGGGTAACTGCTGCACTGCACTGTTTACTTTTTTTGTTAGGTCGAGCCTAGGCAGTGCACGCACTATCTCTTGACTTTTGGGGGCATGCACCATGCCCATCGCACGCCCATCACTTTCATTGGCTCCTTCTGCAGCCTTTGAAAATTCCTTTGGTTTGGTAGGTAAAAGCTTTACTTTGTCCTGTTTTGTGCGCCCTGCAGACTAGCACTCTTACATGGATTATTTCACCACAGGCCATATATAGTGTTGATGCACTACTTTCTCTTTTGCCTCAGGTTCTTATCTTTGTTTACTGGTTGTGTTCCAAGCTCTGTGTCACTAGTTGCTGTGCTGACTTTGCTCCTACCCCCCTTCTGTTGTCTATTGATCACCTCATTCCTCCTCTCTCTTTTCTAATCGTGTGGTATTTTTGTTTTTTAGTAATAAATAACACTTTTTTCTAATTACAATATAAACAGGCCTCTTGCAGCCCCATCTCTTCTCCGTAGTGTACACATAGGGAGCCTGCTGCCGGTGCTTTGTGTTCTGATTGGAAGGTTAAACCTTCTTCACCCTCCGCACCCATGCCTTCAGATGTCTACTTGGGGACTTTCCAGGAAATCCAGGCATGGTGGTGGACAGACTTTATTTGCTGTGATCGGAAGAGTTACAACATGCTGACGTCTGCATGCTTTTAACTCTTCGGATCACAATTTTCAATTCTAAAGCCTTTGTTTTCCTTGTGCTGCCCAGCCGTACAGTCATCCTGAACATCTCCCAACCCCCTGAACCCGAACTGTCCCCTCTTTCAGAGTGGAGCTGAACCCATACATGAAATAGATATAATTTGCTTTGAACAGTAGTATTATGGTTAACAATTTTAAAGCATCTGTATAATCATGTTTAGAATTCTTTATTTTGTTCAGGCATTTAATACAAATTATCTCTGGAAACTTGTGAGCTTGCATCAAAAATTGCAACACCGCAATAATTAGCATTTTTGGTCGAACTTGATACCCGATTTTCGTCGCTTGCTGGTTTTTAGGTCTCGCCTTGCGAAAAGCAGCGCATGCGCTCCTCTCGTCAGAGAGACCTTTTGCAATCGATTCTGCCAAAGCCTTACATGCACGCGCAGGGATGGACAAAGATGGCTGCTCTCGCCATTTGTCCAAACCTAACAGCATGCGCATGCATGTAAGGACAGTGGACAGTCTGCCGCCATCTTGTTAAACATGCGTGCTTTCACTGCGTGTTTTCACTTTAAACACAGTTTAAAGTAAAAGCACGCCGCCATGCGCACGCGCGTGCACTGCGCGCCTGCCCGGCTGACCTCCCTTGTCTTTTTTGAGCTCCATGTCAACACAACAGTTTGAAGGGTGAGTGACCGCACACAGCACTGCTCCGACGCTGTGAGCATATTCACAGGGCGATAAGAGGAATGCATCCCTCTGGATGGGATTTATTGGGTAGATAGTTGCATCCCATTGCACATGTCATGTAATCCGAGTTACTGGTTGAAACCGACCTAGCTTCCTGGGAGAAGAAAGCTTACCATAGTCGCCTATGCGTGCAACCAAACCCCTGCCAAATGCATGCAAATGTCAGTGGTGAGGAGCCCAAGCAAGCAGCAGCTGGAACTGCTGGTATTCAAAACATACGGGCAATCAAAGTGGCCCTATGGCTGGAAAGAGACGCGGAGGTATGCATTCTTCCAAGCTAGGAATGCGGCACTGCATGGCACCCTCAGCGCAAGATGTTACCAGCACATGCATGCCGTCTTCAAAGCCCGGAATGAAGCCGTTGCACGTCTCCTACAGTTCACCATATTATCAGCACATGTATCCGGACTTCTGGAATGAATGTTAACCCCTTCCATGCCCCAGTGCATGCGCTCCTCCGGGCAGGACATACCCCACACTTGCGGCGCTGTTCCGTTCGCTGCATTTCACACTAATTCACTATTTCACAAGCGACAACCTTTGCTTTATTTGTAGTTTTTAAAGTGTTGGAGTTTAGACTGACTGACGCTTGGGAAGAACAATTCAGAGAGTGTCACTCATAGAAGATGCGATCGTTGTCGCATGCCTTGTCTATGTAAAAAAGCACTGGCAAAGCCAATACTGTGGAGGAATATGCCACCAAACTGTCAATGCCTAGCAAATAAAGAAGTGCCTGTTATATTGCAGATTTATATAGCGTGAACTCAACACAAAGGTATGGGAGCGCTTTACATGAGCACCAGTTACGTTACACAAGGACACATTTATTTGTTCTTGGAGACACGGTGAGATTAAGTGATTTGCCCAGAATCACAAGATGCTGTTAATGTGCTCCTTTTGGGGATGACGCTTTGGCCCTAAAAGCAGCAATAAAACAAGCATTGAAAATGCAATTGGTCTCATCTTTGATTAAGTTAAAGCCATTTTCTTTGCTAATGGTATTGTATAGCAAAGCAAATTACTTTAACGTAATAAAAGGCGAGACCTGTTGCATTTTCAATGCTTGTATAGACAGGGCTTACCATGACGCTCTCGAGGTTTAGAGTCCTATCTGTCCGGTCGAGCGCTTCGATGCCTCCCACTAGGAACAAAGCACTATACAACCGCAATTACAACATAATCCAGTGCAACAGACCATCAAGTAACTTTCAAGTCACCTGTTATGTCGTCATCAAGAGGGGTTGGACGAAAATAGGTAATGTCACCCCGTGTGCTGTATCAGGTGTAGTAGTCAACAGCAGAGGAGCGCTCGAGAAGTGGGTTCTTCAGTTCTACCCCAGACCAAACTTCACATAATTATATTATGGCCATCCAGTCAAGGTTCTTTGGCCTCTGCATAAACGGCACAGACTGAGCTAGCCTCAGACGTGCGAGCAAACCCCATTTCAGCTAGATATTTCGATGCCATTCTGTAAATGACGTGCCTGCTACAGAGTATCCTTCTAATTCGTGGCTCGAACAGACAAGTTCCCAACAGGTCCACTAAAAATACCTTTCAGCTATATAATGACAATCCTGTTATAGGGGAGTTGGAAGACAAACACATTTGTGATCGGCATTTTCTAAACAACCAATGTTGTTATACCTTGTAGTGCTGTAACATGAAGGCACCTTTCTTAATAAAGGAATGTAAACATACTCCAGTTTTTTTAGCCCTAAGGAAGAACTGGTGAAAAGTTTAATAACAAGCATACTCAAAATAAAACATCATTGTAACAACATATGGGGCATATTAACAAGGAACAGGGAAAATTAACGCTAAGGGCGCTTAGCGTTAATTTTTTTAACGCCCGCTATCGCTGGATAATATTGCCTGGTTATCGCGTTATTAACAACGCTAACCGCCTAGGCGATAAAAAATCCAGCGATAGCGGCATTTTGGGAGGTTATCGCTGGTTATGCAGCGATAAAACTACAAGGATAGGGATATCCTTGTTGATAGCCCATGGTGGACTTAGCCATGTAATCCACCTCTCATTGGATTACACGGCTAAATCTGAAAATTAGCAGACTTAAAAAAGCCGCGTTAACCGTGGATAGCGCTGCTTTTTTTGTCTCTAACAGGGTTAGCGTGAAGCCTGATAATAGGAGAAATGTCACTTAGTGACATTTCTCTTATTATTTTGCTCTGGAACGCCCACTTTGCATCTTATTAGAGATGCAAAGGGAAGCGTAGTGAAAAAGGGTGCTAACATGCGATTTTGCATGTTAGCACCCTGTTGTTGATAGGGCGACATTTGTATCTCCGCTTCTTTGGCTTTTAAAGCTTTTAAAGCTAAAGCCCTTGTTAATGTGCCCCTATGTTTTAATATAGTAACTATCTCCAATTGTTTTTGCAGTAGACAGAGGCGCTAACAAAAACAGAACTCAAATTATCTGAAGGATGAAAGCCTGAGTCGTCTCTGTCCAAATTCAAACCTGTGACTTGCAAGTTCGAAACATATTTAAACAATAAAGGATTAAGCACTACTAGACTTCAGTCTGCAATGGCTGCTTGACTCCGAGCTGAATGACTTGTGACCCCTGCTCCAAAAACACCTCGTGCATACAATCCACATGACATAATTTTACATCACACCACAAAACTAAGCAGCACACATTATTAAACTACACTACATAGCACTCCACAACACAAAATACAATACAACATATTTTCTCTCCATAACACACTATCCCCCTCCATTTAATTCCTATACACTAAATACCACATACTTTCTATCCAACTGCACAACATAACTCATAATTCCATTGCAAGCCGCATACTTCCACTCCACTCCAAAACACATAAGTAAAAAACATTTACAATGCCAATAGCTCTAACTCTTGCAATCACGAGACTTATTGCATTGAAAATACCTGTTTAAAGTGTGGCTGGGGCAGCAAGAGTTGAATGTACTGCTCATCAACACTTACTGAACATCCTCCATGTGAGATCACAGGCACCCACAACTGGCATTTATTAACAGCAGGGTAATGACACCAATCTCAGCTTCTATTTGAATGTTACCTTTCACTTCAGGGCAATAAAGTGCGCCCCTAATTTGTTTTTTTTGCTCCCGCCAAGAGTCACAAACATGAGACGTACAGCACTCTTCAATGCTGCACTGAAGAGTCAAACTAATGTTACAATACAAAAATTGTAGACTTCTGAGTTTGAAGATGTGAATGTATGCTCTGTTTCAAGGAGCAAGCGTTGTTGTAGTAAATAAACCTGTTTGAACATGGTTTACTGGGAGCTCCATGGTGATGACCCTTGCTTTTCCTGAGTGAACACCACACATATACAAAAACATGTGAACCATAGTTCACATGCATGCAGTAAAATATATATCTCACAGCCTTTCCACTATATTGGTCATGATTAATGTTGTTTTAATGGCACAGTTGTGTGATAACAAGTCATTGCAATATTTTTTGTTAACTTGATTTGTGACTTTATTTCATGTTTCTATTTCCTGTTCATGTTTATGTC
Organism: Triturus cristatus; assembly: GCF_964204655.1. Taxonomy (NCBI): domain Eukaryota; kingdom Metazoa; phylum Chordata; class Amphibia; order Caudata; family Salamandridae; genus Triturus; species Triturus cristatus. The sequence goes on from NC_140592.1 coordinate 92,327,600, forward strand.
ACTTGTAACTCTGGGTGGTGATCTCCGCTACATTTGTGGAGTTTGTGGAGTTTTCCACATTCTGCGGAGCACGCAGAGTTCCCCAAAACTGGTGAAATTTTTACTTGCTCGCGCTCGTTAAGGTCTGGTTGACGAGCACAAGTGAGGAAAATCAACCTCCTGGCAAGGTTTTGCAACACTGGCAGTCGGATTTCTTAATGCGAGTGGCCGCTGTGGGTCGTGACCACTCGCATTGAGAGACCTTCAGTTCACGGTGAGAAAGCTGCTGCTCGAGTAGAAAATCTACTCGAGCAGCACGGTGCCATACGCAATGATTTTACAGCACAGGACAAACACCCGGCGCTCAAAATCAGTGCGAACGGCATGATCCTAACGCACTCCACCACTTGTGAAACTCCGCGTAGCATTGCAAAGTTTTTTTGTCACTTTGTGGAGTTACTTTAGCGGAATTCCGTGAACTCTGCCCAGGCTTAGTCACTTGTTGTTCCTCCTGCACACTGCATGCAGTGTCTATTTGTCTAGCAATGTTGTATGTGTAAATTCCACATGAGCTCTGTTAGTTTATGAATGTATTGAGGTGTGTGTGTTGTACTGTAACAAAATTTACGTAGCGCTTACTACTGATGAGCTGCTAAAATGTTTTGTGGTGCCTACCATACTATCAACGAACCGAGGGTTAATGAGTTAACCCACTACTTGTTACTTATTGTTGAACATTGGGATTTGCCTCGTGCTTTAACCAGTCCATATATTCATGTTAGATTTGATTAAAAGAAGTTAGGTGAGATCAATAGGGCTGTCCATATGAGTTAATGCAGATGGTTGGAGTATGAACTAACACCAGCCATAGCTACATAACCTAAAATAAGCTTTACTCTGTGCGAACAGCCTATAAGATAGTTACATGGTCGCAGGAGAGACAGTTCTGTTGTTTAGAGTTAATGTTGGTTAGTCTGCATGTCTTGGACATAGTTGGCAGTCTATGGTGTCAGACTGTTAAATCTGAGCTTCACTACTTATAACATATGTGAATGTGTGCTTCTATGTGTGTTGTGTATGTGCACATTTATTTGTTTTGCCTGTTGGCCTGATATGTGTGTTGCCTGCTTGTGCATCCACAAATATAATACAAAATGCTCGCATTACAACAATGAACGCACTATAGTTACCCTTGAAAACCAATGTAATCTGTATATCCTGCTTGTTTGGCGTTCTAATTTGCTACCAGTGCTCTCTTAGGTAGTTTTTATATAGACAGAAGGCTATTCTATTACTAGCTGAAACTCTGTTTTTTCCTTTTTCTATCTGTCTATCTGTCTGTCTATCTATCTATCTATCTATCTATCTATCTATCTATCTATCTATCTATCTATCTATCTATCTATCTATCTATCTATCTATCTATCTATCTATCTATCTATCTATCTATCTATCTATCTATCTATCTATCTATCTATCTATCTATCTATCTATCTATCTATCTATCTATCTATCTATCTATCTATCTATCTATCTATCTATCTATCTATCTATCTATCTATCTATCTATCTATCTATCTATCTAATTATTTATCTATCTAATTATCTATCTAATTATCTATCTAATTATCTATCTATCTAATTATCTATCTATCTAATTATCTATCTAATTATCTATCTAATTATCTATCTATCTAATTATCTATCTAATTATCTATCTATCCAACCTTATCTCTCCATTTGTATGTCTGTCTATTTGTCTACCTATAGTAGATTGGAGTGGTATAGAGTGCCGTACAGTGGCACTGTGTGGAGAGGAGTGGGTGGATTGGCATAGATTAGAGTGGTGCAGAGTGGAGTGGTGAGGAGTATCTATCTATCTATCTAATTATCTATCTATCTATCTATCTATCTATCTATCTATCTATCTATCTATCTATCTATCTATCTATCTATCTATCTATCTATCTATCTATCTATCTATCTATCTATCTATCTATCTATCTATCTATCTATCTATCTATCTATCTATCTATCTATCTATCTATCTATCTATCTATCTAATTATCTATCTAATTATCTATCTAATTATCTATCTAATTATCTATCTAATTATCTATCTATCTAATTATCTATCTAATTATCTATCTAATTATCTATCTAATTATCTATCTATCCAACCTTATCTCTCCATTTGTATGTCTGTCTATTTGTCTACCTATAGTAGATTGGAGTGGTATAGAGTGCCGTACAGTGGCACTGTGTGGAGAGGAGTGGGTGGATTGGCATAGATTAGAGTGGTGCAGAGTGGAGTGGTGAGGAGTATCTATCTATCTATCTATCTAATTATCTATCTATCTATCTATCTATCTATCTATCTATCTATCTATCTATCTATCTATCTATCTATCTATCTATCTATCTATCTATCTATCTATCTATCTATCTATCTATCTATCTATCTATCTATCTATCTATCTATCTATCTATCTATCTATCTATCTATCTATCTATCTATCTATTTATCTATCTATCTATCTATCTATCTATCTATCTATCTATCTATCTATCTATCTATCTATCTATCTATCTATCTATCTATCTATCTATCTATCTATCTATCTATCTATCTATCTATCTATCTATCTATCTATCTATCTATCTATCTATCTATCTATCTATCTATCTATCTATCTATCTATCTATCTATCTATCTATCTATCTATCTATCTATCTATCTATCTATCTATCTATCTATCTATCTATCTATCTATCTATCTATCTATCTATCTATCTATCTAATTATCTATCTAATTATCTATCTAATTATCTATCTATCTAATTATCTCTCTATCTAATTATCTATCTAATTATCTATCTAATTATCTATCTATCTAATTATCTATCTAATTATCTATCTATCCAACCTTATCTCTCCATTTGTATGTCTGTCTATTTGTCTACCTATAGTAGATTGGAGTGGTATAGAGTGCCGTACAGTGGCATTGTGTGGAGAGGAGTGGGTGGATTGGCATAGATTAGAGTGGTGCAGAGTGGAGTGGTGAGGAGTAGACTGATTTATAGTGGGGTCTAGTTGCAAACTGTGGATTGCTGTAGAGTATAGTGGCATAGAGAAGGGTGGCATAGAGTAGGTAGAGTTGAGTAGAGTGACATGGAGTAGAGCGGCATGTAGCAGAATGGCACAGAGAGAAGTGGCACAGAGTGGTATTGAGTGGCATGGAGTGGTGCAGAGTAGAGTGAAGTGACATAGGGTACAGTGGCATAGGGTACAGTGGCGTAGAGTGGCATAGTGTGGCGTGGAATAGAGTGGCGTAGAGTCCGTTGAGTGCCATTGTTTCGAGTGGGGGGGCGTAGAGTGATGTGGCATGGAGTACAGTGGAGTAGAGTGGAGAGGCGTGGAGTAGAGTGGTCCCAAGTGAAGTAGCCTGAAGTAGATAGGTGTAGAGTGGATTAAGTGGAGAGAGTCAAGTACAGTGGAGTGGTATAGAATAGAGTGGCATAGAATTCAGTGGCATAGAGTAGGGTGGATTAGAGTAGAATGGCATGGAGTAGAGTGGCATAGATTTCAGTGGGGCAGAGTGAAATAGAGTAGAGTGGAGTGGCGTAGAGTCGAGTGTCATAGAGTAAAGTGGCATAGAGTGGCATTGAGTGGAGTGACGTACGGTACAGTGGCATAGAGTAGAGTGGAGTGGCATGGAGTGGTGTAGGGTGGTGTAGATTAAAGTGGCACTAAGTGCTGTTGAGTGGCATGGATTAGAGCAGAGTGGAGTGTCATAGGGTACAGTTGTATTTATTGATTTGGAGTGGTGTAGAGCAGAGCGAAGTGGTGTAGAGTGGAACGAAGTGGCATAGGGCACAGTGTAGAGTGCAATGGCATAAAGTGGCCGAGAGGGTTATAGCGTGCCATCAAGTGGCATTGTGTGGAGTGGGCTGGCGTTGAGTGAAGTGCATAGAGTAGAGTGGTGTAGAGTACAGTGGCGTAAAGTAGAGTGGTGTAGAGTGATGTAGGCTGAAGTAGAGTGGAGTAGATAGGAGCAGAGTGACATAGTGGAGTGGAGTGGCGCAGAGTGATGTAGAGTGAAGTAGAGTGGAGTAGATAGGTGTTGAGTGGAATAAAGTAGAATATACTGACATAGAGTGGAGTAGAGTGGCCATATACAGTGGAGTGGGGTAGATAGAGTTGTATAGAGTGGCGTAGAGAGGTATAGAGTGGGATGGATTGGAGTAGAGCGGGGTGGAGTACAATGGCATAGAGTAGAGTGAAGTGGCATAGAGTAGAGTATCAGAGAGTGGCCCAAAATACAGCTGAGTGGTGTAGAGTGGAGTGGCAAAGAGTAGAGTGGAGTGACGTAGAGTAGAGTGGCATAGAATAGAGTTGCATACAGTGTTGTAGAGTGGCATTGTGTGGAATAGTGAGGTGTACAGTAGAGTGGTATAGAGTGCAATGGTGTTGAGTTGAGTGGCATGGAGTGGAGTAGAGTGTAGTGGTGTAGAGTGTAGCGTAGTGGTGTAGAGTGGAGAGGAGTGCCTTGGAATAGAGTACATTGGCGTAGGGTGGCATAGAGTAGTACAGTTGTGGGTGAAAGCAACTAAAGCATCAATAGAGACAGCAGATATGGTGATAGCAACATAAATAAGATGCTGTATGCATGTGTGAAAAGTAGGAAAGCACAATGCATATCCAGTAATAATACAGATTTTTTTTTTAACAAGAGGAAGAATGAAGGTGGCGGATGAACACATGTACTTGGTCAATGCTTTAGGGAGAAGAGAGAAGCCAATGAGAACAAGGCAATTAAAAGATTGCAAAATGAGAGTGACAACTAAAACAACTAATGGTATGCTGTGGATGGGATGTAAGCCAACTGAATTGTACAACAATATGTCTCACAGCACACCACATGCACTGTGTAGGCGAGACCCAAATACCATTAGCAAAGGCAAGAGGAACACTGTGATTTCAGTAGAAGACTTCTTTTGTTGCTTTCTATTTAATTGAGAGAAGAGTGGAGTTCAGAATTTGAAAGCGCCCAACAATATTGAAGCCATTTACAGAACTTTAGATTTATTGATCTCTTGGAAAAAATTTCGAACATATTATTCTTGGTGTCAGGAACATCACTGTACATTGTGCTAGCACCTAAATGAAATCATGTTTGTAGAAGTTCAGGCATGTAGATGCATTTCATTTGAATAATAGAAAAAAGGATTTAAATGTAAGTTTAAGCAACTTAGATATAAAGACAGACAGATAAGAGATTAAAATGGAGAAAGGGGAAGCATAGGAATGGATTTGGAAGGCAGTTTGCAGGCCGGTAGAAAAGACAGATACAGAGAGCAAGCACTCATACAGACATACCGAAAGAAAGACATGCAGATTAGCTCACCATAATATGGTTCACTTTTCCTTTTCAAGGTCCTAGACTCTATGTAGCTTTCCAGGCGATACTAGAAAAAACAGTGAAAAATAAGATCTAAAAATAACCTCTTCAAATGTAGAAAACAAATTGCATTACTACCTTTGGGAAATAATTACATTACTACCTTTGGGGAATATAAATAAAACAGTATGACACGATCAGGATGGGTGATTAGAGTGCTGCGAAAGCTCATTAAAGAGTTATTATTCTGTAAATATTTGAAAAACATTTGTCATTTTTTATTTCACAAAGGAGTAGATGTAGTGTTTTGGGAGTTAGAAATGATGGAACCATTTTGACTCCTGATGGACTTCATAGACCTGTAAAATTAGTGTTAAAACGTAGTGAAGTGAATGCAAGTTTAAAATGTTGAGTTTGTGTTTACACGCTGATGAATAAAGACGTGTAAAATTATCCTCCGTGTGTGGTGTAGTCATCGGCGAGTGCCTGGGTTGGGGAGGACGCTATAGTTGTAACTAGTAATGGACACATGGTGACTGCTCACCATCCTAGAAGGTCCAATGCGAGGGATTTGTCACATTTCAAGCACCTGCCTTGGAGTCCGTCGGTTCCAGACATCTGGAGTGAGACTCTTTCATCATAGGGGCAGGAGAGACCCAGGACTACATCTATGTCTGGATCACCAGTGTCTGTTGCGGTTGGTTCTCCTGTGCCTCCTGTGTCGCAACAAGGTCTGGAATATTGGTTTGAGCTCTTCGATGACTCATTTAGGAATTATGATGTACATATGTTTTGTATGCACTTTCGTTATGATGTATATATGTTTTGTTTGTACTTTTTATTTAACAAAGGGGTAAATGTAGTGTTGTGTGTGTTACAGAGAGGGGGAACGCTATGGTCCCTAAAGGACTCCGTAGTATAATGATGTAAGTGATTGGGTGTGGTTAATAAAAATTCATGATGCAGTATGTGACAGTCAGTTCAGTTAACGGTTACACTCAAAGAAATAAAGACGTTTAAACCGAGCTCTGTGTGTGGAGCAGTTCTTTTACATGCTACCGGGCTGGGGAAGACATTACACAGCCCATCGTCATTGAATCAAACAACATTGCAAAAGCAAGGGAGGTGCAGAAGGGTATGCAGCATCAATAAAATAACATCAATTCTGTTGTTGCTCCATATGTGCAAAACGGATCTAAACCCCTTCTCCAGGAAGCAATGTGATTAATATGTCGTGTGACTCCAGTGATTTAGTGTATAATTTTGACAGTTACCTGCTCTTCTTTTTCAAGTCACATAAATGATTTGCTAAGCATCATTTACAATTTAGATCTCTTCTCCTACCATGAGTATTGTTTAATGATAATATCAACATATATTATACTGATGTGATTAGGTCAGAGTTTCCATTGGAATGGACAATTGATGTTTTCTTAATAACTTTGGTGCCATTTGAACCTGCATGAAACTTTCTGAAAAAAGTGTACATCTACCTTGGGATCTTCGTGGCAAGATTCATGCGGATCCATCGAACAGGTGCAAAGAAAAAGCAGGGGTTCATAAAAGTGTATTTTCCTATTTTAAAAAACAGAACAGAAAAAACAGCTGCATGGAATTATATTACATTTGCCACAAAAGGTAGAACATTGCTCAAGCATTGTGCTTTTGTTGGTTTGGTGTGAATATATTTAGTATTTTTTGAGAAATTAGTTTATAAAATGGTACTTGAAGTGGGTATGAAGTATTTACATTTTATTAATATCTGAACCGTTAATTTAGAGTCCCTCCATGGATTCGCAAATCCACAGAGGAATCACGACTCCATTTAAAAACATAAAGGTACCCCATTTGACTGAAGAGTTTTTTCTTCCTTCAGCCATTGCAGATTCACAAATCCTGCCCTGGGGTCACAAATCTGCTGCATTCTGATAGGCTGACCATAATACGACCATCTCTACTGTAGCACACATTACCCAACATAGGGGCTGATTATGATGTCGGTCGGAAAGGCATTCGGATTTTCCTAACCCGTGTTGGAACCTATGTTTACGACCGACTCAAAAACATTTGCGACCGACCGATTACGATGGAAAGGTAACCGTTCGGTCTTTCCAACTCGGTTCTGACCGGCAGTCAGAGACTCGGAGTCGGTCGGAGCCTAATAGTACAGGTCTGTGGACCGCGTTTCTGACTGGCGTATTACAATGTCGGATTCGGACAGCCTTTCCGAATCGGTCTGCCCAACACTAAACAGCTGTCAGAAACTGACTTTGGGGACCCGTAGCAGGCTCCCCTTCACCCAGAGGCATCCGGTTGGGGTCTACGGGACCCCTCTTTCCAGCCATGCAGAGTGTGGTAGGCACCATGAGGTGCCTGCAGCAGGGTGCAAGGTTTTGTGCAACCACCCCTTTTTTGCAATTGGAGCCTGTGTTGTCGGTCGGAACACAGGCTCCCATTGAAGTCAATGGGAGTCCGACCGAACGGTGTTCGGAAACATAGTAATTGGTCAGTCGGACTCCCCGAACCCGAGTTGGTCGGATATGATTCCGACAAGGAGTCGGTCAGAATGCTTTTCGACCGACATTGTAATGAGGCCCATAGTGCGCTAAGCACCATGTTGGGAAGAATAAAAAGAAACAGGGCATAAGGGGCAGGGTGAACCTACCCTGACCAAGGCCCCTGTGGTGCTCCTTCCAGAAAACACATCTTTGTCATAGTATTCATGGATCTTGGGCCTTCCCTGAGTTCTGCCAATGCCTACAAACAAAAATGTAAAAATTAATAATTTAAAGTACTAATACTATGCTTGGGCACTGACCACATGTGGGGGATTGGATGCATGCAAAGGATCTGTGCATGGTCCATCAAGGTCAAAGGTTGTGTGCAGCAGGGAATTTGACTGAATATGATAAACACAAACCAGAAAATAACTAAAAAAACAAAAGTTAAAGTGATGTTATAGTTTAGTGTTGACAAAAGGTAAAAACTAATGTTTAAAAACTAAAACAAAACACTGAGATTCACTGATTTTAGTTTACTGAGATAACTATGAATTGGTTTCAGGGGGGTAGCTGCACAGGGTTGTTACACCCCCTAATAAATCTTTTATTTAACAAATAGTTGGGTGCAGGTGCTTTCAGTCAGGGATGGTAAGATGTCTGTTCGATTTCACTGGGGATTTTTAAATACTGAGACAAAAACACACACACACACATCACACACACACACACACACAACCACACACACACACACACACACAAATCACACACACACACGCACGCACACACACACGCACACACACTCTTCGTCTCTATTTTGAAGGTCTTAAAACATGGTTATTTTACAAAATACAATTTTTTAAGTACCTCTCATAATCCACTCCTTTCCCTTTCCACTGGCCCTTACTCTGCTGCTTCCCATTTAATGATGAACATGATAGGCCAGAGTGAGTGTAAAAAATCTGAAGTTCAAACCCTCCTGTCTTATTGACCAAGCTACGCCCCTGCTTGCTCCCCCACCATGCACTGCTTATGACATATTTTATCACTCATGACATGTTAAACGACATCACTGATGACGTCACTAACAACATCTCAAATGATAATGATGACTCGGCATTATATGGTTTGTGGACTTGCAGTAATTTAAAAGGCAACACCTTAACCAATTTTCTATTCACCTTAATAGGATTACCCTTTAGAGACTTCACTTGACCCACAATTTTACATCTGAAGGTTGATAGGTATGTGTTTACTATTAAAAATTCTTCTTTTGTCAGGCCCTATGAGAAACACTCCATAGTTAAGTAGAATATTGTGAGCCAACAGTTTTCAATGGCTCACATTCTTCAGCAAAGGTCTGGAAATAAACATCCAAACCTTATAAACCTCGCTACGTATAATTTACCTATGCTACTATATTATAATCATTTATGAAGAGCAAGTTCCTAGATATGCACTGGTGGATAATCTGTTGTCAACCGAAGCGTCGGCCTTTCTTTTATATTTTTTAGCACAGGCTTTGACTTTAAGTCTCAACATACTTCCGAACATAACTCTGCAACTCACATCTGGTCCTCTCAGCCTTTACCTTTTTTAACATGGAGTAATACTTGTGCCAACAACTTTAGTGATTTACAAATGGCGCACCAGATACATTTCATCATGCAGAATCACACTTGCTTCCGTGGCAAGTGCTATTTCCATGCTATTGACCCACGTGTACACTCAGTAACTGAATGGATTATATAACTGTCATGTTATCAGTGAAGTCATCAATGATGTCATTTGAGGTGTCACCAGTGATGTCATAATTGATGTAATTTAACATGTCAGGATTGATGTAAAATATGAGGTAATAAGCAGTGCATGGGAGGGGTGCATATTATAGTTAACTCAGGGAACTGTAACTGGAAAATGTCAGTTGTTTGTACTTTTAAACATCAAATTGTATCTTATTTCAACACCTCACTGTAATATCACTTTAATCTTTTGTAGTTTAAGTAATTTTCACGTTTTTTTCAATGTAAACTAAGAACCTATCACCATACCTAACCGTAACATCACTTTAACCTTTGTTTTTTTCAGCAAATTTCTGAGTTTTTTTAATTTATGCGAAAATATTATTACCATACCTAACTATAAGGTCACGTTAACCTTTGTTTTTCAGTAAAATATATATATATATATATATATATATTTGATTATATATTTATATATACATGTGTGTATATATATGTATGTATATGTATATATACATTAAATATATATATTATCTACTGGCGGTCGCCAGTAGATAGTTATAGTTAGGACCGAGTTCCCATAGGAAATCTGAAAATTCTATTTTGAATAACTTTGACGCCGGTTGACTTATCTTCGTGAAATTTTCAAAACTAATGGGGCGCTCCGCTCAGCTCCTACCCTGAAAGTCTCGGGGTGATCCGTCAAGCGGGCGCTGAGAAAAAAGGGGGGGTCCCAAAATGCGTTTTCCCCATGCATTTTCCCATAGGACCTTTAGTCGAAGGTACAGCCCGAACGGCTGAACAGAATTACTTGAAATTTGGCAAAGAGGTAGTCCTCAGGTCAGGCATGTGCCTTTTGCATATATGGTGTCAATCTGTTCAGTAGTTCCTGAGAAAATCAAAAGTAAAATCACATATATATCTGGGCGGAGCCTAACCACACATCTCATCGTGAGATCTGATTGGCTGTCAGTACTTCATCCAAGAAGTGTTGGCAGCCATCATGGGACCAATATACATGATAGCACCTCATTAAAAAGCATTGCAGTTAATAGAAGGTTTTAAGACTTTAGTTACATTATAAATCATTTGTTGATGGTACCATACTCATTTTAGGAATTGTGGTGTGTTCTAAGGTGATTTTACCATGTGAAAAAGCCTTCTGCTGTGATATCATGAACCATGTTTGAGAGAAAACTATTTTCTCATGCTTTTCCCACAGAGGTTTGGAAGGTGATCTTTAAGCTAAACTGAGAGCATATTTTCTGAAAATTCACATTATCTTTCTCAGTCATGTAAGAATGAAGTCTGACATTCTCAGTAAAACATGTACATCCAACAAGCAGAGACTGTCAGTTGATTCCTTTGTGTTCTACTGCAGCTTCCCAGAGTGCTCTAAAGAACAACTAGAGCGCTAACAGTCTTACTTATGACAAAAGTCTGGCACACCTGAAGCCATCTTGATTGGAATAAAGTGGTAACACTTAAAACATTTAATTTACAAAGGAACAAAATGAGGGGGTTCATTTTGCCATATAAATTATGATTAGTGCTGAAGAAAGAAAAATGAGGGCACATTTTGAGTGACTTCTCAAATTCTCTTCTATTTCATTAAAAAATTCTGATATGCAGACTGAAACATGCACTTCTAATACTAGCAGCAGACTTCCGTGGTGAGCAGTAGCTTTACTACAGTGATCTAATGAGCAACTAGAGTGCTAACATTCAGAATTTATGGCAAATGTGTGACATATCTGAATACCTTCTTGATGGAATCAAAGTAAAAAACTGAAAGCATTTCCTACTGAGGAGACTGCAGTAAATGAGGAAATTAGGAAACTTCATAACAAATAAATCTCCTAAAATGGCCACCAGAGACAAAAGAGCCCAAATGTAGCCCAAATGTAGCCCAAATATCACCCAGATGTAGCCCAAATGTAGCCCAATGACAGAAGTGTGCAAAACACTTATTTTTTGTGTATTTGCAGTTTTATATAGTACAGACTTGTCAGGTAATGGGGTGCTTTACATGAGCATTGGTTACATCACACAAGATCAAATTCATTTTGGTTGTAGACATGGGGAGATTAAATGATTTGACCAGAATCACAGAATGTTGAGTTGAAGCAGAAACTCCAACCTGGTTCCCCAGTTGCAAAGTCTGCAGCTCTGGAAGTAACACCACACCCTCTCCCCTTGGATGCAACATTTAATCAAGTGGTCAACTGGATAAAAAAACTAAGATTACAAATCATTTAAAAGTTCTTTGTCGCTATTTGAAAACTCAGAAAATATGTCCTCATTTTAGTTTTTTAGAGCACTAACCATAATTTTGATGCAAATAAGACCCTCTCATATATGTAATTTCTAAAGGAAATGCTCTAGGCATTACAGTTTTGATTACATCAAGATGACGTCAGGCGTTCCACACTTTTGTAATAAATATAGAATGTTAGCAATCTAGTTGTTCATTGGGATACTGTTGAGAGGCAGAGGCCAGGGGCACGGACTCTGAAAATTGAAGGCAGGTAGGAGAGTGCAGAGGCAACAATTTGACCACACTAGGCAGGCAGGAAGGGCAGTGGCAGCACAACAGACTATGGAGGGCAGTGGAAAGGGGGGCAGGGGCAACAAACCAACAATACAGGACTGGCAAGAGAGGCTGTGGCAATATAATAGACCATTGTGGGCAGAAGGAAGAGGCAGTGGTCATAAAACCATACATGCCAACAGACCCGTTTCAGCCAGGAAACGTCCAATGTTTTTAAGCTCAAATGGGCTTTACTTGATCTGTTTCCTGTCTACAATCTTCTCTTTTTCAATGTAACTCAAAGGGGAAAATCAATACCCCAGTTTTATTTCAAAATCTCCCTCTTACCAAGTTCAAAATGTTCGCAAGTATGGTACATTGGATCATGGTAGGCAGGAGGAATTGGGGTAGGGACATGGACTTGGATAACAGAGGACATGAGGGACATTGAGAGGTGCACCAAACTGACCCTACAGGGAAGGCATCAGGGTTTGTAGCAGCACAATACACCACGCAGGGCATGCGGGACGGGAGTGCAGCACAACAATCCATAGAAAGCAATAGGGAGGGGACAGGACCATGCACATGGACAACAGACAACAGAGGGGAAAGAGGCAATGGTAGCTAGCTGACCATAATGGACATACAGGAGAGAAAGCTGCAGCATAACAGACCATAAAGGGCAGGAGGGACAGATCAGGGGCATTACAATGGAACCGACAAGCCAGGAGGGAGGGAATAGGGGTCTGCACATGGAAACAGAGGGCTGGGGGCAAGGGGGCAGGGCAGGAGCTGCAAGATGACCATGGAGGTCAGGCAGGATGGGCACTAGAAACAAGACACACCATGGAGAGCAACAGTGAGACTATGATGGCATACATACAGACCATGGAGGGAAGGTGGGAGGGGGTCAGGATCAGCTAGCCGACCACACAGGGAAGGTGGGAGGGGCCATGGCAGCACAGAAGACCATGCATGGCAAGCGGGAGGGTTAGTGGCAGCACAATGGCTATGATGGGCAAGAAGGAGGGTGCAGGGGCATGCACAAAGGACCATGGATGATATAAGGGAGGGTCAGGACCTGGGCACAGGCAAGAGAGTTCAGGGGAAGGGGCTTCACAACAGACCGCGCGGGGCAGGCAGGAGGACCAGTTGCAGCACAACAGACCAGGGAGGGTAGAAGGGTGTGGCAGTAAAATGGACCATGGAGGACAGGAGGAAGGGGATAGGGGCATGGCATGTGGACAGGCAGGGTGGAGGTGGCAGGGACAGGTTACAGTCATCTGACAATGCTAGGCAGGTGGGAGGGGAGTGGCAACTCAACAGAACACTCAGAGTAGATAGGAGTGGCAGGTCCATGGAACATGGTGGTCAAAAAGGATGGAGCAGGGGCATGCACAAAGACATCGGAGGGCAGGGGGAAGGAGAATAGGGGCAGCAAGCTAAGCATAGAGGCTAAGCAGGAGGTCAATGATGGGCCATAGAATTGGGCAATGGAGGGCAGGAGGAGTGGACTGATACATCATGCTAAATGGAGGGCAGTGGCAGCACATCAGACCATGCATGGCAGGAGGGAGGAGGCTAGTCCATGGATTCAGACAACAGAGGATAGGGAGGAGGTGGATGGGGCAGCAAGCTAACTGTTCATAGAAGGTGGGTATTAGGAACTTTATTGTTTTTAAAATGTGTGTCTGTGCGAACTACTTAAAATATGAACAAGTATGCAGCATAATCTCACTTTTATTCAGGAAGAAGAGGACGTTTGGGACTGTGACTCCGGGCTCACTTGGCAGAAACATCCCCTGACCCTCCACCCCCCATCGCAAAATGTAATGCCCGTGAAAAGGGTAGGTGGACGCAGTGTTATATAGAACATAGTCCTGAGAGCACGATTGAAAATGAAAACTAGATATAGTATATGGTATAAACTATGCACCAAAAAGTGTGATATAAGATGAACCGGGGCGTGAAATATAATATGCAATACATTGTGCGCAATGACAGATTCATTGGAGAGCGCGAGATAGCACAGGCACTAGCGCTTGCTATGTGATATGCGCCTTGGAGTGTAATATGCACAGGGCAGTGTTGTGTAACCTAAGTCGTCTCTAAAGTTGTAATATAAAATATGTGCTGGCTAGTGTAACATTGCATATGCACTGTGACAAAGATATGGATCCCAGATTGTAATATGTATGGCATAGCGCTGTGCTTTATAACATAGGCATCGAGGAAGGCACGTTAGATGGGGCAATATAACCCGTGCGAAGGCAAGTGTGGCATGATATATTCACGGGGTGGTGTTACAGTGCACATGGGCTAGAGAGTGTCATAGCATACGCACTAGCTGGTGGAATACAACACAGAGGTGTGTGGCACTCGGCGGGCACTGGTGGGTGTAACACAGCATTGGGCTCAGCCAGGAGCACGCTGTGACTCTCATGTGAGGTTTGTCTCCTTTCCAGAGAGTAAAATAAAAAGTATTACACATCCGGCGGTGGATGTGTGTTTTATTAACCGTGAGGGGGTTTCTTGCATAGTTTGGTCGAATTTTTGTCGAATCCCCTTTGAATGGTTTGGTGTGCATGTGTATTAAATGTGCCCGTCAATAGCTACCCATGTTTGTATAAATAAACGACAAGGGTGTCTACTTGGAGAGTACCCACCAGCGGGGGCGCCGGGATTAGGCACGGTAGGGTGTCAGACATGTCAGAGCTTCACTAGCGGTGTGAATACATTCTACGTGGATTCATTGTATGCATAGTCGCCTTTTAATGAATATCACGCAAATCGTCATGGTGATAGGTACATACGGTTTGTCCAGCATGTCCTAGGTGTTTCTATAAATATATATTTTTTTTAAATAATAAAAAACAAAGGCCGGCCCCGGGGGATGGGGTCCCCAGGGCCATAAGTAGCCTGAGGAGGGGGGCAACACAGCCCCCCTCCTAAAGAATAAAAAAATTAAAAAAAGGCCATGACCCGGGGGTTGGGGTCCCCGGGTCGACCAAGGCCTTGGGAGGGCCAAATTAATTTTTTTCAACAAAAAAAATTAGGGTGCAGGCCCTGGGGGATGGGGTCCCCAGGGCTAATAAATTAGAAAAAGAAAGGGTGCCACACAGCCCTCCCTCTTAAAAAAATAAAAATAAAAGACCGGCATGGCGCCGGAGGCCACGCCCCCTCCTTGCAGCACTCTGCAAACGCGCCCCCTGGCCAGTTGTAAGTTGAGGAATTAATTCCCCTTCAATACTGAGGTTCCCTGAGGGCCAACTAGCCCAACAGGTATCTCCAGTATGCGCCAGGGAGCTGCGTTGCAGACAGGTGTTCTGAGACCACGCCCCTTTTTACACCTTCATGCAACGCAGCTCTGTGGCACTTACTGGAGGTACCTAGTGGGCTAGTTTGACACTAGGGACCCTTAGGATTCAAGGGGACTTAATCTCTCAACTCAGAACGGCCACAGGGCGCGTTTACACAGTGGTGAAGGGAGGGGACGGGGCCTGAGGTGACGTGTGCAAACACGCCCTGTGGCGCGTTTTTAAGTTGGGGAAATAATTCCCTTTCAATCCTGAGGGACCCTGGGGTCCAACTAGCCCACCAGGTGCTTCCAGTAAGCACCACTGATCTGCGTTGCAGAGAGGTGGTGCAGGCCGTGCCACTTTTTACACCTCTCTGCAACGCAGCTCTGTGGCGCTTACTGGAGGTACCTAGTGGTGTAGTTGGACCCTAGGGACCCTCAGGATTCAAGGGGACTTAATCTCCCAACTTAAAACGGCTACAGGGCGTGTTTACAAAGTGGAGAAGGGAGGGGACGGGGCATGAGGTGGCGTGTTCAAACACGCCCTGTGGTGCGTTTTAAGAGGTAGTTTTAATCCCCTGCCCTATTATATACTTGGGGCTTACAGAGGAGGTCATGCTAATCACAGGGGGACCCCAACGCATAGTGTGCCCTAGTGTATGTAGGTGTTTTCACTGTATTCTGAGTGTCTTTTAACATAGCACTGGCTCTAGGACTGGTTAGTCAGACTCAGTTACCACCAGTATCCGTCTGAAAAAGTTGAGGGTACAGGATGATTTTGCAACAAGGCTTGTTTCTGCTCTTCTGTTTGTTCTTTCTGCACGTTATACTTCTTCCTGCACTTTTCTTCGTCTTTGAGGACTTCTGTTGCTTCTTTCTGCATTTCCTTTTTTTCTTTCTGTGCGTTTTTCCTTCTTTCTTCACATGTCCTATTTCTGTAGGCATAGCTAGAAATTAGCATTTAAAAAACCTTTGAAATTCACTGAAAAAACCATAGGTTTCAGGCACGTTATAGCTAGGAATTAGCATTTAAAAAACCTTAGAAATTCACTGAAAAAACCATAGGTTTCAGGGGCGTTATAGTTAGCTGGACTTTTCACTCGTACAAAACCATAGAAATTCCCCTGTTATAGTTAGTTCAGCTAACTATAACTCGCGCGCCCGCAATGCACTGCTGATGACGTCACATATTGCATCACTCATGACATGGTCAGTGACATCACTGATGACATCACTGATGACATCATCCTTGTGATAGAGTGGCAGACCTCCTCTCCCCCTAATATAACCTTTGATACACACATTCAAAAATAGAAATTAAAATTTTCAAAACAATGGACATACCAATACCAGTTACAACAACCTATTCAGTAATTGTAAGATCCACATCCACATCCACTCATTCACTAACAGTCCTATACAGTCACTCATACATGTACTCACTCATCATATGTACTCATACACCTATACATCCTGTTACACAACGCCACTCATCCATAAAGTTACTCACACACATAGTCACTCATGCTAATAAAGAATCAAACATCCGTTTACCTGCATATACAGTTATACACACACCACCACACTTACTTCTACAGAAACTTACACATACTTAGTCTTTTAAACAATCACTTATAGAAACACATACTTATTCATACAGGAACTCTTTCAATCTCTCACTCTCACATATACTCACTTATATACACCAATAGTCACATATACTAGTTTAAAACATATGTAGTTACTCATAGAGACACTATTGAGACAGTCATTCACTCACTAACACACCCATGCACACTCATCCACCCATACAGTCCTGCACACATGCTGTCTTCAACACATACAAACAGTGAGTCACTCATTCATGCACCTATGCACTACGTAATACCCCCAACCGAACCATACAGACATCAGACACTTATACTGATACTCAAAAACCAACTAATAACCTATATAGACACTCATGACACTCACCAACCCATGCAGCCACTTATACACAAAGTGAGAGACTGATACAGATATTTACATATTTAAACATTACTCACTAAGCCATGTATTCACTAAGATACACTTAATCAGTCAGTTATACAATCATTTTTTCAAAAACAAATCATCCATTTATAGACACTTATATACCCATTTATTCTTCCATCGACCTTGAGATATACATATATAAAACATATGTAATTTTCAGAAAAACACACATTCACTGGATGATGTCATCAGTGATGTCATCAGTGATGTCATTTGAGATGTCATCAGTGATGTCATGAGTGATGTCACTGACCATGTCATGAGTGATGTAATATGTGATGTCATCAGCAGTGCATTGCGGGCGCGCGAGTTATAGTTAGCTGAACTAACTATAACGGGGGAATTTCTATGGTTTTGTACGAGTGAAAAGTCCAGCTAACTAGAACGCCCCTGAAACCTATGGTTTTTTCAGTGAATATATATATATATATATATATATTTTATATATATGTATATAGTTTTGTTATTTTCTTTCTGAAGTGTGAGTAATTAGGAAAATTACTCCTGTAGTGGTTGATGACAGTTTTTTTGCTTGGGTTCTAAATATGGAGTCACCTACTAAATCAGTGGAAAAAATCAATCTGCCAATCTTCTAGCCTTTTGCTAAATGCTCCATTCATTTAGCAAAACTGAAAAAGTTTGAGCTGTTTCTGATCCAGAAAATATTTTTTGCAGTGTATGGGTCAGTTGCAGAGTAGAAACAATTATTGTAGTGTACACCACTGTTCTAAATGCAGCATATGACGTACTCTAATTGAGGCAATTAATGTCATTAAGGCTACACTGCCATTTGACCCACACAAAGGTCATCCTTTAATTTGGGTACTGTGGTACTTTAAATTTTGGGACCACGTGGGAGGCATGGCCCTACCATGCCTATTTCGGTATCAGCGAACCGCGAATGGCTAATGCGGTATGTAAAAGTGTCTTGCATAACGTTTCATCGATGAATTAACTTTGTATGCGATATTACACATTGACTTCGTGGGTTCCATCTTAGAGCGGCAGCCATCTTATGGTTGCCCTCACATAGGCTGCGCATTAAGGCCATACATAGGCCTTAAGAACACATGTACCTTCTATTGACTTCTCTGTGACCTGTGCGGACTGACTCCGCTGCCCGAGGCCAGTGCGGTCTCACGAGCTCCCCTTCCTACGGCCACCTGTGATTAGCATCAGGGTTTGACACACCATAAAGCCTTTCATCCCACACAAGTCCCCAACTAATCTCTTTCACACCTGACTCTGCTTCCTGCTTTATGGCCTGTTTTACGAGGAGGAGGCGCCCGTGTTTATTGGGGTCTGCTGAGATCTGATGAGGGTTCTGAGCCTCGCTGGGTAAATAATTGTGGGCTGGCCGAACTGAAATGTGGGATGGTCATCATGACTCTGCTTTTTGGTTTGTAATGAATACATATGAATGACCATATCGTAAAACGAGGAATGTGTGCCTGAAGCATGATATTTTGTATATAAGGAGAAGACTGGTTTTGTAACTTCGAGCAGTCTCCTGAGAACATACTCGTGTGTACTTCTAGGATACCTGTTACTGACTGCAGTCATAATAAAATCGATCTTTGACGCCACCACAAGACTCTGTGTTTCTGTGGTCCAAGACAGGAAGAACTCGAAGTCATAGGGTGCTACCCCTGGCACCGCTGGGGTCCTAAAATCCCCAGTACTTCAGTTGGCGCCCAACTCGGGGCGATTTCAGCGGTACTGGTCCAAGCCAGAGGTTCGTGAGGAGCTTCGTGTGGAAATTCTGGAGGAAGGCCGCCACTTCATCGACCCCTGCATGTCGACGTGGTCCGAAAGTCTTTACTGAGAGGTTCTCCGCGTCCCGACGGCTACGAAGGACTGCTGCCCAGACTATCGCCCTGTTTTGGACCCTTGATAATTTGGTAGAGCGAAACGATTAACCGAGTCTTCTGGTGACGTCATCGATACCTCAGTTAAGTATAAGTGGAGCGTCTCCTAATCCTTAGTTTGGTTCTTAGTTTTGGTATCCCTTCGGGATCGCTTTGATTTGGAGCTTGCAAGCGCCAAAGCCGAAGGACTCGTGTATTCACGAGACTATCGCGTTTTGATAATCCTTTGAAGTTTGAAACTAGACTAGTGAGCAAAGATGCCTGGTTCTAGTATATTTGGAAACTTGTTTTGTTTGGGTTGTAAAAGGGATTCCCAATTAGAGGATTCGTGTCCGGTTCCTCCAATTGGAACTCCAACTTATGAGCTTTATGTAAAACATGGCGTGGGCCCCATTGCATATAATGAAGTATGGATCCGATACACCAGGAAGGATGGTGTTTTAAAATGGCCCCAAAATGGTAGTTTCGACACAGATATCTTAGACAATTTGGAAGTTAAATTATTTAAAAAGAAAGCCCGGCCGGCGATGTTTGATTCTTTCCGCCTATGGCGAAAGGAAGCCAAACAGAAGGAAATTAAATTAGCAAAAAGAAATAAGAGGGAAAAAGGTATGTCGATAATGCAAGCAGCTGTACAATTTAAAGATAATGAGGAGGAACAAATGAATGAGCAGTTACATAGACAGCGTAAACTAGGGATCGATAAATGTTACCCAGTTTTGCCACACCCTCAACAAGACGTGTTAAAAGAAAAGGAGAAAGATCCCCTAATGTCACATTTGCTGAGTTCGCCACCTCCGTATGCGCAGAGTGCTACAGCACCTCCGCAACCCTTAAATGTACAGCTTCCAGTTAATGTGCCACAAGCTTTCCTGCAGCCGCCAGCTCCTCCTCAGCCGGCGCCTACTCTTGTGGCGCAGCCCCCTCAAGGGCCGCCGACTTTGCTGCCTGTCTCCCCTTTGCCTTCTACAACTTTGCCTGCTGCACCAACTGCCTCCCTTGGCACTCTCCCTGATACTGTCTTTGCATCTGCATCTACACCTACTGTGCTTCCCTCCGTCTTTCCCCCTGTTCTTGCCTCACCCTCTCCTTCTACACGACAAAGAATAGCTAGTGCAGTCACTAGTTTCATATCGCCTTTTATCGGGTCGTCTAGTGCGACCCCTGACTTAAAACGTAAGCAGTTGCGTAGCCAGCGGCCTGGTTCTGAAGAGAAAGAAGTATTAGACCACATGGCACGTAACTGGATTGTTCATCCATCAAGGTATAATGTGGAGTCTGTCATGAGTGTCTTTCGTCAATGGGAAACACCAAAGCAAAGATATGTTTTTGATAAAATGTGTGAATTCCTCTGTGAGGAATTGGAAGATCATGGTCTAGACTCAAGCCCGCCGGTTTTGTGTCGCTTACGGTTTGAATTCGACAAAGGCGCGATTGTGGGCCCCAACGTTGATAGAGCAGTTACGACATTGTTGTCCTTCAGGAATGGGGATTGTCATCAGTCACTGTTCGAACAAGAGTTCGCTGTAGGGAAAAAGGGAAAAGGGCGACAATACCCTATGAGAGAAGTCCCTCCGGTATGGAAGGAAGCTGTTGCGGCTGATGCCGGTCTCGGTATTGCTGCTGTTCCAGCTCATTTCCAGCGTGTTTGGGTGCATGTCCCTTGGAAACGATCGGAAGTAATAGCACTTAAACAGACATTGCCTGATCCCCGTAAAAACCCTGCAGGATATTATAAGGAGTTATCACAGACGGCAGAATCATGTATCATGAATCTAGCTGACATAGATATGTTGTTTGGAAACGTTGTCCCACAGCCTTTGTGGGGATTGATTCGTAATGCAGATCATGCTGCATTGTTAGGTGATACATGGGCTAATATTATTACTGCTAATGATAGACAAGATGGTGGTGCCAAGCCTGACCCTTTGGTAGCAGAACTCCCTGCTAAAATCATTGCTTACATGAAGACTTTAATGCCCGCGATGCATGTGAATTGGGATAAATTGTCTGCGTGTAAGCAGAAGAAAGATGAAACAGTGTCTGATTTCTTCACCAGGTTTGAGGAAACGTTTATTGACCACAGTGGTCAAGATATGAGTACAGAAGGTGGTCAACGATTATTTGTTGATAAATTTGTGCATAATTTGCTTCCCGAGCTGTGTAAGAAGTTAAAAGATTCAGAGAGTTCTTGGGCTGTTTCCTCATCAGCGCAAATACTGGCTACTGCACAGTATTACGAAAATAGAGATAAGGATGAGAAAGATAAAGCAGACAAGAAAACGAAAGAGCTAAAAACGAAGGTTCTTTTACAGCAGGCTTACCCGCCACGTGGTGGCCAGAGTAATTATCAGCAACAGCCACAGTTTCAGAGAAACGTGCAAAGGTACGAGTATTCTCAACCGCGCGTTCCTGTAGGCCCTAATCAATGTTCATATTGCAAGGAAGAGGGTCATTTCAAGTATAGTTGTCCTATTCTGCTACAGCGCACTAATGCCACTTTTAGCACCAGAGGTAGAGGTGGCCAACAAGCTCCTAGAGGTAGAGGACGCGGGAATGTTCCCCAGAACGCGCGTCCTCTTCCATCTCAAAATACAATTAATAGTTTTGATCAGCAAAACAATGCAACTGGTAAGACAGCTCAGTACTATAACAATGACTATTATGCAGAGGATGAAAATGCAGAAAGTAATGATTACTAGGATAGCCGCAGACAAAGAGAGGGAGTTGTTTCAGTGCCAGTGGACCAGAGTGGACCGTATGTCAAGGTGACTACAGCGGGTGTGTCAGAACCTTTTCTGTTGGATACTGGTGCTGCAAAAAGTTCAATTATGCATTCAAAACTCCCTGGCGCACCTTTGTCTGGCGAGACGAATGTTTCAGTAGGTTTTTCTGGCGCCCCGGTTAGGAACCCGATCTCTAGTCCTATGCCCCTGTCTGTTGGACCTTGTGAGCTGAAAGCACCCCTTATCCTGACGACAGGTTGTGGTGAAAACCTGTTAGGATTAGATCTGTTAAAGAGATTACATGCGACATTATATTGTTCCCCCTCGGGAGTACAACTTACACTGGGTAGGGAAGTGATTTCTCCAATGTATCTGTCAAAGGATAAACTGCCAGCTGAATTGTTGTCTCTTTCGGATGCTCTTTGGGCTTCTGGCCTTAATGATGTGGGTCTCTTGGAAATACCGCCGTACGTGGTAACTTTGAAAGCCAACGTTAAACTGCCACGCATTCCCCAGTACAGGATCTCTAATGAAGGTGAAAAAGCGTTGTTAGCGATTATCTATGATTTGATTGAAAAGGATGTAATTGAAGAGACAAGAGGTAACGTTTGCAATAGCCCCGTTTTGCCTGTTTTAAAACGTACTGACCCTTCACAACCACCTGTTTACAGATTTGTGATCGATCTTAGAGAGGTAAATAAGATAGTTGTGCCACAGTTTCCAGTTGTCCCTGATATAACTGCCTTGTTAACTATGATTCCAGCTTCCGCTGCTTGGTTCTCAGTGATTGATTTAAAGAATGCCTTCTTTAGCATCCCAATCGCAGAGGAAAGTAGGGATATTTTTGGTTTTAGCCTAGGAGGTCGTAGCTTCCGTTTTAAACGCGCTCCTCAAAGCTACTGTGAAAGCCCATCAATATACAGCCAAGCTTTAAAAGCGCAGCTTGATGCAATTGTTTTACCTATTGGTGCTACTCTCATTCAGTATGTTGACGATTTACTAATCGCCGCGGATACTGAGGAGATTTGTAAAAAAGCTACAGTGTCATTGTTGCGTCATTTGTCTGCCTTCCATCACAAAGTGTCTCTCTCGAAACTGCAATATTGTCGACAAGAAGTGACCTACTTAGGTCATCTCTTTTCGAAGGAGGGAAGGAAACTGACTCCAGAAAGAATTCAGGCCATTGCAAAATTGAGCGTGCCAAGAACACAGAGAGAAGTGCGTGCTTTCTTGGGTATTACTTCCTACTGTAGGCAGTGGATCCCGAGTTTTTCTTTGCTGGCAAAACCTTTAATAGCATTGACATGTAAAGATACACCGAATCTCGTCCCATGGTCTGAAGAGTGTCAGAAAAGATTTTCTGAATTGCGTAATGCATTGTG
Organism: Triturus cristatus; assembly: GCF_964204655.1. NCBI lineage: Eukaryota > Metazoa > Chordata > Amphibia > Caudata > Salamandridae > Triturus > Triturus cristatus. The sequence continues at coordinate 92,351,059 of NC_140592.1, forward strand.
TTCGGCTCCTGTGTTGGGTACTCCCGACTACAGCAAGCCTTTTACATTGTATGTTCACGAGAAAGCAGGTTGCGCATTATCAGTGCTGACACAGTCCTTTGGAGACAAGCAGCGTCCATGCGCGTATTTTTCATCGACTTTGGATCCGGTGGCCAAAGCATTGCCAAGTTGTTTGAGACGAGCCACAGCGGCAGCAGCTGTTTCTATTCGACAGTCTGCTGGGTTAGTAATGAATAACACGCTAATTGTGATGGTTCCACACGCAGTGGACACGTTGTTGAACAGGACCAAGACACAGCACTTAACTAGTGCTCGATTGTCAGGTTATGAGTTGACACTCTTAGCGAGTCATGTATACATAAAAAGATGCAACACATTGAATCCAGCTAGCTTATTGCCGATTGCAGCAGACACAGATGAGATTGAACAGCATGATTGTCTGTTTAGAACAGAGGAAGAAACAAAAGGGAGAGTGGATCTTAAAGATACTCCCCTGGTTGAGTGTGATGGTACCTTATGGGTGGATGGTTCGTGTTTCAAGCTTCCGAATGGTGACACAACTGCTGCATATGCTGTCACGACTTTGCACACGGTTGTTGAAACTGCACGCGTACCACATAATTCGGCTCAAGCAGCAGAATTAATTGCACTTACAAGAGCATGCGTGTTGTCGAAAGGTATGAGAGTGAACATATATACTGACAGTCAGTATGCTTTTGGCGTGGCCCATAGTTTTGGGCGCTTGTGGAAAGAACGTGGGTTCCTGACTTCGCATGGAACTAAAATTCAGAATGGTCAGTTGGTGAATGATCTCCTTGAGTCGCTGACCTTGCCGTTACAAGTTGCGATTGTGAAATGCAGTGCGCACAAGAAAGTTACCGATGATGTTGGTCGTGGTAATGCATTTGCTGATGAAATCGCAAAAGAAACAGCAAAGAATGTGAATAATCGAATGTATGTTGCAGGCCCTGCAAGATGGGTTGGTGATGTTGGAATGTGTGAGGACACGATAGAGAACGTGAAGTCCCTTCAAGCTGAAGCCACAGAGAAAGAATTGAGCAAGTGGAGAGAAAGTACGGGTAAATTGGATGAAAAAGGTTGTTGGGTTGATTTGTCAGAACATCAGCGTTGGTTGTTACCCGATGCGTATGTGCTTGCAGTGGTGACGATGGCTCATGGAATGGCCCATATTAGTGTAAAAGGGATTTGCAAGTTGTTGGCTCCAGTATGGCAAAATGCTGGAATTCCCAAATGTGCAGAGAATGTGGTCAAGAATTGCATGGTGTGTCTGAAATACAATCCTGGTAGGGGAACCCCAACTCCAGCTGGTCATTTTGCACCTCCAACGTATCCGTTCGAGGTTTTGCAGCTAGATTTCATCCACATGGAAAGGTGCAACAATTTAAAATATGTACTCGTTGTTGTCTGTGCCTTCTCAAAGTGGATAGAAGCATACCCCTTAAAAGACAATACTGCCTTATCCACAGCTAAAGCCCTTGTCAAAGAATTTTTCCCTAGATTTAGAATACCAAGAATGGTCTGGAGTGATAATGGGAGTGAATTTGTGGGTCGAGTGATGAAAGAAGTATGTGAAGGGCTAGGCATTACACAGAAATTTCACGCTGCAAATCACCCCCAATCAGCTGGATTAGTAGAGTGCTATAACGGCACCTTAAAACTTAAATTGGCTAAGATCCAGGCGAGCTCTGGTCTTAAATGGCCTGACGCGCTGCCTTTAGCACTCCTGTCAACCAGAATGACTGTGCATTCGCGAGTGGGACTTAGTCCCTATGAAATTGTTTTTGTCCGCCCGGCCAATGTATGGGGTGTGCCAAGACCAACAAAACTCAGCGAAATCGAACATCCAATACTGCTTGACTATCTGTATGAATTGACGGCTAAATTGCGTGTTTTACACCAACAGGTGCATGATACCCTGCCTCAAGCCTCTGAAGCTCCGGGACACCCTATCAATCCTGGAACGTGGGTGCTGGTGAAGAATTTTCAACGGGCAAAGAATGATGAGCCCCGTTGGACCGGCCCCCATCTCGTCCTTCTTTCTACAAGATCAGCTGTTCGAGTGAAAGGAAAAAAGAACTGGATCCACGGCATCCACTGCAAAAGAGTCCCTTTGCCTCTGCCATATGACCGGTGGGTCCAGGAGGGGATCGCCGATTCTGAAACTGAGACCGTGCCTCGTTTTCTGCCTTTTAGCGATGCACGTGTAAAAGGAACAAGCTCTGAGCAGGAAAGTGACAATATTCTGCAAGAAGCTGTGCCACCGTCAAACCGGTTGGATACTACAGAGCCTGAACTTTTGTTCCAAGATCAGACAGTACCCGGACGAGAACGCTATAACTTGAGGCCTAGAACTATGGAGAAAATAAAAAATTCTTTTTCTTTGATATTTTTGACAGTACAGCTCTCTCTCATCTGAGAAACTTTCTTATTTTTGGTTTTTCTTTTTCGAACCACCATCCGGGTTCAGCTGTAGGGTCGCGGTGCCAAGACTTTGGGGTACAAGCCGGAGACGTTAGGTCAACGGTTCTGGTTAGTCTAGGGCGTTCCCTGGACTGACAGGCGTATTCCTAAGCAGAAGAAACTCACCCGCCGCGAACAGCACGATTAGAGGATGGAGTATTTCAGGATGGAGAGACCCGCTGAGGAAATGAACTTTAAGAAAAGAATATGTAAAATAATGAAAACGTTTTGCAGTATTATGTCTGGTCGTACTATTTAGTATGGTAATGTTTGCTGTAGGATATGTATTTTTGTCCTCTCAAGTGCCATTTGCACCCACTGTACAGCCTATACCTCCTCCTACTGTCTCCTTACACTATTTCCACCCTCTGCCTGAACACGAACAAGCTAGACGGTCTGAGTTCGTAAACAACTCATTTATCCAACTCCTGCACCAGCACCAACTAGTTATGAATACCACAAATTGCTGGGTGTGCGGTTTAATGCCACATACAATTAATAAGGGTATCCCATATCTAGTGCTGCCGTTTAGCTATAATGGATCATCATGGGCATTCCAGACTATGTTTCTTTTTGCATTAGATGTCTACTCCCCGCGACAACCGCGTTCCATCAGACCTAGCACGAACAATAAGGCCTTAATGAAAGGAGTTGCTGATATGAGCAGAGATATCAACGCATACTCATCTATTCCTAAGGATGAATTGCGAGCGTATGTAGGTTGGAACGCGACGGGGTATAGCATTAGTCTGGGCGAAAAGCAGCGCAAAATTTCATCCCCAATTTGGGTCGTACCCCACATAGGTCGGTTCTGTTTACAAGGCAATGGTCAGAATCCAAGAGCTCAACTGGGGAAAAGTGACTGTACTGAAACGTACACTTTTCCATCACAATTCTCCCCAGCGTTTTTGGCTGCCAAGGGTACATATTTTGTTTGCAATGACCGAGCATATACATGGTTGCCCCCTGAATTCTCGGGCACATGTTATATCGCAAATTTGCTACCGCCAACATTTACTGCTGCCTCTGATTATCACAAGACCAGAGTTGTGAGAGGCGTTGTTAGTCAGGAGGATACTGCCGGTCAGGAAGCGGGAGACTTCTTTATGGGTTTCCTGCTGTTTTGGGGACCGATGGTCAATAGTAGGAACCTGAGACAACTGACTCGTGTGGTTGAATCCACTGTTAATGTAACGGCTGGTGCCCTTGGTAATTTGACAGCTGAGCTCCAAGCGGATCGCCTCATGACTTTGCAGAACCGTATGGTTCTAGACGTCATACTTACAGACCGTGGTGGGGTATGTAAGGTCATCCAATCTAGCTGTTGCATTTTCATACCAGATAACGCTCCAACAGTTTATCAAGCCATCTCCAAACTGCATAAAATATCCGAAAACTATTCACGTGGATAAAGGAGATTGGTCAATGATGGGGTGGTTCTGGGAACTGATATCTGCCTGGGGATGGAAGATTCTGATGTCATTGGAATGATCTTAGCCATCCTTTTCCTGTTCTGTCTGTGTATACAGTGTGCTCCTGCAATATGTGGCCTCTGCGCTACATCGTGTGTAAGGAAACCTGTATCGAGGGACGAGCTAAGCAATAGGATGATGCTACAGCAACATCTCCATGACCTTATGAATATAGACCTGGACTCGGATTAATATGAGTATAGTTATTGCCTATGTAAGGGCAAAAGGAGGGTCTGTGGTACTTTAAATTTTGGGACCACGTGGGAGGCATGGCCCTACCATGCCTATTTCGGTATCAGCGAACTGCGAATGGCTAATGCGGTATGTAAAAGTGTCTTGCATAACGTTTCATCGATGAATTCACTTTGTATGTGATATTACACATTGACTTCGTGGGTTCCATCTTAGAGCGGCAGCCATCTTATGGTTGCCCTCACATAGGCTGCGCATTAAGGCCATACATAGGCCTTAAGAACACATGTACCTTCTATTGACTTCTCTGTGACCTGTGCGGACTGACTCCACTGCCCGAGGCCAGTCCGGTCTCACGAGCTCCCCTTCCTACGGCATAAAGCCTTTCATCCCACACAAGTCCCCAACTAATCTCTTTCACACCTGACTCTGCTTCTTGCTTTATGGCCTGTTTTACGAGGAGGAGGCGCCCGTGTTTATTGTGGTCCGCTGATATCTGATGAGGGTTCTGAGCCTCGCTGGGTAAATAATTGTGGGCTGGCCGAACTGAAATGTGGGATGGTCAACATGACCCTGCTTTTTCGTTTGTAATGAATACATATGAATGACCATATCGTAAAACGAGGAATGTGTGCCTGAAGCATGATATTTTGTATATAAGGAGAAGACTGGTTTTGTAACTTCGAGCAGTCTCCTGAGAACATACTCGTGTGTACTTCTAGGATACCTGTTACTGACTGCAGTCATAATAAAATCGATCTTTGACGCCACCACAAGACTCTGTGTTTCTGTGGTCCAAGACAGGAAGAACTCGAAGTCATAGGGTGCTACCCCTGGCACCGCTGGGGTCCTAAAATCCCCAGTACTTCAGTACCCGGTTAGATGCTTCACTTGGTCAGTATCTCTGCTTATTGCGGAACAGAATTTTGCTTGCTGCTGATGATCGTGAACCTGAATCACACACACCTGATCTGATTTATCTTAATGTTAAGTTCACCAGCATAAACCCAGAGCTGAATTCAGAAAATCGGACATCAGCAGTGAACAGCCAATTAACTTTTCTGTAGACTAAGGGCCTTATTACAAGTACGGTGGTCCATAGGAGCACTGTACCCGCGATGGCGACCATCACCACACTGCAGGCCTTCCCGTAGTATAACTAGTCTGGCGGTCGGTCTGCCATAGGACCACTGCGACCGCTGGGGATCCAGGAACCCGCGGCAGTCGTACAGCACTCAAGAGCAACAATATGCTGGTGGTGCCGCTGTGGCACAGCCGAGTATATTCTGATGTTGACTTTCCACCGCCCCTTTCATAGAAATGCAACCACCATAAAAAGGGTGGCGGAGAGGCAATTAAGGGGGCCCTAACAGAGGTCCCTGCTGCTCCTGGGGGGTGCATGCAGGGGGCCACATTTTGTGCCACCCTGGATTTGCCCCCCCAGTTTATGCATGGTGTGGCATGCATGCCACACCAAGCAGGAACATGCAGTCGGAGCTCTCTCTGCACCGGTCTGCATGTTAGGCTCTCCCATGAGCCTAACAGACCACCGCTGTCAGAGCGCCGCAGCAGACAGCGTGGTGGCAGCTCTGCTGGAGGACTGCCAAAGTCTTAAGTACCTACATCTTCCAGAGGGGTTTCTGACTTTTGTATATCTTTGCAGTTGCCATTATGAGAAAAAAGATTCTCAATCTCTCCCTACTACCAACCCCCACCACAACACATGCACACACAGTCATGCACATTACATGTACCCTGTAAATGCAGAACGGCTGCAGGTTTTCTATCACCATGTTCACTGCAGGCGATGTCCGGTAGCAGCACTTTTTTTCTGCATACTCCACCAGAGCTTGCTTAGCAGCCTCTTCAGAAATGACTGGAGTACTAGAAATATCAAAACATAGAAGACAGAGAGGCTTTATTATATATTTTTTAGGTGTTTGTAATGTTTCAGGGTATTTACCTAAAATACATCCTGGAAAAAGTCTCTGATTGAAAAAGTAGTGCCCCCCCACCCCTTTAAGAATGGATTAGGCAATCTCATAAAGTTTATTGGTTTGTCATCGGATGTTACTTTTCAAGTTTTACTGAGTAAGGTCACATTGAAGGAAATGTGAAAAAATGATGGGTGTTCACCACAGCCCATGGGGGGCTAGTAATCTTACTCTCGCCTACTATCTCTCCCACTGTGGGCAGCCGTATTTGGAGGCAATGTCTTTGGTATCCTGGCATTCATAGCTCATTTTCAAAAGCAGAGACCTTCTTTAGAGATTGTTAGGCGTATGTGCACAAAACACAATGAAGGTCAAAGAAACAAAGCTTTCCTTAACAGCTCTTAGTACCAAACCAACTTTGAAATAAACAAACAAATTATTCAGTTCTGCCTTTCATGTTTGAACACTTTGGAGCTCATTGAAAAAAAAAGGATTTAGGATACATCAAAGAGTACTACAGAAGTTCTTTGGAACGTACTGGTACATGACTTTATGATTCGGCCTGAACCTTCAGCTTCCTAATACTAAAAGCGATAAGAGGGCACATACCTTTCTTTTTGTACTAATTGTATCTGGATGTTCCTTGAATATTCTCATTGTATTCCCAATTTAGATGTTTTGGGGGTATCAGGAGTAAACTGGTACGTACTCTTAAGTGCTTTTGTGAACCAGCACCTGTATCTCTCATCCTCCATGTATTTTAACTTTATACATAGTTAAGGCTCCATTCTCAAATTTCTAGTGGTTTTTCCCATCAAATTTATAATGTACTTTTTCGGAAAGGTGTTCCCCTTCTACACGGAGGGCGCTACATAGATGATTAAACACTGGACTAATGCTATTGCAACAATACCACCACTAAATCCACTGCGACTGCATTTTTCCAGGTGCATATAAGTAAACTAAAGTCCTTAATTTAATTTTAATTTAAAATTAAAAAATGGTGAGGTTTATGGCTATGTATTCAAATTACTTCAATTAACTTTAAATAAAATGATACAATTAAAGTATTTCATTTAATGTAAACTATAGTGAATTTCTTGATGTTTTTATTAAATGTAAATTAATCATAGTTTATTGTTAGAGTCAATAATAAAAGTAAATCAATTTAATTTCACTTAATAAAGATTAGTATTACTGGTGGTGGGGTAACCTATTCAAATTAATATGATTTATTTAAATTTGGGATCATGTAATATTTAATTATTTTCCAGCTAATGAGCGATTGGGGTTAATTATTATATAAATTACATTATATTTGAATGACATGATGAAGTTGTGGGTTAGGAATCAATATGGGATAGGTGGCGTTTACTTTGTATTCAATACAAATGAAAAGAAAAGAAAGTTTACTGTTAAATATTTAGTAAATGAAAAGCTAAATCAATTATACTTCCATAGTGGTCTAGGTTATGGTTGCTGATGAAAATAATTTTTCTAAAGTGAAAAATAAATGGAAGGGTTTGATATTCAATAAATATAATTGCTCATAGAGAAATACACGTTTATGTTAATGGTTGGCATTATTAGGGTTAGGCTCCAATAAAATGTTTTTTATTAATACAAAATTAAATTAATCTGATTAATTTATGTTACAAAAAATAACATTTCTATTCAATTAGGGGAAACTGATAAGTTTAGGGTAGTGATTAATATTATATATGTAGTATACACAATTGTTGTAAAATAACTGACATTAAAACGCTGATATTCAATTGGATTATTTTAATATATAATATCTATCTATCTATCTATCTATCTATCTATCTATCTATCTATCTATCTATCTATCTATCTATCTATCTATCTATCTATCTATCTATCTATCTATCTATCTATCTTACAAGATTGCCTGCAAAGGAAAGGCCCACAACAGGTAAGTGAAGCTGTGAATCTTTATTGAAGGTTGCCGCCGGGATTCAAAGGGAATGTCTCACGGGTTTTCCAAAGTCCTGCCGATGCGTTTCGTGCTCTTCCAGCACTTCGTTGTGGGCTTTCGATCTGTAGGACGGCATGACAATTTCTCCAGCACCTGTCTTTAATAAAAGTCTCCACCTCTGTGGGCGTGGCCACTCGTGTGGCATCATGGTACTTGTGGTGCCTTCGTGTTACCACAGTGGGTTGCCAGCCATCCTTCAGATACAATAAAGGGCCATTACTCCCATGTGGGTTGTGGTGCACTCTCCTGACCTCACAGCAACACCTTGAAACCCCCAATAACAGCTCCTGTTGTTCAAACTGCGGCATCAAATGGCGTCGCTGCAAGACTGTTTCCATACAGCGGGGCTCATTCCGCGGCTCAGGCATAGCCGCTAAACATCAAACCTACAAGTTTACCTGCAAAGGAAAGGCCTTGGGGGATCTTTGGGGACACCCTCTACATGGCTAAGTGTTTTGGTGCTGTCCAAACAGCCCCTTTACATGTTTTTGGTCTTTGTATTTTAATCATCACTCTCAGTGCGAGAGAGAAAATGGCGGCCGCCGCTTCCTGGTTTCGGCCGATTCGAATGTTTACTAAGATCTAAGAGCCAATCAGAATCGCGCTCGCGCACGCCACCGTACGCGTACGGTAAGCGTACCGTAAGCGCACCGTAAGCTGGCTCAGATATATATATTGATTTAAAGGCTATTTTCTCAGAATCTACTGAACAGATTTACACCAAACCAACAAAAGGCACTTCCTTGACCTGAGGACTACCTCTCTGCCAAATTTCAAGTAATTCTGTTCAGCCGTTCGGGCTGTAGCCGTGTCTAAAGGTCCTATGGAAAAATGCATGGGAAAAACGCGTTTTGGGACCCCCCTTTTATCTCAGCCCCCGCTTGACGAATCCCCCCAAGACTTTCAGGGTAGGAGCGGAGCGTAGCGCCCCACCTATTTTGAAAAATTCGCGAGGATTCGTCGACCGGCGCCAAAGTTATTCAAAATAGAATGTTGCGGATTTCCTATGGAAACGTGGTCCTAACTATAACTACCTACTGGCGACCGCCAGTAGGTAATATATATGTATATATATATATATATATCACTCTCTCTAATTGCTGCTATCGCGGTTTCACCTTCCTACGGTGTTGGTGCCTGCTGCGGCGGCAGCCGCCGTAATATGTAAATACACCAAACTTCTTATCCAAAACTCTAGACGAAAGAAGCAAGCTGCACACCAGGAATTACTGCACAATCAATCCACATAATCCAAGTGATAATTCTATTATCAATTTGTCCTCCAGGCCACTATCTCAAGAAGAAGAAGGGTTACTAAAACTAGGATTGTCTTTCTGTCCCTCTAAGGATATCGATTACACAAATACAAGGATCGACAGCAATCAACTGAACATAGGAGAGATGTCCCAGATTTCACTAATCTCCAAGTGGGGGATATTGAACTATTATTGGATATGAGTGCATTGGAAATGGACAGCAACACAGAAGAAAACAGTAACATTGTTTTGGGAGAAATGGATATTGCAACTGGACATTCCAGCCACAGCGGTTTAAAACCGAAATCATGTTTTAATCCTAATGTCCCATATGATAACATCGAGGCTTATGGATCAGCAATAATTGAGGAGATGAAGGAACTGAGAAAATGCACTAACAAAGGCAAATGGGACAATTTGACGAGGGTACAAAGATTGGCTCTAAAGGATTTACAGGACGATCCTTGCATAGTAATCAAGCCATCCAATAAGGGTGGCAACATTGTGATTATGGACATACTAGAGTACAGAACAGAAGTGCTTAGACAGCTAAATGATCACACGTGGTATGAAAAAATTGGGTGGGAAGAATACAGAGCAGGAAATAGACAATATCATGGTCTTTTGAGGGGATGGTACAGCATGGGTTTGCTAGATCGCAATGAATACAGTTTCTTAAAAAATGATAATCCCCATGTCCCATGTGTGTATATCTTGCCAAAGATCCATAAGGAACCTCAAAACCCACCAGGAAGACCAGTAGTCTCATCCAGTGGGGGACTATTGGAAAATATGTCCATTTTCTTTGACCTATTTCTGTCTCCCTTTGTTATTAATTTGAGTTCCTACTGCTGAGACAGTTCCGAATTCCTAAAACGTATACATGACATTCAATGGGAACCCACGTATCTTTTAGTATCATTGGATGTATGCACTCTGTATACATGTATCAATCAAAGACAGGGAGTAGAAGCATGCATGCAATACTTGAGAAGTAGACACATCTCATTGAGAGATCTCAATAAGATGTTGGAAGAAATGATGACTTATTGCCTTGAACAAAATATCTTTCTTTTTAAAAAGACCCTTTATCGCCAGATATCTAGTACAGCAATGGGCACTTGTTTCGCCCCAAACCTGGCTAATTTATTTCTGGGCTGCTGGGAAGAACAAGTTGTGGGAGCTAGCTCAAAAGACCGGTACACAGAACACATCCCAATTTGGATCAGGTACATAGACGACCTGTTCCTGATTTGGGATGGATCAATATAACTGGCAGAGGAATTCATTCAGAAATTAGGAATGAACAGCTTAAATTTGAGTTTTACACACAAAATAAGCAGAGATAATTGTGAATTCCTTGATGTGGCAGTACGAGTGGTTGACAATAAAATAACCACTCGCTTATTCAGAAAAGAAAGTGCAGGGAACACCATTTTGCATGTGGCTAGTAACCATCCCACAACATTAATACAAAGCATACCGCATGGGGAGCTCTTACGAGCGTACCGTAATTGTAGCACACATGAGAGCTACCTACAGGAACAGGAAGTGATGGTAAAACTCTTCAAACAGAGAGGATACAGCACTAAAATACTAGATATTGCTAAAACAAAGATTGTAGGAAAAACACAAAACGATCTTCTCTTCAAATCTAATCCTAAAGGGAGCAAGATGAATATTGATGCTCCCAGAATGATCTCCACCTATAGTGGATGCTCTCAAAGATTAAGAAAGATAATGAAAGCTCATTGGAGTCTTCTAAAAGCTGACCCCATCATAGGTAAACACATATGGCAGGCCCTCAAAATAACATACAAAAGATCGAGGTCCCTGAAGGACCGTTTGGTCCACAGTTATCAACAAGAGGGACAAATAGGTAACTGGTTAAAAACTGCCAAAGGATTCATAATGTGCAATAACTGCAAGGCATGTAGGAATAGTTAAAGCCGAAAAACCTACAAGACTGATCTAAATGAAGATAGGAACATCAACAAATTCATCACATGCTCCAGTGACCATGTAATTTATGTCCTAGAGTGTCCCTGTCAGTACAAATATGTGGGCAGCACAAAACTGCAATTAAAAGCGAGGATCCTGCAGCACATGCGTGCAATCTCCAACAGAGATTGCACCCATCCGACAGCACAGCACTTTGCTGAAAAACATGTAGTGACAGCAATCTCCCAACATTTTATGGGATAGACAGGATACTCCCTCATCCCTGGGGTGGAGACCGGGAGAGAGCACTCCGCATTTTGAAGTCCAAGTACATTATCGGGCTCAATACCAAATACCCGAATGGATTTAACAGCAAGGAGGAGTTAATCAATCAATCAATCATAACACTTGTATAGCGCGCTACTCACCCGGAAGGGTCTCAAGGCGCTTGGGGGAAGGGGGGCGCTACTGCTCGAACAGCCAGGTCTTGAGTTGTCTCCTGAATGCGAGGTGGTCCTGGGTCAGCCGAAGGTGGATGGGGAGGGAGTTCCATGTCTTGGCCGCCAGGTAGGAGAAGGATCTGCCTCCGGCGGTGGTTCTTCAGATGCGTGGTACGGCGGCGAGGGCGAGGCTAGCGGATCGTACCTGGCGGGTGGGTGTGTGGAAGGTCAGGCGGTCATTGAGGTACATGGGGCACAGGTTGTGGAGAGACTTGTGTGCGTGGGTGAGGAGCCTGAACGTGATCCTCTTGTTGACGGGGAGCCAGTGCAGGTTCCTCAGGTGGCCGGAGATGTGGCTGCGTCGAGGGATGTCCAGGATGAGTCGGGCGGAGGCGTTCTGGATGCGTTGTAGTCTTTTCTGTAGCTTGGCTGTGGTTCCGGCGTAGAGGGTGTTTACGTAGTTCAGCCGGCTGGTGACGAGGGCCTGGGTGACCGTCTTCCTGGTTTCGATCGGGATCCATCGGAAGATCTTGCGGAGCATGCGGAGGGTGTGAAAGCATGAAGAGGAGACGGCATTGACTTGTCTGGTCATCGAGAGGGAGGAGTCCAGGATGAAGCCCAGGTTGCGTGCGTGGTCTGTCGGCTTGGGGGCGGTGCCCAGGGCTGGGGGCCACCAAGAGTCGTCCCAGGCGGAGGGTGATGGTCCAAGGATGAGGACTTCCGTCTTGTCTGAGTTCAGTTTCAAGCGGCTGTTCTTCATCCACTCGGCGACGTTTTTATCCCTTCGTGGAGGCTGGTTCTGGCGGTGTCGGGGTCTCTGGTTAGGGAGAGGATCAGCTGGGTGTCGTCGGCGTAGGAGATGATGTTGAGGTTGTGTTGGCGTGCGATGGCTGCGAAAGGTCTCATGTAGACGTTGAAGAGGGTGGGGCTGAGTGATGATCCTTGGGGGACGCCGCAGATGACTTCGGTGGCCTCGGAACGAAACGGGGGGAGGCGGACTCTCTGTGTTCTTCCAGCGAGGAACGAGATGATCCACTTCAGTGCCTTCTCTTGGATGCCGGTGTTGCTGAGTCGTTGGACTAGGGTGCGGTGGCAGACAGTGTCGAACGCGGCGGAAAGGTCCAGGAGGATGAGTGCCGCTGTTTCCCCGTTGTCGAGAAGGGCTCGGATGTCGTCGGTGGTTGCGATGAGGGCGGTCTCGGTGCTGTGGTTGGCTCTGAAGCCGGACTGCGAGGGGTCGAGGGATCCATTCGTCTCGAAGAAGGCGGCAAGCTGTCTGTTGGCGATCTTCTCGATGACTTTGGCAGGAAAAGGGAGGAGCGAGATGGGGCGGAAGTTTTTGAGGTCGGTGGGGTCCGCCGTTGGTTTCTTCAGTAGGGCGCTGAGCTCGGCATGCTTCCAGCTCTCCGGGAAGGTGGCGGTGTCGAAGGAGGTGTTGATGACGTCTCGGAGTTGGGGTGCGATGGTGGAGTCGGCCTTGTTGAAGACGTTGTGGGGCAGGGGTCAGTCGGAGATCCGGAGTGGATGGTGTTCATCGTGCGGGCTGTGTCTTCGGTGGTCACTGCGGTCCAGGTGCGGAGGGTGGCGGTGGGGTGCGTTGGTTCGACGGTTGGGTGCGAGGAAGGTGCGCCGAAGCGGTTGTGGATGTCGGCAATCTTGCGGTGGAAGAATGAGGCGAGGGAGTCGCAGAGATCTTGTGACGGGGTGATGTCGTTGTTGCCGGTGCTGGGGTTGGAGAACTCCTTGACGATGCTGAAGAGTTCCTTGCTGTCGTGGGCATTGTTGTCCAGTCGATCCCTCAGTGATTTCTTCTTGGTGGTGCGGATGAGCTGGTGGTGCTTGCGGGTCGCGTGTTTGAGGGCGGTCATGTTGTCAGTGGTCCGGTCGCGGAGCCAGGCTTTCTCGAGGGTGCGGCAGGTTTTCTTGGAGTCCTTGAGTTCGTCGGTGAACCAGGGGGCCTTCTTGCTTCTGGGTTTGCTGGGAGGGTTCTTCAGTGGTGCGAGGTCGTCGGCGCAGGCGGTCAGCCACTGCGTGAAGTTGCGGGCTGCTTCGTTGGGGTCCGGTGTGCTGGCAGGAGGGTTCTGGCTGAGGGAGGTGGTGAGCTGCTCGGCGGTGATCTTGCTCCAGCTTCTGTGAGGAACCTGTTGCGGGTGGGGGTGGGTAGTGGTTTTTCTGAAGCTGAAGTGGACGCAGCTGTGGTCAGTCCAGTGAACTCCGGTGGAGTGGCTGAAGGCGATGTGCTTGCTGGCTGAGAAGACGGGGTCAAGCATGTGGCCGGCGTAGTGGGTGGGGGTGTTGACCAGTTGCTTGAGTCCGAGGTTGGCGAGGTTGTCCAGCAGGGTGACGGTGTTGCGGTCCTTGTTGTTCTCCAGGTGGAAGTTGAGGTCCCCTAGGAGGATGTAGTCGGCGGAGGGGAGGGCGTGTGGGCTGATGAAGTCCATGATGTCTTCGCTGAATTGTGTGCGTGGTCCCGGGGGTCTGTAGATGAGGGTGCCTCTGAGGGTCGTCTTTGGGTCGGTGTGAATCTGGAAGTGGAGGTGTTCGGCGGCGGTGTAGGTGTCGTCGGCGTCGGTCGTGATGCGGATGGTGTTCTTGTGGACGATGGCGATGCCTCCCCCAGTCTGGTTGACGCGGTCCCTCCTGATGATCTTGTATCCATCCGGGATGGCGATGGCGATGTCGGGGGCTGAGGAGGCGTTCATCCATGTTTCAGTGAGGAACGCGACGTCTGGTGATGTTGTGTCGAGCAGGTTCCAGAGTTCGACGGCGTGTCTGTGGACGGAGCGGGTGTTGAGCAGGATGCACTTGAGGTCGCAGCTGGGGTTTGGCTTGGCGGGCACGGTGCATGTTTGGAGGCAGGTGAGCTTGCAGGTTGTGCAGGTGAAGGGTCCGTGGAAGCGTTTCGGGGGGGCTCGGCAGCAGGCGGGGTTCCGGCCGGTATTGAGTGCGTTGAGGGCGGCGGCGTCGTAGGTCTGTCGGGTCGTCTTGCGTCGGTGGGGGCCAGGGGTCCTGGTGCTGGGCGCGGTCCAGGCGCGGACGGGTGCAGACGGGCTTGCCTTTGGCGCGCCTTCGGCGCACAATCGCGCGCGTCCGCGTGGTCGCCATTTATGGCGAAGTGGGAGGGAGGGAGGAGCAGCTGGGAGGCGGGAGCGGGGAGGGTACAGAACAAAAAGGGGGCGTGGCCGCTAGCACGGCGGCGGGAAGTGGGGAGCGGGGCGTGCAGGCACAGGGGGGCACAGACAATACAACACAGTCCAGATATTACAAGTGCAATGAATAAAAACGGGAACCACAAAGATTACCAGAAAGCAGGATTAACAGAAGGGAAGAATGGTTAGAACAGTACACGCAAATGCACGCAAATCCGAGGCAGGTTCTACGAGACAGCAGTGAGGCGGGGCACACACAGCAGCTGGTGGCCGTGCGGCACGGGGGTGTCCTGAGAACAGGTCACCCCCATATAGGGGTATAGAATATGGACCAATATCAGGCTAGCTATCAGCAATTCTTCTTTTAAATATATTATCACGATTTTAAATGGGAGGACTGTTGGTATTGGTTTAGGATAATTGATACCAATATCGAAAAACCAGAGGCCCAATACTTGCAAAAAGGCTTTTTATTCAGCGTCTTGCAGCACAGTGGGATTTGTATTTTAACACCCAGTCATGTGACTTTAAGAACTTTCAAAGCTCGTATGAGCGCATTTGGCAATCAGAATCTTACCTTCCACCTGTGAGCAAGGCCAATTGGGGCCGAAACGTTAGGTGACTGGAAGTAAGCTGTGCTGCAAGACGCTGAATAAAAAGCCTTTTTGCAAGTATTGGGCCTCTGGTTTTTCGTGGTTTAAGTGAATGGGCTGCTCCGTGCCCATTGTTCAGAGGTCGCCCTGAAGGGTCGGGGGCTCCGGAACTGGAGAACTTTGTGTCTGTATCTAAAGGAGGAGCATGACCCACTCACGCGCCCAGCCTATTTAGGTAATGCCAATGGAGTGAAAAATTGTACGCGTGTTGGAAGGGATTCAGGATGGATTACATCTATCACTGATCGTGCTGGCAAGTCGGAGTTTTGTTCATGTCATCTGATGAAATACAGTAATATACGAGGTATATCAACTCACCTGGCTGTCTTGAAACAATCCACACCAACATCAGGGCTGCCGCTAACGAGGTATTGACTTTGAACAATGAGAATACAAACGAGGACTTCCAGTTTGCATATTCTAATGTAATCAGCGGTGCACTGTGGGATTTGTATTTTAACACCCAGTCATGTGACTTTAAGAACTTTCAAAGCTCGTATGAGCGCATTTGGCAATCAGAATCTTACCTTCCACCTGTGAGCAAGGCCAATTGGGGCCGAAACGTTAGGTGACTGGAAGTAAGCTGTGCTGCAAGACGCTGAATAAAAAGCCTTTTTACAAGTATTGGGCCTCTGGTTTTTCGTGGTTTAAGTGAATGGGCTGCTCCGTGCCCATTGTTCAGAGGTCGCCCTGAAGGGTCGGGGGCTCCGGAACTGGAGAACTTTGTGTCTGTATATATATATATATATATATATATATATATATATATATATATATATTATATAATCCAATTGAATATCAGTGGTTTAATATAATTTATTTTACAATAATTGTGAATTAAGGTAATGAGACTTAGGTAATATAGATGAATTTGATGTCATTTAAATTAAATTAAATTTAATTATTACTTATAAACATTGAGGGGACTGTTAGGGTTGGCATTATTAGTTACAATCCTAAATTAAATAAAATGCCTATTTGTAAATTAATTAAAAAAACAGCGCAGATGTCTCACTAGAAGTGGAAATTGTAATAGTAACATAGTAGTACTATCTTTCTTGAGAACTCTGTGCTTTGTGCCTTGAAATGCAAGGGTTTAGGCAGAAAAAGAGATAGGTTACATGGCAGGCCTAGCTGGGTACCATTACCTCACCACAGACCTCTCCAAATAATGTTCTTTCCCCCTTTCATTTTTCTTTAAATTAACTGTTAATCCAGCAGATTCCTCGCCTAAAATGTCCAAGCAGGTTGCCTACAGAAGCCACACCCTGTGTTCCTGGTGTACCTCCTCTAAGATAGTAAAATTACTTAAGGATCAGACATGGGATATTGGCACAGCAGTAGCCCATTTTCCACCGACTTCTTTCTATTGCACAGCGGATAGTATGGTTTGCTCCAGGACACCTTGCCATCACATTCCACCCTATCCAGCTGAACCCACAGCCCGTGCACCCATGTACCACCTGCATATAGCAGGTGGTAAATAGAAGCTTTACCACGGAATTTGCAGAGTTCCATCTCGTAAAAACTAGGGATCAGATTTATCAAGGTTTTGCGTTGCCCTTGCGCCACACAAGGGGGAGTAAGGGCAATGCAAAATCTCAGTGAAATTTATCAAACCACGCATAGCCCTTGAATGGCCCTGCAATCAATTGTAAGCTACCATTAGCTCGCAGACACCTTCATTTTTAAATATGCACAGGGTCACATTTTCGTTTTGAAGTTAAGAGAAGGCTGTGTTTATTTTACTTTATTATCTTCAGGCTGAGGATAGCAGGGCCTAACAATGAGCAGTGCTGGAGTCAGATTTATGACCCCAGGCACAGAGGTGAAGAACTGAAGCACTGAGGTATTTAAATCTTTTTAAAAGAAAAGTCCTTGTCAACTCAATATTGGAGTGTGAGAACAAAATGATGTTTCTGAATACTTGTAAATGGAAGAAAATTAAAATGAAGAGTTAAATTAATGATTGAGGTAACTTTTCATTTAATTTTCTCCCATTTCAAAAAGTCACATTACACTCAGCAGGCATATTGTTCCCAGTGACTGAAAGACACAGTGTCACATTTATAACTGAAAACTAAAGTCATTTTTTTAAGTGGGTGAAATTTAGACAGCTGAAAAATGTTCTATATGATAAACATTTGTGCAGAACATTTATCTGCACTGTAAATTCCTCCCATTTAAGAAATGGTTGTATGTTTGTGTTACACATGCAACAGTGCCACTTATAGCGAAAGGTATGTCCTGTGCCACAAGTACCTACAACACAGGCTCTCAATGCAGCCCTGTCATAGTGCCCCTAGTCAAAGTATTTGTTCAAACCATAGTATCTGGCTCTAAGAATATTGGATTAAAGTCAAGGAAGCTATGGGGTTGTCTGGTAAAATTGGACGAGTGGCTTGGCCTTCACTAGCTCACAATGATTTTCACTGATCAAAAGTAGCTCTCACTACAGAAAAGGTTGGAGACCTCTGCTCTAGAGAAATGCAAGAAGTGCTTAATTTGAGCAGGTGGTTTCCGGTCCCCCCCACCGGCACTTAATTGTCAACACCGGCGCTTGTGACAGTCTGCCACAAGGTGGCATTGTCTGGCTAAATTAGAGAAGAACACAAAACAAATACTTATTAATTCAATATACATCAAAGATTACTATTACCTGCCACCCAAGTCATTCTTATAGCTCTGAGGTCTGAAATAGTTAGAATTTTCATACTTGTAGTGGTGTGATGGCTAGTAGTTGAGTGGTTGCTAAAATTGGCAGCATAGCAGGAACAATGTGTGGTGCAAGCTGCAGTGGCCTCCTGACGAGAGCCCTGGAACTTATTTTTGTACAAATTAAGCACTGAATGCAAGGCAGCATAAATCGCTGCCTTACGTTACACTGCTGCAGAGAGGCGTTCCATGGGTGGAGAGTGGGTGTTCCCATGCATCCACCCATGGATTTGGTGCATTCCAAGATTGAGTTATGGAACTGGAAGTGTGCCATAATGATACACCTCCCCAGATAAAGCGTAACAAGGAGCAATATCTTTATTTCTCCTAGTTTTTTCGTATTTCTATGTGTGCATTTTGTAGCACACGTAGAAAGAGGAAATTGCCTCTCAGGATTGATTTGTGCAGTAAGGTGTCACTTCCTGCACAAAGCAATCCTGTGTATAACACAGGCACCCTTCCACCATGACACAAGGGTGCCTGCATTGGCGTTAGGCAGCTAAAAGTGTGCCATCTTTAGGAAAGGACAGGAAAGCGCGGTATAATGGTAAATATAGTGCATTCTCGCACTTCCGCTTTCATGCAGTGCAGCGCAGCGCAGCACAACAAGGTGGCTTGCTGCGTTACGTTGTGTCAACGAATTACAGCTCTGGCTCCTAGGTCTGCACAGGTATTCCCAAACTCATGGGATTTATCTCATATTTCTACATTGCTTTTGGAGTGTTACTCCAAAATACCGCCAATTAAGGGTGCAGCACTTCCATCTCCCAGTATCGTGAAATTCATAACTGGGGCCTTAGTGTTTTAATCCTAATAAAGTTCCCTAGAATTGCCTGAGGAGGCAGTAGCAATTGTCTGTCATGCACTGGTGTGAATGTGTGCCGTACCCAAACAGGAGCATGATGAAGGTGGGCAAAAATACAGGCTTCGGAACTCAGTGGAATTAAAAAGCGAGGTGTAGTTGAATGAAAAAGTTTGGAGTTTAGAAAAAGCTAAATTTTTTGTGAGCCAAGAAAAGAACTGTAAGTATATAGTAAAGGGGAGTGATTCAGTTTAGGGGACCAGAGGCTGGAATCAATATAATAACAAGTATATAAACAGAATACCTCTGGCACCATTAATCACTCTATTTCTTTTAGCCACAAAAGTCCTTTTAATTGACTTTGGGTTTTAATGCACATTTTTTTTCTTTTTCATCAAAACTTTTTTTGGTTTGAGAATGTTTCCTCATCGGACATATTTACACGTCTCCTGTGTTTCTGACAACATATAAAATATTTGTATACAAAACAAATACACATGCAATACACCTGCAAGAAATACCATAATTCAGTGAAGAGATGTCCTACCTGAAATATGTCAAGCCCTGAAGAAGACCTTAAAATAAATAGAATTTTCTTCGTCCCATCTTTATAAGGTCGAAACACGTTGGCACTGATCACATAGCAGTTCGGAGCAAACCAGGAAAAGAAGAGACTGATCCTACAGGACTGTCTGGTGGCAAGAACTTTGCCCCTTTATACGAGTTTTTGAAACAGTCTCCGACCCTATACAGGACTTTACAAATTAAGATATCCCGAGGACCAATAGATATATGGTCCCAGTGTATTGCATGTTTAAAACAGTAGGACAAAAGGGAAATATATCAATTGAAAAGATATATCAATTTAAATGTGTATATTAGGTGTGTAATGTCAAAAAGTCCATTATATGTTTTTCTGTTTAATTAGTCTAAAATCTGTTTTGAAATGATATAAATGTGTATTTGTTTTGTATACAAATATTTTATATGTTGTCAGAAACACAGGAGATGTGTAAATATGTTCGATGAGGAAAAATTCTCAAACCAAAAAAAGTTTTGATGAAAAAGAAAAAAAATGTGAATTAAAACCCAAAGTCAATTAAAAGGACTTTTGTGGCTAAAAGAAATAGCGTTATTAATGGTGCCAGAGGTATTCTGTTTATATACTTGTAAGAAAAGAACTGTAAGTATAACATGTGGTACTATTGCCCAAATTTCGGGCGATAATGTTATAATGCTTGTTTGAATGCACAAATGTGACATACTTCTCATAGTTCGCACTTAAAAAACAGCACCAGGTGTTTAAAAAGCGAGCTACATTAACAAAAACGTTTCAAACAAAGTGTGTGTTTACTACTTATGTAATATTCAAATACTTGAACATTAAAATTGTTAATAGCATGTCCTGTATTTATTGAACCAGTCTTCACTTTCCCCATTTCTCACTTAAAAAATATCTATGCAATTTTGCAATGTGTTATATGCGCAATTCCACAACACAGAATTATCCCCTGAAACTAAAACCTTCTCTAAGAAACTGCTCATGCCTGGAACATGATCATATTGAAGAAACTGCAGGAGACAAATGTACCACCAATAACTGCAAATGAATATGTCTCTCCTGGCATGACTAAACCACTAACACTGTGGACCAGATTTACAAACATTTTGCGCCTTGTTTGCGTCACAAAAGTGAAGCAAACCTGCAAATATTTTTTCATTAACCTTCCAGCGCAAAACGTTTTTGGCGGAAAGTAATGCAAAGCATTGCAAATCACAGCTTCACGTAACTGTGTCAAGGAGGCTCTCCATGGGTGGTAGGTACATTGGCATTTCCCTGCAACCACCCATTGTTTTTGACGCAAAACCCCACTTACTAACAACATTAGACCAAAAAACAGCACCACTTGAAAGCAGGCATTATAAAGGAGAAATGCCTATATTTCTCCTTGCTTTTCCCGCTTTGGACGTCTGCTGCACTGTACAGCACACATCCAATGCAAGAATAGTGAGAAAAGAAATAAACTTGGTCTAAGCACAGTATTTTGTACTGGAAGAGTACTCCTCCAGTATAAAAGCTATGCAAGACTCACACATACGCTTTTTCACTATGGCGCAAATGTGTGTGCGTGGTGCTCTGCAGCCTGATTGTGAACCGGCGCTAGTGAGAGAACATTATAGT
The DNA here is from genome assembly GCF_964204655.1 of Triturus cristatus. NCBI lineage: Eukaryota > Metazoa > Chordata > Amphibia > Caudata > Salamandridae > Triturus > Triturus cristatus. The sequence goes on from NC_140592.1 coordinate 92,372,275, forward strand.
GCCATATCTCTGTAAATGTGGCACTTTCCTGCTCTCTACCTGTCACGCAACGCAGAGCAGCAACTTGGGGTTCTGCACTGTGTTGTGTGACAGTTTTGTAAATCTGCGCCTTGGTCCCTACAAAGTAGCATGCTATTTGCAGAAGCGTTTCAGCGCCTCGTCAAGGCACTATATAAATAACCATTCCCTACCAATTGTTACAACAAGCTTCAAGTTGGGTGTCACTTACAAAATCGCTCAGCAATATTTTGGATGGTTCAGCCTCTTGAACAAAAATGTATTATTGAGGAAACCTTTAATTTTACAAAAATAATTAGATGACAGTAGCATTGGCAAAGTACTTTGTTAGGCAACCCATACTTTGTGGTTTCAACAACAAAGGCCTGATTATGATGTTGGTCGGAGTTGCTTCTGACCAACATCATTGCGGGTTCTGCGAACTCCGGTCGGCGGTCCAGACCGCAGTATTACAATACGACCACACATGGTGGAATTGCATACTCCCATTTCTCTATGGGAGCTTGTGCTGTGGCTGTAAACTGGCCGTAGCACAAGGTTTCATTGAGAAATGGGAGATTCTGTTAATGAGGTGCCTGCCACGCGGTGCAGGGATTAACAGGGATGCACCATAGGTGCCCCCTTGACCCCTAACCAGAGGCTGTAGAGGAGTGGGGGCCCTGCTAGGGACCCACACATTTGCTTTCCGATAAGCTTTCCATGTCGGAAAGCCCGACATAAGTGTGTCGGAAACCGACATCATAATCCTGACGGCAGAAATGCTGTCCTCAGGGATTATGGTGGGGCCTCCGACTGGCCGATGGGCTCCTTGAGCCCATCAGAATCCTGTTGGAATGAACGGCTGGTTTCACTTTCGACCGCTGGCATTGTAAAGCGGGGGTCAAAAGTGAAACCTACGATGTGAGTCGGAAAGCCTCCGACTTGCGTTAGGAGGCTTTCCGACTCGCATCGTGATCAGGCACAAAATTGAGAAACGTGCATAGCAATCTGAACAGAGAAAACGGATCAGAAAAAAACAATTTAAATGTTTTTTTGTCAATAGTCTTATTCAATAGGCAAGAGCAATGAAGTAATTCTGCTAGCTGGGGGTTGGGAGAGAAAGAGTAGATTTCACTGCAGAAGAAAATCAATGTATTTTCCAAAAAATCAAACACAGACACTTCTTTTTTCTGCTTTAAGCTCACTGTTATTTCTTTCAAAGATGAGCTAATGAATATGAATATAGAAAATGATCACCTGCACAGATTTCATAGGTTCTCTTTTTTTATAATTAAAATGGCATATTCTTTTCAACTTATTACCAGAAAACTGCAATAAAAACCCCAGGTTATATGCAGAGGACCAAATTACAAATGCCCTCTGTTTTGCAAGTCATGTGTCAATCAGCAGCGCTTTCGCAAAGCCAACAATTCTATCTATTTTATAAATGAAAATGCTTTTTTACTGATGGACGAGTTTGTGTGCGGTTTAATGGACTGGTTGTAGTTGAATGCGGAAATGGACAATGATTATTGATGAGGACATCAACCACTGGTCCCAACTAACATGCAATAACCTGCAGCTTCAAGCTGCACCATCTGCCAGCTTCACCTTAAAATGATGCTGCAGAAAGGTTTGTCCAATGCATGTTTTTTTTTTTTGTGTTGACATTTTTTATTGAATTTTATCATGAAATACAGAGTAACACAGAAATACTAAAACAATGAATTATTGATAATATTAAATACATATGTTGATGATAAATATGAATCATATATATAAATATTAAAATAAATAAATCAGTGAGTAGATATATGGTATAAAGAACATGAATAAGAACTGGATATTATACATATTATAATATATAACATATGAATGAATCTAAATATAAAAGAGAATGACTTCGTACAAGAAAATTAAAATAATTAGATCAGAGCACAAAAATTAAAAAGGGAGGAGAAAGTTGATATGAAAAGTGGAAGAAGAAAAGAAGAGAAAAGAGATAAACTGTAAAGAAGATATTACGAGAACAGTGAGAGATAATAGCCAGAGGAAGGGGGGGAGGAGAAGGAGGACGGGAGTGGGGGAAATAAATTGATGAAGGATAAAGGAAAGGGAAAAAGAAAAGAAATACACAAAATATAAAATAATGAATTAGTTAATTCAAGTGTTTGCATTAGGAGAGAGAGTGGAGTTGGCATCAGTGTTAATTTCAGTTTTTAAAAAAGAAGACCAGGTCTGGAGAAATACATCAACTTGATCTTGAAGGTTATAAATTGTGCGCTCATGTAGGGCTGTTTGCATCATTGCCACCAGCCATTCTTCCTGAGAGGGTGGAGAAGGAGACTTCCAATGACGCAAAATACAGATTTTAGCTGTAGCCAATGCAGTGTGTAGAAGACGTATTTGTGATTTAGAAAGTTTTGGAAAGTGTCAAAAATCATGTAGAAGGATTGTGGCAGGTGTAAATGGTAAGGATAATGGCATTGTGGAATGTAAAGTCTTGCCAACAAAGGACCAAAAGGACCTTGTTGTTGGGCAATCGCAAATGATATGAACTATGTCACAACCAGAGGTGGAACATCTCCAGCAATTAGTGTGTGAAAGCAATCCAGCTTTATGTAACTTTGTTGGTGACCAGTGCCATTCATGAAGGATTTTAAATATACAAAATGTAAGCCTTGCTTCACGAACGCCTTTATGTAATCCCTCCAGTATCTTGTCCCATTCAGAAGCCGTAAATGAAATAGATAAACGAGATTGCCATTTATTTTGGAGAGCATACGAGAGAGATTGTGAAAATAAAGGAGACATAAAGGTTTTATAAAGACCAGAGGTCACTCCTCTAAACTTTCCCCACAGATTTAGGTAAGATAGTATTGGGGACACCTGCAACACCCAAGGGGGAGATCCCAAGTATTTCCTCAGTCATTGTTGAAGTTGAGAGTATCTAGAGGAGTGTTGTATAGGAAGATTAAATTCCTCACATAATTGAGAAAATGATTTAAAATTTCCATCATGAAGAAGTTGATCTGGGGAGTAAATACCAGCTGCTTGCCATAAAGGCCAGGATAAAATGCGACCATTGATACGAATAGCTGAATTGTTCCAAAGAGGAGCCTTAACATGAATACGCGCGTTTGAGCCTAGTATACGATGCCCCCTTTGCCAAGATTTGTGCATGACTGATAAGATCGGATTCTTGGGATCAGAACTAGTGCCACTACCATATAAAAGAGAAAGATCTGAGTTCTTGGATAAAAGATGACGCTCAATGGAAACCCATTGTGGGACATCTTTAGTTCCTGGCAAAAAATAAGAAAATTGGGAGATGTGTAGAGCAAGGGAATAGTGTTCAATGGATGGAAGACCCATACCTCCACATAACTGATGGGCCTTTAATTTTGTTATAGCAAGACGTGGTTTAGCTGAGCCCCATATAAAAATCTTAATCTTAGAATCTATTAATCTAAGGGTAGCTAAAGGAATCTGGAGGGGAAGCATACCTAAAACATAGATGAAACGAGGAAGGGTGACCATTTTGATAGCTTGTACTCTACCCCAAAGAGATAAACCCAGAGCTTTCCACTTATCAAAATCCCTCTGCATTTGAGAAAGTAAAGAAGCTAAGTTATCTGCAACCATATCTTCCAAACCTTTGTTGACCAAAATTCCTAGATATTTAAGATGTGAGGACTGCCAATGAAAAGGGAATCCATGAATCACTGCCCTTGTAGTGCCATTAGAAATGGGTAACGCTTCACTTTTGTCCCAATTTATTTTGTAACCCGAAAAGGAGGAGAAATCATTAATAATTTGAAGAAGGGATGGAAGAGATCGAGGAAGATTAGTAAGAGTAAGAAGAATATCATCTGCATATAAATAGATTTTAGAATGTCCAATTGGGAGAGGCACACCTATAATATCATCAGATTGACGGATAGCAGCAGCAAGTGGTTCCATAGCTAAAAGAAAAAGAAGGGGGGACAACGGGCAACCCTGACGTGTTCCCCTCCGTATTGGAAATGCATTGGACAAAAAACCACCGCAATTAACCTGAGCTGAGGGATTGTCATATAATAAACACACTTTATTGATGAATTGATCACCCAAACCAAATCTATGCATAATGGTAAAAAGGTATTCCCACTCAATGTGGTCAAACGCTTTTTCTGCATCAAGCGAAAGGGCCAAGGTATCTTCTGAAAGATGTTTAGCAGACCACAAGGTGTGGGCCAGGGTGCGGAGATGGTTCCGAGAAGAACGCCCTGGTACAAAGCCTACTTCAGTGAAATGTATTAAAGAAGGCAGTACTTTGCGGAGTCGAGATGCCAAGATGCTAGCCAAGATTTTAATATCACAATTTAATAAAGAAATGGGACGATAGCTACCGCACAAAAGAGGGTCTTTGCCAGGTTTAGGTAGTACAGCTATAATTGCTTTATTAGAGAGAGGGCCCAATGATGATTCTTTATCAGCCTCAAGAAATGCAGCATGTAACGTATCAATTATACTATGACCTGCCCATCTATAAAATTCAGCAGGGAAGCCATCTTCCCCAGGAGCTTTATGATAAGGCAGAGCAGTAATGGCTTTAGAGATCTCATCTCTTTTGATTTCACCATCAAGCAGAGCTCTACCATCATCAGAAAGACGCGGAAGACTCGCCTTCTCTAAAAAAGAGGACATCTTACCGAGGTCTATTTGACTATCTGGAGTATATAAGGATTGATAAAAGGAGGCAAATTCATTAACTATCTCTTGGGGCCTTGTAAGTATGTCACCTTGAGTTGATCGAATAGCTGGAATAGCCATTGCTGCTTCCCTTTGACGTAATTGTGCAGCTAACAACCTCCCGGCCGTCTCCCCTTGCTCGTAATGTCTTCCTTTCATCCTTTGTAAAGCAAATTCAGCTTTGGGTGTAAAGAGACTATTAAGAGACATACGTGCTTGCTCCAATAACTTGCGATTATGTAAGGTAGGATCCGACGTATATAAACGGGAATAGAGTTGAATATCTCGTTCTAATTCTGTCTGCTTTGCAATATTATTCTTATTGGCAAGTGCTGCATCGCGCATTAGTTGCCCTCTAATAGTGGCTTTAGCCGCCGCCCAAACAGTTCTGCTGGAGGTGACAGAACCCTGGTTAATAGAGAGATAGTCCTGTAGATGGGATTGTAACTGAAGATTACCTTTGGGCGTCCTGTGTCTTTGAATGCTCATACGCCATGGTTTACGCCCTGGCCGGGATAGACCTAAATCTAAAGATAAAAGGACAGGAGAATGATCAGACAAGGCTACTTCTAGGATACGTGATTCCGTGACTAATTGAACCGCTTTGTGCGATATCATAAAATAGTCTAAGTGGGAAAATGTACCATGTGAGGATGAGAAGAACGTATATTCTTTATCTTGTGGATGACTAAGACGCCAATGATCAACCAAACCATTATCCGAAAATATGTCATTTAATACCGCTCTATCCACTGCATTGGCCTTATCAAACGAACCAGTTTTATCTCAAATAGGATCTTGTACCAAATTCCAATCCCCACCAATGAGGTATTGCGAGGCATCAATTTCTGTGAGGAGGCGATTCGATTGAAGGAAAAAAGACTTTTTAGTGCCAATCGGAGCATAAATAGACCCAAGACAGATGTAAGAATTCCCGATACGTAATTTGGCAAATACATATCGACCATCAGGATCTGACCAAGTCTTGGATATCGTGACTGGAAGTGATCTGCGGATAAGAATTGCAACTCCACAATTGCGGACAGGATTAGTATCTGTGGGGTCATTTTTGTGAATGCTGCTGTGAATGACCTTCCCCACCCAATCTCTGCAAAGTTTGTCAGATTCAATCTCATCGAGGTGCGTTTCTTGTAATAAAGCTATGTCTACATGTTTGGACTGTAAATAAGAAAGTACCTTCTTCCGTTTAATGTAATGAGTGAGACCATGGACATTCCAAGTAATGGTAGATAAAGGATGAATATTAGCCATGATGGGATACAATCAAAAGGGATTGGGAATCAATGTATTAGTCAAAAATGGGAAAAATAAGAGGTAGGAATACAATGGGAGGGAATAGGGCTGTATGGAAAGGGAGAGTACTCTGGTTGATAAGAAATAGAAAAGTGTAAGAAAATAAGAGTTTTACAGGTTAAGAAAGTTTAGTATATGAAAAGAAAAAGAGAAGAAAAGAAAAAGACTTATGGAGGACAAACGTGATAAAGAAGCAAATAAAGAATATAATAAAGTATTGTATAAAACAATAGAGAAAGATAAAAGAAAATGTAAAAGAAGGTTCTTATTGATATATATTAGAGAGATCAAAATGTTCTATGTAATCAGTATATTTCTGGCTGTTAAAATATAAAAGAGAATCAAAAAATTGATATAGATTCGTTACCTACAACTTTTAACTTTTAACCGCGGGTCTGGGCTCACTGGAGCACCACTACGAGTACACCTTAAGGAGGGAGGACAATTAAAATGAATATCAGCCAGGACAATAAATTAGAAAAGCTGTACAGAGAGTGAAAACTCCTGTGACCCAAATACATATAATAGTATGCGTTAGGAGGATAAGCACATTTCATTAAGAAACATAGATAAGCATTAAACGGGTCTAAAAGCAATAAATGAATGAGAATGAATACCAGAAGTTAAAGTAAACTATTAAAATTATCATGCATAAATACAATTCTCATAATATTTACATAATAAACGACATTTGATAACTTAAATTCATAAATAACTATAAGAAAAAATGTTGGTATTATTTAAGAAAGAATGTCAGCATTGTAGAGATGGATAAAGAGCCTGTTCTTTAAGAAGTGAGATAGTAATACATTAAAAGCACATATCATAGCGTATAACATATGACCAATGTGAAATAAAATTATAAATAATGTTTAGAATAAAATTCTTTTGATAAAGGGACTGAAATAAGATACATATTAAAATACATAGTAAGTATATCCATAAGGAAAAACACTCAGTAATATATTATAATCATCTACAATAAATATAAGTAGAACGTATTCATCTTTCTGGCTGAAGAGTAAGATGTAAGTAAACACAAGGAGTAAGCATTAACTGAACTTAAAGAGTCAGGTAAGTTGATAAAACGATATTAACTAAGACCGTAACTATGAGGATAATAAATAGGGACTCAACTCATTCTCCATCTGGAGCAGATTTTAAGGGAGATCTGGACTTATCTCTACGTTGATCTTGTGTGGTAGTAATTACAGACTGCAAGGCGGATGCTTGATCCTCGTGTGTACGAAAAGGTCGCTCTGTTTCTCTACCTCGAGGACGCACATCCCCAAGGTTGTGACGCCTTTTATCTGTCGACTGTTGAGGTTGTGTAGAACTTTGACCAGACTGCTCATGAGAAATATGTTGTACATCCATATCCTGAACTGTTAAACTGTCTAAAAACTGCTGTAAGTCTTCAGGGTTGTAAAAGTCTTGTGATTCACCATTTTTAGTAAGGCGGAAGCGAGCTGGGTCAAACAGGCCATACTTGATATCCAACTTCCGCAGTTGTGGTCGCATAGCTAAGAATAGTTTCCTTCTTTTGTTGGTTTCTCTCGAGAAGTCAGCTGCCATATGTATTTGATGACCATCATAGATGTAAGATCTTTGCGTGCGAGCTGAAATTAGTATCTGTCTGACTTGCTCATGTCTCAGAAAACAAGCAATTAGAGGCCGTGGTCGAGAATCCAGGTTTGGTCGTGGAGGACCAATACAATGAGCACGTTGGATTTCCAATGGTGGGTCAAAAGTAGTACCAAGTAATTTGGGAAGAATTTTACATAGAAATAACCGTGCATTTTGGCCTTCAATTTTCTCCGGAAATCCAAAGAAGCGAACATTGTCTCTTCTATTGCGATCTTCCAACTCAACAAGCTTACTGCGAAGGAGTAGAAAATCCTGGTCCCTGTTTTGTACTGAGTCAAGCCTGTTTTCCACTACAGTTAATCGCCGATCCAGCCCATCAGTTTTTTGATGAAATTGCGCAATATCCGCTCTAATGGATTTGGTTTCTGTCGTGAGGGAGGAAATGTTATTATCCATTTCTGTCAGACGGCAACTAATAGCTGAAATTTCCTGCAAAATACGATTCATAGTTGCTGCTGACTCAGCGGTTGAGTTGACCAAAGATGAAGTAGGTGGTGATGGGGGTGAACCTTTAGCAGGCATAGTGCGCAGTTGCTTCTGTGTGTCTACAGGAGGAGACAATTTAGAATTTTTGTTGTAATTTTTGTGATTAGACATCGGCTGACAAATATTGAAGCACTGAACGAAGGGAGCCTTTTTCCACTTTGCCCGGTAATAAAACCCTCTCAGGAATGCAGCCAGAGGGGCTCTCCGGTTACGCAAGAGCCGAGGCTTTTGAGGCCTAGGACGTGCTTGCCGGAGCTGAAAGTATTTCAGTCAGAATTAACCCTAAAAAGGGTTGTTCGACTCTGAAATTCAGCCACAAGTAAAAGCGCTGCTGTAGGAAGGCATAGCTGTCACAGGGGTGATCCTAGCTGAGGTGTAAAGTGCGCCATCTCCGTCAAGGGTCCTTCTCGCAGTGGAGCCTCACATTCAGGCGGCCATCTTCCTTCGTGGCCAGACCACGCCCCCTGTCCAATGCATGTTGATGGAATTAAAAATCAGGGTACAACACCCTTTTAAAAATGAAGGACTCTGATAAAAGAGTTGTTAAAATAATGCTGGTGGTTATTAGGGCTCAGTGAGTTTTTGTTTTCTGTGGCATGCCGAAACAAACTCAATTACATTTCACGAAACAGCCTTTACTCACATCAGAAGTAAAAAATGTCCCCCTGAGTGAGGTATGGCCTGTTTCAGATGTTTGAAGTGCTTCTCAGCAGTGAAAGGAAGTCCTACAAGAACCACATGAACTGCCCATTTCGTGGGCAGTTTGGGCCACTTTTAGGTCGAAGCCTACCAGGAAGCACAGCTGACTGTTTTTCTAAAGACATCTTCGGGACATTCAGAAAGCTTCCCTGGGAATGCATTCTGCCTGTTGCTTACCATTGACTTTATGGTTTGCAGCTCCCATTTTCTGGAGTTCTATTTGCCCCCTTAATTTGTTTTAGGCTGTCCAGTTTGAGTTTGTCCCTCCCAAGGAGTACAGCCTTTTCTCACTACCTCTCTTTGGATTCTTCAATGAGTGCTCCTTTCTGTAAACAGGCCTGTAAATCTTGTTCTTATCCTGTCACATGTGCTGTGCATTCAAAACAGAGGTCAAATGTCAGGCTCTGCCTTCCGAAGGAGCTAGGATTTTACTGTTCTTATCTGACTTCAAAATGAGAGGATTTATGTGACAATCCTGCAAAATTTTGGGGATAGGAAACAAAATTTAAATCAACTGCAAGTATTTCAGAATTAGGAAAGCACAAATGAAGCACGTTTTTGTCGGCCTTGGCGGAATGTTTAATCCCACTGGTGGAACTGGAAGAATTTACTATTTCCGCATTACTCTTGTAACACAGAAATACCTATAAATTCTGTTGTTCCATCTGTGGAATTAATCTGCAGTAAACTAAGGGGCATATTCACAAGGAGCCATCGCCAAATTAACGGCACTTTATCGCAGCCAAAGTCGTGATAAATTTACCACCCCATTCACAAGCCAGTGTGAACAGCCCACAGCACCAGTTTACTCACGATAGCAGCCGCAAAAAATATTGCCACAGAGGCTCCCCTTAACTATCGCTAATGAGATGCAGAGTGGGCGTTCCCGTACAAAAGCAGTGACAACATCACACCTCAACATTCTCAACGAACAGCCAGATCGGCGATAAGAACACAAAACAGGCGATAATGCGCGTTAGCACCAGGAAATCTACACCTGCTCTGACCTGGTGTAAAGTAATTCGGCAGCCAGCACCACAAATGGGAGCACAGCCCAAGGCCACATCGGAAGGGCAGCAGATGCCATGGAGCCACCCATCATGCGGCCCAGACACCCAAGAGGGCCACAACACCCACCGCCACCACCCCAGGACCACAACCCACACCCGGAACAGCCCCCCCCCCCGGACCACCACAGACGCAGCGCAGACAAAGACAGCAGGGCAGACGCACAGACCCACCACCTGACAATGTCACCATCCACCACAGGCTGAAAGGGACAATCATTCCACGCATCCCTACCATCATCACCCAACAGGCCTATGACACCAACACAGCGGACAACCAACATCCCACCCCACACCAAGCTGCTGGCTAGGCTGCACCTTTTGGCCCCTGGAACCCCCCAACCAACACCCGCTAGAGTCGGCGGAGACTCACAGCCAGCCACATCCAAGTCCCCCACACCTGTCCTGAACATCACCATCACCCTGAAACCCCAGTCCCCATACGTCCAACAAAATGCGCAGGTCCCGCAGGAGAACAAGCAAGGACCATATGCCCTAGCAGGATGCAATCCACAGCACACATGTCCCACTTGTGCCCCCTGGTGAAACAGCACATAATCACCGCAACAGGAGGCACACATCTCACCCCAATGTGCAGGCAACAACAGAACATCGTGGAACCTCCAACAATGTCACCTTCAAATACACAGCCAGTGTGCATAATTCCTCTATCGTCCAACAGCTCCACATCAACCAGCGTACCCAGGATGGAAACAAGGGAAATGCACAGCCCCATGGCAAGTCCCAAATGAACACCCCACTCACCTCAACTCCACAACCATGCAAATCACAACTCTGGCAATGCACAAATCACAAAATCACAACCAACATGCACAACAACATGCCAACCCACCAGACATGACATAACAACTCACAATGGTTACCTGGGCAAGCCATGAACACGAGCCATCAACGGCATGGCACCTCAGCCACACAACAGCCAAATGTGGGGAGAGGTGGCAACCAGGCATGTTTGAAGGATGCAGTTGAACCATGATTGGGAAAGTACACAATGCCAAGAGTGGTGGGGTTGTGCTGGACAGACCGCAGTATGCAGTACACACCCAGATCCATGGCGACATACACCTCTGGTGTATGGAGTGTAGTGGACAGTGGACACGACCATGTCACCACAGCCAGTGGGGGACCTCACGCAAATATTGCCTGTTACGCCCCCCCCCTATGTGTGACCGGAGTGGAATGGCCCGGCGTACGCCACGCCAGCATTGGGTTGTGAATAAAAAGCACGTAGCCCTGGGCGTGGTCCTCTTCCGGAAAGCCTATCGTCTCTGCCAGGGCGGCGCCTCTAACCCCGCCACGAGTCCGATGCCATCCTCTTGAGCGGAGTTGCCTGCGACGCTGTGCACCTGCTGGACCCCAGCATGCTGGACCACGGACACGTCAGGCATGCCCCTGCACAGCCAGGCCACACTGATCACCTGCCGACACCGGCGTGTGTCAAGGAGGGCCCACCACGTGCCAGCGCAAGCTACAAGTTCGAGGCCCACTACCTTGGCAGCCACCTCAGACCATCTCGGCCACCACAACACCTGCCCGCTTTACTCCTTTCTCGTTGACTTACTCTACTGCCGCATACGGCCTACTCTTCGGCCCAGTCGGACGCATATGTGAAACTGTGTCCTGAGTCATGAATGGCAGTGAACCCAAACCCGGGCCAGCAGGAACAGGCCCAGACCCCACCCGATCAGTGAGGCAAAGTTCCATATGGGCTTCTTGCATCATGTGGTTCCACTAACCCTGTTCAACGCCAGCCTGTGACACGTGGTACCACTAACCCTGTTCAACGCCAGCCGGCGACACATGGTGCCACTAACCCTGTTCAATGCCAGCCTGCAACACGTGGCGCCACTAACCCTGTTCAATGGCAGCCGGTGACACGTAGTGCCACTAACCCTGTTCAACGCTAGTCTGCTACACGTGGTGCCACTAACCCTGTTCAACGCCAGCCGGCGACACGTGGTGCCACTCAACCTGAACTATGCAAGCCTGCGACACATGGTGCCACTAACCCTGTTCAATGCCAGCCTGCGACACGTGGTGCCACTAACCCTGTTCAAAGCCAGCCGGCGACACGTGGTGCCACTGAACCTGAGCTACGCAGGCCGGTGGGGCCATCCATCCTATGCCGGCGACACTCGGTGAATGGGCCGTGCTGACCGCTGCCTCAGGCCTTCACCATGGTCAGGTAGGTCACACATTTGGAAATGAGTCCTGATTACACCATGGCAGTGAACATAATTTAAGGCACAGTTCAAGTCACTATACTCCCATCAATGTGGCGCCAACAAGTCTGTGCATGGCATCACAACAACACGTGTTTGTGGGCCTATGCAGATTACTGCCCTCAGCCTACACTGCGCACGAGTGGGTCACAGATTTTGAACTGAACATCAGTTATTCAAAAGGCAGAATACATTCCATCGCATGCACGGAGAGGCGTTGCAGTCTGGAGGGGACAGGATCATCGTTACTGAGGTGATAGAACACTACCAACAACTGCCCTTGTGTCATTAACTCTGTGCATCGCCAGCCAACGACACGTGGCTGTGGCCCAGTGCTGACCACTGCCTCCTGCCTACACTGGGGTCCAGCAGGTCACAGTCTTGATTTTGCAATGGTGGAGTTCATGTCAGTGTACTGGCATCATCCCAGACTGCATCCCCGCTCAGCACCTGTTTCACTGACTCTGTACCCCGACATACATGGACACTCGCTGGTCATACATTGGTGGCGTTAGAGTCCATGGACTAGTGTCTAGTGTTCCTCCTCATGTAGCTGACCCCGAATTGTTGGTACAAACGAGGGTTGTGCATTCCACTCCCCCATTTGCTGCTTCTAGATAACATCAAACCTCTGCATCATGCCCTGGAGGACACCTTCCACTGTCCCCCGCAACCCTCCGCCACATCCACCTTGGACATCGATGTGGGCCCGCTCCGGTCGCACGGCCCATCTGACTGCACCGCAAGTCACCGTCCCGTGGCTGGGTGCCTGTGCCGGCCACAGCATCCGTGGCCACTAACTCTGTGCTGGCCAGGTCCGGGATCCCTTCTGCTGAGATATTGAATGGCCCCTGGAGCGATGGTCTTGTGCTCATCAACGCCATGTGTCTGTGGCCCTGCGCTGTCCACAGCCTACGGCCTCCACTGCGGGCCACCAGGGCCCACACATGGATTTGGGTCCAGACCGGCCCGGACGTCCCATCACCGCAGGAGGCACATGCCAACACCGCAAGGACCACCTCCAAACGCCATCTGCTGGTGTTGAAACAGTGGTCCTGACAGACCTATGGAGTTGCCCAGACCTGTCGTGGATGCCATCATCGGCCTGTAACCCTGCTCGGCACTCCAGGTGCCAGTGACTCAGTGCACAGCAAGCCATTGTCCGTTGCTGATTGGTTTTTGTGCTGTGGACATGTTGCACATCAATGTCACCTCATGCAATGGGGGGGACCTGGCACTATGATGAGGATGATGTGTCAAGTGTGCGGACGGGAGAAGGCACAGACAACGGTTGGGCAGGAGGCAACATCCCAAGGCAGGAATGCAGACTGGTGGTGGTAGTCAAGCTACACAACCGGTTTTATTACAGGGTATTGCGCTGTGGACTGCGGACGCAACCATCACCTCAGGCAGTGTGGTGGACCAGTGAAGTCGTTGCAGGTGTGACACTCCCCACTGCATCTGCATTAGGACTGACCCGAAGGGACACAATTCTAGAAATTTCCTCACATGAGCGCGCTCATCGCTAGTGCCCCTACCTCAGTGCACTGCAACTCAAGGAACCTCTTGACTGACTATTGGGTGACCTCTGTCCTTCCTCCGGCTCCCTCCATGTTGCTCTGCAGTTGACTCTGTTCTGCTGGTGTTTTTTGTTTACATTGCACTGGTGTCCACTGTTCATGTTGTTGCCAGCACCGGTCACTCCGTGCGGGCTGGCTTGTACTCACCCCACACACATCCAGCACAGGCGTCACAGTACATGTGGCCCTGCCAATAAAGGGGCCAGGCACACGTGCCTGTAGCCTGTTCAGCATGATACATGCGTGTGTCCCTATGGTCTTGTTGTATGCATGGGGGCCCTGGGCCTTACAACACTACATTGTGCTGTGTACAGTGGACGCAGACATGTCACCGCAGGCGGCAGGCTGGGAACTGGGCATGTAGCTTTGTTGTCGCCCGCTCAATTCGGGAGTGGCCTGTGCCGTTGTATGCAGAGCCAACATGGGTGTGTGACAGATGTGGGCTTGCCCCTGGCCGTGGTTCTGTACTGTGAATGTGCATCTGCATGTGTCTCTATGGCAGTGTGGGTCTCCTTTGTGGGGTTTGGGTGGTCCCTGAAAGCTATTGGGCACCCGCGTATGTGTTTTGGTTCGCATTCCATGTGTTCGGCCACACCCGCACCTGTTGGGCCACCTCCTTATGGCATTCTGACACCTGGCATTGGGGTGCCATGTGTGGGTCGGTGAAGTGTTGTGAGTCAGTCGTGATTGCGGGTGCCTCGTGCTGTGTGGTCTGTTGCAGGGGCAGTGTTCTTCTCTGAGTAGCTTGTGTGCCCTGGTCCTGGTGGTGGGTTGCGTGGGATATCCATGGGCTGTTGTGGGCATCGGTGTCGGTGGTGTGGTGGTCCTCTCCGGCATCGCAGATGTGTTGTCTTGTGTGCTCTGCTGGAGGTGTTGTGTGCCCCTCTGCAATGTGTAGGGGAGATGCATGTGTGCCATTGTGCCCATCTCCCCCGTCCCCCCAGTCCCTGTTCTTTTCACTCCCTGTTGATGTTGTTTCAGGTCCTCTCGAGCTGTGTCCGTATTCCCTACTCCTTGCACCATCTCCACACTGATGACTGTGGCCTGTGTTTCCTCCAGCTCCTCCTGTGGCGCTGGGCTGCCACCTCCTGTCGCCGTAGCTGCCTTCCTGTTGGCAGCGGATTTGTACCTGGTTTGGGTTGTCACGTCATGCCAGCGCCTCTTGGCATCCGCTGTTGGCCTCCTCGACACTCCGGCTGACTTAACGATAGTCTGGTTGTGGGTCAGTTGGTGGTAGTGTTCTGTCACCTCTGTGATGCTGGCCTTGTATTCCTGTGGCCTGCACCCCGTCTTCCTCGCCCTTTTCTCGTTGGCCTTCCCCAGCCCCGTTGTTCCTTGCTGGTGGTCTGTGTGGGTTGTGGGGTTCGCGTTGTCCTCTGCGCTGGATCAGGGTCCATCCTTGTTGCTCCGTGCTTGGCTTGTTTCTGGTGTATTGTGTCTGTGGTGTTTGTGGTGCATTTTCCCGCCCGATGTGGGAGTTGCAGGCCTGTGGCTGGTTTTCGCTACTTTTTGCACCGGGATTGGCCTCTTCGCATGATTTTTTGCATTCGCGTTTTGCATTTTTACGGCATGGCGTTGATTTTTACGCTGACATTTGATGCGTTGTCTGGTGGCTATCGCATGGTACCGCCTTGTGAATTCCACGTTGAGATGGGGTTATTTTCCCGCGATGGGCTGCGATATTGAAAGTTGCGTTACGCTACTCATGCGGTAGTTATCACACGTTCTTGTGAATATACCCCAAAGTTTCTAAAGAGGGATAGAAGACGGAGTAGTCCCTCTATGTTTAATAAAAATCACTGCAGGACTGCTTACTCTTCCAGCCCTGTTTAAAATCACTGCACCTCAGTGCATACACCTCGGTGCCCTTTCATACTCTGCAGTGATTACTGCAGATTATGTAAGGGTGCCAAGGGTTATGCACCGCAGAGTGATATGCAGTGGTTTCTAACGTTTAGAAATAACTGCATACCACTCAGTGGCGGCGGCGACCTTACATACTCTGTAGTAATCACTTGAGGGTATGTGAGGGTACCTCTGGTATACTTGGCGGTGCTATTTTCTTAGCTCAAAATGCATCCTCACATCTGTTTTTGGATGCAAGGGTGCATTTTGTGATAAGAAAATAGCTCCAAACGCCCACTCCGCCTGTTGTGCAATTCCGCAGAATCTCGCAGAACTTTAATGTAATTCCATGGAATTCAGCAGAATCAAATTCTGTCAATTCTGTCCACCCTTAGTTTTTTTGTTAGTTCTGAAGTATGTTGGAAAAAAATACTTTAAAATGATCAAAACAAATTAATATACTACATGATGTCATTTCTACACATTATCATTTGTGCGCTATATAGTTTTATCAGTAAAACTTTCTGTGCAAATGTAGTGTTGAATTCAATTGAAAATGTCTGTAATGGCAGTGTGCTACCACACCATGCATACTCCAATGTACGCCACTCCACTCTACTCTGCACCACTACACATCACTTCGCTGTACTCTGCACCACTCCACTTTACACCACACTTCGCCTCAGCCCTCTGCGCCACTGTAATCTACTCCACTCTGCACCACTCTACTCTACGTCAATTCACTAAGCCCGAGTGTAGTTCGCAGAGTTCCTCAAGCGGCGGAGTGCATTAGATAATTGCAGTTCGGTGATTTTGAGTGCCGGGTGTTGGTCCACACTGTGCAAACATTGTGAGCAGCACCATGCACAGCGCAAGCATCGCTGCTTCTTTTCGGCTGTTTGAGTCCATTTTTTACTCAGGCGACAGCTTTCTCTTTGCGAACAGACGGTTTCTCAACGCGAGCGGTCGCGAGCATACACGAGCACTCACAATGAGAAATTCGACCACCCGCGTTGAGAAATCTTGCCAGGAGGTTGATTTTCCACGCTCACATTCACCAACTTGACGTTGACGACCGAGAATGAGGAAAAATCTCGCCGGAAGGTGGATTTTCCTCGCTCGCCAACCTGATGTTGGCGAGCTCGAGCGAGGGAAAAACTCAGCTCCGCGGAGCAGAGTTTTTAGGAACTCTGCGAGCTCTGCGTAATGCGGAGTGTGGAAAATTCCACGAGCGTTGCAGAGTTTGCCGCCCAGACTTTCTATTCACTCTGTGACCCTCTATTCTGCACCACTCTACTCGTTGCCAATGCAATCTACACCACTGCTCTCTTTGCTGCTACACTCTGCACCACTTCGGTCTAGGCCACTCCACTCTACACTGCACAACTCCACTCTACGCTACTCCATTCCACTCTATGCCACTCTGCACCACTCCACTCTGCACCACTGCATTCTTCTGATGCTGCATTGTACGCCGCTGCACTCCATTGCATTCTACACCACTGTACTCTGCAACACTATGCTAATGCACTCTACACCAGTCAATTCTACTGTATTCTATGCCACTATAGTCTACTCTACTCTGCACCACTCTACTCTACACCACTGTAGTCTACTCTGCACCACTGTACTCAGCCCCACTGCAGTCAACGCCACTCTATTCAACACCACTCTACTCAACACCATCCAACTCTACGCCACTGCACTCAATGCCAATGTACTCTATGCCACTCTACACTACTACACTCTATGACAATCTACTCTGCAACACTGCACCACTCCACTTTGACTTACAGCATTCTATGCCAATGCACTCTACACCACTCCACTCTACACAACTCTCCTCTGCATCACTCCACTCTACTCCACTGCACACTCCACCCAATGCCACTGCACTTTATGGCACTATACTCTGCATCACTCTATGCCACTGTACTCTGCACCACTCTTTGCCGCTGTACTCTATGCCACTCTACTCTGCACAACTGCACTCTTCGGTAATGCACTCTTCACCACTGCAGTCTACGCCACTACACTCTACTATGCAACACTCTAATCTATGCCACTGCATTGTAAGTCTCTGAATTCTATTCCACTGCACCCTACGACACTATACTCTGCAACGCTTTATGCCACTGTACTCTATACCATTCCACTCTCCTCTACGTCACTCCACTGTATGCCACTATACTGCACGCCACTGTACATGACTCCCCTCTATGCCACTCCAATACACAACACTCTATGCCATTCAACTCTGCAACACTCCATGCCACTCTTCTCTAAACCACTGACTTTTAACCATGCTGCACAGCAGCAATGCTGGTGTACAACATGACCAAAACACATTGGCGAAGGCAATATCTTTTGAATAGGCGAGACCTATTGGCTTTGCTAGTGCCTGTTATAGTTCTATCTGGAACTTGCTTCAAAATAAGAACTACAGAAATGGCATGTTTATGAATTTGTATGTGGCATATGATGACTGTATCTGGTATTTGGCTGAGCTCCTGGCATATTATAACTACATACTAGTTATATCACAGCTATACGCTGGCACATCATGGCAGTACTCTGGCTTCTCACCAGGTCGAAAATTACATGATTTCACTTTCTGTAATGTCATTGAGCATTCAAAGGGTGAGTGATATCACTTCTGCTAACTTTGGCCCTTTAGTGACCGATGTCCATTCCGACGGTATATGAAAGCATGGTCACTGTAGAAAAAATGCTTAATCGTTTGCAGTGCATGTTTCTAATGATGTAACAACATGACATGTGTATGGGTTTGTTCTTCAACACTTGTGGAGTTACTCAGGGAAACATGCTGTCATAGTTTCAGAATTGAAATAAAAATGTCTTGAAACTTGAGGCTTACGGCAAGTATGTAGACCAAGGGGGATGGGTAGAACAGTTTAGAGGTAGTGCCTGATTTCTTTAGCCAAATGTGCTGTAAAATGATTGGTTGGAATTCAAGATGTCTACTTCACTTCTTTTTGCTGAAACATGAATGAAATATTAATTTTCAAAGAGGAATCAACATACAGTAGAGATATCACCAAACACATCTGGCCAAACCCTACGTCAGCGTTCAGTCTTTGCATATGGTTAGCACACAAAGGTGTTCTTATCCAGCATCATAGTACTGCTGATTGATTCCGAACCTGTAATATCAAAACATATAGTTTCCAGTACATTAGATCAGGGTTAGACATTTGAAAGCCAGAATCAAAAGATAGAAGCAAACCTACCTCAACTGGAGATCAGGGGGAACGCTGCTGGGTTCTGGACTGAGTCCTTGGTGTGGTGGAGGAGGAGGCATCAAGATCATTTCTGCAGAAGGAAGTAACACCAATGACCCTTGCATTAATCCCATTTCTATTGCTCTCATTGCTATCTTCCAAACATAGGAAATCAGGGTCCAATTCACAAAAGTAAGCTTAGAGCTGAAGTCTACGTTTAGACCTGAAGTCTAAGAGGTCTATTATGATGTAGGGCGGATCGCCACCGCCTACATGGCGGTGGCGATCTGCCCTACGTCATACCCCACCCGCCACCCATTTCCCCCGCCATATTAGTAAGCCGGGGGGGACCCCGGCGGACGGAAAGACCGTCTGCCGGTTTTACGCCGGTCGACCAGTCGACTGGGCAGAAAAGGGGTTAGATATGGTGGCGGTGTCTGCTAGACACCGCCATCCATATTAGCATGGGCAGCGGTGCATGGCTTTCCATGGCGGAGACCCCGCCATGGAAAGCCATGCGGAGTCTGCTTTTGGGGGCCCATTGCGGGCCCCCAGGGTATTGGGGAGTGGGTGGGGGGGCACCGCACATGACAATGCACACATTGCACACAGTGCATATTGTGGCGGGCGGTGCTGTGAGCACCGTCCATCACAATGCTGGGAATAGAGGATGCCACCGCCACGGTGGAGGTGGAATCCTAATCGCCAGTGCGGGACCGCCGCACCATTGGTGGCCGGTCCCAGCACCGCTAGGGTGGTGGGTGGACGAAGGTCCGCCCGCCATCATAATAGGCCCCTAAGTTTGGACCCGAAGTCTACGTTTAGACCTAAAGTCTAAGTTTAGGCTTGAAGTTTAAGTTTAGAATTCAGGTCTAGTTAGAATTCAGGTCTAAACTTAGGCTTCAGGTCTTAATTTGGGCATCCAAATGACACTCCACAATTCTTCTGGTGTGTTGGTTGCAAATAGGTCCTGGGATTTCAGCCCAGTGTTTTTTCCGGTGGTTCTTTTTGGTGCACCCAGTACGAAATCTGTGCCTTGACTTTCTGTGTCTAGTATTGATTTGCTTAGCTCCTGTGCAAACTGTTTGTGACTTCCAAAGCGTCACCAGGAAAAAATGCATTCTGGAATAACATCTGTACGAAAATGAATGCCCTGTTGTCCAGCAAAAGGACTGTCGAAGAAATGTAAACAACCGACATGAACCCTGGAGAAAACGGCAAAACACAGGAATAACAGCAAACAACAGGCGGTGGATCTCAGGCACAAGAAGACCTCATTCTCTAAAGATATAAATGTATTAGAGGATTCCATAAATACATGGAATGAAAGGAAGCACAGAGAAGAGGGGTGGTTCAGATGGTGGCCTGCTAAAGCTGTCATCTCGTGTAATGGCGGACACACAGCTATGGAGTTGGCCAGCATGCCATTTGTCACACTTGAAATGTTACCTATTACACAGCTCAATTGTGCAGTCATGTAAAAGTGATTCACACACCAATGATGGTGCTGCATTTCCACTTGCACATACCAGCTCCATTTTTGGATGACTTGAAGTAGCAGCACACCCCCTGCAACTGCAATGAGGTATGTAAATCTTAAGATGTGGTACACAGTTGTATGATTTATACCACTGCCGCTGTCATGCCGTTATCCTTTGCAATGCATTATGCATGATGCATGATCTGTTCCTCTTCAAGTACATCCCATGATAATCATTGCATGCAACATGTTTCATATTACAAAGGTGTCTGTTAATTGCTGCACCATCTCTGCTGGGTGTATGCAACATGTAGTATCATTGTTACACTATCAGTAAGTGTCTTATTGTCAGTTGAAACAAGAACTCTACCCCCAACTGATCTACTCCCCTGTAGGGGCAACAAGTAGCAAATGTCACACAGGCTACCGTGGACACCTCCAGGGACAGGGACTAATCATGTAGTGATGTTATTGCGGGAGAGGTTCACAAAATCACCTCTGGAGCAAACCAGTAGGCAGGGGTTTCAGGTCGCAGAACAACATCAGCATCCATGCCAGATATCGATTCCTTGATGCTGACATCAGCTAAATGTCCACAGAGATAAAATAACATATCATTGGCTTCAATGAGAGCATCGCACATTGTCAGAGTCAGTCACTGTTGTTGGCCTGCCTCCTTGCTGATATGCAAGTTTTCTAAAATATCATGTAAGCATCGATGGTAGTAGCCTAGCAGCAAAGCAGGGAATGATTTACAACTCTTTTTGCATTGAATTCTAAACGTGAAGTCAGAGTTTTCTTCCACAAATGCCAGTGATGTCAGGAAAGCAGTGCCACAGCATAGTATGCATAGGAAATGAAGTCACAGGCCACCATACTCTGTAAAACAGTGATTTCCTGTTAGGTGTTGGCAGTTCACATTTCTATTGATAACATTGTTTCTCTATATTTTTATACTTTGGTTTTTTTACAGGTAATTTGTGGTGAACTTGTCCTGCTTTAAATAATGGACTCCTATCGGTATAAGTCTCTGAGATATTGCCAGATACATACATTTATATATAGGTGCGGGCTTCAGCTTCACTTTGTCAGTGGTCACAAAGCATACTTAATTCTTGAGGCACAATGATCACCAGTATATGGTTTGGGCTGCTAGACTGTTTTGAAGTTTCAGTGTTTGATTTTAGACTCACAAGTAAATAACATTGATGTGATTTGTGTTTTCTTATCCTTGTGAGCCTCACGTGTATTGTCATCTGTGTGCATACCATCATCATCCTGAAGTTGCAAGTCACTCTCTGGGAAGTCATCATTCATTTTGTACTGCTGGACTGTGTGAAGCAACATACCACAGTCATATCAAAGATTATTTCAGGCCTGTACAAGTCTACCACTAGAGAGGTCTAAATATATGAATCCATTTTTTTTCCAAAATGGCAGTACAGTGCACTTAAATTATGGCCAGGATATTTTGGTAGTGTAAATATGAGCATTTTGGTAGTAAACCACTGGGGAGTACCAAAGATGCTGGTCCAGTGCTGAGCGCAAATAATGCTTCTCCAGCTCCATGTCAGGGCTGTGCCGGTATCTACAGCCTAAGGGCCTTATTTATGAAAAGTGCATGAAAACAGCAATGCAACACTT
Source organism: Triturus cristatus (assembly GCF_964204655.1). NCBI lineage: Eukaryota > Metazoa > Chordata > Amphibia > Caudata > Salamandridae > Triturus > Triturus cristatus. Next base: position 92,394,253 of record NC_140592.1, read on the forward strand.
TTCATAGCGCCATCCTTGAGACACCATGGATGCGCCGTATTTAATGTATGGCGCTCCAAGTCACAAGGATTTTCAGATATGTCAGTGTTCCTGACAAATCTGTAGGTGCAAAATTGGCGCATTGCTGGAGTGTGTCTGAAACTCCCCATGTGAACAGCCCTGCATCACCTTACGCTTGCTTCAATCAGACGTAAGGATCTGACGCAGTGACGCCATAGAAGTGTCGCAGTGAAATCTCATAGATTTCACTGTCACTTCTACGTGGCTTTCCTGCGTTGGAACACCCAACCTGCATACATTATACCTGATGCAGGTATAATGTAGCGCAAGGGTTTACAAAGTGATGCATCTGCCTAGATGTGTCACTTTGTAAATGTGGCGCAGTGTCACGCATTTTTTACGCCACCGCGGCATCACAAAAAGTGATGCAACGGTGGTGTAATGGCCTCATAAATTATGAAAAATGTTGCATCGCTGCGGTAAAACAGTGATGCAACACTTTTCAGTGCGCCCTACTTGCGACACCATAGATGCGCTGTATTTACTATACAGCGCTCCATGTCGCAAGGATTGACAGATACGTCAGGAATCCTGATGTATCGGTGCAAAAATGGCGCATTGCTGGAGTGTGTCTGGAAACAGATGCAACTCCAGCAATGTGCCATTTTACATGGGGTCAAACCCCATGTCGGAAGGCCTGCATCATCCCTTATGCCTGCTTCAAGAAGGCATAAGGATTTGATGCAGTGAGGCCTTAGAAAAGTCGGAGTGAAATCTCATAGATTCCACTGCAAAACTTCCACAAGCTTTTTCTGTGCAGGAACGCCCACCCTGCATACATTATACCTGTCGCAGGTATAATGTAGCGCAGGGGTTTCCAAAGTGACGCATCTGCCTAGATGCATAACTTTGTAAATATGGTGCAGGGTGGCGCATTTATTATGCAGCTGCAGCATCATAAAAAGTGACGCAATGATGGTGTTAGGGCCTCATAAATAAGGCCCACAGTGTCTGCACAGCCTATAGCAGCTGCAATGCTGTATGGGAGGCAAGTGGACGTGGTGTTGGCCCAAGATGCCGGGCTACTTTGCAGTGCTCATTTCTACATGTGGCTATATGTATATCTGCTCGGCCATGTAAAGGCAAAGCAAAGTCTCTAGACTAAATTTCATTCCATTGGCTGAAAAGGGCTGATTCAAAGCCCTCTTTGTACATTTTTTTGGCGTTAAAGGCATGAGTTGTAGCAAACTTCGAGCTTTCTCTATGCCAGACATAAATATATCAGTCCGGAAATGCATTATTTTGCAAATTCACTGATGACATCTTCTTTTTTTAAAAACAATAATGGGTCAGGAATTTAGTCCTCTAATACACGTTGAAGTGGATGGAGTCAGTGAACGGCTGATGACTTGACAATAAGATCTTTTAAAAACCTTCAAATGTTGGTACATGGACCTCATGTAAAAGCCTGTTTAGCTGCAGTCAATAGCAAAGGAACAAGGTGTGGAGATTTTAACCGAGCTTCTAAAGGTGAGGTCAGACCTTGTGCTAGTCTGGGAATATTTTAATAACCCCTTGCTATGGTCAAGCTAGGCATATATAACCTCAGTCTTAATTTAGGGTACACTGCATTTCCCAAATTCATGATTGGGCACTTTGTTGGGATGGGCTGCAGGGGACATGGCATCACAGACACTTTGATCTGGCTGCAGGCTTGCCTTCTTTTTCTCAGATTTTGTTCCTATCAGTACCATGAGCTGTCTTACTCGTGAACAATTGCACATTCTCATCAACATTTGTTTAATGGTTAGAGTTAAATCAGGATTGTTTAAACATTTTTGTTTAGTTCTGTCCATTGCATGAAAATAATTGCCATTTTTTCTTTGTTTTCCTGGGTTTTATGCACTTTTTCGGCATGCTCCCTTGTGACTCTTGAGGGGGTGTTTGTTACAACCTATCCTTATCTGGTCTGGATCAAATTATAAGAGGATCTGATTATTTTGTATTACATTCTTTTCAAACTGAAATCCAGGCCCTGCAGCCAAGCCTCTGCTGCACATGGCTAAAGACCATGGGGAATAACAGCAACAGACGGCGATAAATATAGCAAAGCGAGCTTAGCGCTTTCATATTTATCGCTGGAATTTATCGCCCGGTTAGCGCGTTATCAACAACGGGTTACTCAAGGGCGATAATATTCCAGCGATATCCAGGGAAATGGGCCAACATCGCTGGAAAACCAGTGATGTTGCACCCAAAACGGAGATAGCCTTGATGATACGACCCTGTGGTCGTATCACCATAATCCACCTCCCAGGTTAACTATGCCTTAGTCAGGAATTTAACAGATGTTAAATTCCTGCGTTAAGGCATAGTTAACGGGATTTAAAATATCGCTACCCTTCGTTGATGATATCACAAAGCTGGGGTAGTGATATTTTCCCATGGTGTTTTGTCAGGCGGCTCCTTTGCATCTCATTAGAGATGCAAAGCGAGGTGTGAACAAAACGGGAGCTGAATGAAGGAATCACGCGCTAGCGTGTCCTTGCAAATAATGTGATATAATTATCGCCGCTTTTCGCCCGAAAACAGATGCTAAAGCGGCGATAATTTTATCACCAGCCCTTGATGATATGCCCCATCGTGCTGTGGTGGTTGTCTGTCAGCAGAGTGTTGACTAGCGCTAAGGCCTATCAAAGTAACACAAGAAAGGAGTGAAGAGGTAATGCTCAAAAGAGCAGAAGAGGTGGATACATCCTCCTCAAGTTATATTGTCAAAAAACATGGGAAAGTATAGAAGTGTTCCTCCAAACTACGTGTGTCTACTACAATGATGGAAAGCACACTGCTTTGTTTAATTACCTCACCCACCAAAAGGACCCTTGGTGGCATGCTTCATCATCGGGGTCTTCCCGCCCCGCTGCGTGGCGGGACGGGACGTGCTGCGGCCTACGACTACGTGGGAGCACTGTTTTAGAAAAAAGATACCATATGTGGTGTAGAAGTGTGAGTGGAAGGGTCAGAAGTGAGTGAATGGTGAATGGTGAAAAATCAAAAAATACCTGGCTCAGTGGAAAAAATTAATTTTAATGTTCCTTTGAGCTGGTATCGTTAAATGTGGGGAATGAGATGGCGATACTATGCTTTAATTAACATTCTACGCGGCGAGGCAGTGTCCTAGTTAGTAGGTAACCTTGATATTTGTGTGACTATAGGTACCCCTTCCCTCCCGTTTTGAAGGCTGATGGGGCGTTATCTGGGCAATATAAGAAACGCATTCAGCAATATACCCAATGGGGTATAGTAAACTGTGCATGTTAAATATATGTGCACCACGTAGTTAGGATTATATGTAAATACACAGTTGTTTTCATTTGAGTGTAGAAGGGATCTCTTCTAGGTCCTGATGAGAAGCCAGGGGAGGGCTTCGAAACATGTCAACACAGGAGACACTGCTCATTAAAGCATAGTATCTCGATCTCATTCCCCACTTTTAACGATACCAGCACAAAGGAACATTAAAATGTATTTATTCCACTGAGCCAGGTATTTTTTAATTTTTCACCATTCACTCACTTCTGACCCTTCCACTCACACTCCTACACCACACATAGTATTGTTTTTCATAACCAGTGCTCCCACGTAGTCGTAGGTCGCAGCACAACCCGCCCTGCAGCGGGGCGGGAAGACCCCGATGATGAAGCATGCCACCAAGGGTCCTTTTGGTGGGTGAGGGGTATTTAAACAAAACAGTGTGCTTTCCACCAATGTAGGAGACACACGTAGTCTGAAGGAACACTTCTATACTTTTCCATAAGGGTGGATCCCTTTGTTTTTTGACAATAGCGCTAAGGCCTGCAAACACTTCACACAGCTTAAGGATGGTTGGCATAGGACCTGCAGCAAACTATGCTATGCACCATGCACAGTGAATGTTGGCCATTCCAATTCATTGTACATAGCTGAAGGCCATGGGCAGTGAGGATTGGTTGCCCTCTGAGGTTTAAGCACAGGGTGCTCTTGGATGTGGTATATAATCAAATCCTCCCAAAAAATATCTGAAAAGTGAAAGCTAAAAGTTAATTTATGGTTGACTTTCATTATAACACTTCAATGTATGGTTTAATAAACCTCAAACTATCACCTAAAGTACACAGTTAAAGTGCAGGTCTGGTTATGAACTAAAACTGAAAAGTCACTGAAATTCACAAGTTAAGATTACCAACACAATCCATAACTCGCACAACAGCCAAGCAAACCATAACTCTAAAATCAAATGCAATGCTCATGAGCACACAATGTTTACACCAATAAACAAAAACACCTAAAAGTACAATGAAATTAAACAAAAACACATGAACCAATTAATGATATTACATTCAAAGTTGTCTCTGCTTCAGTGGTAAGCTCAATGTGATAAGTAATGTAATCAGCAGGATGATTTACAGCGTTTGTAATTGCATCTGTTTCAATAAAGGTGAGGTCATGAGCACTGCATTTTGGTTAGGTTACAGTTTGTATGGCTGCAGTGCAAAACTAGTTATGATGGGTGATGCAGTACTTGTTACATGCAATATGCAGTGTCTGTTACATCAGCACAACAGTGTGTGACATACCTGAGTTGTGCAGGTTGGTTGATGAATTGTGTTGACTCCCAACTTCCGTGGACTCGCTGTTAAATATTCACATGCATGTGTTAGTAAAGGTAGCTAAATAACACAAAACTATGCATTAACCACGATGTAGGAAGAAAACATAAGGCCTTGCTGGTTCATCAGCTATCACTCCATAACTTGCTTTTACAATAGGCTGGATATTGTATGGACAATTAAATATAAGAAAAATCTTACTTTAACCCAGTAATTGACAAGCTATTGGAGGAATGTTGTTTATTAGGGCTTGCATTTTGCCATGAATAATATAGAATCTGTTTTGCAGTTCATGGTTAAGTAGCTAATTATGAGTCTATGCGTTGTTAAACATTTCTATAGCATTATTTAAACGTATTCATTCAATTACTATTTCAGTGTGAAATTATGATTGGCATACACATTTCTGCTATAAGGGAGTCATGTATAATTCAGAACAAGGAACTGTGGGTAGCAGAGGTTTCAAGCATAGGATTAGCACAGTGTTAGCCATGCCGGCCTAGAAAAGCGATAAAACCTTTTGCCGTTTTTGCAGCAAAGACATTGAGTATAGGATTAACTAGTGCTTTTGACACCAAGTTGAAAAATGACAAAAGCTTTTTACCATTTTAAACACAGTATTTCAGCTTTGGTCTGATAACCTACCATTCAACTCACCTTTCAATAAATAAAAACAGCTCCTGACTTTCTCATTAGAGCTTATCAGAGAATGTATTCAGTACTCTAAATTTGTGACTGTTTGGTTTTACCCAACAGTAGGTGCCTCCTTGTGTCGAGACAAAGCTATGCTTCTCTGATGAACTCTAAGAGAGAGAAACACATGTAGCAGGAGTTGATTTTACTTGATATATGTGGAAATCATATTTTTATTATCTGTCATACAAAAGTAACTTTTTAGAAACATATACTCCTCGCTGCCTGAGGCAAAAAAGGCCCAGAACCAGTTTGCCACTCTGCCTCTCTAGCTCTGGAATACATATCCTTGGCAGAGTTGTTGAATCTGTCTTAGAACACAGTAGCCTGGCTTTGAGCCCAGGGTCAACAGAGTGATGTTAACTACTGGCCACATAGCAGGGAATATCTATCTAGAAGCGGGCAGGAACACATCACAGAACAAAAGACAGCCTTGGCGCTTCTGTTTAGTTGGAGATACCAGAGAGGGCTTCTCCTATTCACCCCAAGATCCTCCTAGACGTGGTGACTCCAATCGTAGCGGAAAAGGAACCGGTTTTGACCCTGTCAGGTGAGAGGAGAGCTCATCTAAATAAGTGAGGGGCTAGGGGGCTGGAGAGAGGTCTACCTCATAGCATAAGAGTTCTTCCATCTTCAAACAGATGTTTCTGGATAATTGTACAGTAAGGCAAAGGAGAAGTGTTGTATGAGGTGGTGAGAAGTGCAAAAAACAAAAAAACTGTTAGGATTGAGTGGCAGAGTTTTTCCAGTTACTGACTATTACACAGGGTACTTTTGGCATCCCAAACACCACCACCTGAAAGAATTCTTGGACCTAAGAAGAATATACCGTAACAGTAAGGCCTTCATGGAACAAATATGTTTTCTGACTTTGTATTGGAAGGAATGGATTCAAGGAGCCAAACACTACTTCTGACACTCAGCGACTAGAATTACTCTCCAAGGGACGAGCGTTTGGCATCCTGTTTCTTCAGTGACACAGCGGAAGCAATCCTGACTGCAAGAAGGTCAGGTTGACTACAGAGGACTGGACCCTCAAAGAGTCCTGGATGGAGACAGGTCTAGTGACTTGAACCCTGCCCTCAGGATCTGGCAGCTGTAGGACCTGTCAGAAAGATCTTTCTCAGCCACTGGTGAAAAGTGGAAATTGGTCATTTTCCACCTCTGGAGGACCAGGACAAGGTATTGAGGCTTGCCTAGGGAGGTCACACTTATGGAAGCCAGGTAAACCAGTTTTCTTCTGGTGGTCGGAGCTTTTTGGTGCCCTGAAAATTCGATCAAAGGGACATGACAGTAAAGGTATGTTGGCTCTTTGAGCCCTTTTCAGCTACAGCTTGCAGCCTTGCCCCGCTAGAGGGTTTTGTGAACATAAAGAGTGATTAAGTCTGATGGGAGAAACTTGGACTGGGACCAGGCAGCAAAGCTAACTGATAAACAAAGTGCCCCTGCTGCTATGAAATCCAGCTTTGTTCTGCTTGGAGCTTTTGGCACCAAACCTAATGACTTCAGCAGTAATTTAAAAATGACCTGTCCAACTTTGCGGGCACCTCGCTGATCTTTCCCTGCTGAAGGTTTCTAATTTCCCTTTCAGAGACTGAGTCCAAATGTAAAACTTTTCACAAGGATAACTCGCTTGATACACCTGAGCTATGCTACATCGCAGTCGGCCTCATGCCTAGGATGGACTCAATTGAGAAAAGGTGCTGTTCAATAGCAATTTACTTTTGCTAGCTTTTTGTATTAGCACTTCAAAAAATCATATCTCCGGTTCCCTTATATATTTTTAACACACTTTATGTCTTTTTTTGCTCAATAAATGTTTCTCTATTCATCTGAATAGGTTATAGAATTATATAGTGTTTTTTCATGATTCATTGTCATGATTGGTGGTACGGCTTGACTCTAAGGCACACTGCTCTGGGGATTGGTTGCTGCTGTTGCTACCGTAAGCTGAGAATCGGCCAGGGACCAGGGTTCAATTCCCGATGCGGCAGGGTCGTGGACCAGGGTCAAAACCAGACTCGATAATTCTCGCCTCGGTACCTACTCTAACCAGGAACACACTCGGCAACTCTGGGCATTAAGCTTGCCTCATCTCTACAACGGCCCCCCACAGACGCCGGGGATGCCTGGTTTCACCTTGGAGATACCCAGAAAGGGACAATCTCACAGGGATAGCCAGGACGGGTTCCCCAGCGGTCTACAGCGCCGGGACACCCCGTTGCTGGGGTAGCTGTGCGCTTTACAAGTCTACAACATTTACATTTACATAGCAACAAACGGTTGAGCAGAGATTCTCAAAAAACTTTGTTTTGGCCCAACCATATTGTGGTAATTGAATTGCTATGGGTCATCCTTTCTAAGTTAATAAATCAATGTCTGAATATCCCACCAAGAATAATGAAGAAAATGGGCGCTAGGTGGCGCTGGACCGTCATGGCCGCACTTCAGTGAGGCTCTCGCCGGCCGGGCGAAACCACATCCTGCAACACCATCCTCCGGGCCGATAATCCATACTATAACGCCACTAATGGGCAGCACAGCTAAGCGGGACCGCCTGGAGCGAGTTTGAAGGGCACAGGTGACCAGGTGACGGAGATATCGACTGCGGCTGCCGGAGGGCGCAGAGCGGCATTCTGGGCGGAGCTGACGAGCGGCGGCCTCTGCCAGCGCGAGCCTGGGGATTCGCGGGGCCTTCTGGGCCCAGATCAGGACACTGACCGTGGCTGGCGTCGCTGACACCCTGCTGACTGTCCGGGGCGGGACTGGTCCCCCCCCCCCTTCGCGCTGACTCTGCCGGTGGCTCCTTGAGGCGGCGGACATGCTGGATCCCTAAGGTGAGATCGCGCTACCTCGGCGCCTTCAGCGGTGGGCCCACCTTTCACTCGCCTGCCCGGCTGACGCGCCTGGGAGCTGTTGCGCGCTCTCTTGGATCTGCCTTCTGCTGGGGAGCTGAGAACGGGGATCTCCCGTGTTGCCTTGGGGAGCGGACTGGTATCGGTGGCCATTGCCTTTGATTCTGCGCTAAGAGACGCCGGTGGAGTGACACGGGGGCCCCGCCTGGCCTGGACCCTGAGACCCCTGGTGCGAGGAGTCGTGGCTCTGGTGCTGAAAAGGCCGTTGAGGTGAGGCAAGCTCTTGTGTGGGGCTGAGCGACGCGTGTGGAGGCCTCGTTGACCTGTGTGCTCCTGGTGGTCTGCGGGGGGCTGGACGACTGGGGGGGCCCCGTCACGGTTGGACACTTGGAGCGAGCCCTGGGGCAGACCATAGACGCTGCAGTGTGGGCTAGATACTGGGTGACTTGGGCCCTCGCCGGCGGCTGCCATGGGCAAGTCGGATGCGAAGCAGTCGACGCTCCAATTTAACCCCTCTAAGAAGAAAACGCGGGCGCCGCCGGGGGATGGCGGAGAGCGGGACCCCGGTGAGGAGGAGGAGGTGGAATGGAAGACGATCCTTCTAAGCATGCAGAAGAGCCTCACCTCAATCGACGCCAAAATCGACAACATGAATACGCGACTGGAGGCGGTGGTGCACCGGCTGGATCAGCATGGGGAGCGTCTGAAGGAGGCAGAGGGGCGCATTTTGGAGCTGGAGGATGGCGCTGTGACTGGCGCGGCCAAGCTGTCGCAGATGGACCGGCTGCTTAAGGTCATCGCTGACAAAAATGAAGATTTAGAGGCGCGTTCCCGACGGAACAACGTTCGCCTGGTCGGCCTTGCGGAGTCCAGCGGGGGGGGCCGCATGGAGGACTTCATCGAGCGTCTGCTCATTGACAAATTTGGCCGAGACTCCTTTTCCCTGCAGCTGGTGGTGGAGCGCGCCCATCGCTCCTTGGGGCCGCGGCCGGTCCCTGGGGCCCCGCCGCGCCCAGTCATCATCAAATTTCTCAACTATAGGGATCGTGATGTTCTGCTGCGCCTCGCCAGGGAGAAGCAGCCGATCCTGCATGAGAATGTCACCATTTCCTTTTACCCAGACTTTACCCAGGCAGTGCAAGATGCTCGCCGCAAGTTTGCCGGAGTAAAGAAGAAGCTGCAACAACGAGACATACCATATGCCATGCAGTACCCTGCCAAACTCAAGATCACTCATCATGGCAAGCCCCTGTTTTTCGGTAATCCACAGCAGGTGGAGGACTTCCTGCGGGAGCAGCCCTCTGCGGCATCACAGCGTCGTGGCCCTGGGGCGCAGTCGGGCTTTGGCTCTCCGCTGGCTGCGCCGGAAGGATGAGTACTGCTGTCCTGGTTACTTTTGTGTCTCTTTCCCCCTGCGACTGTCTCTTCTCCGAGGTGGGCATTGCCTTGCCCCTCATTGCTCCTGTTCCTCTCTACTTGCTGGATTAGGTATTGGACCGTTGCCATGGCGTGACTGTAGGTATGGGGGGGATCACTTCTGTCCTGGAGGGGACTACCTTTGCGTTTTGACCTCGTTCTCCGTGACAGGGGAGTTGGCAGATACTACTTTCTGGGACCCTGCTTGGGCCGTTGTCCACTGCTTATGCCGTTTTGGACCGGACATGGATGACCTGTTTCGCCCTGGCACTCCCCCCCCTATCCCACGTAGACTCCTCACCCGCAGGGGTGTTGGTGCGGTGGGTGCAAAGAGGGGATTGGGGAGGGGGGGTCTGGCACCCTAGCGGCTCCTGTTGCGGGTATACCCCAATTCCATTGTTATGTTTGTTGAAAGGGAGGGGAGGGAGTCTAGATTCCGGCAGGATTGGGCTGCTGCGGTGGGTGGGGGTGGGATGGGGGTTGGGGGTTGTTTCAGGGGACTGATGTTTGGGGCAGGTTCCCTCCGGCGCGTTGGGAAAGCCGGACGGGCTGGGTGGGGGGGGATTTGTATCTGTGACAACACACTTAAATACTGGCACATGCACTGTCCGCTATTCGGGCTACAGCTCAGCTGCTCTGGGATTTGGGGCCTGAGGGTGGGTGCTTGGCATTTTCCCGATACCGGGCGGGCTGGCCTGCGGGGCGTGGGGGACAGTCTGCGGGGTCTACCTGGGATTAATAAATGGGGTCCCCACGAGTAACGTTACTGGGGGAGCGGGGGGCGCAGCAGGATCCGCACAGTAAGATTAATGTCTTGACGTGGAATATCAGGGGGCTGGGAGACCCGCGCAAGCGCCGCCAGGTCCTAGGTTATCTGGACCGCCACTGCATACACATAGCATTATTGCAGGAAACCCACACGGACCCCCATAGGGCGCCAACATTCGCGTCACGGTGGGCTGCATATAGTCTCTTTTCTTCCTACTCCACGTACTCCAGGGGAGTGGCCATCCTTGTCAAAAAACACACCCCGTTTGTACACCTGGGGGATAGACTTGACCCCGAGGGCCGCTTCTGTGTGGTGTGGGGACGGATGGGTAATGCTACTGTTACACTTGTCTCCTCTTACGGGCCTAATGTGGATGGCCCTGCACACTTCATTGCCTTATGGGAAGTCATCTTGGAGATAGGTTCCACACACCTGATTTGGGGAGGGGACTTTAATGTCACACTTGATCCTGCCCTGGACCGTTCTAATGTGGGCGCCGCGCATCATCCTCGCTCCCAGGCTTATATTCTGGACCTCATGGCGCACCACTCGTTGCTCGATGCATGGCGCTACATGCACCCGGGTGCTAGGGAGGGCACGCACTGGTCGATGTTGCACTCCACTTGGGCTCGGTTGGATTACCTGCTCCTGTCGAGGACACTGGGGACCTCTCTCTTGGGGGCGGGACACTTGCCTCGCACTTACTCCGATCCCTGTGCTCCTTACCCTGGCCCGGTCCGGCCTGGTGGGGGATCCGCTTCCGTGGCGCATGCAGCCTCACATCCTATTGGATGAATTGTTTAAATTTGAGATGGGCCAGGAGATCACAGAGTTCATCGACCGTAATCGGGGGACGGTGGACAGCGTGGCGATAGTATGGGAGGCCTTTAAGGCCACCATGCGGGGTGTGTGTATTTCTAAGGGCTCGGGCGTGCTGCGCTCGCTTCGCGCGGAGCTGACAGCCTTGGAACAAGCTTTGCAGGCGCTGGAAACTGACCCTGCCTTTATGCGGGATCCCGCGATCCAATTAGACTACCGCACTAAGCTGACTGAGTTCAAGATTGAGGCTGAGAGGGAAGTGCGTTTCCACGGTAAGCATTTTAAAGCGCGCGCGTATGGGGAGGGGGAGCGCCCTGGCAGGTTTTTGGCGGGGGCGGTCCGCTCCCACCGTGGCACTAATCACATATTGGAGGTCAAGGCCCCGGATGGCACTATGCAGCGCGACACACCCTCCATACTATCCACCTTCGTGTCTCATTATTCCGCCTTGTATACATCTCAACGGGTAGCGCCCCTGGAGATGACCGAATACCTGTCTGAGCTTACCCTTGGATGGTTGTCGAATGCCCAGCGTGAGCTACTGGCGGCTCCTATAGGCCTGGATGAGATCAAAGAAGCCATTATGCAGACTGCGTCGGGAAAATCCCCAGGCCTGGATGGCTTCCCAATCGAGTACTATAAAACCTTCATCGACCCGCTCGCGGCGGTTCTGCGGGAGGTGTTTGAGGAGGCTAACGAGACTGGCTCCCTCCCACCCAGCATGTCGGAGACGCTCATCGTCTCTCTCCTTAAGCCGGGAAAGCCCCCGGATAGCTGTGACTCGTACCGACCTCTCTCTCTCATTAACAGTGATGTGAAGATTCTGGCCAAAGTGCTAGCGAACCGGGTCAACCTCCTGATCGGGGGGTTGATACTGCCAGACCAGGCGGGATTCATCCCGGGCCGCTCCACCTCCCACAATTTGCGGACGCTTTTCTCGGTATTGAACAACGCGGACTCCTCTCTAGCCTTGGTGGCGGTTTTTCTGGACGCCACCAAGGCGTTTGATTCGGTCGAATGGGATTACCTCCACTTGATCCTCCAAAACATGGGTATGCCTGTGGCGTTTTCTAGATGGATTCAGATCCTATACTGTAGCCCCAAGGCGAGGATTCTTATTAATGGCCGAGTCTCAGCTCCATTCCTGGTGACTAGGGGTACTCGACAGGGATGCCCGCTGTCGCCTCTTCTTTTCGCGCTGGCGATGGAGCCCCTGGCGTCCCGTCTCCAGCAGAACTACCTCGCGGCATCCCTGAGATGCCAGCAGCGGCAAGTCCTGCTGTCACTCTATGCAGATGACCTCACACTCTACGTTAAGCATCCGCGGGAGAATCTGAACCCCATCCTTAGAGAGTTTGTTCACTTTGCGCTCTACTCAGGAATTCACATTAATTGGGGTAAATCCGCGGTCTTCCCCCTCACGAATGGTATAGAGAAAATTCCACTTGATTATCCGTTGGAGTGGTGCGACGAGAGCGTGAAATACCTGGGAGTATGGGTCTCCAGGGACCGGCAGGAGGTGCTGCGCATGAACTACGGCAGGGCGCTCGAGGTCATACGCTCCCATGTAGCCCGGTGGCTGACCCTACCACTGACCATGGCTGGCCGAGTTTCCCTTATAAAGATGGTCATACTCCCCAAGCTGCTCTACCTCTTCCTCAACATTCCGTTTCACCCGGGAGGCTACTTCTTCTGGGAATTAAGATCGGAGCTTATCCGATTGGTGTGGGGGGGGGAAGAGACCGCGGCTCAAGTGGTCTGTCCTTACACAGCCATATGGGCAGGGCGGCTTCGATATACCGGACTTTACACTTTACTATCACTGCGCTCAGGCGCACTATGCGTACTATTGGTATCGACCTTCGCCCTTCATGCCGCAGACGGCGGTTTAGCATTGGTTGGCGGATCCGGTGCCGCTTGAGGGGGCAGTTCTCGCAGCGGTGCCATCGTCCCGTGCGGATCGCAACCCTGTGCAGGCCACGGCGCATGCATGGGGTGCGATCGCGGACCGTCTGGGGTCGTCGTTTCTCTACTCCCCATTGATGCCCCTGGTGTATCATCCGGCTCTTCCACTCTTAGGAGAAGAAATGTTCCGGAGAATAAAACTGAAGATGGGGTTTGCGAACTGGGGTGACCTCTTTCATGCAGGTAGATTTCGCGATCTCCCGCTCCTCTACGGGGACGTTGTCCCTACCCCCCTGGAAACTTTTGCCTTCATTCGCCTCCGTAGTGGGCTACAGAAATTGTTGCCGGCATATCCGGATGAACCTCCAGTTCTGGAACCGTTTCATAACATGCTTGCTTCCCCTTCGCCCTCACATATGGTCTCTTCACTGTATCGGGGGATATATGACCGGGATGGGGGGCTGGTGCTGCGGTCCCGTGCGGGCTGGGAGGCCGAGATCGGCACTGCGCTCACGGACGACCAGTGGGGGTTCTGCTGTTTTCAGACTGAAATGATCTCGTCTAGTAGTAGGTTCCGCATCATCCATTACAAGTTCCTCCATCGCCTCTACTGTACTCCGGCCCAGATGCATAGATTCCATCTACGCGATGACGATCGCTGCGACAGGTGTCATTCTCCTGGAGCGGACTTCTTGCACCTGGCCTGGACTTGCCCCAGCATAGATGAATATTGGGATCAGGTGTACGAGGCCCTGGGGGAGATGCTGGGATCCCCGCTGCCGCCCTCTCCCTTACAGGCTCTTCTGGGGTACACTCGGGATGTGCCGAAGCCGGATCGCCGTTTCGTTACCTGCGCGCTGCTGCTCGCTAAGCGCCGCATAGCGTGCCGATGGGGGCGGGGGAGGCGGCCCAAATTTAAGGAATGGCTGCGGGATATGGTTACTTGTCAGGAGAACGTTCTGTTGTATTCAGAGTTGCTCCCACCCAAGTCCCGTCCCCCCGACATCTGGGGGCCTCTGTCACAGTACCTAGCAGCGCACTGCGCCCAGCGATCGCCGTCTGCTCCCGTGGGGGCGGACTCGCCGGCGGGTGGCTCTGGCTAGGGGAAATGCATGTAGTGCGGGTTCTTCTGGGGACGGTCGTCCAATCCGTGGGGGTGAGGAGTGGACGCTGCTGGCTCTGGGGGTCCCCCTGATGGCTGCCTTGCGATTTTGCTCTCACACGACGTGCTGCTACATTGCCGCTATGACCCGTGTGGGCACTCTGCTGGTGGGGATAGGGCGGCACGACTGTGTGCCTGCGGAGGCGCTCTGTATGATGGGGGCGGCTATACAGGTACTCGCCGAGGGGGAGTGGTTCTCTGTAGGCCAGGATGGGAAATTGGAGGAGGATCCGGAGGGGATGGTGCTGGGCTGCCACTTGTAAGTGCTTGGAATGTAAAATGTGCTATGATTTGTTATTACTGCCTTTTCCATTTGCATATATTGCCTGTATCCGGATAAGTGTGTAATGCTGATGCACTGTATGACATAAAACGTTAAATAAAGAGTTATAAAAAAAAAAATAAAAAAAAAATAGAATAATGAAGACAGCATCCATTAAGAAAGAAAAAGAAATACAAATATTATTGTTAAACTGCTTCTGATAGAATGTTTTCCAGAAGATGACAATATCCCAAATAATGCCCCATGAAATAGAAACAGAAACATCATAAAACAAGTAAAACATCATTGAGTAAGAAAAGCGAAAGCACTGGGGGCATATTATCAAGAAACGGTGTTAAAATTCTGGGGTCAACATGGGCTTCTATTGGAATTCTCTGCGGCATATTATCAAGCCCATTATCGCGATAATTTTAACGCCGTGCTTGATAATATGCCCCAAGTAACCTGAGCTCTTATTAAATGGTGAGAAGTGGAACTTTGGGGCAACTGCTCAAGATATTACAGAGAATATATAGGTCAATGCCAAAAAATGTTATTATCTTATCAAAGCAATCAATTAAGAGTGAAATTCAACAATGGACTAGAGAAAGACTTTAAGATGCTGTTTTTGTATTTCAGGTCTGCGCTGATAACAAATAATTTCTTAGCATGCCTGAGATGTCATCATTTATTAAAATTCCTTAAATGGTTATTGCCGTTCATAGGTAGATTTTGCTTCATTTATATACAAAGGGAAAGCTGCAATATCGGCCTCAAGAAGTCTTTGAAAATTATACATTTTTGGCGTGAGTCAGTATTATTTCAATTGAAAATCTCGAAGAGGTTTTCTCAAACTAGAATCCAAAACTATTTTAAGTAGTTAGCTAGTCAGACTCGTCATCGAGCACGAGTATAAATCATACCCCTGAAATATAAAAGGAGATTCCTGGTAATCTGGCACTGGATTGGAGATTTTGGAAGGAGAATTCGCTCAGTTATTAGGTAAACCTGAACCCCTGGCCTGCTCCACTAGGTAAAAGGCATGGGGCAGGATCATAAAACATTCATACCTGGTGATATTTCATGTCCTTGGTGGCAGGTGGCAGGTTAAAGTAATGCTTGGCGAAAAACCTTTCACCACCATATTATCAAAGCAGGTTTCAGGTGATGGTAATGTGTGAAAAGAATGTTTGCCCAGATGGATTGTTGTAGTGGCATGTTCTGTTTTCCGTGTTGCTGTGTTTTTGTGCTATATTATTGCAATGTGATATTGTTGTGTTGTACTGTGGTTGTTTTGGTGCATTTTGTTTTGATTTTGTTGTTGTATTGTTGTATTCTGTTCTATTATGTTTAATGGCGCTGGTTTGTTGCTTTGGCAGTTATAATGTTATGTTTTGTTGTTCATATCAAAAAATGGAACTGCATTCCAGCCTGAAGCAGCAAAGGCTTTTACAGTTCCGGTGACAAGCAACCATTTGCAAATGTCTAAGGTGATAAAATCGCTCTGCTCCAATTCTTCCACGGTTTAAGACACCCATCAGCCCAAAACTGTGGAAGAGACTCTCAGCTATTCATAAAGGTAACTTTACATGTATGAATTTACACTTACAACACTTTGGATTAACTTTACTAATTTGCGCTATTCGCCATTTGCTAGTGTAAAATCACTCAAAAGTGTAGACTTACATGTCCCCTCCCCTTGAATGCAGGGAATGGAGACTAATTTAGGAGTGTATAGTTACAACTTGTAACTTTTCACACGTAAGCGGACATCTGCACCACCAAGGTGGAGCTCTCCGTATGGTAAAGAATAGAGAAAAGTTTTTAAAGTTTATCAAACTTTAAACAACAAATAGAAAAAATATTTTTAGTTAAATATTAATGTTAATAAATGTATATATTTAATTTAATTGTTGAGCAATGTAACACAGTACAGTATTGCTAAAATAATTTTTAATGTAAAATGTTATTGTTTTGAAATCCCAAAATACTTTTTTAATTCAAAACTATTAAAGTGATGTATATAATTCATTAACAGTGTTGTAATTATTTTCAATTATTTTTCAGGTTACATTATTTTTTCAAATAAAAAAGTTAGCAACATATTTTAATAATTATGTTTTATTTTTAGATAGTTTTTTAAAATGAAAAAATGTGTATATTTTAAAAAGTTTCACTTTTTTTTACATTATTTCCTGCTGGGATTTATGTTAAGTGCCTACCACCATTATTTTCTAAAGGATGATATTGCAGTACTTATGAGTGGCCATGGATGGTGCTGGACTTACTCCAGCTATGAGCTGGAGTACAACTATGACTTTTTTGGGTCTTATTTAGCTGTAATAAAAGGTTAGTTTCTGAATAGGAACTGGCTTACTCTTTTGTGGGTGGGTGCATGTCCTTCCCTAAAACCCTCCCTAACCCTCACATAACCCCTCCATAGTCATCCCTTATTCACTCCACTTTTGTAGTGAGTATTCCCCATTTTCCAGGCACTCCTCTGTGTCCCTCCCACATTTACTACTAAAACGTATAGTAATTGTGCGGCGTCCTCTTGAGTCAAGTCGGATATCTCTGACCATAAAGGAGAGGCAGAAGCGTAGACCTCTGCACATAGGTATGTGAATAGCATTTTGAAGTACGTTAGTAGTACTATTGTAGTACTACTAATCGTACTAAAAAATGCTGTTTGCAAATAGAACCCTGTGTCTAAACACAGCATTCCTAGTGCTCCCTTTAGGTGATATGGTCTGTGAACTCGGCCCTCGGCAGGAAAGCTGAGGGTCAGCATGAAAGTAATTTGATTCACGAACCAATGGTATAAACTTTTGTTTGTTGTTTAATTTTCCGAACATGGATGGCAAGCGACTATCACAAGGACCAACACAGGCATTTCTTTGTCAGGTCAGACTGCTACTGCTTCAGCATGTCAGGTCTTAGCAGCTTCCAGACCTGCCCCTCAGCTCGCCAAGCACAAACTAGAGGAAGTCTCTGCAACCTAGTATGGATGCACATAGGACCTCCTACTTTTCCACTCGACAAATGAGTGGGAAGGTAAGATGGGGAGGAGATGTGGACTGATGGCTAGAGCTCCCAATGTTGGAAGTGGGGAACTAATATCAAGAGTTGGTCTCGGCTCTACATCCTGTGATTCTTGGCAAATTAATTAATACCCCCATGCTTAAAAATGCATAATGCTTGTGTAAAGCGCTCTAATGTCCCCAGCAAAATAAATAAATAAATAACATGGAGCTACTGGATGCACTGTTCCACCCTGTTGATCTGCCTACGAATCGGAGACGGTAAACACACATTAGGCTTACTCATTTAAGCATTGCTGTACCAGAGAAACACTGAGGTTTTCATTCTATTACCAAGCAGCTAAGGTGTCACTTTGCAGGTCCACTTGGCATGTGTTTGACTCTCTCATGATGGCGTGATGTCACCCCAGTGCATTGAGCTACACATGGGTGGAGAGTGGGGCTTTAGGAGGACAGTCATGGGAAGTAAAGTTCTGCAATTGGATGGGACTACCGCCTAGAGGGGACCAAGGAGTCCCAGTCCCATTAAATAAGTGCTGGTGAGGCCCACTGGGACAAATTAACTACTGCCTAGGTCACTTGTGGTTCGATCTCATAGATAAAATCAGAAAGATTAATTTGCTTTTGCATTTCTCTGAGAGCTGCACCGCCCTAAGTAGCAACTTTAGCACTCCTGGGTGGACTCCATGGACTGAATGGGACACAATCATTTGAATTTGCATTATTTTAGAACCTACACTTGACTAGGTCATACATTGTTTGCTCTTGGGAGGACCCATAGAATTATTGGAATATATTAACCTGTTTTCTTTGATGCTTTGCCTTCCTTGGTAGCACCCACAATGCTCTTGAATGGAAACAGATTGATTTGGCACATAATCTTTTGCATTTTAGTAGAATCTGCCCCTTCTTGGGTGGCACCTGTGAAACTCTTGGGTTGACACCATATATTGACTGCAGATAGAAAGTTGCATTTTCACTTTGTTGGGATCTGAATCTCCCTGGACAGCACTTCTCACCAATCCTTGGAGAAAAGCATGTACTTATTTTGGAGTAATCAAATGTGTCCTAGAAAGTGCGCATCCCACAGTAGCACATATGCTACAACTAGGTGAACACCTCATATGGAATGAGATCTAATTATCTGCATCTCCTTGAGGCATCCACTACATCACTTCTCATTGGATCCAATGGATTGATTGAGATTAATTCTAGAACCTCAGACAATATCCGCTGGAAGCATTCTTTCGCTGGACACAGCACTAAAATGCCCTCATCTCCTAGCTGATATAGAAAACATTCGGTATTCAAACATGCCTGAAACCTAGGACAATAGTCTACCATGAGCACTGACATAAGACCCTCATTATCCACCTTTGCTTCATCTTTCCGAGGATCTGCCTCTCACACCATCCGCTTCATTTCTATAAGGGATCCTCGATGTAGGATCCCCACTCAAAAAGCAGACGTATCCTCTGTGTGTCACATCCATCTCAGCTCCTATTCACCAAATCCTTGCACAACCCTTCTTCCACTTTGCTCTCTTCCCCACTGCCTCTTTCTGAAGTTCCTAAACCCACAATCCCTCCCTCTCACCTGCTAATCTTTCATGCCAGTTGTGATCTCACCACCTCAAACTCTCTTCTGATCTTGTGCATAAACATAACCTCAGATCCAAGCTCCCAGACACTCTTAACCATACACCTGCAAAGCCTTCATGCCATCTACACTCAAAGCTCTCAGCTACCCTCTCGCCACGCCCTCATGAACCTGTCAAATGCTTTCTGCCTGTGTTTGGCCTCCAAGTCTCAATTCCATAGACCCAGCGCTACTCTTGCTGCAGCGTTTTTCATATGCTATAGTCTATGGGCACCATTGTAGAGGGTAGTAGTGTGGTCCACGGGGGATGGGCATGCGGACCTTCTGAGTTAAGCTGTGGAATGGAAAGATTCCTCACCACCCTGAAGCAGTCACAGTACTGAAGAAGCCAACATTACATGTTTTGGTAAGTGCTTTAACGTTTAAGGATCTAGCAAAGTATATTGCTATTTTTTTCTTTAAGTCTATCATAGGCCAGATTAAATAACTTAACTTTAGTATGAACAACTAATCTCGGAACCCTCGTAAGGGATAGAGAGGTCGTAGGTTGTTTCTTGTTTTTTAAAACTATTCTGTCTATTGCTGCTACTTGCTTGCGCTTTTAACCACTGTATTTGTGCACATCTTACCGTTTTCAATTAAATCAGACTGTCACTTGTTCATGCGGCGCTCCCTCACCCGGAAGAGCTGTGTTCAATGCTCTAGGGGAGGAGGGCCCGCGCATCACTTCCTCCTCGGCACCTTAGGCGCATGGGGCAGCGGTCTAGTTGCTACTCCTGGCGTCTGAGGGAAGTGGTTTAAAACGCCTGATTACACGACTGTGCCCAGGCTGACCAGTTTCTCTGAACCCTCGTAAGGGGAAGAGAGGTCGTAGGTTGTTCCTTGTTTTTATAAAACTATTCTGTCTATTGCTGCTACTTGCTTGCGCTTTTACCTACTGTATTTTTGCACATCTTACCGTTTTTAATTAAATCAGACTGTCACTTGTTCACGCGGCGCCCCCTCACCCCGAAGAGCTGTGTTCAATGCTCTGGGGAGGAGGGTCCGCGCGTCACTTCCTCCTCCGCACCTTAGGTGCACGGGGCAGCGGTCTAGTTGCTGCTCCCGGCGTCCGAGGGAAGCGGTTTAAAAACGCCTGATGACACAACCGCGCAGCGGACGTGCGCAGCGGGCGCACTGCTGGTGCATCAAAAGCATGCCAAAGGCAAGCCCGTCTGCGCCTGTCCGCGCCCGAACGGTCCCAGGGGCCAGAACCCCTGGATCTCCTCACCCAGGTACCCACCGTTATTCGAGCGCCCAGCTCCATCAATTACACGGCACTCTCAGACCCAACTGCTACCACCACATGCTAGGTGAAAGCTCAACCATAGAATGCCCTTATTGCTCGTTCAGATTCACTCTCCTATCCACCACACCATCTCATCTAAGGCCTCCTACAAAATCCTCCTGCTGAATTGCGGATCCCTGCCCAAACACACCGCAGAAATCTCAATGCTGTTACAGGATCAGGCCCCAGAGATCTTATTCTTAACAGAAACATGGCTCAACACGAGCTCAGAGCCTGACATTGTGCAAACACTCCCCCAGCGTTACCTGATACAAAAAGTGGACAGAAAAACAGGTAAGGGCGGGGGAATCGCGATCATATACAAAGATCACCTTATCTGTCCCCTACTAGGAAACCCCCTGAATGTGAGAACGTGCATTTCTCGTTAGAATTCACCTCTCTTCTCTCGTTCACTGGCATCTTGATCTATCGACCTCCTGGTGCAGCAGGCACCTTCTCTAAAGGTTTGACAGAAGCAGCTATTAACCTAGCCAGCATGGCAATAAATTTCACCCTCCTTGGGGATCTTAACCTACACTTTGATGACCCACGAGCTGCTCTCGCACAAGAATTAGCAAGTGATCTCGTGACCCTTCAGCTATCTCAAAAAGTCTCGCTGGCAACCCATTTCCTTGGTCATTGCCTCGACCCCTTTTTCTCCAACCTGGAGAATCTCAAAGGAAATAATCCCATCCCCATCCCCTGGTCCGACCACTTTCTTATCCCCCTCTCATGGTGTCCTCAGGCCCCCACCCATTATTCCCAACCCCTCCGGACCCTTCACCGACCCTGGTCCAAACTCCAATTGGGCAAATGGGTTCAAGTACTGGAAAGGACCAGACCCAGGCCTGATCCTAATCCAGTCTCCGCTGACAACAATTTTTGCAGCTGGATAGAAGGCTCATTGAAGCGGGTCCTCCCTAAGATCCTCATGAAGAAAAAGTATGGTCCCCACAAATCCCACTGGTATTCCCCGGAACTACGCATCCTAAAACATTGTTGCAAAGAACAGGAGAGAGCCTGGAGGAAAGACTTCTCCCCAACAAGAAGCTCAAATACAGGAAGGCCACTGGGAAGTACAAAACCGAAATTAAAAAGGCGCAGGCTTCTTTCTATGAGAAAAAAATCCTGCACGCCGCTAACTCCCCTAGAGAAACGTTCCGTGTTATTAATAAGCTCCTAAAAAACTCGCCTCCTCAAATTGCCCCGGGCCCTTCAGGCCAACGCTGTGATTAACAGGCAGAGTTCTTCACTGCAAAAATCGAAAACATCATTAAACTGCTGCCACCTATTGTTGACAAACACGCCCCAGCAAATGAGCGCCCTATCCGGGATCCTCCCCTCCCCAGATATTGCAGGAGGCCATCTCCCCTCCCCCAAGAAACAACTCTGACACTGATTTCCTCAGTTTAAAGTGGCTCACCTAATGACCCTGCTCCTATGAATGTTCTGGAAAAGGTAGCATCCATAGTTGGCCCCACTGCCATGAACTTAATCAACGCCTCACTTACTACAGGAGTAGTTCCCCTCCAGTTGGAAGAGGGCAATGGTAAAAGTACTCCTGAAGAAGCCACATCTGGACCCTACGGATCTAGGCAACTACCGCCCCATTTCCCTTCTCCCAGGGATGGCCAAAATTGCCGAAAAATACGTCAATAACACTCTCTCTAACTTCCTGGAATCCTTAAGCTTGCTTCACCCCTCGCAGACAGGATTCCACCCTCGCCAAAGCACCGAAACTGCCCTGCTGGCGGTGGTGGATGAAAGTAGGAAGATCCTAGACTCAGGAGGGTCGGCAGCCATCATACTCCTTGATTTGAGCGCAGCATTTGATACGGTGAATCACCACCTTCTGATTCACCGTCTCAGAAACTGCACTCAAGTGGCTGCGCTCCTTCCTGGAAGGATGCTCCTTCCAGATCTTTGAAGGAACTGTGAGCTCCAAACCTATGCTCCTGCCGTGTGGCGTTCCCCGGGGTTCTTCATTAAGCCCAACCCTTTTCAACGTATATATGGCCCCTCTAGCATCAGTTGTGGCCCCTTTTGGGATCCACATGGTTACCTCTGCAGACGACACCCAACTGGTCGTATCACTGAATCAAGCGACACAACACCCAGAGGCTTTAAACACCAGCCTATCCGAAGTCGCTAAATGGATGGGGGCGTCCTACCTGAAACTGAATGGGGAAAAGACAGAGATCATGATCTTGGGCAATCCGCTATACTCTTGGGTCCACATGGCCAACATGTATGGGCCCAGCCCCAGCTTCCAAGCATGAAATAAAGAGCCTAGGTATCTGGTTAGACCAGAACCTGACTTTCAAGACGCAAGCCAAGAAGACGGTTGCGACATGCTTTGGCCGGATCAGAACGGCCAGAAAGGTGCTCCCCCTTCTACTCCCTCAAGCAAAAAAAATCCTAGTCCAATCTATGATACTCTCAAGGATAGACTACACAAATGCACTCTTCCTGGGGGCCCCGATCGCAGTCATTAATAAACTACAAATTGTCAAAAACTGCGCCGCAAGACTACTGCTGGGTATGTCAAAACGCCTCTCAGCTAAACCTGCCCTCTCCGCCCTCCACTGGCTTCCAGTGAGGGAAAGAATGAGCTTTAAAGCTCTTTGCATCGTCCATAGCTCCTTGCAAGGGAAAGGTCCTCCTTTAATTTCGGTCATGATCCACCCCTTCAAAGCGAGGAGGAAACTTCGCTCAGATGAACTTCACCTAATTGAAACCCCAAGGACCTAGAACCGGTGGTCGACGCTTCTCCCTTAATGCTGCTAAACTATGGAATGCACTCCCACTCCATCTCCACAGGGATCCCAGCTACCATGTCTTCGGTAAACAACTTAAAACTTTCCTATTCCCCTAATGTCTGTGTTTCTGAGTACCGGTCACGCCCAGTGCTGGGAGGCCTCCGGGTAGCCATGCGCTATATAAATGTCACTTTCATTTCATTTCATTAATGGTTTTGTTCTTCAAAGACAAACATGGCACTTCAGCGAGTCTTTTTGCACATTGACCAGTACACAAGTCCTTCCAATAAGGGCGTATGTAGCTGGCAAGGGGGGCACAGAGGGCTGTTTCATGATAGACACTTTCTCCCTCAAAACGACATTTTAACCACTTTTTGATTATAGAGCAGTTTTTCAATCCCCCTATGACGCCCAAAACATCAATCTTACACCACGGGAAATAGGAACAAACGGATAGGCTAAAACCTGAAATCAGTCGGAAACTTTGCGCTTCTCACCCAAAACATAATGGTTGATTGAAGATGCATAAAAATCCTAAATAATAAAGAATCTCGAAATTACAGATTAACATCCTGACCGCAAACTTTGACCAAACTCCCTGCTTAAATAAGACACTGCCACAACCAACGAGCAGTGTGCAAGTCACTGAAGACCTGGCTGTTTCCATGCACAAAAACCCCACAAAAAGACTCTTAGAGTGTGCATTGCCACTTTCACTGCATGGAACAGTTCAATCAGATGATCCAACTCATCTCTTCCCTGGGTCCCATGACAGGACCCCTGCAAGGGACCAACAGAACTCCTGGCAAAGACACAGATGGGCACTATATACTCCTGATTTAAAACTCTACTTTTTACAGCTACCATTACAACTTCATTACTTTAAATGCTCATTCTAACATACCATTATCATTAACATTATCATTACATAACATACCATAATATATTGAACAATTGTATGTTCCAGAAACACATTGTGAAATGTTATTGAATTAAATATCTTTTGCAAGCCTATGAAGGCATCCAATGATTTCAGGTTTAGGTGATTATTGAACCCACATTTAGTAACTGGTGTTTGTTTTTATCTTCTCTACCGATAGAAATGAGTTATAGGCTACGAGCAGTATCTCAAGTAAAATACCAATGTATCCTTTACTTACTTGTGCTCTTCTCTTTAGACATTGCTGCTTCTGATCTGGCCCATGCACATAGTATTAATATTAAGTGCATTCAGAGGCTACAACGCATCCAGAACGCGGCAGCTCGCTTGGTTTTGATGCTGCCCAAGAGAGCCCCTTCCAAGAGGGCTTTGGCCACTCTGCATTGGCTTCCGATTAAGGAGCGAATTCTGTTCAAAGCACTCTGTGTGAGCCATCGGATTTTACAGAGGAAGGGGCCCACCTATCTCCATAACCTCCTAATCTCCTATACCCCTACCCGTCAATTAAGGTCTAGCGGGAAGGGGCAGGTCAGTATACCTACCATCAGGAGAGCAAGGATGGGCGGGCGCTCCTTTCGCTTTGTGGCGGCACAACAATGAAACAAACTCCCGTGGGGGCTCAGGACAGAGGCCTCAGAGATGACCTTCCGCAATGAGCTGAAAACCTATCTTTTCCCCTCAGAATAGAGTAGCAGGGATTTCACACGGGTAGGGTTTGTGTTACCACGAGGGTGTCTTAAGCCTGTTCCGCAGCACGGGGACACACTAGCCTAGTGTAACCAGGCGCTTTATAAATTTGCTTATTATTATTATTATTAATAAGCACGCTTCATTAATCCACAAACGACATGTCACTCCATCTTTCCTTAACGAAACATAATACAGCGGATTGCTAATACAACAATATCCTCTTATACAACAATATCCATCTACAAGCCTCTAATCCAGCAGGGAACAATAATTTCACCTGTGTGGTTTTCACTTGAAGGAAGGGTTTGTCCATTTAAGAGAAGGAAGTCAGGGCAGGGGTGAGGGCAAATGTAAACTAAGAA
Organism: Triturus cristatus; assembly: GCF_964204655.1. Taxonomy (NCBI): domain Eukaryota; kingdom Metazoa; phylum Chordata; class Amphibia; order Caudata; family Salamandridae; genus Triturus; species Triturus cristatus. The sequence continues at coordinate 92,419,501 of NC_140592.1, forward strand.
TAGAGGCTTGGGACTCGAACAAGGGCAGGCTGGGTCCTTTCGCCTTGCTCCACCTCTTCCCTCTCTTCCCTCTCTAGCTCTTCTTTCTCCTTTTTCTCTTTTTTTTTAACATTTTTTATATAAACACACACACTTTTTCTGATAATTCACATATTTGAAGAAATACTATTTTTTAATGTAGTCTGGAGAAGGGCACTCTGTCTCTAAATAAGAACCATTATGTCCTCGTACGTCTTTCCAAAAAATAGGTTTTAAAACGTTTTAAAAGTTACATCATACAAATGCCTCATAATGCATTCTCCTCTGTATTTATCTTATCTGTGTCTCCCTGCCAATAAGAATAGTATCGTCCATATGCATGGATTACTATTATGGGATCTTCTCACCTCATTGACTCCTCCCCTGCCATGGTCAGCTTGACCTGTGGAAGTGATGGATCACTGCACCAGAGAAGCAGCCTGGATTACCACTGTCCAGATCCGCTGCTGCTGCCCTGCCTGCGCCCTCAGCTCTGGAATTAACACTGCTCAGCACTCCTCTGTCACAGGCTGGTTGTTTCCCGTAGTAGACTTTTATAAAGGTTTACTTCCTCATACACTCCATAAAGTTACAATATCAGAGTTCACGTCATAAACACAACACACACCTTGTAGCCGCCACGTAAAAGTCTTATTTCTTGTAACTGACTGTTTACACAGCATCAAGCTGGGCTTGATTTATTCAACCTGCCATTTCCTCTTATCTCCAGACTAGAATTTGTAACCCTGTGTTTGGCTTCTGTGGGGTGGTATTGTGCAGAATGTACTTGGGACACCATTTTCTGGGTGTTTTTGATTTTGTTGAGTGTATCCGGGTGAAGGTGCAATCATTTGCTGGCATCAGCCTGGCAGAGAGCTGACACTGACGTCCAATTTTTTATGCTTGGGAAAGGATTAGGACTTGAAGGGCTTTTGCAACCCTATCAGCTATCCCAAGTATCTGCATGACGATTCTAGGGCAACCCTACTAGATGCCCTACTCTTGAGGATCACCTTAGATATCTGCGTTCATGCCTTAAGTGAACCAGCCTGCCTTTGTCACTTCACCAGGACTGCACAATGGGTGTAGTTTGGGCTCCAGGAGCCCACGTGGTACCGGTGTAAGATCAATGTTACTTGCTATGACAAGGCAACTGACAGAAGCCCAGATGTTCCATAAGATAGTGCCAGTGTTCATGCGATGTGAAGCACTGTTTCGCTGCACAAAATAGTGCAGACAACCGGGCTCATTACCTTGGGAATGCATATACACTATTTCACTAAAAGTTGACCTAAGTGTAGCACCAAAATAGTTTTGCATCATGGAATACTCATCCCATTATTATCTATGTGAAGGGGCAAGATCTCCCCAAATACATCTAGGTTTTTCACACGAAACCAGATCTACTAAAATAGCACGACCAGTCTTTGGTGAAAGCCTAATGGCCAGTGAAACCAGGCATGAGGAAGAACAAGCATTGGCATAGCCAATAGGTCTCGCCTTTGGGACCTTATAAGTGTTTAGTTATCCAGCAGAATATCCTTGGTGCAACAACATCAACTGGTGCGTGGCTAAACACTTATAAGGTCCCAAAGGCGAGACCTATTGGCTATACCAATGCTTGTTTTACACTTGCTACACACTTAATCAATGGCAGGACACACAGGAGAAATCCCTAAAAGGTTTCTACCCCCACAACGATAGCATTCAAGCAGATTTCACTTTTCTTCAAATAAGGATGCCTTCTTTTTTTCTCTTTCCTTAGTCTCATTCTGAGACTGCGCCACATGAACATGAAAGTTTGAAGTTGTTTGTTCCATACATTTAACAATAGATCCAATACCACTCGCAATTTCCATGGCTTTGTCCATAATGAGATTATCAACAACTTTTCTTGCACTTTCTTACTGTTGGATTTCTCTACAACCTGGTCATGAATCACCTCCTTTTCAAATGCTTTAAAATCACAAGTAGATCCCAACATTCTCAGTTCACTTACAAAGTTTTCCACAGATTCCCCGGGTAACTGCTGCCATACATAAAATTTGTGTTGTACCACAATAACATTTCTTTTCTTCTTAAATCGTAAATCTAAAGCTTTCATTACTTACTTTCCTACCCTCAGTACCCAAGGAGTAGCGTAATAAAGCACACTTCTTCCTTTGAGTGAATACCTCGCGTTCTATGCCTTCTATATACGCCTCAGAGCCTTTTCTCCCTTCTTCCCCCATCCACAGGAGGCAAGCCAAGCAATGCTAAAAATGTCACTGGGCGCATGACTAACTAACTTGCATGTTTATTTAATTATTAACACTTTCTTAATACATGCACCTCAATATTAATTCATTAGGGTGTGCGTATCACCGATGTAATGCTGAACAATAAAGTGATCCATGTAGAAAGGTGAGTGAATCACCATTATATGCCACACGGATAACGAGATGAACAGGGATTCCCACAGGTGTGCGAATCACCGTTGATGATGTAGTGATGAACTGCACTGAAGTGTTTGTTGAGCAGTGAAGAGAATGCTGAGTAGTGATTCCCACTGTACAGGTATGCGAATCACGTTACAAAGATATAGTAAATCCCACTATATTGGTTTACGAATCACCGTTTGAAGCTAGACCGAAGAAATGAAATGTTACCTCACTGCAGAAGTTGACAGATGAGTCCGGATCTGTCAATAGACGTCCAGGGAAGACTTGTTGATTTCCATGTTGAGAGACGCGCTGTTTCTGCACGTCTGCAGAGACGCCAGGCTGTATTCTGTTTGTGTTTATATTGTATTTCTTAACCCCGAACCCCAGCATCACCTAAAAGAAGTCATATGTTGTTGTAGGGTAGTAAGCTTGGCACTCGCTGCTCCATACTGCTTTCCTGTACTTGGCAATTAATGTTGTGCACCTGGCAATTAATGTTGTCATCCTGGGCTACTGGACCCTGTTGTCTTCTGGGGGTGCTTGCTGTTAGTTCTATCACTGTCTCTTGCTTCGTGTGGGCATGCAGTTCTGGGGCTATTCCCTCACTGTGTTCAAGTTAGAGGGGCTCTTAGTACTCACTGTGCTGTAGAGCTCAAGCTATACTCTACTGATGGGGCCTGAATAGGCTGAAACTGGTCTGGGAATGCTTGTTCTCTAGTCTGTTCTGGAGAGCGCCTCACCTGGTAGTTCAGGAAAGACTGTTCCCATGAAGAAAGGGGCCAGTACTGAATTGCATAAGGTGGGACTCTGTCTCCAATGACATGGTGGGCATGCAGCTCTGACAATTGCCAATGGCTGAGATTAATTGAACCATTCTATCCGTCGCCTTGTTTTTTTCTTCTGTTACAGTTGCACAAGATAATTTCGAGAAGTCTGCTTGTATGTGGGTCCCATGCTCACTGTGCCACAGGACTGAAGCTGCACCTGAGTAACGAGGTCCAAATGGGCGAAACTGGCCTGGGTTGTTAGTGCTCTCTTCTGAAGGTGACCACCTTCCCTGGTTGTTCAGGATAGACTGATTCAATGAGGAACAGGTGCACCTCTGTCTAAAGAAGCATCGTAGAAGAAAAACGATTGCCTAGAATGTGGTTGCAAAAGATCGCCTATGGTTGAGATTCATTCAAACATTCTACACATCACCTTGTCAGTTGTTACAGTTGATGCCCGAAGTGCGATGGGTATGCCCAGACATTGGTCCTGTGCTCACTGTACCACAGGACTCAAACTGACTGACGAGGCGCAAATAGGTGAACCCAGTCCGGGATAGCTTGTGCTCCCTTCTGGAGGGGGCCTTGCCTGGCAGTCTGGGACAGACTATTCCCATCAGGAGCAGGGTCAATCCTGATTTGCATAAGGTGTGCCTCTGTCTAGAGTAGCATGGTGGACACGAAGGGATGGACTGTCATTTGGCCCGAATGATCGTCAGAGAGTGAGGTTAATTAAACCAATACATCGATCACCATGTCTATTTGTTGCTGATGCCCTAAGTGTGACGGGTCCCTAAATACGACAGGTATGACCAGATGTGCTTCCCATGCTCAATGTGCAATAAAACTCGAGCTGCACCAACTGACAAGGCGAAAGCCAGTCTGGAGTTGTTTCTGCTTCCTTTTGTGGGGCCTCGTCTGGCAGTTCACTATGGACTGTTCCCAAAATTCCCAGGATCTGTACTGATTTGCATAAGGCAGGCCTCTTTCAAACAATGGACTGGAACACTGCTGCCAGCTACCGCCAGTGACGAAGATTAATTCAAGCTTTCCATATATCACTTTGGTGCTTTTTGCTGCTGATTTTGTCAACCACAGGATTACATTTCACATGTATCAGGCCACACCTCTTGTAGAGATTTCATTGATATTCTGCTTAGGCCACGCCCATTTTAGGAACTACCCCCTCTTTCACTCAAAGCTCGAGGCAGAAGGATATCACGTGTGGTGCTTATGATAAGCAGATAGTAGCAGAAAAAAGCGACTACGGCATAAGGTATATATACTGGCAGGAGTACAACAGGCTGGGTGCCAGCAGACAGATGGGAGGTGCTGGCTCAGAGTGATCTCTCGGCGAGTCTTCAGTTGTAGCGACAGTGTGAGATAGCTCTGAGTATTGAGCCCAACTTTTCAAGCAGGTTGTAAGGGGTTGGTGCAGTCTGGAAAAAACAGCTGCATACATAGAAATGCACTTTTCAGGGGTGTCACTCTACAACTTCCTCATTAAAAAAAAGTTCTGGAACAGACAGGATAATATGCAGTAAAATAGGGTGCCGTATCATTTCCAAGGTCACATGACGCAAACTGGTAATAGTCTTATTTAATCCATTATAAAACTGGGAATACAGAACGCTTTAAAAACGTTCCAGGTAAGGATTCCCTAAGTCTAAAGTAAGGCGCATGACCTGGCACTTGACAGCCTCACCTGTAGTGAGGATTACCTGAACTTCCTGGGGCCTCTTCGACTAGGGTTAAAAAAGTTGCTTATTCGATCATACAACATCTGGCACAGCAACTGACAAATGACTGTCCGAGGAATTCTGAAGCAAAATACAAACAAAATGAGAAGAACGGTACTATTTCTAAAAGAAAGAAAAAAAGTCGAGGGTTGCAAACGGAAATTAATCTATCCCTTTCAAAACACTAAAGTAAATAAATGCACAAGTACTCACGAGCTCAAACAACGAACCTTACCACAACTAATCCACAAACATGGGGGGGCGGAGCTAGCCGGCGGCTATGGCGGACGCATGAACGCGGAGCTCCCGCTCTAAGCCCCTAAATATCCGTCCATAAGATCCTGAGCAGCGGCACTGACCGGAGAACTGGCTGGGGGGTTCCTCCCGACACTGGGCTGAGTCGCCCCGGAGGCCCGGCGGCAGCGAGCAAGACTCGGAGAGCTGACTCCGACGGACGTCGAGCGAGGGAGCGGACTGGGCCGTGATCCCCGGGCTGTCCTGTGGCTCTCCCCAACGTGCGTCGCGCGACGTGCAGCCGGCTGGCAGGGCGAAGACCCGACCGTCCTGGTCCGGCAGCTGAGACCTCGGGAGTTGGCGGTGAGGCGGAGACGGCCGCGCCGGACGCACAAGCGGAGGGCTGTGGACCTGCATGGGGCACGGGGAGGCGGATGCGGTGTCCCCCCCCCCCCTCTGGCTGGATTGCTGCCTGAGCTCCCGGACCCCCTGGTAGACGCGGCTGCCCACGCCGTGTGAGACCCTAGTCCCCCCTGGGGTTCGGGCTCGGAGGCCCCCCCGTGACATCTTTGACTCGGACAGCGGGGGTGAAGGGCGTACTGGTGTGGATTGCCCCCCCCCCCCTCTGGCTGGCCTGGGGAGCAGCGTTGGCCGTGGGGCCACCCTCGAGACGGGTGGCGACAGGGAAGCGCACTGGTGCTGAGCCCGGGTGGACACTTGTGGATCTGGCGCCCCCCACCCCCCTGCGCCATTGGAGCTGACCCAGGCCTGCGGAGAACTTGGAGGGATCGCCGTTCGTTCACCCTAGCTGAAGATCTGTGACTTTCTGCGGCGGCGCCCTCCTCTGCTTCTCCCTGCCTGGTGGGATTCGGACGTCTGGGCCATGGTGAGCGACGGCGGCGACTTGGAGGAATAGACCGCGTGTCTGGTGCTGTGACCTGGCTGCGGGTGCTGGAGGGGTCACTGGGGCTGTCATGCGGAGCAGAATGGCCTGCCGCCGCGCCCCTCCGGAATATAGCCAATGTGAGTAGCAACCACCAGCAGTGGCCCTTGGGGCGCCCTTCCTGTCCCAGATAGTGACGGACCACGTGGAGGAGAGTGGTCCCACAGGCTCGAGCGGGGAGCGCCTCACTCTCACTTGGGCCTGAGGCGGTGGCCGGACACTGGGAGTGGCGCAGGCAGATATATGACTCTGTGAACAGGATGGTGCTGTAGCTGGGGAGCGACCAGAGTTCGGAACTGCGACACGGGGTGGTCGGCGCCCCGGACATCTGCGAGTCGTGGTGGGGGTGCCCCGCGGTGCGGTCCCCCCGGGAACGGGACTTTGCCCCGGAGAGACGGGCGTGCGGCGGTCGCTGACCCTCAACGTCGCCATGGGCAAAAGCGATAAATCCCAGCCCAAACTGTCTTTTGACTCCCGCAAGCCGAAGGGGCCCGACGAAGCACCACCGGCGCGGCCTCCGGATGGAGCGGCTGCGGAGAGCTCTATGTGCGCCGACATCAAGGCAATGCTGGCGGCACTGGAAAAAGGGCTGCAGGGCAGTCTGACCGCGATAGACACCAAGCTAGACGCGCTCACATACCGCATGGACCGCATGTCGGAATGAGTGGATAAGAATGCTGAGCGGCTGGATTCGTCTGAACAGAGAATAACGCAGGTGGAGGAGGCGCAGACGACGTGGGACTCGGACCGCAGGCAATTCAGTAAGCTGTTGCAGGTCATTCAGGACAAGTCCGAAGATTTGGAGGCCCGTTCGAGGAGGTCAAACGTCCGCATCACCGGCGTGGCGGAATCGACGCACACCGGGCGAATGGAACTTTTCGTGGAAAAATTGCTGCGGGCATTGCAGGGAGAGGACGTGTTCTCCCCGATGTTTGTTGTCGAGAGAGCCCACCGTTCGCTGGGCCCTCGCCCCAAGCCTGGTGCGCCTGCAAGACCCATAATAGCAAAACTACTGAATTATAGAGATAGAGACACAGCCCTGCGAGTGGCGAGGGAAAAGGGGAAACTGCAATACGAAGGGATGGACATCTCCATCTATCCCGACTTCACGGCGAAGGTTCAAGAGGAGCGCAGGCAGTTCGCACCCTTCAAAAAGCAACTCGGTGACTTGGGCCTAGACTATGCCCTGTTATACCCGGCGAGGCTCCGCATCAACAGGCAGGGGCACTCGCACTTTTTCACGGACCCGAGGGAGCTGCAGCGATCTCTGAAGGAGTGGTCGAAGGAGCAACGGCGAGGACAGCAGGACGGCGCGGCTGCCCGGGCGGACGCATCTGGCCTGGAGGAGCAGGACTAGGTCGCTGGCGATGGCCGCTTGATACGCTCTGTCTCCTGGTGGAGGGCCGTTGCCCTGTTGCGGAGGTAGCCGCTTCCCTGGCGGTATCGGAGCGGCTGGAACATTGTTGTTGTGCAGGAGACGACGGCCACTCCGGAGGACCCTGAGGCTGTGGCTGGGTGAGAACTTTCTGATGTATTTGGGGATAGGCCCGGGTGCTGCGGTCCTGGACTTGGAGGGGAGGCGGGGGCAGGACCCTTTGCATGGTTTGGGCAAGGGCAGGATAGCCCTGCGGACTCAATACCTACGGGACTCTGGTTGGTGTGGCGCCTGGGCCTCATTGCACGGGCCGGTCTACGAGACAAATGGGTCATGCCCTAGATGGCAACTTGGGGGCGTTGGGAGGGTGCCTTGCAAATTTAGATGGGAGGGGTGGCTCGCTGCTGATGGGAGTATTGGGGACCCCCCCTTGCACTAATGGTGGGGAGACGATAATGCCTCGTGCTGCACTGAGACTGGGGGCTTGGAAGTGGGGGCACGGACATATGGTGGACAGTTGAGAGTTTTAGGGTAGCTGTTCATCGGAAGCCCCTGCCCCAGTGCTGATAGCTTTCGTGGGCCCTCTGAGGGCTGGTTCGGGGATGGTTTTGTATGTTTGTTGCGGGGTAGGGAGGGGGGTGGGATTGGGGATCTGTCTGGCCAGGTTGGGGGTGGTCGGCTGTGGGTGGTGGGCTGGGAAGTTGGGGGGAAGGTCTGCCGTTGGGGCCTGTGATCCGCACTGTCTGTTGAGTGGCGCGCTTTTAGACTTACCGTTGTATGGCTGTTTCAGACTTTCTGGAATCGAGTGGTGGGAGGGGACTCCCACTTGGCCTGTGCGCGGCGGTAGTCGCTGTATGTATCTGCCCGGATGACTGGAATAGGTGAACGGAAAGGGGACACCGGAGAGGGGGCCATTAGAGCACTGACGTGGAATGTCCGGGGGCTGAACGATCATCGCAAACTCAGGAAAGTCTTAAATTATCTCCACCGGCACCACATTGACCTGGCACTGCTGCAGGAGACTCACCTTCCTCTTACAAGTAGACTGTTAGCGGCGAAGGGGCTAGTGGGCACCAGCGCGGCGGCAGGCTTTACATCACATTCCAGAGGGGTGGTTACTTGGGTAAACCCACGATCGAACTTGCGGTTGACGTCGCTCACCTCCGACCCGGACGGGCGTTACTTAATAGCGAGGTGTACAGGTAAGGGCCATGACTTGATCGTAGTTAATGTGTACGGCCCCAATTATGACTCTCCTGAGTTCTACGACACACTGGCAGCGCAATGTAGGCTGCACGTGCACACTGGCATGGTATGGGGTGGTGACTTTAACTTCACATTCAATCCAGAGCTGGACCGCTCCTCGGGGCCGGCTCGCCGACCGGCGACCGCCGCCCAACACATGAAGGCAGAATTAATCAGGCTGGACATGCTAGACATCTGGCGACATCGCCACCCTGGTAAAGGGGGATACACGCATTATTCGGCATTCCACGACGTACATACAAGAATAGACTATTGGTTGGTGTCGCGGACACTGCTCGCGTGCGTCAAGGACTGCGAGGTGCTGCCGCGTACACTGTCGGACCACTCCCCTCTTCTGCTCGTACTGGCAACCCCGCACAGACGAGTGCCGCCGTTCACGTGGCGGCTGCCGCCTTACTCACTGCTGGATGAAGTGTTCCGAGGGGAACTGGCGGACGAAATAGACTCGTACTTTGAGGTGAACGCGGGCTCGGTTCAGAGCTTCCAAACGGTGTGGGATTCGTTCAAGGCTTATATTCGCGGAGTTGCAATGACTAAGCATTCGGGCGTGCTTAAATCCATCCGGCAGCGACTTGGGGCCCTGGAGAGGCAGATTGCGCAGCTGGAGGAGCATCAGGGGGCTTCGGCAGACCCCGAGGTGGCTGCGAGGCTGCAGAACCTGGTCACTGAGTTCAACAGTGAGGCGGACCGTGAGATGCAACATATGGGGAAGTACGCCACGGCTCGCACTTATGGCGAGGGCGAGCGGCCGGGATCCTTACTTGCGGGGATACTCCGTAGCTCTAGGCGACCCCTGGTAATAGACGAACTCGTCACAGCCTCGGGCGATGTGATCACTGATGAGGCGGGGATTACAGAAGAATTCAGGGCCTATTATGCGGGACTGTATAAATCTCAGTCCTCCAGCATGGAAGAGGAGATAGACGACTACCTCAGCTACATCAAAATGCAGTTTTTGTCCAACTCGCGGCGGGAATTCCTGGCGCTGCCCATACAAAAAGATGAGATCTTGGAGGCTCTGGGAGGAATGAGAGCTGGCACTGCCCCGGGAGTGGACGGGCTGACGGTGGCCTTTTATAAGGCCTTCCAGGACCAGCTCCTCCCGCACCTCATGGCTCTTTTCGACGACATATGTCTTGAAGGCTGCATGCCTGACACGATGCGGGAGGCCCTGCTTGTCACAATTCTAAAACCTGGGAAGCCTCCCAACTTGTGCGGCTCCTATAGGCCTCTCTCCCTGATTAATGTCGATGCTAAGATATATGCAAAGGTGCTGGCCACGCGTTTGGCGCTTTTGGTGCCGGAGCTCGTGGCGCTGGAGCAGGCAGGATTTGTTCCATCCAGGAATCTTACGTATAATATCCGCACGGTCCTTGGAGTCATGCAGCATGTGCGCCCAGAGAGTAAGGCCATAGCGCTTTTCCTAGATATGGAGAAAGCGTTTGACTCTGTGGAATGGCCGTTTATGGTGAGGGTGCTGAGGAAGCTTGGGCTGGGAGAACCGTTTCTACAGATGCTTGGTGCTTTGTATTTCGGGCCCACTGCCCGGTTGCGCCTCGGCGACCGAGTCACGGAGCCGTTTGCAATCACTAGGGGGACCAGGCAGGGCTGCCCTCTATCCCCGCTCCTCTACGCGCTAGTGGCGGAACCTTTAGCGTGCGCAATAAGAGAATACCACAGATTTGAGGGAATCAACTTTCCCTCCTATAAGATAGGTATTTCTACCTACGCGGACGATACGCTGCTGTACGTCCGAGACCCGGAGGAGAATCTTGCTTCCATCTTGCGTGAGGTGGTCCGGTTTGGGGCGCTGTCGGGCCTCAGGGTCAACTGGGACAAATCGCTAGCGTTCCCGTTGACTCTGGCCACAATGCAATTCCCTATGGAATACCCTTTGCAGTGGACGACGGACTCAATCCGCCACCTGGGAATTCGGCTGCATAGGGACCCGGAGGTCTTGCTGAGGGAAAACTATGGGGTAGCTTATTCAAAACTTGTAGACGAGGTGGAAGAGTGGAACAAGCTCCCTTTGTCGCTGATGGGCAGGATTGCCATCATGAAAATGATCGTCCTACCGCGGTTTCTGTTCCTCTTTAACAACATCCCTATAGTGCTCCCCGGGTCTTTCTTTGCGCAGCTGACGCAGACCCTAACCCGACTGGCCTGGGGTGGTAAACAACCTAGAGTCCAATGGAAAGTGCTTACACTGCCATACGAGATGGGGGGGCTTGGTGCTCCGGATCTGGAGAGCTACTACAGAGTGGCGCAGGCGTCCCATTTGCATACGTGGATACACGCCGAACCTGACGTACCGCATGTGTTACTGGAGCGCTTGTTTGCGGATCCGCTCCCACTCCCAGCGACGGTATTTCTACCCATGGATCGTAGGGTGGGTCTATTGGACTCGCTCGGAACTACTAACCATGCGTGGCACATGATCATGAGAAGGCAGGACCGTGACCTTTTATACTCTCCGTTGATGCCGGTGGAGTGGGCGGTTTGGCTCCCCCCTCTGAGGGAAGCGGGGGTGAAACGGGCACTAGGTGAGTTGGGAATCGTCAGGATGGCGGACCTGTTTCAGGATGGAGGGGTCAAGACGCTGGAGAGTGTGGCCTCGACTCACCAGGGGATCACCTTACTCCAGCGCTTTCAATTTCACAGGGTACGGGGCGCGTTGCTGTCTCTTTTGGGGCCTTCCGGTGAGGAACCCCCCGAAATCCCGGAGCTTTCCTATGTCATTAAAACCGCGGCGCCGACCAAAATGGTCTCGACCCTCAAAAAACTAGGCGACCAGCAAAGGGAGCCCCAGTGTTCTGCAGCGCGGCGAGCCTGGCAGACGGATCTTGAAATGGACATCTCGGATGAGATGTGGAAGTACTGCTGCTCTAGCACCAAAAAGATTTCCTTGAATGGTCGACATCGATTAATACACTTTAAGTTTTTGCAGCGGGTCTACTACACCCCGGAAAGGCTGCACAGGTACGGGTTGCGCCCCACGGCGGTTTGCGAGCGTTGCCATGTTCCCGTCGCGGACTTCCTACACATGGCCTGGCTTTGCCCAGGAGTTGCCCGGTTTTGGACGGCGGTGTTCCGGGAGTTGAGCCAGATCTTGGAAAAAGAGATCCCCCCAGATCCGGCCCTGGCGTTATTGGGCTACTCCCGGCCTCTTCCGCGGGCGCTGAGGCGCTTGACGGACATAGCGTTATTGATCGCGCGACGCGTCGTGGCGGCCTGCTGGATGAGAGGGCCGCTTCCTACTAAGAAACGATGGGTTAGCGATATGCTGTATTGCAGTACGCAGGCGGAAACGTACAGCAAACTGTTGCCCCCTAGGAGTCGCCCCAAGAACTTCTGGACGCTGTATAAAACATACATGACTACCGGAGACTCTGAGGAGGTAGGTCAGGAGGGGACACAGCGCGAAGCCCCGGGGGCGTGCAGTGGGGAGGTAGGCGGAGTGCAACAAGAATAGGACTCTATTGCGGTGTGCATGTCAGTGAGCCGTCGGTGACGGCAGCCGGGTTGCGGGAGGGGGGCTGGGGTGCCTTCTGTCTGCAGCGTGTGCATTTCAGCAGTGTGCTTGCGGGGCGGGAACGAGAACGGCAGGATTGGTATGGCCTGGAAGCAAGGAGCACTGTGTCTGGTTGTAGTTTAGTGCCTGGGTTTGCGACAGCGTGTGCAAGTAGAAACAATAAAGGAGGAGACAGTGGCATGGTGGCGGACGGGGGAGGGGGTTGGGTGTTGAGATATGGTTCACGTAACCTCAGAGGTCTGATCACACTAGCGGTAGGTTGACCATGCGGGGAAGTTGGGCTACTGTACAGGCTGGGGGCGAATACGTGTTTCACGCATCGGTAGTGATTCGGTTTGGTCTGCTCGATGTAGAATTGCAACGCCGCCGGTCCTCAGGGATGTCGGCTAAATGGCTGTGTGAGAGAAACTGGACCGGTTCAGTAGAGCTCGTTGGAGCAACCCATTGTATTAGGAGCCTATGGCAGCCTGACACGGCTATTTACCATGTCTCAATAAAGGTTTTCCAAAAAAAAAATTATAAAAAAAAAAAAAAAAAAACTAATCCACAAACATTGGCATAGCCAATAGGTCTCACCTTTGGAACCTTATAAGTGTTTAGCCATGCAACAGTTGCATAACTAAATACTTATAAGGTCCCAAAAGCGAGACCTATTGGCTATGCCAAGCGGCCGTGCGGCGGCCAAAGTGAAAATGATCGCGAGCGAAAGTAATCGCAGTAAAGCTAGGCGCGCGCGCCCGCGCACATGCACTGTAGCTCTAGGCTGGCCTGGTAGCAGTTTTTGGAGCCCTCTCAATAAGTCTTGCCAGACCAGCGCATGCGCTGGGTCAGGCGAGACCTAAAAAAGCAGAATATCATGCGATTTCTCCATTGTACTACTGACTATAGAGACTAATGATATCGAGATACAAGAATATTGTGGACAGGATATAGAAGACCAAAATATCGAAAGGTAGATGATTATAGATGAAGTATAGATTTACACTTCCTAACTACACATCTCTGTTCCTTGAAGATACATATATATATGAGCACACCATCCCACTTCAGCAGAGAAGAAGGAACGTACTCGAGGATGTTGGATATAGCTTTCCTTATTGTCTCGGGTTTCACTTGACCTTGCGGCTGGAGACGATATATATATATATATATATATATATATATTATCTACTGGCGGTCGCCAGTAGATAGTTATAGTTAGGACCGAGTTCCCATAGGAAATCTGAAAATTCTATTTTGAATAACTTTGACACCGGTTGACTTATCTTCGTGAAATTTTCAAAACTAATGGGGTGCTCCGCTCAGCTCCTACCCTGAAAGTCTCGGGGTGATTCGTCAAGCGGGGGCTGAGAAAAAAGGGGGGTCCCAAAACGCGTTTTCCCCATGCATTTTCCCATAGGACCTTTAGTCGAAGGTACAGCCCGAACGGCTGAACAGAATTACTTGAAATTTGGCAAAGAGGTAATCCTCAGGTCAGGCATGTGCCTTTTGCATATATGGTGTAAATCCGTTCAGTAGTTCCTGAGAAAATCAAAAGTAAAATCACATATATATCTGGGCGGAGCCTAACCACACATCTCATTGTGAGATCTGATTGGCTGTCAGCACTTCATCCAAGAAGTGTTGGCAGCCATCTTGGGACCAATATACATGATAGCACATCATTAAAAAGCATTGCAGTTAATAGAAGGTTTTAAGACTTTAGTTACATTATAAATCATTTGTTGATGGTACCATACTCATTTTAGGAATTGTGGTATGTTCTAAGGTGATTTTACCATGTGAAAGAGCCTTCTGCTGGGATATCATGAATCATGTTTGAGAGAAAACTATTTTCACATGCTTTTCCCACAGAGGTTTGGAAGGTGATCTATAAGCTAAACTGAGAGCATATTTTCTGTAAATTCACATTATCTTTCTCAGTCATGTGAGAATGAAGTCTGACATTCTCAGTAAAACATGTACATCCAACATGGGCAGAGACTGTCAGTTGATTCCTTTGTGTTCTACTGCAGCTTCCCAGAGTGTTCCAAAGAACAACTAGAGCGCTACCACTCCTACTTATGATAAACGTATGGCACACCTGAAGCCATCTTGATTGGAATAAAGTGGTAACTCTTAAAACATTTAATTTAAAAAGGAACAAAATGAGAGGGTTCATTTTGCCATAGAATGTATGATTAGTGCTGCAGAAAGAAAAATTAGGGCACATTTTGAGTGACTTCTCAAATCCTCTTCTATTTCATTATAGAATTCTGACATGCAGACTGAAACATGCACTTTCAATACCAGCAGCAGACTTCCCTGCTGAGCAGTAGCTTTACTACAGTGATCTAATGAGCAACTAGAGTGCTAACATTCTGAATTTGTGGCAAATGTGTGACACATCTGAGTGCCTTCTTCATTGAATCAAAGTAAAAAAATGACAGTATGCCTACTGAGGAGACTGTAGTAAATGAGGAAATTAGGAAACTTCATAACAAGTCTCCCAAGATGGCCACCTGAGACAAAAGAGCCCAAATGTAGCACAAATATCACCGAGATGTAGCCCAAGTATAGCCCAGTGACAGAAATCCCAGAGTGTTTTAAAGAACAACTAGAGCGCTAACAGTCTTACTTATGACAAAAGTATGGCACACCTGAAGCCATCTTGATTGGAATAAAGTGGTAATCAATCAATCAATCAATCAAAACACTTGTATAGCGCGCTACTCACCCGGAAGGGTCTCAAGGCGCTTGGGGGAGGGGGGCCGCTACTGCTCGAACAGCCAGGTCTTGAGTTGTCTCCTGAAGGCGAGGTGGTCCTGGGTCAGCCGAAGGTGGATGGGGAGGGAGTTCCATGTCTTGGCCGCCAGGTAGGAGAAGGATCTGCCTCCGGCGGTGGCTCTTCGGATGCGTGGTACGGCGGCGAGGGCGAGGCTAGCGGATCGTAGCTGGCGGGTGGGCGTGTGGAAGGTCAGGTGGTCGTTGAGGTACTTGGGGCCCAGGTTGTGGAGAGACTTGTGTGTTTGGGTGAGGAGTCTGAACGTGATCCTCTTGTTGACGGGGAGCCAGTGCAGGTTCCTCAGGTGGCTGGAGATGTGGCTGCGTCGAGGGATGTCCAGGATGAGTCGGGCGGAGGCGTTTTGGATTCATTGTAGTCTTTTCTGTGGCTTGGCTGTGGTTCCGGCGTAGAGGGTGTTTCCGTAGTCCAGCTGGCTGGTGACGAGGGCCTGGGTGACTGTCTTCCTGGTTTCTATCGGGATCCATCGGAAGATCTTGCGGAGCATGCGGAGGGTGTGAAAGCATGAAGAGGAGACGGCGTTGACTTGTCTAGTCATCGAGAGGGAGGAGTCCAGGATGAAGCCCAGGTTGCGTGCGTGGTCTGTCGGCTTGGGGGCGGTGCCCAGGGCTGGGGGCCACCAGGAGTCATCCCATGCGGAGGGTGATGGTCCAAGGATGAGGACTTCCGTCTTGTCTGAGTTCAGTTTCAAGCGGCTGTTCTTCATCCACTCGGCGACGTCTTTCATCCCTTCGTGGAGGCTGGTTCTGGCGGTGTCAGGGTCTCTGGTGAGGGAGAGGATCAGCTGGGTGTCGTCGGCGTAGGAGATGATGTTGAGGTTGTGTTGGCGTGCGATGGCAGCAAGAGGTCTCATGTAGACGTTGAAGAGGGTGGGGCTGAGTGATGATCCTTGCGGGACGCCGCAGATGACTTCGGTGGCTTTGGAACGAAACGGGGGGAGGCGGACTCTCTGTGTTCTTCCAGCGAGGAACGAGATGATCCACTTCAATGCCTTCTCTTGGATGCCGGTGTTGCTGAGGCGTTGGACTAGGGTGCGGTGGCAGACAGTGTCGAACGCGGCGCAGAGGTCCAGGAGGATGAGTGCTGCTGTTTCCCCGTTGTCGAGAAGGGCTCGGATGTCGTCGGTGGCTGCGATGAGGGCGGTCTCAGTGCTGTGGTTGGCTCTGAAACCGGACTGCGAGGGGTCGAGGGATCCATTCGTCTCGAGGAAGGCGGCAAGCTGTCTGTTGGCGATCTTGTCGACGACTATGGCAGGAAAAGGGAGGAGCGAGATGGGGCGGAAGTTTTTGAGGTCGGTGGGGTCCGCTGTTGGTTTCTTCAGTAAGGCGCTGAGCTCGGCATGCTTCCAGCTCTCCGGGAAGGTGGCGGTGTCAAAGGAGGTGTTGATGACGTCTCGGAGTTGGGGTGCGATGGTGGAGTCGGCCTTGTTGAAGACGTGGTGGGGGCAGGGGTCAGTCGGAGAACCGGAGTGGATGGTGTTCATCGTGCGGGCTGTGTCTTCGGTGGTCACTGCGGTCCAGGTGCGGAGGGTCGTGGTGGGGTGCGTTGGTTCGACGGTTGGGTGCGAGGATGGTGTGCCGAAGCTGTTGTGGATATCGGCAATCTTGCGGTGGAAGAACGAGGCGAGGGAGTCGCAGAGGTCTTGTGAGGGGGTGATGTTGTTGTTGCCGGTGCTGGGGTTGGAGAACTCCTTGACGATGCTGAAGAGTTCCTTGCTGTCGTGGGCGTTGTTGTCCAGTCGCTCCTTCAGTGATTTCTTCTTGGTGGTGCGGATGAGCTGGTGGTGCTTGCGGGTCGCGTGTTTGAGGGCGGTCATGTTGTCAGTGGTCCGGTCGAGTAGCCAGGCTTTCTCGAGGGTGCGGCAGGTCTTCTTGGAGTCCTTGAGTTCGTCGGTGAACCAGGGGGCCTTCTTGCCTCTGGGTTTGCTGGGAGGGTTCTTCAGTGGTGCGAGGTCGTCGGCGCAGGCTGTCAGCCATTACGTGAAGTTGTGGGCAGCTTCGTTGGGGTCCGGTGTGCTGGCAGGTGGGTTCTGGCTGAGGGAGGTGGTGAGCTGGTCGGCGGTGATCTTGCTCCAGCTTCTGTGGGGAACCTGTTGCGGGTGGTGGTGGGTAGTGGTTTTCCTGAAGCTGAAGTGGACGCAGCTGTGGTCGGTCCAGTGAAGTCCGGTGGAGTGGTTGAAGGCGATGTGCTTGCTGGATGAGAAGACGGGGTCAAGCGTGTGGCCGGCGTAGTGGGTGGGGGTGTTGACCAGTTGCTTGAGTCTGAGGTTGGCGAGGTTGTCCAGCAGGGCGACGGTGTTGCGGTCCTTGTTGTTTTCCAGGTGGAAGTTGAGGTCCCCTAGGAGGATGTAGTCGGCAGAGGGGAGGGCGTGTGGGCTGATGAAGTCCGTGATGTCTTCGCTGAATTGTGTGCGTGGTCCCGGGGGTCTGTAGATGAGGGTGCCTCTGAGGGTCGTCTTTGGGTCGGTGTGGATCTGGAAGTGGAGGTGTTCGGCGGCGGTGAAGGTGTCGTTGGCGTCGGTCGTGATGCGGATGGTGTTCTTGTGGACGATGGCGATGCCTCCTCCGGTCTGGTTGACGCGGTCCCTCCTGATGATCTTGTATCCATCCGGGATGGCGATGGCGATGTCGAGGGCTGAGGAGGGGTTCATCCAAGTTTCAGTGAGGAACGCGACGTCTGGTGATGTTGTGTCGAGCAGGTTCCAGAGTTCGACGGTGTGTCTGTGGACGGAGAGGGTGTTGAGCAGGATGCACTTGAGGTGATCGTTGCTGGTGCTTGGCTTGGCGGGTGCGGTGCAGGTTCGGAGGCAGGTGAACTTGCAGCTAGTGCAGGTGAAGGGTCCGTGGAAGCGTTTGCGGGCAGCTCGGCAGCAGGCGGGGTTCCGGCAGGCGTTGAGTGCGTTGAGGGCGGCAGCGTCGTAGGTCCTTCGGTTCGTCTTGCATCGGTGGGGGCCAGGGGTCCTGGCGCTGGGCGCGGTCCAGGCGCGGACGGGCGCAGACGGGCTTACCTTTGGCACGCAATCGGCGCGCCCGCTGCGTGTGACCGCTGCGCGTACGCGCGGTCGCCATTTATGGCGAAGTGGGAGGGAGGGAGGAGCAGCTAGGAGGCGGGGAGGGCACAGAACGAAAAGGGGGCGTGTCTGTTAAGACGGCGGCGGGAAGCGGGGAGCGGGGCGGGCATGCACAGGGGAACTGGAGGACAATAAACACTTCAAAACACCAACGTGCAAGGGAACAACAGTCACGATTATACAGGCAATTTTAAAACAGAAAGGAAACAGAACAAAATATTAAGGCACACGCAAATACGGCGAAATCAGCGAGGCAGGCACAACGAGGGCAGTAGCGAGGAAGGGGCACACACACAGCTGGTGGCCGTGCGGCACAGGGGTGTCCTGAGAACAGGTCACACTCACCTGCACAACGCGGTCGCCATTTATGGCCAAGTGGGAGGGAGGGAGGAGCAGCTGGGAGGCGGGAGCGGGGAGGGCACAGAACGAAAAGGGGGCGTGTCTGTTAGGACGGCGGCGGGAAGCGGGGAGCAGGGCGGGCAGGCACAGGGGGACTGGAGGACAATAAACACTTCAAAACACCAACGTGCAAGGGAACAACAGTCACGATTATACAGGCAATTTTAAAACAGAAAGGAAACAGGACAAAATATATAAAGGCACACGCAAATACGGCGAGATCAGCGAGGCAGGCACAACGAGGGCAGTAGCGAGGGAGGGGCACACACACAGCTGGTGGCCGTGCGGCGCGGGGGTGTCCTGAGAACACTTAAAACATTTAATTTGCAAAGGAACAAAATGAGGGGGTTCATTTTGCCATAGAAATTATGATTAGTGCTGCAGAAAGATAAATTAGGGCACATTTTGACTTCTCAAATCCTCTTCTATTTCATTAAAAAGTTCTGACATGCAGACTGAAACATGCACTTTGAATACCAGCAGCAGACTTCCCTGGTGAGCAGTTGCTTTACTACAGTGATCTAATGAGGAACTAGAGTGCTACCATTCAGAATTTATGGCAAATGTGTCACATCTGAATGCCTTCTTGATGGAACCAAAGTAAACAAGCATTGAAAATGCAATAGGTCTCGCCCTCGTTTAAGTTAAAGCAATTCTGTTTGTAATTAGGTGGCTTTTTAGCTTTGCTTTTATTAGTGTTTTTCAAAATTTCATGTACATAACATGCATATATGTATATGTATGCATGCATTTATATTTGTATTTATATAGATATGCAGATTATATATATGTTTATATATGTATGTATATTATCTACTGGCGGTCACCAGTAGATAGTTATAGTTAGGACCGTGTTTCCATAGGAAATCTCAAAATTCTATTTTGAATAACTTTGGCGCCGGTTGACGAATCTTCGCGAAATTTTCAAAACTAATGGGGCGCTCCGCTCAGCTCCTACCCTGAAAGTCTCGGGGGGATTCGTCAAGCGGGGACCGAGAAAAAAGGGGGGTCCCAAAACGCATTTTCCCCATGCATTTTCCCATAGGACCTTTAGTCGAAGGTACAGCCCGAACGGCTTAACAGAATTACTTGAAATTTGGCAGAGAGGTAGTCCTCAGGTCAGGGATGTGCCTTTTGCATATATGGAGTCAATCTGTTCAGTAGTTCCTGAGAAAATTGCAGTTAAAAGCACATACATATCTTTAGCCGCGCACCGTGCGCGCACCCGAACGTGCGCGAGCGTAATTCTGATTGGTTGTTACATGTCAGTCAACGTTCGAATCGATCGAAATCAGGAAGTGTCAGCCGCCATTTTGTTTTGTTTTCAGTGCAAGAGTGGAAAAGGAATGTGGCGAACGTGAAAAGGGGGCAGGGTAGAGAGTTCCTGACCCCCTAGCCTTTGTCAGGGGGTCCCTGAAGGACCCCGAAGGCAGAAAGAAACATTACATTTTTTTTTTTTTAAATCGCGGGGGTGCACGGTGAACAACCATAAAAAAAATTTAAAAAATTTAATACGTAGTTTATTGAAAAATAAATATATATAAAAAAAATAATACATACATAACTTAGCATTTAAAAAAACGTACAAATTCACTTAAAAAACCCATAGGTTTCACACATGTTATAGTTAGGTGGATATTTCACTCGTAAAAAACCAATGAAATTCCACCGTTATAGTTAGTTCAGATAACTATAATTCGCGCGAACGGCACTCTATCACAAGGATGATGTCATCAGTGATGTCAAGAGTGATGCCACTGACCATGTTGTGAGTGATGTAATATGTGACGTCATGAGCAGAGGATTGCGGGCGCGCAAGTTATAGTTATCTGAACTAACTATAACGGTGGAATTTCATTGGTTTTTTACGAGTGAAATATCCACCTAACTATAACATGTGTGAAACCTATGGTTTTTTAAGTGAATATATATATATATATATATAACTTGCGCGCCCGCAATGCACTGCTGATGACGTCACATATTACATCACTCATGACATGGTCAGTGACATCACTCATGACATCACTGATGACATCTCAAATGACATCACTGATGACATCACTGATGACATCATCCAGTGAATGTGTGTTTTTCTGAAAATTACATATGTTTTATATATGTATATCTCAAGGTCGATGGAAGAATAAATGGGTATATAAGTGTCTAAATGGATGATTTGTTTTGAAAAATTGATTGTATAACTGACTGATTAAGTGTATCTTAGTGAATACATGGCTTAGTGAGTAATGTTTAAATATGTAAATATCTGTATCAGTCTCTCACTTTGTGTATAAGTGGCTGCATGGGTTGGTGAGGAGCTACATGAGTGTCTATATAGGTTATTAGTTGGTTTTTTGAGTATCAATATGAGTGTCTGAGTGTCTGTATGGTTTGGTGGGGGGTATTACGTAGTGCATAGGTGCATGAATGAGTAACTCACTTTTTGTATGTGTTGAAGACAGCATGTGTGCAGGACTGTTTGGGTGGATGAGTGTGTGCATGGGTGTGTTAGTGAGTGAATGACTCTCAATAGTGTCTTTATGAGTAACTACATATGTTTTAAACTAGTATATGTGACTATTGGTGTATATAAGTGAGTATATGTGAGAGTGAGAGATTGAAAGAGTTCCTGTATGAATAAGTATGTGTTTCTATAAGTGATTGTTTAAAAGACTAAGTATGTGTAAGTTTCTGTAGAAGTAAGTGTGGTGGTGTGTGTATAACTGTATATGCAAGTAAATGGATGTTTGATTGTTTATTAGCATGAGTGACTATGTGTGTGAGTAACTCTATGGATGAGTGGCGTTGTGTAACAGGATGTATAGGTGTATGAGTACATATGATGAGTGAGTACATGTATGAGTGATTGTATAGGACTGTTGGTGAATGAGTGGATTTGTATGTGGATCTTAGAATTACTGAATAGGTAGTTGTAACTGATATTGGTATGTCCACTGTTGTGAAAATTGTAGTTTCTATTTTTGAATGTGTGTATCAAAGGTTATATTAGGGGGAGAGGAGGTCTGCCACTCTATCACAAGGATGATGTCATCAGTGATGTCATTTGAGATGTCATCAGTGATGTCATGAGTGATGTCACTGACCATGTCATGAGTGATGTAATATGTGACGTCATCAGCAGTGCATTGCGGGCGCGCGAGTTATAGTTAGCTGAACTAACTATAACGGGGGAATTTCAATGGCTTTGTATGAGTTAAAAGTCCAGCTAACTATAACGCCCCTGAAACCTATGGTTTTTTCAGTGAATTTCTAAGGTTTTTTAAATGCTAATTCCTAACTATAACGAGCCTGAAACCTATGGCTTTTCAGTGAATTTCAAAGGTTTTTTAAATGCTAATTTCTAACTATGCCTACAGAGATAGGACATGTGAAGAAAGAAGAAAAAACGCACAGAAAGAAAAAAAAGTAATGCAGAAAGAAGCAACAGAAGTCCTCAAAGACGAAGAAAAGTGCAGGAAGAAGGATAACGTGCAGAAAGAACAAACAGAAGAGCAGAAAGAAGCCTTGTTGCAAAATCATCCTGTACCCTCAACTTTTTCAGACGGATACTGGTGGTAACTGAGTCTGACTAACCAGTCCTAGAGCTCGTGCTATGTTAAAAGACACTCAGAATACAGTCAAAACACCTACATACACTAGGTAACACTATGCGTTGGGGTCCCCCTGTGATCAGCATGACCTCCACTGCAAGCCCCTAGTATATAATAGGACAGGGGATTAAAACTACCTCTTAAAACGCGCCACATGGCGTGTTTGCACACGTCACCTCAGGCCCCGTCCCCTCACTTCCCCACTGTGTAAACACGCCCTGTGGCCGTTTTAAGTTGGGAGATTAAGTCCCCTTGAATCCTGAGGGTCCCTAGGGGCCAACTAGACCACTAGGTACCTACAGTAAGCGCCACAGAGCTGCGTTGCAGAGAGATGTAAAAAGGGGCACGGCCTAGACCACCTCTCTGCAACGCAGCGCAGTGGGGCTTACTGGAAGCACCTGGTGGGCTAGTTGGCCCCCAGGGTCCCTCAGGATTGAAGGGGAATTATTTCCCCAACTTAAACCGCGCCACAGGGCTTGTTTGCACACGTTAACTCAGGCCCGCCCCCTCCCTTCACCACTGTGTAAACACGCCCTGTGGACGTTTTTAGTTGAGAGATTAAGTTAATTTGAATCCTGAGGGTCCCTAGGGTCCAACTAGCCCACTAGGTACCTCCAGTAAGCGCCACAGAGCTGCGTTGCAGAGAGCTGTAAAAAGTGGCACGGCCTGGACCACCTCTCTGCAACGCAGAGCAGTGGCGCTTACTGGAAGCACCTGGTGGGCTAGTTGTCCCCCAGGGTGCCTCAGGATTGAAAGGGAATTATTTCCCCAACTTAAAACGCGCCACAGGGTGTGTTTGCACACGTCACCTCAGGCCCCGTCCCCTCCCTTCACCACTGTGTAAACGCGCCCTGTGGCCGTTCTAAGTTGAGAGATTAAGTCCCCTTGAATCCTAAGGGTCCGTAGGGTCAAACTAGCCCACTAGGTACCTCCAGTAAGCACCACAGAGCTGCGTTGCATAGAGGTGTAAAAAGGGGCGTGGCCTCAGAACACCTGTCTGCAACGCAGCTCCCTGGCACATACTGGAGATACCTGTTGGGCTAGTTGGCCCTCAGGGACCCTCAGTATTGAAGGGGAATTCATTCCCCAACTTACAACGGGCCAGGGTGCGCGTTTGCAGAGTGCTGCAAGGAGGGGGCGTGGCCTCCAGTGCGATGCCGGTCTTTTATTTATTTTATTTTTTTAAGAAGGAGGGCTGTGTGGCCCCCCTTCTTTTACTAATTTATTGGCTCATGGGAACCCCATCCCCCAGGGCCTGCACCCTAATTTTTGTTGTTGAAAAAAATAAATTTGGCCTTTCCAAGGCCTTAATCGGCCCCGGGGACCCCAACCCCCAGGTCATGGCCTTTTTTTTGTAATTCTTTAGGAGGGGGCTATGTTGCCCCCCTCCTCAGGCCACTTATGGCCCCGGGGACCCCATCCCCCGGGCCGTCCTTTATTTTTTATTTTAAAAAAATATATATTTATAGAAACACCTAGGACATGCTGGACAAACCGTATGTACCTATCACCATGACGATTTGCGTGATATTCATTAAAAGGCGACTATGCATAGAATGAATTCACATGGAATGTATTTACACCGCTAGTGAAGCTCTGACGTGTCTGACGCCCTACCGTGCCTAATCCCGGCGCCCCCGCCGGTGGGTACTCTCCAAGTAGACACCTTTGTTGTTTATTTATACAAACATGGGTAGCTATTGACGGGCACATTTAATATACACGCACACCAAGACATTCAAAGGGGATTCGACCAAACTATGCAAAAAAAAACCTTGCGGTTAATAAAACACACATCCACCGCCGGATGTGTAATACTTTTTATTTTACTCTCTGGAAAGGAGACGAACCTCACTTGAGAGTCACAGCGTGCTCCTGGCTGAGCCCAATGCTGTGTTACACCCACCAGTGCCTGCCGAGTGCCACACACCTCTGTGTTGTATTCCACCAGCTAGTGCATATGCTATGACACTCTCTAGCCCATGTGCACTGTAACACCACCCCGTGAATATGTCATGCCACACTTGTCTTCGCACGGGTTATATTGCCCCATCTAACGTGCCTTCCTCGATGCCTATGTTATAACGCACAGCGCTATGCCATACATATTACAATCTGGGATCCATATCTTTATCACAGTGCATATGCAACGTTACACTCCCCAGCACATATTTTATATTACAACTTTAGAGACTAGTTAGGTTACACAACACTGCCCTGTGAATATTACACTCCAAGGCGCATATCGCATAGCACGCGCTAGTGGCTGTGCTATCTCATGCTCTGCAATGAATCTGTCATTGTGCACAATGTATTGCATATTATATTTCACGCCCCGGTTCATCTTATATCACACTTTTTTGGTGCATAGTTTATACCATATACTATATCTAGCTTTCATTTTCAATCGTGCTCTCAGGACTATGTTCTATATAACACTGCGTCCATCTACCCTTTTCACGGGCATTACATTTTGCGATGGGGGGTGGAGGGTCAGGGGGTGTTTCTGCCAAGTGAGCCCGGAGTCACTGTCGCAAACGTCCTCTTCTTCCTGAATAAAAGTGAGGTTATGCTGCATAATTGTTCATATTTTAAGGAGTTCGAATAGACACACATTTTAAAAACAATAAAGTTCCTAATACCCACCTTCTCTGAACAGTTAGCTTGCTGCCCCATCCACCTCCTCCCTATCCTCTGTTGTCTGAATCCATGGACTAGCCTCCTCCCTCCTGCCATGCATGGTCTGATGTGCTGCCACTGCCCTCCATTTAGCATGATGTACCAGTCCACTCCTCCTGCCCTCCATTGCCCAATTCTATGGCCTATCATTGACCTCCTGCTTAGCCTCTGTGCATAGCTTGCTGCCCCTATTCTCCTTCCCCCTGCCCTCCGATGTCTTTGTGCATGCCCCTGCTCCATCCTTTTTGCCCACCATGTTCCATGGACCTGCCACTCCTATCTACTCTGAGTGTTCTGTTTAGCTGCTACTCCCCTCCCACCTGCCTAGCATTGTCAGATGACTGTAACCTGTCCCTGCCACCTCCACCCTGCCTATTCCACATGCCATGCCCCTATCCCCTTCCTCCTGTCCTCCATGGTCCATTTTACTGCCACAGCCTTCTGCCCTCCCTGGTCTGTTGTGCTGCAACTGCTCCTCCTGCCTGCCCCGCGCGGTCTGTTGTGAGGCCCCTTCTCTGAACTCTCTTGTCTGTGCTCAGGTCCTGACCCTCCCTTCTATCCTCCATGGGCCATTGTGCTGCCACTAACCCTCCCGCTTGCCATGCATGGTCTTCTGTGCTGCCATGGCCCCTCCCACCTTCCCTGTGTGGTCAGCTAGCTGCCCCTGACCGCCTCCCACCTTCTCTCCATGGTCTGCGTGTATGCCATCATAGTCTCATTGTTGCTCTCCATGGTGTGTCTTCTTTCTAGTGCCCATCCTGCCTGACCTCCATGGTCATCTTGCTGCTCCTGCCCTACCCCCTTGCCCCCAGCCCTCTGTTTCCATGTGCAGACCCCGATTCCCTTCCTCCTGGCTGGTCTGTTCCATTGTAATGCCCCTGATCCATCCCTCCTGACCTTTATGGTCTGTTATGCTGCAGCTTTCTCTCCTGTCTGTCCATTATGGTCAGCTAGTTACCATTGCCTCTTTCCCCTCTGTTCTCTGTTGTCCATGTGCATAGTCCTGTCCCCTCCCTATTGCTTTCTATGGATTGTTGTGCTGCACTCCCGTCCCGCATGCGCTGTGTGGTGTATTGTGCTTCTGCAAACCCTGATGCCTGCCCTGTAGGGTCAGTTTGGTCACCTCTCCATGTCCCTCCTGTCCTCTGTTATCTGAGTCCATGTCCCTACCCCGATTCCTCCTGTCTACCATGATCCAATGTACCATACTTGCGAACATTTTGAACTTGGTAAGAGGGAGATTTTGAAAAAAAACTGGGGTATTGATTTTCCCCTTTGAGTTACATTGAAAAAGAGGAGATTGTGTAGACAGGAGACAGATCAAATAAAGCCCATTTGAGCTTAAAAACATTGGACGTTTCCTGGCTGAAACGGGTCTGTTGGCATGTATGGTTGTACTACCACTGCCTCTTCCTTCTGCCCACAATGGTCTATTATATTGCCACAGCCTCTCTTGCCAGTCCTGTATTGTTGGTTTGTTGCCCCTGCCACCCTTTCCACTGCCCTCCATAGTCTGTTGTGCTGCCACTGCCCTTCCTGCCTGCCCAGTGTGGTCAAATTGTTGCATCTGCACTCTCCTACCTGCCTTCAATTTTCAAAGTTCGTGCCCCTGGCCTCTGCCTCTCAACAGTATCCCAATGAACAACTAGATTGCTAACATTCTATATTTATTACAAAAGTGTGGAACGCCTGACGTCATCTTGATGTAATCAAAACTGTAATACCTAGAGTATTTCCTTTAGAAATTACATATATGAGAGGGTCTTATTTGCATCAAAATTATGGTTAGTGCTCTAAAAAACTAAAATGAGGACATATTTTCTGAGTTTTCAAATAGCGACAAAGAACTTAAATTATTTGTAATCTTTATGTTTTTTTATCCAGTTGACCACTTGATTAAATGTTGCACCTAGGGGAGAGGATGTGGTGTTACATCCAGAGCTGCAGACTTTGCAACTGGGGAACCAGGTTGGAGTTTCTGCTTCAGCTCAACATTCTGTGATTCTGGTCAAATCACTTAATCTCCCCATGTCTACAACCAAAATGATCTTGTGTGATGTAACCAATGCTCATGTAAAGCACTCCAATACCTGACAAGTCTGCACTATATAAAACTGCAAATACACCAAAAATAAGTGTTTTGCACACTTCTGTCATTGGGCTACATGTGGGCTACATCTGGGTGATATTTGTGCTGCATTTGGGCTCTTTTGTCTCTGGTGGCCATCTTGGGAGATTTATTTGTTATGAAGTTTCCTAATTTCCTCATTTACTGCAGTCTCCTCAGTAGGAAATGCTTTCAGTTTTTTACTTTGATTCCATCAAGAAAGTATTCAGATATGTCACCCATTTGCCATAAATTCAGAATGTTAGCACTCTAGTTGCTTATTAGATCACTGTAGTAAAGCTACTGCTCACCAGGGAAGTCTGCTGCTGGTATTGAAAGTGCATGTTTCAGTCTGCATGTCAGAATTTTTTATGAAATAGAAGAGGATTTGAGAAGTCACTCAAAATGTGCCCTAATTTTTCTTTCTGCAGCACTAATCATACTTTCTATGGCAAAATGAACCCCCTCATTTTGTTCCTTTTTAAATTAAATGTTTTAAGAGTTACCACTTTATTCCAACCAAGATGGCTTCAGGTGTGCCATACGTTTGTCATAAGTAGGACTGTTAGCGCTCTAGTTGTTCTTTAGAACACTCTGGGGAGCTGCAGTAGAACACAAAGGAATCAACTGACAGTCTCTGCCCTTGTTGGATGTACATGTTTTACTGAGAATGTCAGACTTCATTCTCACATGACTGAGAAAGATAATGTGAATTTACAGAAAATATGCTCTCAGTTTAGCTTATAGATCACCTTCCAAACCTCTGTGGGAAAAGTATGAGAAAATAGTTTTCTCTCAAACATGATTCATGATATCACAACAGAAGGCTTTTTCACATGGTAAAATCACCTTAGAACACACCACAATTCCTAAAATTAGTATGGTACCATCAACAAATGATTTATAATGTAACTAAAGTCTTAAAACCTTCTATTAACTGCAATGCTTTTTAATGAGGTGCTATCATGTATATTGGTCCCAAGATGACTGTTGTAAATGAGGAAATTAGGAAACTTCAAAACAAATAAGTCTCCCAAGATGGCCACCAGAGACAAAAGAGCCCAAATGTAGCACAAATATCACCGAGATGTTGCCCAAGTATAGCCCAATGACAGAATGTCCCAGAGTGTTTTAAAGAACAACTAGAGCGCTAACAGTCTTACTTATGACAAAAGTATGGCACACCTGATGCCATCTTGATTGGAATAAAGTGGTAACACTTAAAACATTTGATTTGCAAAGGAACAACATGAGGGGGTTCATTTTGCCATAGAAATTATGATTAGTGCTGCAGAAAAAAAGATTAGGGCACATTTTGACTTCTCAAATCCTCTTCCATTTCATTAAAAAATTCTGACATGCAGACTGAAACATGCACTTTGAATACCAGCAGCAGACTTCCCTGGTGAGCAGTAGCTTTACTACAGTGATCTAATGAGCAGCTAGAGTGCTACCATTCAGAATTTATGGAAAATGTGTGACACATCTGAATGCCTTCTTGATGGAATCAAAGTAAACAAGCATTGAAAATGCAATAGGTCTCGCCCTCGTTTAAGTTAAAGCAATTCTGTTTGTAATTAGGTGGCTTTTTAGCTTTGCTTATATTAGAGTTTTTCAAACTTTCATGTACATACCATGCATATGTATGCATATATGTATATGTATATGTTTGCATGCATTTATATTTATATAGATATGAAGATTATATTTATATGTTTATATATGTATATATATATTATCACACATACATATATAAATGCATATGCATATATATGCATATATATATATATGTGCATATGTGTGCATGTACAGAGAGGTAGAGAGGTAGAGGTGTATAGGTAGAGGTGTAGAGGTAGAGAGGTAGAGGTAGACAGGTAGAGAGTAGTAGAGAGAGAGGTAAAGAGAGGTAGAGAGGTAGAGAGTAGAGAGCGAGTAATAGAGAGTGAGTAGTAGAGAGTAGTAGAGAAATTATCAGAGAGTGAGTAGTAGAGAGTAGTAGAGTGAGTAGTAGAGAGTGAGTATTAGAGAGTGAGTATTAGAGAGTGAGTAGTAGTAGAGAGTGAGTAGTAGAAAGTGAGTAGTAGAGAGTAGTAGAGAGTGAGTAGCAGAGAGAGAGTATTAAAGAGTAGTAGAGAGTGAGTAGCAGAGTGAGTAGTAGAGAGAGAGTAGTAGAGAGAGACTAGTAGAGAGTGAGTAGTAGGGAGAGAGTAGTAGAGAGTAGTAGAGAGAGAGTAGTAGAGAGTGGGTAGTAGAGAGTAGTAGAGAGTGAGTAGTAAAGAGTAGTAGAGAGTGAGTAGTAGAGAGTGAGTAGTAGAGAGTAGTGGAGTAGTAGAGAGTGAGTAGTAGAGAGTGAGTAGTAGAGAGTAGTAGAGAGTGAGTAGTAGAGTGAGTAGTAGAGTGAGTACTAGAGAGTAGTAGAGAGCGAGTAGCAGAGAGCAAGTAGTAGAGAGTGTGCAGTAGAGAGTGTGTAGTAGAGAGTGAGTAGTAGAGAGTAGTAGAGAGTGAGTAGAGAGAGAGAGTAGTAGAGAGTGAGAAGTAGAGAGAGTAGTAGAGTAGTAGAGAGTGAGTAGTAGAGTGAGTAGTGGAGAGTAGTTGAGAGTGAGTAGTAGAGAATGAGTAGTGGAGAGTGAGCAGTAGAGAGTAGTAGAGAGTGAGTAGTACAGAGTGAGTAGTACAGAGTGAGTAGTAGAGAGTAGTAGAGAGTGAGTAGTAGAGAGAGAGTAGTAGAGAGTGAGTAGTAGAGTAGTAGAGAGTGAGTGGTAGAGAGTAGGACAGAGTAGTAGAGTGAGTAGTAGAGAATTGTAGAGAGTGAGTAGTAGAGCGAGAAGTAGAGTAGGAGAGTAGTAGAGAGTGAGTAGTAGAGTGAGTAGCAGAGAGAGTAGTAGAGAGTAGTAGAGAGTGAGTAGTAGAGAGTAGTAGAGAGCGAGTAGTGGAGAGCGAGTAGTGGAGTGCGAGTAGTGGAGAGTGAGTAGTAGAGAGTGAGTAGTAGAGAGTGAGTAGTAGAGAATAGTAGAGTGAGTAGTAGAGAGTGAGTAGTAGAGAGTAGTAGAGAGAGAGTAGTAGAGAGTGAGTAGTAGAGAGAGAGTAGTAGAGTAGTAGAGAGTGAGTGGTAGAGAGCAGCAGAGAGTAGTAAAGTGAGTAGTAGAGAGTAGTAGAGAGTGAGTAGTAGAGAGTGAATAGAAGAGAGTAGAAGTAGAGAGTAGTAGAGAGAGAGAGTAGTAGAGAGTAGTAGCGAGTGAGTAGTAGAGAGTAGTAGAGAGTGAGTAGTAGAGTAGTAGAGAGTGAGTGGTAGAAAGTAGTAGAAAGTAGTAGAGAGAGTAGTAGAGTGTGAGTAGTAGAGAGTGAATAGTAGAAAGTAGTAGAGTGAGTAGTAGAGAGTGAGTAGTAGAGTAGTAGAGAGTGAGTAGTTGAGAGTGAGTAGTAGAGAGTGAGTCGTAGAGAGTAGTAGAGTAGTAGAGAGTGAGTAGTAGAGAGTGTGTAGTAGAGAGAGAGTAGTAGAGAGTAGTCAGTCAGTGTCAGTCAGTGTCAGTCAGTGTCAGTCAGTCAGTGTCAGTCAGTCAGTGTCAGTCAATCAGTGTCAGTCAGTGTCAGTCAGTCAGTGTCAGTCAGTGTCAGTCAATCTGTGTCAGTCAGTGTCAATCAGTCAGTGTCAGTCAGTGTCAATCAGTCAGTGTCAGTCAGTCAGTCAGTGTCAGTCAGTCAGTGTCAGCTAGAGCAGCTCTGCTGACCTGGTTCTCTGGCTCTAAAGCAGCTCTGCTGACATGGTTCTCTCTCTCTAAAGCAGCTCTGCTGACCTGGTTTCTCTGGCTCTACAGCAGGTCTGCTGACCTGGTTCTCTGGCTCTAGAGCAGCTCTGCTGACCTAGTTCTTATGCTACAGAGCAGCTCTGCTGATCTAGTTCTCTGGCTCTACAACAGCTCTGCTGACCTGGTTCTCTGTCTCTAAAGCAGCTCCGCTGACCCAGTTCTATGGCTCTGAAGCAGTTCTGCTGACATGGTTCTCTGGCTCTAGAGCAGCTCTGCTGACCTGGTTCTCTCCCTCTAAAGCAGCTATACTGACCTGGTTTCTCTGGCTCTGCAGCAGCTCTGCAGACCTGGTTCTCTGGCTCTAGAGCAGCTCTGTTGACCCGGTTCTTAGGCTCTAGAGCAGCTCTACTGACCTGGTTCTCTGGCTCTAAAGCAGCTCTGCTGACCTGGTTCTCTGGCTCTAAAGCAGCTCTGCTGACCTGGTTCTCTCCCTCTAAAGCAGCTCTGCTGACCTGGTTTCTCTGGCTCTACAGCAGCTCTGCTGACCTGGTTCTCTGGCTCTAGAGCAGCTCTGCTGACCTAGTTCTTAGGCTCTAGAGCAGCTCTGCTGACCTGGTTCTCTGGCTCTACAGCAGCCCTGCTGACCTGGTTTTCTGCACTCACGATGCACGCACCCGACTTCGCGAAAATATATTTAAAAATAATATAAGTTTATTATAAGTACAAATATAATATTTTGATGAATATCTTACATAATCTCTTGCCTTAATATGTATGTTAAAGACACATACATATCATTTTGGAACATAAGTTTTTTTTGGCGGGAGTCGCGCACCCAGCGCGCCCCAGCATGTAGATGATGTCACGCAGGACCTGCAACTGCGCAAACATTTCGTACCGTAATGCGCATGTGTCGCGAATGCGCGGGAGCAGGAGTCACAAACTGGTCGCATACCAATCGCGCATATCACGTGATATTAAATGTATATGATGTAACTGAAAAACATGCAGCCGT
The DNA here is from genome assembly GCF_964204655.1 of Triturus cristatus. NCBI lineage: Eukaryota > Metazoa > Chordata > Amphibia > Caudata > Salamandridae > Triturus > Triturus cristatus. The sequence continues at coordinate 92,451,210 of NC_140592.1, forward strand.
CGCACACCATACGCGGATCCTTCATGACTTTTCTAAAATGGCGGCTAGAATGCGCGCACTCACCGTGATGTGCACACTTTGAGTGCGCGACTCCGAAAAAAATTGGATTTTTTTTAAAGAAAATAATATAAATATATTGAAATAAAAAATGAAAACAAGAAAATTTATCAATATTTCAGTTTTAATTAAAAAAAATTGTTTTTTTGCAATTTTCAGAAAAATATATAATGTTATTTAATGAATAAAATATTTATAAATAAACAGTTAAAAAACTGTAGAAAATCAGTACAAAAAATAGATATAACTACTATCACACTTAAAAGTTAGCATTTAAAAAACCTTAGACATTCACAGAAAAAAACATAGGTTTCAGGGGTGTTATAGTTAGCTGCCCATTTCACTCATACAAAACCATAGAAATTCCTCCGTTATAGTTAGTTCTGCTAACTATAACTCACGCGCCCGCAATGCACTGCTGATGATGTCACATATTGCATCATTCATGACATGGTCAGTGACATCACTGATGACATCACTGATCATCAGGTTGTTAGCAGCACATATAGTATTATCATTGTCCAGTTTGGCGGCAGCTATCCACAGATACTTGACAGTTTTAATGTTCAATAAGGAGTTCAAGGGTTCAGACTGGCTATTACTGCCTGTCGGCGGGTATGAATTCTAAGCAAACGAAGTCTCTGCAGAGAAGGATTTACCTTTGCTTCAGCAAATAGGGCAAGTGCATAGAATATGGATAAAGTTTATTTTCCTGACCACAAAGATGACATCTTATATCATAGGGATCTGAGCAACCCATTCTGGAAAGTGAGCCCGCAAGTTCCACTCACCCAGTCTTAGTGCCACTAGCCTGGCCTTAATCCACAGGAGATATGAGCAGGAAATATAGTTCTGCTGCTTGCTCGAGGAGAACAAATTGATTACTGGCCATGCCTGGGAGCTCTTGCTCAGTGCCGCCATATACTACATTTTGGAGAGTTTGTTTTCTGTGGTTACCGTTCGTTTTTTGAAGGCCTGGTGGGAGAGATGCTTGCCCCAGGCCTCGGCGAGTGAAAATTCTTTTAGTTTGTCTTCAAGGTGGTGCCTGTAGGACAAAGTTGGACCAGCGTCCTCTAGGTTCCCGCCAGATTAAGCCATGCATGGAGTCTAGCGCTTCAGGCGTAAGCCTGTGACAGAAGTTTAAAAAATAGCTGCCTCTAGCCTAGTGCTGTTTCATACTGCTGAACTCAAGGCTTACTTGCATTGAAGACGCCCTCCTTTGGTAAGCGAGAACCCCTTTGTAAATTCTGATTATGATTTTGTCAGTCATGGTAGCCTCCCTTTTCCAGGGTAATTTTGCTCCTGTAAGTGAATGCGGGGATGACCTTTGCTTTCATCACCTGAAGAAGGAGGCCAAGACGTGGTCCAAACAGGTTCTGAGTGGCAGCTGAAAGAGGAAACATTAGGCTGGAGCCTTTGCTGTTCAGATAGCTAAACAGTCGCCTCCGGCAAGACTTGCGGGTGGCGGGACGGGGCGGGCGTGAAGGGGGGTGGGCTTGGGTAGCACAGTGAAAATAAATTCTAATAATAATTACAACACTTACCTTGCCGCCGGTCCTGCCACCACGTCTCTCCTTCTTGCTCCTGCTTTTGTCGAGGGACAGCAAGCCAGGCTCCCCTGACCAATCACAACGCTGCAATGCAGTGTTGTGATTGTTTTTGAGGGTTGTGGTGGGATGCTCAACCACAGAATTGGAGCCTGGCCTTGTTCTCCATGCAGGCTGTAATGCAGCGTGCATGGAGAAAGGGGAAAGTGCGCATAACTGGTTTGGGCAGCCCGAGAGGGCCGACCAAACAATCACTGCACACTTAGGAGTCGGCAAACCACTGTCCTGCCCAGCTCCGCGTGAGCAGAGCAGCCCCACGCACCTGCCCGCTTGCAAAGGAAGGAAATATAAAATGATAATAACTAAAAGGCAGCCGCGGCCCGTGGAGGGAGTTCCGTGGGGCGGTAAGGCGGGGAGGGGGAGGGGCAGGGTGGGGGGTTCTAAAAACCGGAATATGGATAATTGCAGGTAAGTAAACAATTAAATCAATAAAACGAATTTCGTAGAGCGCGCTGAAATGCACATACACAACACTCATACAGAGGCAATGGTAATCAGGCCACAGTATGCTAAAGAATGTCAGATGTGTGGATACAGAGGAAGCACATCACAGAGTGGTGCACACCTTCATTACACATACACAACAAGTGAACTAAACAACAGATGCAAGGTATCCTCACATGACAGTGAGCGCAAAGTAACCAAGAGATTCAGAAATGCCAGTACTGGGGTGTGTGGGATGATGCATCCGGCTTCCATGAAAGGTTGCACTCTGTAACTGGATTGTGTGTTTTGGAGGTCACATGTCACCAGACAACAGCCAAAGGACCCTGTGAAGTACAGACGTACACCAGTATTAAAATTAATAAATGACTGCATAAATCTACAATACACATTACATACACAATTCCCAAAAGATGTGAAAACAACCTATGAATCATGTAAACACTGTATGGGAGAACATACTAACTCAAAGGACACATTAATGCAACTACCATGACAAGTAGCATGCAGCCACACATATGCACCCACATTGCACTACAAAAAAACATATCAGGCAAAACAAAAAAGTAGACAACTCATCACCGTATACTCACAATTATGAGTAAAAGTTGTTGATGAACTCAGTCCGGACATCCCCCTCACCCTCATTGTCACTCACTGCGTGACCCAGGCCTGGATCCTCCCCTGCTGGCGGTTGGTGGTCGTCATTATCTTTTGATGAGAGGCAACTTCTCCCTCACTGCCATGTTGTGTAGCATGCAACACACAATAAATATCTTGCACACCTTTTCAGATGCATATTGGAGGGCCCCTCCTGTCCGGTCCAGGCAGCAGAATCTGCTTTTCAGGAGTCCAAATGTCCGCTTTATCACTCGCCTGGTCCGCCCATGTGCTTCATTGAAACGTAACTGCGCTGTTGTGACTGGGTTCCTAAGAGGTGTCAGCAACCACAGCATGTTGGCGTATCCGGAGTCACCTCCATACAAACATACAAACATGTCATGGGTCAGGAAAGAGCGTAAAATTCCAAGATACTAAATACACACAAGGTAAACAGAGATTACACACCAACAAGCCAGGCACAATGGTTCTGCAGCTGTGACATCATCTGTGAGATCCTGCTATTCCTCATGATGTAGGCATCGTGTGCGGAACCAGGGACACGAGCAAAGACATGCGATATAGTCATGTCCGGAAGACATACCACTAGGACATTAATGGAGTGGAAATGTTTCTGTTTTTGTATATCTGCTCATGTGCTTGTGGTGGTACCAAAGCAACACATGTGCCATCAATTGAGCCTATAACATTTGGCATCCTTTCCAGTGCATAGTAGTAGTAGTAGTAGTAGATATTTATTTAGCACATATATCACCCTTAGGTCTCATAGCACTTTGCCAACACAGGAAATCAGAGGGAGAAAACAGAGATTAAAATAACCATGCTTTAAGATCTTTCCGGAATTTTTTATGGTTTGTTTGCTGGTGAAGTCGTAGCGGCAGTGAGTTCCATAGTTCTGGTGCAGTTTAAGAGAAGGACCTGTCCCCATTTTTTACAGTCCGGACCTTGGGGATCCTCAACAAGTATTGGTTTGATGAGCGGAGGGAGCGCCCTGACTGACATTTAACCAATTTCTTGGCTAAATAGATCGGACCCTGGCTGTTCAGGGTTTTGTGAGTCAGGCAGCATATTTTAAAGGAGACCCTACTCCTTATTGGCAACCAATAGAGGGTTTTAAGGCTCGGGGCTGATGGGGATCGGGAAAGCAGATTCAGGACCAATCTAGCTGCCGTGTTCTGCAGCACTTGTGTTGTTTCGACAGGAATCTTTCATTCATGGATGCAAACAGTGCATTGCCATAATCTAGTCGGTTTACGATTAGGCCCTGTACAAGGGGCAACCTAGAGCAGAGGGGAATCCATTTAAAGCTTTTCTTTAATGAGCACATTATTCTGTAACTGGTATGGACCAAAGAATTTACATGGTCTGTCATGGAAAGTTTGTTGTCCATGATAACTCCCGGATCACGAACTGTTATTTTGGGCGGGGGCATTGTCCCAGTGAAGGGGGACACCAGGCTGTGGTCCATGCGTGTTGCGCGTCTCCAAAGAGCATGATTTCTGTTTTGCTCGCGTTTAGAAGCAGATGATTAGCTGACATCCATTAATTTATTGATAACATACACTGTTTAAATCTATGTTGTGTGTCGGTAGGATCTAGGTCGAGAGTGATCAACAACTGTGTGTCGTTGGTGTAGGAGACTGTATCAAAACCATGGTCTCTAATAATTTTGGCCAGGGGCGACACGTAAAGATTGAAGAGTGTGGGACTTAAAATCGACCCCTGGGGGACGCCCTTATCAATAGTTTGACTTTTGGAATAGAAGCCTCCTATTTGTACTTTTGTAGACCGTTCTAACAAGTAGCTCTCAAGCCATTTCAGGGCCGGGCCCTCGACACCAAGTTCCCATAGACGTTCCAAAAGGATGTCATGCGAGATGGTGTCGAAAGCCGCCGACAAGTCTAGCAAGATAAGAATAGCCGACTGTCTGGCATCCAGGGAGAGCCTGATGTTATCAATGATCTCCACCAAAGCTGTCTCTGTACTATGATAGGAATGGAAGCCTGATTGGGATGGATCCAATAAATTGTTTTTTTCCAGATAAGTTGGTAATTGCTGGTTTACTGCTGCTTCCATTACCTTACCAAACAGAGGTAGGAGAGAGATGGGTCTATAGTTGGCGTGTTGCTTGGGGTTAGCTGTTGTTTTTTTTAGGATAGGTCTAATAATAGCTTTCTTCCAATGTGCAGGCACAGTGGATTCTGAGAGTGAATGATTTAAGATATGTGTTAGGTTGGGGATGAGTGCTGGACCAATTTTGGATAGGATCTGTGAGGACGCAGGGTCAGTCGGTGAACCAGATTTCATCCTACTGAGGAGAGCGGAGGTGTCCTCTTCTGTAAGTTTCTTAAATTCTTTAAGAGAGTAAGCGTTACGAAATTTTGGTTTTGTTCTGACTATAGAGTGTGTTAGTGTTATGTGGAAAGCCTTTGTGGATATCGTTTATTTTATTTACGAAGAAGTAAGAAAGTGAGTTCACCCACTCCTGTGAGATGGTATGTGCCGATGTATCTGAGGGAGGATTTGTGAATTCCTTCACGATTTTATAAAGTTCCTTGTGGGAATTGGAGGCTTGATTGATACATTCTCCAAGATAAAACATTTTGGCAGTGGCAATGTTATCCATATAATTTTGGTGTAATGTTTTGTATTGGTGCCTATCTAGTACACTTTTTGTGCGTCTCCATTTACGTTCTGCCTTCCTGACGTCTATTTTTATGCTTTTTAAGTCAGAAGTGATCCAAGGGGATAGCTTTTTTTGGACAGTTTGTTTCTTTCTTAGGTGCAATAAGGTCTAAGGACTGAACAATGGCCACGCCGAATTTTTTCGCAACCTCATTTACATTTGTCGTTTCAGAAGGGGGGATGGGAACAAATGTTGTCAAAAAAGTTTCCAAGTTAATCTTATTCCATGGTCGGCTAAGCTTCCACTCTTTCATAGGGGCAGGTTGAGACAACATTTGGCCCAGTTGAAAGCTTATGAGGTAGTGGTCTGACCATAGAATTGGAAGGGTTTGATTGATCTTTATGTGAGATGAATTGGTAAATAACAGATCTAGAGTGTGACCAGCGAAATGGGTAGGGCCTGTCTTCAATTGCTTCAGGCCCAGTGAGGCCAGATTGGTGATGAAGTCTCCTGTATAGGGGTCATTTTCAAGCTCGGCATGATGATTAAAATCTCCGAGAAGTATAAACTTGTCTGCTGCGAGAACATGCAGTGCAATAGTTTCTGTTAAGTTATTTGAGAAATTAGTTTTATTTCCCACGGGTCTGTACAAGAGCGCGCCTTTCCATGTTTCACTTCTTGTGCCCTCAGTTGCAAACACACAGATTTCACCCCAGTCAGCCTGAACAGCCTCTATGGTGTGCAATTTGTTGCTTGCTTTAAAAGCAATGGCTATACCTCCTCCTTTCTTCCCTATTCTATCATGCCTGATCATTCGATAGTCGAGGGGGAGTGCTATTGCTACGTCAGGCTGTGAGGACTCATTTAGCCAGGTTTCAGTAAAAAAACAGAGGTCTGGCTTCTCTGATTCCGGTAGAGACCAGACTTCAATTGAGTGTTTGGGAAGGGAGCGTGCATTACAGTATAATGCCTTTAACTGCTCCAAGTCTGACTTTGGACCGGTGGACAGACGAAGAATGGTGTTGTGTACTATTTGTACGGCTGCCTTAGTGGTGTATAAGTACTCTGGAATATCGGTGGTAGAGGAAGGGACAGTGTATGTTACCCGGGAACAGGTTTTATTTAAGGACTGTAACTCCTGGCTGGTATATTTGATTATCATCGTCCCTAGATTAGATAAGGGCTAAGATAAGACTGTAATGTTTAGGGGAAAAAGAAAAACGGAAAAACAAGCAGAGTGACTGGCGCCTGGCGACAGTCAGGCGCGGACGGGCGCAGACGGGCTTGCCTTTGGCGCGCCTTCGGCGCACTTCCTTTTGTCTGCTGGAAGTGGGCGGGACTACCGCAGTGACTAGAATGATAACCTCATCTTGGAGCTGTGAGGGAAGGGAAAAATGGTGGAGTCGCTCCCCTCCGCACAAACGGCACCAGCCGCGGCGGACCGGGGGAGGCTACAATCAATGCAGGTGAGCAGTGCAGTTTGAAATACAAGTCTAAAAGCAGTACATTTTACAATTCATATTTTTAAAAAAGTAACAAGCACACAGCAGGGATGTCACCGTAGCCAAGTCAGGGCTCCGGTCTGTTGCCCTCGTGATGCCTGTGTCAGCTGCGCGTCCGCTCAGCGCACTTTCTTTTGTCTGCTGGAAGTGGGCGGGACTGCCCCAGTGACTAGAATGATAACCTCACCTTGGAGCTGTGAGGGAAGGGAAAAATGGTGGAGTCGCTCCCCTCCACACAAACGGCACCAGCCGCGGTGGACCGGGAGAGGCTACAATCAATGCAGGTGAGCAGTGCAGTTTGAAATACAAGTCTAAAAGCAGTACATTTTACAATTTGTATTTTTAAAAGAGTAACAAGCACACAGTATGGACGTCACCGTAGCCAAGTCAGGGTTCCGGTCTATTGCCCTCGTGATGCCTGTGTCAGCCTGTGTCAGCTATAGATGCCCCTCCAAGGGGAGAGGTACCCTACTCATGTCAGTGCAGGCAAGCAATGGGTGACAACTTGTCACGTAACACCCATGGAGGACAATTTACATGGACTGGCCATTGGCCTTTTGTTATTCAGGACTTGGAATTATTTCATATCTTTTACCTGCTGAATAAAGCCTATTTTTGTTATTTACTTGAATTGAATTTAAAGTACATGATGTTACTGATGAGTGTACTGAAGTTGCTATTGTGATATTGTTTGTTAAGAATAATAGATATGGTGTTGTGATGGACTGCATGTGGGCCATGGTATATGTGTCCTATTACAGTATGTCTCCAAATCATCATTCAGGTTGTCATGAACCCAATACTTTTGAACAGGGACTGTAACATCCTTTGCAACACTTCACATCTTTGGTTTCCACTGTTGCACATATGTTGTGCTGAAATTTGTGCACATTTTACTTTTTTCTGACTGGTCCCGTCTCCACTGGACATGCATTTAAATGCATGGATGATGAACAAGTGCCATCAGTGAAACTTGCTATACATGTGTTTTGAGTATGTGCAGATGACTTAAGGGACACTCCGGTACACAGGCTGATGTGACCAGAGCTTTCAGTGTGTTGTAATTGTTGCCTCAATGTTCATGTTTTGTTTGGACATGACACAGCCCTGCAAGGTGAACGTTTGAAACAGCTGTTCTTACACATGGGTGGAGTCACCTCATTGCAGTGTGTTATTCCGTGACATTGCCTGAGCACATGGTGTGTGTTCTGTGTGCCTGAAACTGTGTGTTCCTATCCCTTTTTCTAAACAGCCTGTGTTCCCTGCAGATGCCCCTGTTTGTGATGCTTTCCAGTGTTTTTTCTACATCCTAGCCCTTGTGTTTCTGGGATGTGGGTGCATGTGAAACTACTTGTCATTAGGGTGTCATCCCTGGATCTGGTTGATGTAAGGGCCTGCACTGTGGCCACAGGCACATGTGACATGGGAATGATTCCTCAAGTCACATTTGTGTTTCCAACATCAGCTTGTTTTCATGATGTGGTATGTTTCTGTGGGTTTGTCACTTGTATGTGTGTGTGACTGCTTCCTCTCATCAGTTCCTAGCCTTTAGTGTTGGATGATGTCAACATGTGTTGAATGTGGTTCTCCTAGGGTTTTCATTAGTCTGGGACTGTGACAACCATCCCAATGTGTCTGATACCTTTCAAGTCATGCACATGTACCTCATACTATGCAGTGTGACAGACATTGAGAAGGTTTGGTGAGTGGTAATGTGTAATATGTTTGTACACATTGGATCTCACCACCACCACTGGGATTGTCATTGGTGCATGTGCTATGATGATAGTCAATGTGGGCTAAGCTGATGCACATAGGTGCGGCTCATGGTGTGTGGTATTGAGACAGGCCAAATGTGAGTTGAGTGATGGCTAGGCCACTCCCTACATTGTGGCCACAAATTACAGGCCATGCCCCGTGAGTTGTGTTTGTGTATGTGTGATGGTAGTTGATCTGTTGACACACATGACACAGTGAACACAGGTAAATATGTTCCACAGTATGTTTCGAGCTTAAAAAACGAGGACCACATATGCTGCGGGTTATCATGCCACTGCTGAGTCTTTGCACTTTATAGAAGCTTTCCGAATATTGGATTTTTAAACTGTTGAATTGAACGCCCATCTAATGAACATTCTTTATGCCATACTGTGAAGCCCTGAAGAAGTCTCTTTGGGAGACGAAATGCGTTGGCTATGGCTATGATCATTTGTTCATGGGAAAATAAAGGAAAATCCTTTTAAGAAAAATAAAGAGAAACTACCTCAAGAAACAGACATCTTGGATTCGAATGTCTTTCTGTGTGCTAACTGTTCTTGAACTTTGATGTGGCACGCTTATATCATATTGTAGATGCTGAACCTTTTTGCATTGAATGTTCCACAGTATGGGCAACATCCAAAATTGAGCCTCACATAGGGGTCATCATAGAGGCTACTGTCACCACAATGTAGAGTCCTTGAGTGTACTGCTGGAATACCTCTGGTTCTTGATGTGTTGTTGTCTTTCCCGCCCAGCTTGTTGCACATGTGTCTGTTGTGAACACAAGAATCTGACAATTCCATGTTGCCCACAAAGGTGTACCCAATTAATGAGATACTTCTGTAATGTACAGAAAAAGCATATGTCTCATTGTTGTTCAGCCCCCATCATGTGTGTTGTTGTAGCGTGGGGACACTTAGATGCACACACACATGTTGTATGTGTTTGGCAGTGTGTGGCTGGCTGGTTGTGTTAGTGCATCTGCACAAAAGTATTGACATGAGTTTTGTGAGGCATTGAGTGGATGTTGGTTAGAGTTTTTATATCTACTGGCTCTGGGACTCCTACATCGTCTGTCTGCTCATTCCTCATGTTTACTGTTTCCCATTGATGCCACATTATGGTATGTCATCACCTAATTGCTGCTGTCTCTGTGTGATTCCTTTGTATGTGTGTCTGTTAGTAAACATATGTTTTTAGGCGTCATGATGGTCACTTCTTACACTGTACTATTGTACATTTGAGGCATTGTCAGCCCTCATGGTTGATGCTTGTCTACACATAGCTGAGGGCATTTTTGTAGGCATAACAACGTTTTCCTCAACATATCTATGCTTGTGTGTCACACAACCACTACTTACTCACTACATTGCTTGTGTTTTTGGAGCCAGGAATCATACCCAATTGTTTGCACATGCTGGTATTTGGAACCCCACACTCACCATTTGCTCACTGCAGTGAGGGGGGTTAACCCCATTTCCACATTAATCCTGTCATTGGGGGGGGGTTGAACCCCACACTCACATTTTGGTCAGTGCAGTAAGGGGGGGGTTAACCCAATTTCTACATTAATCCTGTCTTTGGAGGGGGGGGGGTTGAACCCCACACTCACATTTTGGTCACTGCAGTGAGGGGGGTTGTTTATTTTTACCACATTCTTCATGACTATGTTGGGGGTTTGAACCATGCAATTACCTTTTGGTCACAACTGTGATGTGAGTTGAAGTACGTTTTCCCTTTCAGTGTCACTGTGGCTGGCATTTCACACACAATTGACAATCTGCCCATGACAGTGGTGGGTGAGTATTCGGCCATCCACTCCCTTATGGGCTGGACAACGCTGGCAGTGATATCCATCCACCCCCTATGGGTTAAGTAATGCTGGCAGTGATAGTCTTCAACATCAACCCCCCTATGGGCTGGACAATGCTGGCAGTGATAGCCATCCACCCCTCCATAGGTTGGGACTGCTGGCAGTGATAGCCATCCACCCCCTATGGGTTCAGTAATGCTGGCAGTGATAGCGATCCACCCCCTATGGGTTAAGTTATGCTGGCAGTGATAGCCATCCACCCCTCTATAGGTTGAGACTGGTGGCAGTGATAGCCATCCACCCCTATGTGTTAAGTTTTGCAGGCAGTGATAGCCATCCACCCCTATATATGTTGAGACTGCTGACAGTGATAGCCATCCACCCCTATAGGTTAAGTTATGCTGCCAGTGATAGCCATCCACCCCTCTATAGGTTGAGACTGCTGCCAGTGATATCCATCCACCCTCTATGGGTTCAGTAATGCTGACAGTGATAGCCATCCACCCCCCTATGGGCCGGACAGTGCTGGCAGTGATAGCCATCTACCGCTCTATAGGTTGAGACTGCTGGCAGTGTTAGCTATCCACCCCCCTTTGGGCTGGACAGTGCTGGCAGTGATAGCCATCCACCCCCTATGGGTTAAGTTATGCTGGCAGTGATAGCCATCCACCCCGCTATGGGGTGGACAGTGCTGGCAGTGATAGCCATCCACCCCACTATAGGTTGGAACTGCTGGTAGTTATAGCTATCTACCCCCTATGGGTGTCAAACTTACCGTTTGCGGAGTTCGCGTCAATTACTGTTGTTGATTCGGTCATAGACATACAGTACAGGGATGACATGCACGGTCGGATACATGGTTGGTTCGTCTCGTAGGTGTTGCTCGTAGGCTTGTGTTGTGGGCATAGAGCATTGGTTCGTCTCGTAGCCATGGATCATGTTGTGGCGCGAATCAGAGCAGAGCGAGACTGCTGTTCCGGACGCTATGACATGCTGTAAGTGGCGACCTGTTCGGCGCATAGGAAGTACGCATCGTACTTGACCGGCCGGAAACTGCTGTGACAAAGCTTCTGGATGACTCCATCTCAGCGTTTACGGATCCAGCTCGTATGGAAAATGTTGCTGGTTTCGGAGCGTACATGTCGCTCGGGATTTGGACACATTTGCCCATCGTACTTCCTCGTCCAGACGGACCAGCTCCCAATACGAGTCGGTCGGAAGGTAACGCTACGTACAGCTCTGGGAGGGCTGTCCCAGCGAGATCGGAATCGACCCCTAAATGTCATTTAGTGTGTTAAGGCACACATTATGTAAATCGATTTCGTTTTATAGTGAGTACATGTCTACTAAGTAATGTGGTTTATTAATATCTCATTTAATACAGTTAAGGCTCACAGTATGAGTAATTTCACTAATCCTACAGTGAATGCACTTCAGTAATAATGTCAATTGCGACACTTATTTTAATGTTAGAGTTAAGTGCACATTCATGTCATGTATTTGTGACGTGTAAAGGTGCAGCCAAAATGGTGCTGCGCCAATGTCCTCATGCGTCTCTGCTAATCAGAGCCAATGTAGCCTTCCATTTAAAAGGGTTCAACTAATTTGCATGGGGCGCTGGGACCAGCCGGGAAATGCCCTCCCCCTGACATACACTGTACTGATCACTCACTGTCTATGTGCAAATGACCAAATAGAGCTTTCAATGGGCTGTTCGGGCAGAAATCTTGAATATCCCCTCTAGATAGACATGGTCGTAGACAGCAGTAGAGGGAAAAAAGTGGTAAAGGGCCACCTTCTGTGGGCAGAAGCCGACCTCAATCTTGCAATCATCACTCTTCTAAATTCAATTTTTTTCAGATACCTACAGGTCATTCTAACAATAAGTGGTGTATGAAATGGAACGGGTAGAAGTACATGAATGAGAGCTGCTGGTGTGAATGTGCGCTGAGGTGAGGACAGATGGAATAGAGAAAAGAGGGCCGAAGCATCGCTAGGAGTGAAACACTGAATGAAGTATGATGGAGGGGAGACAGAAGGACTGACTGAGCTGAGAGGTAGACATAGAGAGTCTGAGATGAGAACATTAAAGAGGTGTAGTTGGCAAGTTCCACTTCTTAAAGGGGCGCAATTTTGTACCTGTGCAAATGATGCAATCTTTTCCCACTGCTACCTGTGACATCCCTCTGCACCTAAGAATGTGCTATGTCAGTTCATAAATCATTGTTCCCTTACATATATCTTTCAAGCCTCCCAAACCATTCTTGCTGTGTCCATCCCATGTTTCTAATGAGAAGAAACGCCTGAATTGAACATTAGTAAAATAAAATCCCACGCTCCATGTTCATCCACTCCCACCCAGGTATCCTCACAGAGGACAGGACCTTCATTCTCCTCCGAGACTCTGGCTGTGAGTCTCATGAACACTGCTTGGCCCTCCAATCATGATTTAGGATACCCTGTCAGGGCCAGGGCATCTTCCTTTTAACAAGAGTCTCACTTCTGGAGAGTATACAATTGATGTAAACCTTATTATTTCTTGAGGACTAGCGTTAGCATCTGATTCCGATAGCCTCTGACATGCGGGTGCTGTGGGGGGCGTGGACTGATTTTTACCAGGCTCCCAGCAGAAAGGTAAGGAGCTTATGCTGTGTTTGCCTGATGGTTGTGTTTAGTATATGTCAATTCTGCCAGAAGAAGGTGGGTATAAGCAAGGAAGGCAGGTAACCCTGACCCAGAATACCTACAAAAACTGGCACTTCACTACTCCAGAACCAGGACCCTCCGATCCCAGTTCGTCCACCAGATCTACCAACCAATGACCTTTCAAAAGGAAGAAACATGGCGTCAGATCTCTGAGCATTCAAGGACCTGGCCCGTGGAACCTCCTCCATCCAAATCTCAAGCCTAAACCCAACCATAAACGCGCCAGGTAACATGTGACATATGTCTTCTGTGCCATCCTCAACACACCGAAGGCCGAAATACACAAAGAAGGGATGGTACACCCTCTGGAGGCTCGGATGCATCCTTCTGTGCCACCGTGTGGAGCTGTGTGTGAATTCCCGAACACTGGATGCCTCCTTGGAATTGCCTGTTATAATAGAGGAACTTAAAGTCTGAAAACCGAAAGTAATACGAGCCTGTCATAGGCGTCTGAATGATACAAACTGTATTTCCTTATTGCTTTGGAACTACAGATGTCTGTTTTCATTATCGCTGACTCTTTCATTGATGGACGCCCCACCCACTCGTTCTGTGGAAAGTAAACAGGTGACATTTTAGGACTCTATTGTTAAATTTAATTACTTAGTTCCCACCCTAGACCTGGTCATTTCCAGCAAACCGTAAGGAAAATTCCCAAAGCAAGGACATTTCTTATTGACTACTGTATAAACAATAATGGCAATTTAATTTTACCACTGGTATGTAAGGGGCTGAACTACTCCCTAAGGAAACACAGGGTGGGGGAGCTATTCTGGCAAGCCGCTGAGATCAAGCAACCATAAAACACATAGCCGTTCCAATAATAGCACACTTCCTTGTGTGGGTGCACACAAGTACACATAGAGATGGTATTTCCTTGCCACCTTGGAATAGAGCCAGTGTAGTGCCAGGCTTTGCACCCAGAGCCGCGATGCTCATGCACAGCATGGCCCTCTGGGACACTGGGAACGACTTTCTAATGCTTGCTGTAGCTGTGCCTCAGTCACATTCAGTGTTTTATGTCAAGCAGATCCTAGATAGTTCTATTGAACGCGTGATCAGCTTGTTCAATGCAGGGATTGTTCATAAACTAACTTTCTGCACAGCCAGGAAATTCCACTACTGTAACCTCTGAAAGTTCTCAGCCTGTCAGAGTGCTTCTGTCATTAGATGATCCACACTGTATATTACATCACTTCAGATATTATCAGTACCATGCTGTCTGACTGATGCATCGAAACGGCGGATACTATGGCAGGGAGGCAAGGTCACAGAAGAGGGGACAGAAGTGCCCAGTGTCTGTGATATCACTGACAGAGCTGTAACATAGGAGCCACAAAGCCTCAGTGACTGAGAGAGGGTGCTAGGGTGTCACGTGTGTGGAGGGTCAGGGTCATTGTCGAGGTGTTTGCAGGGTATTCCTTGTGCCATGTAGCAGATTATGTACATTTATTTATTTATTTATTTAATGGTTTTATAAAGCGCGTAGTAACTCAAAGAGCATCCCAGCGCTGACCTGTATCTCCAAGGGTTTTAACCGTCTGATGAGATTATGTCTGCGGGAAAAGGAGGGTCTTTAAAGTTTTTCTAAACTGGAGGTAATTCGGTTCTGTCCTGAGTCTTCGTGGTAGATGGTTCCAATGTTTGGCCGTGTGAACCGAGAAGCGACGGCCACCGGTCTTGGCCTTTCTGACTCTAGGAACTATGATAAGATTTTCTACGCTGGACCGGAGGTCTCTCTCAGCTTTGTATGGGATTAAGAGTTCTTTGAGGAGGGGGGGGGCGTTATTGTTGAGGGTTTTATGGGCCAGACAGAGGGCCTTGAAGACGACCCTTTCTCTGACTGGGAGCCAGTGGAGGGATTTAAGAGCCGGCCTGGCGGAGGATCTTCCAGGAGTGCCTGTGAGTAGGCGGGCGGCGGCGTTTTGGACTTTTTGCAGCGAGTTCAGGGTGGCTTCAGGGGCTCCCAGGTAGATGGCGTTACAGTAGTCTAATCTTGCCAGGATTAGACCCTGAATGAGGAGCCTCCTTGCGGTATCGGGGAGCAGGGGAAAGATCTTCCTGCAGGCTCTGAGTAGCCCAAAACATGTCCCTGCCGTTTTTTTAGCCTGAGTTTTAAAGCTCATGTCCTTCTCAATCCACACACCAAGGCTCTTGACCTCTTCCTTGGGTGCGGGAGGGTCACCTAGGCAATTGGGCCAGAGGTGAGATGGTAGAGAGGACCCCTTGTGGCCCATCAAGAGGATCTCCGTCTTGGACCCATTCAGTTTCAGTGAGGAGAGATTCATCCATCGGTGGACTTCGGAGAGGCAGCTGTGGAGGTCGGATGGGGCGTGGTGGGGGTGTGAAAGGGTTACGACCAGCTGAGTGTCATCGGCGTAGTTGATGACTGACACGCCGAACGAGCTGACCCTCTTCTCCAGTGGGACCATGTACACGTTGAATAACGTAGGGCTCAGGGATGAGCCCTGTGGTACTCCACACCGGAGGGGGATGGTGGATGAGCAGCTGTCGTTTTCCCGCACCTGGAAGGAGCGTCCTGATAAGAAGGATTCTAGCCATTTCAAGGCCGTACCCTTTAGTCCGATCTCTCCCAGTCGGTGGATTAGGGTGGGGTGATCTACAGTGTCGAAGGCCGCACTGAGATCCAGGAGGATCGCTGCCACTGATCCTCCTGTGTCCAGAATGCTTCTGGCCTTCTCCACCGCTGCCAGGAGGGCGATGTCCGTGCCATGACCTGGACGGAAGCCTGTCTGGGAGACCGCTAAGAGGTTGTTACTTTCTAGGTAAAGCGATAATTTCTTGTTTACCAGCTTCTCTGCGATCTTGCTAATTCCAGGGAGAAGGTATATGGGCCTATAATTGGTGAAGTCCTGCGGATCTAAGGAGGGTTTCTTTAATAGACCTTTGACTGCTGCCGCTTTCCAGCTGGGGGGGACTATGCCCTCCGAGAGAGAGGAGTTGATCAGGGCCGTGAGGGGAGGGATGATGGTGCTCGACACTTTTTTTAGGAAGCGGAGGGGTGCAGGGTCGAGGGGGGAGCCACTTTTGATTGAGGCCAGCGTTGCTCCTACTTCTTCCGTTGTTACGGGGCCGAAAGCGTCCAGGGAGGGTTGGGGGTGGGCTAACAGCAGAGGAGGGTAAGTGGTGGTGGTTGTGAGATCCTGCTCTGTGTGGGTCTGATCGGGGGGGGGGTATGGTGAGAAGAATTTTTTGAATCTTCTCGTCAAAGAAGGTGGCTAAGTTGTTACATTTAATTTCGGCTTCTTTGGGATCAAGGGGTTTAAGTGGGGGGTCAGGGGCTTGGAGGAGTTCTTTAAGAACTGAATAGGTTTCATGGGCCGAGCAGGCGGCGTTTTTAATTCTGTTCTCGTAGAAGCTAGTTTTGGTAATGCGGAGCTCTTTTTTGTAGGTTTTTACAGAGGTACGGAATGATTCTTTTTGTTCTGTGGTTTTTTCCTTCCTCCAGATGCGTTCATTCCTTTTGCAAGCTTTACGCAGAAGGTTGAGTTCCGGGGTATACCAGGGTGAGGGGGTAACTTTCTTGGTGTGTTTCAGAGAGTGGGTTTTAGGCAGAATGGCGTCGAGCGATTGGGTAATCCAGGTACTGAATTCTTTGTCCCCTGCTACGGTGTCGTGGGGGGGATAGGGAGCGTTTTCCCTAAGTTTGGCTGCCCAAACGTCTGGTTCCAGTTTCTGCCATCGTCTGGTGTACGTTCTGGTTTTGGGAGGTGGAGGGGGCGGAGTGGTGATGTTCCATACTAGGGAGACCAAAAAGTGGTCCGTCCAGGGAAGGGGGATATGGTCAAGAGTTATCAGATTGGGAATATTGGAGAGAATAGGATCAAGCAATTGCCCTCTTTCATGCGTGGCCTGTGGGTTTTTGAGGTCAAGGCCCATTGAGGTGAAATCCTGGAGTAGTTCACTGGCCTGCTTGTCGTCTGGGTCCAAGAAATGTACATTCAGGTCTCCTAGTAATAGGTAGTTAGAGGTGGACGTACATTTGATGGATGTCTGGTCAATAATTTTGTTCGGAAAGTCTCCTAGATTGCCTGGCGGGCGGTATACCAGCATTCCTGACAGCGAGGTAACTGGGGAGATTTGTATTGTATAGTGGCAGCTTTCGTATCCCTTGATGTTACCATCAGATGTTCTACAGGTGAGGGTGTCTTTAAGAATTATCGCTAGTCCACCTCCCCTCCCCTCTGATCTGTTCAGTGAGTACATGACGTACCCGGAGTGCTAGAACGATGTCTGGGCCGCTACTGGGGGTGAGCCAGGTTTCTGTTAGAAACAGAATGTCTAAGGCATTGTTTGTGATTAGGAGGTTCACTTCGTGTGAGTGTTTCACGAGCGACCTGCAGTTAAGTAGGCCTAGGTGCAAGCCCTTGGGTGCCGTGTTATGATTGGCGGGGTCGCAGAGGTCACAACCGGAGAATTGCGTACCTCCATTCAGGATGCGCGAGCAGAAGGGTTGCTAGTTGGGGTTTAAGGCTAATAAGTCCGCGCGAGTGTAGGTCCTGTCGTTATGGGCTATGAGGGGCAGAGTGGCTGGGCCTAGGGCAGGCTGGGCCCGGACGGGCCCAGACGGGCTTGCCTTTGGCGCGCCTTCGGCGCGCTGACGGCGCGCCCGCTGCGCCCGTCCGCTGCGCTCCCTATGCTGGCACATGTTTTATGGGGAGGTTATGGGCGTTGGAGGGGTGGGCGTGGCCAACAGGAGTGGGCGTGTCCCGTGGCTCCTCGAGGTGAGTGATGGCGGCGAGCAAGCGTTTCCTGCCCCTGACAGCGCTTGGATCGGCTGATTGGGGTTTAACAGGTGAGCGCTAAGGAGTGGGTGCTAAGTGCTTTTAAAAAAATACAAAGATACAATTTTTAAAAGCAGTGATTTTCGGTTTAGAGCAAAAACACAACTCCCGGCTTCCGCCTCAGGAGGATTAGGTACAGTGTGGCCCTAGTAATCAGGGCGCGCTTTGTACTGGCGAGGGGTGGGCATGGCCAACAGGAGTGGGCGTGTCCCGTGGCTCCTCGAGGTGAGTGATGGCGGCGAGCAAGCGTTTCCTGCCCCTGACAGCGCTTGGATCGGCTGATTGGGGTTTAACAGGTGAGCGCTAAGGAGTGGGTGCTAAGTGCTTTTTTAAAAAATACAAAGATACAATTTTTAAAAGCAGTGATTTTCGGTTTAGAGCAAAAACACAACTCCCGGCTTCCGCCTCAGGAGGATTAGGTACAGTGTGGCCCTAGTAATCAGGGCGCGCTTTGTACTGGCGAGGGGTGGGCATGGCCAACAGGAGTGGGCATGTCCCGTGGCTCCTCGAGGTGAGTGATGGCGGCGAGCAAGCGTTTCCTGCCCCTGACAGCGCTTGGATCGGCTGATTGGGGTTTAACAGGTGAGCGCTAAGGAGTGGGTGCTAAGTGCTTTTTAAAAAATACAAAGATACAATTTTTAAAAGCAGGGATTTTCGGTTTAGAGCAAAAACACAACTCCCGGCTTCCGCCTCAGGAGGATTAGGTACCCACATGTCAATTTCCAATGCAGGTCATATCTGTAGACTTGTATGAAAGTATACAGCATAGCGACAAAATACATAAGGGCCTATGTTATGTACAAGCCCATTGCGCTGCAGACGCGTGTCACTTTTAATATGGCAAAAAGAAACTTACCGGGGGCGCAAGGAGCTTGTAAATGAGCCCCATAATACCCAAACCCAGCAATTATGACCTATCGCAAGCATATACACAAGACACACATTATGATGTGTTTTTCTTAAAGCTTCCAAGGTACTGCGAATAACTGCATCTGCTTCGTATACTCAACATACCTCATGCAGGTACATTCCACTTCTACCCAAGCATTTTCAACTGGATAATAGTCGCTGAAATTGTAGAAAATTCCAATCAACGCCAGATGAATAGTTGGTCCCAAATCGTTTGATAAAAGAGAACAGGCACATTGAAGCCCAGTCAGGCTAAAAAACACACAGCTCAAACAAATTCATCCCACTGGTCGACCCATTGTTTATTTGTTCACTATGAAAGCCCAGGGCTTGGCCAAAACACAAGGACCACCCTAAACAAGACAAGCCTTCTAATGCAGTAAAGGTCGCAGTCTTGTGTCTGATGGACAACCAACAATTATGGTGTGCAGTAGACCCAAGGAGACTCCAATGGGGCACAGTCTGCAGACCCCCCACCTTTAAATGGGTTGGGAGGGAGGCTGGACTGCTGAGCACGAGCTGTATCATTTTATGGTGGATTTCCCGCTCTGTCAAGCGCTCAGTGACCCTCCGGACTCTTGTCCGATGCCAACAATCAAATCTAAGGCCCAGAAAAACCATTAATGGCATTCAGTAAAATAAAACCACCCTCAGCTAAGCAAAAATACCACTGATGATCTAATACACAAGCTCTACTCGAATACAACATGTACACTGAATTCGGAATACCATTGAATACATGGCAGAGAGAAGGAACATCAACAAATGAACATCAACAAATCATGCAACAAAAAACACTGGCTGCTCTGAAAAACAAGCATTGGCAATGCTAATCGCCTTTTGGACCTTATAGGTATACAATTATTTTTTGTTTTGTCTGCCAAATAATGCTCAATACTACCTAGTAAATTGTGTTTTTTTCGGAATTTGGCGAATATTAGCTTTGTTTTTAATTGTGGCGAATAGCCTGCACTAATGTGAATGGAGCAAGCCGTTAAGCAGGAAGACCAGTGTTATACATACACGCCTGCAACATCATTACAAATGTGTCTATAATTTGAGTATTCGTCTAGTTGTGATATCACTAGTCGCCTGTGATAAAATGACACACCTCCAGTACTATAGGAGATTTAGGGCATACAATTCCTAATCCCTGCCCCTAGTTATTTTGTGTGCATTGGAGGGCAAGACGTTTTCATGGCTATTAACAGCAAAGGTCAATGGGATAATGTGCTTCCTAGTATCAGGACTGGGGGAGGGATGGGTGCATTAAAGAGTGGAAGTACAATGGAGGGCGCCAACGGGAGAGGTTGCAGGTATGCGATTGATGGGACCCTTGGAACCTAATCCCGCCATTTCCCATGCCTGCCTTTAGGTATGCAGAAAGCGGGTGGGACACTTAACTCCAGGGAAGGGGAGCAAAGGTGACCTTTTGTTTGACAAAGGAAGGGGGAGGGTACTTGAGGGGGGTTTGGCGTCAGCCATGCCACCATTTGCTGATGTCTATGTAGTCCCCTTTTCAAGCCAGAGCAGTTATGGGTTGTTTTCCTTACAGAAATATTACATAGGTGGTTGGTGTATTCATATCCTACTATGAATCATCCCAGAATTATGATGACAGCGGCGAATCCCAGGTAAAATTGCACAAATCAGACAGTATATAAAAATAGACAAACGTCGATTAGCTGTTGACTGCCTACCCCCAAGTTTATCCCACCTATAAAAATGAAGGGGAGATAACATGAATAATAAACCAATTAGAACTTGCCTGAGGCTGGGCAGCGGGGAAGGCGTTATGAAGAAGTTTTTAAACCGGTACTATGTGAAGCTGGACAGCTCACTGGTAATGCCCATGTCTTTGTGCGGAGTTTCAATTAGGATGCTGGGGCTAACGCCTCCGGACATCAGGGGAGACCAGCAGCTTTGCAAAGAAAACAAATCTCACTATGTTGGTTTGACACTCCTCGCTTACAAGACATGCCACAATTAACAGCGTGTAACAACTCAGGTAGGCGCATTTCTCTGGAAATAGGTGCTTTACGGCTCTACATCAGACATATGCTGCAGTGACACATATTCCAAATTAATGGAAGCATGTTAGCATAGAAGGCTGGGTGAATGCGTGGAATTTTCCCCGGGACTTTTAAAAGTGCTCTATGGAAGAGTTTCCCAGATGAACCCGTGCTGCTGCATCCGTGGTAAATAAGAGCTTCGGGAGCAGCGATCAGAGATCAGGAAAGAGGGTGAGCAACCTGCATGGGGGAAATGTGAATGCAAGAAACTAGCGGTGATACTAGCTTGTTTCTGCAAATTGCTGGCTATATTTTGGAGGTGTTACCAAGGAACATGAAGCACCCAAGTTCTGCAGGGAGGTCCTCGGTAACAGCAAAGTGGTTAAAGCCAGTCTAGCTGCACGGAAGACATCTGGCGGTAAATACATTTTGTAATTCGACGCAAATAATGCCTGTGACACATGGTGGGATGCTGCGGCTGCCTCCATCCGAGCTACAGTCCATTCGATGCCCGGAGATAGTTTTGTTTGCAAACTACTTGAGGGCCACACTTGTGAAGAACAAGTCGCTTGGAGATGCAAACAATCTGTAAGCCAGTTTCTGCGCTCTCTTGGCAGTAGTCAGGCGGGTGATCTGCGGGTGAGGAGGAGGGAGTGGAACCCGCCATGGTTCTCTTTGTCCTGGTTTGTTTCGCTGCTTGTGCTGCCTCTGCCTTCCGCCCTGAATTGGCCCGTGTTGCAAACATTAAAGTAACACCTTCTGCATGAAAAACGTTGTATGCGCATGGGTTCTGGACAGGTCAGGCAAACTAGAGTGCAAACGCCCCCAGCCAATCCCAGCACAAATCAAGCATTTATAAATGCAACAGGACTTGTCTTTACCCAAGACCTATTGCATTGTAAATAAAAGTGCAGGCGTGCAAGAATGTATGAATGGGAGTGGGGGGTGCTGGTGGGCAGAGAAGTCACGGTCTGCGGGAGGGTTACGGGGGAGGCAGGGGAACAAAAGAATTTTAAAGTAAAGGGGCCGATAGCTACGGAAGGAGAGAAATGACAACATGGCCGTCAGGAGGCGAGATTAAGTTGCCGAAAACCAATCAGTTTGCTGCATTTAGGATTTCAGCCAATCAAAAAGATAGGTGGAAAGTGGTCAGAGCTTCCCCCTCTATACTGTATACAGAATCTCTCCACGAGACAGCGCATGCGCTGCCTAGGCGAGACCTAATGAAACTAGAATACTAAAGACTAGGAAATAAACTGATCAAGCCAATAACATAGGGCAGTGATAATACCACTTCTTTTTCCAAATACAAGAAACAAGTAATTACTTCAAATACATTTTAAAAATCTTTTTCAGCTCTTTTTAGAAAGCGAAAAGAGTTCCTGGGCCTATAAAAACAAAGCAAAACGTTCTAAACTTCTTTAAATACAAAATATGAAACACCCATCACAAAGCCGCAAAAAGCACAAAACTATGCTCCCTATATTGAAACCAAGAATTCACTGCCCATTTCCATCTTTATCACTCTTAACAGAGGTAATGCCCAGAATATTGAATATAGGATGAAAACATCTAAACTGAGAGAAGATTTGTACAAAGCAGTGATAGTAAACAGTTCATAAAATTCTCATCCTAACCGGTCTAAAATTCTGTCTTTAAAACATGGATCTGAAACAGACACTCAAATATACAGAGTGAGACACTAGTTCGACTGGTTTGACTGGTTCGTAGGTGATATTACGGAGAGCCAGCAGATTGCTTCGTTAGGGGTACAGAAAAAGGCCAGTAAATGAAAATAAATAGCAGCTACAACTAATTATCACAGCCTGCAAAGGGTGTAGCCTCTTTTGATAAAGAGAGACACACGATGTCAAGTAAACAGCTAAGGGAAGAAACACACAACATTGTCATGGTACACTCCTCACAGAGCATCAGTTGTCATGTTGGCCAGAAGTTGTTAAATCGGGAACAGTTTGACACAGGGTACTGAACAAGGGACTTACAACCCTCCACCCTTTCATCCCACTACTCAAGATTTATATAACCACTGGCATACATTCATCAATATTGTAACTTCACTTTTCACACATATGCTAATCATAATCAGATGCATCACCAGAAGGAAGAAAATGAATACTTTAGATGTCCTCACCATATGCAACACTTCGTTGTCAGGAACAGTGCTGACAGGGTTTGCTCCAGCGGACAGGCTGTGCTGCTTTTTTACTTCTTTGCAGAACTGGTGACCTACTGTGTCTTGCTTTTGGAAGTCAGTCCGTCACCACTGAAGGGAATCTCAAGTCTACAGACACTGTGGAACGTTTATGTTTATTCTGAGCATTCTTAGGGGCTTTAGGTGGCTTTTTCTCATCTTTCCTTGTAAGTTTTAGGTCTCATCTACAGATAGCTTTAAGCTGTCTGTTGTCGAAGATATATTGTATGCAATACCAATACTTAGAAAGAAAGGGCTTTGGGTCAACTCGTTGCTTATCATTGGTTGGCTCCATTGTCAATTTCATTTGCGTGCTTGCTATAAGATAGCCTCCTTCCTCTTTTTGTGATTATTTCTCCCTTGGAACATAGTTAATTTACCATCCTTTTGACTGAATAACATATAGCTCTCAAATTCTCCATATCATGTCATTACTGTTTTTGCTTTCCTATCATAAATCCATTGGAGTGTCTGTGATTTCTTGCTCTCTTCCTCATGTTCTTATTCCTTTCACATTCACATTCCATCCCCCACCTTGTCCTTTGTTCCCACCCCCGACGGTCCTTCTCAGCTTTTTGTTTTAGAGTTTATTCTATCTCCGTTCTGCTTCATACCTCATCCACCCATCCCTGCTCACCATTGTTGCCTGCTGCTCTGTCTCCCTTCCCCCAACTTCTCTGTCTCTTCCATCCCCCTCCCCATCCATTTTTTAGGTCTTACCTATGCAGCACATGCACGGTCTCTTTGAGATATGCTGGAGCTACTTTGTGGGCTTACATCATGTGCACCCATCATTGTTTATTCTTCTGTTTGCATGTTGTTTGAAAAGCTAGCGTGAATGTGGTTTATCTGACTTTGTTGTCCCTCCTTTTGGTGTTTCGGTCACCCCTATGGAGCAGCGACCTATTCACTGTCTCCTTGCACTGATGGCTATTTCAGTTTGTGTGCGCGCACTTTTTTGTAGGCAATGCGGGGAAGAGACGCTAAGGATCTAGATAACACACTGGTTAAAGCATATAGAACTATGTTCTGCCTCCCGCTCTATACTTCACCGGCTCAAATAAGGCTGGAGTTCGGTCTTTTACAACAAGTCTTGGCCAGGCACAGATCTTATATCATCTGCTGGCATAAGGTCAGAAGCGCCACTACAAACACGTTAAATCATCTGCTGTGGCATGACATCCAGCATAGGGAGACCTCCCAAGTGAGAAGCTATCTTCAGCTAGCCTTGGAATCTACCAGACTCAAGGATCTTTGGGACACCCAACTCGGCTATCTATCCTTTGAAAAACTAGTCTGGAAATGTATAAAACAAATCTCCTTGGTCGAGGACAAAGCAAGCTTCTCAAACAGATTAATGTATTCTTCACCCAACCTTTCATATTTGCCTGCTTGCATTTGTTTGAGGCAATACTGAAAATGAAAAGTAGTGACAGGCAGAGTTATTTTGCCATGGATAAGCCATTCTGTAGCTGGTTTTTCTGCTACCATAAATGGTACTTTTTCCAGTTTTTCAATGCTCAGCACTGTATACTTTGCTCCCCTTTGTGCCAGTTCGATCTGTTTATCCGTGAGATTGTATTCTGAAAACAGAGACGACGTGTTGATAAAACGCCAAGGCACATAGCCTGCACACAAGGATTGCAGCGTCCAGCCTAATAACATAATAGAACGTAACTGAGATTGGCCTTGTTGTAACATAGCTAAATCTTATTCCAGTATGTCAATAGCAGAGGATACAATGTTGTCCAGTGAATATATTCTGGATGACATAGTTGTTAACCCATTGTCGACCACAATGAGAGATTTCTCTAAGTTAATACGATCAAGCTCACGTATCCTTTCTGCTGCCTCTGCATTTGAAACCTTCCATATTTCATTCTAAGCAGTATAAATGCCGGCATATATGAAACGTTTTTTGACGCGCTTTTCTTGGTCCCAGCAAGAAATCCCTAAGGTCTGCTTCTTCTTTAAGTAAAGATAAGTGTTGTTTCACATCCTCGAGTGTAGATCTTTGTAGCCAGTCGAGGCACAATTTTCCTACACTGTATGTTGTTACTACCCCGGGTGCTGTCGTTGAACATAACATGGTCTGGCCTATGGATGGTAAAGCCCTGTGTTCTATTCAGGAATCTTTCTTGACAGATGTTTGTGTCTGTGGGCCAGAGCAACCATTTTTCCCAATCAGGATCTTATCTGTTGTTTTGTAGTATTGTGTCTACTGTGACCGCTCCCTGTGTAGTGCCATCACTTGCAGGTGTTGGTACAGAAAGTGTGTTCATGTCATTGATCTTGGCTAATCCAAGGCAAGACGTTTGTTGCACAGTGTCATTCAAAAACATTATTTGCTGAGGGATGATACAGGCTCTAAACAAAGCTTCTATCCCCTGCACTTGCCAATCTTTAGAACCCCAGACAGATTTTGTGTCGATTGTGTCTTTCCAAAAGCCAAACCCTTGTCTAGACAGTTGGGCGATAAAGGCTGAAGAATAAATCTGTTTTGTATTAGTTAACATTTTTTTTCTGTCCTGTTGTGTTCACATTTCTATAGAAAAATGTTTCTGGATCAGATGTATTGTACCCTGAAAAATATGGAAACTTATTTGTAAACGTTTTTGAACTACCCTTTGGTAGTGTAGGACAATGTTCCCATTGGTTAAACATAAATACATTTCTAGGTGTTGCAGATTTATCCAAGAAATGATGACCATAGTGGTTGTAGCAAAAAAGCTTCTCGTAGTCTGATGAACCCTCAAAGTTTTCAGTGTTAGAGAACGCAGCAGACCTGTCTAGATCAGACATCATGTTATTAACAGTCTCAAAGTCCCAATCATCAGAATAGGTACTGGAGGTAATAAAGTCACTTAATGAAATTCTAAATAAATGTGGAATCTTCAGAAGTTCTGTCGGGCCGAATATGTCAAAATCGGTTTTGTCCCAAACTATACCATTGTGTATAGGAACGGCTGTGATGTTCACTGCTGACAAGTCCCTTGCTTCATGAGGGGAAGATTTGTGTGGCTTTAAAAGTAAGTTCACATTTTTACTTTCAGTGTCAAAACGAATGTATCTGCCATTCATAAGCATGCTAAGAGTCATTATCAAAGCTACCCAAAGCAGAAAGAAAAATATTCCAGAAATAATCCATATTTCAATCCATGGTGAAGCCAGATAAGTCTCTTTCAGAAATTGAAAAAAGTATTGTACTTGTTTGAAAGTTTTTAGGGCTGGTGTAGTTTCAGACTCACTTGGATCCTCAGAAAACGTATCAAAGTCAATGAAGTAGCCCGAAGCAGTTCGGTCAATTGTTGGAATTGCATCAGGATTCGTCGAAATCGCTGGAACCAGTTGATCACATGTTACGTTGGTGTAGACAGTTATATCTGGATGAACTGTTACTTGAGTTTCAAGAGGGATGAGTTCCATAGCATTTTTGCTTAGTCCTTCATGTCTTACTGCTGAATTCTCAATGGTTATGAGTCTTTCAGTTTGAACCTCTTGGATAGTAGCGAGAGGAGGGCGTCTGCTACTAGGTCAGAGTCCACAAGGCCTACTATTTAGTATCGGCCACATAGTGTGGTTTGATGAGGTCGATTGACACATATCTTTTCTCCTTTTTTCCAGCAAAGGGCGGCAGAAGTACTGTTCTTGTTCCGTGGACGGCTAGGACAGGTACTGGTTTTCTGTAAGAAGGTCCAAATTCATTCTTGTCTGCAATCTTCTCTCTGACTAGATCCCCAACTTTTGGGATCCAGACAGGCCTTGCTGGGACTGCCTGTTTTTCCCCAGTGGTGGTTGGCTTCAGGAACACGTTGCTTTGTTTCGATCTTAGTTCATTTAGATCCTGTAAAACAGCCAAACGATCTTTGATATCAAAGGGTTTGTTTTCCACCACTGTGCCTTTACATTCGAGATCAGGAACCCACATTCTTGTCCCAAATAGGACCTCATATGGAGTGACCCCGCCTGGAGAACTTCTTGGCAAATTGTTTAATGAGCGTTGGACCCCATAAAGATGTTTAACCCACCCATCACCCGAACCTAATACTCTAGCTGTTATAGACTGCTTTATGTCCCTGCTTTTTTTTCCACAACAGAATTTCCCTCAGGATAAAACGGAGAGGAGTTACGCAATGTTATGCCCAAACTGGCCATGGCTTCTTTGTAAGCCCGAGAGCTAAACGCAGGGCCCTGGTCAGAATGTAGTGTGCCAATTGCGTATGTGCCGATAAAGACTCGCAAATCTTTTAGAACAGTTCGAGCATCAGCCTAGTACTGAGGCCACATCCATAGGAACCTTGACTTAGTATTTGTGGGATTACATTTGTCCAAAAGGACGCCTGCGCGTAGATAGTCTAATGCTGTCTAACAATGGTGTCTGTACTGGGCATGCTACTTCGTAGTCTGGTGTCTGATGGCGTTCTGCACTAGTCTGTCTATTGCAGTCTCTGCAGTCATTGATGAAGATGTGAATCTGTGTATTCATTCCAGGCCACCAGTACATCTCTTTTAATGTTAATATTGTTTTAGACATCCCCTGATGTGACAGACCCTTCCCAAGATGTGCTTCATAAATCAAAGCTGCTCTATGTTCCATGTTTGGAATCACCCTAGCCCCAATCTCCAGGGATTCGAGCAAAACGAACGTTGTTCGCATCAATTACATAAGAGTACTTGAGTGGAAATTTCTTTGGTAACGCTGTCCCACTGTCTTTGCTTGAAGCATTGACAGCCAACAATATCCCACTGTCTATTTTCGTTTTTGAACGAATGATCGCAGCTACGGAAGCCATCTGAACAGCCCCCTTTGCGGCTTCCTCAGTCAATGAATTCCCTGCAACGTGAACGCCATCACGTTGATGACTCAGTGTGTGTATCACGTGAGCTTTTGGTAGTTTGTTTCTCAACTGAACTACTTGTTCCCAACGCGTTTTATGCTTTATTGTGCCACCTTTTGCATCTTTGAATCTGTTTTGAAGCCAATTCTGTAAATATTCATTATATGACTGGACACAGTAAAAGGAATCGCACACTATAAGTGTGGGGAATTCGCGATCTGTATTCTCACGTGTCAGTTTGAATGCTCATAGTTCAGCTCACTGTGCCGTACAATCTCCTAGAGATTGAGTTTTTGTGACCATTGGTCGGAAGTAACCATCGCGCATGTGACCTTTAACGATTGCGCACGCTGCACTGTAAGCTTGCTTACTCTCTGTAGCAGGTTTTGCTGATCCATCAGTATAAATTATAAATTCGTACTGATCGAGAGGGAGAATTTCAGTGGGCAGAGGACATTCATGTTCATATTGCAGGAACGCTTGTGTTTTTAAATCAGGATCAAAAACATATTCAACATCTGTTGCAGCAAGAGAATTAACACATTGTATCCATCTAGGATGTAAAGCTTTTGCATTTGGAATGCTCGCTTTTGTAACCGCTTCTATGGCTGGTACTGGAGTCACGATAATAATTTGTTTCCCCTGAGCTAGAGCTCTTTCTTTTGCTACAGCGGTTTGAACTGTTGTCAGTATCTTCGCTGTTGAAGTGAAGCGCATTTCTGCTTATGTATACAAATGTGATTTGTATGCTATTGGTACTTTTCACCCTCATTAACTGTTAAATAGGTGAATCCGCATTGACTCAAAATTATTCGGATCACTAAATTGCGTTTATTTACGCGTGTTTGTAAATGATTTGTTGCTAACATGTTAGCTTGAAGTGAACACAGGATGTCTGCATAATTTAGAATGTAAGTTCTTCCAAAATTTAGGAACCCCAAGATGGATTGTAAGTTTTTCAGCGTTTTTGGAGGTTGGAGCAGTGCACACTTTTCTAAAAAGTTAGCTGCCAGGCTCTTGCCTTCACTTGAAAGCTCATATCCTAGGAAAAGGGCATTGAAGTGGGCAATTCTGGAGTTTTTTAAAGTTGAATTTATAGCCCTCAGAGGCGAAGCCCAGTATAATGGTATTCACCCTGTTCAAGTGCCTTTCTAGGTCATCGTCTGTCAGATAGATGTCATCGACATATGACAATGCCTCGTTATCATAAATTTGTTGTAACTCTGTTACACCTGCTGAGAATAACCCCAGGCTGTTTTTGAACCCTTGTGGGAGTCTACAAAATTGACCCTGGGTCCCCATTATTGAGAAAGCTGTTAAGTACCTGCTTTCAGGTGCTATGTTTTGACAAAAGAAACCATTTGAAATGTCCAATATGGTTTTATATTTTTTACGCACAATGTTATTCAATAATGCTGTACTATGTGCATTTTGCAATGCAAATGTTTTGGAACAATTGTTCAAGTGTCTATAATCCAAAACTAGACGATATGTGTTGTCTGGTTTGGATACAGAAAACAAAGGATTGTTCATTGAGGAGGTGCATGTTTCAATCACCCCTTGGTATTCAAGTTGATCTAAGATCTCCCTGACCTGTGTTTTAGCTTCTTGCTTTATTGGGTACTGCCTTTGTGCAGTAGGTTGATTTTTTAGCTGTATTTTGTGGTGAGGTGAGTCCTCATCCCATCCCACATGATTTTTGTATAATGCTGGGGCCTGGGCTACTGCCCATTTCCTAGCATAAGTATATTTTAGGTGAATTGGAATATGGTTGTAGAAGGCTGGCATAATGATGTCCTCGCCATGTGGGCTCTCCCTGACACATTTTGGTGGCCAGTCCTGTTCTGCTAGAAGTATATCATAACCCCTTGAAAGTTTCTCCCAAAAGAGTGCTTTCACTTTTTTTTGTATGTCTCCCTCCATTCGGAACGTTATTTCATATAACTTTTGTGGAGTACTAACCCTGGTGTCTACAGTCTCCACTGTGATGTACTCATTCAAATCCACTATCTCCAGAAGTTCCTTCAGGTTCTGGCGAACTTTTGTTACTTCTGCTGCACTGTCCAGCATTGTCTGAGCCCATTCTCCGTTCTTGAGCTGTGTTCTCAGTATTCTCGGCATGTCTGATCTTCAGACCTGCTACCTTCTGTTTTGTGAATTGAGGTTTTGATTTATTTTTCTGAACTTGTTGATCGTCTTTGGACTTCATGCTTTCTTCTTTGTGATCTGACCGTCCTCTTCTTTCTGATGTCTGTGACGATATCTGAAAGGTACGAGAGGAACGTGTATCAGTATCCTGATACCTGTCAGGTTTTCTTAAAGAATCCCTATTCCTGAGGTTATACCTCCTTTCAGAGGGCTCCTTTTGAGGAGACCTACCTCGGGATTGAGAACGTGTCTCTTTTGGATTTTCTTTATTAGTTTCCCACTTCTTTTTAGAAGATGTAGGATGTTGTTTAATAGAGTCCTTCTCAGGACCTTCAGACAGTTCTGGCGTCACTGGTTTTCCACCCAAACTGTCTCTGCCTAATTCTGCAAAAGTATTTCTTTTATTCTGGGTATTTTATGTTGATGCTCTGTTACATCAAATTCCCTTAAGCGTTGGCGGATCGCCACTGATGCTGCCTCCCGGATGTATGACGTTACAACGCACACTTTTACAACGCATGCACTTACAACGCATTTTTTACAACGCATAATCCATTACAACGCATGACATTACAACGCATGACACTACAACGCATTTTTAAAAAATACCTTTACAACGCACTACCATTACAACGCATACTACCTTTACAACGCATACCATTACAACGCATAATATTAAATTACATTTAAGGTAAGTATTAGATAGTATAGGGGTAAAAATTACTATTCTAACTCCAGGGGGTGCAACAGTAGGGTAAGTGTTGGATAGTGTAGGGGTAAAAATTACTATTCTAACTCCAGGGGGTGCAACAGTAGGGTAAGTGTTGGATAGTGTAGGGGTAAAAATTACTATTCTAACTCCAGGGGGTGCAACAGTAGGGTAAGTGTTGGATAGTGTAGGGGTAAAAATTACTATTCTAACTCCAGGGGGTGCAACAGTAGGGAAAGTGTTGGATAGTATAGGGGTAAAAATTACTATTCTAACTCCAGGGGGTGCAACAGTAGGGTAAGTGTTGGATAGTATAGGGGTAAATATTACTATTCTAACTCCAGGGGGTGCAACAGTAGGGTAAGTGTTGGATAGTATAGGGGTAAAAATTACTATTCTAACTCCAGGGGGTGCATCAGTAGGGTAAGTGTTGGATAGTATAGGGGTAAAAATTACTATTCTAACTCCAGGGGGTGCATCAGTAGGGTAAGTGTTGGATAGTGTAGGGGTAAAAATTACTATTCTAACTCCAGGGGGTGCATCAGTAGGGTAAGTGTTGGATAGTATAGGGGTAAAAATTACTATTCTAACTCCAGGGGGTGCATCAGTAGGGTAAGTGTTGGATAGTATAGGGGTAAAAATTACTATTCTAACTCCAGGGGGTGCATCAGTAGGGTAAGTGTTGGATAGTATAGGGGTAAAAATTACTATTCTAACTCCAGGGGGTGCATCAGTAGGGTAAGTGTTGGATAGTATAGGGGTAAAAATTACTATTCTAACTCCAGGGGGTGCATCAGTAGGGTAAGTGTTGGATAGTATAGGGGTAAAAATTACTATTCTAACTCCAGGGGGTGCATCAGTAGGGTAAGTGTTGGATAGTATAGTGTAATATTATGCGTTGTAATGGTATGCGTTGTAATGGTAGTATGCGTTGTAATGGAATGCGTTGTAAAGGTAGTTTTTAAAAATGCGTTGTAGTGTCATGCATTGTAATATCACGCGTTGTAATGGATTATGCGTTGTAAAAAATGCGTTGTAATGGTAGTGCGTTGTAAAAGTTGCGTTGTAAAGGTTGTTCCCCCTGCCTCCCCTTTAATATTAGATAATATTATTGTTGAGACCTGGTCGAAGTTTTTCAGTAATTTCATACCTAAATTCAGAGCAGGCTCTGCCCCGTATTCGTTTTGAATTTGTTTCAGGACATCTGGTATTACTGCAATTGACGGAACACATGTGTTTTAGTATAGATAGCAGCAAAGATTGTGCCCCAAGTGGTGCAGTCTTCCAGTTGTGGTGTGATCCCCACTGGCAAACAGATTGTTAGGATTCTGTGTTTCTCATAAGGGCTAGTATTTGGAAATACTACTTTGATTTGAGTAATTTTTTGAGCTATCCAGAATGGAATTTGTTCACGTTTCGTGGGCATTTTACCCATGACTGCGTGTAAAGTCTGTGGAGTAATTTTTAGTGTATACCCTTGTTGAGGGCTTTGATTTGGAATGGTTATTGGTGGTTGGACTGTGAAAGTCCGCATGACATATTGGACTAATTGTCTCTAAATTTTTTTAACTCTTGTAGTTGAATAAGTAATTCCTCGTCTGACATCACTTCGATGCCAGCTAAAATCGGCCATGTTGCTCCTGGTCTACCTAGTGGACTGAGCCTGGTAATGTTTTTGTGATGTTTTAGGGCGCCTTTAAACCAGAGATTATGTTCCTGGTATGTGAGTGGAATTTCAATATCCTCAAAAGGAATATATTCCTCAGGCGGTTCATCTTCTTTAAAGAAGTGAAATACTTTTGTTACTGGATTTGATTCTGGGAATACAATCCATGAATAGAATACCTCTGACTAAAAGGATTTGGGTGCCTCTATCACGAAAACTGCTCTACCACCTCTTGGTGTTAGGCCGTGTAATGGCTCTCCTTAAGATTGGAGGGCTGTTTATAACACTCTCATCGGTTTCATTTAAACCAATTAAATTAAAAGCTGTTACGACTGGATCAGCCTCAGCATTATCCCCGTCCTGGGACATTGTTTTTGAAAAATGTAGAACAATTTTCAATGAAACAAAGATAAGATGTACAATATTTTGGAACACTGTATCCTTCAACGTTGAACAAACCAAACCGCTAATATATAGGATTTTTGTCCTATTCAGCTTTGGTGGATACTAAACCCTACACACTCCAGATGTTTTATGGAGTATGTGAGTAAGGGTCTCTGAGAAAAGCATGACTGAGTTACTCAGTATCTAGCGTTAAATTAGTGCCTTACCAAACGTTGGGCGCCATGTAGTGTAGTTCCTAATTTCCCTAATAGGCTCTGCGGATTGGAATTAAATTTCCCTATAGATTTGGCATAGGACTGAGGTCAGTATGCCCCTATCGAGTACATTAAACTTAATTACTTTGTGTCAGCTAACTCAGAGGCCACTAGAAACTCCTTGTAAACAAGAAGGGATTAGTTTCTGTCAACCGCATAAACATGACAACTTTGTTTCCCTTTAGAATTGGAACACTCTCAGAATCGCGGAAACAACAGATAACAGTTTCACTCAGTTAATTGTGCATGCTTAGTTTTTTCAGAGTTGCACAGAAAGAATAGACGGGCATTTCAATAAAACGGATTTATTGAACAGTCTTGTTTCTTGTGTTAAGACCTTCTCAACAACCCGCTGCCATATACCTGCTGTGTGTCGCACGATATAGGGAAGAGACATGTCCGACCCCCTGCCCTGCATCAGTACTTCCTGCAGCGTCTGGGTGTCTACCCTGTCAGAGAGCAGGCGTTTCTCCCAATTGTCTGTGTCTGTAAACCAACGTGCCGCATGTTGTAGATGGGTCGCATAATAATATAGGTCGAAGCGTAGAGCTTCCAGACCGCCCTCCTCATAGCTGCGAATGATAGTGTTGAGAGCTACCCTACTGTGCCGGCCCACCCAGACCAGAGACATGAGTAATGCATTGAGAGTTTTGAAAACTCATGGCGGCAACGGACATAGTGAGTTTTGGAGTACGTATAGTGTCCTAGGAAGCATCACCATCTTAGAGATGGCCAGCCTGCCCATCAACGAAAGTGGAAGAGTGTTCCAAAATGACACCGACTGCTGCAACAACGTGATTATACGGTCTTCATTCCGGGCCAGTGCCTGTGTGTCCGTCAGGGCCACTTGTATTCCAAGGTAACGGAACCCTGTCCGTTCCCAGCACAGTCCGAGGTCTGGAAGGTCCCCAAGGGGCACTGAGGCCAGTCCCGCCAACGGAAAGATCAGGGACTTACCGCGGTTAAGTTGTAATCCAGAGACCTCTCCAAACCGGTCTAGCTGGCGTAGCAGTACCAGCAATGCCTCCCGGGGAGAAGCCAAATAAAACAGGGCGTCGTCAGCATATAAGGAAGTAATATGACTTGTGTCACCCACTCTAATTCCCCATTGTTCCATGTCCGTCCTGACCCAGACCGCGAAGGGCTCTATGGCCAGGGCGAACAATAAAGGCAAAAGGGGACACCCCTGGCGTGTATCCCTTCCCAGTTGCCACTCTTCTGACCTCACGCCCCCAAGTTTTACCCTAGCGTGGGAAACCGTATTCAAAATGCGAATCCAGCGACAAAATTTGCGACCCAACCCCACAGCTTGTAGGACCTCAAGAAGGTATCCCCAGTCCACCATGTCGAATGGCTTGGCGAGGTCAGTGGATATCAATACCATCTGTTCCTCCCGATCCCGCACCTCATGCAGGATGTGATTCAGCCGTCGCAGATTTATAGCTGTGTTTCGTCCCGGTATGAACCCACACTGATCCTCATGGACCAAGTGAGTCATGTATGGCGCTAATCAGGAAGCCAAGAGCTTGCATAAGATTTTAACATCTGTATTGATCATTGTGATCGGTCGATACGATGAGGGCTCATGGGCATCTCCTCCCGGTTTTAGAATCATGCATATTTCCCCCTGTGTCATGCGCGGTGGGAGAACTCTGCGTTCAAATGCCTAGAGATAAACCCGCAACATGAGTCAGGGAAGTGTACCCACGAATCCTTGATAGAACTCAGGAGGGAACCCGTCACTACCCGTGGATAGGGCTCTTGGTAGGTGCTGCAGGGCAGAGTGTACCTTGCCTCATGTAAGGGGTTCATCAAGTGCATTCTGTGCCTGTTTAAGGATAGACCGTAAGGTAAGGTCATGGAGGTAAGGGAGATAGGACGCCTCACAGATTGCGGGGTCTGGGGTTAACACCAACTGGAGATGGGATTTGAGGACCCGCAGCAGTCCTACCTCGGAGTTCACCAGGCCCCCCGCCACAATCGCATCAGGGGCGTGGTCTCACCGGAGAATCCAGGCCAAAAGACGGCCCGATTTATCTCCATCGCTATGAAGGCGTTATCTGTACTGTGTGAGGGTGTATTTGTCAAGCCTCTCCCAAATGTCATGGATGCGTTCCCAGATGTCATGTTCTCCATCTCTCCCCATTGTGTCAGGGGTTTCAGAGGTCTGTACTTCCAAGAGGCGGCGTTCCTCCTCCTGCAGCTCTCGTTGGAGCTGCTTCCGAACCCCTCATGTAAGGCTTATGCATGAGCCTCTCACTACCGCTTTCAGGGCTTCCCACTTTGGGCCTGTGGTAGGTCCGACCCGCCCCAGTTTAGGGCAATATAGTCAGTTATTGCAATTTCTAGGTGATGTTTCCCTACCTGGTCCTCGAGAATCTCTGCCAGAAACCTCCAAGTCCGTGGGCGACGTATCGGGCCCCCCCAGTTAACCACACACACACCACAGGGGAGTGATCAGATAGGAATCGCGCTTGATGGGTCACCTCAAAGGACATAGCCGCATCGGGATTTGTGAAGTAAGACCCTATCCAAGCAACTGTGTGTATTATGAGTGGGTGAAAAACATGTGTACACTTTCTGGGTTGGGTGTCTCTGGCGCCAGACAACCTGGGCTCCTATATTTCCCATGACCTCTCGGAGTTTCGTTGTCATCCTTAGTTTTGTACCGGTACGGGGTGGGAACCTGTCAAGGACAGGGTCTAGGACACAATTAAAATACCCCATCCAAAGTAGTGGAACCTCCAGCTCCGATACCAGGACCTCCTGCAGGGACTGAAAAAAGTCCGGGTCATCTGTGTTTAGGGCATAGGTGTTCATTATGGCAACCTCCCTACCATCTAGCTTAGCTCTGAGGAGCAGATATCTCCCATGGATGTCAGCTTCCACATACTGGATGGCAAATGGGACCCCGGGGGCCACCCACACAAGGACCCCCCTGGTATAGGTAGAGAATGAAGAGTAGAAAACCTGTCCCCGCCGTTTCTTCGCCAATTTCTGAGCCCCTTCGTCCATGAGGTGAGTTTCTTGGAGGCATGCTATCGAGACCTGATGTCTGCGGAGAAAGGACAGGACCCTGTATCTCTTGGTGCATGTACCCAGCCCCCTCACATTCCAGCTTAAAAATGTAAACCCCATGTATGGTAAAGTAACCGATCCCTGTGTGTTCCGTGTCCCATGCAGCTACCTAGCCCCTGTGCCCTAAATGCAATACATACAATGCCTGAAAAAAACCCAAAACACCCCCCTCCCACGTGCAATTTACTGACAACAAAACATGCAGAAATGCCCTTCCCATGCTGGTGCCAGGACGTGCACAGCTGTCCCATTAGCCCAAATGGGGCCAGAATTACTCTACAAAAGAAGAAGAAAACCCTCCTCCCCCAGTCCAACTCCCGACTCAGACCAGCCGCCTCATGGCATAGTTCAATGTCCCAAACTGCCCAAGTATGTACCCGGGAAACACTAATGCCAAGTTGATTGGCAAATCCCACCAAATGCTTACAACAGCAGCACTTATTTCAACAAATATTATCCCAAGTCCTCGTGAGGCAAATATCACTAGGCCTCTAAGGTCCGGCCCCCTCCACCCCAGCAATAGGAAAAGAGTAAAAAGGATATCATCTTCAGGACGATGCTGTAGTGGGCGTAAGTGGGTCCATGACCGTTTCTGGAACCACATAAGTGGCTGACAGGAAAGTATCCGGGACCAGGCTCTCCACAGGAGTCTCTGTCACAGTCTGTGGGAGAGGGTCGTCGGAGTCCGAGGACTCCACATGTAGGGCGCTGTCGCCCCCCACTGTGATCCACTGTCTCTCCGCTGGAGCATCGTCTACAATCTGACTCCTGCGTCTGTTCCTGCGATTCCTAGGAGATCTGGTACCCCAGGTACTCCGGGATCCCCTCGGCTCGTGCTGGGGGAGGGCCTCTCCCCTGATCTCAAACCATTCCCATACCTCTTCTGGAGAGTCGAAGAAATAGGCCTTTCCATGTGTTATTACCTTGAGTTTCGCAGGGTACAGTAATATGTACTGTAGGTGGAGGTCTTGTAGCTTCTGCTTGATGCCGAGAAAAGATTTATTTTGTTCCTGCACCTGGCGGGTGTAGTCCGGGTAAATGGACACCTTGGTGTTGTCGAAAGTGAGGTCTGTTGCTTCTCGTGCTGCTTTCAGAATACAGTCCCTGTCCCGATAGTTCAGGATTTTGGCAATGAGGGCCCTGGGAGGAGCCCCCGGCAGCGGCGGAGGAACCAGCGCCCTGTGGGCTCTCTCCACCATGACAGACCTGTGGGGCACAGCTTAGTACGTATCAAATTCACCAGGAAATGCTCCGCATTTGCCCTGCTCCAAGCGCTCCGGAATGCCCAGGACCCTGATGTTACTTCGACGGGCCCGCCTTCCACTTCCTCCGCTCGTCGTTCTAGCGCTCCGGTGGTGTTGGTGAGCTGAGAGACCTGTTGCTTCAGGGAGACCACTTCCCCCTGGAGCTGGACGATGTCTCACACCGCCGTGGAGACCTTATCCACCACCTTCCGCAAATCAGCCCGTAGTAAATTTACATCGATAGAGACTGTCTCAATTAGTTTTTCCAGGGCGGTATGAGACCCTTGTATCGCCTCTAGGAGCTTAGCTCGAGATGGCTCATTGGAGGCATCTCCTTCTCCATCCTGGCCCGTCTGATGAGTGATCCGTTGCGTGGCTAGGCGCTGTGTGGTATACTGTGTGATGGTGTTGGGGTTGGAGGCACGAGGCAGCCTGTCCTTGCCCATGATGTAGGCTTCAGTGAAACACACAGGTGTCCGCAAGTGTTGCAATCGCCAAGCCCATTTTCCCTCTATAGGGCTATCGACAGCGGACTTATGTCCCTCCCGTAGGAGTCACCAGGAGTGTGGGTGGCCAGGTCAAGTGCGAGAGGTCCCACATCCCCACCCAGCGAATTGGGGGGGCCCAAGTCTGTCACGTCCCAAGGGAGGGCCGAGCAAATAGTCCAACAGTGAACCTAGAGCTGCTCACCTCAAGGTTGTCGCAAGTGAGAAGTATCCCGGCCTGTCATCTGCCTGTGAGGGCCCCCGTAGTGCTCCCAAACACCAGAATCACCCCCGTAGTTATCTCCAGGCAGGCAGTCTGTTTGAGGGTTTCCAAGGGAAGTCCGGCACTCCCGCAATCTCCAAACGGGGCAGACAGAAAAAAGAATGGCCCGGGTGTGCGTCCCCCCACACGGGGCAGGATGAAGTATCCTGCATCAAAACAGCCCCCTCCTAGTAGAGCCGCAGCCAGTCAGTAGCAAATTACTCCCCGGGGGCCCCGGGAACCAGAGGGCCCACAGGTGCCAGCAGTGGGATCCAAGATGTCCCCACCGAGGTGGGCGAAGCAGCCCGTCGCGCCGTACCTCAGAAGTGCAGGCTCACCAGTCCAATGGGGCCAATCGCGATCCCTCAGCCTTAGCAACTCCCCAGCAGGTCAGGGGCAGAACACGACCGCCCGACACCTCCGGGTGGCTGCCGCTGAGCACCGCTCCTCTGAGGCCCCCAAACGGGGTTGTGTCGCGGCTCAGCCCGCGATCCACAGCACACTCCAGGGCCGGTGCAGGCTCGCAGATTGCACAAGGGGCCCCCCAGTGACAGCGGGCACCTCTGCAGCTGATGTCGGGGCCTCTGGAGTAGGTAGTGGTAGGCCCGGCCCCAGACGCACTCCAGGCCACCCCCGATGCCTCGCGAGGCCCCTCGGGGACCGTCCTGCTCTTTACGACTCAACAGCGAGGGCCGGGATCAGTAGATATCAGGAGGCCCCCGATGGCAGACGGCGCCTCCTCGGCAGCCACTGGGGTCGCCGGGCAAGTGGAGAGGGAATCGCCGCCCTCGAGGCCCTCGCAGACCTCAGGTTGGTGTAGGCCTCATCCCCGGCCTCACGTGATTTCAGCTGACCGGGATGGCGGGCGCAGAGCTGTTGCAGCCGATTCCGGGCACTTCCTCCGACCCGTTTTCCCCCAGGGTGTCCCCTCAGAAGGTAGAGACCCAGCCGCACAAGGGGGACTGTCGTGGGCGTCAGCAGACAGGATAATGAAGGATTTGGTGGCTGGCTGGTCGGGAGCCAAAGGAGCTCACGTCCTGTCGGCCATGTTGCTTCGCCACGTCCCCCAGTGTAAACTGTATTTGAAAAAGATTCGAATTATTTGAATATTTTAATATATTATATATATATTTTATTTTTATGTTATTGGTGTATGTGTAGATATATGTATTTATAATTTGGTATTCTCCTAAAAAATTTCTATCAATATTAAGTAAAGGTATATATTATATCCTATATATATGTTTTTTTAATTTATTTTTACATTATATGTATTACTTATAATTTTAAACATTTTCTAATAATTCTAACTATGTTTTTTTAATGATGTGTATTATTTATTTTATTTTACCTTGTTTTTTTAAACATTTAAAAATAAAGCGATATTTTTAACAACAATATATTTAACAATATTTTTGGGGGGATATTCTTGTACTTACCATTATGTAGATGGTACTTTGATATTCTGGACAATGATATTTTTGTACCTCGATATTTTCTTAGTGGATATTCTGTCAGTGATTCGTATATATATATATATGGTATCCAGTAGTCCAGAAATATCCATTAGTGGTACATGGCTAGCCCCAGTGAAAGGGTTTTTTAAATGCTCCTCCTGTAGAGCATGTAAATTTGGTATAAACACTAACCAGTACACCACACCTTTCAGTGACAGTCCCAGATATCTCAAGGGACATTACACTTGTCGCACCGATCATGTGGTGTACGTATTACAATGCACATGCGAACTAAAATATGTGGGTAGTACAAAACTGCAAGCTTACAACAGAATTTTACAGCACCTTAGGGCCATAGTAAACTCGGATCCAACTTACCCGGTAGCGAGACATTTTAAAACTTGCCACAACAACAATTTGAGCTGTTTGAGCTATTTTATTATAGACTCGGTACCTAAAATGAAGAGAGGAGGTAACCGAGAAAAAGCTCTGAGGCAACTGGAATGCAAATATATAGTGGAGTTGGACACACGCATTCCAGGAGGTTTGAACAATGGGGAAGATTTACATCATTTTTTATAGTTACCTGTGATAGCAATAATGTGTGTATTTATCATTTTTGAACACTTATGATAATCAGGTCTCATTTCCACCTCGTCAGCACTTGGAAACCTTTGTACATCTTTGAATATCCTCGCCTTATATGAGATTATAGAATACTGGTAAAGAAGTCTCGATATTTTCCTAAGTTTTCTAATTTTTCTACATTTCACAGATTGATATATATTTATGGGTGTTTCAGTGATCCAGCTTCTTCTGTGCCTATATTTACATGCAATTTGATTGCTGTATTTAGCCTTGTTTAGTATTTGTGCCATCTAAGTCGGATACCCAGTTTGATATTTAGACGTTTTAGACATCAATAGGCTGTATATATATTATGTACATACATTTTAGAATTGTTTTTTATGTGATTTCCGGTCCATTGTTTTATGATGAAATATTGATCTCATTTTAATGTCTTGCAAGTTTTGCACATTACTTTGCAGATTTGCACATTTGGCTGTATTTGCACGGATATTAACAATGATTGCTATATTTGCACATGATTTTGCGGACTTTTGCACATCTTTTCTGTATTTGCACAGATAATGACATATGCATTTATTTTCTGCTATGTTTGCACATGATATGCGTCATTTGCACATAATGTATGTGGAGTGTTTCTCGTTTGATTCCCTTCCACCAATTATCATGGCTATATCCTAACGCAGTGCAGTCATTCTACCCGGATTGCGGCTATATGATTGACAGCAGCGTAATTTGTTTGACAATCCGGGTTTGAATCATGCCAATGGTTTATCTATTTTGGACTGGAAATAATCATCAAGCTATTGTATGCTTTAATTTTCAATTTATTTTCTTGAATTGATTGTGAAATCGTTATGTACAGCCATATGTGAGTATTTTGTCTATGTCTACACGTATCTGGGGCCACAGCACCTTTAAATAGCCACGTTCAGTTTATGCTAATCATGTGATCAAGACCGCTGTGTCGGTCTGAACCTATACTTTGTTTAAAATAAATCGAGAATGAAAACCTGAACCAGCATTTGAGTGTCCGTGTCTTTTGGGAGTACCGGCTGGTGCTTCCGAAGGAGGATTCGATATATATATATATATGCATATATATATATATATATATATATATATATATATATATATATATATATATATATATATATATATATATATATTATCTACTGGCGGTCGCCAGTAGATAGTTATAGTTAGGACCGTGTTTCCATAGGAAATCTCAAAATTCTATTTTGAATAACTTTGGCGCCGGTTGACGAATCTTCGCGAAATTTTCAAAACTAATGGGGCGCTCTGCTCAGCTCCTACCCTGAAAGTCTCGGGGGGGATTTGTCAAGCGGGGGCTGAGAAAAAAGGGGGGTCCCAAAACGCATTTTCCCCATGCATTTTCCCGTAGGACCTTTAGTCGAAGGTACAGCCCGAACGGCTGAACAGAATTACTTGAAATTTGGCAGAGAGGTAGTCCTCAGGTCAGGGATGTGCCTTTTGCATATATGGAGTCAATCTGTTCAGTAGTTCCTGAGAAAATTGCAGTTAAAAGCACATACATATCTATAGCCGCGCACCGTGCGCGCACCGTGCGCGCATCGTGCGCGCACCCTAACGTGCGCAAGCGTAATTCTGATTGGTTGTTACATGTCAGTCAACGTTCGAATCGGTCGAAATCAGGAAGTGTCGGCCGCCATTTTGTTTGTTTTCAGTGCGAGAGTTGAAAAGGAAGGTGGCGAACGTGAAAAGGGGGCAGGGTAGAGAGTTCCTGACCCCCTAGCCTTTGTCAGGGGGTCCCTGAAGGACCCCGAAGACAGAAAAAACTTTAGATTTTATTTTTTTTTTAAATCGCGGGGGTGCGCGCACCGTGCGCGCACGGTGAAAAACCATAAAAAAAATATATAATTTTAATACGTATTTTATTGAAAAATAAATATATAAAAAAATAATAATACATACATAACTTAGTATTTAAAAAACCGTACAAATTCACTGAAAAAACCATAGGTTTCACACACGTTATAGTTAGGAATTAGCATTTAAAAAACCTTGCAAATTCACTTAAAAAACCATAGGTTTCACACATGTTATATAGGTGGATATTTCACTCGTAAAAAACCAATGAAATTCCACCGTTATAGTTAGTTCAGATAACTATAACTCGCTCAGATTTTTCACACGGCGGCCTGGCCGTGGCCAAAGCACCATCGCCTGTTGGAGGAGTAACACTATCCAGCAGAACGAGGCCTGAGTCTTAAACGGATTATGACTCTTTGGCACAGCGCTCTACAACTGATGCAGCATACCTTAATGTGACACCACCTACTAAGGTATTTTTAAGAAGCACAAACTTTGTAATGAGCACTCGGACTTACTAAAGAAATAAACAATTCTCCGCTTTACGGACTACAAGTCCCAGCAACACTCCAGATGACGATGCACTTAGCACACGCCCACTGGGGGGCTTGTTAATTAAATAAAGTCAGAAATGAAGTAAAGCGATTCCCGAGTGCCATTATTGCAGCCTCTGAAGACGGGGTTCCGACCCTGAAACGCGTCAGGCAAATTGAGAGAAGGTGAAGCGGAAAGGCATGCATGGAAATCATGACCGGATGGTCAGAGCAATGTCGAGTGCTTTGGCAATGCAAAGGGCATTTTGTTGGACGATTTTTCACACGGCGGCCTGGCCGTGGCCAAAGCACCATCGCCTGTTGGAGGAGTAACACTATCCAGCAGAACGAGGCCTGAGTCTTAAACGGATTATGACTCTTTGGCACAGCGCTCTACAACTGATGCAGCATACCTTAATGTGACACCACCTACTAAGGTATTTTTAAGAAGCACAAACTTTGTAATGAGCACTCGGACTTACTAAAGAAATAAACAATTCTCCGCTTTACGGACTACAAGTCCCAGCAACACTCCAGATGACGATGCACTTAGCACACGCCCACTGGGGGGCTTGTTAATTAAATAAAGTCAGAAATGAAGTAAAGCGATTCCCGAGTGCCATTATTGCAGCCTCTGAAGACGGGGTTCCGACCCTGAAACGCGTCAGGCAAATTGAGAGAAGGTGAAGCGGAAAGGCATGCATGGAAATCATGACCGGATGGTCAGAGCAATGTCGAGTGCTTTGGCAATGCAAAGGGCATTTTGTTGGACGATATATATATATATATATATATATATATATATATATATATATATATATATATATAATATACATATTACCTACTGGCGATAGCCAGTAGGTAGTTATAGTTAGGACCACGTTTCCATAGGAAAACCTCAACATTCTATTTTGAATAACTTTGGCGCCGGTCGACGAATCCTCGCAAATTTTTCAAAATAGGTGGGGCGCTACGCTCCGCTCCTACCCTGAAAGTCTCGGGGGGATCCGTCAAGCGGGGGCTGAGATAAAAGGGGGGTCCCAAAACGCGTTTTTCCCATGCATTTTTCCATAGGACCTTTAGAACGAGCTACAGCCCGAACGGCTGAACAGAATTACTCAAAATTTGGCAGAGAGGTAGTCCCTAGGTCAAGGAAGTGCCTTTTGTAGGTTTGGTGTAAATCTGTTCAGTAGATTCTGAGAAAATAGCCTTTAAATCAATATATATATCTGAGCCAGCTTACGGTACGCTTACCGTACGCTTACGGTAAGCGTACGGTGGCGTGCGCGAGCGCGATTCTGATTGGCTCTTAGATCTTAGTAAACATTCGAATCGGCCGAAACCAGGAAGCGGCGGCCGCCATTTTGTCTCTCGCACTGAGAGTGATTTTTAAAATATCAAGCCCAAAAACATGTAAAGGGGCTGTTTTGACAACTCCCTCCCACATAGTCATGTTGAGGGAGTCCCCAAACATCCCCCAAGTGCAAAAACGGTTTTATTTTTTTTTCGGCAATTTCGCGGGGTACGCTTACCGTACGCTTACCGTAAGCGTACG
This sequence comes from Triturus cristatus, assembly GCF_964204655.1. Lineage (NCBI taxonomy): Eukaryota > Metazoa > Chordata > Amphibia > Caudata > Salamandridae > Triturus > Triturus cristatus. The sequence goes on from NC_140592.1 coordinate 92,495,361, forward strand.
GTAAAAAAATAAAAATAAAAAAAACACTATCCACACTTACCCCACCCCCTGTGCTTTTGGTGGCCGAAGGCCACCAAATGTACAGGGCTTATGTTAAGGGCAAAAAACACTATCCACACTTACCCCACCCCCTGTGCTTTTGGTGGCCGAAGGCCACCAAATGTACAGGGCTTATTATAAGGGAAAAAAACTTAGCATTTAAAAAACCGTACTAATTCACTGAAAAAACCATAGGTTTCACACACGTTATAGTTAGGAATTAGCATTTAAAAAACCTTGCAAATTCACTGAAAAAACCATAGGTTTCACACATGTTATAGTTAGCGGAAATTTTACTGATAAAAAACCAGTGAAATTCCCCCGTTATAGTTAGCGCAGGCAACTATAACTCACGCGACTGCAATCTTCTGCTGATGACATATGTGTCTTTATGAAAAAAAAATATTTGTAATATATGTATAGCTAAAAATGTATGGAAGAAGACATGGGCAAATAAGTGTCTAAATACAGTATTAGCATCAGCAGAGGATTGCAGTCGCGTGAGTTATAGTTGCCTGCGCTAACTATAACGGGGGAATTTCACTGGTTTTTTATCAGTAAAATTTCCGCTAACTATAACATGTGTGAAACCTATGGTTTTTTCAGTGAATTTGCAAGGTTTTTTAAATGCTAATTCCTAACTATAACGTGTGTGAAACCTATGGTTTTTTCAGTGAATATATATATATATATATATATATCATATCACACCGTCAATCCTCAGTTTCACGCCATAGACGGAGACGGACCACAAGTAGGTGCCAAAGTGTATAATTTATTAGCCTGTTCGGTCCTATATATATATATATATATATATGTATATATATATATATATATATATATATATATATAGATACATATATATATATATATATATATTACCTACTGGCAGTCGCCAGTAGGTAGTTATAGTTAGGACCTATTTTCCATAGGAAATCCGCAACATTCTATTATCAATAAGTGTGGCGCCAGTTGACGAATCTTTGCAAAATTTTCCAAACTTTTGGCCAGCTCTGGTCCGCTCCTATCCTGAAAGTTTCGGGGTGATTCGTCAAGCGGGAGCCGAGAAAAAAGGGGGGTCCCAAAACGTGTTTTCCCCATGCAATTTCCCATAGGACCTTTTGACGCAGCTACAGCCCGAACTGCTGAACGGAATTACACCAGATTTGGCAAAAAGGTAGTCCTCAGTTCAGACTCGTGCCTTTTGCTTAAATGGTGTAAATCTGTTCAGTAGTTCCTGAGAAAATTTGAGTTAAAAGTACATATATATCTATGGCCTCGGAGGATCCGCGCACCCTATGTGCACCCTAAGCGCACTCTCTGCGAACCGTGCGCGCCCCCTCCCGATCACGCGCTGAATGCTAATTGGCTGTCAAGTGTCTGTCAACATTCGAAACCAGGAACTGTTGGCAGCCATTTTGTGCCTCGCAGAAGCGAGGCTGAAGAAGTAAGGGAAATAAGTGTGTGAAAGTTGTAAAGGGGGCAGGGTAGAAATACTCTGACCCTCTAGTGTTGCTTAGGGGGTCCCAGAAGGACTCCCAGGGCCCCATTTTATTTTATTTTATTTTTTAAACGGTAAAATGCGCACAGGGTGCGCGGATCCGGCCGTAAAAAAAACAAAAACCAAAGCGCGGGCTTTCGCGCTTCCTTAATAATTAGCCCCGGGGTGCCAAATCCCGGGCGCAAAATGCATAAAAAATTAAAAAGAGGGCCCAGGGGGGTCCCCCAGCCCCGGGGACCTCTACCCCCGGGGCTAGAAAATAAATAAGGTGGGAGGCTGAAAGGCTCCCACCCCCCAAGCCCCGGGGGCTACCACCCCCCAGGGCTTTATTTATTGAGGGAGGGGGGCTGTGTTGCCCCCCTCCTGGAGCCTTCGAGGGCCCTGGGGACCGCCACCCCCCCAGGGCCAGATCCTACAGTGTCCTGGGGTGCCCACCCCCAGGACACTGTTGTTTGCTATGAGATGGTGGGAATCTCCCGCCCTCCCATAGCAAACTATGTTTGGATTTTGAAAGAGGGAGCAGGGAAACCTGCTCTCTCTTTCGAAATCCTAACCATATTGATTTTCCACACGGTGAGCTGCGTGTCAGCAGCTCCCCATGTGGAAAAGCAATGCCGGCTCCCGAAGGATGTGGGGAGCCCGCTGGGACCGTGGGGGGGTTAGGGCTCCCCCCACGGTCCCCAACGTGTTTTTATAAGCCCCGGGGGATGGGATCCCCGGGGATAATAAAAAATAGTGATGGGGGTATTATTTTTTTATGGTAAAATTAGGAGTCGCGCATCCTAATGCGTTGGGTGCACGATTTCTCTCACGTATTGTGCGCGGTTCCTAATGGATTAGAAGTAAAAATATATAAATTTTATGAGCAGTTTAGATTATGTCTTCAATTAATATTTACATGAAATACATATATATATGTTTTTTGACATTTAAAATATTTTGCGGGAATCGCGCACCCACCGCGTCAAACACGCACATGACGTTTCGCGGAAGCGCGTGAGCGTCGCGTAACGTACTTCGTACGTGTCACGTATGGGCTTGGATTCTCGTACCGGTCGCATAGCAATCGCGCACGAAAATACGTACCCAACGCATGCTGTACGCGGATCCTACACTACAATCGTAAAATGGCAACTATGTTCCGAGCAGGGATTGAGAAAGGTGCACATAGGGTGCACGAATCCCCCAAAAATTGTGAAAAAAAAATAACAAAGTTTTAAAAATATAGTTTAAGAATTATTTAAAAAACATAAAAAATAGTTTTAAAAAATTTACAAAAATGTTTTTTAAAACAAATTACAAACAAATAATATTTTTTAATTTTTAAAAGAATTAATTGAAAAAAAAACTTTAAAAAATGGTGAAAAACAATATAAAAAAAATATAATTAAAGGAATTGATACACTTAAATATAAAGATTTAGAAAACCTATGAAAATCATTAAACATCATAGCTTTAGAGATAAGTTATAGATGGGAATTAGCATTTAAAAAACCTTTGAAATTCACTTAAAAATCCATAGGTTTCAGGTATGTTATAGTTAGGAAATAGCATTTAAAAAACCTTTGAAATTCACTGAAAAAAACATAGGTTTCAGGCATGTTATAGTTAGGAATAAGCATTTAAAAACCTTAGAAATTCACTGAAAAAACCATAGGTTTCAGGGGCGTTATAGTTAGCCAGACATTTCCCTCGTACAAAACCCTAGAAATTCCCCCGTTATAGTTAGTTCAACAATGCACTGCTGATTACGTCACATATTACATCACTCATGACATGGTCAGTGACATCCCTCATGACATCACTCATGACATCCCAAATGACATCACTGATGACATCACTGATGACGTCATTCATGTGATCATTTGATGCTTCTTGTCACACCCTAATATAACCTTTGATACACCCACTCTAAATTACATACTGCCACTCTCAAAACCATAGACACTCCAACACCAATAAATACATACCCCATCACAGAGTCCAATGTCTAAACACCCATCCACTCACTCACCCGTACAGTCACTCATACTTATGGTCACTAAGTACAGGACTATCATATGCACTCATACACCTATATAGACACTCATCCATTGAGTTACTCACACACATACTCAGCCATGCAAGTAATTAATCACACTGCCATTTACTCACCTATACAGTTATACACACACAAGGTCAATTACTCATACAAATACTAGCACATTCTTATGGTCTTATACAATCAATGATACAAGCACACACTCATCCATACAGCCACTCACACTATCATACTCTCAGTTATAGTCATTTCTGTACTCCAACATACATATATACTGCCGTTCACATATGTAGTAAATTACACATGTACTAATGAAATATATATTCACACACTAACACAACCATACAGATATTCACCTACCCATACAGTCCATTACAGACCTAGTGTTGAAACCATGCACCCAGTGAACCACCCACTGACGCATCGATGCACAGAGTCACACACATCCCACCCACACAAACACTCAGATACTCAGACAACCAATCAATAACTTATATAGACATTTATGTACCTATTCACAAAACCATGCATCCGCTTACACACCAACAGACAGACGCATACAGTCATTCACACAGTTTAGTCATTAACTCATGCATTCAGTAAGATACATTTAATGACTCACTTATAGAGTCAGTCACGCACCTACAAAATCATCCATTCACACACTTATACACTCACTCATTCTTCAATATGCCTTTCCCTATATATAATAAACATATTTAAAGTTTATAGAAACACACAGACACTGGATGATGTCATCAGTGATGTCATCAGTGATGTCATTTGAGATGTCATCAGTGATGTCATCAGTGATGTCACTGACCATGTCATGAGTGATGTAATATGTGATGTCATCAGCAGTGCATTGCGGGGGTGTGAGTTATAGTTAGCTGAACTAACTATAACGGGGGAATTTCTAGGGTTTTGTACAAGGGAAATGTCCAGCTAACTATAACGCCCCTCTTACTGCAATTCAGAGAAAAAACATGGATTTTGGCGTAGTGGCCCATTAATGCTGTCACAAAATAGAATAACACTGAAAATTTAGCAAAATGAGAGTCGCATAGATAATATGGCATATAAAATTCCCAATTCAAAACAAGTTTTACACATTCGCTAAATACCCTCTCTAGACTAATCAAGAATCCTTGGTGCCCACCAGCTCTGTGTGGGAGCAATTTGATGTCAGTGAAAACAAGCACAAAAATAAAAACCACTAAGTGCAAGGCAGCACAATATCAATATATCCATTTTGAGCTCAAAGGGAAGCAGGGGCTGATGCCATACAGTCACTAAAATCTAAGTGATTGCAAACACTACATCTATCCAAGTGGGTTTTTCTAAAGAGTCTGTCATAAGGAGAACAAAATACTGCAAGAAAGACTGAAAACTTTGGAGTGAAGAAACCGAGAGAGTAAACTTAGAAGGCAAGACAAAGTGGGAGTAGAGTGGAGACAGCTATCCTAGTACAGAGATAGAGCAGAGAGGGGAAGCAGAGTGAAAAAGAACTTCAGTACAGTACTACATCAGCCGATGTGTATATGAAGCTCCTCAATCTCATTCAATCCTCCAGGAAACTTGCTACTAAGCAGAACGATATATTCAGATTCTATCTGCAGTAGTTCTCTCTCTCTGTTGCCACCTCTGAAATTTCTCTCAATCCTCTCAATGGCAAAAAATACAAGAAGGTCAACATTTTGTTGGTGCATTTTGACCCAACGAGTCATGGGTACAACATAAGTAGGGAACAGAGGGGTGCACTTAAAACCCTATGAGAGGATCACAATATTATCAGAAAGCCCTCAGACAAGGGAGAACATGTGGTCATCTGGGATGTTGATAAATACAATCAGGAGGCATTTAGACGGCTGAATCTCAGTGGTGATTATGAAATAACTACCATTCAGGTCTACAATCAATCTATGGGCACATAATATTCATTGTTTACTGAATGGGAGTGCTGGAGCAGAGTTTTCAGTTTGAAAATTCGTTGGCTTTTGAAGCTCTGGCATGTATATTCGTTATATTAATTTATTAATGACTAATTATTAACTATTTGTCTTGTGCAAGTATGTTTATACTAATCAATCTGTTTGTCTTAACATAAGAGAGAGTTACACATGGGTACGCATAAATGTGCTGTTTTAAAATAACGTGCGAGTTTTCATGTTTAAACGTTGCTGTGTGCTGTTTATTTTCGAGCACAAAACGCTTTCTGAATTAATGCTTTTCTATGTTGCAAAAGCTAGATAAATACATACACTTAAGGGTATTAGTGGGGTTAACACTGTTTAATCATTATGCTGTGGTAACGATTATTTTTGTCTTTTAATTAAGATGGTCTATTGTGGCCTATGGTGGCCTAGAAAAGATGGCCGATTTTGTGAGCCTGGCCTCGATTTATAATATGAAAGCCGTGACGAGGGAGACCCCTGCTGGAAATGGTCCTGAAGTTAACTGACCACAGTCCTTGTTTGCTTGCTTGAAATCTTTCCATGAGGACAGCAGCAGTGTTGGGTGTTCTCCAAGTGAAATGAAACGTCCTTGGCAGCCTTGGGAGACAAAGGAGCCTTAGAGAAAGACTCTGAACGAACTATGGTCTCATAGCCGAGGAGACGTGGAATCCACAAGATATGAATGTATTTCTTAGTTCCTGTTCCGTTGTCTTTATTTTGTGATTTTTCCTGAGCGGAGATTTTCAAATGTAGCAATGCTACATCCTTTCCTTCTCGCTCTGCTCAGTGATTCAGTGAATATTGCAAACTTTTATGTATCTTTCCTTTGTCTAAAATGTTATAAGAATTGTTAGCCTAGAGAGGGTTTTTGCCACTTGCCATTTGCCTTTGCCGCGTACCGAATCTGCGTTGGTGAAGATCGATGCTGAAGGGACTTCGTCTTGAGAGACTTTACCGAGAGACTTGTCCTGACCCGTTCTGACATTTAGCTAGAATAGGTAACTATGAGAAAAATGATTTATTCTGATTTACTTTCTTTGACTAATTTAGATAAAGTACCATACTTTTGAATACGGTGTTGGCTATCATTTCTTGTCAATTATTGTGTATATTATTTGATTATTGTGGTATAGATTGTTTAGATTATGTATCAGGACAGTCATAATAATCAGGTCTTATCGACCTCGATACAGATGCAGGGTGTTTAGGAGTTTTCCTTCCACAGGTTTAGTGCTGGTAGAGTATCTGAGCGTATGTTAGTGAAATGGGCCCTAGCGTATGATGAATGTATGTGTGTGTAACTGTGAGATTACTCTATCTGTGGTAGCGGGAATAATATACACATCCTGATCTCTATCAATTTCCTGGTAGCAGAGTTGTGATGGTTATTGATGGTTGTCTTGATCTGATAAGATTGCTTGTACATTAGCTTATTGATTATTGATTATTGGTTCATGTTGGAATATGTACTAATATTATATGTTGGAGTTGGAGTTGTCTTGTTGAGTTATATGTAGTGCTTCTGGAATTTGGGAGCTAGTGGCAGTTCCGTAGTAGGGCAGAGGGAAGTATATGCTGCTCTCGGGAAAGACGGGATTGTAGGAATAACGTGTGACAATTGAAGTTGCGCGTCACATTGTCTGAGTTCGGAATCAGTGACATTGTCGTATGTTACTATTAGATATATTTCTGGTATATTAGGAGTGTGTATGGTAGTGAAGGTTATCTGTGAAACTCTGGTCTTAAGTCCCAGGGATCCGTAAGGTTTGCCGTTAAAGCTTATTGCGGGAGGAGTAATAGGTATTCTCTGAGCTTGTTTGAGGAACTGGGCAGAGGTAGACTGCTTAGTTAATGTGAGTAATTCTGTAGTGGGACAGATTGTTTGCTGTTCTCGGGAAGCAGGATTCTGTGTGTATGTACTATATTTTTCTTGTATGAATGTGCGTGAATGTATATACATTTAATTGATTGTAAGACTCTTTGGATAAGTCCTAGAGGAAACAGTTAAGGGATGTATGAAAGTTGTTGATTCTTGTGAAATAGATTTCTTTACTATTCTGTGGTTAGCGAAGCAGACAATGGAGATGTTTATATGTTGTAACTAATAGATTTTGTAAAAGTTTGACACGAAGTCTACTGAAGAGATTTTGTAAAGGAGGGGTAGACGAGTGACAGAAGACAGGAGACAAGCGACTGCAGCGACTGTTGACGTCAGAAAGACCGCGCTCTGATTGGATAGTGATCAGAATAGTGTTCGCGCTGGGATTGGTGCGTTGGTGTGAGCCGCGCAGGGATTGGAAGAGCTATTTAGTGACGTAGACGCTCCAGGATTGGTGCGTTAGTGTGAGTCGCGCTGTTATTGGCTTAAAAATCGTATTGTATATTTATAATACGGAAGGGATTAGAAAGTTTTGGTAAACGCTAAAATGTATTACCAAGAGGAGAAAAAGAAGAAGACATTCTTTGGAAGAATTAAAAGGTGGTTTAACAAGGATAAGGATGTTAAGACGAGAGAGGGTGAATTATTACCTCCAGCGAAAACACCTGCATCCTTTATGGCTGCGAAATATGGGTTTCATACCTGTATATGGTTGGAGAACTGGGTTAGATATACTAAAGAAGATGGTGTTCTAGCATTTCCAGAACATGGTTCATTTAATCTGGCCGTGTTGAGAAATTTACGGGAAAAGATGTTATGTCTAGACCCGAAACCAAGGCCTACACAGTTTGAGGCTTTAGTGGAATGGGAAGAGGAAGTACATGAGCGAGAAAAACAGAGATCTGGAGGTCATTATAGGTATATGTTCGGGAGGAGACATGATCGTGAAACTCATCATGATCAAATGAAAAGATGGCGAGATGCTAGTATGTCAGAGGGATTATATCCGATGAGAACAGTTGAAGGAGGAGCAGAAAGGGTTCCTGAGTCAGAAGTGAGAAGATATGGAGAGTATGAGGATGAGGTCTTGAATGACATGATTTACAAAAGACCACCTCCATATAGACCAGAACCAGATGAAAGTACACCAGTTGTTTCTCCGATAAGAGATACAGTCTGTATCATTGAGAGAGAAAAAGTGACACCTGAATCAAGAGGCAGTAATTCTTTCAGGGAGAGAGAGAATCGAGGTGGTGACGAAGATGCCAGACAATTAGCCAGAACCACAACAGAACTGACTGAGAAGATTAGAGAATTGACGAAGAATCTAGAAGCTGTTACGGTGCCTGTAACTATAGGTCCGGTTATTCCTGTGTTTGACAAACAGAGGACAGGTGAAAATGGTTTGGTGGTTCCATATGTTGGGAATAATTTGACAAATTCAGTTGGTCCTTCAGGAGATTCGAGTAAAAGAACAGAGAGAAGTGACCTGAGACAATCCAGACATGACATATGTAGTAGTGAAATACTGGATGCTAGTGAAGCTAGTTGTTCAGGGATGCCAATTTTAGAACCGCAGAAAAGAGTGGTTCCAGTGAGAAAAACTGCTGAAATAACAGTTGAAGATTTGAATGATTGGATGAAAGTTCTTCAGAAAAAAGATAAGGATTCACAAGCAATTGATGTGGCTAGGTTACGTATAGAATTAGAAGAGCTTGTTACAGGAACAGTTCCAACAGAAATTCTGAAGAGTCATCATGATGGTGAGTTAATGTTTATGTGTAAAAGCATCACCTGGAGAGCAAGAAATACGCATGACAGGCTAAGAGCAATAGCAAATGAGCAGGGAATTGACATTGATAAAGTGAAAGCTTTACAAAAAACCTACAGGATGGACTTTACTGAAAAGGATATTGAGAATTTGAATTCTACTGGTAGAACAGGACAGATTAAAGAAATGGTAGCATTATTGCAAAGATGGGTGATGTAGAAAAGTGGAAGGATAGGTGGTATAAGAAAAGAGAGGAATCTGAAGACAGAACGACTTATTCAGCATTTCCAGTGAGAGAAAAGGAGAAACCAGTGGATAATTATCCTATGAGAGAAATACCTGGAGGAGGATATGTACATGTTCCATGGACTAGACAGGATATTTTATCATTTACGAATGATTTCCCTCGATTGAGAGAAAAGCCCGTCGAGTGGTATAGGCAGGTAGATAGGTTTGTGAAATTGTCAAAAGTTCTGTGGATCGACCTGAATAGTCTGTTTGATATAATTGTTCCAGCAGACTTGTGGACTGAGTGTAAAATAGTTGTGAGTTGGCCTACTGAGGAATATCCAAGAGATCCAAGAACAGGGGCACCAGATCCAGAAGTAATGAGAAAATATGATCAGGTGATGGTATACCTGAAGAGTAAAGTACCTGCAAAGGAGACAGACTGGGTTAAGATAGATCGAACACAACAGGAAGCAAAAGAATCAGTTCATGCTTTTTACGAAAGGCTGATACTGGCATTTAAACAATTCAGTGGAGATGAACACCTGGGTGATAAAGATTTGAGTCATTTTGTATACAGATTTGTATATGGCCTTAGACCTGAAATTGGTGAGAGAATTCGTGAACACACAGTGGATTGGCAGAGTAAGAAAATAGATGAGATTCTGAGACATGCAAAATACTTCAGTGATGAAATTGAAGCAAAACAAAGAAAGCTGAAAGAGAAAGCAATGTGGGCACAAGTGAAGGTTGCGGAAAGACAGGAAGCACAGTTGGTAGAACAGGCGAATAATCCAGGAAACAATGCGGGGAATAGACCTAGATATGCAGGGAAAGGAAAGGGGAATCTTGAGGAAGCAAAGAAGAAGTTCCCGTGTCACAACTGTGGCCAACTGGGACATTGGAGGTCTGAATGCACTAATCCACCATTAGTGAATAATGAGGGTAAACCCTTAAATCAACAGGTGCAGAACGAAGGAAGTAATCAACAGCAGCAACAACAGAAAGTTGTGAGACAGCAGAGCCAAGAGCCGAAACCACCCTTGCCGCAGAATAGAGGGTCACAAAAGTATAATCAGGATTCAGGATTCTACAATGATGAACAGGTAAACAAACCAAGGCGTTCTAACCAGGTACAACAGTACTTGTTAAAGAATGAAGGGAGTGAGTCTGAGGGTGATTATTGACGGTGCCGAAGAGAGGAGGAAGAGTGCATACTTGGTGCAACTCTAGAAATAGACCAGGCAGGACCATTTGTGGATGGAAAAATAAATGAAGAGAGTGTTACTTTTTTGGTAGACACAGGTGCGACAAGATCAACTGTCAGGTCAACAGATGTTAGAAATCTTCCTCTCTCAGATGAAGCAATCCAAGTAGTTGGTGTAGCCAATACACAAATCAGAACCCGTCTTACTGAACCAGTAAGAGTACAGATAGGGAAATTTTCAGACATGCACAGGTTTATTGTTTGTGACACAAGTCCAGTGAACCTGTTAGGTAGGGACCTATTGTGTAAGATGAACTGCACAATTTTCTGTACACCAGATGGAATAGCTTTTGAGACACCAGATGATGATGTTTTGTACCGAGTGACTCTAGAGAATAGAGAAAGTGAGTTAATTGGTGCATTTGCTGTGTTTAATCCAGAGGATTTACCTCGAGAATTGAGAGACACAGTGAAAAGGGCAGTTTGGGATTTTACTGGAGAGGATGTGGGATTGATGAATAATGTAGATCCAGTGAAAATTGCAGTGCAGGAGGGAATTACATATCCTAACATTCCTCAGAACAAAATGACACCAGAAATAATTGAAGGAATAACTCCTATAATTGAGAAAATGATTCAGCAGGGAGTTCTGAGAGAACTACTGAGTAGCCCGTGTAATTCACCGATAATGGGGCTAAAGAAGCCTAATGGCAAATTTAGGATTGTGCAAGATTTGAGAAAAATTAATCAAATTGTGGTGGCATGTTGTCCTATCGTGCCAAATCCATCAGTGATTTTGTATCAGATTCCACATGATGCTGAGTGGTATACAGTGATTGATTTGTGTCATGCGTTCTTTTCAATTCCATTGCATCATGACAGCCAGCCGATTTTTGCATTTAGGTTTGGCCAGCGTATTTAAGCATGGTGTCGTATCCCACAGGGGTATACAGAGAGTCCTTCGATATTTAATCAGTTATTGAAGAAATCGTTGGAAAGCTTGATCATGCCCGAGAACTCAGTACTAGTTCAGTATATTGATGACCTACTTGTGGCATCAAAGACACGTGAAGCTTGTGAAGTAGATACCATAGCTTTACTGAATCATCTGGCAGATGGAGGGTTAAAGGTATCTCCAGCCAAATTGCAATTTTGCAAAAAAGAGGTGCATTATCTTGGACATAATATTGAAAAAGGTCTGAGAAAAGTGACTGATGACAGGATCAAAATCATCAGGGGAATGAAAGCCCCGAAAACCCAGAGGGAAGTGAGAATGTTCCTGGGTATGGTGGGTTATTGTCGTCAGTGGATAATTAATTTTTCGCTGATAGCAAAGCCACTGATTAAGCTGACAAAAAGTGAGATGACAGACCCATTGGAACTAGATGCAGAACAAATGGCAGCATTTGAGGAGCTGAAGAGTAGAATGTGTGAGGCTCCAGCTTTGGGAATGCCAGACTACGAAAAGGAGTTTGAGTTATACTGCAGTGAGAGGAATGGATGTGCACTATCAGTGTTAATCCAGAAGCATGGACAGCTGAGAAGGCCTATTGCATACTTCTCATCGACACTTGACCCTGTAGCTGTGGGTTTACCAGGTTGTCTGAAATCTGTAGCTGCAACATGCAGGAGTTTGGAACAGAGTGAAGGAATCATAATGGGATATCCTGTAAGGGTATTCGTACCTCACAATGTGACAATTCTTTTGACAAGAAGCAGAACTCAGTACATGTCACATAGTCGGTTGACTAAGTATGAAAAAGTGATTCTGGGAGCATCAAATGTGACTCTTGAGAGATGTGTGAATGTGAATCCAGCGACACTCTTGCCGGATATTGAAAACGTGGGTGTGAAAATGGAAGATGATCATGATTGTTTGGATGTGCTTGAGTACTGTACAAAACCGAGACCAGACATAAGGGATCTTCCCTTACATGAGAGTGATCATGTGTTGTTTGTGGATGGATCATGCCTGAGAAATGATAATGGTGTGCTATGTGCAGCATATGCGGTGTGCAAAGTTTCGGAGGTTATGGAAGCATCACCATTGAAAGGAGTGAAATCTGCGCAAGTTGCTGAATTGGTGGCATTGACAAAAGCTTGTGAAATTGGGAAAGATTTGAGAACAACTGTGTTGACTGATAGTCAGTATGGATTTGGAGTGGTGCATGATTTTGGCCAGCTTTGGCTACAAAGAGGTTTCTTGACATCGAGTGGAACTCCAATAAAGAATGCTGAAATGATTGGTAAATTGCTTGAGGCGATACAGCTGCCTAAAGAGTTAGCAGTTGTAAAGTGTGCTGCCCATGGACAGGGGGAGGATTTTATAACGGTCGGAAACCGTTATGCCAATGATGTTGCGCAATACTGCGCCAAGACAAATCAGTCCATTAATCGGGACCGAGAGGGGGAAATGTCTTTTCTCTCTGTGATGTTTACTAATGTCTTAGAGACATGGGATGAAGTGAAACAGTTGCAAGATGAGGCAGGAGAAGAAGAGAAAAAAGATTGGATTAAGGCAGGATGTGCTCCAAGAGAAACAGACCATGTTTGGGTCTACAGAGATGGCAGACCAGTAATGCCGAACTCCATACTGTCGTCAATGGCAAGAATGTATCATGGCCAGGGACATTTGGGGAGGGACGCGATGGTTAGGTCATTTAAACAGACCTGGTACAATGCAAAGTTCAGGACAATTGCAGAAAGCATCTGTCAAAGGTGTTTGGTTTGTCAGCAATTTAATACTGGGAAAAAGACAGTGGTGAGTCTGGGAACAATAGGCAGAGAAGGAGGTCCTTTTACGAGAATGCAGATTGATTTCATTGAGATGCCCCAAGTGAACAGACTGAGGTATGTTCTAGTGGTAGTCTGTTTGTTTTCAAGATGGGTGGAGGCCTATCCGACTAGGAGAAATGATGGAATAACAGTGGCAAAGTTACTGTTAAGGGAGTTGATTCCTAGGTACGGGTTCCCAGTAACGATTGAGTCTGATAGAGGTGGACACTTTCAAAATGAACTGATGGGTTTGATTTGTGAAGCATTGAAAATACAGCAAAAGCTACATTGTGCATACCGACCAGAGGCTTCTGGTGTGGTTGAGCAGATTAATGGCACAATCAAGAATAGGATTGGAAAAATGTGCTTAGCCACTGGCATGAAATGGCCAGATGTTTTACCTCTAGTGCTGATGACTATTAGATCTACTCCAGATAGAACTACTGGCTTGAGTCCGCACGAAATAATCATGGGACGTGCAATGCGCCATGCATTTGTGCCTGTCAACAAGTTGGTGACAATAACTGATGACATGATTTTGGATTATTGTAAAGGCCTGGCTGACGCAGTTCATTCTGTGTTTCACCAGGTTGGAGAAGAAGCTACCACACTTGAGAAGAAGCAAGCTCATGATCTGAGTCCAGGGGACTGGGTGAGGATTAAGGTGCACAGAAGAAGAAATTGCTTGGTTCCAAGGTGGGGAAGGCCGAGACAAGTCATTCTGACTACGACAACTGCAGTAAAGTGTGCTGGAGTGAAACACTGGGTACATGCAAGTCATACTCTGAGAGTTCCAAACCCAAAAGAAGGGACTGGTAAAGAGTATTTTGAAGAGTCAGATTCCAGTGATGAAGAAGATACAGAGTCAGTGAGGAGAGAAGCAGAAAAGACTTCAAGTGAACCACTGCGAGTATCAGAGAAGAGATCAGATTCTGCGAGAGAGCCAGAAGTTTCAAAAAGCAGCAGTGAAGGAAAAAGAAAGGAAAAGAGAAATTTCACAGAGACTACTCCTGAATCAGAAGAGGAGGAGATTGAAGAACCACTTGAGATTATACTTGAAGAAGTAGGGTCAGAAGAAGATAGAGAGGGACAGATTGCGGAAGACCCCCGAGGAGGTGTAGGGAACATTCTTGATGAGCTAGGTGAAGGGACAAGTAGACAGCAAGAAGATTGCGTGTCGGAGACCCGAGGAGGGACAGAAGTAGGGAAGTCTCAAACAGTGGTGAAAGAATCTGTGGGAAAAAAGAAAGCTGTTAGAAAACGAAAACAAGAAGCACTTGAAACAGAATTGGATGAGAGTGAGAATGAACAAACAGGGGGTCGAGTTCTGAGAAAGAGAACTTGGATTGGAGAGAGAAGTAATAAAGAGATAAAGCCTAAAAAGGTTGTGAAAGGAGATCGTTGGCCTAACAACAGAGTTAAGAGGCTGAGATACAGAATAATAAGAGCAAATACATCAAAAGCAGAACAAGTGAATGAAATATCGAGTCAAAATTTAAAGGCTAAAGGAGAAGAATCAAAAGAATCAAAGGAACCAGAGGAGATCAAACGGATAAGAAAGCCTAACCAGAAGTATAGGTCACCGGAATGGATGTATGTGACACTGCCTGAAGGTGAAGAGGTGGAAAGTCAAAGAAATCCAGAGGAGACCGTACGAGAAGTGGTTGAGAAAGATACTGGTGAAATCCTGAAAGTACTATTGACTGACATTGGTGAAGAGTCAGATACTGAGGATTTTGATGTTGGAGATCTAATACAATTTGACGTTGAAGAGAAGAATGACAAATATCCAAACTGAATGAAAGAAAGATTCGCTTGGATTAAGTGAACGGAAAAATCATTTGAAGAAACAGGAGAGACTGCAGTAGTGGAGTAGTAGAAGCTAAGTCAAGAGATAAGGTCAACATAGTAAAATGGCTAACATAGAGGATAATCAAAATAGATGTGCCTTCCTGAAAAGGTGGTGTAGGATGTGCTGCTGCTGTATTGGATTATTAATGCTTCTATGGGGTGTTTTAATTTTATTAGTGACTTTTAAAATTGAATTTGAGATACATACAGAGAATGTGACAAATGTAGAAGAGAATTCGCAAAGGGTAGTTCCGATTAGAACTAGTAACACTTACATACACAAAGATAGGTCAATTAATAATTTTTCTAGTAATGGTTTTTCAAAGTTGTTATATGAATATGTTAAAACAATGGAAGTCAGGGATTGCTATGTCTGTATGCAGTTACCTGCATCCGTTTCAGAGGGTGTTACTTATCACCATTTGCCGGCTACATATGGTATTTCTTGTAGTGTTTTAAGTAGTATTTTTTATCTGTTAGGGAAAATAGATTATAAGATGTCTAACAGAGATAGTATTTTTGGGCACTTGCCAATGAACAAAGAGCTGAATCCGGCTAAAGAAGCTAACACTTTAGGTGAAATTTTTATTGAAGAAAAAGGATTAACATTAGATTACATTTTTAAGAATAATTTAACTTGCAATCTGAAAGAAGAGGAGAAAGCTTTCCTGGATATGGTAGAGGAAAGGAGATTAAACATGCAGGAGAAAGCAGGAGAAAATAAAGTGAGTGAGACAATTTGGGACATTGAGATGGGAGAAAAGTTGAAAAATGGGGCTAGTCCGACTTTAGCTCTAGATGCACCACAAAAGGGTAAATTGTGCATTACCAGAAGGAAATCCCAATATGATACATACTTTGTTGGGACTAGTGAGTGTCATGATACATACTTCATTGCAACAGGATGGGGTTTCAGAGGTGGAGAAGATGCAGTTTTTCCAGGAGTGTATTATGTTTTTGGGAACAAGGCTTATTACAAGTTGCCTGACCATTGGTATGGCACGTGTTATGTGGGCCTGGTCTTTCCAAAGATCTTTCATGTAGATAAGATAAGAGATGTAGAGCATATTAATTTACTAATGCGTTTTAAGAGAGAAACTTGGTCTGAAATAGTGGGTGATATTTTTGGGGTTTTGATTCCAGCAGTGGGAATTTCATTGAATGCTTATGGGATTCGGAAACTGACGACAGTGGTTGATCGTTTATCGACAAATACCGCTGGAGGGTTTCTTTCGGTGAATACGGAATTAAGTGCCGTACGTGCCATGTCTATGCAAAATCGACTTGCCCTTGATATTCTATTGGCCAAGGAGGGTGGAGTTTGTGGAATGCTGAAAGTTCAACATTGTTGCACTTACATTCCAGACGAAAGTAAAGACCTGAAGGTCTATATCAAAAATATTACTGATTTGCATGAAAAATTAGTACCACTTGAAGCTGAAAGTTTATGGACTAAAATAGCTAATAAGATGATAGCTGTTAAGGATTTTATTGCAAAAATAGGTAGTACTATTATAGGTAGAATATTGTTTCCTTTAACTTGTATAATTGTTGCTCTATTGATACTGAGATTAGTGTGTGTGTGTTGTAAAAACAGGAGAGGGAAGAAGAAATTGAATAAAGAAAAGAGAAACAAGAGGTTGAAAAGAGAACCACAAGAAATTGAGTTAGAGGAATTGAGGGAGAGTGTTTACTTAGAGACAAAGAAGGATGACGAAAGAGTGACTAGTGTGTAATGTTGTATAAGGAGGAAAAGACATTTCCGATTTCTCCTAAAATGGGACTAAAATTTTCACTAATTTTTTTTTTTTGTTTTTTTTTGGTGATAAAATCACCAAAGGGGGGATTGCTGGAGCAGAGTTTTCAGTTTGAAAATTCGTTGGCTTTTGAAGCTCTGGCATGTCTATTCGTTATATTAATTTATTAATGACTAATTATTAACTATTTGTCTTGTGCAAGTATGTTTATACTAATCAATCTGTTTGTCTTAACATAAGAGAGAGTTACACATGGGTACGCATAAATGTGCTGTTTTAAAATAACGTGCGAGTTTTCATGTTTAAACGTTGCTGTGTGCTGTTAATTTTCGAGCACAAAACGCTTTCTGAATTAATGCTTTTCTATGTTGCAAAAGCTAGATAAATACATACACTTAAGGGTATTAGTGGGGTTAACACTGTTTAATCATTATGCTGTGGTAACGATTATTTTTGTCTTTTAATTAAGATGGTCTATTGTGGCCTATGGTGGCCTAGAAAAGATGGCCGATTTTGTGAGCCTGGCCTCGATTTATAATATGAAAGCCGTGACGAGGGAGACCCCTGCTGGAAATGGTCCTGAAGTTAACTGACCACAGTCCTTGTTTGCTTGCTTGAAAACTTTCCATGAGGACAGCAGCAGTTTTGGGTGTTCTCCAAGTGAAATGAAACGTCCTTGGCAGCCTTGGGAGACAAAGGAGCCTTAGAGAAAGACTCTGAACGAACTATGGTCTCATAGCCGAGGAGACGTGGAATCCACAAGATATGAATGTATTTCTTAGTTCCTGTTCCGTTGTCTTTATTTTGTGATTTTTCCTGAGCGGAGATTTTCAAATGTAGCAATGCTACATCCTTTCCTTCTCGCTCTGCTCAGTGATTCAGTGAATATTGCAAACTTTTATGTATCTTTCCTTTGTCTAAAATGTTATAAGAATTGTTAGCCTAGAGAGGGTTTTTGCCACTTGCCATTTGCCTTTGCCGCGTACCGAATCTGCGTTGGTGAGGATCGATGCTGAAGGGACTTCGTCTTGAGAGACTTTACCGAGAGACTTGTCCTGACCCGTTCTGACATTTAGCTAGAATAGGTAACTATGAGAAAAATGATTTATTCTGATTTACTTTCTTTGACTAATTTAGATAAAGTACCATACTTTTGAATACGGTGTTGGCTATCATTTCTTGTCAATTATTGTGTATATTATTTGATTATTGTGGTATAGATTGTTTAGATTATGTATCAGGACAGTCATAATAATCAGGTCTTATCGACCTCGATACAGATGCAGGGTGTTTAGGAGTTTTCCTTCCACAGGTTTAGTGCTGGTAGAGTATCTGAGCGTATGTTAGTGAAATGGGCCCTAGCGTATGATGAATGTATGTGTGTGTAACTGTGAGATTACTCTATCTGTGGTAGCGGGAATAATATACACATCCTGATCTCTATCAGGAGGAGCGGGTATTACTCACCACAGAGGAATCTCAGTTTCTCTGTGTCAAACATCCAGTGGCCCCTTACTTCTATATGTTCCAGAAATTCACAAGGAGAGGAGAAACCCACCAGGCAGACCTATTGTTTCAGCATATTACAGTCTCCTTGAACACACATCCACATATCTAGATTTCTTTCTCCTACTCTATTTTTTGGCTCTTCCATCCTTGGCAATCACATTTTTTACTTTTTACTTTTACTTGAGCACCATTGAAAATTAAAATGAAGAACAGAGGAAGATGATCACCAGGTTCAGGGAGAGGGGATATCCAGCTGGAGTCATCAAGGCAGCTAGTCAAAAAGCACTAGGAATAGATAGAGAGAATCTTCTGCAGCCCCAACCCAGGAAACAGGAAACAAACACTATCAGAACGATTACCACCTTTAACAGTGAATTTGTACTCAGTAAGAAAGGTGATGAACAAGCATTGGAGTCTGATAAAATCTGATCAGTTAATTGGACATCTCATGAACCAGCACCCGCAGCTAACTTATAAGAAGAGCAGGTCTCTCAACGACATAGTGGTGCATAGTCACTATAATGAAAATCAGGGCAATATTGAGTTACGGCTCAGGGAACAGAAAGGCTTCTATAAGTGTGGCAATTGCAAAGCCTGTACACATAGCAAGAATAGGAGGGCATATAGATTACCCACAGGTAGCGATGTGAAAATTAACAAATTCATAAACTGTAGCAGTGATCATGTGATTTATGTCCTGGTGTGTCAGTGTGCAATACGTAGGGAGTACCATCTTCCCAGTTAAAAAGAGAATCCTAGAACATCTTAGAGCTGTTAAAAACAAGGATCCAAGTTATCCTTTTGCCCAACATTGGACATGCCTTAGAGAATGACCGGATTTCCTTTTTGGCATTGACAGGGTAATAATGGGAAAGCGAGGTGGAGACAAGGATTGCATCTTGCGGAGTCTGAATACATAATTCTGCTGAATAGCCATCATCCGGGAGGTCTCAATCAAGACGAAGAGATGGATGTTCATCTTGGCTGAATGTATTGATCTAATTGCGATTTGAAACTTTATTTCCAGTTCTGCGGACTAAAGGTTTTCTTGAGTGTTTCATTGTTCAGGATTTATGTAGCCAGGAATTTGAATTAAGTAGACTTAGATTATAATTTGTTGCATGCTTAGCCTTTAAGAAGCTGCCTATAGCGCAAATTAAATATTCTTTTGGAAGATATAAATCACATTATTACATAGATATATAAATATAAATATATATGTATGTATATATAGATATATATTATTTTTTTGGGGGGGAAGGGAACCAGAGAGCAAGAGTTTATGGATTTTATTACATGTGAAGTAGTGAGTTGCCAGATATAAAGATGCAGAGTAGGCCCTGTTGTGGTATATTGAATTTGCATTTTATCACTGGGGTAACGATTTGCAAGATAGTGGTAAAATTAGCCATGGGAGTATCATTTATTTTGCTCAATTGAAGATTATGATTAACCCAGTATTTTCACTATGTCAGTTGTGGAAGAGGTTGCTTCACTGTTTTTTTATAGGAATTTGGTATGATTCACTATAGTGGCTTTGGCAAAAACCTTGGTGGGCGAAACGCAGCAGCCAGAACAATAAATACTTTTGGTGTTAATCCTTGGAGTGCCAGGTTTCTCTTTGTTTGGACTGTAACATAGGAATTTTCTGGATATATATCTATCTATATATATAGATATATATATCTATATCTAATTCCATAGGTAAATGACGCACCCGGACTCCCATCCTATTGGGTTGGGGTCTGTTAGGAGCGTCGGTCTGCAAATATTACAAGCAAAAAACATGTCCTGCACCTTTCAGTGATGTGAAACCAAGCCCAGCAACCAGTCCATTCTTAACAATTTATTATTCTTAGCATAGCAAACAGCATAACACGTTTCGACTCTCAATGAGTCTTAATCATATGCTCACAAGTGGGTGGTCACTAATTAGGTATTTACATCATTATGTATCAACAGTGAAGAAGGACAACTGGCATAGTATAGTACCTCCAATCCCGAGAACAAGTTTATAATAAAAGGTATTACATGAAGATTTTCAACAAAAAACAGTGAATTATCCCCAGTTATAGGCACTGTTGTAATCAGTTTAAATTCGATCTTTCTTGCATCCATATTCATTTAGTCACTGTTCATTATAAAGTGGACTTTATTGCCCATAATGCACTGGTATTGCTTCCAATATATATATATATATATATATTCACTTAAAAAACCATAGGTTTCACACATGTTATAGTTAGCTGTACATTTCACTCGTAAAAAACCAATGAAATTCCACGTTATAGTTTGATCAGGTAACTATAACTTGCACGCCCACAATAAACTGCTGATGACGTCACATATTACATCACTCATGACATGGTCAGTGACATCACTTTTCACATCAATGATGACATCTGAAATGACACATTGTGGATTGCGGTCGCGCAAGTTATAGTTACCTGATCTAACTATAACGTGGAATTTCATTGGTTTTTTACGAGTGAAATGTACAGCTAACTATAACATGTGTGAAACCTATGGTTTTTTAAGTGAATTTGCAAAGTTTTTTAAATGCTAATTCCTAACTATAACGTGTGTGAAACCTATGGTTTTTTCAGTGAATTTGTACGGTTTTTTAAATGCTAAGTTATGTATTTATTTTTATTTTTTTTTTCTGGTTTTTCACCGTGCGCACACCCTGCGCGCACGGTGCGCAGTTCATACCGTGCGCGCCTCGCCTTTTTTTACACAGTAACAATTTTTTTTTCTCCCTTGCGGGTCCTTCAATTTATTTAATAAATGTGATTGTATTTCTTTTTTTTTTGCCGTGCGCGTACGGTAAGCTTACCGTACGCGCACTCCGCGATTTTTTTTAAAAATTATTAAATGTATTTTTCGTACTTTTTGGTCCTTCGTGGGCCAACAGTCCGGATGGGCGGAACACACAAGCCACGCCCACTTAGGGCGTTTCAATTCAATAATTCAATAAATAATGATTGAATGAAGAGGTAAGCTGTCCGTGTTTTTATGAAAGAGCCCATGAGGAAGAGGCGTTTTGGCCTCGAAACACGTCGGGCATGGTTGAAAAAATTTGGGAAGCAGGCTGACGAACTACTGAGAGGCCAACAGTCCGGATGGGCGGAACACCGTCGTGTGCCCTCTCGAAGCTTCAGGTCGTTTTGTTTATCTACATTTGCACACGGCCTGCCCGGTCGTGGAGAGGAGCACCATTTCTGAGAAAGTAAAGGCTGTGATTGGAAGATTCCCGTCATGCAGCACGATGTTCCAGGATAATAAACAGCTCGCCTTACTTTGCTTCTCTTTCCTACTAAAGGTTATGAATTTCGAACTTTTAAAGAACATAAAAGCATGGAATCATACTTAAGGGAATATAATGTTACTCCCCTCTATGGACTACGATTACCATCATGCTAGTGAGCACAAGCCACGCCCACTTAGGGCGGTTCAATTAAATAATTCAATAAATAATGATTGAATGAAGAGGTAAGCTGTCCGTGTTTTTATGAAAGAGCCCATGAGGAAGAGGCGTTTTGGCCTCGAAACGCGTCGGGCATGGATGAAAAAATTTGGGAAGCAGGCTGGCGAAATACTGAGAGGCCAACAGTCCGGATGGGCGGAACACCGTCGTGTGCCCTCTCGAATCTTCAGGGCGTTTTGTTTATCTACATTTGCACACGGCCTGCCCAGTCGTGGAGAGGAGCACCATTTCCGAGAAAGGAAAGGCTGTGATGGGAAGATTCCTGTCATGCGGAATGATGTTCCAGGATAATAAACAGCTCGCCTTACTTTGCTTCTCTTTCCTACTAAAGGTTATGAATTTCGAACTTTTAAAGAACATAAAAGCATGGAACCTACTAAAGGAAATATAATGTTACTCACTTCTATGGACTACGATTACAATCATGCTAGTGAGCACAAGCCACGCCCACTTAGGGCGGTTCAATTCAATAATTCAATAAATAATGATTGAATGAAGAGGTAAGCTGTCCGTGTTTTTATGAAAGAGCCCATGAGGAAGAGGCGTTTTGGCCTCGAAACGCGTCGGGCATGGATGAAAAAATTTGGGAAGCAGGCTGGCAAACTACTGAGAGGCCAACAGTCCAGATGGGCGGAACACCGTTGTGTGCCCTCTCGAAGCTTCAGGGCGTTTTGTTTATCTACATTTGCACACGGCATGACCGGTCGTGGAGAGGAGCACCATTTCTGAGAAAGGAAAGGCTGTGATAGGAAGATTCCCGTCATGCGGCACGATGTTCCAGGATAATAAACAGCTCGCCTTACTTTGCTTCTCTTTCCTACTAAAGGTTATGAATTTCGAACTTTTAAAGAACATAAAAGCATGGAATCATACTTAAGGGAATATAATGTTACTCCCCTCTATGGACTATGATTACCATCATGCTAGTGAGCACAAGCCACGCCCACTTAGGGCGGTTCAATTCAATAATTCAATAAATAATGATTGAATGAAGAGGTAAGCTGTCCGTGTTTTTATGAAAGAGCCCATGAGAAAGAGGCGTTTTGGCCTCGAAACGCGTCGGGCATGGATGAAAAAATTTGGGAAGCAGGCTGGTGAAATACTGAGAGGCCAACAGTCCGGATGGGCGGAACACCGTCGTGTGCCCTCTCGAAGATTCAGGGCGTTTTGTTTATCTACATTTGCACACGGCCTGCCCGGTCGTGGAGAGGAGCACCATTTCTGAGAAAGGAAAGGCTGTGATGGGAAGATTCCCGTCATGTGGCACGATGTTCCAGGATAATAAACAGCTCGCCTTACTTTGCTTCTCTTTCCTACTAAAGGTTATGAATTTCGAACTTTTAAAGAACATAAAAGCATGGAACCTACTAAAGGGAATATAATGTTACTCACCTCTATGGACTACGATTACCATCATGCTAGTGAGCACAAGCCCGGTTCAATTCAATAATTCAATGAATAATGATTGAATGAAGAGGTAAGCTGTCCGTGCTTTTATGAAAGAGCCCATGAGGAAGAGGCGTTTTGGCCTCGAAACGCATCGGGCATGGATGAAAAAATTTGGGAAGCAGGCTGGCGAACTACTGAGAGGCCAACAGTCCGGATGGGCGGAACACCGCCGTGTGCCCTCTCGAAGCTTCAGGGCGTTTTGTTTATCTACATTTGCACACGGCCTGCCCGGTCGTGGAGAGGAGCACCATTTCTGAGAAAGGAAAGGCTGTGATGGGAAGATTCCCGTCATGCGGCACGATGTTCCAGGATAATAAACAGCTCGCCTTACTTTGCCTCTCTTTCTTATTAAAGGTTATGAATTTTGAACTTTTAAAGAACATAAAAGCATGGAACCTACTTAAGGGAATATAATGTTACTCACCTCTATGGACTACGATTACAATCATGCTAGTGAGCACAAGCCACGCCCACTTAGGGCGGTTCAATTCAATAATTCAATAAATAATGATTGAATGAAGAGGTAAGCTGTCCGTGTTTATATGAAAGAGCCCATGAGGAAGAGGCGTTTTGGCCTCGAAACGCGTCGGGCATGGATGAAAAAATTTGGGAAGCAGGCTGGCGAACTACTGAGAGGCCAACAGTCCGGATGGGCGGAACACCGTTGTGTGCCCTCTCGAAGCTTCAGGGCGTTTTGTTTATCTACATTTGCACACGGCATGACCGGTCGTGGAGAGGAGCACCATTTCTGAGAAAGGAAAGGCTGTGATAGGAAGATTCCCGTCATGCGGCACGATGTTCCAGGATAATAAACAGCTCGCCTTACTTTGCTTCTCTTTCCTACTAAAGGTTATGAATTTCGAACTTTTAAAGAACATAAAAGCATGGAATCATACTTAAGGGAATATAATGTTACTCCCCTCTATGGACTATGATTACCATCATGCTAGTGAGCACAAGCCACGCCCACTTAGGGCGGTTCAATTCAATAATTCAATAAATAATGATTGAATGAAGAGGTAAGCTGTCCGTGTTTTTATGAAAGAGCCCATGAGAAAGAGGCGTTTTGGCCTCGAAACGCGTCGGGCATGGATGAAAAAATTTGGGAAGCAGGCTGGTGAAATACTGAGAGGCCAACAGTCCGGATGGGCGGAACACCGTCGTGTGCCCTCTCGAAGATTCAGGGCGTTTTGTTTATCTACATTTGCACACGGCCTGCCCGGTCGTGGAGAGGAGCACCATTTCTGAGAAAGGAAAGGCTGTGATGGGAAGATTCCCGTCATGTGGCACGATGTTCCAGGATAATAAACAGCTCGCCTTACTTTGCTTCTCTTTCCTACTAAAGGTTATGAATTTCGAACTTTTAAAGAACATAAAAGCATGGAACCTACTAAAGGGAATATAATGTTACTCACCTCTATGGACTACGATTACCATCATGCTAGTGAGCACAAGCCCGGTTCAATTCAATAATTCAATGAAAATTGATTGAATGAAGAGGTAAGCTGTCCGTGCTTTTATGAAAGAGCCCATGAGGAAGAGGCGTTTTGGCCTCGAAACGCATCGGGCATGGATGAAAAAATTTGGGAAGCAGGCTGGCGAACTACTGAGAGGCCAACAGTCCGGATGGGCGGAACACCGCCGTGTGCCCTCTCGAAGCTTCAGGGCGTTTTGTTTATCTACATTTGCACACGGCCTGCCCGGTCGTGGAGAGGAGCACCATTTCTGAGAAAGGAAAGGCTGTGATGGGAAGATTCCCGTCATGCGGCACGATGTTCCAGGATAATAAACAGCTCGCCTTACTTTGCCTCTCTTTCCTATTAAAGGTTATGAATTTTGAACTTTTAAAGAATATAAAAGCATGGAACCTACTTAAGGGAATATAATGTTACTCACCTCTATGGACTACGATTACAATCATGCTAGTGAGCACAAGCCACGCCCACTTAGGGCGGTTCAATTCAATAATTCAATAAATAATGATTGAATGAAGAGGTAAGCTGTCCGTGTTTATATGAAAGAGCCCATGAGGAAGAGGCGTTTTGGCCTCGAAACGCGTCGGGCATGGATGAAAAAATTTGGGAAGCAGGCTGGCGAACTACTGAGAGGCCAACAGTCCGGATGGGCGGAACACCGTCGTGTGCCCTCTCGAAGCTTCAGGGCGTTTTGTTTATCTACATTTGCAAACGGCCTGCCCGGTCGTGGAGAGGAGCACCATTTCTGAGAAAGGAAAGGCTGTGATGGGAAGATTCCCATCATGCGGCACGATGTTCCAGGATAATAAACAGCTCGCCTTACTTTGCTTCTCTTTCCTACTAAAGGTTATGAATTTCGAACTTTTAAAGAACATAAAAGCATGGAACCTACTTAAGGGAATATAATGTTACTCACCTATATGGACTACGATTACCATCAGGCTAGTGAGCACAAGCCACGCCCACTTAGGGCGGTTCAATTCAATAATTCAATAAATAATGATTGAATGAAGAGGTAAGCTGTCCGTGTTTTTATGAAAGAGCCCATGAGGAAGAGGCGTTTTGGCCTCGAAACGCGTCGGGCATGGATGAAAAAATTTGGGAAGCAGGCTGGCGAACTACTGAGAGGCCAACAGTCCGGATGGGCGGAACACCGTTGTGTGCCCTCTCGAAGCTTCAGGGCGTTTTGTTTATCTACATTTGCACACGGCCTGCCCGGTCGTGGAGAGGAGCACCATTTCTGAGAAAGGAAAGGCTGTGATGGGAAGATTCCCGTCATGCGGCACGATGTTCCAGGATAATAAACAGCTCGCCTTACTTTGCTTCTCTTTCCTACTAAAGGTTATGAATTTCGAACTTTTAAAGAACATAAAAGCATGGAACCTACTTAAGGGAATATAATGTTACTCACCTATATGGACTACGATTACCATCAGGCTAGTGAGCACAAGCCACGCCCACTTAGGGCGGTTCAATTCAATAATTCAATAAATAATGATTGAATGAAGAGGTAAGCTGTCCGTGTTTTTATGAAAGAGCCCATGAGGAAGAGGCGTTTTGGCCTCGAAACGCGTCGGGCATGGATGAAAAAATTTGGGAAGCAGGCTGGCGAACTACTGAGAGGCCAACAGTCCGGATGGGCGGAACACCGTTGTGTGCCCTCTCGAAGCTTCAGGGCGTTTTGTTTATCTACATTTGCACACGGCCTGCCCGGTCGTGGAGAGGAGCAACATTTCTGAGAAAGGAAAGGCTGTGATTGGAAGATTCCAGTCATGCGGCACGATGTTCCAGGATAATAAACAGCTCGCCTTACTTTGCTTCTCTTTCCTACTAAAGGTTATGAATTTCGAGCTTTTAAAGAACATAAAAGCATGGAACCTACTTAAGGGAATATAATGTTACTCACCTCTATGGACTACGATTACCATCATGCTAGTGAGCACAAGCCACGCCCACTTAGGGCGGTTCAATTCAATAATTCAATAAATAATGATTGAATGGAGAGGTAAGCTGTCCGTGTTTTTATGAAAGAGCCCATGAGGAAGAGGCGTTTGGGCCTCGAAACGCGTCGGGCATGGATGAAAAAATTTGGAAAGCAGGCTGGCGAACTACTGAGAGGCCAACAGTCCGGATGGGCGGAGCACCGTCGTGTGCCCTCTCGAAGCTTCAGGGCGTTTTGTTAATCTGCATTTGCACACGGCCTGCCCGGTCGTGGAGAGGAGCACCATTTCTGAGAAAGGAAAGGCTGTGATGGGAAGATTCCCGTCATGCAGCACGATGTTCCAGGATAATAAACAGCTCGCCTTACTTTGCTTCTCTTTCCTACTAAAGGTTATGAATTTCGAACTTTTAAAGAACATAAAAGCATGCAACCTACTTAAGTGAATATAATGTTACTCACCTCTATGGACTACGATTACCATCATGTTAGTGAGCACAAGCCACGCCCACTTAGGGCGGTTCAATTCAATAATTCAATAAATAATGATTGAATGAAGAGGTAAGCTGTCCGTGTTTTTATGAAAAAGCCCATGAGGAAGAGGCGTTTTGGCCTCGAAATGCGTCGGGCATGGATGAAAAAATTTGGGAAGCAGGCTGGCGAACTACTGAGAGGCCAACAGTCCGGATGGGCGGAACACCGTTGTGTGCCCTCTCGAAGCTTCAGGGCGTTTTGTTTATCTACATTTGCACTCGGCCTGCCCGGTCGTGGAGAGGAGCACCATTTCTGAGAAAGGAAAGGCTGTGATGGGAAGATTCCCGTCATGCGGCACGATGTTCCAGGATAATAAACAGCTTGCCTTACTTTGCTTCTCTTTCCTACTAAATGTTATGAATTTCGAACTTTTAAAGAACATAAAAGCATGCAACCTACTTAAGGGAATATAATGTTACTCACCTCTATGGACTACGATTACCATCATGCTAGTGAGCACAAGCCACGCCCACTTAGGGCGGTTCAATTCAATAATTTAATAAATAAGGATTGAATGAAGAGGTAAGCTGTCCGTGTTTTTATGAAAGAGCCCATGAGGAAGATGCGTTTTGGCCTCGAAACGCGTCGGGCATGGATGAAAAAATTTGGGAAGCAGGCTGGCGAACTACTGAGAGGCCAACAGTCCGGATGGGCGGAACACCGTTGTGTGCCTTCTCGAAGCTTCAGGGCGTTTTGTTAATCTGCATTTGCACACGGCCTGCCCGGTCGTGGAGAGGAGCACCATTTCTGAGAAAGGAAAGGCTGTGATGGGAAGATTCCCGTCATGTGGCACGATGTTCCAGGATAATAAACAGCTCGCCTTACTTTGCTTCTCTTTCCTACTAAAGGTTATGAATTTCGAACTTTTAAAGAACATAAAAGCATGGAACCTACTTAAGTGAATATAATGTTACTCACCTCTATGGACTACGATTACCATCATGCTAGTGAGCACAAGCCACGCCCACTTAGGGCGGTTCAATTCAATAATTCAATAAATAATGATTGAATGAAGAGGTAAGCTGTCCGTGTTTTTATGAAAGAGCCCATGAGGAAGATGCGTTTTGGCCTCGAAACGCGTCGGGTATGGATGAAAAAATTTGGGAAGCAGGCTGGTGAACTACTGAGAGGCCAACAGTCCGGATGGGCGGAACACCGTCGTGTGCCCTCTCGAAGCTTCAGGGTGTTTTATATATATGTATATATGTGAAGGAGTTGAAACGCGTTATGGCGGCATCAATGAAATAAAGAAATTGGCATCAAGTTTGTGGTCCGTGTCCGTGTGTAGCAAACAAGGCAGAGACGCTGCGGATTCGTCCATATATATATATATATATATATATATATATATATATATATATATATATTGCTCCTCCGTTTGCTCAGGTATGCCTACCGCCTCCAAACCAGGGGGCGCGTCGACGAACGGAACTCCCAAGCACGGTCCGATAATATTCAACAAAACTTCCTCACAAGTAGGAAAGCCGACGCCGTGTCTTGTGCTTCAATAATTCTTTTATTCGGTCAGCTAAAACGTTGAACGCGTTTCGCTTGTCCCGCAAGCTTGTTCACCAACATTTTACATAAAGTTTTGCCGCCATTTTAAGTGCTCAGTGCATACGTTGTGCGTAAAGAACTAAATCATAAACAGTAACAACAGACTCGTAGTTCCATGTATATCGAAGTTGCTACAGAGCTCGGGAAATTAATTTATACATACAAATCATGTTAATGTAACCATTCTTATCACATTGGAACAATTCCGCGATAACAATTCTTTATCATATATTTGCATGATACAAATTACAGAGAAAATAAGGCTCCTCCTCTGAATAGCCTTATATCAAAAAAGACACTATTGCCCTAGTGGGCCAACATTCAAACTGCAGAATTGTTTTCGTAAATACAATCAGTACATGGTCCTAGTGGATTAAGCCCAAGTAGGCATATACCAATATTATCAAGCTCAAATTCATTTATTCTAGGCTATTGTTTAAACTAAGTCTGTTGAACATAAATGTGTACATAATCCGTGAAACTACAAAACTCTACTTACAAAATTAAATTAAAAAATTGTTTAAAAAAGTTTGTTGAAAGGAGAGGGAGGGAAGTTCACTTTAATTTTAATTTTATAGATGTGTATGAAAATCTTCTTCTATATTAAGGCCTTCAGGGATCTTAGTATTAAGCCTAATAATATAGTTAGATTCTAACCTCCTCAATTTTTTGACTCGATCCCCACCTCTCTCACTCAGTGGGACTGCATCAATTACAAAATACTCAAGTCCTTTGGTATTTCTGTCGTGGAATTGGTCAAAGTGTCTTGCCACGGGGTAGGATTTATCCCCGTTTTTAATGGCCCTCAAGTGTTGTAAGACACGCTTGTGTACTTGTAGTATTGTGCTCCCAACGTAACGTAGACCGCATGGGCAACAGAGGACATACACAGCAAAATCTGTTTTGCAGGTGTAATGGCCCTTGATTTTGTTTAGAACCGGTGATAGGCCTCCCACATAGTTGGATGTGTTTTTGCCGTGGACACAGGCCTTGCATTTAGCACATTTTATGAAGCCCTCTTTTTTACTGAGCCAGCTTTTAATAGTTCTCCCTTTCGTTGTAGGGAGCATGTTGCTAACCAGAGACTGCTTGAGTGACTTGGCCTTCCTGAAAGTTATCAATGGCCTACGTCCCACATGTTTTTTAAGCACAGGATCGTTGGCAATGATGTGCCAATGTTTTTGCAAGATTTTCCTAAGACTGCCCTCTTGCGTATTGAAGCCAGTGATCAATCTACATTTGCTGTCACTATCATTGTCTGGCATCTCATGTCTGTTTTGGTGACTAAACAGGATTTGTTCTCTCGTTTTCTTACGGGCCTTCCAGATTGCTGTATCTACCCATTTACTAGGGTAACCTCTAGCTGCAAATCTAGATTTCAAACATGCTAATTCTGTGCTAAGGTCTTCCTTGTTGCTGCAATTCCTCATGGCTCTAAGACACTCGCCATAGGGGATACTTCTTACTAGGTTGTTTGGATGAAAGCTAGTCGCATGTAGTAGAGTATTCCCATCTGTGGCCTTACGGTAAAGCTTTGTTTCCAGTTTGTCTCCTGCAATGTAGACAGTTACATCTAAAAAATTGACACTTACTGTACTTAATTCATACGTCAATTTTAAATTAAGATCGTTCTCTTGTAACCCATTCACAAAGTCACGTGCACTGTTCTGAGAGCCCTTCCAAACGACAAACAAGTCGTCTATGTACCGGCTCCAAAAAACTACATTTTCTTGCCATTCCTTGGGGAACCGGACTTGGACCACCTGCTCCTCCCACCAGCCCATATGCAAATTCGCATAGCTGGGGGCGAAGCAGGTGCCCATCGCGGTTCCGCACACTTGATGAAACAATTCTCCATTGAACAGAAAATAATTATTGTCAAGACATGTTTTGGTCATCGACAATAACATCTGAGTATGATGCCAAAGCTGTAACGGCCTGAAACCCAGATAGTGCCTAACGGCGTTGAGCCCATCAGAGTGTCTAATACTCGTATACAGAGTTGTTGCATCGATAGTCATCAAAACGTAATCACACTCCCAAGGTATGTCATAGATCTTCCGTAGGAAATCACCCGTATCTTGTATAAACGACGGGAGTTTACTGACCAAAGGATTAATGAAGGAGTCAACATATTTCGAGGTGTTTTCCAGTGCACTGGAAATGGCTGAAATAATTGGCCTTCCTGGGGGGTTCTCAATGCTCTTATGTACTTTTGGAATTAAGTAAAAAACTGGTGTCACGGGATTATTGATCTTCAAAAACAACATTTCATCATTGCTAATCAGACCCTGTTTGTACCAGTCTAATAACATACTGTTGTATTTCTCGTGGCTAGCAGTCATTACTTCCTTGCTGACCCGTACATAGTTGGACTTATTATTCAGCTGCTTATAGGCTTCTTTGAGATATTGTTCTCTTCCCCACAACACCACGTTACCCCCTTTATCCGCATTGCGAACAATACATGTGTCATTACTCGACAATTTCTTAACTAGCGCATAGTAATCTTTATCACACTGAGTGTATGCTTGGTTCTTAAATTTTAATGTGCTGCACAGTTTCTTGACATCATTCACCACCAAATCATTAAACACATCTACAGAGTCCTTGTTGGTCAGAGGCGTAAATTTGGAATTCAATTTAAACTTGGTTGGTGCCCTCTGTTCTATGTTCAAACTCTCATTTTCAGCCAGATGCAATGCTTTTTGTAGAGTATCAGGCACTTCTTGGCTAGTTTGAGCCTCTTGACTCAAATCATCATGTAAATCCGCCATTACTAGCATCAAATTCATGTCGTCTACAGCCAGGTTGCCAGATTGATTTGGTATTGAGCTGCTCTGTGCCACTACTGATTGTTTCGGAGCAATTGCAAAGAATTTTTTCAACTTGAGTGATCTAGTAAATTTGAAAATATCAACTCTAGTTTGTACATAGTCAATGTTCGCTTTGGGACAGTAGGATAAACCTAACTTGAAGATATCTTGCTCTTTGTCCGATAACGTAATCTCTGTAAGGTTAATGACAGTTGCTGCTTTGTTGCATTCTATTTGTTGGATTTCGCTGACTTCTTGCCGTTGTTGTTTGCATTGCTTTGCCCCTTTGCGCCGCCTCTGCCTCTGCCTCTTCCTCTTGGAGGCCTGGCGTTTGTTGGAGGGCGCGGGCGTAAGTTGAAGCGCCTCTCCTCGCGTAAAAAATCAAATTCATCAATGACAGAGGGAACCGACATTCCGGTACTCGGGCCTTCCTCTAGATCGGTATCCAATTCTGAGCTTTGCAAACTGCTAAGATCAGATTGCTGGTCACGTGACCTGCTACTAGCAGCATTGAGCCTTTGCTTCCGCATATTGTCGAATTTTTTAGCGAACGTATAGATTTGTCCACGTTCATAATCAATTTTGTCACGCCGGAACTTTTGTGCTTTTCTTTCTTTGATCGTCATTTCCAGCTTAGACAACCGATCTTTCATATCTGTTTTGAATTTCAGGATCGTGTCTTGATCAGGTTCTTTGTCAAGGATTAGCAGAATTTGTTCAATTTCTTCCAGTATTCTGGCACGGTCTATGTCAGCATACTTGACAAGGATATGCAACATTCTACTTGACGCTTCTTGATTATTCTCCGCCCACTCCTTCAGCATATTCGGAATTTGAGCTTGATAATATTGGTATATGCCTACTTGGGCTTAATCCACTAGGACCATGTACTGATTGTATTTACGAAAACAATTCTGCAGTTTGAATGTTGGCCCACTAGGGCAATAGTGTCTTTTTTGATATAAGGCTATTCAGAGGAGGAGCCTTATTTTCTCTGTAATTTGTATCATGCAAATATATGATAAAGAATTGTTATCGCGGAATTGTTCCAATGTGATAAGAATGGTTACATTAACATGATTTGTATGTATAAATTAATTTCCCGAGCTCTGTAGCAACTTCGATATACATGGAACTACGAGTCTGTTGTTACTGTTTATGATTTAGTTCTTTACGCACAACGTATGCACTGAGCACTTAAAATGGCGGCAAAACTTTATGTAAAATGTTGGTGAACAAGCTTGCGGGACAAGCGAAACGCGTTCAACGTTTTAGCTGACCGAATAAAAGAATTATTGAAGCACAAGACACGGCGTCGGCTTTCCTACTTGTGAGGAAGTTTTGTTGAATATATATATATATATATATATATATATATATATATATATATATATATATATGTATATATATATGTATATATATATATATATATATATATATATATATATATATATATATATATATATATACACACATATATAAAGCAGTCCCAGATAAAGTGCTCTACTTGCACCACAAGGACACAGACTCCTAAGTGTTATATATATATATATACACTTAAAAAACCATAGGTTTCACACACGTTACAGTTAGGAATTAGCATTTAAAAAACCTTGCAAATTCACTGAAAAAACCATAGGTTTCACACATGTTATAGTTAGCTGGACATTTCACTCGTAAAAAACCATTGAAATTCCCCCGTTATAGTTAGTTCAGCTAACTATAACTCGCGCGACCGCAATCCACTGCCGATGACGTCACATATTACATCACTGTATTCACTAAGATACTGTTAATAAGTCAGTTATACAATTAATTTTACAAAAAAAACCATCCATTTAGACACTTATTTACCCATTTATTCTTCCAATAACCTTTAGATATACATATATAA
Organism: Triturus cristatus; assembly: GCF_964204655.1. NCBI lineage: Eukaryota > Metazoa > Chordata > Amphibia > Caudata > Salamandridae > Triturus > Triturus cristatus. The sequence continues at coordinate 92,529,025 of NC_140592.1, forward strand.
CAAATATTTATTTTTTAGAAAGACACATATTCACTGGATGATGTCATCAGTGATGTCATTTGAGATGTCATCAGTGATGTCATGAGTGATGTCACTGACTATGAGTGATGTAATATGTGACGTCATCAGCAGTGGATTGCGGTCGTGCGAACTGTATGTTCCAAAATGATATGTATGAGTCTTTAAATTTACATATTAGGGCAAGAGATTATCTTAGATAGTCATAAAAATAACATATTTGTACTTATAATAAACTTATATTATTTTTAAATATATTTTCACGAATTTGGGCGCGTGCATCATGAGTGCAGAGAACCAGGTCAGCAGAGGTGCTGTAGAGCCAGAGAAACCAGGTCAGCAGAGCCGTTGTAGAGCCAGAGAACCAGGTCAGCAGAGCTGCTCTAGAGCCTAAGAAGCAGGCCAGCAGAGCTGCTCTAGAACCAGAGACCAAGGTCAGCAGAGCTGCTCTAGAGCCAGAGACCCAGGTCAGCAGAGCTGCTCTAGAGGCCGAGAACCAGGTCAGCAGAGCTGCTGTAGAGCCAGAGATTCCAGGTCAGCAGAGCTGCTTTAGAGGGAGAGAACCAGGTCAGCAGAACTGCTTTAGAGCTGGAGAACTAGGTCAGCAGAGCTGCTCTAGAGCCAGAGAACCAGGTCAGCAGAGCTGCTTTAGAGCCATAGAACCAGGTCAGCAGAGCTGCTCTAGAGGCAGAAAACCAGGTCAGCAGAACTGCTTTAGAGCCAGAGAACCAGGTCAGCAGAGCTCTTTAGAGGGAGAGAACCAGGTCAGCAGAGCTGCTCTAGAGGCAGCGAACCAGGTCAGCAGAGCTGCTCTAGAGCCAGAGAACCAGGTCAGTAGAGCTGCTTTAGAGCCATAGAACCAGGTCAGCAGAGCTGCTCTAGAGGCAGCGAACCAGGTCAGCAGAGCTGCTCTAGAGCCAGAGAACCAGGTCAGCAGAGCTGCTTTAGAGCCAAAGAACCAGGTCAGCAGAGCTGCTCTATAGCCAGAGAACCAGGTCAACAGAGCTGCTTTAGAGCCATAGAACCAGGTCAGCAGAGCTGCTTTAGAGCCAGAGAACCAAGTCAGCAGAGCTGCTGATGAGCCAGAGAAACCGGGTCAGTAGAGCTGCTTTAGAGCGAGAGAACCAGGTCAGCAGAGCTGCTTTAGAGGGAGAGAACCAGGTCAGCAGAGCTGCTTTAGAGCCAAGGGACCAAGTCAGCAGAGCTGCTCTAGAGCCAGAGAACCAGGTCAGCAGAACTGCTTTAGAGCCAGAGAACCAGGTCAGCAGAGCTGCTTTAGAGGGAGAGAACCAGGTCAGCAGAGCTGATTTAGAGGGAGAGAACCAGGTCAGCAGAGCTACTTTAGAGCCAGAGAACCTGGCCAGCAGAGCTGCTTTAGAGCCAGAGAACCAGGTCAGCAGAGCTGCTTTAGAGCCAGAGAACTAGGTCAGCAGAGCTGCTCTACAGCCAGAGAACCAAGTCAGCAGAGCTGCTTTAGAGCCATTGAACCAGCTCAGCAGAGTTGCTTTAGAGCCAGAGAACCAGGTCAGCAGAGCTGCTCTAGAGCCTAAGAACCAGGTCAGCAGAGCTGCTCTAGAGCCAGAGAACCAGGTCAGCAGAGCTGCTGTAAAGCTAGAGAAACCAGGTCAGCAGAGCTGCTGTAGAGCCAGAGAAACCAGGTCAGCAGAGCTGTTGTAGAGCCAGAGAACCAGATCAGCAGAGCTGCTCTGTAGCCTAAGAACTAGGTCAGCAGAGCTGCTCTAGAGCCAGAGAACCAGGTCAGCAGACCTGCTGTAGTGCCAGAGAAACCAGGTCAGCAGAGCTGCTTTAGAGGGAGAGAACCAGGTCAGCAGAGCTGCTTTAGAGCCAGAGAACCAGGTCAGCAGAGCTGCTCTAGCTGACACTGATTGACTGACACTGACTGACTGACACTGACAGATTGACACTGACTAACAGTGATTGACTGACACTGACTGACTGACAATGACTGACACTGATTGACTGACACTGACTGACTGACTGACACTGACACTGACTGACACTGACTACTCTCTACTACTCTGGTACTCACTCTCTACTACTCTCTACTACTCTCTCTCTACTACTCACTCTCTACTTCTCACTCTCTACTACTCTCTACTATTCACTCTCTACTACTCTCCCTCTACTACTCACTATCTACTACTCACTCGCTACTACTCTCTACTACTCACTCCTACTCTCTACTACTCAGTCTCTACTACTCACTCTCTACTACTCTCTACTACTCACTCTACTACTCTACTACTCACCCTCTACTACTCTCTACTACTCTCTCTCTACTACTCACTCTACTACTCTCTACTACTCACTCTCTACTACTCACTCTCTACTATTCACTCTCTACTACTCACTCTCTACTACTCACCCTCTACTACTCTCTCTCTACTGCTCACTCTCTACTACTGGCTCTAATACTCTCTACTACTCACTCTCTACTACTCACTTTCTACTATTCACTCTCTACTACTCACTCTCTACTACTCACTCTCTACTACTCGCTCTCTACTACTCTCTACTACTCACTCTCCACTGCTCACTCTCTACTACTCGCTCTCTATTACTCTCTACTACTCACTCTCTACTACTCTCTACTACTCTCTCTACTACTCACTCTCTACTACTCACTCTCTACTACTCACTCTCTACTACTCTACTACTCTCTACTACTCTACTACTCTCTACTACTCTCTCTACTACTCACTCTCTACTACTCTCTGCTACTCACTCCACTACTCTCTACTGCTCTCTACCACTCGCTCTCTACTACTCTACTACACACTCTCTACTACTCTCTCTCTACTACTCACTCTCTATTACTCACTCTACTACTCTCTACTACTCAGTCTCTACTACTCTCTCTCTACTACTCTCTACTACTCACTCTCTAGTACTCACTCTCTACTACTCGCTCTCTACTACTCACTCTCTACTACTCTCTACTTCTCACTCTCCACTACTCACTCTCTACTACTCGCTCTCAACTACTCTCTACGACTCACTCTATTTCTCACTCTCTACTACTCTACTACTCTCTACTACTCTCTCTACTACTCACTCTCTACTACTCTCTACTACTCACTCTCTGCTACACACTCTCTACTACTTGCTCTCTACTACTCGTTCTCTACAACTCTCTACTGCTCACTCTACTACTCACTCTCTACTACTCTCTACTACTCACTCTACTACTCACTCTCTACCACTCACTCTCTACTACTCCACTACTCTCTACTACTCACTCTCTACTTCTCACTCTCTACTACTCTATTAATCTCTACTACTCTCTCTCTACTACTCACTCTCTACTACTCACTCTCTACTACCCTCTACTTCTCACTCTCTACTACTTTCTCTACTACTACTCTCTACTACTCACCCACTACTACTCTCTCTACTACTCTCTACTACTCACTCTACTACTCATTTTCTACTACTACTCTCTCTCTGCTACTCACTCTCTACTACTCACTCTACTACTCTCTACTACTCACTCTCTAGTACTCTCTACTACTCTCTACTACTCACTCTAGTACTCACTCTCTACTTCTCACTCTCTACTACTCACTCCACTACTCTCTACTACTCACTCTCTGCTACTCTCTCTACTACTCTCTAGTACTTTCTACTACTCTCTACTACTCTCTACTACTCACTCTCTACTCTCTATTACTCACTGTCTACTCTCTACCTCGCTACCTCACTCTACCTCTGTCTCTACCACTCTCTACCTCTCTACCTCTCTACCTCTACCTCTCTACCTCTACACCTCTACCCCTACACCTCTACCTCTCTCTACATGCACACATATGTACATATATATATGCATATATATGCATAAGCATTTATATATATGTATGTGTATATATATATACACACATATATAAACATATATATAATCTGCAAATCTATATAAATACAAACATAAATGCATGCATACATATACATATACATATACATATACATATATGCATACATATGCATGTTATGTACATGAAAGTTTGAAAAACAGAATTGCTTTAACTTAAACGAGGGCGAGAACTATTGCATTCTCAATGCTTATTTACTTTGGTTCCATCAAGAAGGCATTCAGATGTGTCACACATTTGCCATACATTCTGAATGTTAGCACTCTAGTTGCTCATTAGATCACTGTAGTAAAGCTACTGCTCACCAGGGAAGTCTGCTGCTGGTATTCAAAGTGCATGTTTCAGTCTGCATGTCAGAATTTGGTAATGAAATAGAAGAGGATTTGAGAAGTCAAAATGTGCCCTAATTTTTCTTTCTGCAGCACTGATCATAATTTCTATGGCAAAATGAACCCCCTCATTTTTTTCCTTTGCAAATTAAATGTTTTAAGTGTTACCACTTTATTCCAATCAAGATGGCTTCAGGTGTGCCATACTTTTGTAATAAGTCAGACTGTTAGCGCTCTAGTTGTTCTTTACAACACTCTGGGACATTCTGTCATTGGGCTATACTTGGGCTACATCTGGGTGATATTTGTGCTACATTTAGACTCTTTTGTCTCTGGTGGCCATCTTATGAGACTTATTTGTTATGAAGTTTCCTAATTTCCTCATTTACTACAGTCTCCTCAGTAGGAATACTTTCAGTTTTTTACTTTGATTCCATCAAGAAGGCATTCAGATGTGTCACACTTTTGCCATAAATTCAGAATGTTAGCACTCTAGTTGCTCATTAGATCACTGTAGTAAAGCTACTGCTCACCAGGGAAGTCTGCTGCTGGTATTGAAAGTGCATGTTTCAGTCAGCATTTCAGAACTTTAATGAAATAGAAGAGGATTTGAGAAGTCACTCAAAATGTGCCCTCATTTTTCTTTCTGCAGCACTAATCATACTTTCTATGGCAAAATGAACCCCCTCATTTTGTTCCTTTTTAAATTAAATGTTTTAAGAGTTACCACTTTATTCCAATCAAGATGGCTTCAGGTGTGTTATACGTTTGTCATAAGTAGGACTGTTAGCGCTCTAGTTGTTCTTTAGAACATTCTGGGAAGCTGCAGAAGAACACAAAGGAATCAACTGACAGTCTCTGCCCTTGTTGGATGTACATGTTTTACTGAGAATGTCAGACTTCATTCTCACATGACTGAGAAAGATAATGTGAATTTAATGAAAATATGCTCTCAGTTTAGCTTATAGATCACCTTCCAAACCTCTGTGGGAAAAGCATGAGAAAATAGTTTTCTCTCAAACATGATTCATGATATCCCAGCAGAAGGCTTTTTCACAGGGTAAAATCACCTTAGAACACACCACAATTCCTAAAATGAGTATGGTACCATCAACAAATGATTTTTAATGTAACTAAAGTCTTAAAACCTTCAATTAACTGCAATGCTTTTTAATGAGGTGCTATCATGTATATTGGTCCCAAGATGGCTGCCAACACTTCTTGGATGAAGTGCTGACAGCCAATCAGATCTCACGATGAGATGTGTGGTTAGGCTCCGCCCAGATATATATGTGATTTTGATTTTCTCAGGAACTACTGAACGGATTTACATCATTTAAACAAAAGGCACGACTCTGAACCAAGGTCTACCTTTCTGCCAAATTTGGTGTAATTCCGTTCATCAGTTCGGGCTGTAGCTGCGACTAAAGGTCCCTATGGAAAATTGCATGGGGAAAACATGTTTTGGGACCCCCTTTTTTCTTGGCCCCAGCTTGATGAATCACCCCGAGACTTTCAGGATTGGAGTGGACTGGAGCGGGCCACGAGTTTCGCGAAGATTCGTCAACCGGCGCCAAAGTTATTCCAAATAGAATGTTGCGGATTTCCTATGGATAATAGGTCCTAACTATAACTACCTACTGGCGACCGCCAGTAGGTTATATATATATATATTTGCTACACGCACGGAGTTGTCATCCAAGCTCATTGATTAATAGCATCCCAGTAGGAGAACTCCTAAGAGCTAAACGAAATTGCAGCACTGTGAAAAGTTTCAAGAAAGAAGAAAACACCATGACTGAAAGATTCCTAGAGAGAGGATACTCATTATCTGTTATAAATGAAGCAAAAACAGAAGTGGCTAAAAGATCTAGAGTTTCACTGTTAACGGAAAAAGTGCAGACTATCCCTAAAGTAAGTGAGGATGAGGAAATAAGGTTTATAACAACTTATAATAGACAAGCGTTTAAGATTCGGAAAAGCCTAAGTAAATTCTGGCCAGTTTTACAAACAGATCCTGATGTGGCGAAAAGTGTTGATATTGCCCCACAAGTCACCTTTAGGAGGGCAAGATCCCTGAAAGATTCACTTTGTAGAGCAGTTGAACCATCAGTCGACATATCGTTAGGAATCCAGGGATTTTACACATGCAGGAGTTGTAAGGCTTGTAAAAACATCAGGAATATGAAAGAGGCCAGAGTTTCACCAGAATGTGCACCATACCAGATAACAAAACATACTTCTTGTAATACTGAATTTGCAATCTATGCCCTTTTTTGCCCATGCAAAAAGGCTTACATAGGCAGTAAGATTCATTAAGCCAAGAAAAGAATACTTGAACATCTGCGGGCAATAAAAAATGGGGATAAGCAGTACCCAATAGAGCGCCACTTCCAGAATGTTCATGGACAGAATACAAATCTTTTGAGTTTTTGTGTTTTGGATATGGTGAAACTGAATGAAAGGGGAGGTAATAGAGTACAGAATTTACGAGGCCTAGAATCAAAGTTGATCATACAATACAGGACACTGGCCCCGATAGGGCATAATTGTGATGAAGAGCTCTCAGTGCATTTAGGGTAGCATTTATGATGTACAGGTGATTTCGGGCTATGAGAATCTCTAAGAAAGTCAAAGTAGTTAAATGCGCATTAGTGTTTTTTAACTTCACGGTTAACTATAAGTCTGCGAGAAAGTTTTGACAAGATCTTATGATAAGGAAGTAGTACCTTTTATATATTTTGAAAATGTTGAAAAGACGAAAAAATTTAATCTAGTATTACAGGGCCTTCTGTATGCTGTCCCTTTTGCACCTTTTTGTAAATAACAACACTTAGCTTCAGAAGATCGTTTGTTGAATTTTAGTCATCGTTAATGTAGGTTTCGTTTGAAGTTTGTTTGTTGCACTTTATGAGTATGTGATTTTAACTTTTTGATTATGTTTTACAGATTATGCTTTATTGGAAGAATAGAAGAAATGCCAAAGAGCTAATGTATCTGGCTTCAGTGGGAGCCGTGTCAATACCATCAATTGAAAGAGCCGATTCATAATGACAGTAAGAAAGTATGAAAGGGAAGAATGCCCACTTGGGTAAAAGACTCGTAATTTATGAAATTCATAAATAGATGTGTTATTGGCTTTTTCATGGTAAGGTCCAATGGAGAAATGTGGTGAGAACCAGGTATACTCAGAGGCGAATAAAGTTTTTTGATTCAAAGGGCCTATTCAGGCAATGACGAATGGAATACTCAAATCTGCCGCCTATTTAAAAGAATTGTTTTCCATGGACTTTAATGAATTAATGCTGAATCTCTTTTGAATGCCTATTGTGGTATGGTATGTTTACATTTGTAATTTATGCCAATTATTCAATAGATTTACGCAACTAGTATGATTTCACCCCTCTTCAGCCAGGCAAGGCTTGTTTCCGGTCCAGGGAGGACCTGGCTTGGCAGTTCGGGCTGGACTATTCCCATGAGGCACAGGGTCAAGACTGATTTGCATATGGCTGGGTTCAAACTGGAATGGCATGGTGAGCAAAAAAACGATGGATTTAGGCACAGATCTCTGTACTGGGGTGAATGTATGACATTGCTCTGCATTCTGTCCATCAACTGTTGTTTTTGCATTTGTAATTACATGAGCATTTGTTTTCCTTGTAGAATACAGCAGGTTTGAACTACAGAAAACTATCCTGAGGAAAGTTGGGCTGATGTTCTCTGCACCTGGTGATTCGCCAGTGTGGAAAACTCTGCAGGGTCATATTTCCAATCTCTGCACAGACCTGGCTTGGCAGTTCGGGCTGGACTGTTCCCGTGAGGCACAGGGTCGACTGATTTGCATATGGCCAGGTCTAAACTGGGGTGGCATGGTGAGCAAAAAAACGATGGATTTAGGCCCAGATCTCTGTACTGAGGTGAATGTAAGACATTGTTCTGCATTCTGTCCATCAACTGTTGTTTTTGCATTTGTCACCCCGAGTCGGACGGGTATGCTCAGACGTGAGTCCCGTGCTCTCCATGCCACTGGAATCAAGCTATCCTGGCTGAAGAGGGGTGAAACCCCGAAACCGGTCCTAGGATTCTTGTTTCCAGTCCAGGGAGGACCTGGCTTGGCAGTTCGGCTGGACTGTTCCCATGAGGCACAGGGTCAAGACTGATTTGCATATGGCCAGGTCTAAACTGGGGTGGCATGGTGAGCAAAAAACGATGGATTTAGGCCCAGATCTCTGTACTGGGGTGAATGTATGACATTGTTCTGCATTCTGTCTATCAACTGTTGTTTTTGCATTTGTCACCCGAGTGGGATGGGTATGCTCAGACGTGAGTCCCATGCTCTCCATGCCACTGGAATCAAGCTATCCTGGCTGAAGAGGGGTGAAACCCCGAAACCGGTCCTAGGATGCTTGTTTCCGGTCCAGGGAGGACCTGACTTGGCAGTTCGGGCTGGACTGTTCGCATGAGGCACAGGGTCAAGACTGATTTGCATATGGCCAGGTCTAAACTGGGGTGGCATGGTGAGCAAAAAAACGATGGATTTAGGCCGAGATCTCTGTACTGGGGTGAATGTATGACATTGTTCTGCATTATGTCCATCAACTGTTGTTTTTGCATTTGTCACCCCGAGTGGGACGGGTATGCTCAGACGTGAGTCCCATGCTCTCCATGCCACTGGAATCAAGCTATCCTGGCTGAAGAGGGGTGAAACCCCGAAACCAGTCCTAGGATGCTTGTTTCTGGTCCAGGGAGGACCTGACTTGGCTGGTCGGGCTGGACTGTTCCCATGAGGCACAGGGTCAAGACCGATTTGCATATGGCCAGGTCTAAACTGGGGTGGCATGGTGAGCAAAATATCGATGGATACTGGGGTGAATGTATGACATTGTTCTGCATTCTGTCCATCAACTGTTGTTTTTGCATGTAATTACAAAGACATATAATTTGGTACAATACGCACCAAATTCCAAATTTTCCCACATGTTAAGCCCATTTTTTTTAACTTCATGGAATAGGAAGTATTTATTGAATTTTGTAAATACCTCAGTTGGCTATTCCTCAGTAAATACCTCCAACTGCCCCTTGCTCGTAATCAGTCCCACGCTCTATATTTTTTAGGTCTTGAAACAAAAAAAACACAACTAATGATTTTTTCAGAAAATAATTGTATTTTATAAAACAGTATGAAACTTTAAAAATGCATAGACAAATCACAATCAGATGTTAATTGTACTCCTTGATTAAAACGATAATGTCATCATTGTCACGGCTGGTTATGTGATGCTGGCTGGAGGTTCGATCCATGGGACGCCCATCAGTGACCTCTCCCTGTTCACATCACAGCGCAGCAGCACTTTGCTGGATAGTTGTCGGTGTATACTTTATTCTCCTCTCCATACACAAAATAGGTGTGCGGCTTCTCGCCCCAGGTATAGTTCACCTTGATGAGTGCAACCTGCTCGATGGTTTGTCTCTAAGAAAGAAAGAAAAACAGACATCTTGAGACCAACCGAAGTCCTACAAGAACACTACAATCATCTGGAGAGTGGTTTCCTTCTGCCCAAGTGACCAAAGCATGTGAATGTTTATATAGCAGTGAAGGAATACATTTACAATATATCTATATTTGAGCTGGATTTAGTCTTACTTGTTACAATGTCTTAAGCAGACCAGACGGATTGTCTGGATTGCTTAATCTGCATGTCTACATTAATTGTGTATTTCCTCTTCAGGAAAATGTTTTCAGATAAACCCCTCCCCCTACACCCTCATAAGAATGAGTAATGGGGAAAGGTAGACGTAAGGGTTTCCCTTTCCCCCATTGGGAGCACTCCTAGTCCTGCTGTTCAAATAAGGAGTTTCTGTGTTTCCAAGATGAGAAAAGTCATACAACTGGTTTGTGAATCCAATAAAGTTAGGCATCAGACATAGTCATACCTTGAGGAAGTGGGCCCCACACAGCTCTGTGTCCATGAAGCACTGCAGCATGGTCTATACAGTTATGTACCTTTGGAGGCACTTCCTGAGCTGAAGTGTAAACCAAGGGGGCTGTGGGTAGCCCGCAATATACTCCATTACCACGCTCCTCTAAATTAGGTCCTAAAACTTGATAAAGGCAGTCACTACCTAACAGTGGCGGCTTGCATAGGGTGTGCTGCGGGGCGGGGCAAGGGAGGGGCAGTACTTTCCTCCGTTCTGTCGTATGTCCGAGTTTACTACCCCCCCACCCTGCCCCGCCGCCCCACAGCACGCCCTATGCGAGCCGCCACTGCTCCCTAATGACTTCAGGGCTTTTGCTATTGCTGTGTGCAGCATTCCTCGCCAGATTATTCACATATGATATATAAGCACCAATTTTCATAAGGAAGTATGTGGTATTTGTAAATTTCAAACCCAGCCATAAAGCAGCGGAGTGTTGCATAGGGTGAAATGCAGCCGTACATTCAAAGAGTAATAGTTGAGGAGGCTTGTTTTTGGGATCAGACGGCTACTTCATTGTGGCGTGGTCTTCTTTAAAGGACTGCGTCTTCAGGTCTTTCCTACATTCGAGCAGTGGTCCTGATGGATTTGTGAATGTTGTTCATTATGCGGATAGATTTTTATTTTTTACCCTGCTTAGGTACTTCTTAGGAGTTGTGTTAAGAGGTTATTCAATTTTAAAACACTAGTGTAACCGGGCCTTGAATGATCAGGTCTGACATCTCTGGACACAATAATGTTAGAGCTACAGACATTGGGCCTTCCAGAAAGGCTGCAAGGGGTGGGGCTGCTGCAGGTAGCATTGCACAGCCCAGCCACTGCCTGTTGCAGTGTTATGGGAGCAGATAATGCGCCCCTGGATAGGCAAAAGTGAACCCTTCACCTTAGCCCTCGCATTCAACACCCCCACCAGCTGTCCCACTGATAATGTTCTGCCTGCATAATCTCAGCAGTTTTTTGGTATAATGGTGAAAAAATGCTTGGAAAACCACCTGGTAAATCCGTGTATGAGCAGTTATTCCCCATTGCTACATAAATGCAGTCGGCCATGAGGTCATGTCTACCGTAACTAAGACTTATGCTTCTCAACCACCATCATTTGACACCTTTAATGCTCAAATGTCCTACACACTTCTACAAGCCCGGTTGTACGCACATGTAAAGCTGTGTAGCTCCTTTCTGCTCTCAACATTCATGCCCAGATTATGCACACACCTTCTGTACAGTCATAGAGTTCCACTTGCATCACTCCTTCCCAGGTGGTAGATGCCTTGTTAAGCATTAGGGGGGTAGTTGTGGTCTGGCGACTAGAGTTGACGCCCTTAGAACCTGGGAACCCAGGTTCAAATCCCGGACTTGGTAATTGACTCAACATAATGTGATTCTAGGCAAAATACTTAAGCTCCCTGTACCTAGAAAAGTAATAGGTGTCTTGGTATAATCCTTACTTAATGTATACGATCTACGTCTCTCAGCCCTTCACTTAATTCAAAGTACTTATTTGCTTGGAAGCCCAGTTTGAACTATAGAAGTGCAAATACATAGGCACATCCAGTGCCAAAGGGCTATGTGAATGCCCTCTCCTCTGCAACCAAGTGAATCACAGACATTTTCTGCATAAGTCACTTTTTATAACATTTTTGGATTTCCTACCTGTCTTAATATTCGTGGATTGTCTGCAAACTGAGCGTTGTGCTGCTGAACGTAGCTCAATGAAACGCTATTCACCATAGGGTCAGGAAACGACATTATTGGCACCACCTTGGAGGGTAGAGAAAAGATGAAAGATTTTAGTTGCCTGAAATTGTATTGTTTACGTGGACACAAGCTCAGCTAGTTCTTTAGCAATTTCACAAGCTCAGGTATATGCAGTCTTGTGTCGCACTGATTCGACAAATTAAAAAATGTACAATAAACAGTCTGAATAGCGCCTAGCACTGAGAGATGTGAGAGCGCATTACATAGAACAGTAATGACCCAAAGATCTTACAACCTAAAGGATGAAAGTCAAAGAGATAACATAGCCGAAGGTGCAAGTCTTTTCCAGTATATGAACTATTTTCTATTTATTTAACAGCTTTATATAGCGCCCAGCACTGACAGGTATGAGAGAGCGCTGTATAGAACAAATGTAAATGAATAATGTTATTCACAGGGAGAGCTGGGTAGTAGTGTATCAAATGTGTGCTATTCAGAAGACGTCTGGGTTCTACATCAAGTACTTGAGATGGCAACCTCTCCTTTAGATCTTTGTCGATATCAACCTCTCCCTTATATCTGTGTCTATCCGAAACGACTAATCGTGTCATAAAATGATTACACTTGCTGAAAAACCGGTAGCTCCATTAATGCTAGGGATTGGTTTAGATTGATTCTGCAAATGACATTAAAATTGTGTGAGCTTCGATGAAATACCACGATGGGCGGAGTGGGCATTTGTATTTTCCTAGCGCAAAATGCACCCTCACGGCCAACAATTGATGTGAGGGTGCATTTTGCACCAACAAATATTGCTGTCAAATACCAAATGCACTGATGTGCATACCCCTCAGCATGCAGAAATTCTCTGCAGTAATCACTGAGGGCCATATTATCAACAAAATGCGATAAATATCGCAAAACGTCCTCCGTGCGTTTTCTGTTTTTGCCGTTTATCGCTGGATCACATCGCCCTCTTAGCGGCGTATTATCAACGCTTTGCTAGGAGGCGATGTGAAATCCAGCGATAGCGGTGATTAGCGCGAGAAATCCTGCGATAATGCGAGTGTGCTGATGTAGCGCTTAAAAGGTTGAAAATCGTAGGGGTGCGTTATATTCACTGTTAGTCGGCACCCGCATATAGTCTAATGTACTCAGGTATTATGTGTGCGAAATGTATCAAGAGATGTATAAGCTGTATCGATTTAATTTAGAAGTGTTAGCTATGTACAAGCATATTGTGAATGTATTAGCGAAATGCATAGAGTTTAGTTTATTTGAACACGATGTGATGTTAAAAACGTGTAGTTTAGAATGCGTGTCTGTAGACTGTTTAGGTTGACCACACATGAAAGAAAGACGTAAATGTCAATACTGTGATTTAGACATGCTTGTGTAACCGAAGTAGTGGCCAGAATTCGCATATATCGTTGAGGCGAAAGGCCTGGTATTTTCTTATGTTGACCAAGGGCAATAGGCCAAAAAGGATTTATTCCAGTAGAGGTTTTAGGCTGTAGTAAATTGCAAAGTTAAAAGTTGCGAAGTATGTCTGCCTTGCATGATCTCACCCCAGGTGCAAGGACAGTTGCTCGTTAGTAGAGAAGTTCTTTGTTCACGAATTGACTTATGTAGTTAAAGCCAGACATGGGAGTGCATTGGAATGTGCCAATCGTAACTCCTAGTGCGGACGGTGTCTGGGACTCAAGGCCAAGCGATGGACGATGGAACTGGACAGCGCTCTGTGGAAAATTACTGAAAGACGACCCCGCTGAAGAGGAGGTGCAAAAGGGCGTGTTCTGAGACTTGGGGTTCTGTATTAGGGAAAGCGCCCCGAGGGTGGAGGCAGAACAGAGCAGCCCAGAGCAGAGAAGAGCTAGGCGAAGAGCTAGAGGGGGCAACTTAGAACAAGCTCTCTAAGTGAAGACTTCTTAGGAAGTTTCACTCTGACACCTTTTACTCGATTGAGGGTCTCAAGGGATTGCTAAGTAGGGATGTCATCTAGTACAGAGTAGGGACAGAGATGGTATGGTTCAGTGTCCCTAATATCGACATTGGCTTGGTAGTTTTCTACCTCATGCTTTTAGAAATTGTGCTTTTAGTTATTTTTAGCCGTATGCAGATTCTTCGTAGAGTAGCATTCGTGTTAGTGCCTATGTACTTGTTGTGCCTCGTATTGAGGAGTTTTAATCTTCAAATCTTTATGCTGATAATAAAAGCCAGAGAGCCAAGAGATTAAGTCTCGAGTCCTTGATTATGACAAATTGCGGACAGCATTTTCTGATAATTGTGTTTATTCCCTCCACGCTATTGGGCAAGTAAAAAGTTCCATCCGACCAGAGTGGGTTCTAGTAGATAATTGCGAGATACTAAAATGGGCCGGAGCAGTTGGTAGCAGAGACGGATGGTTACTTCCGATAGCGAGGGACGATTAGATTAGATAAGGATAAGTGATCCTTGAGGCCCAAAAGACGATAAGTGATGGTGAATCATCAGATGGTGAGCGGGAGACGACGGCGGCAGATGAGCATCGACGACGAGTAGCAGTGCGGCAGGAAGCAGCAGTTCTAGGAGTGAGTATGAACAAAATGAGATGTTGTAGATTGCGGTGTTGATTTGTTGTGTGATGTCTTGCGGAGTTGATGTGTATGTCGTGTGATTGTGAGATCAGGCTGTGAGCGCGCGCAGCCCGGGAATTGTGGTGTAGAAGACACCTGAGATAGATTTTGTTGACCACCCAAAGGAGATCGTGAGGTACCATCGATCACCTGGACCAAGATGGGGGAGCGAACGTGTGTGTGTATGGCAACTTAACGCTGGTCGTGGGTTGTTGTGTGTGGATCGGAGTGTTAGTAACCTATCAGTGGCGATCTGTCTGGCCGGACGGGGGCAGACGGTCGCCAATCGAGGTCAACAAGGTCGAGAGACTGTGGACGAACAGTCAGAGGCTGTGGACGGACAGCCAGAGAAGTAACTTAATCGGTTATTTCAGTGTATGAATGGGACGAGAGTAGGCGTGAAACGTGTCTGGAGAAGGGAACTGCTGCGAACGGAGGAAGGGGACGTCAGAGAGTGTCGCGCTGTGATAGGCCGGTTGGTGTGAGTCGCGCTGTTACTGGAGGTTTTAAGACCAAGAAGCAAACGGAGCGCGAGATCGAATTCGCTCGTCATGAAGTGTCTTAGGGTTTTGCGAGAATTGTGTAGAGGCGATAAGCATGTAGTTGTTCGAGAGGGAGAAGAAGCCCCTCCCGAGGATACCCCAGCACATTATATGGCAAAGAATGTGGGGTTACATACTATAGTTTGGATCGAGAATTGGCATAAGATTACGCAAGGTGAAGGGGAATTAGCTTTTCCGAGGTATGGCTCATTTAGACTAGCGGTGCTGTACCAGCTGAAGTCGGTGATGGGGTCCTTAAGACCCTTGCCAAGACCAGCACAGTTTGAAGCATTACATGCGTGGATTAGAGCAGCGCATGATAAGGAAAAGGGAAGGAGCCAGGAAAGGATGAGAAAATCGATCAGGGCATTTCAGGATGCCAAGTGGGACGCAGCGGAGAAAAGATGGAGAGTGCAGGCAATTGAGGAAGAGAAACTGTATCCCTTATTAATAGATTCGACGGGGATAAGGCATGTGAAAGCACAGGATGAAGAGAGTGACTCCGATGACGGAGTATTGCAGAGATTGTTAGACGAAAGACCACCTCCTTACAATCCAGAAGAAACAGACGACAGGTGGGGTGAGAGGGGGGAAACTCGAAGGGTGACAATACAACCCGAGACTCGAGTAGAAGGGTTGGTCTCGCTTGGAACAGAGAGTCCACGGAGTCAGTCTGAGGCTAGTGGGAGGATTGAGAGAGAGATGAGGTTACCGGATGCATTGAGGGTACCGGTCACCATTGGACCGATTGTGCCAATTTATAGTCCGGAATCGGAGGAAAGGGAGAGGTCCGAACAGGTAGCAGAAAGATCGAGGAGAGAAAGCGAGGAAAGTGGGTTGGAAGGGACAATGGCCCGACCTCCAAGCCCTGTACAATGGAGTACACCATTGGTAGCGGTGTCAGATACATCTAGGGGTGAAGAGGAACAGAGACCGGTGAGGCCGAAGAATCTGATGGAGTCGAGATCAGATTTACGGTCATGGGTACCGTCAGAGAGGCATCTGAATCCCAATGTGGTTCAATTGGAGAGAGCTCGGGATAACTTTAGGAGTTATTCTGCTCCTATAGAAGCACCGGAAGAGAGGAGAGAGAAGGAGCCGGAATGTGAATATGATGAGGGACACGGAGCAAGTTGTCAGGTGTTGAAAGGAGCCTTGAGGGCGGGGATGTTGGACATAGTCAGACTCAAGGCTGAGGTAGATGAAATAGTCTATGGAAGCCTACCGCTTGAGAGAATAGTAACATACAATCCGGATGAGCTGTTCTTTATAGCGAAAGATGTGACTCGTAAAGCACGAATCGCACATGAGAAATTGAGGGGATTGGCGAAAGAGTATGATGTGGACTTATCCAAGACTAGGACGTTGCAGGGTAGTCATAGGATGCATTATACCGAGCGAGAGCTGGAGGAGAAAAGGGTTGTTGGGTTAAGGTCACATACTAGAGAACTGATTCTAGCCATGCGGCCATGGCTGATGCTTGATAAATGGGAAGAGAAATGGTCTAAGAAAAAGAACTCTAAGGGAGCGGAAGGAGGAACTCCGGGGCAAAGACTTTCCCTTTGAGGGAAGTGGCGAATGGAGGATATGTGCATGTACCATCAAGCAGGGGAGATTTGGCATCATTCACAAATGATTTTCCCAGGCTCAGGGAGAAGCCTGCAGAGTGGTACAAGCAAGTTGAGCACTTTGTTAAGATTTCGAAGGTATTATGGATCGATCTGAATACCTTATTTGATATTGTGGTTCCGGGAGATCTGTGGAACGCATGCAAGGTTGCCGTTGATTGGCCGGACTATGAGCCTGATAGGAACTTGATTACCAATGGTCCGTCGCCAGCGGTGATGAGGCTGTATGATAAAGTAATTACCTGGTTGAAATCGAAGGTTTCACCCCAAGACATTGATTGGGTGAAAATAGACAGGACAGTGCAGGAGCCAAAGGAGACAGTACATGAGTTTTATGAGAGACTCTTGAAGGCTTTTAAGCAGTACAGTGGCCTAGACGAGTTGGAAACGAAGGATATGGGACAGTTTGTTTCTAAGTTCGTGCTGGGTTTGAAGCCCGAGGTTAGTCTCATGATACAGCAGCATTTGATTTGTTGGCAGAATAAGCCCGTGGATGAAATCTTGCGGTACGCTAGGTATTGCACGGATGAGATTGAGTCGAAGCACAAGAAGATGAAAGATAATTTATTGCTCATTCAGATGCAAGCTGCTCAGGGACCGCCGAATGGGGGTCCAGAGGTAAGGAGACAGGGAAATTATCAGACAGGGAATCAGAACGTGCAGGGTCAGGGAAGGCCGAGGCCCGTAGACCCTAGGACAGGCATAGATGTAGCGATACTGAAAAAGACGACTGCTTGTCACCAGTGTCACCAGCTGGGACACTAGAGGCGCGAGTGTCCCCTGAACCCCTATAATCAGCAACAGATGGAGGGAGGAATAGTTCAGGTCCCTGGGGCGGAACAGGTACAGATGGTGACTACACCGAGAATGATGCAAGGGGGGACCGGCATCCCGCAAGTGCAGATTCCCCAGCAACCCAGTATACAGAACATACAGCAGGGAGCTCGAACCTATTTGCAGATGCCCATGTTTGAAGTAAGCGAGGAGAAGGATATGGATTTGCTGGCTCGGTTGAGTTTAAGCCAAGATGATGACTGCATACTTAGGGCCATTTTAGAGGTAGATCAGAGAGGACCATTTGTGGAAGCAGAGCTTGATGGACACCCTACTACCTTTTTGGTTGATACGGGGGCTACCAGGTCAACTATAAGATCAGCAGTAGTTCCGGGTGTAGCCCTTTCTGGCGAAAGCATACAAGTGGTTGGAGTGGCGAACAAGAGGCTAGTTAGCCCCTTGACAGAACCGATTCCAGTCAGGATAGGAAACTTTAGGGATCGACATCAGTTCGTGGTGTGCGATTCTAGTCCTGTTTGTTTGTTGGGAAGAGACTTATTGTGCAAGCTCAATTGCACAATCTACTGTACCCCGAAAGGAGTAGAGGTACAGACAAGGGATGATGACGCGACCTTTAAGGTTGCAAATCAGCGGGTGTGTGTGGAAATGTACCCCGCTTTGACAGTGGAGGAGCTTCCACATGACTTGAGGGAGTCAGTATCAACTGACGTGTGGGACCTAAGTGGAGAGGAGATTGGCTTAGTCAGGGGAGTGGAACCGGTAAAGATACAGGTTAAGCCAAACGCGGAATTCCCGAGAACCCCTCAGTATAAATTATCACCTGAAACGATTGCAGGGATTAAACCTGTGATCGAGTCTATGATTAAGCAGGGAATACTGGTGGAGATCATGGGTAGTCCATGCAATTCGCCCATTATGGGACTGCAGAAACCAAGTGGGAAGTTCAGGATAGTGCAAGATTTGCGGAAAATAAACGGCATAGTCCTTCCATGTTGTCCAGTGGTACCGAATCCATCTGTGATACTGTTCCAGATCCCATGTGAAGCTGAATGGTTTACAGTGATTGACTTGTGTCAAGCATTTTTTTCGATTCCCCTACATGAAGAGAGCAGATTTCTTTTTGCATTTAGACTAGAAAACCGGTGTATTAACGTGGTGTCGTATCCCACAGGGGTATACGGAGAGTCCATCGATTTTTAATCAGCTTCTAAAGAAAAATCTTGAAAGTCTTGTGTTGCCGCAAAACTCTGTTTTGGTGCAATACATTGATGATCTGCTTGTTGCGTCAGAAACAGAAGACGCTTGCAGAACTGATATGATTGCGCTGCTGAACTTCTTGGGAGAAAATGGTCACAAGGTGTCCCCAAACAAGCTGCAATACTGTTTACCTGAGGTACAGTATTTGGGGCACAGAATTGAGAAGGGTAAAAGGAAGGTGTCTCCAGATCGCATTGATGCGATTCTGCGAATGCCAGTTCCCTCGACGCAGAGGGAAGTTAGAATGTTTTTGGGAATGGTGGGTTATTGCCGCCAGTGGATCCCAAACTTTTCCTTTGAAGCAAAGCCGTTACAGCGGCTGACGCGAAAGGATGTAAGTGATCCGGTACCATGGGACGACGACTGTTTGAAATCATTTCTGAGGCTGAGAGAAGCCTTATGTAGCGCTCCTGCGTTGGGAATGCCGGATTACAACAAGGCATTTGCATTGTTCTGCTGCGAAAGAGAAGGTTCCGCATTAGCAGTGTTAACTCAGAATCATGGAGGTGTCCGTAGACCAGTTGCCTATTTTTCAGCTACTTTAGATCCAGTAGCTTCTGCATTGCCCGGATGTCTCAGGTCCGTTGCGGCAACAGGTGTCACCATCGAGAGATGTGAAAGCATTGTGATGGGTCATCCTCTTACTGTACATGTGCCGCATTCGGTTGAACTGTTGATGACTAGGACTAAAACACAGCACCTCACGAATAATAGGCTGACTCGTTATGAGCAAGTCATTCTTGCAGCCGATAATGTGATATTGAAGAGGTGTGCTGTTTTAAATCCTGCTACATTGTTACCTGTTCCAAATATAGATGATAATGAAGATTGTGAGGACCATGATTGTCTCGACGTTACTGAACTATGCACCAAACCGAGACCAGACATTGTCGATGAACCTCTCCCAGTTTCAGATGAGATCTTCTTTGTGGACGGTTCATGTTTAAGAGACAGTGTCGGTCGATTGAGAGCAGCATTTGCTGTATGTACCATCACGGGGGTGGTTGAAGCAGCTTGTTTAGAAGGAGTACACTCCGCACAGGTGGCTGAGCTCATTGCTTTGACTCGTGCCTGTTTGGCAGCCGAGAAGATCCGTGTAACGATTTACACGGACAGCTAATATGGGTTTGGTGTGGTTCATGACTTCGGACAGCTATGATCCCAGAGAGGGTTTATGACGTCTTCAGGTTCGCCCATTAGAAATGGTGATTATGTGCGGAAATTGCTTGAAGCCTTGCAAGGTCCCGATGAAATTGCTGTTGTTAAATGTGCTGCTCATACGAAGGGAAATGATTTTGTTTCATTGGGTAACAACTATGCCGACGAAGTAGCCCGGTTTTGTGCAGAGCAGGGATGCAATTTCACGGAGACTCATATTGAGGAAACAGAGGAGAAAACGGTGTATGATCAGATGTTAGCAATGGCAGACTCATGGGAGGAACTGAAACAGCTTCAGGAAGGGGTCTCGGATCAGGAGCGAGACAGTTGGGTACGAGCTGGATGTGAGAAAGGAGATGTGGATATATGGGTTTCGAATGATAGACGAGCAGTGTTGCCGGAATGTTTGTTGAATCCCATGGCGAGGTAGATACATGGTGCTGTACATCTTGGTAGAGACGCAATGATGAGAGTGTTTCGTCAGACTTGGTACAACCCGAAGTTTCGGGCAGTGGCTGAAACCGTGTGCCAGAGGTGTGTCACTTGTCAACAGATGAATGTAGGAAAGAGGACAGCTGTGACGTTGAGTCACATAGGGAGGTCAGGAGGACCTTTCAATAGGATGCAACTGGATTTTGTTGAAATGCCGAAGTGTAATGGGTTGAGGTACATATTAGTGATAGTATGTGTCTTTTCCAGGTGGGTGGAGGCATACCCTACACGCAGATGTGACACACTCACGGTAGCAAAACTATTATTGAGAGAACTCATTCCAAGGTACAGGTTCCCGACGTCCTTTGAATCGGACAGAGGAACTCATTTCCACAGTGAAGTCATGAAGTTGCTTTGTGCTGCCCTAAATATAGATCAGAGGTTACATTGTAGCTATAGACCAGAAGCTTCAGGGATAGTGGAGCAGGTGAATGGAACTCTGAAGGCTCGGATGGCGAAAGTGTGTTCGTCAACGTCCCTGAAATGGCCTAACGCATTACCTTTGGTCCTCATGAGCCTCCGAAGTGTGCCTGATAAAAGAACTGGGTTGTCACCCCATGAAATCCTCATGGGGAGAGCGATGCATTTGCCTGCGATACCTACCACTGCTCTGATAAATATCACTGATGATATGATCCTGGACTATTGTAAAGGCCTTGCTGACGTGGTCCGTTCTGTGTCTCAGCAGGTGCAGACAGCAACGGTTCCAGCTGCGAGTGACCTGTGCCACGACTTATGCCCAAGCGATTGGGTCCTAGTCCGAAAGCACGTGAGGAAGAGTTGTCTGGATGCTAGGTGGCGAGGCCCATTTCAAGTGATCCTCATCACGAACACAGCAGTCAAGTGTGGAGGTCTACCGAACTGGGTGCATGGTTCCCATACCCGCAGAGTTCCAGCACCCTTAGAAGATACAGCCCCTCTCGAGAACGAAAATCCAGCTGAGCCGACAGAACCACCTGAGAGGGCCAGTCAAGCTGTAAGGGTTGCTGAAGCAGTTGATGGTGCACGGAATCAAGCTGAAGAAGAACGTGAGAGAAGCACTGACCCAGAGACAGGCGAAGGAGCAAGAGGTGCAGTGGGCAGTACGGAATCGAGTTCTGCCGAGGAGGAGGAGGCCAGTGCACAGGGTATCGAAGGGAAGACCGGAGGTGCCACAGAAGCAGGAAGGGTTTATCCCGCAAGCCAGAAACGGGTAAACCTGAGGGTGGTACCGGACACAGATCTTGCACCAGTTTCGGAGGAGCCAGAAGAAGAATCAAGCGACGAGGAGCATCCTCAAGGTACCCTGAGTTGGTCAAAGAGAACTAGAGTGCCAAGTCGGAAGTACGCTTCACCAGAGTGGGCATATCCAGTGACTGATGCCAGGTTTACCGAGCACGGGAAGATTGAGGTCGATGACATTGGTCAATAGTGTTCCGCTCCAGAGAGTGGAAGTGTTGCTGAAAGTTCCAGGACTGGAGATCGAAGGAATTCTGACTATCCACATTCCGAGTCCACCCTTTCTGAGCGTCATTCGAGGTATGATCTTGGACAACTTGGAGTTCCCGACGTTCACAGCTGTGCCAGACCCACAAGAACTGATCATCCTTAAGCTCGAGATATTGCAGGGGTCCTGGAACTGTTGGGACCAGCAGTTATGCTGGACTAATTCAAGAGGGTTGCAAGCAGGGAAGAAGAAAACCTAGATCCAAGTGGAAGAAGAATAAAATTAGGGACTTTCCGTTGTAGAACGAAGAAAAGTTAGGGAGGTTTTGCCAAAGTTCACGAAAGAGACATTAATGAGAAAGAGACTTACCATTTCAGAGACTGTATCGAACATTGAGTATATTCCAAAGATGGCAGATCCTGCAACCACACATCGTAGGGCTAGATTGATAATAGGCACATTGGTAGGAGTTGTGATAGTCACTATATTTGCAGTAGTGATAAGTTCATACATGGTGGCTCACAGGCAGGAGGGGAAGGTTCAGGGAACACCTGCACCTATTACCCCAGGACAGAGAGGTGTCAGTATCAGAGAGCAGGGAATATCAAAGTTGAGGGAGGATCGCAGACTCCACATGGATTTGTCAAAGGGTGATTTTAAGCTTAATGCTTATGCGAAGTTGTTGTACGAATATGTTGATGCGATGGATGTGAAGGATTGTTATGTGTGTATGCAGTTGCCTGCTTCAGTGGATGAAGGTATCAAGTATCATCATCTCCCATTGACCTATGGGATTTATTGTAGTTTATTGCTCAGTTTATTTTACGACAGGAGACAGTTCGAGTATTTCTTTTCAAATTTTGATACAGTACTTCCTGAAGTTCCAGCAATCAAGCATTTGAATAAATACGATTATTATAAGAAAGAGGACAGACTCCTGAAGTATTTTAGACCTACTGTGAAGTTGGATACTGCGCATGCTCACAGGCATAACCTGACATGTGCGTTATCTGAAACGGAGAAGAAATTCATTGATCAAGTAGAGGACAGATATAGAAAGTTGACCCAGACACGAAACACCGGAGATAGTCCAGTAGATTGGACTGAGGAGGAGAAAGCTCACAAGTCCAAGGGAAGCTATGGACCAATAGCATTAGATGAAGTGCAGAAAGGGAATTTGTGTATTGGGCGGCCTCAATCGGCCACGGAGAAGGTTGCAGTAGGACATAGCACTTGCTCACAGACTTTCACTATGGAGGCTTCTGTTAAGGACTTTATGCAAGGTCCAGTAGAAGTGATTCCGACAGTGTATTATGTATGTGGAAAGAATGCTTATGTCAGACTACCTGCAAATTGGTATGGCATTTGCTACTTGGCTATCATATTCCCGAAGATTTATCACACAGAGGACTTGGAGTTGTTAGAGACGGGACAACATTCTAGGAGACGCAGGGCTGTGAATACAGGTGCAGTGATTGGGGATATATATGGAGCAATGATACCTAGTATGGGTGTGGTGTTGAATGACGTGAAGATCAGGAGGTTGGCGACTGTAGTTGATGAACTGTCTATGAATACGGTGAGGTCTTTGTTGTTGGTGGCTGGAGAGATGTTGTCGATACGAAATATGGTTATGCAGAATCGCCTTGCGTTAGACGTGTTATTAGCTAAGGAAGGCGGAGTTTGTAAATTATTGAAAGTTCAAGAATGCTGTACATATATTCCAGACAATACGAAGGAGTTAGGGAAGTACATAGACATCACAACTATTCACAAGGAAATTATGGATTTGACAGAGGAGAATGTGTGGGAAAAGATTGGACAAGGATTTGGAAGAGTGGGAACGTGGTTTGCGAATTTGGGAAGAGGATTTCTTGGATCAGTGTTGAAGCCGATTATCATTGCAGTTGTTTGTGTGATTTGTTTGTGGGGATGCGTGAAAGCGTGGAAGTGGTATCACGGAGGCAAGGTTGAAAGAGCTCTTAGAGCAAACGAGAAAAGAATGGCGAAGTTTCAGGAGCAGCAATACGAGAGTCTTAAGAGAATGGAGGGAGTTCGACATGGCAGAGTCATGACCAGTACCGTTTAAATCAGTTCTAAAGAAGAAGATTGTAATGGTGTGATGACAGATGTCATCAAAGGGGGGAACTGATGTAGCGCTTAAAAGGTTGAAAATCGTAGGGGTGCGTTATATTCACTGTTAGTCGGCACCCGCATATAGTCTAATGTACTCAGGTATTATTTGTGCGAAATGTATCAAGAGATGTATAAGCTGTATCGATTTAATTTAGAAGTGTTAGCTATGTACAAGCATATTGTGAATGTATTAGAGAAATGCATAGAGTTTAGTTTATTTGAACACGATGTGATGTTAAAAACATGTAGTTTAGAATGCGTGTCTGTAGACTGTTTAGGTTGACCACACATGAAAGAAAGACGTAAATGTCAATACTGTGATTTAGACATGCTTGTGTAACCGAAGTAGTGGCCAGAATTCGCATATATCGTTGAGGCGAAAGGCCTGGTATTTTCTTATGTTAGCCGAGGGCAATAGGCCAAAAAGGATTTATTCCAGTAGAGGTTTTAGGCTGTAGTAAATTGCAAAGTTAAAAGTTGCGAAGTATGTCTGCCTTGTATGATCTCACCCCAGGTGCAAGGACAGTTGCTCGTTAGTAGAGAAGTTCCTTGTTCACGAATTGACTTTAGTAGTTAAAGCCAGACATGGGAGTGCATTGGAATGTGCCAATCGTAACTCCTAGTGCGGACGGTGTCTGGGACTCAAGGCCAAGCGATGGACGATGGAACTGGACAGCGCTCTGTGGAAAATTACTGAAAGACGACCCCGCTGAAGAGGAGGTGCAAAAGGGTGTGTTCTGAGACTTGGGGTTCTGTATTAGGGAAAGCGCCCCGAGGGTGGAGGCAGAACAGAGCAGCCCAGAGCAGAGAAGAGCTAGGCGAAGAGCTAGAGGGGGCAACTTAGAACAAGCTCTCTAAGTGAAGACTTCTTAGGAAGTTTCACTCTGACACCTTTTACTCGATTGAGGGTCTCAAGGGATTGCTAAGTAGGGATGTCATCTAGTACAGAGTAGGGACAGAGATGGTATGGTTCAGTGTCCCTAATATCGACATTGGCTTGGTAGTTTTCTACCTCATGCTTTTAGAAATTGTGCTTTTAGTTATTTTTAGCTGTATGTGGATTCTTCGTAGAGTAGCATTCGTGTTAGTGCCTATGTACTTGTTGTGCCTCGTATTGAGGAGTTTGTATCTTCAAATCTTTATGCTGATAATAAAAGCCAGAGAGCCAAGAGATTAAGTCTCGAGTCCTTGATTATGACAAATTGCGGACAGCATTTTCTGATTATTGTGTTTATTCCCTCCACGCTATTGGGCAAGTAAAAAGTTCCATCCGACCAGAGTGGGTTCTAGTAGATAATTGCGAGATACTAAAATGGCACCGGAGCAGCGCTAATGAAAAGCTTGCTAATAGGCAAGCGTGGACTTAACATATCAATCCACTTCCCATTGTAAAGGTGGTTAAGTAATGTTTTTTTCATGTGTTAAATAGCTGCGATAAACGGTGCTCAGCGCAACTTTATTCATAGCTTCGCGGATATGGGTCCGCATTGATAATAGTGCGAAGCTGTTTTAGTGACATATTTCATTAACTTTTAGGGGCATATCAACAACAACCGGCGATAATTATCGCTAAGCGCACTTAGCGCTAGGATAATTATCGCCGGCTAGCGTTGATTTTTATCGCTGAGATAGCGTGCTATTAGCAACGCTTATCTCAATAGCGATAAAAATCCTCACGCTAAGTGGCTAACGTGAGATTATCGCTGGAAACCCAGTGATAATCTCACGTTAGCTTGTTGATAGGGACAGACAAACTTAGCCATGATATCCTCCTCCCATAGGATATCATGGCTAAGTCAGAAAAATACCAGACGTGAAAAAGCAGCGTTAACCGCGGTTAGCGCTGCTTTTTTTTGTCTCTAACTGGGTTAGCGATATTCTTGATAATAGGAGAAATGTCGCTTAGCGACATTTCTCCTATTATTTTACTCTGGAAAGCCCCCTTTGCATCTCAATAGAGATGCAAGGGGAAGCGTAGAGTAGAAGGGTGCTAACATGCAAATTTGCATGTTAGCACCCTGTTGTTGATAGGGTGCTAGTTTTATCTCTGCTTTTTTGGCTTTTAAAGCCGAAAAAGCAGAGATAAAGCCCTTGTTGATATGCCCCTTAGTGAGGAACGCCTACTTTGCATGCAAAGCGATGTCAAAACAGGCTACTATCGCAAGTAAACAAGCGTTAGAGAGTCCTTGCTAATAGAGCGATGTTAATTTCGCCGCTTTTTTGGTGAAATGGGCCGCAAGAGTGGAGAAAAGTCACTTGATAATCTGCCCCTGAGTGTTTAAGGATGCCGAGGGGCATGCACTGCAGTGCAGTTAATGGGTTCTAAACAGGGCCAAAAGAAGAAGCTGTCCCTCTATGTTTAAAAATCACTGGGATTAAACTTTAATCTGCAGTGGTTTTTAAACATAGGGTGACTGCTCCCTCTTCCAGCCCCGTTTAAAAACAAACACTGATGATCAGTTCTGCAGGTGGAATTTATTAATAACTCCACATTACAAGAGCAACACAGAATTACCAAATTTCTCTGATTCCGCTGGTGGAATTAATATTTACGCCCCGGTTTAATCATTGATGGACCTATTCTCAGGTCCCCTCTAGACGGTCCCTACAGTGATGTGCTAGTCCGGATTCAAAGTGCGACTTTAAAGAGCCCTCTAAATTACAAGCCAATGTCCTGCCTGCCTATCTTTTTCAGGATCACGGAACAAAATGTCACAAATTTTCACTTGGAACAAACAATCTATTCTTTATATGCTATTCTGGAACCTGGCATGTAATCACCTCTGAGTCTGTCCCGTTGGACATTCAGGAACAATTAATTCTAGTGAATCTGATTGTTCACCAACTTTCTTCAAACTGATTAACATTACGCTACTTTTGACAGAAACCCTACCCATTGCTGTGATAATAAGAATAAATCAAATTTGCCTTAAGTTCTTTTACAGCGACCAGCAAAAACTTCAATGCAAAGACAACTGTCCAACCATAAAGAGTGTAAAATGTGTACGTTTTCTGAAGTCGCAAATTACACGTGGTAATATCACATGTAATATGTGTACTGTTTTCACACAAAGCCACATCACTCTTTCCAGTGCTTAATTTGTAATAAATTAAGTGCCAGGGTCCTTCTCGGAAGACCAGTGCAGCCTGCATCACTGGTGCCCTGTCAGTGCTGCAAATGACAGCACCAACATAAGACCTAACCGTTAGCACTCTTACAAGTTTGCCAATTGAGAGTATTTCAGCCCACACAAAGCTAAAAGGACGACATGGGAGGCTGGTATTATTCATTTTAAATGTGTATTGACTTAGTAAAACATGGCTGTTGTGCTCATCTCAAAACAGCACCACCATGTGGTGGACTGTCACTAGAGCCAGTGCTGACAATTAAGTACCGGTGCTGAGCACCGGAAACAACCTGCACAAATTAAGCACTGACTCTTTCCTAGTAGTTGCGGCTTTATGTGAAATACCGGTGGTGTTTGTTGTTCCTGCCCTGATATGCCCCCTTCTGCACTAATTCTCAGTGGTTTAGTGCAAATGCGTTTGGTTTTGCAGTTGTCTCAACCTTTTGCCCCAAAAGATATTTTGCATGGGAAAGTTGATTGCTTCTAGTGATGCTTTGAATCCTGTGGGGTTACATTGTGTTGTAGAATTGTACATTGCACCACACTGCTTCTTTTTATCTTCCCTTATAGCAGGAGGTTAGAGGTAGCAAGGCCTCATTGAGGATTTTGTTGAGCTGCAAGTAGTTCTTAATTGACTCAAATCCTTTGTCTATTATGAGCTCTAAGATAGGGGTCATGGTGGGCTGGATCAGTTTCTCTGTATAGCCAACATGGCGTTACATATGGAGACCGTGTCATGTTAATGGACTAGAAGAGCTTGGACGAAACCATCATCTTCCAGGTACAGCTTGTAAGGGAATATGTCATCCTATATATCAGTTGACCTAAGACCATTTTTGATCAAAGTGGTAATGTGTGCTTTCTTTTCCCAGTGTGATTTTTGCAGTCCAAATAATCAAGACTATCAGACCACTGCAGTTGGTGCAATCAATCAATTTCTGACTTGAGAGTTATGCCCTGTTTCTATCATCTATGCGCTCATTCGTTGCAAGAGCCAAATGGAATAGATTTTGGATGTTAATTATCGTTTGCAGTTGGACCATTCATAAGAGCAGCAAAGGTGTTTCATCAGATGAATGGAACTGCCAGTCCAGCTAAGTAGCTGACCATCCACCCACTCACGCTCATGATGATTGAATTTTGAAGCCAGCAAGACATTCTGTAAACTGCCCCACCTCATACTAGGCAGCTCACAGATTACTACTGTTGGAAACTAAATAATTAGTAGTGGTAAATATACATCTACCACAGAGAATAAGGCCACAAACATGGTCTAAAGCTCAGTATAGGTCTCAATAAATTACTCCCATACTCAATCTTGGTAGCTTGGCTGCGAGCATGCAGGCTTAAATTAGGAGACAGGGATGTAAAGCATTTAATAACACCAATTCAGTAAATAATTAAGACAACACATAATACAAATCCCACACCAATTTATAGAAATAGGAAATATTGTTATCTTTAGAGTGACAGAAAAACGACAAAAATCCAATCAGGGGAACCAGAGATAGCAATATTTATCCTTTTATAGCACTTTGAAACCTATAGCGCTATTTTGGAGCATCTCGTCGCACTTGACCGAAACTAAGTCATAGCTTCAGGCCAACAGCAATGGAGCCCTGCTTGGATACCCGTCTCGGTAGGCCTTGGTAGAGATGTTAACTTTGAACTTAGAAACTTTTCGGGAGCTTTTTCTGCTTAGGTCCCTCGATGCTCTTCACCACTCCGGATTAGGTGAGGGTTTGCCGGCTTGCTTTTCAGGGAGTTCCTAGTCAAACTGTGGAAGTTGGACCTCTAGAGCTGTTCAGCGGGATGAACCAGCAGGTCAGGCCGGCTCACTGTTGAAGGTAGCTGGCTTGGCTCTTGTGGTTGAGTCGGTCCCCTTATGGAGCTTTTTTCCAAAGCTGCTCCAAACGTCTGGAACCTCTTCCTGCAGTTCCTCTTGAGGGTCCAAACTGTCCAAAACACAATCCAAGGGTCTGGAAGATCCAAGATGGTCCTTGAAAACGTTTGTGACCACAATTCCCACAATGCACCTGGACAAAACCCTTACAAATCCACTGGATGCACTCCAGGCAGGGGATTTTTGGTGGTGATGGTCCAGGTGAGCTCTGTTAACCTGTAGCTTGCCGGGTGTCCTCTCTTTATTCCTCTTGAATCAAGGTACATCCAAAGGGTTCTAGTTCCGGATAATACAGCAGGAGCAGTCAGTCAGAATGCAGGGCTTGGTGGTGCAAATCAAGTTTCTTGGCAAGCCTTCTTCTCTTTGTTTCAAGCAGAAGATCTGAGAGGCTCTGCACCTCTCAGATATTTATCCAGTGTTCTCTGGGGTCAAGCAGGAGAGCACTCCTGTCCAATGAAGTGCAGGGCAATACCCCAGAGGATGACCACTCCCTCCACAGTGTGGCAAAATCTTCTCCCAGAAAGGACTATTCCTCCAAAATACTTTATGGCATAAGTCTCAGCAGAGGAGCAAGAACTAGTTAAACCAACTTCCAGTATGGCTCATTTCCATAGCTCTGCTTCCCATGCCATCTGCAAATTCCTACCTTCTGGCTGAGTCAGAGGGGCTGGTGGTTAGATGGACCTGGCATTCCCTGCCTGCGCTATCCCCCTTTGAAGCTTCATGCTTTACGACCTCTACCCCATGCTTCGGTATTCCTGTGTAGCATTGTCCTCCCCACCAGATAAGCTCTTTCGGGGTGAGCCACTTATCACTTCATCAAGCTAATCCTGTTAACTCTGTCCAAACAGGGAAGAGGGCAGGAAGGCTGAATTTTGGCTTACAGACAAGAAAGTCCTATAACTTCTTTTCTCTATCTATTAGGATAAATTCAACAATAGCATATCGTCGGATTTATCAATACCATTCTTCTAAGTCCTTGAATGGTATTTTATTTAATTCCTAGCAATATTTTGCATTCGTAAACTATTGGCATGTTATCCTATTTGGCTAAGCATCTACAATGGAGAGAGTGGAGTATGCAATTTCTCCATCATCAGGGCATGTAAAACATATTTTATAAGACCCCCTGCTTATAGTTACATGGCCCCCACCCCTGGGACACCTAGGGGAGACTTTAGGGGTCCTGAATATGCAAAAATTGTTTAACCCCTCACTCCACAGTGCTCCTAGCACCAAAATCGATGGGAGGCACTTTACTACAATGGGGGTAGTGAAATGTGCAATTTCTCTATCCCCAGGTCATATAAAACATCTTGAATAAGGACCCTCTTTATAATGACATGACCCCCCACCCCTGGGACACATAGGGGAGACCCTGGGGGTAGCTAAAATGCCACAATATTGTAGTTTATCCCCCTACCACCAAAGTCGACGTTGGGCACAATTTACATTTAAAAGCAGTGCTGCAACACAGGGCTCCTTTTAAAATGCTCTCAGCAGTGCTCACATGCAAGTGCAACAAAGGCCACTGACCTCTAAACTGCCATGCCCTATTATGTACTAGGGACTTAACGGTAGTTTGTATCCCCCTGCCCTATTATGTACCAGGGACTTATAGGGTAGGTCATGCCAATCATAGGTGTACCCTAACACATAACGCACCCTAATGCATGTGTGTGTTTTCACTGTGTGTTCAACATAGCAGTGGGAGTTTTCAACATAGCACTGGCCCTGGGCCTGCCCAGAGTGGAGCCCGGGCACTCTTAGAGTCAGAAAACCTTCATCCAGGGGTCTCAAATGGGGCAAAAAGTTGGGGGACACTACAAACAGGTCCTGAATTCCAACAACTGCTTGAGGTTCTGAAAGTATATATAAATCAGCTGATTTTAGAAGAAGATATAGCATGTAATTCCTCCTGTAGTCTGCTCTAGTCAGTTACAGGCGGCAAGGCCACCGATCGGTGTCTGTTATTGATTAGCACATGACCGGAATAGGCATTGACTGGTATTAGGTGCACTATCAATAACCACCTAGTGGAACCATTTGTTTCAAATTCTGTACATGATACATGGTGGTATGATCTAGAAAGAATGACAAAATATGTGTGCATGCCTAGTTGTGCTTGTTAGCTTGTGCACATGCGTGCTGGTTCGCTGCATTTAATCATTGCTACCTCCTGAGGCAAATTATATTTTCTCTTTGTTAAATACATTTTGCTGAAAAATATTAAGTAGTGGTAAAAATACTCACGGCTAATAAAATATATTTAAAAAAAATATACTCCCTGCT
The DNA here is from genome assembly GCF_964204655.1 of Triturus cristatus. Lineage (NCBI taxonomy): Eukaryota > Metazoa > Chordata > Amphibia > Caudata > Salamandridae > Triturus > Triturus cristatus. The sequence goes on from NC_140592.1 coordinate 92,560,305, forward strand.
TTTGTAAACGATTTTATTGGAAATACCAGTGCGGTAGATACATGTGTATCAGAAAGCAGCACAACATTAGTTAAAGATGGCTATTTCTTCTAAAAGTATAATTGCAAATGCCTGTTGTCCGTGTACACCTCGCTAGAATCGTTACAGTGCAAGAGGGGGCAATGGTGCTGGAACAATTTTCCGAGTGGGGGGTGATGTCATCCATGTTACAATTCAATTCAATAATAACTTTATTCTGATGCAATTAGCCATCCATAAAAGCAGTATATAATACAATCCAGGTATAAAAAGCATACAAAATAAAATTCATAGGACCCGTTCAGGGTGTATACCTAATTATACAATAAAAACACAGAAGTAAACGGAATTTTAAAATCAAATAGCAATACTACAATATATCAATAGTTAAAGGAGGTGTGAAATAGTTAATAGTTAAAAATAGGAAAAGAGGTCAATCATATCTAGGAGAATTAATTTGCTGCATTCGCGAATACATCCTATAAAATAATTGGCTGAAATACAGAGGGACTAGAGCAGAGAAGGAGAAACCTCATATTCGGTACGCCATGGGCTCCCCACCTACCCTAGCAAACACGCTTACGCCTTTTTAATTATAGAAGCATAAGAAAACAATATAACCTTATAGGCTATACCGGCAATTAAAGGCCTGCTGTAGCATTAAAGGGCCGAGCCGAAGGCGAGGGACTTTAACAAGGCAGCGGGACTTTAATAGCGGTATAGCCCTGCTATGAAGGGCTTTAAGGCTATAAGAACATTCTGCCACTAGAGGGTTGAATGTTCTAACAAATTAAACCAAGGCTTCTCGAAGCTCGAGGGGATTGAAATCCCCTAGAGCTCCGAGAGGCTTTTGTAAAACATTGGAATGTTGCTCTGCGGGCCTTTACCGGCCGTAGAAGCAGGGAGCACTCCATTGAATTCAATGGAGCTCCCAACATTCCAATGTTCTAATAAACAATATGTACTTAAAATGTATATCACCACCCAGTACAACACCATACAAGATGTCACACTGTGTCTCATTACTCAGGAGGAGCTAAGGAAATCCATGTTACATTAAGGAAGTCATAAAGATTGTGAAAAAATCCAAATATTACAAAGAAAAAGCATAGCAAAAGGTCCACTTCCATTTGGCAGAAGAGTGGAAACAGTGCAGTATGTAGCTGCTGCCTCATTTTAGAGCACATTGTCACACATATATGTTTAATACTTGGTGTAATAGCTCTATGTCATTTAAATGCCTGTGAATTACTTATTCACCTTCTGAACTCCAGCATGAAACATTTTGAGGGAGTTGCAGCATCTCCTGCACTCCTACGTCCAGCGCCTATGAAAGGGGGTCGAGGAACATAAAATAGAAGGATAGCTTGAACGTTTATTTTAATGTGCGAATCAGAGAAGTAAGCATTTACGTATATTTTTAATTGTGACAAACATAAAATATAAAACCTATGAGTAGGAGTCAATGAAATAAAGAGGGGGAGGGGGTTTATTAGATTTCATGTTCAATTTTTCGGAAGTTCATTTTGAAAAAGGCCAAAGAATTTTAATGTTATGTGAAGTAAATAAAATGTGGGCAGGGCAAACCATCCCACATAAGAGGTATTCCATAGCACGATCTTCCCCTGACTCCCCATAATCAAGGGTTCCAATCCAAATCCCCAGTCAAATTACAACCGAAAGATGTTAGTATGTAAATATTAATTTAAAAAAAGACACAAACTACTTTTGAGGTTTAAGGATTCCATGCAAGTATTGTAATACCACAATTAAAAAACACATACATTGCCATTTTAAACTTGCCCGCGATCAGGTACCCGGTACAGATATTCGACAGTAATAGACGAGTGTCTTGTTCTTTGATGTGAAGTAGATGATGTGCATATGTCTACTAAAAGGGGCCGTATCATGTAAGACACATTTAGCCTATCTTTGTGTTTCAGACGAAGCATTTTGCATGCTGGAACTTTTGAGTCCATGATTATAAAGATTAAAGAAGGGGTCGGCAAAATAGGGATTTTTATTCTATGTTTAATAGACGTGACTTTTGTGAAAATTTAGGCCCAGGTTTAAAAAGGTTTTCCATCATGTTTGCATGGCTTTTTTTTAGCATAGTCCTGGTGCAAAATCCAGGTTGATATTTACAAATCAACGCAAATTGTGATTTGCGTCGGTTTGTAACGAAAAGTAAAGCAAGCCAGGGTAGTGAAGTGCCTTGTGTTACTTTGCATCCACCCATCGAATTTGATGCAAATCATTATCAGCAAAGAATTTTAGACATGAATTTGCGCCCAAATCCTGCGTCTCTCTGAGGCTGGTGTAACAAAAAGAAATATTTTAGTTTCTCCTTGTTTTTCTTCTCTCTGCATGTGTGCTGTATCCTTCAGGAAATATGCAAGGCAAAAATTGCCTTGTTAGAAATGGGGGTCTCTAGTTGGCAGAGGTAGGTACCTTTGACCAAGTAGGGACCCTTCTTCCTAGTCAGAGTAAGGGGGTTACACTTCTAAAATAACCCCTGCTCAACCCCTTGGTTGCTTGGCTCGAGCAGACATGCTTATCTCAAAGGCAGTGTGTAAAGCATTTGTGAACACATATAGTAATACAGTGAAAACACTATAAATGGACACCACACCAGTTTAGAAAAATAAGTAATCTTTATTTAAACCAAACAAGATCAAATGACAAAAGTCCATCATGCAGTAATAAAAAATAAGTAAATTGCAGATATGATACTTTTCACACAAAGTACCTTGGATGCGTCGCGCACACAGACAAAAAGGGCCGCAGAGAAGGTGATGCGTCAGTTCCTTACACTAAGGAAAGTGATGCGTTGGTTCCTTGCTCCAGGGTAGGTGATGCGTCTCTCCTTTACTGCTGCGCAGGGGAGGTGATGCATCGGTTCCCTACCTGAGAGGAGGTGATGCGTCGGTTTCTTACTGCGTGGGGAGGTGATGCGTCGGTTTCTTGCTGCATCCCCCAATGATGCAACAGACCTGGGGCCGCTATGTGGCGATCCGGGACGATGCGTGGGTACTTGCAGACGCACAGCAGGGCTTGCGTCGGAATCAGTCAGTGATCTCAGACTTTGGAGATCGGTGCACTCGCTGCAGCGTGCAGCGATGTCGCGGGCAGGTGCTGCGACGATTTCTTCGGCTATGTGTCGGAAACAGGTATGGATGCGTCACGCTTCTTGTTGTTGCATTACTTTTCCAGCTCCCAACAGCCAGAACAACCTTCAGAGGCCCAGAGCAGCTACAGGCATCTCTTGGCAGGTCAAAATTCCCAGCAAGGAGGTTCAGGGGAGCTGGAGGTTGAGTCATTGTGTCCCTGAGACTTCAGAACAGGAGACAGGCTCTTCTTCAAGCAATTGGAGATCTTCCTCAAGCAGGGGACACAGCAAACAGTCCTTTTCCCTTTCCTTGGCAGAAAGTAGCCACTGCAGGCCAACCCCAGACAGCAAGCAGCACGTGGGCAGTATATCTCCTCAGCTTCTACGGCTCTTCTCCTTGGCAAAGGTTCCTCTTGTCATCTCTGAAGTCTTTTCTATCCCTGAGACTTCCAACAGGAGCCAAGCTCTACTTCAAGCCCATGGAGAAAACTCTAACAGCAGGATGATGAAAACACAGGCCAGTCTTTTCCCTGCCCAAGATAGAAGCAACCACTGCAGGTCAACCCCAACAGCACACAGCACAGGGGCAATACTCCTCCTCCAGCTTTACTGGTTTTCAGCCGTGGTCCGTGGAGGGAGTTCCGTGGGGCGGAAAGGCATGGCGGGGGGTACTAAACACCGGAATATGGATAATTGGAGGTAAGTAAACAATTAAATAAATAAAACAAATTTCGTAGCGCGCGCTGCATCACAAAATGCGATGCAGCGCGCGCTACGAAATTCATTTTATTTCTTTAATTGTTTACTTACCTCCAATTATCCATATTCCGGTGTTTAGTACCCCCCCCCCCCGCCCCGCCTTTCCGCCCCACGGAACTCCCTCCACGGACCGCGGCTGCCGGTTCTTCTTCCTGGCAGGTTCCTTAGTTCAGCAGTGATCCCAAAGTCTGGGGTCTGGGCACCTCTTTGTTCTCTCATGGCCCAGGACTCTGAGCCCAGTTCAAACCAGTTCTGAGGGGCACTTTGCAAGTGCACAACAACCTCCATTGTCATTGTGAGCCCTGACTTCAGACGCACCACAGGGGGGTGGAGCCATCATTGTGGAAGGCAGACTCAGCCCTCTTCAGGTGCAGGTGCTACTCCTCCCAACACTCCAGATGCAGACCAAGCATATTCAGATGACCACTGACTCATCCAGACTCTCTGGAGCCACTGCACATCCCCTGCCCCTGTCACTCCAAAGCCAGACAGTCAATACACATCCTAGCAGAGGCACACGGGATGGCTAAGCAAAAAAATACTTACTTTCTAAAAGTGGTATTTTCAAATACAGAAAAAAAATCACCCTCACTAAAAGATGCATTTTAACATTCTGAGTTCAGGCACACTACATTTTATTTCCCTACCTTGTTCCCAGGGGTAGTTAGCCTTATAAGATGTTATATGCAAACTCCCTATTCTATGGGAACAGATAGCCTTGCAGTAGTGAAAAACGAAATTGGTAGTATTTTACTATCAGGATGCCACACACACCAGGGCATGTCCTACCTTTCACATACACAGCACCCTGCCCACAGGGGTACCTTGGGCCTACCTTAGGGCAGACTAACATGTAAGAAAAGGGAAGGTTGGGGACTTGCAAGTGTGTGCACTTGCCAAGTCGACATGGCAGTATCAGACTGCACACAGGCTCTGTAATGGCAGGCCTGAGTTACATTTAGAGGCTGCTTATGTGGGTAGCACAATCAGTGCTGCAAGCCCACTAGCAGAATATGATTTACATGCCTTGGGCACACACAGTGCACTGTACTAGGGACTGACAAGTAAATCAAATCAGCCTATTATGCAAACACCAATCTATACATACAATTTACATGGTGAGCATATGCCATTTGGCACTGATCAGCAGTGGTAAAGTGCCCAGAGTCAGAAAACCAACAAAAACAGGTCAGAAACAGAAGGCCACAAAGCAAAAAAATCTGGGGATAAACCCGCTGTAAAAGCCAGGTCTAACATGCCTTAAAACAAATGGCCATATTTACAAGAAAGTGACTCAGTGTGTGCCGCAAGCCATTTGGCTGTGCCGCACTGAGTCACTTTCAAAGCACAGTGATGCAAAGTATTTACAACAATATGTCGAATCCCTGTGCTTTCCCCTGCGCTAGCGCACAATGAGCTGCCATGCGCTGGTGCAGGCAACCTTTCACAATTGTGCAAGGATGCCTGCGTCGTGGTGAGATTTTTTTTTGCAGGAAGGGACACCTTCCCGCACAAAAACAATAAATTGAGGTGATTTCCTCTTTCCATGCGTGCGGTAGAATGTAGTACACATTGAAAGAGGAAAAAACGAGGAGAAATGTAAACATTTCTCCTCATTGTGCCACGCTACGCCACCCCAGGGATGGCATAGTATTCTGACGCATTTCCAGGTTTTCAATTTCTCGTAAATCTGGAAAAGCATCAGAAAACATGGGTGTTGTGTGGGAACACCCACAGCAACACCCATGTCATGCCCCTTACACACAAAGTGTTGCGTGAGAATGGGCGATATTGACAAGCACCCGTAAAGCCACACAGGGTGGCTTTATGTGTTCTTGCAAATATCAGGCAGCAGGTTGTGCCTCCGGTGCGTCATGCAACGTGACGTACCGGGGGCGCAAGAGGCTTGTAAATAAGCCCCATAGTTTTTGAGCAAGAAGCACAAAACCTATGCACATCACAGCGCAGAAACCCTTGCACTATCGTGCAAGGCTGTTGAAGGTGCTCCAGCATAGGGAGAGAGGAGAACTGCGCCATTTCTTTGTAGATATGGCTCAGTTCTGCCCTCTCTGGGTCACATAGCTCAATGCAGCAATTTTGCTGCCCTGCATTGTATCAATTCTTTGTGAATGTAGGCCTTATAAATGTATCTAACATGCATTTTTGCCAGCCTCTGTGAAAACTGTATAACAGGGTATATCTTGCCTATAACATTTATATACATAATTAGTGGTGGGTGATAAATTCCGCTCCACCGGTGGAGTTCGTGGAGTTTTTCCCACTCTGTGTTACGTTTGAAATGTGGAGTTCTCACAAAACTCTGCCAACTGCCAGGTGTTGGTGTTTTTTCTAGCATGCGACTCGCCAACATTAATTTGGTGAGCGAGGATTGGCATCCCTTAGCACGATTTCTGGGCGCTAGAATGGCACCCGGCGACATTTTATCAACGCAGAGGGTTGAGGCAGGTTAGTCAATCAATCAGGGATCTTACATCTCGCGGCTAATCACTCGTTAGCGTCTCAAGGTGCTGGGGGTGGGTTCTGCAGTTAAGTCGAAAGCCAGTTCAGTTGAAGAGCCAGGTCACAACCATTTGCGGTGAGAAAGCTGTCGTTTGTGTGGAAAATCTACGCGAGCAGCAGTAAAGGAGCAGTGCCCTGCGGCGTGACACATCATGCCATTAGCGCTGACTATAAAACGTGGAACAAGCTTCTGGTGCAAAAAATCAGCCAGAGCAGAACAACATACCGATTTCTGCCCACTCGCGGAATCACGCAGAGTTTATATGTAACTCCATAGAATTCTGCGGAGTGAAACTCCATGAGTATCGCCCACCTCTATCCATAGTACCTGGATTCATTTTTGAAAGTAATAAAGACTTGGGACATTTCAGTACAAAAAAGTTTCAGTGATCTGGCGAGGAAAGGAAATGCAAATAAAATGCCCACTAACGTCATGTGGAAAGTCATCATTAAAAGTTGCTGGCTTGCACAGTAGGTGTCTGCTCTTTGTCTTAGAGCTGGAAGCCAGTGTGCAATGATGGCATTTTAAATCCCGTTAGGCATGTCATGGCGTTCGAAATGGGGAAAGGTTTTGTTAAAAATCCGCACATTTGTTTCAATCAGTATTCCTCAATCCTCATCACCTTCCTGCTTGAATCTTTAACACCGTCCCTCTCTGCCTTAAAGCTCGGCCTGCTAGCCAATACCAACCTGATATTGAATTATTTGCACTATAAACTCAACAGGCACCAGGTTCCCACTTCCCACTGCTCCCTTTCAGTTCATCGAAACACTTAGAGCACCTGAGTCATGAGACGCATTGATCATTGCAATTAGCGGTCAGTGGCTACTGCAGACTTCATCACATCTAATTTCTACCATATCCTTCCTTTAAACCATTCCACCAAATATGATGTCACCATTGGCTGTTAGAAGGCCTTCTCCAATACACACTGCATTGTAAAAGTTACCATAGGTTGTTCATCAACAAAGATCTTCTTTCCCGAGACTTTCTTATAGCGATCCATGGGCAATCCAGAATCCTTGTCGGTCACAAAAGGCGAGTCAATATTTTTCCTGTTGGTTTAAAAAACAAATTCTTACTCTGTGCCCCCTTTTAGGCTAAGGAAAATGTCAAGGAACTTGATTAAAACAGGAAGGAGACCTGAGAAATGAGTAGCAATAAATGACACCACACAAACTCAAATCATTGTCAGCTCAGAAAACACCAGTAGAAATCACCAGGAGTAACACCACCAGTGAAGAGCCAGAGACAAACATGATAGAGAAGAGTTTCAGGTCAGGCAAAGTGGAAGCACTAGGTTCAGGATAGTAAATTATGTGCAATTTTTTTTTTTTTTGTTTTTTTAAACCTTTATTACAGAATGCAAAAGATATACAAAGATGGGCCTACAACCTTCAGGCCGGCCGCTAGTAAACAGTAAGAACATAAAATACAGTTATTAAACACAAGCTGCAAGTGATAGAGGTCCCAGGAGTCGAAGGAAGCGTTGGCGGCCACACCGTCCGGACCCCCCAAATGGCGGTTCCATTTTTATATAAGAAACTACGAACAAATCCACAAGGCAGCGAAAGTCAAAGCAGCAGTATGAGCTCCCCTGGGGAGGACCCTACCGATCCACAGGAATAGCGGGGGGGGATAGGCCGGGACAGAAACAAAGTGGACACAATACCCAGAACCAAGGTGACAAGCAGACTAGGGAGACGGGGCCACTGCCGAGTCAGGCATCAGCGGCGGGGCACAAATCCCGCCACGATAGGAGTTCCAGGGGCCCCACAGTTTCACCCATTTCCCGGGCTTACCTCTCGCCACATACACTACCTTCTCCCGAAACATACACCAATCCATGTTGTCCTTCCACGCCGAAACCGTTGGTGCCCTCTGGGAGCCCCACAATTGTGCTATGTCACGCTTGGCCACCATATATCCCAGAGTCACCCACCACGTCTGCGGCACCGAGTAATCAGTCGGCTCCCACACATTTAGCAAACATCTCCTCGCCTCGGGAAACAGCGTCACATGCGTGACCGCCTGCAACACCGCATGTACACCACGCCAGAATCGCGCCACCTCCGGGCATTCCCACAAAATATGGAAGAAGGTCCCTAAGGAACCACACCCACGCTTACACAGCCCATCCACGGTATATCCCATACGCATCAGACCCGGCCCCGTAACATAGACCCTATGGAGTATTTTGAGCTGGACGAAGCGAAGGCGGGCCGGTATGGCCACCTCTTTCGGGGAGGCCACCGCAGACACCCAGTCCTCGTCATCCAGCTCCAATCCATCGGCGACCCATGCCTCACGAAGGCTAGTCAGCAGTCCCGAGCGATCGTTGATGAGCTTTTTGTAAATCAATGAGATAGTGCCATCCGGTACATGCCCATCTAGCACTCTATCTTCCAGAGGGGAGTACTCCGGGATGGAGGCTACATCCGGGAATACGGAGCACAGCGCGTGACGGACCTGTACATATCGAAAGTACTCCCTGTCCTGCAACTGGAATTCCGTCTGCAGCACATCGAACGTTTTGAATCCCCCCCTCGTCCAGAGATCGCCCACCCTGCTGATGCCTATCATGTCCCACTTCTCAAAGCCTTTCGAGGTCCACAAGCAGCCCAGTCGCTCAGATGCATACAGTGGCGTCGCCCGGGTCAACCGATCCTTCCACCCCATCGCCAAGTTTGCCGCGTGCCACACCCGTACCGCGACCCACGTAGGGCCCGTCAAACGTGCGTCGAGCGATCTAGAATAAAGCGCACGATTATAGTCGCCACCCGGCAGTAACAGTTTGTCCATTTCGAAAGCCGGGTTAAGGGCGGGCCCATAAAGGCCGTGATTTATCGCAGCCAGCTGGGAGGCCCAGTAATACCGTTTGATGTCCGGGAGGGCAACCCCCCCGTCATACCACGGGAGCGTCAGCTTCGCGAGGGCGATACGCGGCCTCCCCTCCCAGAACAGGTGTCGCTGCAGACCCTCCACCTCACGACAGTAGCGCGCCGGGACGACGTCCATCGTATTTTGTAAAGCGTATAGGAAACGTGGCAACGACATCATCTTAAACAGTGCCGCACGGCCGAGTGGTGAGAGCGGCAAGCGCCTCCAACGCGCCACATCCTCCTTCAGGCGCTGGAGGGGGGGGAGTAAGTTCTGTTTATATCGGGCCTCAGCGTCCAGGGTAATAAAGATGCCCAGGTACTTAAATCCCTGCGGAGCGACCTGGATAGGACAACCCGGCGGAAGGATAGGAGCCTCCCCCGAGAGGACATACACACAGGATTTAGCCCAGTTGATGACTAAGCCGGAGTTGCGGCCAAATGAATGCAACACATCCACTAACAAAATCAGTGATTTACGCGGGGAAGCAAGGTATAAAAGAATATCGTCCGCGTAAAGGGATACGCGATCCTCATACTCGGGGGTCCATCGGAGACCACGAATAGAAGGGTGCCACCGCAGCCACTCCGCCAGGGGCTCCAAAGCAAGCGCAAAGAGGAGCGGCGACAGCGGGCAGCCCTGCCGCGTGCCCCTGCCCAGTTCAAACGGAGCCGATACTCTACCGTTCACTGCCACCTGCGCCAGCGGTCCAGAATATAACAGTTTCACCCAGCCAATGAATCCCGGGCCAAACCCAAACTTAGCCAGCGTCGCCCAAATATATGGCCACTCAAGCGTGTCGAACGCCATAGTGGCGTCCAAGGACGCCAAAATGGCCGGCTCTCGTATGAACGGGACCCGCGCGAGCACCCCATGCAAACGCCGCAGGTTGAGCGCGGTGTTGCGATGAGGGATAAAGCCGGACTGGTCCTGGTGAATCAGATCGCACACCACGCCAATCAGCCGATTAGCCAGCACCTTGGCGAGAATTTTGGGCTCCGCATTCAACAGCGAGATGGGCCTGTAAGACCTGACCCGATCCCGCGGCCTCCCCTCCTTATGAATAACCACAATAGTGGCCAGACGCTGGTCCGGCGGGAGGGAACCCGCCGACCCGGCCGCGAGGAACATAGCACGGAGATGCGGAGCCAGCGTATCCGGTCGTAATTTGTACAGTTCGATGGGAAGGCCATTAGGACCCATGGACTTGCCAGAGGCGACCGAACGTATGGTGAGGGCAATCTCCTCAGATGTCGGGGCCGCGTCCAACAACACTTTATCCTCCTCCGAAAGGGAAGGCAGCGCAATGTCTTTAAGCAGGTCATGGGAATCCTCTTCCGAGCGGGCAGATACCGGGGAATACACCCCACGGAAATACTCAGCGAAACAATCAACAATTTCTCAATCGACGGGACAACTCGACTCGCTCTCTCCCTTTTATCCAGCCACGCAATCAGTTTACCAGCCTTATCACCCACATCATACAGTCGCCCCTGTTGCTCTCTACTGAGGCCCCTGGCTGCCTCCGTGACAAGGGCCTTGTAGTCCGCCTGTTTGAGTCGGAGAGCATGCAGTTTGTCATCCGTTACCCCACACTCCAGATCACCCTCCAACTCAGTTGTCTCAGATTCGATACGGGTCACCTCCTCCCGCTCGCGCCTCCGGGAATGGGAAATGAGGGATAGGGCCTCCCCCCGGAGTACCGTCTTAAACGCCTCCCACAAAGAAACCGCAGACGACACAGACCCCACATTGTCTTCAAAATATCGCTCAAGAGATTTAACCAAATCTGCGCGAATTGTGGGGTCACGCAGGTACCAGGGATTAATCGGGACCACCTTCCCCTCCCCCCTCGGGACAATGTCGAAGTGCAACAGGAGCGGGGAGTGATCTGAAATACCCCGCGCCAAATATCGTACCTCCCCAACCCTCTCCGCCTGTGCCGCTGGCATCAGAACATAATCAAGCCTCGAAAGACTGCCATGAGCCCCGGAGTGAAAGGTGTATTGTATCTGCGTAGGGTGTTTCAGCCGCCAACAATCCACCAGCCCCAGGGTATCCAAGAGGCCAGATAACCACGCTTGGGCACGGGGGAGATCCCTGGGAGGGTGACGATCCTCAGTTCTGGAAACTACAGCGTTAAAATCCCCCCCCCCACCACTAGAATCCCCTCCGGCAGGCCGAGAAGAAGGCGCCCCAGATCAGCAAAAGTAGTTGTCTGCAACCCTGGTGGGACATAAACAGAGACCAAAACAATCACTCTACCCTCCAGTCTACCCACCAGAGCCGTAGTTCGTCCCCTATCATCATGGAGCACCTCATCAACCTCCAACGGGAGCGAGGTTTTAATCATAATGCCCACACCCCTCGAACCAGACGTGAAGCCCGAGTGGGCTACAAGGCGATAGCCCCGTCTGTTCATGGCACGTAAGGAGTTTCCAATGAGGTGTGTTTCCTGCAGAAATACTATATCGGGTGAAATTCGTTTTAAGAACTGCAGGACCACCCCCCGTTTTATCCTGTCCCCCAGTCCATTAACATTCCAGGACAAAAGGCTCAGTCCCCTACCCCCCATCATAGCCGAAATCGAGCAATCTCCCCCCAGAGAGCACTTTAGAAATAGCACAACAATACTTCTGCCTTGTGGTACAAATAAACAATACCCAACCCCAACCCAACATCCCAAACAAAACTCCCCCCTCCCTGCACCCCTGCATGAGCCCAAACAGCCCCCCCAACTTGCAGTGTGCCTGTCGCCCCTGTGTAAACTAAACTACAAAGACCCCCTAGAGGAGGAAAGAGAACCCCCTCGAGACACAGCACCACCTCCAGTGGAGGGGAAACAAGACACAACAGTCAAGAGACCCTAAGCTTGGCCAAAAGTGGCATCATCCGGAGTGAGCCCCAGTGTCAGTACCTCATACCCGGTCCGGTGGGCACTCTCCTCCCGTCGCCCCCATCCCATCCCGACCATGTCCCCTAGACAAAGTGTCCAGCCAGTCCCCGGCCGTCTCAGGACGGTCAAAAAAGTGAGTGCGACCATCAGCCTCCACACGCAGCCTGGCCGGGAAAAGCATGGCGTATTTTAAGTTCATGTCTCGCAGCCGCCGCTTGACGCCCAGGAAACTCAGTCTCTGCTTCTGGACCGCCTGCGTGAAATCAGGATAAAAGTTCACCTCCATGTTCTCCAGCTTAAGCGGCCCTTGCAGTCTGGAAGCTTGCAAAATCGCATCCCGGTCCCGAAAATTGAAAATGCGGGCAATAAGAGGCCGCGGAGGAGCTCCGACCTTCGGTCTGCCACCAGGAACTCTATGGGCCCTCTCCACCGCAAAGAATTTACTCAGTCCTCGAGGCTGGAGCTATTTTTAAGTACAATTAGATAACTATGATTGGAATTACCAACGAATTCAGGTCTCCAAACCCTAAGCACATTGTAGAGAGACAGAGACACTCTGGGGCATATTTACGTGCCCTCACCACCACCTTTGGTGAGCCCTTTGATGCTCTGGTGGCGAAGCACCATTTTCCACCTTGTAAATATGCCCCTTTCCGGCCTAGTCCTCTGCAGCAAAGGGGCATGCAACAGGTGATGCTGTGGGTGTTCCCTCGCAACACCCTCTATTGCTTTTTGATGCTGCCCCAGATTTACAAGGCTGAGGCATCGCCGAAAACTAACGCCATGGAATTCCAGGGATGTATAATTTCTCCTCATTTTTTGCTCTTTCCATGTGTGAAGGTGCAAATCGCCATTATTGATTATGTGCCGGAAGGTGTCCCTTCCTGTAGATAAACAATCATCCCTGCAGCGCAGGCACCCTTGCAACATGGTGGCCAGGTGCCTGCGTTGGCACTAGGTAGCTTTTTTTGCACCAGCGCTAGGGGAAACACAGGGGTGCGCTGTATTCGGTGCTACCAAATTTGGCGCAGCAAAGCGCTCCGACATTTTATTGTAAATTTGCCCATATGTTCTGTTATAAGAAATTAGCAGTAAATGGTACGAAGAAATAGCACCTGCCTATGACACAGTGCCCTAGACACTAACATCCCACCTGTATGGCATGGTCAATATGAAGGTTAAACAGCCAAATAAAAGAAAGAGCCTTCTGCATTACCATGCAACCAGTGGAAGAGAAAGTACAGTAGAGAGCCAACCTCTTTCGATAGTTGTGGCAATCAGTGCTCCACTGCAACAGATTATCATCGGTTTTACAGTGTCGGACCGATGTACTGTAAATTATCTGTGAAAGTTGCACGGCTGTGCTCCCTGCCCAGCATAGTTCATAAACATTCTACAGCATTTCTGTTGGCTCAGAAGATGCCACTGACTTTCAAGCCCATTCAACAACTAGGAAGGAACACTGGGCCAGATGTACGACCATTGGCTTTTGCGACTCGCAAATTGCGAAACTTGCCAGTCGCAATTTGCGAGTCGCCAAAGCAAATGTACAACAGTGTCAGAGACACTGTTAGCAATTCCCAATAGGGTTGCAAAATGCGAAGCTTATGAACATTAATGAGCCACTTGCAATTTGCGACCCCATTGGGAATGGCTGGCCTTCTGGTGGCCTGCTGGGCTCAGCAGACCTCCATGTCTGGGACTGCTTTTAAATAAAGCAGTTTTTTTTAAATGCAGCCCGTTTTCCTCAAAGGATAACTGGATGCATTTTTTAAAAAAAAGAAATGTTTTAGTTTCATTTTTTAAGGGCAGGCAGTGGTCCCTTCCTAAAAGCGAGTCACAAATCCTAATTAGCGAGTCGCAATTTATTTGCTAAATTGGGTTTGTACACGACCCTTAGGTATTTTTGCATGCGCAAACGGGTCATAAACCTGTTTGCGTATGCTAAAATACGTCGTACATTTGGCCCACTGTGTCTTGTGAAGTATGTTTTCCACTCAATAGGACAGTATAATTTAAAAAGAATAAGACACTTTCCCAAATTCAAGTCTTCTGAATCTTAGTTGTAAAGATGTATTCAAATAGCACAACATCCATCATTTTCAATAGCTCCTCGGCTGGGTAAGGTTAGTGATGAGTTAACTTAAAATGGATTGTGCTCTTATGTGCGATTCAGATTATGTCATGTGCCCAGCCTTCTCTAATGTTATGTATTTTACCTTTAGTTTATCATTTTTAACAGAGTCTGAAACAATAATTTGATTATAGGTTTAGTCAATAACTACTTTGGTTCTTTGGAGTGGACTTGATTTTGTGGGAACCTGTTCTTACCCTCACAGTCCCCTTGCTATCAAACATACTGATATAGGTTATACCATTTTAGGCTGTTATGACATGGCTGTAATTGAAACTTACTGCCCACTTATGATTATGCAAAATAGGAGGGATGCCTGTATCATTGCTTGTAATTTTGTTGTGCTGTACATATCACTGTGGTCAGGTTCCCTAGTGGTGCTCTTGCTGATAGTGTATGGAATGGGATTTGGTAAAGATTATAAGGGAGACACATGTTTATTTGCTATCAGTCACTTTGTTGTCTGGCAATATAAAGTCGTGCTAGCAGGACTTTGCTGTACTTTCAAGGTCATTGCTTCAAGTCTTTCTGTATTATTTTTGGCCTTTACATTACTTTTCCTAGAGTCCATGTATCTTTCTCTTCAACTTCTACATATGTTGTCTCTTTGCAGCACCAGCTCACCTCAAGCGTAACAGATCACATATGTTTCCTGCAATGTGAGGTTGAAATACGAGTGACAGGGACCAAACATAGGCACCATTATATATTTGGATCGAGATGTTAGCCTTCTTTCTGCAAAATGGATATGTGTCAGAACACATTTCTGAAAATAAAGGGTGTAATTGAAGTATTTACCTTTTCTTGTCTTCACATTTGTATCCATTCTCTAGAGATTTGGGGATATGTGCATCGTTTGCTTACTCCTTTCAGTTCAGCATCATAATAAACTAGATTCCCTGCCAACTGGGAGAGTCAGGGTGTTGACTTTATACATAAGTGTGCCTTAATCTAAGAATCTTTTGCAGTACCAGTTCCATGCTATATCAGTGTTATACTTCAGAAGGACAGACAGATACTGAGCGGTACAGCAGTAGGAAAGAACACCAGCACAAAATAGGAGAAACACCATTATATATTTTGAAGGATTTTCAGCCTAATCAGACATCCAGATGTTCTGGTCTGCCACCTCAATCATATTATATATCCATATACCCAGACATAACAAATGTGGAGACAACCACTCTTATGTGCAAACAACCTCACCATACCTACCCTCTCACAAGTCTGGGGTTCGAAGGAGTGCTGCAAAGGACTGAAGACACTTCTGTTAAGGGTGGCCTTTTACAAAATGCATTCCACACCTCAGATCTACTAATTCGTAGGTGCACAAAGGCCCTGTCGTCATGTAGAGTGCTGCATGGTCAGATGCCTGAGACTAACCTGTCCACCATAGTCCTTGAATGCTTCATGACTTCCGTTACCAAGGATCAACAATGACCACTAGCCTAGACAAGTTCTGCCCCTCTGATATGTACTTACCATATCACTTCCATTTCAGTGAAAAAGTGCAGTTTTTTTCTTCCAAAACATGTGTCGCATTCCACTCTACCACCAGTGCAGATAGTACAGCTGTAAAAGAGTAAAACGTGTCATAGATTAACTAAGGTAGCCATTGGCACATGTACAACAAGACATATAACTTTTCATCTCTCGTTGTCTACCTGAACTCTTTTTTGTGTGGTGTTGGATTGATATTCTGTGGCATGGTATAATACCTCAGTGTAGTATTCCAAAGTTACAGATTGTGGCTGATAGTGAGGGCTAAAGGTGCCAGTCACAGTATAGTAGTCACCTCTACATGAACATGCACTTTATAAATACACCTCTTATTTTGTGCCAAGGTGATGACTGTTGAGTGGCTGTTTATTCTGCTTTAGGTGGAGAAACCTTTGGTTGTTTCCCAGTGGAGCTGTGTCAGTATATGTCTGAATTGCAGGTCACTGACCTAAAGCAGCACATAATGTTGTGGGTAGTAAATTAGGTAGGTCAGAAGGGGCAAGATACCTTCAGGGAAAAGGTCACTGCAGCAGACCAAATACTCTGACAAATCATTGTAAAGGGAGGCCAAAGGGAATGGACTATTTTTTCAAGCATCACAAAAAATGTAAATGGTGGATGTAACAAGGGTGTGTAATAGGCAAGACCCAATAGTGGGGGTAATGGCCGTGGGGCATCTGATAAAGCATAACTGCTCATGCAACCCTCAGGCCCAGCAGTTGTCAGGTATAATTTTTCATTTGGCTGAGAGTTGGTCAAGTTGTCCCTCAGTGATAGTGCTAATTTTTGTGAATGCCTGGGAGGAGAGAGATTTAGCTCCATGTTTGCCATGGTGGAGATACAGGTTTTGGATGAGTCCTCGTTGGCCTAAGTGGTGATCCTACTTTGAGCAGCCTTTGGAGAATTGCCTTGGAGATGGCGACCAGTGTGTCTAACTTTAGCTTAGAGCACTACAGATGAGACACCATGTAAGATGAGATCCCTCAGAGGATGCAGCCACCCCCGGGCAGTTTTTGAAGGGACTTAAATTATGTACAACCCATCTATATAGGTACTCATCTCAGATGACAGCAGTGGCTTCTTTTCTATTCTGGTCTCTGCTCTGACGGACTACAGAAGGCTTAAAAATAGAAAAGAAGCCACTGCTGTTATCTGAGATGAGTATCTTTATTGATGGGTTGTATATAATTAAGTCCCTTCAAAAATACAGTTACAAAATGTAGACCTAAAATATTTATGACGAAAAATGTGTGATTTACATCAACTAGAAATTCAAAGGTTGGACCACAACATAACCCTCAACCTAACACCAGTGTTGAGCCTACTCCTATCCTTTAATCTAGGCCTAGGCCTAATCACATTCCTCCCTTGATCATACTTCTTACCATGGTCCCTTCCCTTAACCTTTGTTAGACCTGTCAGCTTCAGGGTGGTCATCTCCCAAACATTTTACCTTCCTCCATTTTTGCCGATCTCATTTTTGCTAGCCTAAGGACTTTGTGCACTTTACCACTGCTAACCAGTGCTAAAGTGCATATGCTCACTCCTTAAGCCATTGGCATATTTAATTTACTTATAAATCCCTAGTAAACCAGTACTACATGCACCCAGGGCCATTAAATTAAATGCTAGTATTGAAAGTAGCCCTTTCAAACATGCCTGAGGCCTGTCATTGCAGCCTGTGTGTGCAGTTTTAAACTGCTATTTCAACCTTGCAAAATATACCTTTTTACTCCAACCTTCCTTTTAATACATTTAAGTCACCCCTGGGGATGGCCGTGGACAGCCCAGAGGGAAGGGTGCAGTGCCTTTAAAAGGTATGGCAATTACTATTAAGGTGTACACATCCTAGTAGTGAAAAACTCCTCCATTACTTTTTCACTACTGCAAGGCCTGCTTCTCCAATAGGAGAACTCTGGAGTTACTTTATTGCATTTAATAAACTGTAAGATCCAAATGGGAACAGGTAACCACTTCATGTTTGGTGTCTTTTGAACTGTAATGAAAAATTCTATCTTACAGTAAAGTTGGATTTTAAATTACAATTTTTAAAATATCACTTTTAGAAAGTTGCCATTTTCCTGCTCTACCAATTTAATGCATGCAGCCTGTCTCTGAGTCACATGACTGGGTATAGTTAGTAGTTGGGCTCTGTGTATGCCTCCTAGACAACCACAAGGAATAGGGAGCTTAGGTGTACTCGGATGGCAGGATGGGAGAGCAGATCTGGGCACAACTGTACTTACACTTGTATACTCTGTGTCATGTCTCCACTCAAAGGGATGCATACCCCTGTAGTTAGTCTGAAGCCAGGGCAGGGTAAGCACAAAACCTGCACACTTCAAAGGGAAACATCTAGACGCTTCTCCCACTTCAAAGGAGACACGAGGTATTTATGGTGAAGCTCAGACCCAACTCTTCTGTACACTTTTGGACCTGTGGAGATTCAGCCAGGAAGAAGGACTGCTGTTCTTCTGAAAGGACTGCCACGCTGTCGGACTGCTGCCCCCTGGACTACTGCCTTGCTAAACTGCTGGCTTTCTTGATTGCTACCCTGCTGCCCTCCTGCTTGAGTCAGCAGGATTGGAGCCGTACCTGAACCCTGGACTCCCAGAGTGACTTCAGGGGCTAGTCTGCTGGTCTCCTGTTCAGAGCCAATGGGATATATCAAACTTCTAACCACCTGAACCAGCACCTAAATCTAGCTGGAGTAAGCCCCTGACCCCCAAAGTGGAGCCCCTCAGGACCTACATCCTTGGTATGGCATCAGTGGAGCTGAATTGACATGTTCTGGCTATTTATGACCATGAACAGGCACACAGGCACCTAAACATCTCAGCTTGCACTGTCCAACAATGCAAAGTTCCTTTGAACCAACTCTTCGCGATACAGCAGCGACCGCTCATGGGGAGTTCCACCGCAAAGCTCAGGCCCTGACCATCAGTGATAGGCTCTTTGCATTACAGTGATGACCCTCCGTGATGCTAGGTCGGCTCTTCTCGCTACAGCAATGACTATCCACAATGCTCTCCCTACTCATCGTGGCCCCTTTCACTGAGATTGGAATCCTTGGCGCTGGACTGGGAAGGTAACTTTACAGCAACACAAACCTGGTCCCTATATGCGACCGAACTTGTGACTTTCTCACGGTCTAGCATGACCAGATAGCCATGAGTGACACTTAGTCTTTTGGGTCTATTTTCACTTAAATCTTTTCTTTAACAATTCATAACTCAGGCTCTACTGATCAGATTTTGTTATTTTGATGTCAAATCATTTATTACATTTTACTCTATTTTTCTAAATTGGTTTGGGATTTTTCTTAGGGACACGCAATTTATTGAGGGTACGTGTAGCGCAGACTAAACATTTACCTGTGCTCGCCCTCTGGCTCGGCACAAAGCAGTCAGGCTAAACTAAAGAGGTAATGTGTAAAGTATTTGTGCATATACAGAGTAATACAGCGAAAATATCACAAAAGTACTCCACCAATTTAGGAAAATAGCCGATATTTATCTGAGTGAAACAAGACCAAAACGACAAAAATCCACAAAGACAAGTCAAGATCTGAATCTTTCAAAATTCAAATATAGCAACATCTCTTAGCCCCAGTTGGAGCTATTCTCGTCTCTCTGGTCACGCTTGACTGGGACAAATCTAAAAGTTCATCCTGACAGTGATGGAGCATGGTCCGGATTCAGAAATCCTGTAGACCCCCTTACAGTACTGTGTATGCATCAGAAATCAAAGATGATGCGTGGCACAGAGGAGGTGCAGTGTCGTGGTGGCAGGTGATGCGTTGGTTCCTTAAGGCGGGGCAGAGTCGTTCAAGCTTTGCTGCTCTGGGATGATTCTTTGCACAGAGGAGGTGATGTGTCAGTTGCTTGTGCAAGGCCTCGGTTCCAGAAGGAGACTTGGTGTTGATGATGTGTCCATGTCAAGAGCAGACTGAGCTGATTCTTCAGCGTCGATGTCAAAAGCCATTCATGGCCGGGCATGGTCGGAGTTGGAGCGAGGTATCACAGACTTTGTTGAGGGGGTGCCAGAGACTCACACCGCAGCGGTTCTTTGGAGGCGCTGCAGCAAAGTCGGGGCTGCTTTGAAAGTCGCATTCATTGTGTCACACACTCGGTGAGCGGTATCTATGGCTTTGGTACAGGAAACAGCAATGCGTCGATCAGGGATGTGCTGGTTCCGAACTGACATTTGGAGTCGATGCACCGGTTTCTTGGTTGCAGCACCAAATTTACCTCCAAGAGACCAGGACTGGATTTGGCACCACTCGGCTGGACTGGACTCACAGCAGAGGAGCCCAGATCCTGGTAGCAAGATACAGGTGAAGTATTTGATGACAGGCAGATGCACAGAATGGTTTAAGTAAGAAAATGGAACTTTCTAAAAGTGGCATTTTCAGACCTGCAATTTAAAAAACAACTTCACTAAAAATGTGTTTTAAAATTGTGTGTCCAGAGAAACCAAACTCCAATGTTCTATCTGCTCCCAATTGGAAGATACACTTGTAATGCTAACCTATGGGGGAGATAGGCCTTGCGGTAGTGAGAAATGACTTTAGCAGTTTTTCACTACCAGGACATGTAAAACACCAAAGTACACGTCCTACCTTTTAAGTACACTGTACCCTGCCCATGGGGCTGCCTAGGGCCTACCTTAGGGGTGACTTATATGTAATAAAGGGGAAGGTTTGTGACTTGCAAGTAGGTGAACTTCCCAGGTCAAAATGCAGTGTAAGGGCTTGAATGGCTACTCATGAGGGTGGCACAATCAACATTGAAGGCCTGCTTGTAGCTATGATTTTCAGGCCTTGGGCATACGCAGTGCACTGTACTAGGGACTTACTAGTAAATCAAATATGGCAATCAAAGAGAAACCAGATACCATTACATTTTAGACACAGTGGACATGCACTTTAGCACTGTTTAGCAGTGGTAAAGTGCCCTGAGTCCTAAAACCAGCAAACACAGTCAAAAGACAGGGGAAACCGCACCAAAAGTTGCCAGATCTAACAACTTTCTTACAGTTTGAAGTGCTGCATAAATACTTTTAGAAATTGGGTTTCTGATTGGCAAAGGTATGCACCCGTTCAAGAAGAAAACAACATCCTAGTCCGGGTAAGTCAGTAACGAATTTTAAATTAACCGGTGCTCACCCTCTGGTAACTTGGCACACAGCAGTAAGGGTTAACTTAAGTAACAATGTGTAATGTGCAAAAACATCACACAGTAACACAGTGAAAGCACCACAAACATCCTCCACACCAGTTTAGAAAAATAGAGAATAATTCTATAAATAAAACAAGGTAAAAACGACAAACATCCAATCAGTAGAAGTTGAGATATGAATTATTAAAGATTAAATGCAAAACTAGCGCTTAGAATCAGCAAGCGATTGAAGAGTTAATTGGTCGTGGGACAGTCAACAGTTTAGGCCAACTGCGATGGAGCATGGGTCAGGTGCAGGACCCACGCGGGGTCCGCTGAGCAAAAGTACCTTGATCCTGTTTGCAACAATGAGATGCGGGGTGTAGCTGTGCAATGCATTAGTGATCCCCACGCAGTTGGGGTGATGAGCTGGATTTCTACAGTAAAGGCAGTGAAGCGTTGGTTCCATGAGCAATGTGCCAGTTCTGAGGTGCGGCAGTTCCGAATGTGATGCGCTGGGTGTCTGCATGCTGTAGAGGCGATGCGTCGATTTCCTCTACGCAGTGTCGGTGATGCATATGTTTCGAAGTAGCGGTTCTGGAGGTGATGTGGCAGTTCCAAGTGTGATGTGTAGATCTGGTTCCCGCAACAGCAGCGATGTGTCAGTTCTGATCTGTGCAACAGTGTCAATGAGAGTGTTCTGGCAGATGCAGCACTTTAAACTCACTTCCAAGAGCCCAGGACTGGATTGGCACCACTAGGCAGACCAGGACTCACAGCAGACAGAGTCCAGATCCTGTTTGCAGGTTGAAGAGAGATATCTTTGATATCCCTGGGACTTCAGAAAACAAGTGGTAAGCCAACAAGTACTTGGAGATACAAAAGGGCTTATTTACAAGCCCCTTGTGCCAGCGGTGCATCACTTTTTGTGGCGCACCAGTGGCGCATTTTGCACCCCCATAGTTACAAGTACATGAAAAGCCACCCTGCGTGTCTTTTCCTGTTCTTGTAAATATGGCCGCTTAACACGCAGCACTTTACATGAAAGGGACATTTCATAGGTGTTGCTGTGGGTGTACCCACATAACACCCATGGAACCTCACACATTTGTTCTATGTGTGCTAATGCATCACACATAGAAATTGAAAAACACAATTTGAGATTGTTTATGTGCAATAAGGGACGCCTTCCTGCACACAAACAATCATCCTGTGATGCAGGCATTCTTGCACCATGATGCAAAGGTGCCTGCATCAGCGCATGGAAGCAAATTGTGCGCCAGCAGAGGAGAGTGCAAAGGGATCTGTCATATCTTTGTAGATATGATGCATCCCTTTGCTTTGGAATTAACATAGCATTAGTTGTATATCATTATACAATATATACAATATATACATACAAGTTCTGTAGAGTGAGTTGTTAAAGTAAGGGCTTGAAATTATGTTTTAAAAAAAGAACATTTTGAAAATATATATAGTATTATGGATGGGTAACAGTGAATTCCTCGATTGTTTTTCACCAAGGGGTTCTAAGTTACATCAAAGAGAACAAAGCTCAAGTTGTCTTTGATGTCACTGAGGATCTAGAGGAGAAAAACATCCTCAGAATTCACTTTTTACTCATCTATAATTTTATGTTATGTATGACTCCCAGAATTATCTGACCCTGCTTTCTGTCTGTCTGTCTATCTGTCTATCTGTCTGTCTGTCTGTCTGTCTGTCTGTCTGTCTATCTGTCTGTCTGTCTGTCTGTCTGTCTGGCTGTCTGTCTAATCATGAAGGTACATTTCTGTGGAGTTAGGTATAGAAAGTGTATAGAAACTTACCTTTCAATTTTTTGTCTCTCAATATTGTAATTACGATATTCCGTCCCATCCTTACTTGGGACTTGATATTCCCAGCCTATACCCTGGTCACCATAAACATTTGAAGCTAGTCACCTCACCACGAAGAGACAAGACAATTAGTATTAGGATTTGTTTTCCTACCTTGCCTAGTTCAAACTTTACCCATATTCCCCTTTAATCAATTCCCTTGGAAATGGCCTAAAGGGCCATTGTATATCAGCTCTCGTCCAAAAGAAAGTGATTCCCATTTTCTCAGCCTATTGCCCTGCAGTATGAGATGGATCCGTTTTGGGGGTGCACTGAAGTGAATATCTGCTAGTAGGCCAGGACATGTTTTGCCTAAATAGGTGCAAAGCACTATACAGGTTTTTAGGCTAGGGAAGAGAGATTTGTGCCCCTGGTTCCGTTTCCTGTGCATGCCAAGTAAGGATGAGGGTTGCGTTTTTAAATCAATACACCTTAGCCACTGCATTGATGTTGGTGGGATTTACACAGGAGTCTGAGGCAAGAGTCTCACTTTACTGCCAGAGGAGCAGGCTTGGGAGCTGAAAAAGTGCAAGGGATTTAGCAAGACATTCCGACTCACTTTTACATGAATTCTACGGTTACTGCGTCATGGGGCGAGCTTGAACATGGGCATCGCTTAGGCTTTCACATAATTCATTAGTGGGTCTTCATTTATGCAATATGGAAATACTATATTTTGAACAAACGGAGGTGCACTGAAAATAATACAGGAAGTCCAAATTTATTTTCTTTCTTTTCGTCTTTTATTTCAAACTCGACAATAGTTCACAAAGACAGCCAATGCGTTTCGTTCCCCAAAACCATACGTTTTTGGAACTTCATCAGGGCTTAAATTGATAATGAAAAAATCTTGCTAGGGTGCTAACACTTGGTGATACCTGGAGTAGAGAAATCGTCTCCAGACACTGTTTAATAACAGACCATTGGTGGGTGTTAGACCTACCAGGCTTCTGGATTGCCATCGCCTAACCGTTTTGCATACTTCCCTCCTGCACTGAAATTTGATTTTGTTGGCATTAGAACTCTGTGCATTTTAGCACTGATAAACAGTTCTATTCCCCTTGTATATAACTGATTGGCACATGTGATTTACTTGCAAATCCCTATTAAAAGTGGTAGAACAAGTACCCATGGCCTAGAAATGTAATACTACTAGTGGGCAGGTAGCACGTTTTGTGCCACCCACTTAAGTAGCCTTTTAAAACATGACAGTTTTAAACCTGGAAAAACAAACCTTTTGGCAGGCCTGAACCTCCCTTTTTAATACATATAAGCCATCCCTAAAGTATACCTAAACATCCCATAGGGCAATGTGTATTGTATTTAAAAAGTTGGACATGTACTTTTTGTCCTTGTAGTGAAAAATCCCAAATTAAGCTTTTACTGCTGCAAGGCTTACCTCTCTAATAGGATAACATTGTAGGTACCTTATTACATTTAATAAGAGAAAACATTTGTTTGGGCATGGGTAGAAATATCATGTTTGGTCTAAAAAGAAATGTAATATAAAATCCTCTTTAATTGCATAGTTTGATTTTAAGTAACAAATTCTGAAAAACCCAACTTTGCAAAGTTGGCATTTTCTTGTCCTAACCATTTGGTCCCTGCAGTCAGTGTCTTGGGTCACACGGATGTGGTAATTGGCCTTTGTGTATTTCTCCCAGCCAGAGCTAGCTCCAGCTCACTCACAAACAACTTCCCAGTTTTTTGTCACCCTATAGCTCTTGAAGTCTGGGTAGGGAAGGAAGGTAATTCCAGATGTGAGGGAAAGTGTAGAAGTTTCTCTCACTTCAAAGGGGGTCAACAGGTATAAATATTGGACCCTCAGACCAACTCTTCAGTACACTTTTGGACCTGCAGAGGAACCCCTTGTAATTTAGAGAACTGCCCTGGTGCTTGAAACCTGCCTTACTGCTTGAACCCAAGATGACATATAGTACTACATATAAAGGTTTATAGCAAACTACAACATTAATAACATCTGCTAACTGTATTTGCATGGCATAAAGTTTTGTTTTCTTCTTTTACAACAGGAACATATACATAGGTCTCTGTCAAAGAATGCCTATAAGCCTATTATAACTTCCATCTCGGTTGCCTCTTGCAACCGAGCATTGTGCCCTGAGTGACCAAATCCCATTGTGCCAGCCATAGTTTTTTTTTTACAAACTGCTCCGCTATCAAAAAAACAATGGGCCAGATGTATTCACTGAATGACAAGGTTTGTGCCCTCTTCATAGCGTTTGACTATGTAGTAAACCCATTTTGTGATTTGGTAAATGGGTACCAAATCACAAAATTGTTTTAGAAATGTATAATGAATCACATTTTGGAAGGGCGTGTTTTGGGAATCCCTTCCAAATTTCGATTTGCAATTCAATGTACCATTTTTCGGCAACCGTAATTTTAGTCACAAACCATTGAAAAGTTAGGAGACCAATGCCAACTCTCGAACAAACTTTTCGAAATGTTTTAATTTTTTTGGTTAAATGCAGTTCTGTTTCATTTAAGGAAAATTTAAATGCATTTGATCATGGACATGTTGGTCTGCTGGCCCCAGAAGGCCACCATCCCTGTGACAGCTGTGAATCAGAGTAAGTCGCAATTTGCAACGTGTCTCATTAATATTCATTATGTGCGTCGGATTGCGACCCACTCCAAATGGTGTTTTTGTGAACCGACTTAAAAATACGTAGGTCAGTTCAAAAAATATCATGAGATTTGAAAAAATATCTCAGTGTAATTTGCAACCAGTTTTTGCAAATCAATTTTAGTACATCTGGCCCAGCAGGCTTAGAGAACATGTTGCAAGCAAGTCCTGCGGAGAGAAAGATTTTATCTTCTCTTTTTATTAACAGTTTAGACGGAACTTTGGAAAATGAGAGAAAAGCAATCCATTTTCTAGTACACTGATTGCTTGATGAACTAATCAACATCCAAATAGTTCAACAATTTCTACCTACTATGAGCTTCCCGCCTTCTGAGATTTCTCTTCCTGTGTTTTTGGGGAATAGGCATCTTCTTGGTTCTATTTTTCTGTGAGAAGGTGATATGAATCTAGGTATTCCATGAACAGTGAGATTGCTCTGACATTATAGATTTGAGATGTTGGAACATTGTGCAATATGCAAGACTTGATTATGAATTTTCTCTCTACAATTAATTGTGGTTTACTTACATTTTCCTTCCACTTCCTGAGCAGCCCCAGCACATGTTTCCATTGTATTGTCTTCCTGTACCTCCACACGAGAAACAAGTTGACTGAAATCAAAATAAAAAGACATCAGCATAAAAGCAATTTTATATTGCTTTGACTTAGGGTCTCATTTAGAGTTTGACGGTCATTACCTCTGCCACGCTGGGCGCCATATGTAGAGAACTCAGCATGGCAGATATCTCTGCTTGCTTCCAAGCGAAATAGATTAAACAGTCCTTCTGCACTTCTCCCGAGTGTATTACTTCTAACTCAAAGGTTAATTTAAAAAAAAAACTTATTGGCTTCTTCTTTTTTTGGGCTCAGTGGCACCAATCAACTAATCTGGGTTCCTTATCTTCCCAAACTCTGTTTTATAAACCACACCCTAAATTCGAGGTCTACCTCACCTGCTCCTTGTGAAAAGTCTATATATTAAATTTCGCTTTGGCATCTTACCTTTAAGGCAGGGCCGTACTGGCCGTAATGGGCACTGGGCGTTTCCCCAGTGTACCGCCACGGTGGGGGCCGGTTTTGGACCTCTGGGGGGGCGGTTTTGTTATAGGGGCCGGTTTGCAGCATATATGCAATACCGGCCCTTTGTAATAAAAGCAGCTGTGGTGTTTTCTACACACACCCCTACCCCCCTCCTCCCACGCCGGCCCAACAATTGCCAGGGCCGGTTTGCATTCCCAGTCCGACCCTGTTTAAGGGCATTTACAAGCAAATCGTCCCAAGGTTCACTCCATATGACCGAGGATATCGACCATTTTTTGTTTTGCTGTCCTTATTACACCTGCCCTAGGGACAAATGGATCTGCCCTTTGTGCCTCAAGTTGGGCCTCAACAGATTCTTGCTTGCTCGTAGGATTTTTACTTCTCATCTCTCCAGGATAACAGCTTTCACCATCATTAGATACTTGTTTGCGGCTTGTTTTGTACACTCCAGACTTTCTCCACCTGATACTCTGAACTGGTGGAGTAGCAAATAGAAGCCCCGCCCACTCTCCGCACATATTTGCCATTGGCTTGTGTAATTGTCTGTCCTAAATGCTGGCTTCTGATTCGTAAATAGGCTTGTTAGTCCCTCCTTAGTTCCGCCTCCTCTTCATTTGTCACCTCCCATGATGACTGGCCCCTTCTCTTCAGTTGTTACACTATACGTGTTATTTAGACTGTGAGCACTATTTTCTTTATTCAGTTTCTCTTACTGCAGGCACAACGTGCTTTGGTGCCTTCTTTACCCCCCCCCCCTCCCGTTGTCTGTGATTTCTAACTTCCCCACTACCCCCGCGCGCTGTCCATTTCTTCTCCCACCGGATACCCATCTGCCCTCCCGTAGTCCATGATGCCTACCATTTGCACTGCAATAGGTATCGCATTTACGTGAGTTTGAGCTATTGGCATTGGAAATGACATTGCATTTTATTTATGTCTTGGTTTTCAAAACATAAATAAAACGCATTGTCATTTACAATGCCAATAGCTTAAACTCGTGTAAATGCGAGACCTATTGCATTACAAATTCTTGTTATCTCAAGCATGATCACAGAACTGGGATACGTGCGCTACCTTTACGCACTGTAGCAGATCACTAACTTTATTGTCTTATGATGGAACATTACCATGTACTTTATCTGAATGTTAATTGCCCTTACTACTAATGCTCTTTGGGGAGAGGATGTGGTCCGTCGGCTACGCTGCCGACTTTGGTGCTGGAAACCAGAGTTCGAGCCTCGAGGTCGCGTCCATATCCTGTGATTCTGGGCAAATCACTTAATCTCCCTGTGCCTGAATGTGTAATGTAAATACGGTGCTCATGTAAAGCGCTCCAATACCTTCGGGTCGAGTTCACGCTATATAAATATGCAACAACAAAAAAAAATGCTCTTTATATGTGCCACTTGTGGTAACTAGATACTGTGATCATTGTCTGATTTTCAATTGCAGCTGAGTATGTGTATTGTGGTTTTATTCTGTACTTTTCTGGCCTTCTGGCCGAAATAAAGTTTTTATTACTTTCCCAGGTAAATCGAACCTAGGATGTTTTATGCATCGATCGTTCAGTGATCAGAGTATTCTCCATCCAAAAAGACTTCGATTGACTGTCTGTCATCCCCCCCCCCCCCCAGTGCCTTGAGACCCTCACGGGTGAGTAGCGCGCTCTATAAACCACTGACTGATTGATTGATTGATTGAAAAAGAAGGACCGGAAAAAGGAGTTCCCATTCACAATCTCTGTGTTTTTTAAGTGCTAAAACTGTCACTCTTTTTGGAGCGACTGAAAAGACACACGCTGATTGATCGTGCTTGCTTCGAAGCAGAGCAGATTAAATATATGGGATATAAGCTATTATATTCACTACCTTTCTGCGGTTTGCAAAAACCTGCTGCAGAAACTAAAGCTTCTGAATTTTGTTCAGTGGTGTGGCTACAATCAGTGTTTAATATCTGCCGGTGTTTGGTAAGTGTTTATGGGATTCCACCACATGGTGGCGCTGTGTGTGTATGCTTAGCAGAGTACATGGACCATTTGGAACATTTGACTATTTAATATAGCTTTAAAACTGGACCTTAGACCTTACAGTTTAAAGAGACATGTGGGAGATACCAACTACAGAGGACCCCATATAAAATACAAATTGAGCACTGGCTGCTAGTTAAAAACAAGCATTGGCATAGCCAATAGGTCTCGCCTTTGGGACCTTCTAAGTGTTTAGTAATGCAAAAGTTGCATAACTAAATACTTATAAGGTCCCAAAATCGAGACCTATTGGCTATGCAAAGCGGCCATGCGGCCGCGAAAGTGATCGCGATCCGAAAATGAAAGTAATCGCGGTAAAGCGCGAAAATGAAAGTAATCGCGGTAAAGCGCGGCGCGCGCGCCCGCGCACATGCACTGTAGCTCTAGGCTGGCCTGGTAGCACTTTTTGGAGCCCTCTCAATAAGTCTCGCCAGACCAGCGCATGCGCTGGGTCAGGCGAGACCTAATGACCCAAACGAGGACTATCCTGAATTTTACCCACATATTTATCTGAACTCTTTAATAGAATGGATGAAATATATACTGGGGTGGCTTTTTATATAGTTGCAATTTGGAAAGCAAACAATAATACTTACTAACATAAACTATTGTATAGTTCCATAGGTGGAAACAGTGTACTAGTCTCATAGTCCACAACATTTACGTAACATTTTAAAATTCCTATGATTTCTTTACATATTCCTAGCACACTCTGTCCACGTTTTAGCTTTTTCTTAAAGAAAAAATAATAAAAACCATAATCAATCTTTTTACATGGGCTAGCAAATTTTAAAGATACATTAGCAATTATTTGGAAGCACACATAGGAATTCAAGGATTGGTTTTGCTGGACATCCGGATTTAGTAGTGGGCAAGCATACACCAGAGACTCAGGGACAATTGAAGGATTTTGGGGGCCCCGGGCCAAAACTATTTTAGGGGCCCCTGTTCAGAACAGCTTTGAGTTTGTGATTCACTTTCAGCTCTGTCATACCCTCTTTAGCCAGGCTACTAACAGTGCAGAGGCACTATGGTTGAAATACTAAATGTGTTTACATCTAATATTCAGAGATAGCGATGTGTGTTTTCACTGTTGCAACATAGCAGCAGCCTACTAATTTTACAGCGAATAATATCTGTGACATCCTCCAATTTCTAATATGTGAGGACCTGTTTTGATCTAAAAGAAACTTTTTTATAGTTGTTGCAAGAAAAAAACAAATTTCTCTGCAAATAGTAATAGACTCACACATCAATCACATTAAAAAAAGAAATAAAAGAAAAACAGTATTTACAAGAATCTGTTTAGGAATTATTCAAGGCCATCAGGGCAAAAACAGATCTGTTTCTATCAGGGGTCCCCCTGAAGGGCTGGGGCCCTGAGCCAGAGCCCACTTTACCACGCCTTAATACGTTTCTGCAGAGACTGAAGATAGTCATGAAATGTTCCTGGAATAAATGCTGGTATTTAGATTTCACACACAAATTACCTGTTAAAATGTAGCCATATTTGCCTCCACAAATGATGACCCATTGTAAGTGGAATTTGGGACTTGCATTCAGTGCCTTCATTGAATAACCCCCTTTTCCAGAACCCTCTGCACAATATTATGGGCACTAAATAGAGGACAAAGGTCATGAAGACCACTTAAGAGAGTACAATATAATTTTTTTAAATCTGTTCCAAGGCTTCCTCTACACAAATGTTAAATGAACACTCACTAACCATGTATTGTTAGTAAATTGAACAGCATCATAAAAAATATAGAAATTCTCAAACTATAGGAGCGCTGGCATTTGAGCACTTTTTTTTAGACTTATGCTGAAGTAAAACTCAATTAGGCTTGATGAATATGTAAAAGATTTTACTAATTAGTAATATTTTGAGAAAGTGTAGTAAAGTGTTGATTGAGTATTTACAAAGATTAGGTAGATTAGATGGCTCCAGGCTCAATTAATGCTCAAATTAATTAAGCTTCGGTAAAGCGAAGTAATTAAATGGACATTTTAAAATCTCTACCACTGACTGCTCAGTGAGCCTCAGTTTCCCTGCAGCAGAAGAACAGATCTAGGAACCTGCTTGAACATTCTATTGATTTGTCGGTAGGGCTTGGGGATCCTGTGGCAGAATTCCTCAAGTGGTTGCAAATAGATTTTTTTTCTTAGCAATTACACGGTCTCGTTAAAAATCCAATTGCAGATTATCTCCTCGATTCGAAGTCTAGCTCAGTATCTGGGGTGCATCAGCTCTTTTTGTTGTAATTTACAGATTATTGTATCATAATATAGATTGGTGTGGAGGTACAAAAAGCTCCATTTGTGTATGCTGCTCTGGCTGCTCACCAGTTCATGAAGGCTTCTAGCCAAATCTGGCAATACTAGTGAACATTTTGGCAAATGCACTATTCTCCACTAAGTGGGATTCAATCAATCAATCAATCAATCAATCAATCAATCAATCAATCAATCAATCAATCCATCAATCAATCAATTAATCAACTAATTAATTATTCAGGAAATTCATGCAGCATACAGGTGCCAAAGGCTTCCCGATGCTCAGGCACAAGACAGGAACCAACAGTCAAACAGGCAGATTAACCCATGTCAAAGAGCCAAGTCTTCAGCTGAGACCTAAAATCTGTCCTTTTCCAGGCGCCGCAAGGCTGGAGGAAGTGAGTTCCATGCTTTGGAGACCAAAACCGACAGAGAGAAGCCCAACCTAGTATTCAGGCGAAACCCCGCTGTAACTGACGCTCTTAAGGCACGCCTAGGTTGGGAGAGCTGAAGCCTGTTACACATATATTTAGGGGGGGGGGGGGGGGGGCTGGGTGATGAAAAGCAAAAAAAAAAATAACTGAGGCTTTAAATATAATACACTTTTTGATAGGAAGCCAATGCAGCTTTCTCAGAAGAGGACGTGCTGATTGCGATTTTAGGAGTTCCAAGATTAATTGATCGGCTGCATTTCACACAGTGTGCAGGTGGTGTAGCTGACACGATGGCAAACCCAGATAGAGGGTAATGGCATAATCCAATCTAGAGGAGATGGAAGCATGCACAATGGTTTTACTCGTATCCAGGGGGACAAATTCCAATGATTTCAAGAGGACTTGCACGAAAATGCAACAGTGACCGCAATAGTGAGTGGAGAGTTTAGAGAATATGCACAGGTTTGTTGAGCCCTTGTCACTGACGTTCATAGGAGTCTATTTCCAAAATACTGGATCTGATCACGGCAAAGGCAGCAACCCTGCACCTACAACCACTCTAGGGATACAGAAGATTGGGGAGGTTCTCAATTCAATCCGGATTGGAGCATATGCATTTAGGAGTCTGCAAATCCCAAGAAACTGGATGGTGTAAAATCCCACCTGCTCTAGCACCTTGGTTACAATGACTCACAGCTTGCTTGTGTTTTTAACTCATGGCTGTAGATATAAATGGACAGTGATCTGGTCAGAAATGTACAGCCATATACACTCTATGCGAAGCTGATTATGGGTAATTCATGCGTTTTCTGTTTGCAATTGTTTCCTATGAAGATACATCTTATGACAGGAATTTGTAAGAACAACATGTATCTGCCCCGTCGATTAGCACAGAGTTGTAAAGGTTGCCTGCTGACACATGGTGTGAACTGCAAGTTATGAGCCTGACTCCAGACAAGGTGTGATCAGACTTTCATCTTTACAAGCTGGATAATGTGAGACATAAATTAGCTTTTTGTGTACAGTCCTTAGAAAAACAGTATAGAAGAAACACTGAGTAAAAACTAGCTATTATGATTGTGACTTTGATTTGCCACTTTACACACAGAGAAGAATGTACACTATAATAAAAGCTAATGTATTTAACACATTTAGGTCTTGTGTTTACCTCTACCACTCATGCCAGGTCCAAGACACCCATCAGCATCTGGATGTGGCACCCTCTTCACATGAAATCTAAGGGCTGGTGAGTATAATTTAATGGTTTAAAACATTAACTTTGACTGCTACAGCTTACAATTATTACATTATCTTATGCAACATGTTTTTTGAATAATGTAAAAATCACTAGTTGTGTTCTTCTCAAGTACATGCTAAAATATCGGAAGTGCCTAAAAATCCATTTCTGTATGAAGCCTCTTCCACAGAAGATGGTATGAGGCCGACAGCACATGTTAACTTGAAGCGCAACAACTTAACACGCTGCAAAGAGGTCACATCTGTGATTGATTACGAGTAGGTATGGGTTTGATCATAGGCATCAATTAGAGGAAGCCACTGGTAGCAGGGTCTCAATGGTAATGCGGGCACTCTGGAAATGGCCGAAGGGCCGGTAGCCAGCTGTGGGCTGCTTTTTTGGGCAGACTGAGGCTGTCTGTGCTGTTAGGATGCTGCCAGCGTCCCAGTTGGTGCCTGAGTGGCCTTTCCAGAGGCAGATGGACAGAGGTATCACTCCCTTTCTCTCGCTGGGCCGGCCCAATAACGAATGCTGATTGAGCGGGGGTAGGGGACCTGAGCAGAAGTGGCCTCACTGCATTCATGTGTGGCTCAGCAGTGTGCCCTAATCTGTGCATTTTTTTCCCATGGAAGTGAAGTTACTAAAACTTGCCCCCATCCCCTTTCTTTTCATAAAACTTAGCTGGAGCAATGTTTTGCGGAAAGGCAATAAGCAAATGTGGGCCACCTTTTTTTGGCGTGCCCCGGACGATTTTTTATCCCAATCCAACCCTGACTGGTAGCTTTTCTTACCTCTGGCTGGCCCTTTGGTTACCCTGGCACGGCCTTCCCTAACTCCGGTCTCAGGGCTCACAAAGGCAGCAACAGGAAGTGGAAACAAGCATTTGCAATGCAATTGGTCTTGCCTTTGGGAACTTATATGTATTTAGCTATGCAGCACATTAGCCTGGGTGCTGAAACATCTAATGTTCTTTAACACGGAGGTAAAGAAAGCACCAAACTGCGTGACATGCCAGGTATGGGAACACATAGAGAGAAATATTGCTCTTCTGCTGGGAATGGTAAAGTCGTAAGCTCTGTTTTTAATATAAAATCAGGGCCTTTGTGGTCATATCACTGAAAATACAAGATTTGAAAAAAATATTATTGTCTACTGGTGCTCGTGGAAGACAATTTCTATAGACTGGAATCTAGAGAATGCTAAAGTGATTCTGGTATTTTACTGACCTCTGCAAGTCGTTTTCAATCAAGAAAGTTAAATAGAGGCAGTTTCCAGAAAGATTTTAAAAAGAAAGTCCATCAGCAGAAAGCAATTCTGGTATTTTACTGGCCTCTAATCGTCATTTTCTATCAAGACAGTTAAATAGAGGCAGTTGAACAGAAAATAAGTCCCTAAGTGGAAGCACACAAGTCCTAGGGATGATCTCCAGAGCCCACAAACTATATACACATATAAGTATATACTAAAGTACATACAAGAGATCTTGAATGCTTAACCTAAAAAAATGTGTTCCATCAAGTCAGCAATGGAAGGATACAACTCATCCAATTATAATGCTTTGAGAGTGAAATACTCCTGAGTAGGAAAAACACAAGATTAGGGAAGAAAAACATTGAATAAAAGAGACAGCCAGCTAGACAGCACAACTGAGCCTTACAGTCATGAGCAACAGGCTGACACAAAGTCCTAACTTGAATAAATATTATACATTGGTAACAATAGGTCTGCTAACAAGCCGCTAAAGCGGTCTGTAGTCCAGACAAAAAAATGTATTTTGACAAAGCCGTGCCATTTGCAGTCTCACCATTTAAGTAAGACCCAGTGTGAATTCACCAGACGACTTAATTTTTATATCTGAGCACCCCATGTTCTGCATAAACTGTCCAGAGAACATATCTCTTTCCATAATTTCATTTGAAGTGGGGGTTAACAGACTGTTTCCCTATCCCTTCTCCAGTGGACATCCTGAGTATTGCAGTAATAGTAATGGATGTTTACACGATGGACCTGTATCGACATTTATAACAATGGAAATTATTGAAGGTCAGTGGTTATACCTCAAATATGTTACGTGAAAATCTATGGTCTTCTGCCTAACACGAGCTTCTTTGTTTGCTCATTTAGTACCATCATATTGGGTCGTAGGGACACGTTATTTGCAGCACTTAGAGATAGCAAACATGTGGAAAGAAGTATTGTATAAAAACAATTATAAACATTTTGAAGCAGCACTGCCATGTTTTCCAGGTCCATATGTGATGTGCTGCTCCAGTCAATTCAAAGGAAAAAAACTGTCCAAGAGCAGCACATTAGGCATGAACACAAGAAACTTGGCAACTGTATGGAAGGCAGAAAATTACCACAGGATACAAAACACCTTATCTGTCCCAAGCCAGTGGCATAACCAGTACCACTGAGCCTAATGCAAGGAAAGTAAATGAACCCCGAATATGATGCTTATCCGACTTCATGTCATGGGCACACTATTACACCATATAGGCTTTCATGCACCAACCAACGCATTGTGGGTTATGGTGTACTTCCATTCAGCTGATTAGGGTAATGTAATTATAGCAACTATTTTTCTTTTTTTGCATTTTTTATTTAGCTCAAACTCGACCTGAAGGCAGTGGAGCCTTCAATGAGCACCAGTTGCATTTCACAAGAGGACACATTCATTTTCGGTAGGCACAAGATTAAGGGCCATATGTAGATAAATTATATTTACCGATTCATAAAAACTGAATTTTACCGATTCGGTATTTATGAATCGGTAAATAGTATGTAGGTAAACAATCGGTAATTATTACCGATTCGGTAAATATCGATATTTATGAATAGGTATTTACCGAATCGGTAATAATGCATCCCTTCCCATTCATTCCTATGGGCCTGGAGGCCCATAGGAATGAATGGGAAGCCATTTACTATTACCGATTCGGTAAATACCGAATCGGTAATAGGGGAAGCATAATCATGGGTGGCAGGGTGTCACATTGACACCCTGTTGCACCCCTGATTCGTGCATGTGTGCACATGTGGCGCACATACATGCCCTAAGGGCATGTATGTCTGCCACATGGCACTTTTAAAGCAGCCAAATTTAGCTTTTTGAAAGGTATTCGTTATTTAACATCAACCTGTAGTTGGTGTTAAATACCGAATCCTTACTACTGAAATTCACTCACTTGAGTGCTCCCTACATATGATTTAAGGATTCGGTACTTTACCGAATCTGTATTTTACCGATTCAGGTATTTTACCGATCCCTTACCGATTCGGTAAATTACCGAATCCTTAAATCATGCCTCCTACATCCCAAATGCCTAAATACCGGTCGGTAACGGGATATTTACCGAATTTCGGCCGTTACCGACCGGTATTTAGCTACCTACATGAGGCCCTAAGTGATTTGCCCAGAATCACAGGATGTCGAGCCTACGCCGAGACTCGAACCCGGTTCCTGCCCGATTCCACGGACGTCAGCTCTGGCTGTACTATAGAACCAGACTCCCTCTCGAAGATATGTCCTCGAGTAATGGCTGTCTGAATTGTCGTGGTATTAACGCGTTGCATTGTATGCAGGGACTGTGTCAGCAGAGTCACTCCAGTGAATCAAGCTTTTTTTAAATATCAGAGCAGGCCACAGTAATGGCTCTGGAGAGGGGAAGTAGTGTAACCCAAGAGCAGGCAGGGTCTCCAGCGCACCCTACGTTAATCCCATCAGGATGGCCATAACTGGGACCATTTGGACTGGCGCCCCTCTCCCCCATATCAGGAGCACCATACATCACTTTATGGGAAGGAACGGGCTCTCTCTTATCGGAAGAATCATAAAAACAAGCATTGGCAATGCAATAGGACTCGCATTTACGCGAAACCTATTGCATTGCAAATGGCAATGCGTGCAGGCGACGAGGCACGAGGGGGGTGGCGAGAAGGCATCGGACTGCAGGAGGGGGGGCACGGGTAGAAAGGAGTCTGTGCTGTAAAGGGGCCAGTAACCATGGAAGGATACAAATGACTAACATGACTGTCATGGGGAGGAACTAACAAGCTTAAAACCAATCAGAAGGCAGCATTTATAACCTAAGCCAATGAAGAAGATGGGCCGGAGAATGGGCGGAGCTTCCACGAAGCTTCCACACTATAGTGTATATTGCATGCCTCGCCAAGTGATGGCAGCGCATTCGCGCTGCAACGCTAGGCGAGACCTAAAAATGGAGTTCGAAGAACCCTGTTTACTTCCGGAGGTTTCTACTCATACTTTTTCTCCAGACTCTCAGCAGCAGAAAAGCTGGTCAGGGGCAAAAGGTGTCAACATTGAACATAATCAGAGGCCAAAGAGCACATGGGATTTTTATCACTAGCCCTGCCATGTTGGCAAATCAATTTATGGTCCTGATGCTCTAAAACCCTGAGCAACGCCACCATACTCACCCGTCCACTGCCGCCGCAGGTCCAGCAAATCACCCTTCCTGTCCCACTGCATCTGTGACATGTCTAAAATCAAGTAAATTAGTTGCAAAGTGAAACACAGTGGAAAATACTGTACAAACATAAGCACAATAATCAGAATACGCAAAGTGATAAGTATAATGTTACAAGATGCTTATTTGAAGTTGGAAATATATTGAGCTTACTACCTCGTGTCACCCAATGTATGAGACACTGGTAGAAACATGTGAGTATTCGGCAGGTGGGCACCGGTCCTGCTTCGAACCCCCACTAAGAGCACCCAATTCACATTTATTAAAAACATTTTTACTTGTGGGTACCCTTGTACTGCCTCGGTATCCACCCCTCCAACTTCACCTCCACTGTCCACAGTAGCATGCAAGTTTCCTCAGCGAAGCTTCACCTTTGACTGCTGTGGAACTATGGCCATTCTGCATTCTGTGGGACTACTGTGATACCGGGGTCTGAAAAACATATTTATTAATGTTGACCTTGGGGGTCCCTCTTGGGTCCTCTAAAGAAGTGCTGGGAGTCAGGGTATCCCTACCCTGCCCCATTATACTATTTAAAATTCTTTTTTTCAGAACACAGCAAATTACTTTTTCAGTACTGTAATGGCAGGGGCTACATTTTCCTCAGTATTTAATCCACCCAATCGGATCACTTCAGATTGTGAGACTAGTCCTGTGGAATCAAAATGGTCGAAGGGAGAAAAAAATTATCTTGGTCAGAGAGAGGGCCTTATTTTGAAAACTTTTGGTACCATGGGATTCTTGTTGGACCACCTATTCAGATATATCTAACATTTAACCCCTTTATGCGAATACCTATTTAAATGTGAATTTCTTGGTAATGGCTGAATGTACCTAAATCAAATGACCATAAGGGCACTCTGAGTACAATTTTCAGTTCATGTCAAGTTTGATATAATTCTGTTCAGCTGCTTTCTCTGTATTGGAAAGCACATTTTTCTATAGAATAAAAATTGAAATTAATGTTTTGTGGGTGACTTCGGTGGGCACTGTCGCACACACCAGAGGAATGACGGATAGTGTCCCCAGTGCCATAAAGGCTTGGAGAGAGGGTGCGTGCCCTCCTTACCTTTTTAAAAAAAGAAAAGGCGCCAGGAGATGGGGTTCTGAGGCTTGTACTGGCTCATGAGTGGGCCAAATGCCCCTCTACCTTTAATTCTAAAGAAAGCTCCATGGGATGGGGTCCCCGGGTCCGGCAAAGGCTCGGGAGGGGGGGAGCATGCAATCCCATCCCCTTTAATTAAAAAAATAAGTTATGGGTGTACCGGGTGGGCACTAGGACACCCAATATAATTTTTTTTAATGTGACTAATATATGAGCGGCAGGAGGCGCTCATTTATTATTCACTGCTCCTAGGAGGGAGCACCCTATAATGCCTTCGGGCATTCTATTAAACAATACTTTTATGCTTGATATGCTCCTAGAAGTGGCAGGGGCACCACCAAGCATTTTTGTTATGTTGTGGGGAGCTGCAGGAAGTGAAGCAGCACCCCCGCAAACTTCGAAAAAAGAGCATATTTACGAGCCTCCTGCACTGCCGAAGCATCACTTTTTGTGACACTCTTGTATACAAAATCATATCTATGAGGCCACGCGCAGCCACTATGCGTGGCTTTGAATGGCCTCATAGATATGGAGTAAGACAAGGCAGTGCAAATCACTGCGTTGCCTTACTCTGCACTTGAGAGGCATTCCATGGGTGTTGCAGTGGATTTTCCCATGCAACACCCCTGGGTTTTGACACTGCGGAAGATTTACAAGAACATGTAAACCTGGTGCCAGGGTGCCTGCGTTGGCGCTAGACAGCCAAA
The DNA here is from genome assembly GCF_964204655.1 of Triturus cristatus. Lineage (NCBI taxonomy): Eukaryota > Metazoa > Chordata > Amphibia > Caudata > Salamandridae > Triturus > Triturus cristatus. The sequence goes on from NC_140592.1 coordinate 92,599,119, forward strand.
ACTGCACCACCGCAGGAAGAAAATACAGAAATGCATCTATTGCATAAATGCAGTGCATTCCTGCCCTTTCACTTTGGCACAGGGCACTGCAGCAAGTTGTTTTATTCCCGTAAATGAGGGCTTAAGTCTCCTGGGTCATTAAACCCATGACCAGCAGGAGAACTTACCATGTTTTCTAAAAGTACTCAGAGGCGGTGCTCTATTCTCTTCAGCTGAAGTGCAAGGCCCTCTTGTTGTTGTTTTTATGATTTAATTTTGTAGGCTGAAAAATGTTTAAGAAAGACTCAGAGGAATGTTGGTTTTATTTGAAAAAGATCTGTCTCTGAGTCCTTCTTTTAAAAATGTTCATTCTACAAAATGCAATAATAAATACTCTGTTAAAAGAAAGACTCACAGACACGTTGTTTATTAAAACTTAATGAAATATTATGAAATATTACATTGTGTGAACTCCTGAAATATACATTTGTTTGAAAAATGTGGGTGATTTTTGGAGAAAGATGATTGTCTCAGTTCTCACTTTTTGTATTTCAGTGTTGTGATTCTTTGGCAAAGTCAGTACGTCTATTTGAGTGCAGTCAAGACCTGTGAGACCAATCGCATGCTGTGCATGGGGTGGGTGTTAGCTACAGGCCCTACTCTGCAGCCAACCCCATGGTGTACACAGTCAAAGGCTGTGTGCGGAAAGAGGTTGGCTGCCTGTGGGAAGATTCTTGCTTTGAGGGGTTTGGTTGCAGGCCAGGCCCTGCGCCATCCCCCACCACTCATGTCGAAGGCTGTGCACAGCAGGGAGTTGATTTTACTTACGCTAATAAAATATTACTATACGTTAAAAAACCATAGAAAGTCACTGAAAAAACAAAGGTTAAAGTGACACTATAGTTAGGTGAGAGGGAAAGTTACAGTTACTAGGGATAACTATAACTGGTGAATTTCTTTGGTGGTTTTAGTTTGAAATGTTACGTTGTCACTGAAATTTTCACCTAACTGTGACATCACTTTAACCTTTTTCTATTTCTCAGTGACTGTATAGACAGACAGACAGATAGATAGATAGATAGATAGATAGATAGATAGATAGATAGATAGATAGATAGATTGATAGATAGATAGATAGATAGATAGATAGATAGATAGATAGATAGATAGATAGATAGATAGATAGATAGATAGATAGATAGATAGATAGATAGATAGATAGATAGATAGATAGATAGATAGATAGGTAGATAATCACTCCTTATTCTTGCAAGACAGATGAGCACTTCTAGCTTTTGGGTGCAAGTCCAATATCAAATTACACAGAAGTTATCATCCAAGTAGAAGTAGGACAAGAACATCACTCCAGGTCCAGTAATGTTATATTGTATGGTTAGCACATTTTGCTTTGCTATCTTTATCAAAACCATTACAAGATCTATGCCCTAGCCCCTTTAAATAAAGTATGTGCTCATGCACATGGGGAACAGACTCTACATATTGCATCCATTCCTTCACAAAAAAATCAGGTGGATGTACATTGTATTTCAACGTCAATACATACCACATGGGTGATTTTAAATTGATGGCATAATACACATTTATATATTGATGTGGCAATGTTGGCATCAAATTACATTTACGTAGTACGCTCACTTGGTTGGTGGATTTTAGCACCTATGAAATAATGTACATGAAGATCAGACATCTAGTAAAATAGCCATGGAGGTAGAAGATGTATTTTATGTTCTCAGTCTCAAATGCCTTACATTTATCACTTGTTAAAAAGTATCATTTAAACTGTTATACATTTTGTAACAAGTAGTTTTCTGACTTTATGAAACCAGAAATAGGTGAATAAAATCCTATGCCATTAGAATGATCTTGGTTTGCGAAATACTTGCTAGACCAAATTTTGGCAATTGGTCTCCTGAGCTGTCCTCTAATTGTCTCAGTGTGTGGGATCATAAGAGCAACAGTGAACATAAACAAAAGGCTATCAGAAAGGTTACATATTTAGAACTAAGCCTTTTAAAAACATAGATCCCAGGATACTAAACGGGCATGCATAGACTACTGAATTGTTCAATCTGTGATATATCTTTCAATTTTGATGATAACTTCTGTGCAATATATATATATATATAAATAGAGGATACTATGCCACAGACTGAAGATCTGCCAGCCTCAGGTAGAGTCAGGCAGACTTTCATTATGTAGACGGTGGAGACTACTCCATCTCCGCCGCTGAAATAAGCCCAACAGAGTAAGGTTTGTCAGAAGTTTTAGAGTGGGTGAAAATATGGGCAGTTTTCAATGTTAGTCACTGGCAGGTGAAACCTGGCGGTAAGGAGCACTGAAAACTGAAAATACACCCCTCGCCATGGAAGGAAATTCACATTGTGATGGGGGAATTCCTTTTTTTGATTTTCTAAAACAAAATCCCCCTTTAGCTTTTTTTTTTTAGAAATTAATGATGATGATTAATGACCTACCTCTACCGTTGAGGTGTGAGGCACTATGAAACTCTTTTCTCCTGCCTCAAACATGGGAGGAGTATCCACATTCATCTCCCAGAGAGACGGAGGAGTGCCATTCGAGTCTATCTCTGTACCTGAGGCACAAAAACACAGGATTGTTATGAGTCATCCAAATCCATCAAATCATTTAAATATGAGGTCAATGAATCAAAACAATATGTATTTCTGACTTAGGCGAAATCTATTTGGGTAGATAAAAATGATGCTGTATAATAATCAATCTTTACTAGGAAAAAGGAAATACTTATCTGCTCCAACAATGGCAAACAGAACTTTGACACCCAAAATCTAAACAGGCCCAAAGTCATTAAGACAATTCATAGATGCTTATTTTTATGGAGAGGTCTATGAATTGGGCTAGCGGGGCCCTACTGGTTAAAGACAATGATAGTTGGGCCTGCCTGAAGCTTGTAGACATTGCAGTTCACCCTGTAGAATAGAAATATGCTGAATGTCTTAGCATTGTGTGTGTGTTTATCTATATATCTGTCTGTCTGTCTATCTATGTATCTCTGTTGCCATTGGGTAGTTATAGTTAGGCCAGTGCGCCAATGGGAAATGCCTTTTTTGTATTGCTAATAACTTTGGTGCAGGTTGATGAACCCTCACAGAATTCTCCAAAGAGGTATTCTTTTTTACCCAGTTTGTGCATAGAGAATTTCTAAGTGACCCATCAAGTAGGGGCTGAGAAAAAGGTGGGGGGAGAGAGGAGGGTGGTCCCAAAACATAAAATCCCCATGCATTTTTCATAGACTTTTTGAACAGCGCTACTGCAACTACTGCTGAATGGAATTACACCAAGTTTGGCAGGAAGCTAGATCTTTGTCCAGAAAGTTTGCTTTTAATGATTTGGTGTTAACGCATAAAGCAGTTTTTGAGATATTAAGGATTAAGGATATTTGTATATCTGGAGGGTTGGGTTCGAGGGGCTCCCGCAAGAGTCTGTCTAACCAATTTCACATAGGAGAGCCTTCTGATTGGCCCAACTGGGTTTTTTCCTTTGGGCCAACTTGCTCACATGGGAGCAAGGTTCCTGTGGGAAAAAGCACTCTGATTGGCTGCCTGCAACATGAAAACAAATGTAGCAGGCAGCCATTACAGGGTTCAGGGACTTTATCCACTGTCCTCAGTGTACCAATGAAAAACAATATAAGGTGGATACCCTAGCCCTTGTGGGGGGTCAACATAAAAAAAGTGTAATAAAAGTTGCGAATCCGCTTGAATCCTGCGGGATAGCAGCATATTGTTTAAAAAAAGGAAACACTTGCCTGCACTTTAAATTTAAGAAATTTGACCCCTGGTGTGTGCCAGGGCCTGAGAGTCTGCAATATTATATATATGGGGAGGAGGCATCAGTGGCACCTCCTCCCCGAGCCACTCAGGACCCCGGGGACTACATCCCCCAGGGCGAAGTGCACTTTGAAGGAGAGGTAGCATGCAGCTCCCCTCCCTGAGCCACTCAGGGCCCCCATATTTAGGGCTAAGTGCACTTCAAATCAGAGGGGGCACATGACGCGCCTTCCCCAAGCCTCTGTTGGGCCCAACTGGGGCCAAAAAACTACAAAATGGGGAGGGGGCACACACCCCTTCCCCATAGTGGTATCCACCCCAGGGACCCCCAACCACCAGGACGTGATTCTACACAGTGTCCTTGGAAACTGCACCTCAGGACACTCTGGTTCTCTGTGCCTTAGACTGCAGGTATACTTGTCCACCCTCTCCTAGGCAGGGAAGACTGCTGGCACCTGCCCATCAGGAGCAGTAGAAACATGCTGCTCATGTCCGGGTGGTGGCAAAGGAAAGGTGCTGGCCAATATGGTTATGCTTGGGGTGCCTCTAGAAGCGTCAGGGGCACCACCAAGCAGTTGTTTAATGTTGTGGAGGGCTGCAGGAACTGAAGCACCCCCCAGCAACATTACAAAAAAAAAAGTAAGTCTCCTGGGTCATTAAAACCATGACCCCAGGAGAACTTACCATCCTTTTTAAAAGCAATCCTAGCTGGAGCTCTATGCTCTTTAACTGGATTGTAAAATTTTAAAAGAAAGACCGAGAGACATGTTGGTTTGATTTAAAAAAAAAATATGCCTCTGAGTCTTTCTTTTAGCATTTTCAGTCCACATAATGCAATAATAATAACTATGATAAAAAAAAGACTCAGACTAATTTTCTTATTAAAACTTTATTAAATATGTTTATGATAAGCACTATTAATAAACATTGCATTGTGTGAATTACTGAAATAAACATTAGATAAAAAATAGTGGTGACTTTTGAAGAAAGATGATAATAGGCTCACATTTTATATTTTGGTGTTGTGACAAATTCTGCAAGTCTACCTGAGTGCAGCCAGGACCTGCTAGCTCAACCACATACTGTTCATGCCAGAAGGCCATCCATGGCATGGAGTTGGCTGCTTGCGAGGAGTTGGACGCAAGGCCTTGCCACAGGCCAGGCACTTCACCCAACCCCACAGCATGCATGGCTGAAGGCGTGGTTGGCTGTGCTCTAGGTTTGGCTTTAGGAATGGTAATAAAATTTTACTTTACGTTAAAAAAAAACCTAGAAATTCACTGAGGGTAAAGTGATGTCATAGTTAGGTGACAATTTCAGTCACAATGTAATGTTTTAAAATAAAAAAAAACTGAAATTTACCAGTTATATTTATCTCTAGAAACTATAACTCATACCCTGAGGTAACAATAGCTTTTGCCCTTGTCATGCACAGCTAATTATCCCACATCTTACACCACTCATGTCATGTCTGTGACATCATTGATAACATCATTGCAAAATTTGAAATTACATCATGGATGACAACACTGTGCATGGCGGGGATCGCGAGTAATAGTTACCTTAGGGTAACTGTTACACTGCACTGTTTACTTTTTTTTATTGTGGTTGGTGCTGGCATGAGTTCAAAAAGTGAATGTTATGTTTCACTTCAGGGAAATAAAATGCTCACCTATTCACTTTATTTGCACTGTAACTGAATTTATGTAGAGCTTACTACTCCTGACGAGGTGCTAAAGGTGACTACTATACTATTATGGAACTCAAGGTTAGTTAGTTAATCCATAACTTATTGCTCATTGCTGGTTATTGGGATTAACCTTGTGCTTTGAAGGTCACCATCCCATCTATTCGTGGTAGATTTGATTAAAAGAAGTTAGGTGGGATCAATAGTGCAAGCCATGTGAGTTAATGCAAATGGTTGGAGTGTGAACTGACACCAGCCTTATCCACGTGACCTAAAATAGGCTTTGCAGGATAGACTGTTCTGTTGCTTAAACTTAATGGTGGTTAGTGTGCGTGTGTTGGAGATAACCGGCAGTCTATGGTGTCAGACTGTCAAATCAGAGGTTCATTACTTAAAGCCTATGCCTGTGTCTAAATGTGTGCTTATATGTGTGTTGTATCTGTGCGATTCCGTGGGTTTTTTGTCAGTTGGCCTTGGTTCTATATGTGTGTTGTCTGCTTGTGCATCCACAAATACAATACAAAATACAGTTACACAACAACGAACACACCTATCTTTTTATATAGCGCAAACTAGACCCGAGAAATCAGGTATCAGAGCACTTTACATGAGCACCAGTTTTGTTACAGAAGGACACATTAATTTTTTTGTTAGGCACAGGGAGATTAAGGGGCATATCTACAACGCGGCGATAGAAAAAGGCCGAAAAGCGCCTATAATTTTATCGCCTAATTAGCAAGGTCACGCTAACGCGTGAAACCTTGCATTAGCGCACGAATTCCTAACGCCCAGCTTTGCATCTCTAATGAGATGAAAAGTGGGCGTTCCTGACCTGACATGACAGCGACATTTCTCCTTTCATCAAGCCCCACGCTATTAAGCATAGCGGCAAGAAAAGTAGCGATAACCCCTGTTATCGCTACTTTCCTTACGCCTGCTTCAGGGCTGACTTAGCCATGATATCCTATGGAAGGTGGATATCATGGCTCAGTTTGTGCGGCCCTATCAACAAGCTAACGTCACATTTCGTGAGATTATCGCTGGGTTTCCAGCGATAATCTCACGTTAGGCAGTTAGCGCTAGGATTTTTATCGCTTTTGAGATAAGCGTTGCTAATAGCACGCTATCTCAGTGATAAAAATCCACGTTAGCCGGCGATAAATATCCTAGCGCTAAGTGCGCTTAGCGATAATTATCGCCGGTTGTTGCTGATATGCCGCTAAGTGATTTGCCCAGAATCACAGGATGTTGAGAGTTGTTGCCGAGACTCAAACCTGGTTCCCCAGCTTCTAGGTCGACCACTCTAGCCATAAGGCTGCATCCTCTACTGAAATGAGCCAGACTTATTGTTTTGCAAATGGTTATTTTTTTGTTGTTTTGCAAGGGCCAACCAGTTCCATGCATGGTGCTACCAGAGTGTTATATTTCTTTAGCATTCCAAGATGGCTGGTGTACTTTATATGCATCGACCACCCTGGAACAATACACAATGCTAAAACATTTCAAAAACATTCCAGGATAACGGTATGTGCATGGCTGTCTGTGCATGCATGAGCAGCTATTCTTGAATGTTTAGGTGTTTATTGTTCACTAATGCTTGCCAGCGCTGGCAACACATATATTTGTGAAGCCATGACCAGACTGCTTTGCTTTACCAGTGCTTGTTTGTTACAATATTTTCTTATGAGTTCTAGTCAGGTCCGAGACAGATATTTCCTGTCGCCAATCACAATCAATTTCTCTTTTGTTCCTACCATAGCTTGATAGTTCCCACGAATCCATGAATCTACAAGGGTGGAGTGAAGCACACCTCACTTCCTGTAACAGGTGATGCTCCTTCTGGTTCCTTGATATTGGTGTCTTTGGGGGGAGGGCCAGGGACCAGGAACTGAAGATGTAAGAGACTTGCAGCCTAACTTGAGGTGCATGGACCAGAGAAACAGGCCTGGATTCGAGAAGATGGGCAACAAGAAGGTAGCTTTTCTTAAATGGCTGAAGCCACTTGCATCAGCTGGACTATGGCAACTGCGGCCAATACTAAGGACCAAAAATTCAAATATCTACATGATCTCATGCACGGCTTTTATTTTATCTTTCGTGAATCACACATATCTGACACATTAATGCAAGCGACCTCACTTCTTTTTTATACATATTTATTGATTTTCATTGTAAAAAACATAGATGTCACATGCAGGACAAGGACATCGATTCACCAAAATGTGCCAAGGAAAGCAGAAGTGACATCACAGGATATGACCCCTGACCCCAATCTTTCACAAACGTGATTTAACATGATAGCGTGATTAAAAGAGTAACAACATTTTGTTTCAAATCTGTTTATTGAATACACTTTGAACAGGGGATATCAAAAAAAGATACAGTGTAAAATACATCCCAAATAACATAATACACAATTGAAATCTTGCTGGGAGCAGGCATTAAAATATAGACCAAAACTGGATATGGGAGCAATAGAAGAGGAGGAAGGAAGGGAGTATTAACTGTCTCTTTAGCTTAAATTACAACTAAACAACGTTTTTAAGTTTGAGTTTATTAAAGAATAACAAGAAAAAGAACAGCAATACAATGAGTAGAACAAATCCTATTAAACATAAAAATATGTAGCAAAATAAGAATATATAAGGATAGTAACATCAAGCTGTATCCAAAAAGAAAAATGCACAATATAAACAATACAAGTAAACATCGTTTTTGAAAACAAAGTTGTATAAAGCACCATTTTGTGGGAGCCTTATGTGCCCAACCCCAGTGGAGAGACGGAACAAGTGGAGTTTGTGCACGTCTATGTAGTGCTTTACTCGTGTATTTACCGCTACGCATTATTGTTAGCAGATTTTGGGAAAAGTGTGTGTATACCTCAAGCAACAAATAGGGGAGGGATAGACGGACCCCAAATGAAGGGGACGGGAAGTGAAGGATGCGTTCAGGTTGTCAAGGAATCGCAAAACATTTGCGAATTTTTTATTACATCCCGTTTTGCAATTCTCAAATAGCGATTCCCTAAAAATCGCTATTTGAGAATTGCAAAAACGGAACTTGATACATATGCCCCCTAGAGATCTATCTCTGTTATAATCAGAATGTGTGAGCCTTTGAAACCCAACTGTTGTACACAAGAGCACTTTTAAGAAACAATGTAATGATGCCATTTAGTTGTGTTGTATTGCACCACATCCTGCATAATTCTAGTTTTGGCCTAAAGCGCACCCTGATGTGCAGCCCAGAGGTGCAGCCCAGCAGCCAATGCCAAGTGTTCAGTGAGAGGCACATTGGATTTCTTTCCACACTTGGAAGTAGCATTTGCGTGCCTATCAGCCATCATTAATCCCTTGGGTTACTTTTGTAATTTATTAATTTGCAAAATGACATTGAGCTCACATGCAGGATTTAAACATTTTTCCTAACAGAATAGATGATAAATCTAAGTTTGGTCCTCCGGCTTCTCACCGTGGGAGGCACCACTAGAACGATTGGGGTGGAATCATCTGCTTTCTTTTTAGGTCAAGCCTAGCGGCAGAGCGCATGCACTGCTCGCTCTGCGAGGCATGCTGTATTGGAGTATGCACTGGAAGCCCCGCCCACTCTCCGCCCATATTTGTCATTGCCCTGTGTCATTGTCCTTCCTACATGCTGGCTTGTGATTCGTAAATAGGCTTGTTGTCTGCAAGGCGTTCTGTATTGGAGTATGCACTGGAAGCCCCGCCCATCCCCCACCCATATTAGTCATTGGCTTGTGTCAGTGTCCTTCCTACGTGTTGGTTTGTGATTCGTAAATAGGCTTGTTAGTCCCTCCTTGGTACAGCTTTGTCTGCATTTGTGTCCTCCCATGAGGACTGGACCTTTTACTTGTGTTGATACTCAGCAACGTTTATTACTGGTTGGTGAGGACTATTTACTTAATTAATAGGTTCTTTGTTTAGTTGCAGAAGCATGCACGACGTGCCGTCTGTGTTAACAATGTTTTTTTCTAACAACGCGGCACATCGGTAATGGCGCCAGTGCGTCTTCTTTTTAAAATGTGGGTAATGCGAGTTAATTTAACGAAAAATATATATATATTTGTTTTTGCAACGTGGGATGCTTTAAGAATAATGTCCCGCGCTTTGCATTTGATAGGCTTTTATTTTGTGCACACACTACATTAAACATGCTGCTTATCCGGCATGTCTCAGCTCCGGTAGCTGCAAAAGATGTTCTATAGAAGAGTATCTTTTTAAAAGCATGAAAAATATGTTCATGCAATTAACAATATGTTAATGAATGAAGATATAAGTCAAACGAGGTTTTAGAGCTGTACCAGTGTGGTATGGTTGCAAGTTTATATAGTAGTATTTTTTCAAGGACAGTTGAAAAGCACTCCCCAAAAAGTTTTTTGCCTCTGGAAGCATATTTTGGACTTTCGGCTTCCTGCTCGGATGTGTGCCCAGAAACTTTGCTTGATTTAGTAACACTTAATGGCCTAGTCTTCTTAATTGTATTCTTATTTACTCTGAGTTCTAATCATCCTCACAACAGTCATTACTCTGAAGGTCCACACCTTAAGAGAGGGGACCACTATTCTTCATATAATAAAAGATTTCTTCCTTCAACGTTTAGAGCATCTTTTTTTGGTCTAGCCTACCGACAGCGCACATGCGCTGCCCACTCTGCAAGGCATTCTGTATTGGAGTATGCACTGGAAACACCGTCCACTACCATATTTGTCATTGTCTTGTGTCATTGTCCTTCGTAAATGCTGGCTTCTGATTCTTTAACAGGCTTGTTAGTCCTGCCTTGTCTGCATTTGTTACCTCCCATGAGGACTGGACCTTTTACTTGTGTTGGTACTCGGCAACTTTGATCACCAGTTGGTGAGAACTATTTACTTAATTAATGGGTTCTTTGTTTAGCTGCAGAAACATGCAGGATGTGCTGTCTGTGTTAGCATTGTTTTTATTTCTTACAAAGCGGCACATTGGTAAAGGCGCCAGCGCATCTTCTTTTCAAAATGCGGGTAATGAGGGTTAATTTAATGAAAAAACATTTATATTTATGTTTGCAATGTGGGACACTTTAAGAATAGCGTCCCGTGCCTTGCTTTTGTTAGGCTTTTATTTCGTGCACACACTAGGATCCCGGTTTTTACATGGCAGCAGAAGCTTCCTCACAACCCCCCTCCATGCCGATTCCACAACAATAGGGCGTGAGGCACAGGTGGAGCGCGCATGCGTGTGGCTCCGAGCAAGCCCTCCCCCACAAATGTTATTCACCGGTTAGAGGCTCCTGGTCCTTAGACAATTTCAGCTCGTGGCTATAGATAGGTAGGTGGGGGCTATCAGTCCACCGTAATCACACAGTTAAGGCAGAGGCTGCCTCCCATCCCCGCGCAGCTCTTTCCACGGACACCTCACGTACTCAGTGCTATTACAATGGACATCTGGTATAAAGAATGTAGCTGAATGTAGCTTTCAGCCTTGCAATGATCAACAAGCTTTTGCAATGCAATAGGTCTCGCATTGACGCAAGTTTGAGCTATTGGCATTGTAAATGACAATGCCTTTTATTTATGTTTTGGTTTTTAAAATATAAATAAAAGGCATTGTCATTTACAATGCCAATAGCTTAAACACGTGTAAATGCAAGACCCATTGCATTGCAAATGCTTGTTGCTACTGGTCACATGGAAAAGAATTTGGGTGAAATTAACATTTATGACAATGAGAGTTTCTGCCACAAGAGAAGATAAAAGAATCAGAAGTGGGTGCATGTAGAGATTAAATAACAAGAGGGAGGAGATATAGCGCCTCAGTGGATGCCATAACACCACTTGTGCAATCAATTCCTAAGAGGATGCATCCATAATCCAAGGTTAGACAAGAAAAGGCAGTGCTGTGGACACTCACCTCTTTGAAATGCTTCCAAAGAATGGGACGATGAACTGTGGCAAATGTTTCTTAAAGGTTGAACAAAATCTGCGTTTTGACTTCATCCAATCATTCTCTCACATCAGCCAGAATTGAGAGCATTACACATTCCATGCCTTGGTCCTGGTGAATGTTTGCCAGCCTAGGATGAGGCGGGCATGCTCTCCTACAAGAGCTTGATTTGGGAGGAAGCTGCCCCTTCCAATCTTAAGCCAGAAAGGGAAGTAGAGAAATAGGCTGGTGGTTAGAAGGGTCAGTGGTATCCAGCATGATCTTTTTTGCCTCTCTTATACTTTCAATTTCCTTTCATTCTGCTCCCCACCTCTTCCTGTTCCTACTCTAGTGTCCTCTCACTTTTTTGGGCACACCCTACCTCCTTTCTTTCTCCCATTTTCACTATTTGTCTTTTCTCCGTCACCCTTTCAAGATATCTCTATCCCTTTAGCCGCAAAACTCCCAATCCTGTCAGGTTAGTTTCTTATCCAGATTACTACTGTGCTTTAGTGCAGAGCTCAAAGGTGCTCATGGCTTATACAGTTCAGCTCAGCTGACGTAGTAGGATGCAAAGGCAGCAACATAGAGGGTTTCCCTCACAGAGAAGAGGTAAGCACGGACAGCAGCAGGGTAAGCTTCACTCATATTTACAGCATGTACTGCATGGGCAACAGTATACAGTAAGCTTCATTCACACAGGAGGCACAACACAAACAGGAGTCCAGGTTTTGCTCACACCAATAATAGTTACACCACAAGAAGCAGCAATGCAAACTTTCCTCACACAAAGAGCAGAAGAACAGCACTGCAATTAGCTGTCACACAAACACACACACGCCACACCACACACACACAGTACCCCCCACCCCCCATGGACAGGTACAGTGAAGCTTTTTTCACATATAGACAAGTAACAGTGTGGGCAGCTGCTGAGGAAACCAACTTCACACAGTATGCACAGTATAGGTATGAGCTGGGAGTGAGAAGGAATAGCACAGTAAGTAACTGTATTAGCCACCATCTCACAGCTATAAGGTCCAGGAGTGGAAACTTTCCTCACATAATAGTTATGAGACTTGAATAAGTGTTGTAAATCTGTCTTGTACAAAACTTAAAAACCAGGAGCAGCAGCTGTGAGAGTTCCACAAAACATATGCAGCACTGCAGAATGCAGTACATATGCAGTACATATGCAAAGAGGAAGTAATGAGGAGAAATTAAGACATTTCTCCTTGTTGTACCAGCTTCGGGCAGGCACACCTTTTTGGTGCAATGCATGTTTACAGGTCTTCGTAAATTTAAGTTTGTGTCAAAATATGTGGATAGATGCATTGAAACACCCATGTAAGGCCGACCGCACGAAAGATACCACAAGGCAGTGCTATGCGCTGCATTGCCTTTGTTACTTTGTGTTTTACAAAGCCACGCAAAACGGACTTTGCTTCGCTTTTTAAGTAGCACAAAAAGATTTTTGTTTCAGGCTGTACCAAAAAGTGAACCAACCAAGACACAAAATCTTAGTAAATCTGGCCCCTTGTGTCTTCTGAGGTGCGGCCTATTCTTCTTTAGGTCTGGAATCAGAGGCCCTGCAGGGACACTATGAATATCCAGCAGATGAATTCAACAGTTCTTCTGTTAGCATAGAACTTCAGCTGTGCTTTCATTGTAAGCGGGCTACTGTGTCCCTTCCCCCTGAACAGCCATTTTGAATTTACTAAAAATGATAATGACAGTATACTTAAAGGGGCTTTCAGCCAGCTCTCCTGATCCATTGGTCTGGTGTAGTGTCATTCACATTTTGCTTCCACCCACTGCAGCATGCAGCATGGGACAATGGGTCAGCCTACATTATCCACTGGTTAGCTTCACTTTGAGTGACTGCATTTTGCTCTTTCATAAAGAGCACGTCTGCTTGCAAGGTAGTTCCATTGCCTGATTTAACAGTACGCTTTCTAGAAAATGTGAGCACAGGGCACATTCCAGGTTTATTAGTTCCTGTCTCCTGTTAATGCTGTTGTAAATTCCTTTCAGGTGGCCTTTGTCTAGCTGACTTCTGCTCTTTCACAGGACACTACATTGTGTCAATTTGAAATACTTCTTTATAAAGTTATCCTCTTTGTAGTATACACACAGTGAAGTGCGTTTGTAACTGCACTCATGTATGTCATGTTGGTATGTATTCTAATTGAGGACTATAGTTATCCTTGAAAACCCATTTAGTCTGTATATCCTGCTTGTTTGGCTTTCTGGTTTGCTTTCAGTGCTCTTTTATAGAAATCAGTCTTCAATTTGGCAGAGGAATGCATCCTGTACAAGCAGACCCACAATCCTAGTCAGTGTACGTGTAGTACACGCTAAACGTTTACTTGTCCTCACCCTCACATAGCTCGGCGCAGAGCAGTCAGGCTAAACTATAAGGAGGCAATATGTAAAGTATTTGTGCAAACACACATAGTAAGACAGTGAAAACACCACAAAGGTAATTCACACCAGTTTAGAAAAATAGCCAATGTTTATATGAGTAAAACAAGATTAAAACGACAAAAATCCAACATACACAAGTTAAGTTAGGAATTTTGCTAGATTAAATCAAAATGCAGCTGCTAGAAGTCAAAAGCTCCAACTGGCGTTATCTGGTCATGCTTGACCAGGGCAAATTCAAATGTTTAGTCTGACAGTGATGGAGCGTGGGCCAGATACAGGAGTCATGCAGACCTGCTGACAGTACCTTGGATGCGTTGAAGCTTTCAGGACGATACATTAAAAAACGGAGGGAATGCACCGCTGTCGAAGGTGATGCCTCAATTCTGACGTTGGGCAAGATCGTTGATGCGTTGTTGTCAAGAGCGCTGTGCGTCAATTCTGAGGTGCTGATGTCGAAACCCCTGGGCTGTAGGTGATGCGTTGACGCAAAGTCATGCAGGGCTGGGAATGCGTCGAAGTCAGAAGACGCCAGCGATGCGGTGTCTGAGACTCATGTTGCATCGATGATTCTGAGGCACTGTGTCGGCAAAGTCAGGGTTGCATTGTAAGTCGAGGTCATTGCATCACGCAGTCGGTGAGTGGTGTCCATGGCTTTGGTGCAGGCAGCGGCGATCAGCACTATTGCAGGAAAGTGTGCTGGTTCCGAACAAAGCTTCTGTGTCAATGCATTAGTTTCTTGGGTTGCAGCACCAAACACTTGCTTCCAAGGGCCCAGGACTCGATTTGGCACCACTTGGCAGAGCAGGACTAACAGCAGAGGAGCCTTGGTGCCCGTAGCAAAATGTATGTGACGTTTTTGATAGCCCTGAGACTTCAGCAACAGACATCAAGCCCAACAAGCCCTTGGAGAACCTTTAGAGAGTCAAGTCCATTCTCTCACTCCTCGGCAAGAAGCAGCAGGCCAACTCAGCGAAACAAGTAGGAAAGGGGCAGCCATTCCTGGCAGCACAACAGCCCTTCTTTCTTGTTGAATTTATTTATTTATTTATTTATTTATAAGTTTAATATAGGGCTTGATAGACCCGGAGGTATCAGAGCGCTTTACAGAATCGTGGTCTGGCAATACAGTAAAACATACATGAGAGTACAAACAAGGCGAGAATTAAAAATAGAAAATAATAAATACCCAAGAAAAAAAGGGCAGTGCCAAAAACAAGAGAAGCAATTCAAGAGGATCTAATAGACAACATAAATCAGATTAGACAGACTATGGTCATCAGGATTAGATCAGTACACACAGTAAATAGTCCAGTTCAATAATCTAGGAGTTAAAGTATTTTTTGAGGAGAAATTGTTTCGGTTTTTTCTCAAGTTAGGGAAGGAGGGGTTGCATCGAAGGTCACAAGAAAAAGAGTTCCATATGCTCGGAGCATTTCCGTAAAAGGAGCGAGACTTGGTTGTTGATATTTTTAGATTTGGAGTTATGAGTAACAGAGTCTTGGAGCTTCTCAAAGATCTGGAAGACCCCGCTTTCATTAGCTTGTTTTCAAGGTAGTTGGGAGTGTGTGAGTGCAGTGCTTTGTGGATGATGCAGGTAGTCTTGTAAGTGCATCTTCCTTTGATGGGAAGCCAGTTTAGGCTCTTGAGGGCAGGAGTGATGTGTTCAAAACGTTTGACTTCTGAAATCAGCAGGGCTGCCAAGTTAGGAACTGATCTAAGGGGTGCGAGGTGAGATTTCGGCTTCGCCGTGAGAATGGCATTACCATAATCTAGTTTGGTAAGGACCAAGGATTACACCACAGTCTTGAAATCATCGGCAGTAATGAAAGCTTTTGTTTTCTTAATATTTTTAGTGCGCACAGCGCTCCTTTTGCTGAATTTTTGATGTGTTCTTTTATTGACAGGTTTTTGTCCCGGAAGAAGCCCAGGGACTTTGCGGAGTTGGATATAGTGAGAGTGCAATTTAAGGCGTTAAAGTTGTCGAGCCATTCTTGGATTGGTAGGTGGTTGCATTTGGGGGAGAATGAAATTACTTCCGTTTTGATGGGGTTTAGTTTTAGGTGATTAGAGCAAAACCAGGATTGTAGCTCGATCAGTGCGGCGTTAAGATGTTGAATGTCACTGGGTGATTTGATTTTGTAGTAAAGTTGCGTGTCATCAGCATATAGGTGATATTTGATCCCTCTGCTTCAAGATGACCCTCAGGGGTTCCATGAAGAGATTGAAAAGGGAGGGGGATAGAATGGAGCCCTGCGGCACTCCTGGGTTGACCCGCGAGGGTTTAGAAAGACATGAGTTAATTTTGGTTTGTTGCGACCGGTGTTGTAGGCAAGATGTGAACCATTTTAAGACGGTGCCATTGATGCCGAAGCGATACTCAGAATGTCCTCAGTTCTAGATGTGTTCTGAGTTTATTGTATCAGAGGTCCAGTACTTATGCCCATTTTAGCTTTTGAAGTAGGGAGACTTCGAATAAAGGTCTTTGTACTGCACAAGACCCTGCCCTTCCTTGCCCTGGCTCCAGACACACTACAGGGGGGGTATGCAACTCATTGTGTGGGAACAGCCACAGCCCTATTCTGGTGCAAATGTCAGCTACTTCCTCTCACTCTAGCTCTGGAAGACTCACCAGCCTGGTGATGAGCCATCAGGATATGCAGGTCACACCCAGGTTCCCTTTGTGTGTCACTGTCTAGAGGGAATTCACTAAACCCTACTATCACCCAACCCAATTGTGTATTCCTGAGACAGGCAGAGACACAGAATGGTTAAAGTGAGAAAGTGCTAACTTTCTAAAATGTGGCATTTTCAGACCTGCAATTTAAAAAACAACTTCACTAAAATATGAGTTTTTAAATTGTAAGTCCAGAGACACCAATATTCTTTCTGCCTTTTCCCAATTGGAAGTTACACTTGTAAAGTGTTACAAGGCAGCTTCTATGCAAACCTATAGGAAAGATAGGCCCTGCTGTAGTGAAAAATGAATTTAGCAAGTTTTCACTACCAGGACATGTAAAACTCCAAAGTACATGTCTTATCTTTTAAAAACACTGCACCTTGCCCATGGGGCTACCTTAAGGGTGACGTTTTATGTAATAGAATGAAAGGTTTGGGCCGGGCAAGTAGGTAAACATGGCAGGTCAAAATAGCTGTTTAAAACTGCACACAAAGGCCCTGCAGTGGCAGGCCTGAGAAATGTTTTGAAGGGCTACTCATGTGGGTGGCACAATCAGTGCTGCAGGCCCACTAGTAGCATTTAATTTACGAGCCCTATGCACATATAGTGCACTGTACTATGGATTTATCAGTAAATCTAATATAAGTCAATCATAGAGAAAGCAAATGCAATTACGTTTTAGACACAGAGCACATACACTTTAGTACTGGTCAGCAAGGGAAAAAAGCACAGAGTGCTAAAGCCAGCAAAAATGAAGTTCAGCACACAGTCAAACAGGTCAGAACAGAAGGCAAAGCGTCAGGGGAAACCACACAAAAAGATGCCAGGTCTAACATAGACATTAAACTATTCTATCACTAATTGAAGCTGTGATGTTTTTTCTAATTTCTATCTATCTATCTATCTATCTATCTATCTATCTATCTATCTATCTATCTATCTATCTATCTATCTATCTATCTATCTATCTATCTATCTATCTATCTATCTATCTATCTATCTATCTTTGCAACCTTATCTGTCTGTATGTCTGTCTATTTGTCTACCTATTGACCCGTCTGTCTAACTACCAATCTGTCTGTCAGTCTCTCTATATATCTATCAGCCTGTTTGTCTGTCTATGTAATTACCTGTCTATCTGTCTGCCTATCTGTCTACCTGCCAAGCAAACTTTATTCTGTCTGTCTGTCTGTCTGTCTGTCTCTGTCTGTCTGTCTATCTATCTATGCAACCTTCTTTATGTATGCAACCATCTATCAACCTTCACTATTTACCTATCTTTTTATCCTATTTATCTTTTCAACCATCTGTATTTATCTATCTTTGCAATCCTCTCTATTTGTAATAAAGACTTACAAAAAACATTGCAAAGCAAGCAATAGCAAATCCAATATGTCTCACCTATGAGAGAGCTATTGCCATTGGCAATTTCTTTTAGCCAAGTTGTACAACTGTGTGGCGGCTGTTAAGCATGGCTAAAAGTTAGTGGTGTGGCATAGAGGGTAGTGGCATAGAGTGAAGTGCAGTGGCGTAGAGTAGAGTGGTGAGGAATGGAGTGGCGCCTAGTGGAGTAGAGTGGCATGGCGTACAGAAGAATGGTGTACAGTACAGTGGCATAAAGTGGAGTGGCATAGAGTAGAGTAGAGAGGTGTAAAATAGAGTGGCATTAAGTAGAGTGGCATAGATTGGGGAAGCATAAAGTGGAGTGGTGAAGTATAGAGTGGGGTAACGTGGAGTAGACTGGCATATAATAGAGTGGTGTGGAGTAGAGTGGCTTAGAGTAACATGGAGTGGAGTGGCTTACACTGATTTAGAGGGGAATGAAGGGGTTAGAGCAGAATGGCGTAGAGTGGAATGGAGTGGGGTAGAGTTGGTTGGAGTTGTAAGGAGTGTCATAGAATTGCGTAGAGTAGAGTGGTTAATTAAACCATTTATTTTTCAGTTAAAACCTTTGCAGGAGTGCAACCAGACAGTGCAATTCCGAATCAAATTAAGTAGAGTGGAGTAGAAAAGGGTGGTGTAGAGTAGATTGGCATAGAATGGAGAGTTGTACAGTTGCACTGTGTGGAGTGGAGTGCCATTGAGTGGAGTGCCATAGACTGGAGTAACGTGGAGTGGCGGAGAGAACAATTATGTAGATTAGATTGATTTAGAGTGGAGTGGCATAAAGTGGTGTAGAGTAAAGTGGCATAGAGAGGCGTAGAATAGAGTGGCATAGAGTGGAAATGGACTGGAGTAGAGTGGTGTGAAGTAGAGTGGCATCGAGTAGAGTGGCATGGAGTAGAGTGGTGTAGTGTAGAATGGAGTGGCGTGGAGTTGAGTGCTGTAGAGTAGAGTGGCACAGAATGGGTTGGAATGGAGAGGAGTGGAGTGGAGTAGACTAGCGTAGAGTGGAGTGGTGTAGAGAGGAGTGGTGTAGAGGGGTTTGGAGTCTCATGGAGTAGAGTAGAGTGGCATGGAGGGGAGAAGGATAGATGCGAGTGGAACAGAATGAACTTGCATAGATTATAATGGCATAGAGTGGAGTGGAGTGGCATCGAGTACCGTAGAGTGATACTGGTAGAGAGAAATGGGGTAACGTTGCTTGGCATAGATAAGAGTGGTGTAGAATGCTGCAGAATTAAGTAGTGTGGAGTAGACTGATGAAGAGTGGAGTAGCATTGCATACAGTGGAGTGATGTAGAGTATAGTGGTGTAGAGAAGAATGGCATAGAATGAGGTGAAGTGGGGTAGAGTGGCATAGAGTAGAGTGTCATGGAATAGAATAGTGCAGCATGAAGTGGTATAGAGTAGAGTGGTGTGGAGTGATATGGAGTGGCACACAGTACAGTGAAGTGGCACAGACTGGAGTGGCATAGAGTAGAATGTAGTGGCATAGAGTGGCATACAATACAGTGGCATAGAGTACATTGAGTGATATTGTTTGGAGTGGGGTGGTATAGAGTACAGCGGCATAAATAATATGGAATAGAGTGAAGTGACGTAGAGTAGCATGGAGTAGAGTGGTGTAGAGTGAAGTAGACTGAAGCAGATGGGTATAGAATGAAGTGGATTCGAGTGGGGCGGAGCAGAGTAAAGTGACATAGAGTAGAGTAGAGTAGAGTGGCGCAGAGTGGAGTGTCACAGAGTAAAGTGGTTTAGAGTGACATGGAATGGTGTAGAGTAGAGTGGATTGGTGTAGAGTGGAGTACAGTAGCACATTGTAGAGCAGAGCGACATAAAATGGCATAGAGTGGCAAATAGTGCCATCAAGAGGCATTGTGTGCAGTGGGGTGGTGTCAAGTGAAGTGCATAGAGTGGAGTGGCATAGAGTAGAGTTGCATAGAGTGGAGTGGCGAAGAGTAGAGTGGCGTAGAATGGTGCAGAGTGAAATGGAGTAGATAGGCATAGAGTAGCATAGCAAAGTAGAGTGGTGCAAAGGAGAATGGCACAGAGTGGTGTAGAGTGACATAGAGTGGAGTAGATAGGTGTTGAGTGGAGTAAAGTGGAGTTTACTGACACAGAGTTGAATACAGTGGAGTGGGGTACAGTACAGTGGCCTAGAGTAGGGTGGCATAGAGTGGGGTGCATTGGAGTAGAGTGGTGTGGAGTAGATTCAATTGGCGTAGAGTAGAGTGGCGTAGAGTGGCATGGAGTGGCGCAGAGCAGAACTAAGTGGCGTAGAGTGGAGTGGCGAAGTATAGAGTGGCATAGAGTAGAGTGGAGTGGTGTAGAATAGAGTGGCATAGAGTAGAGTGGCATACAGTGCTGGAGAGTGGCATTATGTGGAATGGAGAGGCGTATAGTAGAGTGGCACAGATTTTAGTGGTGTAGAGTTTAGTGGCATGGCGTGGAGTAGAGTGGAGTGGTGTAGAGAGTAGTGGTATACAGTGGAGTGGAGTGCCCTGGAGTAGAGTAGAATGGTGTAGATTAGAGTGGTGTAGAGTGGCATAGAGAAGTACAGTTTTGGGTGAAATCAACTAAAGCGTCAATAGATACAGCAGATATGATAGAAGCAACCTAACTAAGCAGCTGTATGCATGTGTTTGAAGTAGGAAAGCACATTGCTCATCCAGTAATAATACTGAAATGAACCGCTTATTTAAAAAAGACGAGGGAGAATAAAGGTGACAGAAGAACACATGTACTTGGTCAATGCTCCAGGGAGAACCTAGCACAAGAAAGGAAGGGAAGCTAATGGGATCAAGGCAATTGAAAGATTAGAACTGAGAGTCACAAAGTAAACAAATAATGGTATGCTGTGGGTGGGTGGGTTGTAAGTCAACTGAATTGTAAAACAATACGTCTCACAGCCCAGCACTTGCGATGTGTAGGCGAGTCCTAAATAGCATTAGCATTAGCAAAGGCAAGAGGAACCCTGTGCTTTCGGTAGAAGACTTCTTTTGTTGTTCTCTATTTAATTGAGAGAAGAGTGGAGTTCAGAATTTGAAAGCACCCAACTATATTAATGCCATTTGCAGGACTTTAGATTTGCTGATCCTTTGGAACCTATTGTTCTTCGTGGTGGGAACGTCACTATACGTTCCGCTAGCGCCTGAATTAAGTCACGTGTGTACAAGGTTAGGTATGTGGATATATGTCTTTTGAATAATGGAAAATGGGTTTTACATGTAAGTTTAAGTAACTTAGATATAACGACAGACAGATAATTTAACCTGAATACGTGGAATAAAAGACAGAGACAGACAGCAAGCAGTCACACAGACATACCGAAAGAAAGACAGGCAGTTTAGCTCACCATAGTAAGGCTCAAAGTTCCTTTTCAAGGTCCTAGACTCTATGTAGCTTTCCAGGCGATACTAGCAAAAACAATCAAAAATAAGATCTATAAATAACCTCAACAACAAATATCGAAAAATAATTACATTATTGCCTTTGGGAAAAATAAATGAAACAGTATGACTAAACTAATTGCGAATCAATTGTGGCACAACCAAACAATTAAAGAACATGATTGCTGGCATGCGGCATCAGGTAATGGTTTCAGAGATATGTGCATTTTTTTGCAATTAGTTTTGGAACCTCACCGATTACCTAAATGCCCTCATCATGTTTAATATGCATTTCCATAAGTTACTTGATCTAGTGCTTGCTGGTAAGGGAAATTAGGTTGTTTTTGCAGAGGAAGGGCAAATCCTGGATTTTCTTTCACTGGCCAACTTAAAATCGGACCCCAGGAGCCTGATATAAAGTATGACTGATGTGTGACATGTGCTAAAGGTGGCAAATGGCATGCCATCTATTTTGATTACATAGACACCAATACTTTTTAAATTAGGTGGACAAGACATCCGTCACATTTTATGTCAAGCATCCACCGAACTCTAAATCCACCTCTAAGTGTGCAAATGCAAAAATAAATGCAACCAAATTTATCTGGGACTTAGTTGGAAGCATCCAACTATGCTGTATTGCAGTGGCAGGGGTAGCTGTCTGCCATCAGGACCCACCCACCACCTGTGACCTGGACTATTTTTGGCACCGTACTGGTAGTGCAGCATAACACTACAATGGGCGTAGTGTTACGCTGCACGTTCTAAGTCCACTAGGCAGCCAGTGAGTGACCCCCGCTGCGATTGGTACTTTTTCCTGCACAAATGAGAAAAATGTAGCTCATTTGTGCAGGAAATCGACCAAAAGCAAGTACCACCTCCCCCATACAACCCCCCCACCACCCCCACTCCCACCAACACCATTTTGTATTTTATGGTTTATTGACTCCCCTATTCCTCTGTGAGTTGAATCTGTAAGCATTAGCTAAAAATAAAATAAAAAAAGAAAATGTAAAATATGAGTTTAAACAAATGTATCTGTTATAGATGTCTCAGATGTTAACGGTTTCCTTTCATTACTTTTAAAATGGTGTGTATAACCGTAATACATGTGTACATCATGTATACTCAATCTTAAGGAAACTGAAATATATTATTAAAATACATGTAACAAATGCAGCTAGATATTTATTGGATTGCACGCATTTTATGTTTGCCATTCAGAATTATGGGAAGTATGAGGAGCAGAAAACCAGATAAGCCTCTGATATGTTTTTTTAAGAAAAATAATGTTTCAGTTTGTGTGTTTCTTTATTAAACCATTACTGGAAAAATATGATTTGCTGCGTCTTTGCATTTATTAGAATTTCCCTCCCATTATGCTTTTTTACAGTCTTAACTTCCTTTCATGCATCCAGCCAATCATCAGTGAATCAAACAACATTGTGAAAGCACATGAGGGCAGAAGGGGAAAGCAGCATCTATAGAATAACATCAATTCTGTCTTTGCTCCATATGTGCGAAATTGAGCTAAACCGACCCCCCCAAGATGCCAAGGGGCATATCAGCAACACCCGGCAATAATTATCGCTCAGCGCTCTTAGCGTGAGGATAATTATCGCCGGGTAACGTGGATTTTTATTGCTGAGATAGCGTGCTATTAGCAACGCTTATCTCCTCAGCGATAAAAATCCTCACGCTAACTGCCTAACGTGAGATTATCGCTAGAAACCCAGCGATAATCTCACGCAGTGTGGCGTTAGCTTGCTGATAGAGACTCACAAACTTAGCCATGATATCCACCTTCCATAGGATATCATGGCTAAGTCAGTCCTGAAGCAGGCGTAAGGAAAGTAGCGATAACAGGGTTTATCGCTACTTTTCCTGCCGCTATGGAAGCGTGCTATGGTCAAGACCCTCCTTAAAAAACCTAATCTAGACCCAGACAACCCCGGTAATTATCGCCCGATATCCCTGCTGCTGTGGCTGAGCAAAATTCTGGATAAATATGCCAACACCATTCTGGCCAAATTCATTGAAACCACTCACCTACTCGACCCCTCCCAGACAGGATTCCGGCCCATGCACGGGACCGAAACCGCCTTGGTCGCAGTAATGGAGGAAGCCAGAAAGATCTTGGACCGGGGAGGATACGCGGCAATCATCCTTCTTGACCTAAGCGCCGCCTTCGACACTGTTAACCATAATATCCTTCTACACCGACTCACCAACGTAGGAGTCTCTGGGATTCCTTTGGATTGGCTTAAATCCTTTCTTTCAGACCGGTAGTTCCAGGTCTTCGAGGGAGATTTTACCTCCCCTGACAAGCCCCTCGGCTGCGGAGTGCCACAGGGCTCCTTCTTAAGCCCTACCCTGTTTAATATATACATGAGCCCCCTAGCTGAGATCGTCCGCCCTTTTGGAATAAAAATCATCACCTACGCCGACGATACTCAGCTAGTGGTGGCTCTTAATCAATCTTCCACCCCATGCAACAGCATGAGGGACTGCCTCGAGGAGGTGACCAAATGGATGACCTCATCATGCCTCAAACTCAACGGAGACAAAACCGAGTTGATGCTCTTAGGCAACCCCTCCACGCTCCCGATTAACCCATCATGGCCGACCTCTCTTGGCCCTGCCCCCACCCCCAAGGACACAATAAAGAGCCTGGGCATCTGGCTGGACAAGTCCCTCAATTTCAACCACCAAGCAGTTAAACTGTCAGCCACCTGCTTTGGCCTACTCCGGCTCCTGCGGAAGATTCTTCCCTTCTGCCGCCCCAATCACGACAGATAATGGTTCAGGGTCTCATTCTGTCTCGGCTTGATTTTGGGAACGCTCTCTATCTAGGGGCCCCTCAAGCCACCCTGCGCAAGCTTCAGACTCTTCAAAATTGCGCCGCCCGAACTTTGCTTCTGATACCCCGTAGACTCTCCATCAAACCCGGCCTAAGGAACCTCCACTGGCTCCCGGTCAGGGAAAGGATCGATTTCAAGGCCCTATGCATCGCTCATCGAGCCTTCTGGAAAACCGGGGCTGTCATCAACCACCCACTGATCACCCCCTACAAACCCACCAGACAGCTTAGATCAGCCTCCTCCTTCCTCGCTTCGGTACCCAGGATTAAGAGGACCAGGTGTGGAGGCCGCTCCTTCTCCTATAACGCGGCCATACTATGGAACTCCCTCCCCCTTCCTCTACGTTCTGAGCCCAACCTTCTGCGGTTCCGTAAGCAACTAAAAACCCTGCTTTTCAATAGATCAGAATAAATCCCTAAACCCACTACCTACATGCTTGGTCCGTAGCGCTACGACGCCTCAGGGTAGCTACCGCGCTCAATAAATGGTCTTTTCATTTCATCCCTGTGCTTCTGAAGTGCCGCAGCGTGGCGCAGCCAAACGGCTTGCGGTGCCAAGCTGCGGCACTTCCTGTAGATCTGCCCCAGAGTGTGCTAAGCACCATGTTGGGAAGAATACAAAGAAACAGGGCATAAGGGGGCAGGGTGAAGCTACCCTGACCCAGGCCCTAGTGGTGCCCCTCCCCCACAAAACACACTTTTGTCATAGGATTCATGGATCCTGAAGCTTCCTTGGGTTCTGCCAATGACTAAAAACAATACACATTTTTTTAACTTAAAGTACTAATGCAATGTTTGAGCAACAGCCACATGTGGGGGCTTAGATGCATACACTGAGGTGGGATCAGAGCATGGTCCAACAAGGCTAAAGGATGTGCACAATGGGGGAGTTGGCTGAATATGGTAAAAAATAGAGAAATTCACTTAAAAACAAAGATTAAAGTGACATTATAATTCCATATAGTATGAAGATCTTCCATGATGTTTAAAAACAACCCAGACATTTACACACACACACATGCACGCACGCCCGCACTCGCGTGCACGCGCACACACACACACACACTCTCTCTCTCTCATCTCTGTTTTGAAGGTCTTAAAACATGGTTATTTTACAGAATACTGCACCCTCACAATCCACACTCTTTTCCCTTTCCACTGAACTTTAAGCCCCCTCATGCGCTTCTTCCCACTTAATGATTAGCATGATATGCCAGAGTGATTGGCGGAAAACCTTAAGCTCACCTCTCCCAAATCTTACATGACATCCCCCATGACATCTCAAATGACATTCTGATGACACAGTCCGATAGACTTTGTGGATTTGCAGTAATTCAACACTTTAGACCTGTGAACACTTTTCTATTCATCTAAATGGGGTTTTCCCTTTAGAGAATTGACTTAATCCACAATTGTAAATGAGGAGATAGACAGGTATATGTATACTATTGAAACGCATATTGGAGGCATTTACTATTGAAGCACACATTGAAGGCATTGGGCCTTTGGTTGGGCCCTATGCGGAACACATCCATGGTTAAGTAGAATATTATTCAACAGTCTTCAATGCCTTACTATCTTCAGAGAAGGTCTGGAAATAAAAATCCAAACCTTATAAACATTCTTGCTACATAGAATTTGTCTATACTACTTTAATACAACCATTTATATGGGCAAGTTCCTAGATATGCCCTGGTGGATAATCTGTTCTCAAAAGAAGCTTAGCCTTTCTTTGAGATTTTTTTGGAACAGACTTCGGCGTTAAACCTCAACCTGCTTTCAAACATAACTCTGCAACTCACAGCAGATGCTCTCAGTCCTTGCCTTTTTTAACATGGAGTAATAGTTGTGCCCAAAATGTTAGTGATTTATAAACTGGCCACCAGATACCTTTCAACATTGAGAATCACACTTGCTTGTCTCCTGTGCTTATTCTATTTCCATGCTATTTCCCCACATGTGTACACTCAGTAACTCAATGCTTAATATGACTATCACATCATCAGTGAAGTCTTCAGTGATGTCATCAATTATGTCAGTTGAAGTGTCATCTCTGATATCATAATTGATGTAATTTAACATGTCAGGAGTGATGTAAAATATGATGTGCATGGGAGGGGTGCAAATTATACTTAGCTCAGGAAACTCTAACTGGAGATTTTAATTTGTTTTTATTTTTAAACATCATAGCGTATCTTATTTCACCACCTCACTAAACATCACTGTACCCTTTTATTGTTTTAGTAAATTTCTAGTTTTTTTTATATAATCTAAGAATTTATCACCATACCTAACTGTAACATCAATTTAACCTTTGTTTATTTTAGTGAATTTCTGAGGTTTTTTCTTCAATTATGGGAATATCTTATTACCATACATAACTATAAGGACACATTAAGTAGTGGTTGATGACAGCTTTTCTGCCTTGCGTCCTAAGACATGTCAATTTTCAGTTAAAATCAGTTAAAAAAGTCAATATGCTAAACTTTTGCTCCATTCATGTTGCAAAACATCTATTGTAGCATACGCCGCTGTTCTAAATGCAACACCTGATGTGCTGTGATGGAGGCAATTAATGTCATTAAAGCTACACTGCCATTTGACCCTCACAAAGGTATTCCTTTAATTTGGGTATCATGTTAGGTGCTTAACTTTTTCAGTAGCTCGGCTTGCTGAGGAACAGAATATGTGCATGATACTGATGATACCCGAATCACACACCCGACCTGATTCATCCCTATATTAAGTTAACCAGCATAGAAACCCAGAGCTGAATTCAGAAAATGGGACATTAATAGTGAACAGCCAATTCCCCTTACTTATTTACAAACCCCTTGTGCCGCCTGTACGTCACTTTTTCCCATATTAAAAAAGGCGCACCGATGCGCCTAAGTCTGTCACGGAGGGTTCTGACAATTGTATACATTTGCAGTTGACAGAATGAGTTGGAACGTCCCCAATCTTCTCTCCCCACTACCAAACCCCCACCCCCACACATGCACACACAGCCATGCACATTAATTGTACCCTGTAAATGCAGAACGGCTGCAGGTTTTCTATCACCATGTTCACCGCAGGCGATGTCCTGTAGCAGCACTTTTTTTCTGCATACTCCACCAGAGCTTGCTTAGCAGCCTCTTCAGAAATGGCTGGAGTACTAGAAACATATAAAACATAGAGTCTTTATTAGAGATTTTTAGGTGTTTGTGAAGATTCAGGGTATTTACTTATAATGCATCTTGGAAGAAGACTCTGATTGAAGAAGTAATTCTGCCCCCCATGCCCCTTGAGAATGGATTAGGCAATCTCATAAAGTTTATTGATTTGTCTCGGATGTTACTTTTTAAGTTTTACTGATTAAGGGCACATTGAAGCAAACGTGAGGAAATTATGGGTGTTCACTACAGCCCATGGGGGTAATTATCTTACTCTCTCCTACCATCTCTCCCACTGTGGGCAGCCATATTTGAAGGCAATATCCTAGGTATCCGCTGGCATTCAAAGCACATTTTCAAAAAGAGACCATATTTAGAGATTGTTAGGAGAATGTGCCAAAAAACTCAAGGAAAGTCAAAGAAAAAAAGCTTCCCTTAACAGCTGTTAGCACCAAACCAGCTTTGAAATAAACACACAAATTACTCAGTTCTGCCTTTCATGTTTGAACACTTTGGTGCTGATTGCAAAAAAAAGTATTTTGGATACATAAAAGAGAAACTACAGGAGTTCTCTGTTACATATTCTTACAGGACTTCATGATTCGGCCTGAAACCTTCAACTTCCTAATAATAAAAGTGCAAAGAAGGCACAGACCTTTCTTTTTGTACCAATTGTATGTGGATGTTCCTTGAATATTCTCATTTTATTCCACGTTTAGATGTTTTGGGGCCAGTTCACAAAGGCACCAGGAGTACACTGGTCAGTGCTTAATTTGAGCTGGTGCTTTCGGGTGCTAAGCACTGGCACTTAATTGGTTTCCGGTGCTCGACACCTGCACCTAATTGTCAAGACCATACATAGAACAGTTTACCACATGGTGGCGCTGCTCATCTAATTTAGAGATGAGCAGAACAAGGGTTGTTTAGGAATGCAATATACATTAAAATTGCTAATACCTGCTTCCCCAACCATTCCTCTAGCTTTGGGGACCTGGAATAATCTGAACTGTCGCATTTACATGCAAGCGAGATGGTTAGTAGTTATTTTGGAAGCGAGAGATGGTTAGTAGTTGTTTTGGCAGCAATGACAAGGGCGAGGGGTGGTGCAAGCTGCAGTTTCCTCCTGGTCAGCCCTGGCACTTAATATTTTACAAATTAAGCACTGACACTGGTACGTGCACTGAAGTGCTTCTGTGAACCAGCACCTGCATCCCTTATCCTCTGCTTGACCTTAGGATCCCAATTTAACTTTATCAATAATTAAGGCTCCATTCTAAAATTCCTAGTTGTTTTTTACATCAAATTTTTAATGTACATTTTCGGAAAGTGTTCCCCTTCTACACGGAGGGCGCTATACAGATGATGAACCACTGGACTGATGCCATTACATCAATATGGCCACTAAATCCACAGCAACTGCATTTTTTCAGGCACATAAATGTAAATTGAAGAATTTATTTAAATTTAATTCAAATTAGAAAAGGGTTAGGTTTATGGCGATGTATTCAAATTAATTTGATTAACTAGAGTGAATTTCTTGATGTTTAATTAAATGTAAATTAATCACAGTTTGGGGTTAAAGCTAATAATAAAAGTACATTATTTTAATTTCACTTAATAAAAAAATAGTGATAGTATTGGTGGTAGGGTAACCTTTTCAAATAATATGATTTATTTTAATTTGGGTAAAGTAAAATAATTATTTAATTATATTTAAGTTACTGAGTGATTGGGGTTAATTATTATATAAATTGCATTAAATTTGAATGAAATAATTAAATTGTCGGTTGGGTTTCAAAATAGGATGGGTTATATTTACTTTGTATTTAATATAAATGACACAAATAAAAAAATTAAACATTATGGTTAACAATTTAGTAAATTAAATTAAAAGCTTAATCGAAAATACTTTCATAGTGGTCTGGGTTATGGTTGCTGATGAAAATAAATATAATTTTTCAGACTGGAAAACATGGCGGCCGCAGGGTAGGCGGTGCGCGCGTCAGCTATTGACCTCCCTGAGCCCCCGTGGAAAGTGTGCAGTTACTGGCCCCACAGCGTTTTCTTGATGCGGAGGTCTTTTCTGTTGGAAGGACGCCTGTGAGAAACTTTCTTCTTTTCTCCTACCGCCCATCTTTCAGCTCGCTTGCGGCACAAGATTCGGAATGTCTGACGTGGTGTTAATGTGTGTCGGCTCGAGTCTGAAGTCTCCCCCACCTCTCCTCTGCGGTGGAAGCAGGCAGCCGTGGAGCTTAGGCGCGGGCGTAGGGCGGCGGCTCGGGGGCTCCTGAGGGGGAGTTCTCGAGGTCTGCGAGGCGAGGGTCATCTAAAGGAGCCCACAGAACCAGAAGAAGATACGGAGGACAGAGCAGTAAAGGCAAGAGAAACTGTAGGTGTAGCGGGCGACCTCCACCTATTTTCGGACAACAAAGGATTGAGCAGTAAGGAGGGGGTACAGGCGGGGGGATTTGGGTCACCAAAGGCCAAAAAACCTACCAGTGGTACATTTCCAGAGAGGGGAGGCAAGAGTAGAAGGCGGGGGAAGGGCCCCACGAACAGCGCCCCTGCGGAAAAGCTAAGTGTGGGTCTCAAGGCGCCTCAACAAGCTACCTTAGAAGCTTTTAAGGCTTCAGAGGTACCGGAGACAAAAAGAGGTAAATGATTTACACTCCTCAAGGCCAATGCCAGCTCTCAGTTAGCTGGAAGAGGTAGTAAAAGGGAGATACGTAAAGGTGCGATCCGCATAACTCCCTCGCTGCTTTCATATTTCAGGGTGCGGCCCCAAATTTTAGACATCCAACTAGGTTTAGAGGCAGTCGGTGACCTAAGTGAAACCCCGGTGGGAGCTATGAGCAGCAATAAAAATGCCGATATTGCCGATAGTGATGAGATAACTAGTTTGGCCGACCCCCCTGGACTAGGACCCACAATGGATGTTTCAGCAGTAGGTTCGGGGACCATATTGGACCCCGGGGGCCTAGATCACCCCGTGGAGCACTCTGTGGAAGTTGGGGCGGCCGCCACCGCAACTAAGGGTGATCCCACTGGTGAGGGAAAAGAAGATGGTGGTGCATTGGAGGTACTTTTGAACGCTATGCGGCAGGAGATAAGGTGCGGCTTTGCGGAATCAAAAACTAATCAGAGCGAGATCAGGGCTGTATGTGAGACTCTCGAGAAGAAGGTTGATGGACTCTCTGAGAGAACAGAGTATCTGGAAAATTCGGTAGGGCGACTAAAATCTAGTCTGGAGTTGGCAGAGAGCAAGATCCAATCCCTGCGAAAGGAAGGCGATGTTGTGAAGGAGAGACTTGAGTCCTTGGAGAACTACTCTAGAAGGAACAATCTCAGTCTTCTGAAAATACCAGAGGGGAGGGAGGGTGGTGATATCAAGGCATTTGTGGTGGCTTTAATAAAAGATTCATTTAATCTCGATGAAACGACGGAAGCTCTCGAGAGGGATTTACAGAGGATACACAGAGACCCTTTCCGCCTCAACCCCGGGAGAGTAAAACCAAGAAAGATCTTGGTGAACTTTCTCACCTATACCCTCAAGGAAAAAATACTGAACCTAGCATTAAAAGCGAAATCAGTAAAGGCTACAGATTTTTCTTTTGAAATCCGGTCAGATCTGTCTAAAACCACATTAGATAGACAGTGGGAGCTAGGTCAAAAAATTGATAAGTTTAGAGCAGCAGGGGCAACAGTACAGATGAGGTTCCCTGCCATCCTGAGGGTGATGTATAACAACAAAATGCATAATATCCGAACCCCTCAGGAGACAGATGAGCTAATAGCTTCCATTAGTCAGCACTCATGAGAAGGGAACTGATCGGGTTTCCGATTTGGGTTTTTTCTTTTTCTCCTTTTCCTCTTTCTCTGTCCTCTTAGGGGGTCAGGCTTATCACTCGGGTTAAAACGAAAATGACAAGGTAACTAAATAGAGATTTTAGGAATAATACCTTCAAAAGGCTTGACTAGAAAAAATCGTATAAGGTCAGTCTGAAAAAGCTACCAAGTCAACTGAAGGTCATGCTGTGGGGGTCATAAATTACTAGATAATCAAAGAGAAGAGGGAGAAGTAACAAGAGAAAACAACTCAAAATAGGGGGGAGGGGGGAGAAAGGGGGGAAAGGTCTATATGGAAAGGAAGGAAGAGGAAGAAGGGGGAGAAAAAAAAGGAAAGAAAGGAAGGGGAAAAGGAAAAAAAAGAGAATGGGGAGGGGTGATTGAAGAGGAGGGGAGAAAAAAGAAAAAAATTCCAAGAAATTTCAATAAAAAAAAGGTGATAAACACGACGTTAAGTCAATTTGGGCTCTATCACCATGGAGTCCCCCCCCCCCCGCATCGATCCCACCCCGTCACTCTGACATTCTTCATGCTCTCTCTGCCATCTCTTTGGTTTCAGTAGCTAACTTGATATCAAGGTGGTGGTAAGCCGGTTCCTTCTTTAATAGGCTTTGTGGGGGTTCAGGGGATGGCCTGTTCCTGGCGCAAACTGGCGACACACCTGGCCAGTACTAGTAAGGAAGGGTTTTCCAGGGGGGGGGGGGAGTTAAAAAGTCCTCATAAGTTTGTCTCAGTTATCCCTATATTATGCAAAAAAGCTTTTGACCATGTTCAGGTTAAGAGATGTCGATCGGTTTACTTTAGAGAGGCTGGTTCCGTAGGCAGAAGGACAGGAAGGACAGGAAGGACAGGAAGGGACAATGCGTTATGATTGGGTTGCAGTTTTTATCCTGGAATGTTAATGGCTTGCGTGTGAGGGCCAGGAGATATAGAATCTTACAATACTTGAAAGACTCCCCCGCGCAGGTCATTGTCCTCCAGGAGACACATCTACTCAAACATGAGGTGAGGGAAATGCCTAAGAACCTGAAGTGGGTGGATACATTTATGTGTACGGACCACAACGCTAACATACGTGGGATCCTTATAAGATTTAAAAGGCAGATCCAAGCCCAGATTCTGGAACAGAAGGAAGATCTCAGCGGAAGATGGCTACTTGCGAAAGTACAGTTAGAAGGGCAAGTGTATATTCTAGTGGGTTATTATGGCCCGAACCAAGACGATCCGTCATTCCTGAATAAAATTCAGAACCATCTGATTTCATGCCAAGACCCCATAGTTTGGGTGGGAGACTTTAATATAGTCTTAAACCCCAAGCTCGACAAATCTTACAATTCAAGAGCATTGACGCCTTCTAAATCTAGGCAAACACTTATAGCTATAATGTCGAATCTGGGGTTGGTAGATGTATGGAGGCAGAGATCGGGTAACATACTAGGGGTTTCCTTTCATAATTATAAGTATAAACACAAGTCAAGAATTGACTATGCTTTTTTTAGCCACAAGCTGAAAGATGATCTGAAGGAGATAACATATATCCCTTCTCACCTGTCTGATCACCCGGCCATCTCTTTTACCATATTACATTACCAGCAGATCAAGCACACCTCTTGGTCTTTTGACCGGATGATCCTGCTTGAAGAGGTAGAAATCTGCTTCCTCGTTTCTGAGGTAAGCACATTTCTGAAAATCAACCTAAACTCGGCTTCGATAGCCATGGTATGGGAAGCATTTAAAGCCTTCCTAAGAGGCTGCATAACAAATAGAGTCTCATATAGACGCAAGGCTTATAGGACACCAATTACTAACATAGAGCAGGAGCTTAGGCAGGCAGAGCAGAAAGGTGGCCCAGGTTCGGTAGAGGATCAGGAGAAGCGGGTAGCGTTGAAGATAAATCTTGAAAATTTACTTCAGGAAAGGGTGGCCAAGAGATGGGAGGCAAGTAATTTGTCACACTTTGAGTATCGAGAGGCGGCAGGAAAAATTTTGGCTTGGAAAATAAAAGCAGATCAGGCCAAAAAATACATTAAGGAAATAAAACTGGAAAGGGAAGCTAAGGCCAGAACCTCCACCTCAGAAATAGGGATCGCCTTTCAGGAGTTCTTCCAAAACATCTATAAGGAAGACATTGTAGATGACCCAACGGCCAGGGAGGCTTGGTTAGACAAGGCTCATCTGCCCACCCTTTTGTCAGAACAGCGTGACCATTTGGAGACTAAAATATCAGAGGTGGAAGTCAGTAACGCTATCAAACAATTGAAGCGAGGGAAGGCGGCTGGCCCGGATGGCATACCAGGGGAAGTGTATGGTGCATTAGGTCCAGTTATAGTTCCAACTCTGACTGCCCTCTTTAATGCCATATTTCTTGAAGGCACGGCCCCGCCAGAATCGTGGAACGAGGCAACGATAGTGCTGATCCCCAAACCTGGTAAGGACCCGGCTGTTTGCGGGTCCTATAGACCAATCTCGCTCCTAAACGTTGACTATAAGATCTTTGCAGTTATCCTTTCGAGAAGGTTGGGGAACGAGATTGGCTCAATAATCCACCAGGATCAGAAGGGATTCATAAGGGGGCGACAGTTGGCAGGTCTCACCCACGACCTGGTTGGAGCCATAGACATTGCTTCTACTTTTTCTCTCCCTTTGGCCATTTTTACCCTGGATGCTACCAAAGCATTTGATAGGGTCCACTGGCCCTATCTGGCCGCGGTATTGAAAAGGTTCAATTTAGGGGAGAATTTTTGTCGAGTCACCACGCTTCGTTATAAGGATCCAAGGGCTAGACTTCTGGTCAATAGGGCTCTCACTGAGCCTTTTAAGATTACTAGGGGTACCAGGCAGGGCTGCCCGCTTTCTCCCCTCCTATTCAATATGTACATTGAACCTTTCGCTCAAATCTTGAGAGAGGAGTATAACATCCCCTCTTTTGAGTTTGGAGGATGGGTTAAGCGGATAGGACTATATGCGGATGATATCCTTATTTATACAACTGACCCTGTGCAGGCCTTCCCCATTATCATCAAATGGGCTAAAGAATTCGGGCAGATTTCGGGGTATGAAATCAATGAAGGAAAGACAGAGGTAATGACATGGAATATTCCAAACCCGAAGTTGGTAGTCACTCCATCTATGCGCTACCTGGGAATTAGGATCACCCAGGAGATTGGTAATATAGCACATACCAATTTGGATCAGGTTTTTCGAAAATGTCGGGCGTTATTAAAAGCTTGGGCCTTTCTCCCATTGACAATACTTGGGAAAGTTATTTAGTAAAAATGTCCATCCTTCCCAAGTATACATTTATTTTTAATACTATCCCTCTAGCTTTTGAGTTTAAGCAAATTCAAAAATGTCAGCAAGATATAAATTCATTTGTTTGGAGTTATAAATCAACCAGACTGGCCTGGAAAAAACTGAAAAGAAGGAGGGAGAAGGGGGGGCTCACATTGCCAGACATACAATATTATGCCTAGGCCTTTCAGCTGTCATACTCCAGGATGTTGCTGAAATCTCCATCAAGTTCATCAATCGGTAGAATGTTCAAGGCTATGTTGAATGGGGCGGATCTGCCTCCTGATGGTTTTTTATTTAAATTCGGGGACCGGAAGTTCTTTAAGAAGGTGAGGTTAAAGACCCTACAATCATTGGCAAAAGCTTGGAAGTTGATTAGAGATAGAATAGGGTTGCCCTATTTTTCAAGTTTCGCCCCAATTTGGGATTCCCCGGGGCTCCCTCCCTGTCTGAAGGATAGTCTCGCAACTCCCATAAAGGAGGCAGGGATAGTAAGATGGGGACAGCTGCTAGTGGGAGGGGCACTGGTAGGTTGGGAGGAGTTATATGAGAAGGTCGGCCCAACACTATCGAGATTTAAATATATGCAGCTTGTTAGCTGGTCCCGGGAATTGATTAGGAAAAGGATGCATTTGGGGAGGAGCAGCATCCTGGAAGAACAGTTGGTAGAGAGACAAGAGGGGGGGAAAGAGGTAGCTTTCTGGTATTGGGCTATTCAGGAGGAGGTGGACGGGGAATTCCCTTTACCCGATGAGCAGTGGGGAGGGGTCATGGGTATGCAGTGTGAGGACCTATGGATAAGATCGTTCACTCTCCTGTATAAAGTGGTTAAGCCGGCTTGGCTGAGGCGGAATCATTTGTTTACTGTTCATCGAGCCTATTTATCCCCCAAAGGCTATCCAAATTTCAGACTAGAAAATGCTGTAATAAGTGCAATCTCCCCGCAGCCTCCGACGTCCACATGTTTATGGACTGTCCATTTATCAACACCTTTTGGGAGGTAGTAAAGACCACTTTGAACTCTATTCTTAAGATTTCCGTTTCGGTCACACTGCCGTTAATAATATTTGGCGTGGACGATAATATCACGGGTCAAGCAAAGTGCTTTTTATTCTATGCAATTCTGCTGACCAGACGTCAGATTTGCAAATTTTGGGTCGACCAGAAGGCACCATCGCACGCAGGCTGGCTAATGTCCTTATATGACACATCTAATGTGGACTTGGCCAGATCATGTCGTGAACGTAACCTCACCTTTTGGAACGTGCTGGCTCAGTGGAAGTAGAAATGCTCGGCAGGTCTTCCGGGGTTTTTTTTCTTTTTTTTTTCTTCCCTTGTCCGATGATTATGCCATTATACTCCAAGGTTCCTTGGTGGTTCCGTCCGAAAGGCTGTTCAAGTCTAGATGGAGTAGCGAGAGGATTGGTGTGCCCTCTCGTTCGTTTTTTTTTTTCCTCCACATATAACATTCCGGAGAACGTCTTTCGCCAGTTCGTATCTTCTGGTGTCCGGGTCTAGGAGATATTCCTATCTAGTTCCCGACGACATCCAAGGTGATTGGCGTTTTTTTTTGGGGGGGAATGTGGGGTAGGCAAATGAGGACACAAAAAATAAAACAAAAAAAAGAAAATAAATATAATTTTTTCAAATGCGATAAATAAATGCAAGGGTTTAACATTTAATTAATTTAATTCCACATAGAGAAATACACGTTTATGTTAATGGCTGACATAGTTAGGGTTTGCATGAGGTTCCATTTAATTGTATTTGATTATTGCAAAATTAGATTATTTTGCGTAATTTACATTTTAAATATTTTATATATATCTAATTTAATATATTAAAATAATCCAATTGAATATATGTGGATTAATTTAATTTATTGTACAATAATTGTGCATTAAGGTACTGGATACTTAGATTTTATAGATTAATTAAATTTAATAAAAAATACATTAAATTAAATTAAATACTTATAAACATTTAGGGGCAGTGAGGATTGGCATTATCAGTTACAATCACTAAATTCATTAAAATGCTCCTTTGTTAATTAATAAGTCAATGTAGAGGTCAGGGTCCCTCAACAGAAGTGGACATTGCAGTAGTAACATATAGTCATCTTTCTTGAGGACTCTGTGCCTTGTGCCTTGAAATGCAGGGGCTTAGAAAGAAATGGAGATAAGTTACATGGCAGGCCCAGCTGGTTACAATGACCCCACCTCAAACCCTCCCCGGATATTGTTCTCTCCCCCTTTAATTTTTCTTTAAATGAACAGGTCAGTCCAGCAGGTTACTTGTGTGGTCCTGGTTTTACTCCTCCATGAGGTAAAATTACTTAAGGATCAGGCATGGGATATGGTCACAAGCGTAGCCCATTTCCCACTGATGTCCTTCTATTGCACAGCATGGAGACTATCTGCTCATGGACACCTCAGCATCACATTCCCCCATCCCCTTGTACCCAATTACTACCTTGCATAGAGCAGGTGGTAAATAGAACCATTAAACCCCAGGGAATTTGCAGAGTTCCCTTCAGTAAAAACTAGGGGCCAAATTTATCAAGGTTTTGCATTGCCCTTGCACCAAGCAATGGTTGGCAAGGGCGACGCAAAACCTAAGTGAAATGTATCAATACACTAAAGGCCACCTTGCTTGGCCCTGCGTTACTCTACGGCAGGGGGAGTTCCATGAATAGAGCTTGGGTGCTCCCATGCATCCACCCCTGGATTTTGGCGCATTCTCAGAGTTACCATTAGTGGTAGACCTGGGAATGTGTCAAAATGCTTCGCCTCCCTAAGTGAGGCGTAAAAAGGAGAAATATCTTTATTTCTCCTCGTTTTTACATGTTTCTACATGTGCTGAATTCTGTAGGTGTCCATTCCTATACAAAAACTATCACGCCTACAATGCAGGCACCCCTGCACCATGACACAAAAGTGCTTGCATTGGCGCTAGGCAGCCAAAAGCGAACCAGCGCTAGGAAAGGACAGGAATGCGCCGTATAATGGCAAATACAGCACATTCCTGTGTGTTAATCCTAATACAGTTCACTAAATTTGACTGCAGGAGGCAGTAGCACTTGTCTGTCTTGTACTGGTGTGCATGTTTGTCCTACCTAAACAGAAGCATGATAGAGATGGGCAAAAATACATGCTTCAGAATTCAATGGAGTTGAAAAGCGAGGTGTAGTTAAACCAAAAGGTTTGGAGTTTAGAAAAATCTGACTTTTTCAAGTGCCAAGAAAAGAACTATAAGTACAGCATGTGGTATTATTGTCCGGATTCAGGCTGATAATGTTAAAATGCTTGTTAGGATGCACAAGTGTGACATACATTTTTCACTTAAAGAACAGCAGCAGGTGCTTAAAAAGTGAGCTACATTAATTGCACCTATCAAACAAAATGTGTGATTACTACTTGTGTAATATTATAACACTTGAATATCGAAATTGTTAATAGCATGTCCTGTATTTATTGAACCAGTCGTCGCATTCCCCATTTCTCTCATCTGTGCCATTTTGCAGTGTGTTACATGCACAATTCCACAAAATATAATTTTCCCTTGAACCTCAAACCTTCTCTAAAAGACTGCTCATGCATGGAACATGATCAAATTCAAGAAACTGCAGGAGACAAATGTGCCAGCCACTAACTGACAATAAACATGTGTCTCCTCACATGACTAAAACACTAACTCTGGACCAGATTTACAAACATTTTGCACTGGGTTTGCATCACAAATGTGACACAAACCTGCAATTTTTTTCCATTAACTTTCCAGCGCAAAACGTGTTTGACTGTAAGTGAAGCAAAGCACTGCTTTACGTAACCCTGCGTCAAGGGGGCTTTCCATGGGTGGCACATGGGCGTTCCTGTGCAACCACTCTTGGGTTTTTATGCAAGACCGTACTTACTAACCATAGTAGACGAAACAGTATCTCCACTTGAAATTAGGTATTAACAAGGAGAAATGCCAATATTTCTTCTACCTTTTCCCACTTTGCATGTCTGCTACGCTGTACAGCACACATCCAATGTGAGAAAATATTAAGGGTGGGCGGAGTTTGTGGAGATCTGCTCTGTGGAATTCCGTGAAGTGACAAACTCTGCCAAGCTACGCGTAGTTCCGTGAGCGGCGGATTGGGTGACCTAGCGCTGTTCGCACTGATTTTTAGTGCGGGGTGTTTGTTTAATGCTGTAAAATCAGTGCGAATGGAATCTCTCACAGTGCAAGAGGGCGCTGTTTCTTTTTGCCACTCAAGTAAAAGTTCTACGAGTGGCAGCTTCCTCAGCGTGAACGGAAGGTTTCTCAACGCTAGCTGTAGTGACCATCCACGACCACTCGCTTTGAGAAATCTCGCAGGGAAGTGGTCTAGCGGTCCAACTTACTAATGGCGATGAGGAAAAAACTCTGCTCCATGTAACTCCGTGAGCTCCGCAGAGCACCGGATGCGAAAAACTCCGTAAACTCCATGAACGGAGCGGAATTTACCGCCCAGGCTTAGAAAATATAGAACGTTACTCTAAGCATAGTACTTCCAGCACAAAACCTATGCAAGATTCACACAGACACTTTTTCACTATGGCACAAATGTATGTGTGTGACGCTCGCAGCTTGATTGTACGCCTGCGCTGGGGTGAGAGCATGATAGTGCACTATCTCTGTAAATGTGGCACTTTCCTGCTCTCTCCCTGTCACGCAACGCAGCACAACAACTTGGGGGTCTGCACTGTGTTGTGTGACAGTTTTGTAAGTCTGGGCCATGGTCCCTACAAAGTAGCATGCTTTTTGTTTGCACAAGTGTTCCAGCGCCTCGTTAGGCAAAGTAGGCACTATCAAAATAACCATTCCCTTCCAACTGTTACCACAAGCTTCAAGTCAGGTGTCAATCAGAACATCGCTCTGTAATATTTTGGAAGGTTGACCCTCTTGAACAAAAATGTATTTTTGAGGAACCCTTTGATTTTACGGGAAATACTTAGATGTCAGTAGCATTGGCAAATGTTGTTCTTAGGCAACACGTGCTTTGTGCAACAGAGTTGAGAAACGTGCACAGCAATCTGAACAGTGAAAAGGCATCAGAAAAAAAGATTTTCTAAATCTTTGGCAATAGCCTTATTCAAGTTGGGGGCTGGGAGAGAAAGGGTAAATGTCACTGTAGAAGAAAATCAATATATGTTCCGAGAATCAGACACTTCTTTTTCCTGCTTTAAGCTCACTATTATTTCCTTCAAAAATGAGCTAACGAATATGAAAATAGAAAATCATTAACTCTGCAGAGTTCATAGGTTTCTTTTTTTAATTAAAATTGAAGAATCTTTCCAACTTGTTACCAGAAAACTGCAATTAAAATCTCAGGAAATATGCAGAGTCCACATTACAAATGCTCGCTGACTGCAAGTCATGCGTCAATCAGCAACCACATGGCAAAGCCAATAGTTCTGTCCATTTTATAATTGAAAATGCTTCTTTATTGATGGACTTGTTTGTGTGCGGTTTAATGGAGTGGTTGTGGGCAAATGTGGAAATGGACTCTGATTATGGATCAGGACCTTAACCTCTGGTCCCAACTAACATGCAATAACCTGCAACCTCGAGCTGCACCATCTGCCAGCTTCATTTTAAGATGATGCTGCAGAAAGGTGTGTCCAATGCATGTTGATGGAAATAAAAATCAGGATGCAACACCCTTGTAATGATTAAATATTCTGATAAAAGTGCTAAGTTAAACTTATTTAGGGGCATATTAACAAGGGCTTTATCTCCGATAAAAGCCAAAGAAGCGGAGATAAAAATATCGCCCTATCAACAACAGGGTGCTATCATGCAAAATCGCATGTTAGCACCCTTTTTCACTACGCTTCCCTTTGCATCTCTAATGAAATGCAAAGTGGGCGTTCCAGAGCAAAATAATAGGAGAAATGTCGCTAAGCGACATTTCTCCTATTATCAAGCTTCACGCTAACCCTGTTAGAGACAAAAAAAGCAGCGCTAACCACGGTTAACACTGCTTTTTTACATCTGCTAATTTTCAGAATTAGCCATGTAATCCAATGGGAGGTGGATTACATGGCTAAATCCACCATGGGCTATCAACAAGGATATCCCTATCCTTGTAGTTTTATCGCTGCATTACCAGCGATAACCTCCCAAAAAGCCGCTATCGCCGGATTTTTTATCGCCTAGGCAGTTAGCGTTGTTAATAACGCGATAACCAGGTGATATTATCCAGCGATATCGGGCGTAAAAAAATGAACGCTAAGCGCCCTTAGCGTTAGTTTTCCCTGTTCCTTGTTAATATGCCCCTTACTTCTCTCAAACAGTATTTACTCACATCTGAAGTACAAAAGGTCCTCCTGAGGGAGGTGGCCTGCTTCATAAGGTGCTTCTCAGCAGTGAAAGGAAGTCCCACAAGAACCAAGTACACTGCCCGTTTCGTGGGCAGCTTGGGCAGTTTTTAGGTCGAAGCCTATTAGGCAGCACAGCTGCCTAGTTTGTTAAAGACATTTTGGGCACATTCTGAAAGATTCCCTGGGAATGCATTCCACCTGTTGATTACCACTGGCTTCGTGGTTTGTAGCTCACATTTTCTGGTGTTTTATTTGCTGCCTTTATTTGTTTTAGGCTGTCCAGTGTGAGTTTGTCCCTCCCTACCAGTAAAGCCTATGCATACTACCTCGGTTTGTATTCTTCCACCAGCGCTCCTATCTGCAAACAGGCCTGTAAATATTGTTCTTATCTTGTCATATTTGCTGTGCATTCAAAGACGGAGGTCAAATGTCAGGCTGTGTCTCCAGAGGAAGCTTGGTGTTTACTTTACTTACTCTGACTTCAAAGTGAGAGGATTTTATGTGACAATCTTGCTGGATAACAGGGTGTAGTAAAGTTTTTTTTCCTAGCACACAGCAACATTTAAATAAACTGCCAGTATTTCAGAATATATCAGAATTAGGAAAACATAAATGAAGCACATTTTTTGTAGGCCTTTGCGGCATGTTTAATTCCACCAGCGGAATTGGAAGAATTTCCTAATTCCGCGTTACACTTGTAATGCGGAATTAGCTATAAATTCCGCCGTTCCACCGGACAAACAAAGTTTCTAAAGAAGGCTGGAAGAGATAGCAGTCCCTCTATGTTTAATAAAAATCACTGCAGATTAAAGTTTAAACTGAGGTCGTTTTTAAACATAGAGGGACTGCTCCTTCTTGTGGCCCACT
This sequence comes from Triturus cristatus, assembly GCF_964204655.1. Classification (NCBI taxonomy): domain Eukaryota; kingdom Metazoa; phylum Chordata; class Amphibia; order Caudata; family Salamandridae; genus Triturus; species Triturus cristatus. The sequence continues at coordinate 92,640,778 of NC_140592.1, forward strand.
TTCGAAACCACTGCAGTGCATACATATCAGTACCTTTACATACTTTACAGAGTATGTAAGGTTGCCGAGGGGTATGCATTGCACTGGGCCCTTGCATAGGTTTACATAAATTTCTAAATTTTAGAAACCACTGCATATCGCTTTGCAGTGCATACCCCTCTATGCGCTTACATACTCTGCAATGACCATTGCAGAGTATGTAAGGGCACTGAGGGGTATGAACTGCAGTGATTTTTAAACAGGGTTTGACGAGAAAGCAGTCCCCTGTGTTTAAAAGCCATTGTAGATTAAACTTTAATCAGCAGTGATTTGTACACCTAGAGGAACTGCTCCCTCTTCCAGCTCCGTTTAAAAATCACTGCACAGCAGTGCATACCCCTCAGTGTCCTTACATAATTTGCAGTGATGTAAGAGCACCAAGGGTATGCACTGCAGAGTGATTTGCAGTGGTTTCTAAAGTGTAGAAACCACTGTATACCACTCAGCGGTGGCGCCCTTACATACTCTTCAGTTTTCACTGCAGTGTATGTAAGGACACTGAGGGGTACTTAGCTGCACCATTTTCTTAGCACAAAATCCATCCATTTTTTGACGTACGGGTGCATTTTGTGCTAAGATAATAGCACCAAATGTCCACTCCACCCATTGCAGAATTCCGTGGAACCTCGCAGAATTTAATGTAATTTCTAGGAACTTGTGGAATCATTTTCTGGCAATTCTGCCCACCCCTAGTTTTTTGCTAATTCTGAAGTGTGTTGGAAACAAATACTTTAATATGATTAAAGCAAATCAATACACTATGTGATACCATTTCCACACATTTTCGTTTGTGTTCTGTATAGTTTTATCTGTAACCCTGTCTGTGAAAATGTAATGGTCATTTCAAATGAAAATGTGTTGTCTGTAATGGCATTGTGCTACCACACCATGCATACTCCTCTTTATACCACTCCACTCTACTCTGCACAACTCCACCCAACTGCACTCTACTCTGCGCCTCTCTACTTTACACCACATCATGCCACTGATGTCTATGCCACTGCACTCGACTCCACTCTGCACCACTCCACTCAATCAATTAACTCTTACGCCACTGCACTCTACTCTATGCCACTGCACACTCTACTCTACTCTATCAATCAATCACTCAGGATTTATGACCCGTCAGGGTCTCAACACTCTGGAGTCTATAGCTGCTTCGTGGTGCTCTGTTTACTCGAACACTACACCACAGCACTCTTCGCCACTACACTGTACACCACTCTAGTCTAGACCACTCCACTCTACTCTGCACAACTCTACTCTACGCCACTGCACTCTATGCCACTCTGCAACACTGCATTCAACACCACGTACACTATGCCATTATAATCTATGCCACTCTACTCTATGCCATTTCACTCTACCATGTACCACTCCACTCTATGCCACTTCACTCTACTCTGAAACAATCTACTTTATGCCATTGTGCTATATGCCACTGCATTCTAAGCCGCTTTACTCAACTCTGTGCCACTCCTCTCTATGACACTGAGCTCTACACCACTCCACTGTTCACTACTGTACTCTTGCTAATGCATTCTATGCCACTCTACTCTGCATCACTGCACTCTGAGCCACCACACTCTGCACCACTTCGCTCTACACCAAGACCCTCTGTGTCACTCCACTCTGCGTCACTGCACTCTGCTGCACCACTGCACTTTACCCCACTGCACTCTACATACCTTTATTCTATACCACTCTACTCTGCACCACTCCACTCTGCACCACTGCACTTTATGCCACTGCACTCTAATCTACGCCGCTGTATTCCATGACACTGCATTGTACGCCGCTGCACTCTATGCCACTGCACTCTACACCAGTGCACTCTACACCAGTGCAGTCCACGCTACTTTATTCTATGCCACTCCAAGCCACTCTGTTCCACTGCACACTACTCTACTCTGCACCACTCTACTCTACACCACTGCACTCTACTATCCACCACTCTACTTTACGCCACTGCACTCTACACCAATGCACGCTATGCCACTGCACTCTATGACACTCTACTCTACAACATTACACTCTATGCCACTCTACTTTGCACTACTGCATTCTATGCCAGTACACTCTACACCACTGCACTCAACGCCACTCTACTCTGCATCACTCCATGCTACGCCACAGCACTCTGCAGCACTACACTTTACAGCGCTATACTCTGAACCACTCCATGCCACTCTACTCTTTAGCACTCTAAGCCACTGCACACTATAACACTCTACGCTACACCAATGCACTCTATGGTACTCTACTCTGCACCAATCCACTTGCACTGCTGCTCTCTACGCCACTGCACTCTACTACGCAACACTATAATCTATGCTACTTCATTCTACAGTGCTGCATTGTAGGCCCTGAAATATATGCCACTGCACTCTACACCACTATATTCTGCGACACTGTACGCCAATGCACTCTACACCAGGCCACTTTACTGCACACCACTTAAATGTACGGCACTCTAAACGACCCCACTCTATAACACTCCAGCACACACTCTATGCCATTCCACTCTGCAACACTCTATGCCACTCTCCTCTATGCCACTAACTTTTAACCATGCTGCACTGCAGATACGTTGGTGTACAACATTGCTTAAACACATTGGCAAAGGCAATAGCTCTTGCATAGGTGAGGTCTATTGGCTCTTCCAGTGCTTGTTATGGTTCTTTCTGGAACATGCCTTAAAATAAGAATTACGGAAATGGCATTTCTATGAATTTGTATGTGGCATATGATGACTGTATCCGGCATTTTAAGTTGTTCCTAGGTATGAGATGGCTGCACTCCTGGCACATTATGGTTACACTTTTTTTCATAGCAAAGCAAAACACTGGCATATCATGCAGCACTCTTGCTTGTGATCAGCTCAAAATGACATGATTTCACTTTCCGTAACATCATTGGGCATTCAAAGCGTGAGTGATATTCCTTCTGCTCGCTCTGCCCCTCTAGTGATCCGATGTCCATTCCGAATGTATATGAAATCATGTTCACTGTAGAAACAATGCTGAATCCTTTGCAGTGTGTGTTTTTAATGGTGTCACAACATGACATGTGTATGGGTTTGTTCTCCAACGCGTGTGGAGATACTCAGGGTAACATGCTGTCACAGTTACAGAATTGAGATAAAATGTTTTGCAACTTAAGGCTTACGACAAGTATATAGGCCAAGGTGGATGAGCAGGACAGTTTAGAGGTAATGCCTGAATTCTTAAGCCAAATGTGCTGTAAAATAATTGGTTGGAATTTAAGATGTCTACTTCACTTCTATTTGCTGAAACATTAAGGAAATATTCAAAGGGGAATCAACATATAGTAGAGATATCACAAAACACATCTGGTCAAATACCTACGTCAGCATTCAGACTTTGCATATGGTTATCACACTAAAGTGTCCTTATCCAGCATCTTAGTACTGCTAATTGATTCTGAACCTGTAATATCAAAACATATAGTTTCCAGTACATTAGACCAGGGCGAGACATTTGAAAACCGAAATCCAAAGGTAGGAGCAAACCTACCTCCACTGGAGGTCAGGGGGAACGCTGCTGGGTTCTGGACCGAGTCCTGGGTATGGTGGAGGCGGCGGCATCAAGATAATTTCTATGGAAGGAAATAACACCAATGACCATTGCATTTATTCCATTTCTATCGCTCTCATTGCTATCATCTAATCATAAGAAATCAGGGTCCAATTCAAAAAGGTAAACTTAGACCTGAAGTCTAAGTTTAGACCTGAAGTCTAAACCTAAACTTCAGGTCTAAACTTAGACTTCAAAGGCTAAAGCTAGACTTCAGGTCTAAAGATAGACTTAAGATCTAAAATTAGACTTTAGTTCTAAATTTACCTTTGTGAATCAGGCCCTCGGTGTCCACAATTTTGGTGCCAGTGCCTGTATCATCCATGCTTCTCTCTATCACTATTATTGCTAATATCCACAGGGTGGGTAAACACGGTTACTATAAGAAAAAAAAACATGCTCACAGTCGCCTACTGTTAAGTATCCTTTGACACCATCTGTGCCACAATAAATATGAGAGTTCAATCTGCCACCATCAATGCTCTTGTTAGCTCACTTGGCGGCATTACTACACAGACACAGTCATCATTTGTGTCCAGTCTTGTGTTTACTATCACATATTCAGTTCATCTGTTCATTAAACTTTATTCGATTTTATGGGAAAATCATAAAAGTGTATACCACATACAACAACAGTAGATTTAAAAGTAAACATAGCCATGATTGGCAGCAACAATACAAAATAAAACCTCAAATGAGTTCCATCAGATGTAAAATGATCTGAACAATTTAAAAACTGTTCAAATAAATAGAGCTAAAAGGGCCCATTTTGTCTCAACCGCAACAAGAACTCTACATTGCAGTCTTATTGGATAGTCGAAAGGAAACCAGAAAAAAAACAGGAAACAGAGAAACATGCTTTTGGTGACACTAGAAACTGTAAATAAAGATATGTCGGTCTGATTTGCCTACAATGTGCCGGGACCAACAGAGGCCTGATATACTTGTGGCATGAGTATGAAAACATTGGATACACAAGTACAAAATGCATGGAGTCACAAATGGAGAAAAATATGGCAACTACAAACACACAGATCAGGTGATTTGTACCAGGCCACCTCCATAAACAACAGCTGGTGAAAGATATCTAACTTTGGAAATGTTAAAAGATGTTGTTGTCCGTTTGAAATATTCAGGAGGAAATAGGGTTTTAATCTGCTCACAGATTTAACTAGGGCATAGTTACAAATGGTCTATATTGTCAAGGCAGAATTTTCCCTTTCAATTGCCACTCTTTGGAAAAAGGTCTGTTTAACCCATGCAAAGCCATTTTTTGTTATTCCTCCAGGGTTAGAATATAGGCCTGGGCTCCTTAATTCCTTAAAAAAAAATTACAGTATTGCAACCAAGGGATATGAGCCACATTGACAAAATGCGAACAATCCTGTAGTATAATCCTGTAAAATGCAGATCCTCTTTGTACCAAACTGAACACCACATTAAGAGAGGACAAACCCAAACAAATCTCCAATTTATGGCATATCTATCTCTTCGTGTGCATTTTCGGTAGGGATACCTTGACCACTGGCTAGTAAGTTTCTGAGAAATGCGTTCACTACCACCTGAATACAATCAGTGTTGGCATACCCCCAAATTTCACTGCCAAAGGTGGCCAACGGAACACATTTGGCTTTATAAACACCAAGTAATAGTTTAGGGGACTTATGCCCAATGCACCTTGTAAAATCTTGGAGCCCGGAAATTGCATGTTGGAGGCCACCTCTATTTTTAGGTAAAATGGGTTTCCAGCTGAGGCCCGAATTGAGGAGCAAACACAGGTAGAGAAATGTTCCACCCTGGATAAAACCTGACCCTTAGCTGAGTGGTTACAAGATTTGACATTCCCAGAACCCACCTCCATAGTATGCAATTTTTTGAAATTTGTGGTTAGTTCATGCTACACATAAAATCAACAAAGGCATCTAGTAAATGTTGCAGGCTCCTTGCTGTATGAGCAAATAAAACTGCATCGTTGTGTATAATAAAACTGGTATAGCTCTACCCCCAGCTTTAAGGACGTCAGCTTCAATTTCAATGAAAACCCCCTCTAGGCAAATAATATACGTACTAAATAAGAGGGGGGCGAGAATACAGCCCTGATTAACACCTTCATTTAGTTTGAAGGATTGAGTGCATTCCCCATCTGGGCCAAATCTAACCACCCCTGTGAGATCTCTGTGTATGTCCCCCAGACACCTCGGCTCAGCCCATAGCCTGCCTACGTTGACACAGTCAAAGGCTGAGCTGAGATCCATAAAGGCTAAGTGGACCGAGCCTCCCTTAGCCCTTGTCTACTTATGGGTCAGAAGGTGCAGATTTCCATTTTGTTCTACTGTGCCACAGCCCGGTCTAAAACCATATTGCAGGTCTGAGAGGATCCCTTCCTCGTTGGCCCAATTAATGAGCCTTTCCAGTATAACTTTCCCTCTTAACTTCACCTCAATAATGATTAAAGATATTGGAATATAACGTGCAGGGTCCAGTCTGTCCCCTTTTTTAAGATTCGGGATTATAAGAGAATGCTTCCAGGCCTCTGGGAGCGGGCCTCTAATGGCTGCATTTATGTGTAATGTTAAGACAGGGGCCCATAGATCCACCAACGATTTCAGCAGGTCACCCGGCTCACCATTACTAGCACATGTGCTTCTTATCTCCAGGCCTTTTGAAACCGTGCTGAGCATCGCTTTGGATCGATGTACTGGCTGTCCATTCATTTTTCCTTGACAAGACTTGGAGTACATGAATCTTTTAAAGTGTAGCAACATGAACAATTAAAAGTCTCCCTAAACATTTTGCACAGCATTAATCTGGGCATCCAAATGATACTGCACATTTCTTCTCTGTGTAAACCCTCACGACACGACTATTAAAAACTCACTTGATACCGGAGGAAAGGCGGTGCTGATATTACTGGATTTATCAGCAGCCTTTGATACCGTGCCCCATGATCGGCTCCTTCTGAGATTGAGGGAGAGTAACATAGGGGGCACGGTTCTTAGATGGTTCACCTCCTTCCTAGGAAATCGTCAGCAAACAGTTTGGGCCCCGCCTTTCTCTAGTCCCATTCATGCTTTAAACGTAGGGGTCCCACAGGGTTCGGTGTTGAGCCCCACCCTTTTTAATATTTACATGGCCCCCCTAGGCTTTCTGGCCGAAAAATATGGGGCAAAAATTATATCGTATGCTGACGATACACAATTACTTTTCACATGTGGTAAGAAGGAGGTGCTAGATGGCAATAAAATCAACATCTGTCTGACCGAGGTGTTCAACTGGTTTAACCAAAATCAGTTACTCTGTAACTCGGACAAATAAGAAATTATCTTTTTTGGACACACCCTGGACAAGGAATGGCATCAAAATCGCTCACCCCCAGAGAAGCCTGCCCTTACGGTGAAAAATTTAGGAATAAAAATGGATTCAGATATGACTATGAAAACCCAGGTCCAATCCACGGCAGGCACGTGTTTCGGACTGCTAAAAACGATGAGGAATTTCCTCCCCCTCCTCCCAATTGCACACAGGAAAACTGTGGTCCAGGCTCTGATCATGTCCAGACTGGACTATGTAAACGTGCTGTATCTGGGCCTTCCGAACTGCCTATTAAACCGTCTGCAGGTAGTTCAAAATGCAGCGGCTAGGGCAGTCTTGACAGTGGGGCCAAGAGACCATATGTCTTCTCATTTGAGCGCCTTACATTGGCTTCCAGTAAGACAGAGGATCTGTTTTAAATCCCTGGTCTTAACTTTTAAAGCTCTAAATAAAATTGGAGCCCCATACCTCAGAAATAAAATTCAACTCTATAAACCTTCCAGAACACTACGCTCATCTTTCCAACAACTAACGACTGTGCCCAAATTTCTCCTTTCTCGTAAGGGCGGCCGCTCTTTTCAGGTGGTCGCAGCAAGATTATGGAATAGCCTCCCTCTTATGCTGCGGCAAGAACGCGACCTTCTCAACATTCGAAAGGGCGTGAAGACTTGGCTCTTCCAAAAATAATGTGGCAGTTTATTCTGGTTCGTTCTCTGTGCTGGGGTCAGGCCCGCACCGGGACACTCTGTGGAGTAGCTGTGCGCTTAAGAAATACCCCATAACATAACATAACATAACAGTGTCTTAGTTGCAAATAGACCTTGGGATTTCAGCCCTGTGTTTTTGTCGGTGCTTCTGTTTGGTGCAGAACAAACTCCATGCCATGACTGGCTCTGTCCAATATTATTCTGCGTAGAACCTGTAATTGTACAAACTTCACCAGGAAAAATAAATGTATTTTGGAAAAACATCTGTGCTAAAATGAATGCCCTGTTGCCCAACAAAGACTTTTGAAAGAAATGTCAAATAAATACAGGTGGCAGGACATGAAGCCCAGAGATATTGGCAAGCACAGGAATATGGAGTACAACAACAGGGGGTGGATCTCAGATGCAGGAAGGCTTTATTCTCTAAAGATATGGAATGCATTACAGGATTCGATGAATACATGGAATGAAAGAAAGCACAGGACAGGGAAGGGGGTGGTACAGGTGGTGGGCTGCTAGAGCTGAAATCTCGTGTACTGGTGGTACCGCAGCTGTGGAGTTAGCCAGCATGCCATTATCACACTAGAACAGGAGCATCAAGACCAACATCTACACCACCGTCCTTGCCAGATAATGTGGAATACATTACTTCAGTGGTGACATCATCTAGCTGTCCACAGAGATAGAATAACATATAATTGACTTCTATAACAGCATCACATAATGTCAGAATCATGTTGTATGCAAGTTATTTAAAATATCATGCAAGCAATGAAGATAGTAGCAACTCAGCAAAGCAGGAAATGATTTACAGACTCTTCCTGCATTAAATTATCTTCCAGGCTCAACTGAAACGTGAAGTCGGAGTTTTCTTCTACACATGCCAGTGATGTCAGGGGAACAACCTTTACAACGCAACTTTTACACCGCACTACCATTACAACGAAACTTTTACAACGCATGCGATGTTACAACGCATGCTTTTACAACGCAAGTCTTTACATCGACTTGCACTAGATGGCGTGCTAACATTAGAAATAGTGTAGTTTACTATCCAAACACCTTCCCTACTTCAACGTGGACTGGAGTTAGAATAGTAAATTACACATTTCTAATGTCAGCACGCCATCTAGTGTATGTCGATGTAAAGACTTGCGTTGTAAAAGCATGCGTTGTAACATCGCATGCGTTGTAAAACTTTCGTTGTAACAGCATGCGTTGTAAAAGCATGCGTTGTAACGTCATACATCCGTGATGTCAGGAAAGCAGTACTAAAGCAGTGTGCATAGGAAATGATGTTACAGGTCACAACACTCTGTAAAACAGTGCTTTCCTGTTAGGTGTTGGCAGTTCACATTTCTATTGATAACATTGGGTCACATGTGTCAACATTGGGAATTGCGATTACCTAATTGCGATTTCATGAGAATCGCAATTAGGCAATTGCAATGTCCAATGTATGAAACACCAGGAGTTTCATTTACTGATTCGTAGTGGGTCGCAAACCGTCCTACCTCATTAATATTAATGAGGTAGATCTCAATTTGCGACCCCCTAGGAATCACAATAATCACAGGGATGGTAGCCTGCTGAGGTCAGCAGACCAGCATGTCTGTAAATGCTTTCAAATAAAGCAATCTTTTTTTTGAAGTATTGCAACCAAGGCATATGAGCTACATTTTCTAAATGCGAACAATCCTGTAGCATAATCCTGCAAAATGCAGATCCTCTTTATACCAAACCGAACCCCACATTAAGGGCCTCATGTAGGTAAATAAATTTTACCGGTTCGTAAATACCGAGCCGTACCGAATCGGTAAATTAGAATCGGTAAGTTATATGTAGGTAAAAATTCGGTAACAGTTACCGATTCGGTAACATTCGGTAATTACGAATCGGAATACACCGAATCGGTAAATACCGAGGTGGAATCCACCGATTCGGTAAATACCGAGGTGGTATTTAGCGAATCGGAAAATACCGAGGATACTACCACCTACCCTTAACCAAGTAGCCAATATCACAATCATGCCATCATAGAAGGTCTCTCAGGCTTGAATAGGGGACCCCATACCTCAAAGATCAGCTCAGTGAAATCACATCACAGGAGCATCAGGAGTCTCCTCGCAGGAAGGCTCGCCTTCGGTCTGAATAATAAACATGATGTCTGTGATATTAAAAGCACCAACTTTCAGGTATGTGCAGCTGCGCGTGTGCCATGGCTAAATCGTGGGTCGAACAACCTAGAGTGGAAAACATGCATTGTGTAAAATTCCAGACTGTGTGTCACAGCATGTACAGACCAAGGTCGCTGCGCAGTGCTTGGGATGGGAACAACATAATGCACTCGTCTGAAGGAATTTTCGAGTCAGCAGTTTATTCAAGAAAGAACATGTAAACGCAGTGTCGTGTGCAAAGACACAAATATGGCTACATAACATTCAACGTGGTCATGCCAACTGAACAATGCATGTTCGTATTCAGGGAGAACTCACTACACGCCCCCTTGAGCGAAGCAATATGTAATAGGCAAGAAAAGAGAGAACGCAGAGTTCAGTTTGGTCAGAGCAGGACAGGGCATAACCAATGCAGCGCCAAAGTCCTACAGTCCAATTAATTGCAGCATACAATTGTAAAAAACACAATGCATATATAGTAAACAACTCAAGCAGACCATCAGGAAGAGAAAAACGAGAAATAAAAGAAATGAATGTCGCGCCAGGGTGCTGTCCAGTAGCACAGGCGCAATGGACGACTATCCAGTCAATCCATGAATGTATAGGCAGCATATGTGGCCACGGCTTCCAACAGCCAATCATTTTCAGGGCCACTAAAAGTCTCAGCCATCCAATTGAGTAAAGAAAAGGAACATACGTGTGCTCCAACCAACGGAGCCTCTAGCACAATCTGAGGGCACCCGGAATGTTCCTCCAAATAGCTCATGGACAAGAAGTCGTAGGCTGCCGCTGAGATGTCCCAATTACCCAGGATACCAAGCGCCGCTCCACACTCCATGATCCGGACACCATAACAGGACAACTCGTGAGACACTAAGGGCCGCATCAGTCGATCGAAATCCGGCACCGGAGACAGCATGTTGGTCAAGCACAAATCCAGAGGCCATTCAAAGGGACAATCCAGGCAGTGCAATACAGGTTGTACGCAGGTGAAGTAGGAATACCTGAAGGATAATCCATAAGCCAGGCTCAAAGTCGCCAATGGCAAAGTACCATAGAAGTCAAGCATCCTATCACGAAGAAGATGCAGACGGGACAGGCGCTCGTGTGGCACAGAAGGAGCAGCCATTCCGTAGTATGAAAAGTAAAAGCAGCACACCTTCCACCAGCGCCAGATGCAGCGGAACACCTCCAAAGATGCTCGGGAACAGTGAATGTAAAATGCCGAAATTACACAAAAAATAGTGTGGAAGGAGGTCACGAGACCCGAGCCCCACATGTTCAAACAAATTGAGCCAGGCCGGTCGTGGACGAGGCATTGATAATACTTTGGATCAAAGAGCCGAAATGCAGGGGGAGGTCAGTATTCAGAAGCGCCTGTTCCTCAGTGCGCGTAGTAGCAACGTGAAGGACAAATATTTCACGAGGGAAGTCAAAGGCACCTGTTTGTGGGACAATGGCGCTCTATTCTGCTCAACTAGTTGGACTCTGCTTTCAAGGTTGGAATCGAAGGTCAGATGGAAACATCCCGCCGCCCATGCGGGGGTGGAATAAGAACAGTATTGCAGCAGACAACTTCATGCGAGACAGTTATGTACGGGATTACCACTCACATCCCGCAGCAAACATCATTTATCATATTTAAATGAATACCGTTTGCAAGCACAGTGAAAGAAGGTGTAATCACAGGCACTGGGATACCTCGTAGGACGCACGCCAAAATCGGGGCTTGTACATTGCATGCGCCGTGTACTTGCATGTGCCCATAGTCTCATGCATGCATCCTAGGAGTGAGAGTGCTAGTGCTAATATCTATAACGGCTTAGGCCTTCTCCATGTTCGCTTGGTCAATGGCTCTCAGTCTGGAAGCCGCCTCACTGTGCGACAACTTGCAGACCTCGTTGTAAATAGCATACGCGCACCTTTTGGTTCTGCCACCCACGGGACCTTTCACAATATCATTCCATTCGGTATGCACATTGATGGAGTGGGTGGACTTCCTGATCCTGTAGATGTGCTCTGTGTCAGCTGGTGGACAGAGTGGGATGTGTGTCCCATCAATGCAGCCAATGTAATGGGGGAATAAATTCCTGAAGGAACGGGACAGGCAACTCTGGGATACACCACCCACCGCAGCTGTCACCACCTGCGAAATGCCGGATGCCAGCAGATGTGGGCTGCAGAGCACCTGCACATGTGGGGGTATGGCGTGCGCCCTTCTTATTGGCTGGTCCAGGAGTGGGTGTAGGTCCCTGATTAAGTCCATGATGGTTTCGGGGTGTAGCCTGTACCTCTCATGTATCTCTGCATCAGGCAGCTGGAATAGTGTGATGCGCTGTCTGTGGATGCGTTCCTTCCGTCGCCAAACCCTCAGTCCTGCTGTCTGTAGACGTAGGCGCATTGCAATGACGTGCATGGCTGCCAGGCTGTCCACGCTGTTGCATTTTGGGATTGCTGAGCTGCACTGCTGTTGGTTACCACCTGCTTTCAATCCGTGTTAATTACCGACTCTTATTTACCGATTTTCCTGGATTTCTTATTTACCGAGTGCTCCTACATGTCATTTTAATTATTTCCACTTCATATTTACCACTTCATGTTTACCGATTCGTTAATTATGTATTCGGTAACTATGAATCGGTATTTACCGCCTCATATTTACCGAAAAGTGGTTTTTGGACTCCTACATCTCACTTGTCTGTATACCGGTCGGTAACGGCATATTTACCGAAAATCGGCCGTTACCGACCGGTATTTCGCTACCTACATGAGGCCCTAAGAGAGGACAACCCCCGAACAAAATCTACAATATATGGCATACCTATCTCTTCATGTGCATTTTCGGTGAGGATTCCTTGACCAGTGGCTAGTAAGTTTCTGAGGAATTTGTTCTCTAGCACGTGAATACAGTCAGTGTTCGCATACCCCCAAATTTCACTGCCAAAGTTGGCCAACGGAACGCATTTGGATTTATAAACATCAAGTAATAGTTTAGGGGACTTATGCCCAATGCACCTTGTAAAATCTTGGAGCCAGGAAATTGCATGTTGGAGGGCCCCTCTATTTTCAGATAAAAGCGGTTTCCAGATGAGGCCCGAATTGAGGAGCAAACCCAGGTAGAGAACTTGTCCACCCTGGATAAAACCTGGCCCTTACCTTAGTGGTTAGAAGATTTGAGATTCCTAGAACCCACCACTATAGTATACAAGGAAAACGGGTTGCATTTAGAAGAAACATGAAAAGTTTTCCTGTAACTTTTTAAGAGCAAGCAGTGGTCCATGGGACCATTGCCTGCTCTCAAAAATGCTTTTACACACATTTGCAAAGGGGATGGGTCCCTTGGGAACCCCTTCCCATTTGTGTATGGGTACCACCTACTTGCTGCGATTCGGTATTAGGAAGGGACGCCCTAAATCGCAATTTGGGTTGATAAATGTGAAATGCATTTTTTGGGCTCGCAAATTGCCCGATTCTGCAAATCGGCCCACTAGCGAACTCGAAAAAGGCTTCATACATGTGGCCCTAAGTTTCTATATATTTTGGTATTTTACAGTTCATTAGTTGTGAACGTGTTGTCCTTTGAATGACAAACACATGTCAGGATAAGCCAGGGACATACATTTATATATAGGTTCAGGTTCCAGCTTGACTTTGCCAGTGGTCACATATCATACTTAATTTTTGAGGCACAATGTTCACCAGTATGTGTTTGGAGCTTAGACTGTTTTGAAGTTTTAGTGTTTGATTTTAGACTCCTAAGGGAAGAACATGTATGTGATTTGTGTTTTTTCATCCTTGTGAGTCTCACATGTATTGTCAGCTGTGTGCATGCCATCATCCTGAAGTTGTAAGTCACTTTCTGGAAAGTCATTATTCATTTTATACTGATAGATTGTGTGAAGCAACAGACCACAATCATATCAAATATTAATTCAGGCACGTACAACAGCCTACCACAGGAGAGTTCTAAATACATGAATCTTCATTTCAAAATGCCAAAATATCTTACTATAGTACATTGCACATAATATATGGCCAAGATATTTTGCTAGTGTGAATATCAGTATTTTGGTAGTAAACCACTTTGGTGTACCAAAGATGCCGTTCCAGTGCTGAGCGCAAATAATGCTTCTCCAGTCACTATCTCTATGCCAGGGCTGTGCCTGTATCTACAACCTAAGGGTTATATTTATAACTTTTGTGGCACAGAGAAGCGCAGCAAGTCACCTTGCTGTGCTGCTCTGTGTCACAGGGAAAGGGGAAGAATGCGCCATATTCTCCCAAATGGCCTTTGCCTTGCGCTGGCGCCATTTTGGCAGCCTAGCACCGATGCAGGCACTCATGCACCACGGTGCAAGGGTGCCTGCGTTGCATGCAGGATTGTTTTGTGCAGTAAGGGTCACCTTCTTGCACAAAAACAATCCTGACAGGCTTTTCCTCTTTCTATATGTGCTGCAGAATTCAGCACACATAGAAAGAGGAAAAGCGAGGAGAAATAAAGATATTTCTCCCTGTTGTGCCTCTCCTGGGGAGGCGTATCTTTTTGGCGCATTCCCAGGTTGAGCTGTTCTTGTAAATCTGGCAATGAATCAAAATCCATGGATGTAGTGTGGGAACACCCCCGCAATACCAATTGAAACGTCTCCCTGGCGCAGAGTAATGCAATGCAGCGATGTGCGCTGCTTAACATTACTTGAGACTTATGAAGCAACGCACGCCCATGCATGGTGGCCTTGCACGGCTTCATAAATCTAATTTACATTTGTGTCGCTCGTGCCCCATGTGGCGTGGTTCAAGAGTGACACAAAAGGGTTAGTAAATATGCTCCTAAGTGTCTCCACAGCCTACAACAGCTCCAGTGCGGTATGGGAGGCAAGGGGATGTGGTGTTGGGCTACTTTGCAGTGCTCATTTCAACATGCAGGGGCGGCTCCTCCATTTGAGCGTAGGAGTGTCCCCTCACTTAATTGCCCCAGAGATTAAAAATAAAATGGTAATGAAATTAAATAATTACCATTTTATTGTCTATCAACCCGTCCTGAACCGAATGTCAGGACAGGGTGGGGCCTGTTGAGTGGCATGATTAGTGGTCTGCCTGACATGCGCAGTATAAACCTCTGAACCCCACTGTGATAGATAGCCGGGTTGAGAGCCTACACAAGCCTCCAGTGTCCCAGGGAGCAGTGAGAGATGCTGCACCCTCCAATCCTGGCACGGCTCTCATGGAATGCCAGGATTGGCTAAGCCCAGCTGGACTATACGTCAGGAGAAGAAGACGAGAGGAGGGCGTGGCTCTGGAAAACATAGTGAGTAACTTTTCATTTCTTTTGTGTATTTAATTGTATGTATGTAATTTAAAAAAAATGTTTTAAACCTTTTTTTCTGCCTCTCTAATCTGCGGACTTCCCAGCCGCCACTGTCTACTTGTGGATATATGTATATCTGCTCCACCAATTAAAGGTAAAGTAAAGTCTCTAAACTAGATTTAATTCCATTGGCTGAAGAGGGTTGATCCAAAGACCTCTTTGTACATTTTTCTGGAGTTAAAGGCATGAGCTGTTGCAAACATTCAAGCTTTGTCTATGCTCATTTAGAGAATTTGTAATTGAATCTGTTTCAACATGGGTGAGATCATCAGTACTACATTTGGTGTGTGAGTTATGGTTTGTACGGCCGCAAAGCAAAACCAGTTATGGGAGCTACAGTACTTGTTTAATGCAGTTTGCAGTATCTTTTACAAGTTTACCTAAAACATTAGCAAAACAGTTTGTGATTTACCTGAGTTGTGCAGGTTGGAAGGCAAATTGTATTGTTCCAATGATTTTTCTGGACTCCCAACTTCAGTGGACTCGCTGTCAAAATTCACATGCATGTGTTAGTAAAGGTAGCAAAATAACACAAAACTATACATGATCCACAATGCAGGAAAAAAACAAGGGGGCATATCAGCAACACCCGGCGATAATTATCGCTCAGCGCTCTTAGCGTGAGGATAACTATCGCCGGGTAACGTGGATTTTTATCGCTGAGATAGCGTGCTATTAGCAACGCTTATCTCAAAAGCGATAAAAATCCTAGCTCTAACTGCCTAAACGTGAGATTATCGCAGCGATAATCTCACGTAGTGTGGGGTTAGCTTGCTGATAGGGACTTACAAACTTAGCCATGATATCCACCTTCCATAGGATATCATGGCTAAGTCAGTCCTGAAGCAGGCGTAAGGAAAGTAGCGATAACAGGGGTTATTGCTACTTTTCCTGACGCTATGCTTCATAGCGTGGGGCTTGATGATAGGAGAAATGTCGCTTAGCGACATTTCTCCTGTCATGTTAGTTCAGGAAAGGCCACTTTGCATCTCATTAGAGATGCAAAGATGGGCGTTAGGAATCCCCACGCTAAAGCAAGGTTTCACGCGTTAGCGTGGCCTTGCTAATTAGTCGATAAAATTATCGCCGCTTTTTGGCCGAAAACGGGCGCAAAAGCGGCGATAATGTTTTATCGCCAGCTTGTAAATATGCCCCATAATATCTTGCTGGCTCATTACTACCAACTATCACTTCATAACTTGCTTTTACAGGAGGCTGATCTTCTATGGTCAATTAAATACAAGAAAAATCTCACTTTAACGCAACAAATGACAAGCTATTGGAGGAATTTTGTTTATTAGGACCTTTATTTTGCCATGTAAATGTAAAATCAGCTTTTTCTGTGTTGCCGTTCATCGTTGAGTAGCTAATTATGACTCGACGCCTTGTTAAGCCACACAAGTTGACTAATGCGCATGTATAAATCAGAACAAGAACTCTGGGTAGTTCTGGGGGTTACGCAGACAGTCGCACATCCACAACACCAGCACCAGCGACACTCTAAATCGAACTTACCTCAAATAGCCTGTTTGTTCTAGCAGAGTTTTTAAGCATAGGATTAGCACAGTGTCATCCATGCCGACCTAGAAAAGCGACATTTCTTTTTGCAATTTTTGCAGCAAAGAATTTAAGCATAGGATTGACTAGTGCTATTGAGACCAAGGTGAAAAATGACAAATGCCTTTTACCATTCCAGGCACAGTATTACAGCTTTGAGCTGATAACCTGACGACCAACTCACCTTTGAATATATAAACACAGCTCCTGACACCTGTGCTTCGTTCTCATTAGAGCTCATCAGAGTATGTATGCAGCACTGTACGTTTGAGGCTGTTTGGTTTTACCCTACAGTGGGTGCCCGCTCGTGTCGAGACAAAGCTATGTTTCTCTGATGAACTCTACGAGAGTGAAACAGGTGTCAGGAGCTGCTCTTACTTGACTTAATGGTGAACTCAGATTCTTGTTAACAGTCGTGCAAACGGGAGTACGTAGAAAAATGTACTTTGAGCTACCAGAGGCAAAAAAGACCCATAACCAGTTTGCTACTCTGTCTCTCCAGGTACATTTTAGTAACTGATGTTTGTTTTTATAGTCCCTACTATAAAAATGATGTATAAGTTAGGGGCAGTGCCTCAAATAAAATCCCGATGCTTATTTTATGTGTCTGATCCGACGCTCCTCTCGCCAGCTGTCGCTGGTTTTGATCTGGTCCAGCACATAATATAAAAGGGAACTTTCCATTAATCCACAAAAGACATTTCACTCCATCTACGGTCAAAGAAACATAACACAGCGGATTGATAATAGAGCAGGGTTCTTGTGTGCCACCAACAAGGGAACACCCAGCAGGGAACAATAATGTTTCCCTATGTGGTTTCACTTGAAGGAAGGGTTTGTCCATTTAAGAGAAGGAAATCATGGCAGGGGTGAAAATAGAGACCCAAACAAAAACATAGACACGCATTTTCTGATAATTCACCTATTTGACGAACTACTATTTTGTAAAATGCTTTCTGTGAAAGGGTGCGTGCCTTTAAATTCAAGACACTTGGGAGCATATCAACAACAACCGGCGATAATTATCGCTAAGCGCACTTAGCGCTAGGATAATTATCGCCGGCTAGCGTGTATTTTTATCGCTGAGATAGCGTGCTATTAGCAATGCTTATCTTAAAAGCGATAAAAATCCTAACGTGTCGCTGGAAACCCAGCGATAATCTCACGCAATGTGGCGTTAGTTTGATGATAGGGCCTCACAAACTTAGCCATGATATCCTCCTTCCATAGGATATCATGGCTACGTCAGTCCTGAAGCAGGAGTAAGGAAAGTAGCGATAACAGGGGTTATCGCTACCTTTCTTGCCGCTATGCTTCATAGCGTGGGGCTTGATGATAGGAGAAATGTCGCTTAGCGACATTTCTCCTGTCATGTTAGGTCAGGAACACCCACTTTGCATCTCATTAGAGATGCAAAGATGGGCGTTCAGAATTCTGACGCTAAAGCAAGGTTTCACGCGTTAGCGTGACCTTGCTAATTAGGCGATAAAATTATCGCCGCTCTTCGGCCGAAAACGGCCGCAAAAGCAGCGATAATTTTCTATCGCCTCGTTGCTGATATGCCCCTAACTTCTCCCGCCCCCTTTGAACAATTAGGTTTTGAAACTTTTAAAAGTTACACCAAATACATGGCTCATTACTCAATCTCCTCTGTTTTCACTTTATCTGTGTCTCCCTGCCAACAACAATAATATCGGCCACCTGCAGAGATTTATATTATGGGATCTTCTCACCTCATTGGCTCCTCCCCTGCCATGGTCAGCTTGGCCTGTGGAAGTGATGGATCACTGCACCAGAGAAGCAGCCTGGATTACCACTCTCCAGATCCGCTGCTGCTGCCCTGCCTGCGCCCTCAGCTCTGGAAGTAACACTGCTCAGCACTCCTGTCACAGGCTGGTTCTTTCCTGTAGTAGACTTTCATAAAGTTTAACTTCCTCATCCACTCCATGAAGTTGCAAAATCAAAGATTATGTCACAAACACAGCACACACCCTGCAGGCACCAATTAAAAGTCATATTTCTTGTAACTGACAGCTTACACACCATCAAGCTGTTTGAAGGGCTGGATTTAACAAACCTGGGTTCTCCCCTTATCTCCAGTCTAGTATTTGTGACCTTGTGTTTGGCTTCTGCACAGTTGCACTGGGGAGATCATCTTTCTGGATTTTTTGATTTTGTTGAGTGTGTCGGAGTGAAGCTGCAGTCAGTTACTGGCATCAGCCTGGCAGAGAGCTGCCACTGACGTCACATTTAGAATGTAGGTGATGGGAAAAGCTTTGGAGTTGAAGGGCTGTTGCAACCCTATCAGTTATCCCAAGTACCTGCATGACGATTCTAGACATTATTTGTTTAAAACACAACCAGATGCCCTTCTTTTGAGGATGACCTTAGATACCTGCGTTCATGCTCATAGGGAACCAACCTGCCATTCTCACTTCAAGAGGACTTCACAAGAGGGGAAAATCATAAGAGTCTGTGTTCGGTGAAGTATCCTTCGTAGCTCATAATGCCCAATCAGCCACAGAAGAGAAATATGATTTATTGACTCCCCCTTCTCGCACATGCTGTAAAAAGCACTTCTATTACCGACTTTTGCTTGAAATATCTCATCTTAACATATCACCGTTTTTTTTAGGTCTCGCCTACGCAGCGCGCATACGTTGCTTAGTAGGGGACCTCTTGTAATTGATCAGCTTTTCCCCCAAAAAACGTGCACACTTTGCATTGCTTTCTACTGCAACACGTGCACGTTTGGCGATTCCCTTGCGGGAGCAAGCGGCGCCATCTGTTAACAATTATCGCGCTCGCTCCCCCAAGGTAAACGCTGGGGAGCCAGCAGGGCGCGCAGGGCCATCTGTCTTGTGTCAGGTTTCCTTGCCGCTTGCTGCTTTAATTAGAAGACGCGTGTAATTTCCTGAAGGGCTCGCGCATTCCTTAGCTGAGTAACTCCTTCGTGCCACAGGAAAGCCTTCGTCCAGACAGCCTCCCGCCTTTCAGTGCCTATCAGTGTAACTCTCATTAATATATTTATATTGCATGCAGTATCACAAGATTGCACGTTCAACAAATTTAGCGCCATCAGTGTCCAGTTAGACGCTAATGTAATGGGCGTGGACGGGGTGGCAGCACTATTAAGTGACAGGGAAGGAAGGGGTGTGGCTTGTGGCTTTGCTGGAGAACAGCCTGCCTCCCCGCTTGCTGCGGACATTGACAGTCCTGCATTTGCACAGTGGATGTATAATACTGTGTGTGCGCTTGTTGCTGTAAGAGGGCGAACGTCCCCTCTGGTACCTTCATGGTCAAGAGGCCTAGACCTGTACTGGTGGAGTCCTAAAGTATAGTGCATGGCTGCATGCGAGCTTCAGGTAGCTGTTTACCGCCACCCACTGCTAGAGCAGTTTTAAATCATTCCAATTAATCATTACAGTACTGATGTGCCTACAAGTGTACAGTCTGTACCCTCTTATCTACCTTCTGTGCAACGCCGCCTTTTTAGGCCTGGGTGTAGCACTATCTGTTGGAAGAGCTCATGTTATCAGCATTTTTAAACAGACTATAATATAAGATGTAGTATAGAGAGTGGAATGTATTGCCCTTGCATCCGACGTCCCGTTTGTTTCTTCCTTTCCCACTTCATGCTTCAGCATTGTATTTGATGTTGCTTCAATTTAGTGCCTTATGCGAGCGAGCACGAAACACTGTGCCTGCTCCATTGTTCGAACTAAAACCCATAAAGCTGGCACACCGCTTTCTCGAAGCATCGAGGGATTAGTAGGCCGAGCCGTCTAGCTGTCTTATGATTGATTACTGTTTTAAAATGAGAAGAAACAAGCATTTGCAATGCAATAGGGCTCGCATTTACGCAAGTTTAAGCTACTGGCATTGTAAATGAAAATGCCTTTTTTTAAACATAAATAAAAGGCATTGTCATTTACAATGCCAATAGCGTAAATGCGAGACCTATTGCATTGCAAATGCTTCTTTTAAAAAGCCTCAATATTTGAAAATTACATCCTCCCACTTGCAAACAGGAACTTGGTTTCCATATATTTAGTCCCCCTTTCAAAGAACTTGTTTGCTCGCACAAGGCAAAATGCCAAATCGGTGGTGGTATATAACAAACACGTAAAACATATGTAACATACATGCATCTTCTGTTCATGTGAGTTAGGGCCTACATCATCTTCATTGGCTTTTGGCTAGATGAGCGCTATAGAAATACTACATACATACATACATACATACACACATACAGACATACATACAAACATACCTACAGACGTACATACAAACATACCTACATACATACATACAGACATACCTACATACATACAAACATACATACACACATACATACATACATACAGACAAACATACCTACATACATACATACAGACAGCCATACCTACATACATACATACACATATACAGACAT
Source organism: Triturus cristatus (assembly GCF_964204655.1). NCBI lineage: Eukaryota > Metazoa > Chordata > Amphibia > Caudata > Salamandridae > Triturus > Triturus cristatus. The sequence goes on from NC_140592.1 coordinate 92,661,966, forward strand.
ACATACATACAGACATATCTACATACATACATACATGCACATACTTACAGACATGCATACAGACATACATACAGACATACCTACATACATGCACATACTTACAGACATACATACAGACATACATACATACATACCTACATACATACATATATACATACAGACAGACAGACAGACATATGTACATACATACATACACGCGCATACATACATACATACTGCCAGACATACCTACATACATTCAGACATACATACATACATACATACAGACTTACTTATATACATACATACACGCACATACATACATACTGACATACATACCTACATACATACAGACAGACAGACATACCTACATACATGCATACACGCACATACATACACACATACTGACAGATATACCTACATACATACATACAGACAGACAGACATACATACATACAGACATACCTACATGCATACATACACGCACATAAATACACACATACTGACAGACATACCTACATACATACATACATACCTATATACATACATGCATACATACACACATACATACACACAGACATACATACAGACATACCTACATACACATAGACAGACATACACACATACATAGATACAGACATACATACATACCTACATACATACATACATACAGACATACCTACATACATACATACATACATATGTACACACACATACATACATACATACTGACAGACATACCTACATACATACATACAGACAGACAGACATACATACATACAGACAGACATACCTATATACATACATAAATACACACATACATACACACATACATACATACATGCAGACATACATACAGACATACCTACATACATACAGACAGACACACATACATACATACATACATACATACATAAATACATACCTACATACATACATACATACATACAGACAGACAGACAGACAGACAGACATATCTGCATACACACGCAAAAACCAGTAGATAGGGTTGTCCAGTAGAGGTAGAGCTGGTTTTGCTAGCTGGGTGGTCAGGGTTCCTATTGTAAACAGGGGCCTGATGATTGAAGGCTTGAATTTTGTAACTCAGTCAGCCTTTCATTCTTTTAGGGCATCAAAATGAGCACCGCAGAGGGCTGCGAGTGGCGCAGTAATACCGATGTTACTGTTCATGAGGGATACCGTCTGCATTGAGATTGCCACTCAGTGGGAGATGTCACGACTTGAAGTTGAGAGGTTTATCTGCGCAAAGAATTGAAAACGTCCGTGTGAAAAAACAGCTGAGAAACATACGGGAATCTGGTGGGCTAGTTTCGTAATATTCTGAATTCCCACAACAAAGTAATAATTATACCGAGGGTTTTGGTCCTTCCAGGCGCTAGCATGTACACTAAACTCTCGCATCACCAGTAAGCCGTCCCGAGTTGGAAAACGCCTTTTAACATTGCTATTAAACTGCAAGAGTTTGCTAACAAGAGGTAGTAATGACTAGTAAAGCAAAGCCGGCACAATACGGACGTCCGCGCCTTACTGCCCAGCGAAGACACGGAAAATGTCCTCTTCTTTTCTGTGCTGGCAGCTGCCCCCCCACCCTCTTTCTATTATTCCCTCTCTTTCTGTCTTGCTCCTCACTTACTGAAAACCGTGACTTGCAGAAGCGGTTCACAACCTCTCTTTCCTTCTTTCATTTAGTTGCTTCCCTGTGAAATAGATCCAAAAAAGAACAAGCTGTCTCCTTGGAGCCGACGGGGGATGGAAAGTGAAAGCATGCGATGCGCTTGTGAGCGCGCGGTGGGAGCCAGAGATGAGACGCCATGCTGGCACGCCGGTGGGAGCGCGTGAAGCAGAGGAGACACCATGCGCGTGCACATCGGATGTCCGTGCATGCACATGGTTTGTCTCCCTTCGCTAGGAAAAGCCACAACAATAAAGTCTTGCAAAGCGAAGCAGCCGCGCTTCTTCTTTTCTGTGCTGGCAGCTGCCTCCCCCATCCTCTTTCTATTATTCCCTCTCTTTCTGTCTTGCTTCTCACTTACTGAAAACCGTGACTTGCAGAAACGGTTCACAACCTCTCTTTCCTTCTTTCATTTAGTTGCTTCCCTGTGAAATGGATCCAAAAAAGAACAAGCTGTCTCCGTGGAGCCGACGGGGGACGGAAAGTGAAAGCATGCAATGCACTTGTGAGCGTGCGGTGGGAGCTGGAGACGAGACGCCATGTGGGCGCGCCGGTGGGAGAGTGTGAAGCAGAGGAGACAACATGCGCGTGCACATCGGATGTCCGTGCGCGCACATGGTTTGCCTCCCTTCGCTAGGAAAAGCCACAACAATAGAGTCTCGCCAAGCAAAGCAGCTGCGCTGCGTTCGCTAGGCGAGACCTATAAATGTTGCTTCAGTCTCTACATGACAGCAGGTTTGTGTTCCACTGCCCAAGATAACATTTTGCATTTTTTTAAAAACCATGTCGTCCCAAAGTATATGGTGGTAGAAGGGTAATTTAATTTCGCATTCTATTTTTTTCTTTTTTTTTGCATTCAAGTCGCCAGTTTATTAATCGAACACAGCAACAAGGTTATATGAACTCCCGGTCAGAGTGGTTTGAGTTGTTAACCGAGGAGCATGGGTGCCAGGACTCTTCTACTTTTACGGATTATACACACATAGCTTGTGAGTTCTGTATGCCCAGATAGGACGACACTGCCTTGTCAGGAATATAACTTAAGTATTTTAAAAAACAGAATGCTGTAGAACTTATCTTTCATCCACATGGAAGCCTCCCGCCTTTCAGTGCCTTCTTTTTTATAATCTGCTCACATTTGCTCTAGTGACGAAAATCCACTAAATTAGCAATTTTCAGTGGCCGGGTGACGACTTTTCGTCACCATGCATTTATTGGTACGAGTGCACGGGTGGCTGAGTTTTATGGAGACAGCATGCATTTTGAGCATACCTTGCTTGCCTTCACCAGCAAATCACTTCCAGGACAGGACATGTCACAGAGAGCAGTGAATTTGTGGGGCTGGTTTAGATTACCTACTACTGACAGAAAATATGCGGATTCCTGCCTGCACAGATCCAGGTGACCGATTTGGACATATTAGTACGAGACTAGAAAATTAGATACATGTAAATAACAACACCACTTACCATAGCGCCATTAAATGTATTAAAATAGTGGTTTCTTCTCCACACGCATTTAGCATGAGGTGCTTGAGTTTTCCTACCCCATGAAACATTGAAGGGAATTGACTTACTATTTTGTGATGAGCATTCATGCTATAGTTCACTGTCAGTTCCATATCAGAAGTTGTGCTGAAGCTGAGAAAACAGGCACTTGACTCCGCAACTTGAAGTACATGAACGGGTGCTTGTACTTTTGTTTTCTTGTGTTTCATCATTGCTTCAAATGAGCCTTGACTTTCTAAGGGTGTTGATGCAGCTCATGTATACACTTTAGTTTTCGATGGCTTAAATCGTGGCAACAGAGATAGTTAATTGTACTTCTCCTCAGGCATTGTATTTATTGATTCACCACTGTCGATAATAAAAGGTATTGTTTAATTTGCAAAACAATGAATGCCAGGACTCTCGTCAGGAGGCTACTGCAGTTTCACCACATATTGCCTCTCCCAGCGCACCAATGGCAGTGTAGTACCAACACTATTACTAATCATCACACTCCTACAAGTGTGACAATTCAGTCTATTCCAGGCCCCCAAAGCTATATGAATGGCTTTGTCTGCAGTCAAAAGTCAAATCAGTATATTGAATTAATAAACAACTGTAAGAGTCTGGAGCAGAGTTCACCATTGATAAAACTTCTGCCTGGTCTGACGCTCCCCTGGGGGTTTGTACCAACGTTAGAACCTTACAACTGGCTATTCTCCTTGAATCAAAGTGATTATAATGCCGTCATCTCGAATTTTCACCGTACTGAGTTTCTTTATTTAGCATGTAATTGAGACTATGTATGCAACTGTTAGAACGTTACAACCGTCCAATTGTTTCTGAATTATTGCCTAGATGCTACCTGCGTACTATTTTACCTTCCCACACACCTTGGTTAGATTCAATATCACCGCCAGTATTATCGCACTTAGACGCTTGACTAATTATGTGACCAGGCCAAACTCAGCCTTGCTGTCTCCTGTGTATAATTGAGTAACGTCCACAGTTTAAGCATGTTCTGCAACCCACCACACTCACGCGTCATGATTATAACCTATTTCGTAGCAATTGCACTCGCCTTGGCTGACACTCTTTTAAGTTCAAAAGATTTTATTAAAGAATACAAGGTGTCAGTACATAAGAAAAACCTGAAAACCTAACAACAATATGAAAGGTAGAGTAGACATGTCTGTGGAAGTAAACATGAGATTAAGAAATAACAAATAATTGAGGCTGTGCAACAGGAAATAATGCTAAAAATAAAATGCAGTACAATGGATTATAAAAAATGCAAAGGAACAAAAAGGTCAATCAAGGAGGTTTAGAAACCTCCTGCTGAAAAGGAGGCAAATGAGAGGAACGCTTAGCACAAAAATCAAGATATAAAGTCACAGGAAGCCAAAGATCATGCCGTTTTTTAGCCAGGTTGAGGGGATAAACAAAGACAGTATCTAGCCTGTGATTATGACAGACATTGTACCACCATGCTCTGAAAGAAATGTTAGAAAAGTTTTTCCAATTAGCAGTAATTTGCTGGAATGCAACAGCTAGGAGCAAGTCAACAATTTGCACATTAGAATTAAGATCTGCCCAACAGGGAGAGAGACTCCCTAAAAAAATATTGACAAAGGAAAAGGGAAAAGCAGTATGAAAAATGGTATTAATCTGAGCCCAAACTTGTTTCCAAAAGTTATGTACAACAGTGCAAGAAAAAAGCATGTGAAAGAGAGTAGCTTTAGGTGTCAAACAAGACCAACAAAGGTCGGGGGTTGAAGGAAACCTCTTATTTAACATGTGGGGTGAGAAAAGAAGCCTGTTAAAGATTAAAAAAAGGGTTTGTGTAAGGGAAGCAGCCCTGGATGATTTACGAATTTTGATCCACAATTTGTCCCATAGAGAGACAGGCCAGGAGATGTCAAAATCAGACTCCCACTGTTCCTCTACTATGGATTTTGACCTAGGTGTGAGAATCTTGTGAAATGAGTGGTAAATTGAGGAGGCTGTGGGGCGAGTACGCAATAAGGAATGGAGGTGTAGAGTAGGGTTGGAAGGATCGGGCTGGGTGGGAGCGCTGGAAAGTTGGACATAGGTGGACATAACTGCATCTTTAAGCGTGAGGTACTTACGGGCAAAGGAATGAGGAAGATTAACATTTTGACGAAGAACGGAAAAAGGTAGGAAAACAGAGCCGGAAAAGAGGTGGGATACCCACATCAGACCTTTTTGTCTCCAAGATTTCCAATAAAAGGGCTTGCGATTAATGAGGATGCTATTATTATACCAAATGGTGGTGTTGAGAAATTCGGCTACAGAGGAAGGTGGTTTCGGGGATTTGGAAAGAAGAAGTTTGGTAGTGAATTTGTGGATGGGAGTGGAAGTAAGCTGGGGTTTACAAGAGAATGAAAGGTATTCAGCGAAAGTGAAGGGGGATAAAGAAAGACCTTCAATGACAAGCCAAAGGGGGGAGGAATCAGCATGATCTCGCAGCCAAAGGGAGGCTTGTCGCAGAAGAAATGCTTTATGATAAGTGGGAAAATCCGGGAAATTAACCCCACCCTCTGATTTGGGAAATCGTAGTCTGGACAGGGACATACGCGCTTTTTTGCCGGACCAGAGGAAAGAAGAGAGAATAGTGTTGATTTTCCTAAAGTATTTAGTTGGAATAGGAATTGGGATATTAGAAATAGTGTAAAGTACGATTGGGGATAACATCATTTTAATCGTGTCGAGGCGACCCCACCAAGAGAGGTAAAGCGGGTGCCATCTAGAAGTAAGGTCAGATAATTTCTGGGAACACTTAAGACATAATGAAACAGTATCGGGAAGGGAGGGTGTGATGTGTAAACCAAGATATTTAATATGCGAGGGACTCCAAGTAAAATTGGACGGGGCAAAATCCTGTTTGAAGGTAAATTTGGTAAGGGGTAAAATTTCACATTTATCATTATTCAGCTTATAACCAGAAATTTGGGAGTATTCATGAACCTCACTTAAAAATGCAGGAATGGAAGTGGCGGGGTTGGACATGAAGAGTAGGATATCATCTGCATAAGCGGCAAGCTTGATATTAGTTTGAGAGATTTGGAAACCATGCAAATTAGGATTTTGGCGGAGTTTTGAGAGAAAGGGTTCTAGGGCCAGATTGTAGAGGAAGGGAGAAAGGGGACAACCCTGACGAACTCCTCTACCCAAGTTGAAGAAAGAAGAGACTAGGCCATTAGCGCAGACCGCCGCTCTGGGACTGGAATAAAGGAATGAAATAAGGGAAATGAAATTAGGGCCAAACCCAAACCATCTAAGGGCAGAAAAAAGGAAAGTCCACTCTACTCTGTCAAACGCTTTTTCGGCGTCCAAAGCAATTGCCGCTAACGAATCTTGAAATCGTGGGGATTTGGACAGGACATTGAACAAAAGTCTAGTATTGTCTGTGATGAAACGGCCTTTAACAAAACCAGATTGTTCTGGGCCCACCAGCTCTGGAAGAAAGGGATCTAGTCTTATGGCGAGGGATTTAGCATATATCTTGTAATCAATGTTAACTAAAGAGATTGGTCTATAATTCTTGCAGTGTTGAGTATCTTTTCCTTCTTTGGGTATAATGCAGATATGTGCGTCTGAGAAAGTGCCAGAGGAGGTGCCACTAAGAATAAAAGAATCAATAAGGGAGTGTAATCTGGGTAATAGTAATTTAGAAAAATGCAAATAAAATTCAACTGTAAATCCGTCTGGACCTGGAGCTTTGTCCTTCTTAAGTGATTGAAGTGCATTGTGTAGTTGGGTATTAGAGATAGACGTTTCAAGAGTAGATAGGTCAACAGGGAAATTAGGGGGAGTCTGAATACTGGAGAAAAAGGTAGCAAGGGATTGGGCAGTGGGGTGAGTTTCAGATGAGTAAAGCGTGGAGTAAAAACGGGAAAATTCCTCTAAAATATCAATATCTGTACGTCTTAAAACAGAGTTAACATCATAAACAGATTCAATGTTCAATTTGTTTTGCTTGCCTTTTAAATAATTGGCTAAAACCTTTCCTGCTTTGTTCTTACCCCCATAAAATTTTGAGCTAGATTTCAGCAAATATAACGAAGCGTCTTCAGTAGATTGTTTGTTAAATTGCATCTTAGCTTCAATAAGAGTAGTCAAACTTTCCTGCGAATGGGAGGTATAGAAAGAGTGCTCCAGTTTTTTAATCGTGAGAAGAAGATCACTGGTACGCTTGCGGGCAGTTTTATGCGTTTCCTAGCCACATGACCAATGATGAAACCTCTGGCTGCGGCCTGGTAAGCGTCCCAGATGGCATGCTTGGGCACATTGGGTGTGTCATTGATGGTAAAAAACTCTGTAGTAAAATCAACAAAGGAGGTGGTAAATTTGGGATCAAGAAGGAGGGTGTTGTTAAAGCGCCATCTCCGGTGGGCTTGGGTAAAATATCAATGTTAACCAATACAGGGGCATGATCCGAGAACAAGATAGGGCCAATATCAGCATGAGTGAGGGACTGAGAGATATGATGGGAAAGAAAAATGTAATCAATGCGGGATTGTGATTGGTGGGATGGGGAATAAAAGGTGAACTCTTTGGTAGTAGGATTGCATAAACGCCAGGCATCAATAAGTTTGTGCTGGGACAATGCTTGTACAAACAATTTATGAAACTTATTAGGGATATAGGATGCTTTGGAATGCCTGTCTAAAAAGGGATCAAGGGGTAGATTACAATCTCCTGCCATGATAAAATTGTCCTCAACGTATTCAGAAATACGAGAGGCCATAATGCGCCAAAAGACGGGGTCACCGCCCGTAGGTGCGTATATGTTGAGAATGGAGATGGGAATACCTTTCAAGGAAAGTTTGACGTACAACCATCTACCCTCGGGGTCTGACTCAGAAGTCAAGAGCGAATGAGAGAGAGATTTACGGATTAAAACAGCCACACCATTCCTTTTACCATCCCCGGGAGCAGAGAAAACATCGCCCACCCAACCCCTCTTAAGCTTAGCGGCTTCAATATCAGACAAATGGGTTTCTTGCAAAAAGGCAATATCTACATTCAATTTGGATAAATGAGAAAGAATTTTTTGTCTCTTAATAGGAGAGTGGAGACCTTTAACGTTCCAAGAAACGATGCGTACTGACATTAAGGATAGTTAGAAAAGTAATGCAAAGAAGAATTTAAACAATAAGAGAGAGCCTCGAGAAAAATGAGAACATAGGAAAAAGAAAGAGAGAAATGAGAATAAAGAGGAAATGGAATTGACAAGAGAAAAAAAAAATAAGAGAAAACTGAGAGATGTCAGAAAAATGGAGGAAAGCCAAAGTGTTGCTGAAATCAGTAAAATGAGCAAGTGAGGTCCATAGAAATTAATAAGTAGGATCCAGTGAAAAAAGAAGAAAAGCATGCACCTGAAAAGCAATAAACAAGCAAGATATGGGAGAAGACAGCCACGAGAAGAGGAACGTAGATATAAATCAAAGGAAAAGTGAAATGACAAAGGGATAAAATGCATAAAGAGAAAGACGCATGTCCACGAGAGGCAATAAGCAATAAGAAGAAAGGATAAAAGAGAAAAGGAAGAAGAAAAAAAACGCGGAGAGGGTACGGACACCAGTAAATCTGAAAACATGAGAGGAATAAACAAAGTCAAAAGAAACAGAGCCAAAACCAACTCGTCAAAAAGAGTATGAAGAATACTTACAAGGGGTAACTTAGGGAGGATACGATCAGGAACAAAGACAAGCAAGGACGTACGTGGAAATGGGGAGGGGAGATGCAGGGCCAACTGGAGAAGGCAGGCACTCGGGGTCAGTGAGACGTCCAACCAGAGGAACAGGCGGAACGCAGAACATTGATCTGTGAAGGAAGGAGGGTAACAAAGTTAGGTGATAACAAACAACAGGGTCATGAGCCAGGCGATGAGTGGGACGTAACAAGAAACCACAGCATAAAAAACAAACATTTCAATGAAGAGCAAAAACCCAACAAGAAAAACATGCAAGTCATAAGAACCATTGAGCGAGAAAAATCAGCGAACATAGAAAACAGGGCATCACAGTACAATTTCGGAAAAAAGTCACGTTGGGAGAGAAGAGGAAGGCCCAGAAAGCTCCATGTCAGCTTGACCACAGGAATTCAGGAAACTTCGAAGGCGCATAGGCTCCTCATATGTCGTAGTCTTGTTGTTGTAGGTGACTTTGAATAAACAAGGGTGAAAGAGACCGTATCTGGCACCAATGGAGCGGAGGTCCGGTCTCATGTCCAGAAAGGCCTTACGTCGATTCGCGGTGGCTCTGGCATAATCCTGTGCGAAGAACAAAGTGGAGCCCGACCATGTAAGACGAGGAGAAGTTCTGGCAGCTGAAAGAACTTTCAGCAGATCTGTGTATTCCAAAAAATACATTATTACTCCTCTGGGTTTTGCTGACGAGGATAAAGAGGAGGTAGCTCGTCCAAGTCTATGGGCACGTTGAATATTAAGAGATGTGTCCTCGGGTAAGTGTAAAATCTTGGGAAGAAAATTCTTGAAAAAGTTGATAGGATCACTCCCCTCGCAGCCTTCCACCAGGCCGTAAAGGCGAAGATTATTGCGCCGGTTACGATTTTCTAAGTCCTCCACCTGCTTCTGGAGTGACGAGATCTGCGTATGCATAAGGGTGACCTTGGCCTCAGAGTCCTGAAGAGAAGAGACATCACGTTCCACCAATGACACTCTTTCATCCATTGAAGCCCAATTGTCAGTAAGAACCTGTAGCTTAGCGTTGGTTTCTTCCATAAAAGGGCGTAGCGCCCGCATCTCTTCAAGGATTAACTCCATCGAAATGACCGAAGAAGATTTGGGAGGCGAAGGTGGATCTTTTTTTAACCTCTTTGGCGTCGTCTTCGCTGAAGACTGTGAGGAGGATTCCATGTTCGACGACATCTCAGTAGAAGGGAGAGATTGAGAAGCTTCTAAATGGGCTAGTTCCGTAAAAAGCTTGGAGTTTTTAATATAATTGCGCTTGTGAACTCTGCCAGAACAATCAGCCATCGACGCGCCTATGAAATGCTGGAAAACTGAGAACGCATGGACGAACTGGAAGCAAAACAGGTACTGATAGCCAGGAGACGCTAATTGGGGATCTAAAATGGCTGCCCGGTGTGAGGAGAACAAAGGAAGTCCATTCAGTTCATGAAAAAATCATCATAATAAATAAAAAGTTACCTCTGAAGACTGGCACATGAGAACTATGCCGCTGGGTGTGCTGGTAGTGTTAGAAAATCGCCATAGCAGCCAGGAGTCCAGTGCACGATGATTCGCGCTGTTGAGGAGATCGCGTGCAAAAAAAAAAAAAATGGCGGTCGCGGCCGATGCAGTGCCGCGACCGGGACTTAAATGAGCAGCAGGATTAAAAGAAAGGCCGCCACCGCGGCAGAAATATGTTCAAAGCGTGCCTGGCAACATCCTATGGCGAACGCCTCCTGTTAAAGTTCCCGGAAGGGTCGCGGTCCGCCGGTAAACTCCGGTAAGGACGGAGCCCCTACTCCGGCGCCGCCATCCTCTTCGGGCGCCTAGCCACGCCCCCCCCTGGCTGACACTCTTGAATACGCTTGTCTGTGCGTTTAACTAGTTAGCATGGTTCAACGACGTTTCTAACTCTTCGTCTCAATACCCCATTGTGGCCATACCTTACTGGGTTAACCACTACACCCTGTCTGCACACTGTACTATGTACATGGTCCATATACTACTTGAGCACACCAGCACAACCAACACTTCCAAAATGGCGTCTTCACCGTGTCTCTTGCACAAGTCCTTTTTCTATTAACACTCCTTAGGGCCTTGTCCCGTAGTCCCCTATCAGTTTCTAGTACCTTCCCACCTAACCCTATTGCTCCAATCACAGCTCCCGCAGGGTTACAAAAAGTGGGTCATGTGATGCGTGCTTTGGAATCACACCTGGAAGAATCCTGCTATTCAGCAACTTCCCTGCAACATACTGGTAAGCACTAGCCCCGCTTCCCCCGTATATACCTTCCAATTTGCTGACTGCACACTAACTTGCCTCCCCTTCCATAGGCGACTAAGCCGTTAGAGTACGCAAAGGCGACTCCACCCCGTATTCAAGCTGAAATTCATCATAACTGGTGAGTTTCCTTCCCTTCACTCGGTCCCTCAACTATGCAGATCCGCGTAAAAACGTAGTTTCTTCCTTTAGGAGCCGCCATTACAGCAGCCCTCGTCTCCCCGACTAAGTTCCCCCATTTTGGAATTGCGGTAAGACATGACTCAACGAGCCCTGGTGCATGTTTTTTCCTCACGTTAGCGCCCCATGCCCCTCACCTCCCCTTTACTCTTGACCACGCCATCCTTTAGACCTATGTAATGTACTCTATATGCAACTGGTTATTCTCCATAATCTTACTGATGTTAATGTCGTCATCTCAAATTTATACTGTACTGAGGTTCTTTATCTAGCACGTAATTGAGACTATGTATTCAACTGTTAGAACCTTACAACTGGTTATTCTCCTTAAATCGAAGTGATTCTAATGCCATCATCTCGAATTTTCACCGTACTGAGTTTCTTTATTTAGCATGTGATTGAGACTATGTATGCAACTGTTAGAACGTTACAACCGTCCAATTGTTTCTGAATTATTGCCTAGATGCTACCTGCGTACTATTTTACCTTCCCACACACCTTGGTTAGATTCAATATCACCGCCAGTATTATCGCACTTAGACGCTTGACTAATTATGTGACCAGGCCAAACTCAGCCTTGCTGTCTCCTGTGTATAATTGAGTAACGTCCACAGTTTAAGCATGTTCTGCAACCCACCACACTCACGCGTCATGATTATAACCTATTTCGCAGCAATTGCACTCGCCTTGGCTGACACTCTTGAATACGCTTGTCTGTGCGTTTAACTAGTTAGCATGGTTCAACGACGTGTCTAACTCTTCATCTCAATACCCCATTGTGGCCATACCTTACTGGGTTAACCACTACACCCTGTCTGCACACCGTACTATGTACATGGTCCATATACTACTTGAGCACACCAGCCTTTTTCACGTCTCATACTGCTCACAACCTACCTTGTCCCACGTTGCTCTTGCATGTTAATGCATGCTAATCAGAACTTCTAGAGTCTGAAATGCACGCTGTTGTCACTGCATTGCCATTATTGAGTTTCATATGTATCTGTAATTCTCCTAACTGTATTCGCTTATGTATCTTCCTCCCCCCACTTGCTCCCCCAGGCTAATGAGGCTCTATTTAACAGGCATGCTATCAAATTCCTGATGATGATCCGCTTATCGTTTAAACGGATCGAAACGCCGTCGACACCCTAATACACCTTATACGCAAAAAACCTTTCGTTCATTCCGCTGTAAAGGTGTTTTGTAGTGAATTGTTCTTGTAACACTGTATATCCTCCCTGTGTAACAAACCAGAAAGCTTTGCCTGAGCCCCTTGTTGTTCGTGTTCTCCTTTGTTTATGTACTCTACTGGCTAAGTAGGACACAGGATTGTGTCCCATTTTATGTATTGTTTTGTATGATTATATCCTAAGCCTACAAGTAAATATCAGACCTCTGTCCGGCTGGACAAGTCCACTAAATATAGCTACGATTGAGTCTATATTCATTCCTTTGGTTTCCATTTCACTTTCTGGGGACCACTGTTGTTGAAAACAATTGTCTCCCAAGGTCCCTGGTCGACTTTTCTTGGGTTCCCTTGTTGTTGCAGAATATATAATAATCAATTGTCCGGCCCAGAAAAATCATGCATGCCATTCAATAAAATAAAACCACCCTCAACTAAGCAAAAATACCACTGATGATCTAATACAACCTGTACATTGAATTGGGAATACCATTGAGTACATGGCAGAGAATGAACATCAACCAATGAAAATCAACACATCATGTAAGAAAAAAAGCTTGCTGCTCTTAAAAATGAAACTGGAATACCAAAGACGCAGAAATAAACTGATCAAGCCAGTGACATAGGGCAGCGACAATACCACTTCTCTTTCCGAATACTACATTCAAGCAACTGCTTCAAATACGTTTTCAAAATCTTTTGCCAGCTCTCTTTATGAAGCTAAATGTGTTCCTAGGCCTATTAAAACAAAGCGAAACCTTCTAAACTTTCTTTAAATGCAAAATATAAAACACCCATCACAAAGCCGGAAAAAGCACAAAACTCTCCTCCCCATATTCAAACTAATAATTCACTGCCCATTTCCACCTTTCTCCCTTTTAGTATCGGTATTCGGTAATGCCCAGAAATGGGATTATAGGATCAAAGCATCTAAACTGAGAGAAGAACTGCACAAAAAAAGTGATAGTTAAGCAGTTCTTGCAATTCTCATCCTAATCAATTTAAAATTCTGTCTTTAAAACATGGATCTGAAACATAGGCACTCAAATATATAGAGTAAGACACAGGTTCAACGCACTATGTAGGTGTTTTTAAGGAAGGCCAACAGGCTGCTTCCTTAATACAGGTGCAGAAAAAGGCCTGTAAGTGCAATTGAATAGCAGATACAATTAGCAACCAGTTACCACAGACTGCAAAGAGTGTAGTCTCTTTTGATCAAAAGTGTCACACTCAGGAGCGGCTCCTCCGCTATGGCGGAGGAGAGTCACCCCCCTGCCAGCACCCCCAAACTTCGAAAAACAAAATGCTAATAACATGGGTTTATTATTGTTTTATTTTTCACTACGAACGAAAGTCTTCGGGGGGGGGGGCGGGGCAGACAATGACAGGCTGTGAGGCTGGAGGGGGAGCAGTGCTTAGCACTGCTATCAGTGCACATGTGGGTTTGGCCGGCTGTCTCAGGCTGGCCAAACACACATGCACACTGAGCTGTCTCCAACACGCGCTGCATTTCCGGGTTGGAGACAGCAAAACACAGGCTCCCAGTCTCCCTGGGAGCACAGATTCACAGCGCTCAGGCCAATCCTGAGGCTGCTTTCAAACTTGGTGATGTGATCATCGTCGAGAAACAGGTGAGTGGTTTTTTTTTAATTCTCCCCCCCCCGCCTCCTCCCCCCTGCCTGGGCACTCTGCCGCGATACCGGCCGCCACTGGGCACACTTATTGTCAAGTAAACAGTTAGAAGGGGAAAAACATAAAATACTGTCATCAGGCGGCATCAGTCACCATGTTGACCATAAGTTATTAAATCGGGAACAGTTTGACACATGGTACTGAGCAAGGGACTTACAACCCTTTAATCCACTACTTAATATTGATATGACCACTGGCATACATGAATCAACACTATAACTTCACTTTTCATACATATGCCAATGATAATCAGATGCATCACCAAAAGGAAGAAAACTAATACTTTAGATTGTTTCACCGTATCCAACACTTCATTGGCAGGAACAGTGCTGACAGGGATGGCTCCAGCAGACAGGCTGTGTTGCTTTCTTACTTTTGCAGGACTGGTGACCTACTGTGCCTTGCCCTTGGAACTCAGTCAGTCACCACCAGAGGGAATCTTAAGACTTCAGACACTTATTCTGACTGTTTTGTGGGGGCTTCACTGCATTTTAGGCTGCTTTTTCCCATCTTTCCTTCTTAGTTTTAGGTCTCATCTACAGATAGATTTTAGCTGTCTCTTGACGAAGACATATTGTATGAAATACCAATACTTAGACTTAGGGCTTTGGGTCAGCTCGTTACTTATCATTGGTTGGCTCCATTGTCAATTTGACTTGCTTGCGTCCTATATGATAGTTTTCCTTCCCCTTCTTGTAATTGTTGCACCCTTCAAGCATAGTTTCTTTACCATCATTTAGAATGATTGACGTATTTTCTTCATTGTCTCCAACTCATGGAAGCAATTTTTCTATCACAAATCCATGGAAGTGACTGTGCTTTCTTGTTCTCTTCCTCATGCTCTTATTCCTCCCGACATTCCCGCCCCCACCTTGTCTGCCATTCCCACCCCCTGACTGTCCTTCTCAGTTTTTAGGTCGAGCTTAGAGCAGCGTGCATGCACTGTTCTAGGAAAAGGCCTTTTGGAAACACTTCAGCTTTTCTTCAAGCTCGTGCGTGTGGTGCTCACACACTATTGGCCTTTGAGTCTGGCTTTCAAAATTGAAAGCATGCAATTGGCCAAAGGCGTGTGGATGTCCCAGCTTTTCGGCAAATGTTTACTCCCAGAGCGTTTTGCTCTCGGAAGCCAGCAGCGGCGCGCTGGCTGCCATCTGTTTTGGGTCAGGTTTCATCCTTTGAACGCCGCTCCTCGTCCACGACCCCCACCTGCTTCTAAACTCCAGAGGCTTCTCTGGGAACACACGAGCGGGCGCTTCCAAACCATTTCAGCATGTCTGACTGCAGCCGTGTGCACACGCACACAGTCCTGGTGTTATTCCGCAGCGCCGAACTGTTGGCGCAAGCTTGTTTTCTGTTCCCTCTTCACCTCCGTCTCTCTTCATGCGTATCCTCCCTCGTTGTGCAGCTGGTTCCTGTCTGACATTGTTTTTCTTTTTAAGATACGAGGGCTTGAGTCTCAACCTTAACTTTGGTTGAGGTAAAGGCTTGCTTCCTCCTCGGTCTCTGTGGCATTGTCGCAGTTGCACTGGGTTTCAGGGTCACCGCTGTGTGAAGCTATTCGTGTTTCCCTGTAAATATAGATCAGCACAGTCTGATACTGCTTTCGTATTGTTGTCTTCTTCCCTCCCCGTCTGGGTCTCATCGTCACCTCCCTCTCTCTGTATCGCTGCCCTTTCCCCTCCCGCTCTATTTTGAGCTCTTGATGTGTCTGAGCCGCTCCCCACCCCCTCCGCCTGTTTCTCTTTCCAGTCAGTCACTCTGCATGTCCCAGGCGTACAGCCTCTCCCCCTGCCCAATCCAACATGTGGCAGTTAGGACGGGGGCTCTGCCGGGCCTGCCACCTCCGACCTTAGTAGGCCTCACATGACTCGCAAAATTTCCCAAGCATTACATCACCTGGGAGCCAGGGACAACAGCGCTCTTAAAAGGGTGATGCCCGGGCATGCACGGCTCAGCAGCCTCAGGGGGAGGGGCCGCATAAGGAAGCGCACTAAAATAACTAGTAAGCAGACTGACTCCAGCTTCTGGCGAAAGTTTTTTTTTGCAGTTTTATATAGCACAAACTCGACCCATAGGTATTGAAGCGTTTTACATGACCACATTACATTACGGAAGGACACATTCCACCTGGAAGGTATGTGGTACCACATATACAGCAGTCGGCGCTATCTGTAGTGCTGTGTGATATCCTCTACAGGTTGCACAATACCCAGCATGTCACTCCCTTTTTTAGCGACAGAGCCTACCCAGTGTGCCCTAGAGTTTATTGACAACCTTTATACTTTACAGCATATCCAGCAACAGTGTTTGTGTGTGTGAGTGAGACACACTGTTCTCCACGCCACATCATTTAATACAGCATGCCATATATTGTCCAGGTACAGCCTTCACATCCTGCGCTACAAAATGAGATGTATATACCAGAGTTTACCACGCCTGTACTGTACACCCCCAGCCTGTTCTGTGGTAAGCAATACATATTCCATGTCACAGTCTACTTAGTGTTACAGCATGTGGCATCAAATTGTCCACAACAATGTATACCCTGCCTGTACCACAGCATGTGACAACTTGCCCACATCACTACCTACTAATCGTATGGTGCAGGTCTACAAGATGCAACGCTATGGCACAACCTACCCTGCCTATGATATAGTAGGTTATACTCTGCAAGCCACCGCCTGCTGATAAACAACATAACCTTAAAAGTTTTTTTTATAAGAGTTAGGGAATGCCCTGATATTTCATAAACCAACTTGAGCACAGCTATAAGATGAACGGTAATAAGGAGTGGAATCAATTGTTAGCCTGAAGGCCCTGAAATTCTCTTATTACTGATATAGACTTTTATGTCCAGCTTCTTATCCCATGTCTGCTTTTTTAAGTACTATAAACCTACACATATTACTATTGCCCAATATAATAGTGCTCAATTTATCATCCTCAGAAGGATGGAAGGCTGATGGGTGGAGGAGGGAGAACAGCGTGGCAGTAGGAATGACACTGTCCTGCTCTCTCCCTTTCATGCGATGCAGTGTAGCGCCTCTAGTTGCTGAGCTGCTTTGCGTGACTTATTTGAAAACCTGGGGGGCCTATTTATGATTTGCTTCTTGTTTGTATCACGCAATGTGGTACATGCGCAACGCAAACCTTACGTGAGATTTATGCAGCCACACAAGGCCACTTTATGTTTCCCTGAGTGGCTCCACAACTCTGGAGTAAAGCAATGCCGCGCAAATCTCTGTGTGGCCTTACTCTGCCCTGGGAAGGTGTTCCATGGACGTTGCGGTGGGTGTTCTGACGCAGCTCCCATGGATTTTGACTCAGAATTGGTAAACCTGGGAATGTGCCAAAAAGATATGCGTTCCCAAGGGTGGTGTAACAAGGAGAAATATCTTTATTTCTCCTTGCTACTTCCTCTTTCTATGCGTGCTGCATTCTGCACTCTGCAGCACACATAGAAAGAGGAATATGCATCATGCAGGAAGATGGCCCTTCCTGTACAAAATCCTGCATGCAACAGAGGCACCTGGTGCAAGGGTTCCTGCATTGGCGCTAGGCTGCGAAAAGAGAGCCAGCGCAGGGACGAAGGCAAAAATGTGCCATATGGACAAATACAGCACCTTCCTGCCCTATTCCTGTCACGCAGTGCAGCGCTGCAAGGTGACTTGCTGCGCTGCACTGCGTGACATTCTCGTAAATCTACCCCCTACACTTTAGTGTTTACAACTGGAAAGATTCTAGTATTGCGCACGACTAGTTCAACAACGTGGTCTTTTTCAACGGGCATCTCCTGCTACATTTTTCACTTTTAGCATCTTTTCCCTGAAATGAGGGTGAGGCCGTTCTCTTCAAAATAAATGATAATGCGTATTAATAGTTGGAAGGCCACTATTTTCACCACGTTATCCTCTTTCATATTGTTTCTGTACTGCTCATTATAACAGGGACACTTTATGAGTCTAAATATATACTATTAGCTCCATTGTCTGACTTCCAGGAATTGTTCTTTGAGAGGCCACAGGTGTCACACGGTGTCACATTTTGAAAGTTGCACAGTCCCTGCTTTGTTGTGTATGTTACAGCCGTCATCCTAGATTGCCACAAGAGGAGCTTGTGCAACCCGAAGGTTCATGAAACTTCTTTTTTGTTGCAATTCTCAGAGACACCTTTTTCCTCTTACATTAGGGGAAGTCGATTGGGAAAGGCAAAGCTCTCCCAGTTGAACCCTTTCTTACAAAGGAAGTTGCATCACCACTCCATCCCTCTTGTACGTGACAGTTTCAGCGAGGGCGAGCAGTGTGTCGGAAACGAACATCTTTGCTAGCTGTCTACATTTAACAGAACATTCTAGCCACTTCCTTGGCCTTAGAACGTAAATATGTGATCTTTCAACTGGAAGTCCTTCGTTTCTTTTTTTGTTGTAGCGTTATTTATATAGCACGTACTCGGCCCGAAATATCAGGGCGCATTACATGCGCACCAGCTGCATTACAGAGGGACACCTTTATTTTTAGGCACTGGGAGATTAAGTGATTTGCCCAGAATCACAGGATGTTTAAGCCTCCCGCCAGACTCGAATGTGGTTGGCCAGCTTCAAGGTCCTCCACTCTAGCCGTTAAACTACATCTCTTCGTCTTAAATTAAGAGGACTGACCAAATCTCTGTGACAGCTTTATGTGCCTAAGGATAGGTTTTTATTAGAAGAGGAAATCTTGCTCGTAATGTTGATTCACCGGGGTTGGAAACACCTTGGTTTGGGTGGGTTACATATGTCACTGACCTCAGTGCTCGAAGTCAATGTGTCAAAAACCAAACTCATGACATTTAATCAACATAAAGTTTTTAAAGGTGGCATTCTAATGAACAGTTGTCCCCTGGAACAAGTTAAGGACTTAACATACTTAGGGGTGAATATTCAAAATGATTTAAAGTGCAATCACCAGATTGACATGGCCACCCTGAAACATCGGCAGCTGTCAGGGGCTGTCCGCCTTGAGCACAATAGGTCTCTGACGAAACCTATTAGGCCAGTGCTCCAAGTGTACGACGCTAAAGTGGTGACCTCTGCATTGTATGGCGTTGAACTTTGCGGGTTAGAGAACTTGTCAAAATTAAGTTAATCTGAAAATAAATTCTTGAGAGGTATTTCTAATCTCCCACAAAGTACACCGCTCTGTCCGCTGTTCCACGATCTTGGGAGGAAACCTCTCCAGGATATTGCAAAGCTATGCACTGTGTTATACTGGCGTAGATTGTGGACAACACCGGAATGAAAACAATATGCTGAAGGTTTCATGGATATCATAAAAGCTGATACCTTTCATAAAATTAGTTGGTTGTGTGGTGTGAAAGATATCTTAGTTAAAATTGGAATGTCGACACTTTCGAACGAACCCACTATAGCCTGCTTTCCAACTAAGAAGGTTTTAAAAGAGAAATATTGGGAGATGGTCACTTTAGGTGTTTTTAGTGCAAGTGAAGCATCCTCTTTAACAGGAGATTTTTGGGAATTTAAACCCATTTCGATTTATGAACCATACTGGGACACTTTTACTAAACTGTATACAAAAGACCTGTTCACAATGTGAGCAAGTGGTTCATATATCCATAACGGTTGTCATACATTTTAGACAATCTTTCAAGCAAGTGAATATATCATCTATGCTACTTGTTGGTGTGGCTCACTAGGAAAAGAAAAGAAAAGACAAATATTTTGCATACGAGGTAAGACAGGATGACTGTCAATAAGTCTAAAAACTTATGTCTCCAACACCCAGACGTGGTGAAAAAAGAGTGAGAGGGAGTGTTGGTGCCTCACGGTAGCAACATCAAGGAGGATTAAGCAGGATGGTACTCGCCTGCTACCTCAAGATCTCATCATCAGCTACCAACACTCCAAAAGCAAGAAATGTGTGTAGGAGAAAATAATTGACTGTACAAGTGCTAGGATGTGTAATAAAAGAGGAAAGAACTGTGCTGTGATATGTGCACCATATTAAACCCCACAATGATATACAATGATATACAGGTTTGAGCTAGATCACACTGGCTTGCGTTTTTTATTCTATGCTGTGTGATTGCTCATATTTAAAATGCCGACATGTTTCATTGCCTTCTGGGTAAACTCACGGCAACTTCTTCAGGGCGTGGGGTCTTTTCATTCCACCCTGCACCTCTGTTTGTCAATTAAAAACAATTCTGTTGGAGACAAAAAGTAAACAAAACAACACAGGACAAACTTGGTTGGCAACCGGTTTCCAAAGGGACTAATACCCTATGTATTGCATTCCGAATCACACCATATTTACCGGGATATTGCCCACCATGGGCATACCTTTACCCTTGAGTCCTTGTGGCTGTGTGTACGCATTCAAGGCTCTGCTATTCAACTCCAATCGTGAGTCTGTAATATATAATAAGGGTCATGAGACTGCCAGTATCAAATGCCTGCCCCTGGTGGTATCATCGATAATTATTACTCATGTGTCTCAGTCTTATTAGGTATCTACCCTTCAACTGTGTACTTCCTTAAATCTTCCTCATGCTCGGCATCCGGTTAGGTAAGCTCTGTTCCCTTACAATGGCATACCCTTTATCGAGTTCGTACATACCCAATTAGCATTGAAACCTAGCCTCCCGCTCCAATTAAGGTGGCCCAAGTTCCTGTCTCTTTTTGCCGAGTGCCCCCAATTCAAACTTCAAGGATCGGGACTCACCGTAAAAGCGTCTGTAACTGGCGTTTACTCAGCCCAGCAACAACGCGGCTGTTGTGTTTCGTGGTTTAAGAACGTGATCACGTTCACCACGTGACCTAACTTCAAAAGTCCCGTCCTCCTCAGGGAATTCGCGGGTCCCGTAGTGTAAAAGAGGCTGCCATGTTGAAATGGTGAGCTCCTTACTATGCTACACGGTGATTAGAATTAACCCGCACACCCGAGTATAACCCCCCAGTGACTGACGAAGGATCATTACAACATATGTTTTATACACCCATCTGGTGGATTATGTCGCATTTGTTGGTAAATCGACCCATTTGTAACATTTAAAGCCCGCACCTGGGTCTTTCCATAACTACCCCTTCAAATGCATTTTAATTTATTGTTTTTTGTTTTTCTGTTGGAAAATGACCAAGTGGTTGATGGAAATACCCTGCCATGTACAGTCCCTTCTACAAAAGTGAGGGATGTTGCCTTAACTCTCATGTTCTCAAATAATGACAATGAGAAATGGGACATGTTATAATACACTCTTTAGGTTAACTCGTTGCTGAATGTTTGGACCTGTTAGATGTATAGTTCCCAACTTTTTACTGTCTGAGATCTTTAATAACATATATGCTGATAAACCTATAATGGTGTAAGCACTAGACTGAACGGTTTATGTGTTAACCTTATTCCATTCAATAAAGTCGTTCAATCCATTTTGATCTACACCCTCCTGGTAAATCCAACGTGCTTCCCTGCTGTTCAATCTGGATTCCATGTTGAACTGATCGCCTGTCACCTTTTCCAACACTACCCAGCGCAAATCTTGAGGGGTATGTTTATGGGTCTGGAAATGTTGCACCGATTTAGTGCTCAATTTACCTGCGCGTAGCGTACTAAGGTGTTCTTGTATCCTTGTTTTTACCTTCCTGGTGGTGAGGCCGATATAGTGGAGCTCACAGGGGCATGTCAGTCTATAGATGACATAAGACGTGTTACAGTTGCTAAATTAATTTAGAAACCAGATTTTTTTATTTACAAGGGTGACACTTTTAGTAGGTGATGTAAATGTACACACAGAGCAATTACCACACGGGTAATGCCCCGGAGGAATGTTGGTCTCACGTGGATTCATTTTGGGTCTGGTGTGAACCAGCCGGTCTCGGATGTTCGCCGATCGTTTAAATGCGAAACGGGGTGGGGGCATTTGCATGTTGGTGGTACTAAGCAAATGCTAATGTCTGCGGATTTATTTTTAGGCACTGGGAGATTAAGTGATTTGCCCAGAATCACAGGATGTTTAAGCCTCCCGCCAGACTCGAATGTGGTTGGCCAGCTTCAAGGTCCGCCACTCTAGCCGTTAAACTACATCTCTTCGTCTTAAATTAAGAGGACTGACCAAATCTCTGTGACAGCTTTATGTGCCTAAGGATAGGTTTTTATTAGAAGAGGAAATCTTGCTCATAATGTTGATTCACCGGGGTTGGAAACACCTTGGTTTGGGTGGGTTACATATGTCACTGACCTCAGTGCTCGAAGTCAATGTGTCAAAAACCAAACTCATGACATTTAATCAACATAAAGTTTTTAAAGGTGGCATTCTAATGAATAGTCATCCCCTGGAACAAGTTAAGGACTTTACATACTTAGGGGTGAATATTCAAAATGATTTAAAGTAGAATCACCAGATTGACATGGCCACCCTGAAACATCGGCAGCTGTCAGGGGCTGTCCGCCTTGAGCACAATAGGTCTCTGACCAAACCTATTAGACCAGTGCTCCAAGTTTACGACGCTAAAGTGGTGAGCTCTGCATTGTATGGCGTTGAACTTTGCGGGTTAGAGAACTTGTCAAAATTAAGTTAATCTGAAAATAAATTCTTGAGAGGTATTTCTAATCTCCCACAAAGTACACCGCTCTGTCCGCTGTTCCACGATCTTGGGAGGAAACCTCTCCAGGATATTGCAAAGCTATGCACTGTGTTATACTGGCGTAGATTGTGGACAACACCGGAATGAAAACAATATGCTGAAGGTTTCATGGATATCATAAAAGCTGATACCTTTCATAAAATTAGTTGGTTGTGTGGTGTGAAAGATATCTTAGTTAAAATTGGAATGTCGACACTTTCGAACGAACCCACTATAGCCTGCTTTCCAACTAAGAAGGTTTTAAAAGAGAAATATTGGGAGATGGTCACTTTAGGTGTTTTTAGTGCAAGTGAAGCATCCTCTTTAACAGGAAATTTTTGGGAATGTAAACCCATTTCGATTTATGAACCATACTGGGACACTTTTACTAAACCCTTAGACAGGAAGCTCTATTTTTAACTGAGAGCGGGTTCGCTGCCCCTAAAGTCTTTTACCTCGAGGTGGACTAAAACAAGTGAGAGTAAGTGTCCTTGTTGCTCGGCCTCCAACAAAACCGTTGCGCATATGTTATTTGCCTGCCCAGCCTATGAAAATCCTCGTAGAGTATGGCTGAGGGCTGTATGCAAAATCCTGGGGACAAGATGCAGTTTGGCAGCTGAAAGAATATTGTGTACAAATACCTCATCTCTCTTATTCATAGCAGTTGCCAAAGACCTAGGATGGATGTGGATAATTAGGGCAAAGTCCACCATTGTTTAAAAATGTGCCTTGTTAAACTGTTAAATCCAAATGGTCGCACACTGCTGACCTACCTGCGTGTTACCCCAAAGAACTGTGGTCCCTGTAGTCAGCGTCGGTGGATACACCTATGCTCGTGTCGTGAGTGCAAGTGTGAATAGCGTTAGCCATCCCTGGACACGTGTTTCGAGGTAGTTGCCTCTCGTCAGCAGGGAGTAGGAAAGAGTGTAGGGTTGCAATGTAAGCTGCTAAAATCATTATCAGGTAAAGTACCTCTCGTAGCAGCGCAGGTGCGTAACCTGAGTCCGTCGACTCCCCGGCTCAAAGAGCCACTAAATAATTAAATCCAAATGGTCGCACACTGCTGACCTACCTGCGTGTTACCCCAAAGAACTGTGGTCCCTGTAGTCAGCGTCGGTGGATACACCTATGCTCGTGTCGTGAGTGCAAGTGTGAATAGCGTTAGCCATTCCTGGACACGTGTTTCGAGGTAGTTGCCTCTCGTCAGCAGGGAGTAGGAAAGAGTGTAGGGTTGCAATGTAAGCTGCTAAAATCATTATCAGGTAAAGTACCTCTCGTAGCAGCGCAGGTGCGTAACCTGAGTCCGTCGACTCCCCGGCTCAAAGAGCCACTAAATAATTAAATCCAAATGGTCGCACACTGCTGACCTACCTGCGTGTTACCCCAAAGAACTGTGGTCCCTGTAGTCAGCGTCGGTGGATACACCTATGCTCGTGTCGTGAGTGCAAGTGTGAATAGCGTTAGCCATCCCTGGACACGTGTTTCGAGGTAGTTGCCTCTCGTCAGCAGGGAGTAGGAAAGAGTGTAGGGTTGCAATGTAAGCTGCTAAAATCATTATCAGGTAAAGTACCTCTCGTAGCAGCGCAGGTGCGTAACCTGAGTCCGTCGACTCCCCGGCTCAAAGAGCCACTAAATAATTAAATCCAAATGGTCGCACACTGCTGACCTACCTGCGTGTTACCCCAAAGAACTGTGGTCCCTGTAGTCAGCGTCGGTGGATACACCTATGCTCGTGTCGAGAGTGCAAGTGTGAATAGCGTTAGCCATCCCTGGACACGTGTTTCGAGGTAGTTGCCTCTCGTCAGCAGGGAGTAGGAAAGAGTGTAGGGTTGCAATGTAAGCTGCTAAAATCATTATCAGGTAAAGTACCTCTCGTAGCAGCGCAGGTGCGTAACCTGAGTCCGTCGACTCCCCGGCTCAAAGAGCCACTAAATAATTAAATCCAAATGGTCGCACACTGCTGACCTACCTGCGTGTTACCCCAAAGAACTGTGGTCCCTGTAGTCAGCGTCGGTGGATACACCTATGCTCGTGTCGTGAGTGCAAGTGTGAATAGCGTTAGCCATCCCTGGACACGTGTTTCGAGGTAGTTGCCTCTCGTCAGCAGGGAGTAGGAAAGAGTGTAGGGTTGCAATGTAAGCTGCTAAAATCATTATCAGGTAAAGTACCTCTCGTAGCAGCGCAGGTGCGTAACCTGAGTCCGTCGACTCCCTGGCTCAAAGAGCCACTAAATAATTAAATCCAAATGGTCGCACACTGCTGACCTACCTGCGTGTTACCCCAAAGAACTGTGGTCCCTGTAGTCAGCGTCGGTGGATACACCTATGCTCGTGTCGTGAGTGCAAGTGTGAATAGCGTTAGCCATCCCTGGACACGTGTTTCGAGGTAGTTGCCTCTCGTCAGCAGGGAGTAGGAAAGAGTGTAGGGTTGCAATGTAAGCTGCTAAAATCATTATCAGGTAAAGTACCTCTCGTAGCAGCGCAGGTGCGTAACCTGAGTCCGTCGACTCCCCGGCTCAAAGAGCCACTAAATAATTAAATCCAAATGGTCGCACACTGCTGACCTACCTGCGTGTTACCCCAAAGAACTGTGGTCCCTGTAGTCAGCGTCGGTGGATACACCTATGCTCGTGTCGTGAGTGCAAGTGTGAATAGCGTTAGCCATCCCTGGACACGTGTTTCGAGGTAGTTGCCTCTCGTCAGCAGGGAGTAGGAAAGAGTGTAGGGTTGCAATGTAAGCTGCTAAAATCATTATCAGGTAAAGTACCTCTCGTAGCAGCGCAGGTGCGTAACCTGAGTCCGTCGACTCCCCGGCTCAAAGAGCCACTAAATAATTAAGAGTCGACGGACTCATGGTTACGCACCTGCGCGCTACGAGAGGTACTAGACCTGATAACGATTTTAGCAGCTTACACAGCAACCCCACACATTTTCCTACTCCCTGCTGACGAGAGGCAACTACCTCGAAACACGTGTCCAGGGATGGCACACGCCACGCATACTTGCATTCACACTCGAGCATAGGTGTATCCGCCGACGCTGACCTTCAGGGACCATTTTCATTGGGGGAACACGCCTGGTAGGTGTAGCAGTGTGCGACCAATCTGGTTTAGCCTTGTTAAACTGTGTTAATATATTTTTTACCCATGAGTTTTAAGAAAAAATATGCCCTGCCATACAGTGATTCTTATATTCATTGTTTTTTAGACAATTTGTCTATTTACCATATTTAAACGTTCCCCATTAGTATATATCATTTTTAATAGTGTTTATTATGAACTCTATGAATTTTGTTTACAAACTATTTTAAGCTATGAAATGATTGTGTCAGGTCTGACCAACTGTGAACTTTATGAATTTTGTTTGCAAACTATTTTAAGCTATGAAATGATTGTGTCAGGTCTGACCGACTTCGAATTTAGAGGTTTTTTTTCCAGGAAATTATGAACTATTGGGGACACATAAATTGTAACCATTGTCCAAATAGGCTTTTATATATAATTTAATGTAATTTTATTGTAAATATTATAATTGTATGTGCTTTTATGACGATGTGTCGAATAAAGCTTGTTTGGTATTGGTATTGGCATTGGAGTAAAGGTGCCTTATGCAGGTTTATTCTTGCCCCTCCATTACCTCTACGTCCCTTATCCTCGACCCAGTCATCACTAATGAGGTATTCCACTTGACAGGAAACAAAACAGGAAACGCTTTTAGGCTCCACCCACCCTCCTGCCAGGGGCTACAAGTACATAGCCAACAGAAAGCACTTCCTGTTTTGTTTCCTGTCGGTGGACCTGATGGGGGACACTTGGGTAGGTGCTGGGCACTTACCTGCTTCGTGTTGTCCTGTGATTCCCTCCTTTGCTAGGCTCTGGGGGTGCTCATGGACCTTCATGGGAGCTACTTGAGTCGGGATGCTTGGCTTCCTGGACTCATTCGGGTTCTTGGTTGCCGGTACTGCTGGGCTGCGCTGGCACCCTGGAGTACTGCGGTCGGGTGAGTCCTCCTATGCAGCGTGTCCTTTGCGCTGTGGCTGTGGTCCCGCATGTCGGCTGCTGTAGCTTGCTGGGGCTTTGATTGCCATGTCAGGCTCTTCCTGCCTTGGGCTGCCTAAGACAGTGTTCAATTTTCTTTTTATGCCCTTTACAGGTTCTGGAGAGTGTCCCTGTGTGCCACATATCTTTTTGGAGCACTCGGTTGGGCTCCGAGTGCTCCGTTTTGTGTTCTTTGCATGCCAATCAGGCATGAACGTTGTGGAGCTCCCGGAGTGGAGTCCGGATGCTCCGTGTGCGGCGCATCTGTTGGGAGCAGTCGAGTTGGGATCTGAGTGCTCCGTTTTTGTTTTCTTTTAGTGTTGCTCAGGCACGTACATTGTGGAGCGCCCAGGGTGGGGTCTGGACACTCCGTGCACAGCGCTTCATTGGAGTAGCACGCGGGTTGGGCTCCGGGAGCTCCGTTTTGTTTTCCTACCAGCTCTGGGCAGGTCGGCATCTGGTTCCCGGCGTCTTCGTGGGTGCTGGGTGCCGTGGCTGGGATCTCCATGTAATTTTGGCCTTCGGCAGCCATGATGGGTGGAGTTTTGTGGCTTTGATTGGCCACGCCCCCTGCCGCCTCACCTCTAGGTTGTACTCAGCTGTTTGGCATTCCGTTAATTCGGGGGCGGTTTTCCGGTTGTTTTTTGTTCAAATGGAGGGGGGGGTCACATTCTGGTCTGTTCTGCCTCTGTTGGTTGTGTGCGCTGGGTCCTGTCTTTGGTGTTCATGATGGGGAAGCATCACAAGAAGCGTAAACGTGTGTCTCCTGTTTCCTCTTCCTCTTCCCCAGCAGACAGTGGGGATTCTGCTCCTCTGGTGAAGCGGGCCCGGTTGGATGACGGCAGGTTGAAGCGCTTGATTTTGGAGACTTTGACAGATCTGAAGTCCTCCGAGAAGTCTGTTGGGGGTCATTCTGGTGGAGGTGTTGCCCTCTATTTGGACATTTCTTTTGATTCTTCTGATGACTTTTCCTTGGGGGTGGTGGATCTGAAAGGCAAATACATTTCCAAGGAGTTGTTGCCTAACCTTCTTTCTCATGTATGAGGGAACATGGGGTTTCTTGATGACATTACTGATGGATGTCCTTTTAAAAGAATGGAAGGATCCTGATCACATCATGATGCCGCGCTTTATGTCCAAACTGTATCCTTTGCAGGACATGGAGATGTCGTTTCCTGAGTTGGTGCATATGGATTCCATTGTCGCCAGTTTAGTGTGTCGTCCTTCTATGGCCGTGATAATATTCTGCGTGATGGTGTGGATAAGAAGATTGACTCTGCGTTGAGAAACTCTTATGCTGGCTCTCACCTTGCAATCCGTTCTGGTGTCTATGGGGCTAATGTCACTCAATCCCTGTTGACTGACTTTAAGACTTTGTTTTCCACGATGCAGGAGGGGAGCAGTTGTCCAGACCTGCTGGAATCCATGTAACGTCAGGCCGAATTCCTCTTGGACATTGCTTTTGATTCTGTGCGCGCTTCTGCCTTGTCCTGTGGTTCCTCTATTGCCGCTCATCGGAACTTGTTCCTAAAGGGTTGGAATACGGACACCACGCAGAGATCCATGGCTTTGCGGTTGCCATTTACTGGCCCTCGTCTTTTGGGGACGCTCTTGAGGATAAACTTCACAAGGTGTTAAATGAGCGGAAGCATTCCTTTTCCGTCCGTCGCCAGCCTTCTCGTAAGGACTCTTCTTCCTCTCATGCCAAGACCTTTCGTCAGCCTTCCCGGTTTCAGCAGTCTTTTTTTAAGGGCCCGAAAAGTGCTGGTAGGGGTTTCCCCCGGAATTTCCAGATGAAGCCCCCCCGAGATGCTGGACAGGGTCCGCAGCGTTCCTGACTATGCCACCCCCGGGCTCGGTCACGCTTGTGTTCCACCAGAAGTTGGTGGGAGGCTGAGGTTGTTCCTTCCTGCTTGGCGTCTGAAGACCTCCGATCTGTGGGTGCTGGATGTCCTGGACCATGGGTATCGGATCGAGCTTCTGTTCCTTCCTCCACCCTTGGGAGTGGTGCGGACTCCGACACCCTTGAACCAGTCTCGACATCAGTCTTTGTTGGATGGTGTTTGCTCTTTGCACCTGAAGAAAGCGATTGTGCCTGTTCCCCGATTGGAGTGGGGTCTGGGGACCTATTCGATTACCTTTCTTGTTCCAAAAGTCACAGGGGGTTTTCGGATTGTCATCAATCTCCGGAGTCTGAACTTGTTTATCCGGAAGATCCAGTTCTAGATGGAGACCTTGCAACGGGTGATACCTTTGATTCAGGCCGGCTGGGTATTGGCTACGGTGGATCTCCAGGACGCTTATTTTCGTGTGCCAGTAGCTCTGGAGGATCAGGGGTTCCTGCGCTTTTGCCTGGAGGGTCATCATTGGCAGTTCTGTGTCCTTCCGTTTGGTCTCTGATCAGCTCCTCGCGTGTTCACCAAGGTGGTGGCTCCCTTAGTGGTCCATCTTCACCTCCTAGGAGTGTCGGTGTTTCCTTACTTGGACGATTGGCTGCTCCAGGCTCCTTCCCCTGTCTCAGCACCTGTCCTTGACCTGCTAGAGCACCATGGGTTTTTCCTGAACTTTCCGAAATGCCAGATGCTTCCTGCCACTCGGAGGTCTTTAATCGGGGCCGTCTTCGATTCGATCTTGGGCAAGGTGTTCCTTCCTTATTCCCGGCTTCTGTGCCTTCAGTTCCTGTTGCGGAGGTTGCTGTCTCAGGCTGTGGCTCTCCTCCTTCAGTGGCTTGAAGTTCAGGGTCATATGGCTGCAACAGTCTTCATGGTTCCCTGGGCCAGGGTTCATCTTCGGCCTCTTCTGTGGCATCTTCAATATTGTGTGCCTTTTCCGGTTCGGGACTATGCTGTCTCTGTACCAGTGTCTCTGGAGGTTGTGTCCGCTCTCCAGTGGTGGCTGGATTCCTCCAATCTCTCCAAGGGGATGTGGATTTGCCTGCCGCCTCCATTGGTGTTGACGACGGATGCCAGTGCGTCCAGTTGGAGGGCGAGTCTGGTCAGTGGGCTGTTCAGGCTCGTTGGCTCCGGTCAGAGTCCCGCCAGTCCTCTAATTGGAGGGAGCTGTCTGCGGTGGACCGTGCTCTTCATTTCTTCCAGGGTCGTCTGCTAGGGTGCAATGTCCTTGTGCGATCTGACAACTCAGTTACTGTGCTTTACATCAACCACCAGGGCAGTACTCGCAGTCCTTCGTTGAATCTGGTGGCCTGTGTGATTGCAGGTTGGGCGGAGTGTCATCTTCTGGCCATCGCTGCTCAGCATATCAGGGGTGTGGACAATGTGGTGGCAGATACCTTGAGTCGCAGGTTTCCGTCTTCTCTGACCCTGTGTCTCTCCCCCAGGATTTTCCAGATGCTCTGTCGGAGGTTCGGGACTCCCCAGCTGGACTTATTTGCCTCCAGGACATGTACGCCTTTCCTCCCATTCCTCTGATTCCAGCCTTCTTGCTGAAGGTCCAGCAGGTGGGTGCCCATGTGGTGGCTGTCTTGCCTCACTGGCCTCGGAGTTCCTGGTTTCCATTGTTGGTGAGTCTGGCGGTGGGTCATCCTTGGATTCTACCCTGCTACCTGTCCTCCCTGTGGTTGCCCTCTCCCTCCCTCCTGGTCCCTTTCACGCTGATGGTCTGGAGGTTGAACGGATGTCTCTTGGGGTCCGGGGTTTGCCTGACCACCTCATCACTGTGATGCAGGCCTCCCGTAGGAAGTCTACTTTGTCCTCCTACTCTAAGCATTGGGCTTCCTTATCTTCCTGGTGTTCTGGGCTTGGTCTGACTCCTACCTCTTGCCCTATCGCTTCTATCCTTCAGTTTTTTCTGGATGGTTTTCAGAAGAACTATGCCTTGTCTACTCTTAAGGGTCAGTGGGCTGCTGTTTGGGCTTTCCGGGATCCGGCTTCGCTCCCTTCTTCGGATAGGTTGTTGGTTTCTCGGTTGTTGCGGAGTTTCTCTCTCTCCTCTCCTTCTGCTCGTTCTCCAGCTCCTCTTTGGGATCTTTCTTTGGTCCTGGGTGCTCTGCAGTCCTCTCCATTTGAGCTCTTGGAATCTGTTGACCTTAAGCTCCACTCTTTTAAGGTGGCTTTTCTGGTTGCTGTTACTTCTGCTCGGCGGTTGGGTGAGCTCTCTGACTTGCGTTGTTCTCCTCCCTTTTGTGTTTCTTGGATGAAGCAGTGGTCCTTTCTTTGGATCCTGGGTTTGTTCTGAAGGTTCATTCTCGTTTCATTCCTCTCATGAGTTGATCCTTCCTTCTTTCTGTCCTACTCCTTCCTCGCCTGCTGAGCTGTTGCTTCACTCTCTGGATGTGAAGCGTGCGTTGTCTGTTAATGTTAACCGCACTGCGGTGTTTTGTTCTTTCCACTCTCTCTTTGTGACCTTTGGTCTGACCGGTCGAGGTAAGGCTGCCTCCCGTCTTACTCTGGGTCGCTGGATCAAGGCTGCTATTTCTCTGGCATATCAGGGCTCTGGTTTGTCTTGGCCTTCTGGGGTTCAGGCCCATTCCACTAGGGGTGTCTCTGCTTCCTGGGCTGCTTTTCATGGGGATTCCCTCGATGAGATCTGTCGGGATGGGACTTGGGCTTCTGATTCTACTTTTGTGAAGCACTATCGTCTGAATTGTGCTCCGTCTGACCGGACCAATTTTGTTTGTGGTGTGTTGCGTGCTGTGGGGGTTATTCCCCCCCTGATTCTGTGTGTTTATTAAAGATTTCGCTTGCTGCACTCCGCTTTTTGTGTTCGGTCTGTGTTCTCTGTGTGGTTTGCCAAAGTTGCTTTGGTATGCCTCATTAGTGATGACTTGGTCGGGGACGAGGGACGTAGAGGTAATGCTATGATTACTTACCGGTAATCCCCATTACTCTTAGTCCTACTCGTCCTAGACCCAGTCATACTTCCCCCCCACCCTCCCTGTTCAGGCCTTTGTTTCTTGGTATGTCAGGAAGTATTTTCTGTTGGCTATGTACTTATAGCCCCTGGGTGAGTGGAGTCTAAAAGCGTTTCCTGTTTTGTTTCCTGTCAAGTGGAATACCTCATTAGTGATGACTGGGTCGAGGACGAGTAGGACTAAGAGTAATGGGGATTACCGGTAAGTAATCATAGCAATCCCCCCACTCCTCACCAGGAAATCCATCTGCATTTTGGGTGTGGCTGCTGTTATATTCTTGCATTGTAAAATTGTGTTATGTGCTTTTACTAAGTGGATGAAATGTTTAGCGTTTCGTGGCAACATGTACTTTCAATCCTGAAGCTGTTCTGGAATGTTGGGAGTGGAGGCGGTTGGCAGAGGGAGAAGAATCGGGAAGAGCAAGGGTCGTTCTATCTAGTCATTAAATTACATATATCTTAATTCTTATGAGTCCTGTCTTTCAAAACTGGTGACGAGGATGGGATGCACTTAAGGATTCAAAGGATGTGATGCAGGAGTGTGCTGCTCCGTGACCAGATAATTCATCAAGAAAAGGTTTGACACTTGGTCTTGGAAGAGATCATTACAATCTGTGGAGACTACGTAGTTGGCCAAGGTGAAGGGCGCCTCACGCAGGTGAAATTGTGTTGGGGTAGAGTTCACATGGCACTGGTGTGTTAGCAGCACACAGCTTGAAACTGGGTATTTTACCTGCACACGAGCTGACCAGCTCGAGCACTATCGAGGTTACGAGACCTTGCGCGCAAGTCTGTGGCTGTTTGGGGTGACATATGGTTCATCACGGGCACACAAAGACATTCTAGAGGAAGTGCCTAGTTATCCTTACGTTGTGTGTTGTGCTGTAATACGCTCTGTGGAGAGCGTGTCGCCATCTTAGGAGGAGGTGAAATCCATGTGGTCTTGGCAATTGTGTTATGCTCCGTAATAAACTCTGTGGAGAGCGTGACACCATCTTAAGAGGAGGTGAAATCCGTGTGGTATGGTCAACATTTGACGAGGGCCGTACTATGCTTGGTGTGGAGCGTGCTGCCATTTTTGGGAAGAGCGACCTGAAGGCAGCTACCGAGTGAGTGCGGCATTTGCAGACTGCTACCACAGTGCCGTATGTGGAGAGTACGCACACCTCATCGTGAAGACGACAAGTTTGCACAGTGACGTGCACACCAATCTTACAAAGCATTTTGGCGCTGGTATTGTCACTGGGTCATCAAATTGTTTTGAGGAAGTTGGGTGTTGGAAGTCGAGAGCGTGTCCTAAACTTGGTTTGGAATTGCATGGGTGACACGCACACTGTCCAGTGGTATGTTGAGGGCAATGAGGCAAATCAAATTGTATTAAGTGTTATTCGAAGAGACACATGATAAGGTGGCACCAGTGTACATTCGTGCATATTTTTAACTGTATGCTATAGGTAGATATCTTCGGTGTTATGATATCGGGCATTATGGCAAGCACAGTCTATTCCTGCACCACCTTTGTTTTTGAAGAATCCTGGTCAACCATGCATGGGTTGGGAGCATTGGAGGGAGACTTTCGAGACATATTTCGAAGTCATTGGGGGTGATGTGTACATTGCTGAAAGGAAGTTGGCCATTCTTAAACATTGTTTGGGTTTAGAAGGTAGAAATGTTTTGAAGACATTGTCTACCATAGAAGAAAGGAATGTGGATGAAAATTCTGATGAGAATGGTGAGGATGTGAATGAGGCAGCTTTGAAATCATTGGAAGAGAATTTTGGGAAGAAAGTAAGTGTGGTAGCGGAGAGGCACAATTTCTTTTCTCGAGCTCACATGCAAGGCAAGTCAATTGAACAGTACATAGCAAACTTGAGGAGGTTGGCAGTTACATGCAAATGTAAAGAGCTAAGGGATGAAAAAATAAGAGATCAGATGATAAGTAGAATGTATAACATTAAGGTTCAAGAACAATTGCTAGGTATGAAAGATCCCAGTTTAGATAAAGCTATCGAAGTGGCAAGAACCATGGAGGATACTTCTAGATATGTGAAGGAGTTGGGCAATGCAGGTTCAAGAAAAGATAGTCAGGATGAAACATATCACAATGTGAACAGCATACCAAAAAGTGATTAGAAAAAGTTAGGATGTAAGGAATAGTGAAAAGAATCAAGAAGGGTTGAAAGTCAAAATCAGAGCTTGCTTCAGGTGTGGAAGTTTGAGGCACACAGCTGAGGCAAATCACTGTCCAGCCGCTAAAAGCAGATGCTACAAATCTAAAAAGGTAGGGCATTTTATAGGGTGTATAAAGTTAATAAATTGCCAAATTATAACAAATCTGTAAACTTGGAAAAAGAAGCAATAGTGAATGAGAGGGAAGACATTTCATGTGAGAGTGAGGAGGAGGAGGTGGAGGTACTCATTATTGAAGCCACCCAAATTTTAAGTTGCGATGGAAACAGAGTGAAGAGTGATGGTTATCGCCCCCCAAAGTGTGTGATCAAGATTAATGGGAAGGAGGTACAGATCTGGGCAGATTCATGTTCTCCTTTCACAATCATTGGCAGAGCCACTTGGGAAAGTCTAGGTATGAAAGGGTTGAATGCTACCGATGTGAAACCCAAAGGATATTGTGGGGACATATTACCAGTTTTGAGATATTTAATGACTGATATGTACTTCAGGACAGAAAGACTATGGGCAAGCTATATGTTGTGGAGAAAGGAAGGTCCTTACTAGGTTGGAAGGAACAACAAGCATTGGATATCATTTTGGATCCAAATCATCCGAAGCAAGTCTTACTGATGTCCAGGTTTCCTGAACTTTTAAAGGACAATTTATGTTATTTGAAAAAATTCAGACACCACATCATCTTGAAGGACAATGCAGTGCCAAAAGTGCACAAAGTAAGAAATGTCCCATTAATGTTGAGAGTCAAGTTAAAACATGAATTACGCAGATTATGCATGAAGGGGGTAATTGAGTCTATTGAAGCATCCGAGTGGTTGAGTTCAATAGTTATTGCAAAGAAACCAAATGGGAATATTCAGATGTGCATTGACCTGAGGGATCTGAACGACAACATTTGGATCAATCCAAAAATACACAAGTCTATCCTACCGAAGGGATATCAGTGCTGTAAAAAACAACTGCTTCTATTGGATGCCCTATTGTATTCAGAATGCCTTAAAAGACTCACCTTAAAACAAGGAAACACTAGGTCCCACCGATCTGGCAATGTTTTTGCTGAAAATGGGTATTCTTCCGGGGAGGAAATGTGATCTGCTGTTGACCTTCAAACCTAAGATCCTGCAGCGAGTTCCCACGCTGCATGGCCATACACCATGTACCTCAGGGGTTGAGGGTGCAGTGGGTTCAGCATAGGTCCTGCTGCATACCAGTCTCTGCTTTAACTCCCTCTGTACCTAGCTGAAGGCCATAGTTAAAGCAAAGTTATAGATTCATATTTCATGTGGAAAAACACAGAAATTCTCTAGTTATTTAGGTAGGCAACCATAACCCAACTTCATTGCACAGAAAACATCCTTTTCCATGCAGTCTTCAATACGCAAAGCAATTACCACACAGTCTTCATGACACATATGTGTTTGCCACTCAAGGGTTCATCCCACATATACCTTTACTACACATGGCTTTACTACGCATGACTTTACCATGCCTAATGGTAAGTATATATAAGTATTATAAAGTGTTTTTTTAAAGAAACATATTTTTACATGTTTTTAAATTTTAATATTTATAAAGAAAAGGAAATAAAGTTTTAGGAGTCCGATGTAAGGGATTTAGGGGTAATGGGTAGGGAAGTGTATTATTACTTAGGTGTCAACTAAGAAACCTGAGTATTAAACTTTTTATCTAATCTAAAAGCAGTTCCTATTATGCAAAACAATTAATGGAAATTATTTTAAAACAAATAAGTAAGTAAAGTTCAAGGAGCGGAATATAAAGGATATAGGAGAAATGAGTGGGGAAGGGTATTAATACTCAGGTATTAACTAACATACCAAGTATTAAAAGTGTAATATAATCTAAAAGCAATGTACATCATTTACAATATTTAATGCAAATTATTGTAAAAAAAGAAGTATAATAAAGTGTACATATTTATTAAACAGAAACTTATTTAAAAATAGTAAGTACATCAATAATAAATTTGACATATTTAAAGTAAATATAAAATCACCACAATTATTTTTTAATAAACATGATTTAATGAATTAAAGCATTTACAAATTTTCATAAAACATAACAAATATACTTTTTTTGACATAAAAAAACCTATATTTCAACAAGTTATTATACATTTGTAACATTTTGCCATGTTTTATGGGAGAAATTGATCTTTTTTAGTTTTTACTATTTCAGCTTTACGTAAACAGTTTGTCATCTGTTTCTACAATTGATGGAGCATTACGGGTCAAGATTAGAAGCAAATAGGAACTGCAGTGAGGTAAGAACAATCTATTTTACTTTTTAAAACATATTTGTTAGGTGATTTATTGTAAGGAGAGATGGAGGGAGGTAGATGGATGTTATGTTTTTTTTAAAGGATGTATTTTGTGTTTTAACCAGAATTACACCCCCATACATGGTGTTTTCATATGTACACGTCAGGATGGTTGTTTTTTAACATATGTTTAAAAAATGTTTTTATTTCTTTTTAAACCAATTTGAATAAAAAGTAATGTTGTGATTTTTGGCATCACATTTTTTATAAGCTGTTAAAAATAGCTAGAAATCTCAATTGTATTTAAAAAAAATCTACAGAATTATTTTGGGGTTCTTTTTTTCAGTTATTAAAACATAAAATAAGGCAACATGGTTATTGGATGGAGTCCTTTCAGGGGTATCCAGAAAGCAACGTGACAATTGTAAAAGGTTTGAATTTGTTGCAGATTTCTTTGACTGTTGGACTAGCACTGGCTGTTGGTGGGAGGTCCTTAAAATATCACCAAGAGTTGAAGAAAGAATACAACTACAGGTAAGAAGTGAAAACGTTTTAAGATATAAAAACAATAAAAAAAATTGCCATTGATTTTAGTTATTTAGTCAAAACAGAAAAGTAATTTTTGAAGACTTTAGTGAGTATTAGTAGTGTAAAATGTACACAATATTGTTCAGGTAATATGAAGCTCCCAACAATAGAAATTTTGGGATTTTTGCCAACAGTCTTTTGGACATCTGGACATTTTTTGGAATTTTCATGGATTCAGACTACCTGACTATGATTTAACAATTCTCATTTCCTGGACAATTTGGTCTTTTTTTTTACATTTTCAGGAAATGATAAAGGTTGCGATGACTTTTTCCAGTTGAATTGTTAAAAGAATTATGCCAACCCGCTTTGGCATTATTGGTTTTTGCACCTCCCTCCAAGCAGGGTGAGTAAAAGTTCCAACTTTCAATAGGAAACCTTGATTACATTCTGTGACCTGACCTGCTTAATTGGCCAATTC
Organism: Triturus cristatus; assembly: GCF_964204655.1. Taxonomy (NCBI): domain Eukaryota; kingdom Metazoa; phylum Chordata; class Amphibia; order Caudata; family Salamandridae; genus Triturus; species Triturus cristatus. Next base: position 92,699,182 of record NC_140592.1, read on the forward strand.
ACACGTCTTCAAAGTAATTTAGAAGGGGGGACAGTTTTTTCACATTTTATTGTTCAGTTGTCCATACACTCAGGAGGTACAAAACACAATGCAGTGAGTTTTTGAAGCTCATATTGAACTTTACTGTTTGACATATAATCCTCAGCTAAGGATGTTTTTTTATATTTTTTGCCAATGTGCCTTGGGATAGTGAAAACACATCCCTGAATCTGGGTGTTAGAATATATTTTAGTTATTATATTTACCATTTGTAATTCAAAAGTGTTGGACCTGACCCTTTTACAGGGTTATTACCAAACCTTTTGCCTTCTTCCTCCTATTTTGTCCGACCTGTTTTGTTGATTTTAGAACACTGGGCACTTTACCACTGTTAACCAGTGATAAAGTGCATATGCTCACTGCCTACATTGTATTGGTGATTGGTTTATCCATATATGGCACATTTGATTTACCAGTAAGTCCCTAGTAAAATGCACCAGGTGTGCCTAGGCCCTGTAAATCAAATGATACTAGTGGGCCTGCAGCACTGATTGTGCCATCCACATGAGTAGCCCTGCAAACATGTCTCAGACCTGCCACCGCATTGTCTGTGTGCAATTTTAAACTACCATGTTGACCTGGCAAGTGCCCTAACCTTCCATGTTACTACATGTAAGGCACCCTTAAGGTTGGCCCAAGATAGCCCAATGGGCAAGGTGCAGTGTATTTGAAAAGTAGAACATGTATTGGTGTGTTTTAAATGTCCTGATAGTGAAATACTAATCATTTTGTTTTTCACTATTACAAGGTCTATCTCTCCCATAGGTTATCATTGGAGCTGCCTTGTAAAATCTTAAAAGTGTAACTTCCAATTGGGAAGAGATAGAAATTTGGAGTTTGGGGTCTCTGAACTCACATTTTGAAAATACATCTTTTAGTGAAGTTGGTTTTGAAATTGCGTGTTTGAAAATGTCACTTTTAGAGAGTGGGCATTTTCTTGCTTTACTATTCAGTGCCTCAGACTGCCTGTGGAACCCACGTCTGAGGGAGGGTGACAGTGGGGCTGTTTGCACATTCCCTCTAGACAGTCACACAAAGAGAGCGGAGGTGTGCCCTCTATGTCCTGATGGCCCTTCACCAGGCTGATGGCCTTCCTGAGCTAGATTGGTGGGAGGAGTTGTCACTGACACTTGAATAAGGCAGTGCCTGTCCTCACACAAAGCTGTCTCCACCCCCCTGTAGTGTGGCTGCAGCCAGGTCAGGAAAAGGCAGGTTTTGTGCACTCCAGGTAGGTTTTTGCCTACTTCAAAGGCAGAAACCGTAGGGCCATCAAAGACTTCATCTGCAGTCCCTGAACTCATCTGCTGGGACTTCTGGCCTGCCAAGTGGGACCAATTCCATTACTGGGCGCTTGGAGGTGGTCTGGCTGATAAAGAACCAAGAAAATCCACGCACAGACTCCCAGAGCCTGTTTTTCCTGATGCAGCACAGCCATGTGGTTGAAAAACCAATGCATCACTGCGGTGCAGCCGAAGAATCAATGCAGCGCCAGCTGTGTGGCTGAAGGATCTCCGCAGCCCGAGTCCCGTGTCACCGATGACCATGGCTGATGCCCCGACTTTGACACTAGCCCTGCTGTGCGACTGAAGAAGTCAATGCATCACCTACTTAGTGGCTGGGAAATCGATACAGTATCTGTTCATCCGCCGCCACATTGACCCAACACATTTGGATTTTCAATGCATCATACCTGTTCACCAAGTTCTGGTTATGAAACGGTCTCTTGGGTATAAGTTGGAAAACATAATACAGCCACTCTCTCGCCATTTATCAGTTGACATCATCTGGGTGATTTTGGCAAAGGAACGCAACATCCATAAATCTAGATCCAGAGCAAATGGTGCTTGTTGGATTCACCTCCTCACAGTTCTGTGTCACAGGTGGCCCGTCATCTGAATCATGTGTGGAGGTGTGTCTGGGACATTTATGCCCACTATCAGGAGCCCACCTAGCTGGTAATCATAATTGGAGTTGTGAAGTGCCCTTGTGCTGCCTCCAGCATCTTGCTAAAGAATGTGCCATCATCGACATTTGGCACATAAACATTTATCAGGCAGAGATCATGTCCATCTAATAGGATGTGGCATACCCTTGCCCCAGCCACCTCCTTCTCAAATATGGGATGCAATCCCCCCAAACATGAGTTTTTTTGTAGAAACGCCACATCAACTCCATATTCTTGAGGTATGCATATACCTTTTCTTGAGGTTATTTCAGTCTCTCACATTCCATGTAAGGAATTTGTACTTAGTCCCTTTGTCTCTCATAGTGGGTTCATGTGCACAGTCCGAGTCCCTGCACAACCAACAACTGCTTGGAGTCCATCATACTGCACCAATTGACTTTGGAAGCTCCCCCCCACAACAACAAAACCAATGTCAACATGTCCCCCAACATTTCCCCCCACAATCCCTCCCCCAGGCAGAACAAATGGAGACCCATGACACAATCCTTGGCCAATAGGGTCCCGAATCCCAACCCAATTGCCCACCCCAGTTAGCCTCAACTAAATTTTAAGAGTAACTGTAGTTGTAGATCCTGCCCGAGTCACTGGGACCCCTGAAAATCGCAAGACCTATAGGGTTCTCAGTAATCAGACGGAAGCAGGGCTTTCGGCCTCTCCCTACCGCGACACCAGTACAAAATTGCAATCAATATAAGCATAAATTAGTCTGGTATCACCATCAGTTTCTTGTGAGTAGCACCCCCATACTGGTATACAGAGAACATCAATGTGCAACAGGGTGAATTGAGTCTTGGACCCCATGTCTGTTACGTGGCATCCCATACAAACCCAGTGGTGCCAGTCGAAGCTTAGTTATTCACCCAGCATCCGTACTGTCACAAAGCGTGTCCTTCACCTCTTGGATTTGGGATTGGGAGTTCTCTGTCACCATGTCTGTAGTTTCATTCTGTAACGTCCCATCTGGGCAGATCAGGATGCGTCCATCCACTGCTCCCTAAGGAGTCGTAGGGAGGTTCTGCGACTTTGCCTTATTCCTATCAGAGCAGCAAATTAGAGAGATGTTTGTGTTTGAGTGTATTCACAATCCAGTTCTCCAGGAATAGTTCTACAGAGGGACCCTAAGCAATAAGGCACACATTATGTCGCCTGGACCTGCCTGCCGCATCCTCGAAAAGATCCTCCATTTGCAAGGCGCTGCACTTGAGACCCACTGATTCGGAGTGCCCTGGGTGATTCCGGAAGCCTTTTTGATCCGGGAAAATCGAATCTGGAAGGCTGTCCCAATCGTTCATCGTACTTGTTCGTACAGAAAACCTAGTCCATAGAGCTATACAAATTGGCTACGGAAGCCTCTATCTCTCCGAATGCCTTTCAGAACCGATTCGGTCAGCGCCAAGGCTTTCCAGGCATCCTACTTGGTCGTTCAGAACTGTGACACGGCAGTAGACAGCCCTCAGTTGAAGAATGGCAGTTTACATTGTGGAGCCTGTTTAATACTCCCCTCAGCACCTGCTCCAATCTCACGCAATGGGGCTGCCCACTGCTGCCCCATCAGGCCAAGCCAATCATCCTCCTCTAGCGGTGGCCAAACACTCGCCTTTTCCTGCCGCCTGTGCAAAGTGGGCTCTTAATCCATCAGGCCTACACAGCTCCACGCAAACCGTGTTGCCAGCCGCCTTGTCCATCAGGGGTGCAGATCGTCCATCTATTTCACGGTCCCACCCACTCCAGCAAACAATGTGGGCCCCCATGGTACCTCTGGAAAGGCCCCAAATCTCCCCCCACAGTATGCTCCTTGATCGCCGCTGGGATTAGCACCTATGCTGTGCTCAGCATTGCCACGAGGCCCCCATACCCAGCCCGGCTAGAGCTTCCTGAGGCAAGGCGCAGTGGGCCCCCATGTGCCCCCACACTCTGCGCCAGTCTGTACAGCAGAGGCCAGACATAGGGATCTGTCTCTGCTTCTCTCTGCCTCAGCTGCTATAGTCACCAGGCTCAAGGGGGCAGCCATAGACCCGACCACTACCGCTCAGGTCCGTCTTCTGCTACAGTGGTTGCCATCTTAGGGAGGAGGTTCCAGCAGTACGGTCCAGTCACACGCACTAGTGGACAGCACCCTCTATTCCACAGCAGCCACAGACAGGACCCAATTTACCCAGGACTTCCCCTGCCATCTATCTCACATGGGCTATCTCCACGGCCCCAGGCCGTCGTTGTTTCCTTTTTCTCCCTCGGGCTGTCAGATCAGCCAAAGCCGCCGCGCTGCTCAGCTCGGGTACCGAGCCAAAGTTGCCGCTCTTGGAGCAAATTTGCTGCTCTCGGAGCACTGTTGAGTTCCTCTGCACTGCCAAGAGTCAGGAATGCAGGTGCCAACTTGTTTTTCGATCATCAAGCAATTAAAAGTACAGGATGCTGGAGGATGATTTCATTCATGGCAGGAGCAGGAGTGAAGCACGTCTAGGTAGCCATTTTGGCTGGCCATGCTGCCCTCCTTCTTTACTTATAAACATTTGTCATTTATCATCACTCTCTCTCACTAGTAATACCTCTATATTGCCAAGTCATGCAGTTTTCCACAAATAAGCATGGCATTTATATTTGTGAACCCAGCCATCTACATCAGGACCTCATTTACTAGTTAGTTCCTCTTAGTCATTTGCATCAGTAATACCTCACCACTGGAAATGCACAGTAAAAGTCCATCATAACTAAGATGTGTTGTCATTTCACTGTTTAAAGAACAAACAACTGTACACAACCAAAAATTTTGGTTGCCACCTAGGTGGTTTTTTTCTACCTAAGAGAATAAAAGTTAGTATCTGAGGCAAGCCTCAATATCACTACAACGTTTTCTCATAAGAGCTACCTGTGAAGATCACAAAGTCCCCACAAAGAACTAGAATATTCACTATCTCTCAGAATGTGTTTGCACAGGTGCACAGGGAGACATACTGCTGTGGAAGACATTTTCCTGTGCATAATGCTGACTATGTAGGTGAAAATGGTTCTTATATCTGCTACAACAAGTTACTGAAATAAATGAGTTCCATAAACAATTCCTATATCTTTCTATTGCATTTTTTAATTGTTTCAAGTTTTGTGTAGTTTTAACATAGTTGGCTATATTTTTAAAAATTTGCCTCAACAGTCTGCCTGATTTACAATGGTACTTATTATAAATTGTGTTTTCATTTATTTTTCATTTATTTAGTCATTTATAAGATAAACAGTGCAACATTTTTATAGACAGTAAATATATGTTTTTAAATATGTTTTATCATATCCTTATATTTAACTCACAATAAAAATTGTTTTGAAGCCAGGGCACACCCCTTCAGAGGGATTCAATTATTTTAAAAAACTAAGCGGGAAAAGTAAAAAAAAAATAGATGTCCAAACTGCAACTCATTTGAACAGTCTTATTATCCATAGGAGCACAGATCTACTCATTTTAAATATGAAATAAATCAGTGTACAAATGGCTTTCTTTGCCTCTCAGGCCCTACTGCCGCATATTTAAATGAAAGACTAGGACAATCGAAATATACCAAATACTACTAAGATTAAGGAGTTATTAAGCGAGAGATAAAATGGAAAATTTGAGGAGATAGGTGTGAAAAGGGGATGCTGGACTTAAATAAGGATGTCTCTCATGAACTATTTTTAGCCCAATAAAATATATTATGCCACAAATTACTACAAATCTATATCTTCCCCTTTTTATTTTTAACCAGCTGGTTTCACAATGACAGTAACACCTCGAGGCTCATTTATTTGAGCCTGCTCCCTAGGAAATGCTTTCAATTCAACAACTTTTTGTCATGAATATAGAAAGTAACCACTCTAGTTGTTCATTAGAAATCTGTGATGACACTACAGTAGACCACTGGGGAATCAACTGACATACTGCAGCTGCTTTTGAAAATACATATTTCATTCATGCATTCCATACTTATCTCTGACTTAAATGAGGGAGATATTTGAAAAAATATGGAAAGTGTGTCATCGTTATAGTGTTCCAGAGTACTAACCCTAATTTCTGTGATAATATTAAACTCATAATTATGCTCTTTTACTACATTTCCCTCTTTAAGGAAAGATTTGATTCTACAGCTCCTACTCTAGCAAAATGGATTTTAGGTGTGCCACACTTTTGTCATAAATATAGACTGTTAGCGCTGTGGTTGTTAGTTGGAGCACCTGCGGTGGAACACTGAGGAATCAACTGACATCCTGATTCTCCTGTTGTAAATGTATGTGTTACTTAGCCTATCAGACATTTTTTCTCTCATGGCTGAGCAAGATATTTGAGAATTTATAAAAAATTTGTCCTCGTGGTTCATGAAATCTCAGCCTGATGTTGGGCATTTTTCACATGGTGAAATGACCGTAGAACTCACCACAATTCTAAAAATTGCTATGTCACCACCAAATATTTATTTACATTTTGAAAATTTGGCATTCACTCCAGATCATTTCAACGAGCCAAAATTGCAAAACTTTTCACCCAAAAGTCAGCTGGTTATTCTGTAACCTTCCACCGAAATAGTCCCATAATAAAACACATAATCTATCTTCAATGCAAAATGTTAAGAGTCTGATTTACAATACAGATATTATTTACGGGGGAGAGCACTCCATGGTAGATATTGACTGGAGTGGAGTAGCAGCCTTCTGTTTGCTTGGGACCATCTGACTCCAACCTAGTCAATACCTACCTGGGAGTGCCCTCACCCTATGATAATATTGCTTAATGACAGAAACTTGTACACAGCTTGAAACCCAGGAGTAAGTGTGGACCTTACAGCAGTACATTGTTAAACACACACAATTCATAGCGTATACACATTGGTAGCGTCAGTATATATCGTAGACCTATATATTGTACAATAGCACACATAGTCATGCACACAAGAATGTGCAGATACATAACTGTGTTCTTTTCTACAAGGTAGTAGTGGTACCAGAACCTGTGGAAAACGTTGGATTTTCTGGCGCGTAAAAAGGCATGCCAAAGACAAGACCGTCTGCACATGGAGTGCGCCCAGCACCAGGTCCCCTGGCCACCCACCAACCCACAGCTACACCAGCACCGAACTCTTATCCCTCAACTCTGGACTGCACAACAATGACTGCTCCCACGCTTTTCCGCGATCATTTTCCTGTCACTCTATCCCTTCCATTGTAACATAGAATCCCTCGCTCAAGAACCCTGCCCTGAGATTCACTATAGGACAGCGCCACTGTCTGCTGATCAACACCCGTTTGCTCCACAAACACTCCATTGAGATCTGGGACATCATCACATCCCTCACACCAGATGTCGTCTTCCTCACTGAAACCTGGCTCAGCCTTCATCAGCCCCTGACATCGCCACAGCCACACCACATGGGTACAAGATAATTCACCGGGACCACATCAACAAACACCAGCCTCTTCGAAAGTTTGGGCACCCTCGGTCTCATGCAACTAGTCACCCAAACCCATGCACATTGCCGGAAACACTCTGGACCCCATATTTTCAAAAACGTATAGAATCAAGTACAACCACTGGTCCTACCACTTCTACATCAAATTCACCCACAACATCTGCACCTACCAGTCCAGCAACCTCCTCAGGAGCTGGAGCACAGTTACCAAAGTCCTTTGGACCAACACCCTCAGCTCCTCCCCCCGGACACCACCTCTAACCTTGTGGTGGCTGTTGAAAATGTCCACAAATGTATCACAGACTGTACCAACTGTGCCAACATAGTCGCACCCCTCGAACGCACCATAATAGACACACCCTCCAAATGTTCCAGCTGGTTCACTCCAGAACTTAAATTCAATAAACGCAACTGCAAAAGCCTTTAAAGGGTGAGGCGCACCAGCAGAACACTCAACGACCAAGCCAACTTCTAACAGGCTCTTAACGGATATCACCCACACCTTAAAAATGCCAAGAAGACGGCCCTCACCAGCCGCCCCGAAGCCAGCTCCAACCACAGCAAGAAGCTCTTCTGCATCATCAAAGAGTTATCTAACAACACAACTTCAGAGAACACCATCACCCCCTCCCAGGACCTCTGCGATACCCTCGCAGACTTCTTGTACAACACAATCACCACCATCTATAAACACTTTGACCCCCAACCACCAATAGCTGACTTTAACAGACTCTTCAACCTCACTGACTCCAACAGAAACACAATAAATACGTGGGACCTACTCTCCACACAGACCACTCCAACCATCATGAGCTACAGCCACTCGGGAGCTCCGAGAGATCCCTGCCCCCACTGCATGTTCAACCTGGGGAACACCACCATCAGCAAGGAACTCATCCACAATCCTCAACTCATCCATCACCTCTGCCTCCTTCCCAGAGGGATGGAAGCAAACAGAAGTCAAACTGCTCCTAAAAAAAAACACTGCAGACCCAGAAGACCTCAAAAACTACTACCCAATCTTCCTGCAACAAGTTCCCGCTAAAGTCTTCGAGAAAGCAGTAAACATCCAGCTCACCAACCACCTAGAAAACAACAACCTCCTGGACCCCTCCCAAACTGGATTCTGCCCACTCACTGCACAGAAACCGCCCTCATCGTAGCCACCAATGACGTCAGCGCTCTCCTAGACATTGGAGAAACTGCCAGCCTGATCCTCCTTGATCTCTCTGCAGCCTTCAACACTGCGTGCCACTACACCCTCCCACTGAGCATCCACAGACGGAGATTTGAGGAAAAGCCCTCAAGTGGATTGGTGGCTCCTCTACGTGGGTGGAGGATCGTCGCCCCACTGCTTTCTCTCAGTGCAAGAAGCAGAAACATAAAATGGTATAAATACCATTTTATGTTTCTGCTTCTCGCTCTGCGAGGAAGCAGAAGAAGGGTTTGGGTGGGTGGGTGGGCGGGTAGGGGAGGAGTGGCTAGCCCAATGTTGTGGGCGCTGACTGTTTGGTCGGCCCCAGAGCTGACCAAACCAGTCATGCACACTTTCCCGTTTTCTCCATTTAGGCTGCATGCAGCCTGCATGGAGAAAACAGCCTCCCCATAGACGCCTGTGCGGTTGGCGTCCCAGCCAATCACAACGCTGCAATTGCAGCATTGTGATTGGCTTAGGGGAGGAGAGGGAGGCTGCCTACTTTTGCTTCCTGTGAGCAGAGGAGACGCAACGCTGGACCGGAGGCAAAAGTTTTTTTTAAATGTATTTTTTATTAAATTAACCCACCTTCTCCCCATGCGACCCCCACACCTGTGAGTCATGCCTGCCGTGACTGGTCCTTCCTCACCGGAAGAACTCAGAGCGTGCACCTCCCACCCTACACCTTGGGCCAAAGAATATCATCTGCAGATTTCCCCAAGGGTCCCCACTGAGCCCAACCTTGTTCAACACATACATGACACCCCTGGCCACTTTGTTCAGATCTCATGATATGAACATCATTTCTTATGCTGACAACATTCAGCTCATCCTCTCCTCATCCTCTGACCCCGCCAACACCAAATCAAACTTCTACAGCTAGGTGACCAGCATCGCCAGCTGAATGCAGTCAGATGCCTCAAACTCAACAAAACTGCGATACTCATCTTCGGTAGCAACTCCTCCCCATGGGATGACTCCTGGTGGCCAGCTGAACTCGGCCCCTCACCCACATCCACAGAGCATGCAAGGAACCTTGGCATCATTCGCGACAGCAACCTCACCATGAAAAAAGTAAATAGACCCGGTCTTATCTTCCTGCTTTCTAAGTCTACGCATGCTCTGGAAAATCGTCAAGCGGCTCCCCATCAGCACCAAACGCACCGGCACCCAGGCCCTCTTCACCATACGCCTGGACTATGCCAACTCCCTCTATGTTGAGATCACCTCACAACTACTGAACAGACTGCAGATCATTTAGAACGCAGCAGCCTGGCTCGTACCTCGACCTACCTAGGAGGACCCACACCAGCCATCACCTCAGAGCACTGCACTGGCTCCCCATCAGCAAACAGTGATAGTTTAAACTCCTTACCCATGCCTACAAGGCCCTGCACAACAAAGGACCGGCCAGCCTCAACCACAGGGTGAATTTCCACCAACCTGCAAGACAGCTGCACTCTGCATCCCTCTCCCTAGCCTTCATGCCCCACATCCACAGAAGCAGGAGCGGCGGCTGAGCCTTCTCCAGGCTGCTAACTCCTGGAACGGCCTTCCCCTCCACCTCTGAATGGCCCCCACACTGCAGGAGTTCAGAAGAGACGTAAAAACCTGGCTATTCGACTGACATCCCTTTGCAGCTGAACCCTCCCTTCCCCAGTGCCTGGATACTCTCACGGGTGAGAAGCCGCACTTTACAAATCCCATATGATTGATTGAAAGTAGAAATCGTCACTGTGACTTCGACCATCAGCTCCTTGACGTCGACGCCTACTCCTCGGACACCTACGGCTACCTTGCCCCTCTAAACTTTACCTTCTCAGACATTTTTCTCAAAAAATTTGTCTCAGTCTAAAGGTAAGCGTGTATCTGAACCATGTTCCATTGCGGTCATAACGTATGACTTTGTTCTGGTCGCGCATGCATAGATGTCCGCAGCAAGATTTTACCAAAACCTTTCAAGATTTATAACTCTAGCTCTACTGATTGGATTTTTGTTATTTCAATGTCAAATGATGTATTAAACTTTAATCTATTTGTCTGGTTGTTGTTGGTTTGGGATTTTTCTTGTGTTGTGTTTTCACTTTATTTTGTTTGACTGCTGCACAACTATTTTACACATTGCCGTTTAAGTTAAGCCTGACTGCTTTTGTGATAAGCTATGAGAGGTTTAATCCTAGGTTAATTTCGTGATTTTTTTGATTCACCCTGGCAAGGATTGTGGCTGTTGCTTGAGAAGGTCTCACACCACCTTCGACCAACAACCCAATTTTTCACATTGGCAAATGCAGTATCCAATAATTTATGCGTCAAGGGCCACAAACACAGACTCACATAATTCCATAGGTCCTGATCATGCATTCTTCCTATGCTTATTTTTAAAGAGTTAAAAAAAAAACACACAGATGGTGGTTTGTGGATCAAGGTTTTATTTTCAGAGTAAAGATCTGATATTAATGGCAGGTTCTGAATTACAACTTTGGTCATAAGTTGCACATTTGCAAGATTTGTGAGTTGTAGAGATTACAATAAATATACGTGTCAGTGATGCATCTTTTGTGTGTAAAGGTTTTTATGTTGTGAAAATAGCATTATAATAGTGGCGATCGTATTGTGATATTAAAAAACCACAAATGACATTGAAAGTAAAGCTGGACAGTGAAAGAAACAAGGTGGTTGTTTAGCTGATATCATTTATGACATGACCAGGCAGAGCAGAGTGTAAGTCAGCTACCCTATTCATGTGTGAGAAATGTATTGTAAGTGTGATGAGGGGAGGGGGAGGGGCCTGGACTGACTGGAACTTTGATGCCTGAGTTCAGGGGGAGGGTGCTGGCTGGCTTGGAGAGAGGCCAGGTGGGCACAATGTTTCTGCACTCTGAATGTGCTAACTCTTCTAAAATCTCTTGTTCGCAGATTGTACGGACGTTTGTTTTGCTAATTAAGTATTATTTATTGTTGGTATTTATAGAACAGCACTTCAAGCTTGACGTCAAGATTTCAATAGAAAGACAAGAATCTCTAGCCACCCTCCAGAACAAATGGAAACTATTTCAAAGTATTGAAATGCAAAAACAACGAAGCACAGGCCCACACAAGCGAGCTGGGGTACTTTTCCATTAGCGTGAAAATAAGATTTATTTGTATAACTTTCTTACTCCTTTGCTTGCAGATAGAGGGCTCTGCCATGCTGGCGGGTCTAGTTCCTGCCATAAAAAATATTAGTAAATAAACAAACAAACAATCAAACAAAACCCACTCTACACCTTAGGGCCAGTGCACCATGTGCTGTGCTACTTAATCGTCACAGAAGTGAGCAATATATTGAAAGTGACGGAAATGTATGTGCTTCACTTAACTAGTGATGTAGCAGGGGCAAGCAATGAAATGCCTCCAAACCCCTGGTGGGGCAGTAATTGTTATGACTAGTAAGAGTATAGTGGGCCCATCAAACCCATGGACCCGGTGCCACCGCACATGCTGCACCGTTGTAGCTACGCCGCTGCACTTTACCACATTTCTATTGAATTATCTGTTTCTTAACAGAAAAGTTCCACACAGTCAGCAGAATATGAAGAAACCAGGCACAGCATGAACACTGGCAGGACAAGTTAGTGTAGGGAACTTTTCACTATAGCACAATATATGTGTGACCAGGTCTCATATTTATACGTCCCTCTGAGAGGGTGCTATTCTTGCAAGCTCTCCAGTGGCTACCATGGTTACTGTGGCCAGCCAATGCCATAGTGGCTTTGTGTGGTGACAGAGAGCACCAAAGTGTGCATGGCCATAGCCTGGTGTGACTGGCAGCACCTGCAGGATCCCCATGGATTGCGTGCCTGCATGGGAGTGGCGGTGATGAGTTTGGTGAGCGAATGTTCTCGAAAACCTATCAACAAAGGGAAATCGAAGTGAATCAGGAAGAGTGGAGATAACTCCACACAGAGTAGACCTTTTGCGGTCTGGCCTGAGGTGGGCCATCTGGAGGTATGGGAATGGGCCCTCGGGACTCCAGGGTTGGCTAGTGAGCATTAGGGTGATTTGAGCCACTGGCAGGCAGAATCCCTTAGATGTTCCAAACTCTCAGTCCCTGAATAGATTGAAGGCCAGGTTAGAAAAGGAGTCTTCTAGAATCGAGATCCACTGGATCCCAGGGAAGTAGTCTATGGATGACCCATGGTGGGCCACATCTTAGTGGCATCAGCACAGATGAGTCAGACAGAGCTTAAGTGAACCCTTCCTATGTGTCCCAGGGGGTGGCATCATCACTCCTCATTCACTGGTATTCAGTCAAGGTCGTCCCTGCAGGTGTTTAGGCCTGCTTGTCCATGCATTGTAATCTGGAGATTGACCTAACTTCTCACACTCACCACAGGATCTGCTGTTGCTGAGCCCAAATCCTAAGAAAGATGAGCAAACCCTGTAGGACCCTGTAGAAGCAAAATCCTATAATGGTAATAACTTTTAGTTATTACCATTTTATGTTTGCATTGCGGCCGGGTGGGTGGGCGTAAGGGACTGCTCTGGAATGTGCATAGACTGTTTGGTCGGCCCCCTTGGACTGCCCAAACCAGTCATGCGCATTTTTTCTTTCTCCATGCAGGCTGCAATCCACATGCCGCCCCATAAGCCTCTGGCTGTGCGCTCCAGACCAATCACAATGCTGTGTGCAGCATTGTGATTGGCTTAGGGGAGGGAGCCTGGCTGCCTGCTTCCTCTTCCTGTCGGAAGCAGGAGAGCAAAAGCGAGAAGATATGGGACCCGGCCTCAAGGTAAGTTTAAAATAGTTTTTTTAAATTTAAATTATGACCCACCCCCGTGCGACCTCACCCGCGACCTCCCCCAGACCTCTCCTCCGGCACAACCTCCCCTCCCCGTGCTACCCCCCACCCCCCCACCCAACCCCCCAACCCCCACCCGCGAGCCATGCCAGCCACGACTGCCAGACCAGCATTAAGCCTGAGAGTACAAAGCTTTTGTTTTCAATAGGCTTTTCCAAGTCCTTTTTACCTCTTTATTCACGACCACCCAGAGACCAAGCAGGCTCACCAGACTGCACCTATATGGCTTTACTTATGACTTCCAGACTTCTTGAGAGAGTTGGTTTCAGCAGGGCTGGGCTTGGAACCAAAGGGAACTGTGGAATTTTGTTTTCATATTGCCCACAATTTTCCCAAGGTGTATGTTGGTAAAGTCTTCTCCAGTTTTCTCAGAATGGGGACAGTGAATCTAACACAGCTATATTAAAACATGTAGGTTGAGAAGCCATAGGTTTTAGAGGCAATTGTGAAAAAATAATATTTCAATTCTCCAGGGTCTGCAAAGTGCCCAGAAGCAATATTTCTCAGTGTCAACAAAACATGCAGGTGCTTTCAAGAATATTGTGTGCTGGATCAAAACACTGGCTGGACAGAAAGGAAATACAAACAACACAAATTAAGCAATGTCTATCTGATGCAGTGTACCTACTGGATAAGGCGCCCATTGAAAATCCTGTTCCAGAAGACAAAACACCAATTTTAAATATTGTGGCAAGGCATACAGTTTGTTGTGCTTGTTTGGTGCTAGTTAAAAGATCAACAAAAGATAAGTCTCAGAAATAAAATTGGACTCAGAATTCAATCCATGTCAATGTATTGCATTATATGACAATGTCCATCGTAAATAGACATAGGTGTGTTTTTCATGACACTCAAGAGTGCAGATAAGGTACTGATAATTTTAGTAGAGTGTATCCTAAGTATCTACGAGTGCTGTCAACATTATGATGTTCTGTGCCACTCTATCACAGATACTGCACAAGAGATGTGATCAATGTGCCAGCCCTTCGTGAATAAAGGCTGAAGACCAAACAGACGAGGGAACCTCAGGGCGCGAGGGTTGGTACAGGTTACTTATACCTTTTGCTAGTAATCGTACAGTCTTATGCCAGAGCCCTCCTTGTCCCAGCGGCAAAACAGCAAGGCCAGAACAAGACCCATCATTTCCACATAAGAAATAAATCATCATAGTCATTCTAGCATTCACAGGTATACCCTGTATGAGGAAAAACAACAAGGCCATCCCCGGGGAAACACATTCTGTAGTCATTCCAGCACCCACGGCCAATCCCATGCTGCAAACACTCCACAATGACCAGCATGGAGAGCACCATAGGCATAATGGTGACCAAGGATTTTAATGCAGAATAACCCTTCCAGAATCCAGGATTATGGCACAGGATGTCAAAATACTGACAATTCCAGAATGCACTACTAGCTCAGATCTTAAGGCACCACAGCTGTTGTAATATGCACATTTGCCCCTAGCTATTCTGGTAATGTTCCTTAATGCCACCCTCTGTGGCTCAGTGCTTAATTTCTTATTTTTGCACCTATGACATAAGCACCAGTTCCAAGCTCCCACTGTGTTTTAAGTACAACAGTTTCTGTATATATTTTTTTAGGGGCAACCACCGCAAACCTCATTTTACTTACTGTGGACCTTACTTTAAATCTTCCCTCCCCTGAACCGTAAAAATTCCTACCACCCTTTACCTTTGCACACCACTTTACCCTAAATATGCCCTTATCTCCCATTACCTCTACCCACCCTTAAACCCTATTTACTCTTACCCCCCTTTACCTCTACCCATCCCCAGGAATTTAAGTGGGATGCAAAAAGTGTGTAGGGGGGATCTCTAAAGGGAGTGTGGCCTATCTAATTAAGGGGGTGGTTTAAAATATAAACTACATTTCTGTGACTCTGATAGTGTTCCACTAACAGGTTGTTATCTTGCTTCCTCTGCGTTTTCTATTTTTGCATCAAGGTATATAACGCAATTGTTGTACACTTAAAACACGACAAGAATTTTTGCTTTGTCAGTGGTTGTTAGCTGTTTAAGACAAATGAGTAACAACAATGATTTTGTTGCAAATGATCAATATTGAAAATATTTTATTTCTGAAATTGTTAGACTGTGTTAGGCCTCTAGAAGGGGTAGTGGTCATTAGAGTGTCTCATCACTCCTATTATGTTCACTTTAGGGTAGACATATAGCTTTGCAATCTCGTCCATCTGCATATGTTACACCTCATATCTTTCCTCTTTAGCACCCCCTTGTCACTCTCTCTTGAATACACTTCCCCTCATCTCCTTCTCTTCACCACTCCCAAACACACAACGCACCAACTCACCTGTAAGCACTGCATTTTCTATTACTTTCGCCTTGTAAATATTTTGACAATTGTGTACCTCCTTCACACATTTGCACATAATCACCATTGCAACTGGACTTTGTGACCATTGCTCTGTGTACTCTGTATAGAGGCCCAGGATTGGATGACCATGCATTCTGAACACCTTTCTATCCCACTGACGGGCACTGTGCGAAAATTGCAGCCTCAATTACAGAGCTCTCAGTCGTGGCCTGCTATAAATTCCTGGAGGTTACTCCGTTCAAAGCATTCACTATACAGTAGTAATATGCTATGCAAATAAAAAACAACATCTTGGAAATAGCTAACACCCTTGGGGGATTGCAAGATTAAGTAAATTGTGAAATAAAAATAGGAACTAAATCGCTGTGATGGATGAACTTAATGTTTTTACATTAATTGTTCAGAAACTGATCAATGCTATTTTTTTAAGTAAAATTATGATATGAATGTAGGACCTGATAGGGACCCATTTCAATGTCCATTGCTAATTAATTCTGGGTATGAGACCAGGCGGGACCCGGCCCACTTAAAACCCTGCCCAACCCTAATCCCTAGAATGACCCTTATCTCACTTTACCTATCCCACCCTTAAATGCTAAAGTCACCCTTACTTCCTTTTTACCTCTATCCATCACTAAACCCTAAAATTACCCTTGCCACACTAAGTCTACACACCTATAAACCCTTTATTTTCTTAAAGAAATAGAATTAAAAATATGTCATTTAAAAAATATACATACTTACCTGCATGGTAGAGTACCACCTAGTAAAGGATGCATCCTAAAGGTTTAAACCTGTACTACGTACTTAGTTGTATGGTACTTAACCTGTGTGGTAAAGACTGCGTGGTAAATATCCTGCATGGTTTCCCTTTCAAAAGGCATACTTGGTAAGCAAGCTTTCCCAATGTTGGACATTATGTTTAGAACACCAAAACGTTCAACAATTCTGTGACAGATTTTTATAATAATGTGAATTGGATTTTTTCAGCATTACTTAATGGTGATTGCACCAATCTTAGGCCCAGAACTGTCAAATATAGTGCATAAGTACTAAAAGGGGCTATAATGTTTTATTCACTAGCCCCATGTCAATAAAGCTAGGTGGCCCCTGTGGTACTAGTATGTGCATAGGTGGTCCCTGTGCCCATGCAGTACCAGTATGTCTCCTATCTGCAGGAAATGTTGCCCTCACAATGAGTCAGACTGTGCTCACAGGTTCTTCATTTGTAAGGGCTCTGCTAAATCGTTCTAGGGGGTAGCTTGTACACCCAAATACACTAAAATATGGAAGGATGATAAATGTGCACAAACCAGAACCTTGCCCTGAATTCAGAATGGAGAACTGCAATTGCAAAATGTTGCTTTTTATATCACAAATGTTTGAACAAGACAAAGGAAGACAGAGGCCCTGATTCACAAAGGTAAGCTTACACTTTATGCAGAGACTTCTGCTCATATCTTTTTACGTGCGGCATTCGCTACCCCAACTGTGGAGTCTCCGCAGACATAATATTACAATTAGTAAAATTAAACTCATAGTTTGTGAATACCAAAAAATAGTAAAAACTTTCACAAAAGTCCAAGTTTATCTTTGTCAATCACGTTCTAAATGTTTAAGTTCCATCTGAAGTGAACACACTAGCCAAGATTTATTAAAGACTTGCATTGTCCTTGTGTGACGCTAGTCCTTGCAAGTCAATGTAAGTCCTTATATACTATTTACAATGCCATGCAAGGGGCTCTTTGTGCCACCTTGCGTGACTTGGCAAAGAAATGTAACACAAAGTACCAGTTTGCGCTGTGTTGTGTTACATTTCATAGTGGCAGGTGTTCCATGGGTGGAGCATGCGTGATCCTGTGCATCGACCCATGCAATTTGACGCAATCACAGATTTACTGAGATCAGTAAACCTGGGATTGCGTCAAAATCGTGCATTCTACATCACATAGACAAAGAGGATAATGCCTCTAAGGATTGTTTTTCTGCAGGAAGGTATCATTTCCTGCACAAAATCAATCATGCTCCTAATGCAGGCACCCTTGCACCATGGTGGATGGGTGCCTGCATTGGCTCTAGGGTGACAAATGCAAAAACAACAGTTGATGGACAGAATGCAGAACAATGTCATACATTCACCCCAGTACAGAGATCTGGGCCTAAATCCATCGTTTTTTTGCTCACCATGCCATTCCAGTTTGAACCCAGCCATATGCAAATCAGTCTTGACCCTGTGCCTTATGGGAACAGTCCAGCCCGAACTGCTAAGCCAGGTCCTCCCTGGACTGGAAACAAGCATCCTAGGACCGGTTTCGGGGTTTCACCCCTCTTCAACCAGGATAGCTTGATTCCAGTGGCATGGAGAGCACGGGACTCACGTCTGAGCATACCCATCCCACTCGGGGTGACAAATGCAAAAACAACAGTTGATGGACAGAATGCAGAACAATGTCATACATTCACCCCAGTACAGAGATCTGGGCCTAAATCCATCGTTTTTTTGCTCACCATGCCATTCCAGTTTGAACCCAGCCATATGCAAATCAGTCTTGACCCTGTGCCTTATGGGAACAGTCCAGCCCGAACTGCCAAGCCAGGTCCTCCCTGATTTGCATATGGCCATGTCTGAACTGGGGTGGTGGAGTGAGCTAAAGAATGATGATGGATGAAACCCAGATCAGTTGACTGGGGGTGAGTGTTTGATTTGCTCTTACGCTCCGTCCATCATCTTCTTTGGTATTGCATTGGCTCTAGGCAGCCTCAAGTGCACCAGTGCAGGGAGAGAGCTGATAAGTGATTTATCTTAGTAGTAGGCACTCTACAGCTCTCTCTTGCATTGCGTAAACTTCTAAGAAATATAACCCACTGTGTGTTTCTCTGCTCCAGCCTCATTGATCCATAGAGCTACATTTCACGATTACAGCTCTCACACCATTTAGAAGCTACAGGTACAAAGTAACTAAAAATGGCTACAAGCACTAAGATCTTACCGAGAATGGTATGGTCCCCACCAAATATCTAAACATTAATGAACGGTCAGATACTGAGGGAATCACAAAATGTTTTTTATGCACAAAGCCCTGAAGAATTCATACAATCCTCTTGAACAGTGACACCCATGAAGCATGTCAGACCCACAGCAAGGCACAGAAAGGACGTGTAGGTCTATATTCTAACTACGCAACCAACAGACAAATCATGCTTAAAATGTCTTTATGTATAGTGCACATCCAGATCAGTTTGCATACCCATTGCCCATCACTGCACACTTCTGTTGTCCTATTGATGTAGTACCTTTTGTGCATCTTAAGATATCCATGGGGTCTTTTTAGTATATGGGTGTCACATCAGTGTTGTTAACTCACCTTCCAGAGACTAATGAAATAAACTAGGAGATAAGCTATTATAACTTCTTTGTTGCCCTACATACTTACTGGTCCTAGCCTTACGATGATGTTGATAAGTGTGGACTTCACTTACCCTGTTAACATGAGGTCTTCCCTCTCCCTCTTTTAGTCACTCAGTGTAGAGCTACAATAGTGTGAGTCTATCTTTGAAATGTAAGCTGTACCTTTAACATTTCTGGGACCTCTTTATCAACAATTAGTGGTGCCTGCTCCAGTGGCTGTTGTACCTTCAGCCTAGAATCGTTTTTTGTGTCAAAAGACATGGTCAATAGTTGTACCGTTCACCTTGCGTCAAGAGCTCGCAGTATAACACAATGGTTGACAGACTGCTGCCAAAAAAATGAATACAACACAGTATAAACTACTTTTGTGATCATTTCAGTTTCCAGGATATTTGGAAATCCACATTTTATGAACTGTGATCTCTTGGTATCAAGCACTGTCATATTTTGCTGCCCTCTCTCCTGTTCTAGGATGATGCAGAGTTATTCTTCAGTTGTATTAGCAAAGACTTACTTTAACATGCAGAATGTGAGGAAGTAGATGTCACAGGTTTTCCTGTGGGTGGGCCAGTATATAGCCAAGTAAATGGCCATAGGCAAGTGAATTCCGGCTAGCATGGGCCAGACGTCTTGCGCACATGTACGCTGGGCAAATATGGACACACATGGGCCCAAGAAGTAACAGACCTCAGTTATGGAGAACTAGAAAGAGTTTCCATGGGTGTCAGTTTTAGGTAAGTCTTTGCCACTGATTTAGCCACCACCAGTGATCGGCCTCACCACAGCCTGGTGACAAGACAGAAACTACCAAAAAACATGGGTTTTGATGAACCCGCCCAGAAGAGCCTTATTCTTTGTTGGACAAGCAAAATAAATAGAAAATGATCCTTTGATTCAAACACACCGAGTTCACTTGGGGACAAGGTACGGATGATACCTGAAAAGTAACAAAAACTGGCAGCGGGTGGAACCCCTACATCTGTCACAGATGCTGAATGCCTTTAGAAGCTTACAGTGTTGCAAAGTATTCTACACCTGCTCAGTGTGTGCTACTGCATGCAATATACTTAGGGGCCCAGTTATGAGGCCGTTTGCGTCACTCTCGCAACATGTAACGTGGTGCAAGAGCGATGCAAACCTTTAGACACATTTTTAAGCCACGCAAAGCCACTTTGCGTTGCTCCAAGAGGCTCCAAAAATCGGGAGTAAAACAATTCAGCACAAATCGCTGTCTTGCGTTACTCTACCCTCGGAATGATGAATACAGGCCCCAGCTAGGCCCGCAGGACACAAGGGTTCGCTCTCCTGTAATGGAATCTATAAGGAAGTTGGCACGGAAACTGCAAAGTACAAAGACAGCATTTATTAACCCTTAAGGGTGGTCCTACAATCCACACAACACTCTTCAGTATTGCATAGAGTAGCACAAAGAACTTGCGTACATGGTCCCCTTTTATACACAATAGAGGGGCTCATAAGTGGGTGGATACAACATGAGGCCGAAGAACATTACCATTTATGGTCATTTTTCGATACTGAATGAATACGTGGGCGGAGCTAACACACTCCTTGAGCCCGCGAAAACATGGCCAAGCAAGGCTAACTGATAACAGATGTGGTCAAGTCTGGACATGCGCCAGATGGACAAAGGAGCTATTTATAGACTGTTACTAGGCAGATTACAAGAGCAACTAACACAGAGGTTGGACTCTTCTCGTGGGGAACACGTGGAAGCATGACAATACAAAATGGAGTCCGGACTTCAGTCAACATAACAGAGGAAACATGCTCAAAAGGGGCAGAGAATTAATGTCTTTAGTAAATGCTTAATCACATTGCTGTTTTAATTTACAACAGACGACCCTTTCAGCATTTACTGAAGACATCCGGTTTGACAGGATAATCATCATATATGTCAATTGTCATCATTTCTTCGACTTCTTTAGCTAAACGTTTCTGGTGAGCAGCATCGGCAATAGCTTTCTTATCAGGGATACAGAATGATACGCATAAGGAACAGAGCAAGGGACCACATTGGGCACATATACAGCAAGAAAACAGGACTATTACAATAATACAGAGACCAGTTAAAACCTTCCATCCCCAGGCAGTAATCAATGCCCAAAACCATCCAGAAAAGGACCAAGTGCCATTTTCTGTATGGATTTCAGCTGCAATTTTGTGCAACTTGTTGATGGCATTATAAACTGATGGCGTATGATCAGGGATAAACACACAACAACTACTTCCAATAATTTTACATGCTCCTCCTCTGTCAGCTAGCATAACATCTAATACCATACGATTCTGCAATGCAACAATTCTAGTAATTTGCAGTTCCTCCGTAAGATTCCCAAGAGCAGCAGCGGTCTGGTTTGTCACAGCTTCCACCACTCTTGTTAATCTTCGGATCTTCCTACTGTTCAGAGCAGCTCCAACAAAGAAAAACAGTCCTAAGTTAAAATCAATATACTGTTGCAGACTGGTATCAGTCTGATCTACATCATCAATTGATAAAGTATGTTTATACCTATTTACAGTCACATTATTCAATAATTTCAGATCTTTATGATAAGATGCGGGTGCTAGGAATACAGGGGGTAACAGGAATGATACATAGCATACCCCAGACCACCCAGCCGGCAAACGGTAATAACCTTTATTTCCACACACAAAGTAGGTATTATGGGACGCTAGGAAGGTACTGTTGTTCAACCCATCAATGTTCAGGACGGTGATACAATCGCTGACACCGACAGGAATAGAACCCACACTCTGGACACACAGGTCCGCTTGAGCTTGTGCCACTTGAATCACAAATTTGTCCTTTCCCACAGTGTCTCTAGTGTTCGTGAAGATGTAGGGAATAGATTCATTGTCTGGTCGGTACTCTTCCCATTCCCAAATTGTCCCATTCGCTTGCGGATACCCATTTTTATCCTGATGACATTCTTTATTGAGTCTGAAGAGCAATCGTCCCACTGTCGGTTTCCGAGTGGCAAACAGCAAAGTGTACCATGCTCTACAAGAGCCATTATGAGAGAAAGGAAGCGGTATGAATGGCGTACCTCCTTTCTTCTGATGGGCTGGCATCATCCCACATATCCAACAGTTCGTAGTGTTCGTAGCAACGTGGGTATGATGCAGCATCTGGATGAAAGTGTTATTCAAGTAAGACTGTCGATGCTTCAACTCTTGATACGGTAATGTATAAAAGTAGTGCTCCTCAGGCACCGGAGTTGTCAACACAAGTATTTTCCGAGCGGGGGTTACATCCTCCACAAACCATGTGGTTATCCCAACAATAGCTACTGTCAACATGAACCCTGATGCACAAAGGATTTTCTTTTTCTCCATGTCAAAAATAAAAACCCAATATCTTCCTGAAACTAAAAATCTGTCAGAACTCTTCCCCTTGGGCAGCGGTCGATTTCTTCACCAGCGGGCCAAGACGGGTGTCGCTACACTAATGCAGGGCTGATCCCCCCCCCTTGCCTCATCGGCTCTCCGTTTCACTAACCCAAGGGCCGTTCTGACAGCATGTCTCGGCACTGGAGAACTCACTTCCTTGGTCGAAGATGATATCGCCTTCCTCCAGGAGTCGCGTGGTCCGGAAAGAGCTCCTCAGTGACGTTCGGCTCCGCAGCACGGCCTGTCTCTGCAGCCAGGATTTCTCGTTGATCGGTCAGCACGGCAGGTTCCACCAATCCAGGCGGCACCTTCCTACAGTGCAGGGAATGGATCCAATTCTTTCTGTTGGAGACTCGCACAGCCGTCCTCGTTGCGAGGAGGACCTGCTCAGGGCCCACCCATCTCGGTTCCAAGCTGTTTGTTCTGTCAAATATTTTCACCATCACGTGGTCCCCAGGTCGGAGACCATGTCCTTCACCGGTAGACCGATCAGGGAGCGCCTCTCGGACCTGTTGATGAATAGAAACCAAGTTATCCGTTAACTGTGCCAGATAATCGCTCATCATTACACAAGGTACATCATACACAGCCTTAGGTTTTGGTGGACCCCAAATATTCATTGGGCGTCCGAAGACAATCTCGTACGGTGTAAGGCCAGTTCGAGAGTGTGGTACCGATCTAATCGACAATAACGCCAGCGGTAGAGCATCTGGCCAAGTCAGAGACGTCGAAGCTTGAATTTTAGCGATCTTGAGCTTCAGTGTACCATTATATTTCTCGACTAGTCCTGCAGACTGAGGGTGAAACACGGCGTGAAACTTCTGAGTGATGCCTAGGCCCTTCAAGACATACTTTATAACATCCGCTACAAAGTGAGGGCCATTATCACTCCACAGAAGTTTACAAACGCCATATCGAGGGAAGAACTCTTTCAGCAGCAGCTTCGCAGTAGTCATTGCAGTATTGTCTTTCGTAGGGTACGCTTCAACCCATTTACTGAAAGCGCAAACCACTACTAGAACATACTTTAAATTGTTACAGCGT
Organism: Triturus cristatus; assembly: GCF_964204655.1. Taxonomy (NCBI): domain Eukaryota; kingdom Metazoa; phylum Chordata; class Amphibia; order Caudata; family Salamandridae; genus Triturus; species Triturus cristatus. Next base: position 92,722,874 of record NC_140592.1, read on the forward strand.
TCAAGCTGGATGTAATCCATCTGCAAAACCTCGAAGGGTGCAGTGGGTGTCACAAATCCTCCTGCTGGAGTTCGAGTACCCTTTCCTGGGTTATACCTCAGGCAGATCATACAGGTCTGCACCACCCTCTTTGCTGTGCTAGCAATCTCTGGATGCTCCCAGACTTGGGTAAGCAATTTCACAATTGCGGAAGCTCCAACATGTGCTAGCCCATGTGCCATCTGAACCATAGGCTGTACAAAAGCCGTAGGTAATTTCCATCTATCCATCTGCTTGTTTCTCCAGCAACCTTCATCGTCCAATTCTCCCTCGCTAGCCCATTGCTCCCGCTCTTTATCGGAAGCTGTCCTTTGCATTTCTCGCACTTCCTCCTTCGCATCATGCCATCTTTCCACCTGTGACTTTACTACATACATAGCAGTAGCACCGGGCTGCATCGCAGTCTCCCGCGCTACTCGGTCTGCTAACGCATTCCCTTCTCCAACTTTATCAACTACTTTCCTATGGGCGCTACACTTAACAATGGCAATTTTCTTTGGGTATGTCAATGCGGTTAAAAGATTGTGAACTAACTCTCCATGCATTATCTGTACCCCATGTGACGTTAAAAACCCTCTCTCCTTCCAGAGTAGGCCGAAGTCGTGCGCTACTCCGAAGGCATAGCGGCTATCTGTATAAACATTCACACACAATCCTGTACTGAGCTCACATGCTCGTGTTAATGCTATCAGTTCCGCTGCTTGAGCTGATTTCTGTGGTATGCGTGCTGTCTCCACTATCGTTTGTAACGTGGTAATTGCATACGCTGCGGAAGTCGTACCATCTGGTAGCTTCAGGCATGATCCGTCCACCCACAATTCTCCATCTACATTTGGAAAGGGCGTATCCTGGAGATCAATACGACCCTTTGTTTGTTCCTCAGTCACGAGAATACAATCATGTGCTTTCCGCGCCTCAGGCTGGGTTTCGGGGTATGGCAACAATGTTGCCGGGTTTAGCGTTACGCACCTTTTTAACGTAATATGAGGAGCCAAGAGCGTCAACTCATATCCCGTTAAACGGGCACTGGTCAAATGCTGCATCTTTGTTTGATTAAGCAGTGCATCGACAGCATGGGGAACTAATACCAACAGCTTATGAGATAACACAATTCCCTCACTTTGGCGTATTGACACAGCTGTCGCCGCAACCGAGCGAAAACACCCTGGTAATGCTCGGGCGACAGGATCAAGTACAGCCGAAAAATATGCACAAGGGCGCTGCTTATCGCCGTGCATCTGCACTAAAACTGATAATGCACATCCATCTTTCTCATGCACATACAACGAAAATGGTTTTGCATAATCAGGGGTCCCTAACACTGGTGCTGAACAAAGGGCCTGTCGTAATTGCTGAAAAGCAGCATCACACTCATCTGACCAAGGGATCGGGATAGGCGTATCCTTTGTCAAAAGGGCTAACAATGGCTTAGCTATGTGTGAAAACCCCAATATCCACTGCCTACAGAAGGAGACAAGACCCAAAAATGCACGCACATCCTTCTGCGTGGATGGTGTCGGTGTGTCCAGAATTACTTGGATACGATCTGGTGTGAGTGCACGCCCCTCCTTAGACAAAAGGTGACCCAAATAAGTCACCTTTGGTCTACAGAATTGCAATTTCTTCCTAGATACCTTATGATTGTGGGATGCTAAAAAGGAAAGCAAGGATAACGTACTTTTTTCACACAACTCCAGGGTGTCAGCCGCCAGCAAGATGTCATCGACATATTGAATGAGGGCGACCCCCTCGAGCAGAACAAAGGAATCCAATTGTCGTTTCAAAGCCTGACTGTAAATACTAGGGCTTTCTGTGTAGCCCTGGGGGATCCTACAAAAACGATAAGATCTATTATTTAATGTGAACCCAAAAAGATAGCGGCTATCGGGGTGAATGGGAATGGAAAAGAAGGCATTCTTCAAATCGATCACAGAGAACATAGTCGCCGTAGGTGGGACCAAAGTAAGCAACGTCGTGATATCGGAAACCACTGGGTACTGAGGTATCACGATCTTGTTTACTTCTCTCAAATCAATTATAAACCGATAGACTCTGGCATCCGTATCCTTTTTCAGGATGGGAAGAATCGGACTGTTACAGATGTTGTAGGGAACTTCCTCCACTACCCCTACCGCAATCAAATCCTGCACTATCTGTATGAGAGCCTCCTCGCCCTCCTGGGAAATACGGTACTGCGGGAGGCGTGGTAACACCGCCCCCTCCTGGACACTAATGTGGACCGGTGGAATCACCATTTGTCCCACATCAGTATCCGAAGTTGCCCACAAAGCACGAGGGAGAGTAGCTAACAGCGCATCCTCTGACATCGCACACATCCGTTCAGACCGGGGGTAATTGTCATTCAATATCACCCGCACACCAGCAGGGGAGCAACGGATCGTAGCCCTAAAATGCTTTAACATATCAAGGCCCATAATGTTGTCTGGTGTGTACGGGGCAAGCAGAAACGGACAGGGTGCAGAAAAAGAATCAACCTTAAACATGAGGGGCTGCGAAAGAGGGCTTCGGGAGAGTGTACCGTCAAACCCTACCGATGTAACCATTAAGCCGGATGGGGGAGCCCCCGGAACCAATTGCTTAGACAGCGCACTACGTGTCGCTCCTGTATCCACTAGGAACTGATCAGTAGAGCCCAGAACCTCAGCCGATACGTAAGGACCCTTCTGATCAACCGGCACCTCAACTGATTCTAACCCCCATCCAACGCATTTCTATGCATGCTGAGAATCATGGTACCCCGATCGGTCAATCCCCGCCACTTGATATTGATGCTGGCGATCGAAAACATTTGATCTATCTTGTTGCTGCCCAGCAGAGTCGAAACGAGCCCGTTCGTTAGAATTCCCTCTAAAGTTTGAGAAACCCCCTCTTCCTCTCGGGCCACCCTGATTATGTCCCTGGCGCGAAGCGTGCAACACCGGACAATCCCTAGCCCAATGGCCCGATTGCTTACAATACGCACATTGGTTCCTATTCAAATCAGATCGGCCCGAGGGAGGACCATAAGATCCTCCCCTACCTCTATTAACGCCCCGCCGGGGCGGGCCATATACTTGCGCCAACATCACCTTTGTTTTGAGATCTTTCGATTTCTTTTCCTCCTGGCCCTTCGCTTCTTGCTCCTGGCGCTCATAATACTGAGCGATAGTCAGGAGGGCCGTCGGGGTTGCGGAAGACCAAGAACTCTCGCTCGCCTTTAAACGGGCCGCAACTGCCGGCAGCAGATTAGCTACATATTTATCCGCAAAAAGATGGCGGCCCGTGTCATCAGTAAGCGACTGGCCACTAAAATCATGAAACGTCTCCTCAAAGCGTGTAAAGAAATCCGCAACTGACTCGTCAACTTTCTGTTTACATGCAGCTAACATATTCCAGTCAATCTTTTTAGGGGGGATAATTGTCTTCAACTTAGCCACAATAGCAGCAGGGAGATCTAAAATACTCTGGGGTGGTTTCTGCGCGGGCTTCCGCTCTCTATCCTCATCCTCAAGCTCAGACCACCGGGCCTTGAAGGCAACTGTATCATCTACCTTTCGGACAGATCTCCACATATCCGGTGGTAGAATAAGGCCAAAGAACAGGTCTATATCTGCTAAAGTCATAACGCAAGAATTCAAGGCCCCCTCGACTTCTTCGTAGAAGGCCGCTGGATTCTTGCGGGGGTCAGGCAACGCATTCTTTAATGCCATAACATCAGCTCTATGCCACGGAGTATAAACCCAATTATACACAAAATATCCCTTAGCATCGGCGGAGGTAACGTCCGAGCTAGTCCCCGCTCCTTTAGGAGGAACATACAAAGGCGCCGCCTCTCGCATTGGTTTAGCATGCACCATGACATCCTTATCTGACTGGGAGGTGGATGGGTCGGCTTCTGCTGTACACGAATCCAACTGCTTCTCCTCCCCTACTCGTTGGCGCGCTTTTTCTTTAAGGGCCAGCACCGCGTCCCGCAAGGCGAACAGCCGCCGAGCCGTATCAGGAGCCTTAGGGGGAGAGAAAACACCATCATGCAATGCTTTAGCATCCGATGTCACTTCTTCAGGCTCAAAGACACTAGAATATTTCCGGAAAGCAGCAATCACTTCCTCAGCGAAATGACTCAGAAAATACAATCTCTCTCTATCCTGCCACGACCCCCAAGTATGGAACAAGTCATCCATGGACACCTTGCCCTTAAGTGCACGGAAGGAAAGTTGCCGAAGCTCAGCCATATGCTCAGCCGGTAACATGGACCGCGTATCCACCTTACCCGGACCCGGGACAGAATCTTGTGGCCTCGGAGCAGATGCGCCGACATAAGGGGGCGGAGAACGATCTAGTAAATAAAAATCATCATCAAGATTATTAAGGACAGGATAAAGTGGCTGCCGAACAGCATATTGGCCCGAGACTTGCAGTCTACGCTCTTTCTCTTGTCTTTCTGTCTGTTCTCTATCCTCCCGACGCTTCGCTTCCTGTGCTCGCACATGATCATTCTTCTGTTGTTCTTTGTCAAACAGCGCTTTCTCACGCTTCTCTCGCCCACGCACTTCCTTCACCCACAACCGCACACACTCAAACATATCCTGACGAGCACGCCGCTTACACATACACTGTTCCACATACTCAATCTTACGTATATCAAACGATCCATACAGAGGCCATCGCAACTCAGGATCTTTTTTAGTATATTTCCTCCATACTGTGCTGTACATTATGGAAGAAAGACCATGCTTCACATACATATCCCTATTAGGAGTCCCCTCCGGGGGAGCTGGAGCAGATTCCTCGAGGTTCAACCGGTTTCCAAAGCAGCAACACCACTTACGGAGTGCGCTAAAAGCAGGCATGCTCAGAAATAATGCAAAATATGCAATATTATAGAGAAAATGGCACTTAATCGTTGCGCCGTTCAAAGTTACACAGCTCCGGAGAAATCTCTCCACATTACCTGCCTATATGTGTTGCAACGCATATATGTTCACAAAGACAAATACAGAATATGACTAGTCATCACAAATCAAACTCAAATAGCCAGATCAGGCTTCAAAACTCGGAGCAAGTACCGTACACCGGTTCTTACCAATCAAGAGTCCAGATTCCAACTGCCAAGCTCCAAAATCGCCCAAACGGCTTTCACGGCAGAACCGACAGAAGAGGTCTCAGTCGAGGACCGGCGCCACCCAGACGGTCAGCTCGGAAGGGAAGGAAGAAAAACCTCGGGATGCCAGGGCTAAGACGCCGCTGGCAGTGATCACGTCCCCGGCCAAACTCCTCACCTTCGTCGCGACCAGTCCTTCGAGCATCCGAGTCGCCGATGAGCCCCACGTGACGGGCGCCAATTGATGAATACAGGCCCCAGCTAGGCCCGCAGGACACAAGGGTTCGCTCTCCTGTAATGGAATCTATAAGGAAGTTGGCACGGAAACTGCAAAGTACAAAGACAGCATTTATTAACCCTTAAGGGTGGTCCTACAATCCACACAACACTCTTCAGTATTGCATAGAGTAGCACAAAGAACTTGCGTACATGGTCCCCTTTTATACACAATAGAGGGGCACATAAGTGGGTGGATACAACATGAGGCCGAAGAACATTACCATTTATGGTCATTTTTCGATACTGAATCAATACGTGGGCGGAGCTAACACACTCCTTGAGCCCGCGAAAACATGGTCAAGCAAGGCTAACTGATAACAGATGTGGTCAAGTCTGGACATGCGCCAGATGGACAAAGGAGCTATTTATAGACTGTTACAGGCAGATTACAAGAGCAACTAACACAGAGGTTGGACTCTTCTCGTGGGGAACACGTGGAAGCATGACAATACAAAATGGAGTCCGGACTTCAGTCAACATAACAGAGGAAACATGCTCAAAAGGGGCAGAGAATTAATGCCTTTAGTAAATGCTTAATCACATTGCTGTTTTAATTTACAACAGGAAGGCATTCCATTGGAGTTGCATGGGTGTTCCCATGCAACGCCCACGGTTTTTGATGCCTTCCCAGATTTACTAAAACTTGTAATGCACAAAATCTTACACCTTACCAGGGGAGGCCTAACAAAGAGAAATATCTTTATTTTTCCTTGATTCTTCCTCTTTTTATGTGTGCTGCATTCTGCAGCATAAATAGAAAGAGGAATATGCCCCTTTGTGCACAAAAACTATCCTGCATGCAATGTAGGCACCATTGCACCATAGTGCATGGGTACCTGGTTGGCGCTAGGCAGCCATAAGGGCGCCACTGAAGGGATAAGGACAGGAATGTGCCGTATTGCCTTAAATACGGTGCTTTCCTGCCCTTTCTCTGTCATGCAGTGCAGCGCAACAAGGTGACTTGATGTACTACACCACGTGACTTCCTCATAAATTAGGCCCCTAGTGTGCATGTGAGTAAAGCTTGAGAACATGCTTAAATTTAAGGAAAGGCAAACTCGATTCAACCACCCTAGAAAAGTCTGTTGGAAATCATTTATTTCTTTCGATGTTGCAATCCCTGGCAACATTTTAAATGATTATGGGGCACATGCATCAAGGTAATCATTTGCCAAATAGCGAATATTAGGAATTTTTTATTTAGTAATCGTAAATGCATGAAGGATTCGCAAATATTTTTGCAAATCCTTAATGTTCCCTAACAGCGAATCGCAAATTGCGATTCGCTATTAGGGAATGCATTCCCATTCATTCCTATGGGCCTATAGGAATGGGAATGCATTCGCAATTTGCGATTACCAAATTGGTAATCACAAATTGCGAATGCAATTGAAAGGATGCAAGTGGGCCTAAGGTCCCCCCGATGCACCCCCGAAAAAGGTAAGTGTGCACATGTGGCATGTGTGTGCACCACATGGCACTTTGAAAAATGCACTTTTGTGCATTTTTCAAAGGATTCACAAATTACCATCAACTTGAAATTGATGGTAATTTGCGATTCCTAAACGCAAAGTCGCATTTTAGAAACGCTACATGCATTGCATTTAGGGAATTGCAAATTGCGATTCCAAAAATGCATTCGCAAATTAGATAATCGAAAAAATTTCTATTACCTCTTTTGTGAATGCAATGACTTTGATGCATCAGAAAAGGCATTTGACCGTTTGTGACCAGTAAAATGCTTGATGCATGTGCCCCTATATGTGTTCAAGAAGACAATAGCCACTTGAGCCAAAGAGTTCTTCTGGCAGATGCTTGTTCTGGATAAAGTGCGGATTCAATAAAGAATAACTACAATGTGCCAAATGTCTTTTTCGGTCATAAACAAATGGGCAGACATTTTCTAAAATCCCAAAGGAAAAGCGATGATGACGTGTTTGTCAAAAACAACACACCCAGTGCTTAATTTGTAAAAGAATAAGTGCCCAATCCCAAAGATTTGCTGAGAAACCTGCCTCTGCACACTGCCAAATATTGGGATTATGTAGTCTTGATTCACCTCATGCCTCCTTCATCCACCATTATACTCTTCCTGCTCCTCTATCCCACTCCTGCACGTTCTTTTTTAAAATCTCTGTTGTCTGTCATGTCACTATTTTCCATTCCTTCTTTTTCTAGGTCGAAGTCTGATCATGTAAAATAAGTACTGGTCACCAAAAATAAGTGCTGGTGGACCCCACCTGCAACCACCAGTTAAGAGTAAGCACTTTAGTTATAGTGGTTTGGGCAATTTTAAAATAACCTTTTAAAAGGCAATGGAAAATCCTCCAATTTTGAAAAAGTGTTCAAACTGGAGGTACCATTCGCTCTGATAGGACATTCTAATGGCGCAAAAGTTTTTTGAGTGTTCAAAGAGTTTGTACGTGGAAATTATAATCTAGCCTAACAGTACCTATCCCTTTTATTAGTTTAATGGCAAATATTGGGGTTACTCATCTACATTACCTGGCTGGGGTACACGATAGATGGAATGCTTGAAATAATCTCAGCCACTGGTAATCCCACTAGTCCTCATCCTAGTCCATTGTTTTTTTGCACAGCATACCAAAGTGATTACCAGTGACTGACATTAATTCAAGCATTCCATCCATCACTTTTTGAATTTTTGAATACTTTAGTGTGTTGCCCTGAGTCGAATGGGTATTGCCAAACATGGGGCCAGTGACCACTGTGTCACTTGCACCAAATTATATCTGGACGATGAACTCTAACTAGGATCAAACCGGGCCTGGGTTGCTTCTGTTCCAGTTCAAGGAGAACCTGTCCCCGCAGTATGAGTTGCACTGTTCAAATTGGAGCAGGGCCAAGACTGATCAGCATATGGCTGGGTACAAACTATGGAAGCATGTTGTGCAAAATAATGATGGATTGTGATGCGGCCCGAGTGATTACCAGTGGCTGAGATTAATTCAACTGCTGGCCATAACATGTGCACATGTAACAGAAGACAAAAATGAGCAAGTGCATCTTCATACACAACTCTCCCAAATCCTAGAATCAGAACTTTGCATTGGCAAGCAACGTGGGCTGGTGTTGTCAATGCAAAGATCTCTGGGCAGTGAAGTCCGGAATCTGTATATAGGAAGGTTGCATCAGCAGTCAGATGCCGGTCCAGTGTTGGCCTAGGTAAACTTGGGGACGGATCTTTCAAGCATGAAGAACCAAGAACCTCTGTTTTTTCACCTTGAGTCCAGTTCTTGCAGTTTTGGTGTTGAAAGAGTACACTCTAACACTAGCCAAGGGTCCAGAACCTGGAGGGCCACCTCTTGGGGGTTAGACCTCACTCCAGCACAGGCAAGTAGCCAGCTTCAGGCAGTCGAGTTGGTACTGGTCAGCTGGGCAATTGCAAGTAAAGGCATCTGGAAGCTTATTGTGTCCGTGTTGCTCAAACAGTAGGTGAGCCATCTAACCTTTGGCGCCAGTTTTGGCACCCTGGGTTTAAAGGAAGCAGGTCCAGACTTCCATTTGGCTTCAGACAGCAGGGCAGTTTTCCTTTTGAGTCTCCACAGGGTGCTATTTTATACCCAGTGCCAGCCTGTTTGTAGAGGGTTCACTCTCTTTGTCCAACCCTAAACTGGTCCTGGTCACATCTACTCCTTTCCCTGAGTTTGGCTCTAATCTGTCAGGGTAACAAAGGGCAGGCAGGCCTAGGTGTGGGCGGCACTTACCAATGACAGGACAGGCACCTCAGGCTACCCTTTGAACCCCCCTCAACCAGTAACCCAATTTTTTACAGAGAGCACAAACAGCATACCACTGGTTAAAACTTGTCCTAAAAGCCAACAAAAATGGGTTCTTCAGAAATGTGGGGCGAACCTGCAGAAAGGGCACGGTCCAACATGCCTCCACAGAAGAGAGAGACCAAAACAAGCAAACTGATGGAATGTCCTAATTGAGGACAGCTGAGTGTTCAAAGGATCCTTTAAGTTTAGACTCATGAGGTGTGTGCCTTATGGGCAGAGGCTTGTTCTTAAAAATGTAAGACTTTTCTGCAAAAAGAGTAGCAGGAGAAGGAGATAGCGGAGGGTCAAATGATATCATAACTTAGGTAGTTTACAATGTCACTTAGACTGCAGGAAACGCCCAGAACCTATCAGCAAGTTAGCGCTCTCATACTAAGTTTACAATAACCCTGTTCCTTCTTGTTTTTCTGGCCTATATTTTCTTCTTGAGGTGCCCTTTCTCCCTATATGAGATACTATAGATGATAGCAGGAAGGAGCCGTATGGAGCCAGTTGCTTGAATTTCTGTAAAATACAGGAGGCTCAGAATCGAAAGATTAGACAATAAACGTGATGTTAATGCCCATGATGTAGCCATAGATAGACCTAGCTGATGTATGCCTCAAAGGTGACAGTCGATTTGGAGTATTTGATCCCTGGCATGCGCTTTGATACCCTGGCGCATGCCTTGTTACGGATGTTGTTAGGAGGCATGATAGCAGTGACCAGAACAGAACATAAACATGGCAGTAGGAGGCCTGGGACCTCATTTATGTAAACTGTTGCATCACTCTGTCGGTGCAAAAGTCATGCATTGCTGGAGTTGTGTCGCAAGCGTTGCATGCATGGGATAGGCCTGTGCTTATGGCACTGCACCACCCTTGTGTCTGTCATGAGGCAGGCGTAAGGTTTTGACGCATTGGCGTCCTTGAAGTGTCGCAGTGAAATCTGATAGATTTCAGTGCAACACTTCTTCAAGGCTTTCTTGTAGGGGAACGCCCACCCTGCATACATTATATCTGACGTAGGCATTGTTTATGCCGCTGCTGCATCGTGAAAAGTAACGCAACGGCGGCGCAAAAGTGTTGCAAGGCAATCATAAGTAAGGCCCTTGGTTCTTTTCTGTGCTTTCTGCTCTTTGCCCTTCCACTAGCCTCTAAGCAGAGGCCGCTCAAGGAGTAAGGGTTGGGTAAGGTCAACTCCGTAATGTCATCAGAGGTGAAACACGCATGGTCAGTTGCAGTCTGATAGCAGGGAGATGGCGTTCGTAACATGAGGAGGGGGGAGAAAAGTTTTCTTTCAGATTGACTGACGAGTAAGAAAGGATTTTACTGTGCGCCCTCTTCAATGCCTCATCCCTGCAAATACAAAAACAATCTAGTAAGCACCTCCTTCTAGCTTCAGACTTCTGCTCGCCCCCACCTGCTCCTGGATTTCCTCTCGAGATGGGAGGGGTTTCTTGACCCTATTCAGACCCTGCATCCTCTTTAAACACACAGACTCTTCCAGGGAACAATAGAGTCACTTCGGATCCTGTCAGTGAGGACTGCAGCCTGCGCTGCCAGCTCGGACTGTGCCATGGACCCGGACATTCTGAGCGATGACACCAGTGAGTAGCCTTGCAGAGGGGTCATTGCACCATGGATGGTGCCGCGGTGTGCGCGTGCAGCATCCTGGCCCATTAACATGGTCTGGCAGAGATCTGCTCGCTTAACTCTTAACGGGACGTAAACATGCAATGCTCTGGTGTTCTGCAATTATTGGGTGCCTTGGAGAGAGGTTCAGCGGCTCTGATCGATAGCAGCACCAGCTTCCCTGCTGTGTGATTTTATCATTTCACTTACAGTGTTGACAAAGTGTCTTTTGCTTTTAGAGCCAGTCGCAAATATTTGTATATAAAAGGGGGTGTGTGTTTGAGAATTAGGTGTGGCGTTTTGTATCATTCCACAGTTCTCAGGTTGAAATCTGACTGCATCTCACAGCCATCCTGTGGGACTGGGGACGTTGCCTCAGCTCGCTGAAGGGTAATGTAACATTACTAATTGTTGTGTGCATTCATAAACTAATACCCATATGTATATTACAATTCAGTCTGGTGTTTTAGTCAATTACTTTTGCATAGATATCTACTGCCTACATGTCACTGAGGTGGTTTTCTGCCTTTCCTGTATTTTTTAAACAATTTCCCTAAGACTTGAACTCTCCATTTCCTATTATTACTATGGACTTACAATTCCCAGCATACATTGCAATGTTTACTAGTGAACCAGAACTGTCTGAAAGTCATTCTTCTGACATGGGTCTGTGAACAGCTATTCCTTGTGTCATTGGCTGCTGCAGGAGTTCAGGCTGTCTTGAAACTTGAGTTTGTTCTGTTTCACATTATGAATCCTGACGAATGTCATTTATGCATGCCAAAGAATATGAATTTCTGGGATTGCAGTTGTTTCTGCATGCAGTGCTAGGCTTCAGGAATAGAGTATTTATTGCTGCTTCACTCTATTCTTTCATCGAGGTGACATGCTCCAAGGGTGAGGCAAAAACAAAGATATGGAGGAAAGTCATCCAATAAAGAACAGGGAACTGAGATAGACAAGAAATCCAACAGTTCGTGAGCAAGCTGGTGACCAAACCCCCACCCTATGTGGTCTTGACGTTCTACCTAGCAAGATCTCAAAAAGGACTATAAAAACGTCTGATGCCCAACATGAGACTACTTCGGACCTCTCTGACATCACCTACTTTACAGACTTGCCTCCCCTATTGGACAGCACCAGGTGCTGCTGGACTTCACCCTGTACCCCTTTTTTTAACCTAAGCTTGTGTCGTATAATACACCCTGTCCTGTATCGCTGAACTGTGTATCACTTAGTGCTTATTCGGAAGGTCCATTGACCCCTGATGCACATCACTATTTGCTCTCATAAGGCATTCACACACATCACCTGTGAGCCACATCACCCAGTGCTCCTATGAAATGCACTGAGTCCTCCACTGGTGCCCATCCCCTCTGCTGTCCTTTTGCATATCACTCTATGCTCCTTCACTGTGCACCATCCTATATCCCCTCATACATTTTACCTACTGACTCATGCTGCACATTGTCTGATGGTCTGTGCATGACTGCTGGCATATCTACCACACACTGTGAAATGTGAGGTGTGCTACTCAGTCTAATGAGTGCATGCTCTATGTGTACAAGAGTGTTAAGTGCCACTATGTGTGGGCACTAAGTAAAGGCCAAACCTGCTTGCTTTTGTCTAAACGTGTCCATTCAACAGATACATTTGGAATTCAACAGATGACAACCACCAGGTCAGAAGTACATTGCACACACCTTTTGCGTTGTGTTTGCATCACAAAGCAACACGAACCTGCGTAAAATGTTTCTGTTGGATTTACTTTCAAGATCATAAATTGGTTTGCACGAGAAAGTTGCCTGAAAGTGACGTGAAGCGGGCACATCACTGTTTTTCATCACTCTGCATCAAGGGGGAGTTCCATGGGTGTTATATGTGTGTTCCCATGCAACCACCCAAGGCTTTTGGTGCAAACTCTTTCTACTAACAATAGTAAACAAGGTTTTGCACTGACAATGACAGTACCTTTGAAGCTCCTAACTTTACCCACTTTGCGTGTGTGCTGCAGAAGTGGGAAAAGTTTTAAAGTTAGTCTAAGCATTGTATTTTATACTGGAAGGCTAACCTTCCTGTACAATACCTATGCTAGACTCATGCAGATGCCTTTGCACTAAGGTGGAAAGGTGTGTGCGTGGTGACGGGGAGCCTAGTTGGGAAGGATAATGTCATTTTTCTGTGATATGGCACTTTTCTGCTCTCTCCTTGTCACGCAGCACAGCGCAGAGACTTTGGTTGCTCCACTATGTTGAGTGACCGATAGATCTGGGCCTCAGATGCATAAATAGCACTCCTGGTTTTGTTTGTTAAATCATAAGGGGAATTTAATTTGGAGTATATGATCAATTTATACTGGAATGTTTTTGTTCTGCACTAGAAACCAGCTTTCTGAATAAAACCATGATTTCTGAAACAGGAACATTCAGAGCTCACGAGGGCTTCTTACATTAATTTTCAAGTCCGGATAGGTTAGAACATACCTGTAAAGCGACCCCGACCCAGATTTTTTAAAGATTTTGCATTGGATTTGCATCGCTTTTTTGTCGCACACCTGACACAAAATGCTTTGTGGCATTTAAAATGCAACGTAAATAGTTATTTGCATTATCTTTCATTATTTTGCATTCCTGTGCATCTCCCATCAATTTTTATGCAAACCCATATCTACAAAGACTACGGGTTTGCGTCCAAATGAGCTTGAGCCCAATACCCCTGAGGCTGGCGTAATGAGGAGAAATATATTTATGCATCCTTATTATTAAATCTTTGCATATGTGCTGCAGTCAGTGGCACACATACACATAGGAAATAGCCTGAAAGCATAGTAACTACCTTGACCTTAATGCAGACACCCATGCATTGCCGCACAATGGTGCCTGCTTTGGTGCGAGGTAGCCATATGTGCGCCAGGGCATGGAGAGAGCAGAACAGTTCTGCTCTCTCGCAGTCACACAATGCAGTATCTTCACCTGCTGCACTGGGTTGCGTGAACTGTTTGAAAATGTGCCCCCTTCTATCACAAGAGTGACTTTCATCACAAAGCATACTGGTACTTGTAGGCCCATATTCATAACCATCAAAGTGAAACAGGAAGTCACAGTAAGCTTATAGTTAAAGGCTGAAAAACAAGAGCTTGCTGTAAGTGGCTCTTAATGAGTTGGATCACTTACCAGCTATGGTAGAAGGAGTTTTGAAGGCACCTCAATTTCGCTAAAGCTTCCCTTTAAAGTTGCGACATGTTATAAAAAGTGGTTTAAACATTAAAGTGAAATTTCATTGGACTTGTTTATAGTCCCATGAGTTATTCTATATTAATATATAATTGCCTAACTGTGTCTGAAGGGTTCCATTGGTATTTTGATTACGGACTACACGTTTATTGTTCGTTCTACTGGCCGTGTATATGGATCAAATAAAAACTATGGGCCCGATTCACAGAACTAACTTAAGACAAAATCCTAAACTTACTACCATTTTGGTATTCACGGAAGGCACTTACTCATTTTGGTATTCACAGAAGGCACTTACTCATTTTGGTATTCACAGAAGGCACTTACTCATTTTGGTATTCACAGAAGGCACTTACTCATCAATGAATCTTGAATATTGAATATCTGTGAATACCAAAATGAGTAAGTTACTCAAAATGAGTAAGTTAGTTCTGTGAATCATGCCCTATGTGTAATATGTCAAAATGAATTTCCATCCCCCCACACTGGTCACGAGAGCACATTAGTCCTCATTCAGGTTTAAATATCCCTTTGTATCTGTGTCACCATGTAAAATCTGATCTCGAGACGACAGGATGAGAAGCCTGTGACATCTGAATTTAGGAACTGGGTTTGTGGTCTGTAGGACTTGTTAAATTGGTTGATCAAAATCCATGGTACAAAGCGCCACCAACATCATTATCACCATATTTATAATTTGAATAGGGAATTCTTCCATAGGTATTATAGAGTTTGTGTCAATCTAAAATGTTCATTTGAAGCCCAAACAAAAATAACAGGTGCAATACTCCAACACCTCCCCCACCCCACAAAGCCCCTGGCCTTCACCACCCCTGAAACACATTTGTGCTGGGTACCTTCAAAGTTTTTGTGCCCAATATTTACAGTGGCACATGAATGGCATTTGCATTTGTTCTGTATGGATTAATTCTGTATATTTTGCTGGCTATTACCAATTGTCAATCAGTGCTCTGCTCTAAATTGGCGATAGTGCATTAATGTGTGCACATAGCAAGTGAGAAGAATGTTGCACTTTCACCAGGGTCTAAATTACCTATTAAACATGCCCCACTCTTTTGAGAATAGCCTTCTAGTGAGATCTGAGACGGTTCTATGGAGGCACATTTTCAGATCCCAAAAAGATTGCCAATATTAAAGAACTAATAAGTGGGTACTTAGACACATTTTAACTTGAAGCACACCTGCTGCCAGCTTACCTCTGATCATGTGTGAAATTTTTGCCAAACCTCAGCATTCTAACTAATATCGACTTACATTCTGGAACTTGTAGTTTTACCTTTCCTAGAAAATAGGGCTCAATAGATGTCGGGTAGTGTGGGTAGGTTCTGTAACAAGCTGGGTAAGGCTGAAGTTTCTGTGATTTTCTAGAAGGGTCATAGAGCTTGTGTTGGTGCGGTCATCGAGGTGAAAGTTAAGATCTCCAAAGAGGGTGATGGTGCTGGTTTTGATGAAGGGTGCTACGAAGTCCGTGACGTGCTGTGTTTTATATCCTTTTTAGTTTCACAAAAAGGTCTGAAAACACTTTTTCAATAAAGCCTTCATCTGCAATGATCTTCTTCCTGAGTTCATGTTTTTCACAGGTCATTTGGAGAATCTGCTATCGGGAGACCGTATAGATAAACGATGTGACCGCTATCTTAGTGGAGCGGACCTCAATTGTGGAGCAAAAACGTTCTTTCGAATTCATGCATGTAAATGCTGCTTCCATGCCCAGGAGCAAGGGTACCACAATCTTCCTCAGAAAATGTGAAAGTATATAGATGGACTGTATACCTTTTATAGAAATTATTAACACATATTTACAACCAGGTAAAATGATTGGAAAGTGTCAACCAAGTAATACTTAACATACATTGAAGTAAGAGCAACTGGATTCTAATGAGCATGAACTCTTCATGTAAAAGTCTACTTTTAATGACTTTTATCCCACAAGTCAAACTTTTCCTTGTAGAAAAAACTTCATGTAATGCGAAAAGTTTGAAAGAAAATGTTATACTGCTTTTGCAGAGGAATCTTCATAACCTCTCACATTGCATGGTCCAGAATACAAGATAAGTAGATTTAGGTGTGGAATGCTGTGTGGCCCGAAATAATGTTTCTGGCTGGTAATGCCAGACCTAAATCTGGCTATTATGAGTTAATCTCCTAGGAATGGGGAATAATCCTGCAGATGCGTTTTTCAGGGTCTTATTTCTCACAGAATATGTAGTTCTGTGGGAATTAACACTCCAATATACCATCTATACTAAGATTTGACTGTAGGCAGGAGAGGGAACACCGGCACAAAGGCAGGAGTGTCTATGGGCTGGTAAGGGGAACTGTTCTGTGTAGCCCATATGCCTTTCGAGGGGGGCAGACCGGGACTGGTGATGGGCTGTTTTTACAATGCAACCGTGATCAAGGCGTGTGGCATGCCGAAACACTGTGGGTTACTCGACTATGCTAACAATAAATTCATCCAAGTAAATTACTAGCTGTTATCATCTATGGAGGTGAGTGCACGTATTCGAGCACTTTGTACGCTCAGTCTGTGGAACTTTATACGTTCAGGGTCCCTCATACCCTGACATGCACCGGTGCCGTATATATGAGGGAATATATTTTTTAAGGGTTTAGGGTCATTTTAGGGTTTAGGGTGGGTATGGGTTTGGGGATGGCAAGGGTAATTTTATTGTTTAGGGTGGGTATGGGTTTTGGGGTGGCAAAGGTAATTTTAGGGTTTAGGGTGGGTATGGGGTTTTGGGTGGCAAGGGTAAATTTAGGGTTTAATGTTGGGATGGGTTTTGCAGTGGCATGGGTAATTTTAGGGTTTATGGTGGGTATGGGTTTTGGATGCCATGGGTAATTATAGTCTTTAGGGTGGGTATGGGTTTTGAGATGAGATGGCAAAGGTAATTTTAGGGTTTAGGGGTGGCAAGGTTTTTTGTGTTGAGTTTAGGGTGCTTATGGGTTTTGGGGTGGCAATGGTAATTTTGGAGGTTAGTGTGGCTATGGGTTTTTGGGTGACAATGGCAATTTTAGGGCTTAGGGTGGGTATGGGTTTTTGGGTGGCAAGGGAAATTTACGGTTTAGGTTGGGTATGGGTTTTGGGATGGCAAGGGTCATTTTAGGGTTTAGCGTGGTTATGGGTTCTTGGGTGGCAAGCGCATTTTTAGGGTTTAGAGTGGGTATGGGTTTGGGGAGTGTTGGAAGACGAGGCAGTATCTGTGAGGCCTGCACAAATAACTTGACTACATTTGTCCTTCACTGGTAACCAAACACCCAATTGGAGCGCCTGACTCTCAGAGGGTAGCGTTGCAGAGCAGTCTGAGGCTTACTCAAGGGAGGTGGTGTAGGCTAGTAATCGCCATTACAGGTGCGCAACAATAACACTCAATAATTGATTGTCCAGTCTGTACTTTGCTTTATAAAAGTAAGAGTACATTTATTAAACAAACACACTACTCAATACTATGCACCATATTACAAATATACATAAACTGTTGAAATTACTTTGTGACATTACATAACATCTCCACCCCTCCCGCAGGGGGGGTGGGGTCTAGCACCACCACTTCCATGTATGCACATTATCTTGCCCCCAAATGCAGTTAGTTGAACCTAACCTGCACACTGGCATCATCCCAGCGGCGACCCACCCGGGTACCTCAACAAGCATTTAAAATAGGTACACCTGCCCTGGTGACACACAACCCTGACTGAGCATTTCCTACTGACCATGAAGTATAAACCTCTACATCTTAAGGGCTAACAGTCTGGGTTCTTCACCTAGGCGCAGCAGCAAGAACACATGTTTAAGCATCACTTTAGAATGACAGTACTCATCACATTTGTTGGACATTAGAATGTGTTGCAAATTAAGCCCCTAAAGGCATCACAGATGAAATCACAGGATTAAGCATTTACAGCCAGACACCCTAGCAGGAATGCATTAGAATGTGTTGCAATTACAGCCCCTAAAGGCATCACAGATGAAATCACAGGATTAAGCATTTACAGCCAGATACCCTAGCAGGAATGTCTGGCAACATAACCCCACTTTGCTTATGACATCACCTTACACATGTATTTCACCTTACACATGTGACCTTCAGTCCCTCTGAAAGAAATAACATTAGTAAATGCACTCAGGGTGCACTTAAACCTCTTCACCTCCAGGGGATGCCTTTCTCCAGACATCCCCAACTCAGTCCTTCGCTCCTTTGGTGCACTTTTCAAAACACCCCCATCTGTAGAACAAAAGTTCCAGCTCAAGACGTGTTAAAATGCATGCTGAGCCCTTGAGGGGTTAATCTTTTCAAGTCCCCATGAGACTTAGGGAGGGGCTTTCATTTTCATGCTGGGGGAGACTGCGTTGCTCCTGCAGCTCCCCCTGCACCTTTGCACACATGTGGTGGTGACCCCGTTCTCCTGGGGCCACCACAAGCAGAGAAAACGCTGACTTTTCCTCGTAAGCCGGTCCGGGCCAGCAAGGCATTATGGGCGCTCTCGCATATTTGAGCAGCGGTTCCCCGCTGCTCCGGGGAAAGCCGCGATGAGGGCCTCCGGGCACGTCTGCCTACCGTTGGAGGGTCCAGTCCCACCCAGACCCCCAGGTGAGTGAGACGGCTCAGGGAGCCCCCCCCCTCCAGCTGCTAATGCTGATTATCGGGGACTCGATCCCACCCGGGTCCCTTGCACCTCTTCTCTTTGTGTTCGGGGTCCCGGTCCCACCCGGGACCCCCGCAGGCTCTCTGTGTTGGAGGGCAGCCTGGGGAGCCCACCCCCGGCTGCCCCCGCCGGCTCCCCACTCGGCCCGCACCATCTGGGGTGGCCGCATGAGCC
This sequence comes from Triturus cristatus, assembly GCF_964204655.1. Taxonomy (NCBI): domain Eukaryota; kingdom Metazoa; phylum Chordata; class Amphibia; order Caudata; family Salamandridae; genus Triturus; species Triturus cristatus. The sequence continues at coordinate 92,741,790 of NC_140592.1, forward strand.
GGTGAGGCCATTTCAGTCTGCCCACTTCGGCGGGCAGACACGGTGCCGGCTTCCCTCCTGGCTGTTCTTCAAGGGAGTGCGACAGCACTCCCTCCGCCATTCCGAGGCCGCAGGGGAGTGCAGCAGCACTCCCCCCTCCGTCTTCTCTCTTCTTCAGGGCCTGGGGATGGGGTCCTGGGCCCCTGGCACATTTTCACGGGGAGCGGGACGGCGCTCCCCGACTTTACATCGGCCCAGCTGGCCCTCGGGGGGGAGTGCGACGGCACTCCCCTCTCCTCTGCCGGGACATCAGGACCCAGAGATGGGGTCCCGGGCTTCTGGGAACCTTCACGGTGAGCGCGACGGCGCTCCCTGGCTGGATTTCGGATAGATGGAGCACAGAGCTGGGATCCCGGGCCCCTGAGGAATTTTTAAGTGGGGGACGCGACGGCGCTCCCTGGCTTGATTTCTTCCTCGAGGGGGCCGTGACAGTGCTCCCCTCCCTCCAGTCTTGTCGGGGGCTAGGGTGGGCTCCTGGCACCCCTTGTGGGCAGCTTCACAAGGAGCGCGACGGCGCTCCCTGGCTTATCTTCTGGTGGGGGCAGCTCCCGGGTCCTGACCCACCCCAAGGGCTCATCTTAGACCGGCGGCAGAGACCACGCGCTTCATCGTCGATCGGGGCGGAGGTCAAAGGTGGCCTACCTTCTGGGGCGTATCTCAGCCCCCAGGCGCCCGATCTGGCCTCTTCTTGCTCCTGATGGTGCTCCCCAGCCACTGGGGGCACTTTCCTTCGCCCTCCTGGTCTCCAGGAGGGTGAATTCAGCTGGGAGCTGTCTTCACTGGCTCCTTGCACCAGCCTTTTGCCTGGCTCTCCTCCTGGGCCTCTCTTCTCCCTGCACAGAGGCCCCTGGCGCTTGTTCAGGATCCTGGGACAGTCAGGGGGTTCCTCCTTCCAACTGCCCATTGCACCAGGCTCCAGCACCAGTCTTCCTCAGCAGACCACACCCCAGAGAGAGCTTCTCTTCCTGTGCAAACACTTTTAAAGAATTGGGGAGCGGCTGGCAGAAAGTTTCTATTTGACCTATCACACACGGACACATCACTTTTCTGCCCCTGCTCCCTCCTTCTTGCCCAGGCCTCTGAGTTGGTTCAAGATGACGTCATCCAGGGTCTCCTGCCACATGGTCTCTGAAAGCCCCTCCCCCCCCGCTGCCTTTCCTCCAGAGAGGCCTGGTGCCTGGCCCGAGGTGTGGGCTACTGATGGATGAACCTGTAGCTCCACCCATCTTCTCTGCTTGGAGTGGAGGCCCTCGCCCTTGGAATGCTTGTTGTGCTGGGCTGGGCCTCTGAGGCCACGGCTTGGAGAGGAAGGTCATTAATTCAGCCTGGTTATGGCTGATTCAGAGAAATATAACATTTCTGGATGATCCAAAATTCACACTGGGTGCGCAAATCCAGCCGAGAAAATAAGCCTCCAGGTGGGCCAGGTCCCGGGGGCAATGTGTTATTATGAAGCGGGGGCCCACGGAGGCCGCCACAGCCCCGGGGACTGCCACCTCCCTGGGGCTAAAATATAAAAATTGTGTGGAGATGCTCCTACCCCCCAAATTGCCCCGGGGACCACCACATCCCTGGGGCAATCACAAATTAGAATACGGGGTTCCGTTGTGGACCCCTCGGGACCACCACCTCCCGGGCTATGCAAATGTCATCAGTGATGTCATTTGAGATGTCATCAGTGATGTCCAGGTCCATGTCATAAATGATGTAATATGTGACATCATCAGCAGTGCATTGCGGGGACGCGAGTTATAGTTAGCTCAACTAACTATAACGACCAAATTTCTCTGGTTTTGTACAAGTGAAATGTTCAACTAACTATAACGTCCCTGAAACCTGTGCTTTTTCAATAAATTTCTAAGTTTTTTTAAATGCTAATTTCTAACTAAAATGTCCCTGAAGTCTATGGTTTTTTCAGTGAATTTCCAAGGTTTTTTAACTGCTAATTTCTAACCATAACGTCCCTCAAACCTATGTTTTTTTTAGTGAATATATATATATATATATATATATATATATATATATATATGAGAAGTGTACTTGATCTCCCAAAGCTTGCACTTCCTTTGCAGCGGTAAGAGAGACCCGGACTCCAAAATACGTGGCAAAATAGGTTGTTTTTATTCTTTCAAGCCGTTATATGACGCGTTTCGAGCACCTCCGTGCCCTTGATCACATATATATATATATATATATATATATATATATATATATATATATATATCTCTACGGTTTATATTTGCCTGTGAAATACTTTTAATTGCTTGTAAATCCTTTACAACGTATATGCCTCTACCATTCATGCTTTTACAAAGAAATTCATTTTATACACATGCGTGGTAAAGGCATATGCGTTGTAAAAACAAGCGTTGTAAAGGTTATGTGTGGTAATGGCATTCACGTTGTAACGAAATGCCTTAGAATGGAATGGGTGGTTCCGTCAAACATCTGCAGGAAAATCTTGCCAGTTGTGATCGGGCATTTCCTAATCGTTTGACAATAAATTGTCCATTACTATCTGCATAATTTGCATTAGGTATTTCAGTTTGATCAGAAAAGTGCTGACAACATATTGCAACCTGGATAATAATGCCATACCTGCTCGAACTCGCTTTGAGAAGCTCATGAGTTTATAGGTCACGTGCATCATTTTTAGGTTGAGCCTGGTGCACTGGAAGAGGGCCTCTTGGAATCACTCAAGACTCATGCTTGTCCCACGGCCTTCAGCTTGCGGGAGCGCGCATGGTGCCATCTGTTCTGGATAATGTTTCCGGTCACTTACACTTTCGTGGGCGCTTACATTTAGCACTCAAATTTCTCTGGCGTTGAGTTTGGGGTTCTGTTCTCTAACAGGGCTTGGCTGCACCGGTCAGAATCTCCCTGTAATAGGCTCGCTACAAGCGTATGACTGCATGCAAAGCGGTTTCGCATTCCCCGGTATTTATAACCCTGAAATAAGTGGAAAGAACGAGCATGTGGTACTACGTCGGTCATGTGCAAAGGTTTGGTCCCCTGCTTGGCTTGAAACACATTCTAAAGATACCTTGCAAAACTATGCCCTTCCTTGCAAATTCCTCCTTCGTACATAAGTTACTCATAGTGCCCCGGGGAACGGCAAGCCCCCGTCTGGCACAGCAGGATCACATGCCTGCAACCAGTCATGACTGATTTTTCAAAGCGTTTATAATTTTGGAGAGTGCAGGAGCTCTGTTAATGCCCACAACTGTATGCACTTGGAAATCAAGTTTAAAAAAAAAATGCATTTTGTTTCCGCCCCGTCTGAACACAAACACTTTTACACTGTCACAGCAACCAGCTTTTAAAGCGTTCGCTTTTGTTCAATCTCCTTAGAAACACAAATCTGGCTCCCAGGCAGCAGTAACACATGCCCAAACTAGTCCTCACTCACAGCTTTAATTCATCATCCCCTTTGGTATCGCTTTGTTCACCCTAAGTTGGCAGGGTATGCCCAGACGTGGGTCCCTTGCTCACTTTGCCACTGGATTCAAGATAGCCTGGCTGACGAGGGATATGAACCCTAAACCGGTCCCAGGATGCTTGTTTCTGGTCCAGGGAAGACATGGCTTGGCAGTTCGGGCTGGACTGTTCCCATGAGGCACAGGGTCATACTGATTTGCATATGGCCATGTCTGAACTGGGGTTGTGGAGTGAGCTAAAGAATGATGATGGATTAAACCCAGATCAGTTGACTGGTGGTGAGTGTTTGATTTGCTCAAACGCTCCGTTCATCATCTCCTTTGGTATCGCTTAATTCACAGGCAGCGGCTGAAACGAGGTCAGCGTTTATCCAATCCTCTCTCGCTTCTCGGCTGCCTCACTCTCCGACTAGAAAATCTGGTGGAAATCCCTGTTGGTGTAGACGTCTTCACACCTAGTCCGTGACTTTCAATACTTCTCTCATAGACTAAAATACACCTTCTGCTTCACACTGTTACGGCACCGGATGATCACAGCTGGTGCGGGCGCCAATTGGGATCTGTTTACCCCTCCCCCAGCAGAAATGCGCACATATGTCTTTGGCACTTCACGCTTGTTTCACAGGTGTTACAGTTTTAATTTATGAATAAAAATAAGAATTTCTTTTCGCAGATTAGCTATTTGTCTTACTATAACATGCTGCTGTGTAGTCAGGGCTTAATAGAAAACATATTGTTGTACAAAGCAACAGCGGTAAAAGCATCCTATGTCAGATCTGGTAATACAATGTCACTGGTAGTTGATATTTTTTTTATCTACCTGGAAGGATGAAAAGCTGAAAGGCCCATCAGATTTCAAACCTGTGACCATAGGGTAAAACAAAGAGTCTGTCAAAGCCAATAGGTCTGGCAAAACACTTATAAGGTCCCAAAGGCGAGACCTATTTGCTATGCCAATGCTTGTTATTTGTGAATCATCTTTTATAGATCCTGATTACTGGACCACCCGTAGCGCACCTAGTTCCTCCTTTTCCTTTCCCCTCAAATTAATTGCATAGTTTTCTCTGAGTGAGACTTCACTAGAGCAGAAATGCCTAGCAAGGACTGCGAAACTAAACGTGCCCCATGCTTTTCTCGCTTGCCGTAGTCTGTTTTGGTAGCCTGCAAGTATTTTGTATGTGAATGCATTGTTTGCATACAACCAGCAAATATGGCATTGTTTGAAACAACTATGGTTAGTAGGAGAAGAAAAAAGTACTTCGAATTGTTCTATTGAGGGCTCTTTTCATAGTTTGAGGATGGAAAAGGCCAACGCTTTTGTTTACGGAGTGGGTGGACCATATGTGAAAAATATTCGAGAACTAGGATACTAACACAAACTAAAAATACTCATGGCTTGCTGTTTAATTGTTTAGTGGCTTGAATAGTGTGCTGTACATGCGAACTCCCCTCAGCCAGAGGAGGAGGAAACGGATGAATTGACTGTATGGTTTTAATTGAGAATGAGAGCAAATATACATCATGAGGAAGTATGATAGAAAGTGCTAAATAAGTGTGTCTTGAAGTGCGTTATAACAAAGGACAATTGAATTCCAAGGTGGCTAACAAGATTTATATCACACACGCACAAATACTGAGGTGTGAGGACAACCCCCCTCTTGGGGGAAAACAAGTTCCCTTAAAACATCATTGACCCCTACACATTGTCAGTTTCTATTATCCCCCACCTGTAACCACGATTCAGTATTTGTGATAGGTCTTTCCTTTTTATAACCTTGGTTAATAACAATGTGTAATGATCCTAAAATTTGAAAAACCCTATAAAATAGTTTATAAAAATTGTTTTACAGAAAATCTGCCACTCCACCTTCGGACCACCAAGTAAGCAGCTATGCAGCACCACAGGGGACAGCTGTTACTAGTCGAGAAGGGATTACCACTACTGGGTGCATCCCACCTACTGGTCTCTAAGAAACTACAACTCCTGGGTACAGCTTTCAGCTCACCTGCTGGGCCATAGGTGCTTATCACCCCTGGGTACAGCCCACCTACTCTGCTATTCACTTGAAAGCAATTTCCTGTATGGTGAGAAGAAGGTTCTAAACCTTTTTTCCAATCCTTTAGAGCAATAACTTTCCAACCTGAGACAAATTTACACACTCCAGGGCAGACATCCCCTCTAGATCCTGAATACTATTGTAGCAGTCAGTGGTCCTGCAGTCGTTTGTCTTACAAGACGTGCTGCATAATAATTTGCTTATACCAAATCACTCTCCTAAACTTGCCTAAGGCAACATTTCTACATTCAGTACCCTTTTTTAAGTTTTAAAGGAGAGTTTATTGAAGTTCATTAACAACAGATTAACAGGAAGACATAGTATTAAAATTCATCTCAAATAGAAAAATAGAACATCATAATTAAGTGAGAGGAATAAAAGATAAGGGAAAGAGGTAGAAGGGAGAGGGGGGAAAAGCATCATCAAATAACATAAAAGCAGTTGCAATAAATGTAATCATTGTCATACAAAATTATATAAAAGAATAAAGAAATAGGTCAAACGCACAAAAAATTCTCCATTAAAATAAAAAATAAAAAATATACAAGATAGGCATAAAACAAGCAATAAAAATATGTACATAAAACCATCAGGAATGCATTTATGGGGGCTTGGGAACTTCTTCTGTACGTGGATTATGTAGGGGTAGGGATCGAGCAGACATATCTAAAAAATCTGTAATGGGAAGCCATAATAAATCACGTTTAATGGCAAGTGTAATGGGATAAACATAGGCTCTGTCAAGTCTATGATGATAACAGACTCCATACCACCAAGCCTGAAATGAAACATTGGAGGTATCCTTCCAAGATTTAGTGAGTTGCTGAAATGCTACAGCTAGAAGTAAGTCAATAATGGACGTATTAGTGGTGGAAGAGGACCATATGTCTGAGAGACTACCTAAAAAGATATGTGAAAATGTAAGAGGGAAAGAGGTGGAAAAGATCTTATTGATCTGAGTCCACACATCGGTCCAAAATTTATGAATCCTCGGACAACAGAATAACATGTGTTTAAGATCTGCCCTCGATGCTGAACAAGACCAGCAAGAGGGAGGGATGGAAGGATCAATTGCATGCAACTTGGCAGGAGTAATCAAAAGTCTGTTATATATAAAAAATAACGTTAGAGTTGTATTCGCTGCTCTAGAGGACTTCCTTATCTTGATCCAAACCTTTTGCCACAAGGAGACAGAAAAAGTGTCCTCTACATCTGATTCCCAGTCCGTTTCTGTTTTAGATTTATCCCGAGTGCCAGAAGCATCTCTTAGCTTTGCATATATCTGGGAGGCAGAAGAAGAAGCAAGCAAACAAGGGAGAGAAAGAGGGGAGAAGTTAGTGTGAGTGATGGAATTAGAAAGAGTGTCATAACTGCTTTGCAAAACCGTACTCAGTAGATTATATTTGGATTCAAAGGAATCATGTAAAGAGAAGCGAGATTGAAGGGTAGAGAAGGGGACACAAGCGCCTTCATCAAACAATTGATGGGTCCAATTAATACCAAGGTTATTCCAATCTTTTCAAAAAAGCATCCTATTGCGAAGTTTAATAAGAGGATTATACCACAAGGGAGAGCGTAAAAAACGCGACCGGTCATCTAAACCTCCCAGGAAAAGAGGAGAAAAAATTTTGCGAGAATTTTTAAGAATAGGGAGGGAAAATTTATTTGGAATATGAGACAGCGATACAAATTCCTCAAAAGTAAATGGATGAAAAAAAGACGACTCAATCTCAACCCACAAAGGTCTTGAAATGCTATCGGCTTCCTGCTCAGATAATAAGGGAACAGAATGCTTAAGGAAAAATGAGGAATGATAGGAGGCAAAATCCGGAAAATTAACTCCACCCAACTGCTTAGATCGTATAAGTTTTGCAAAAGACATTCTAGCTTTTTTATGCTGCCATAAGAACTTAGACAGCGTAGAGTATATATTCTTATAACAAGACTTAGGTATATTAACTGGAAGATTAGAAAGATAAAATAATATAATGGGAACCAACATCATTTTAATTGAATCCAATCTTCCCCACCAGGATAAAAACAAAGGATGCCAACGAGTAGTAGAGTCCTGAATCATTGTTTGTAGATTTTTAATGTTAAGTGCTACAGTGTCTTTAATAGAAGATTTAAACCAGAGGCCTAGGTATTTTATCTTAGCCGGACTCCAGTGGAAAGAAGAAGCCAAGAAGTCTGCATGAAAACAAAATTTATTCAAAGGGAGAATTTCACACTTGTCAACATTGAGTTTATAACCCGAGACTTTCGCAAAGTCAGATACCTCCGACAAAAAGGATGGAATAGAGGATTGTGGATTGGAAATGAATAAAAGAATATCATCCGCATAGGCAGAAAGCTTCAAATTCTTATCCCCATAAGGGAAACCAGTAATATCTGTATTCATACGAATTTTTATCAGGAAAGGTTCTAACGCCAAAATGAAAAGAAGAGGAGAGAGTGGACATCCTTGTCGAACGCCTCTGAAGAGAGGAAACGAGGAAGAGACAAGACCATTAGCCAAAATAAAGGATCTAGGAAAGGAATACAACAGAGAAACATAAGCAAGAAATTTCTGGCCAAAACCAAACCAACCAAGGACTGTGAGCATAAATTGCCAATTAACCCTATCAAATGCTTTTTCAGCATCTAATGCAACAGCAGCTAAAGAGTGCGGAAAGGAGTGAGACTTACTCAGAACATTGAAGAAAAGACGAGTATTGTCAGAAAGGTGACGTCCTTTAATGAAACCGCATTGCTCCTTGCCAATTATACTAGGTAAAATTTTGTCAAGACGGAGCGCAAGAATTTTTGCAAAGATCTTATAATCCAGATTGATGAAAGAGATGGGCCTATAATTTTTACACAAAGTATGGTCTTTATTATCCTTAGGTATGAGACAAATTAAGGCCTCTTGAAAAGACCTCTCAGATTTTTTGGAGGATATAAAAAACAAAAATAATTGATGAAGTTTGGGAACAAGCAAATTCGCAAAATGTAGATAGAATTCTATCGTAAAGCCATCTGGCCCAGGAGCCTTACCTTTTTTAATTATCCGAATGGACTCTAGGATATCTTTAGGACCTATATCTGCCTCCAATGGGGCAAAGTCTGTGTCTGGAAAGGAAGGAGAAGGAATGGAAGATAAATAATGGTCAATATCTGTTAAAAGAGGAGGAGATTCCGGAGTATAGAGATTTTGATAAAAATTAGTGAACTCTGCTAGAATATCTTCATCCTTATGAAGAGTGGGACCCAAGGAGGAAACAATAGATTCAATTTTTGTGCGTTCTTGTTTAACCTTGAGATACTTGGCAAGAAGATTGCCTGCCTTATTTTGCGCACAATAATATTTGGCACTGGATTTAAGTAAAATTAGATTAGCAGAGTCCGTGGAGAGTTTATTAAAGGAGAGTTTGGCCTTGAGAAGTTTATCCAAGTCAGATTGAGAGCTAGTTAAATAATAACGATGTTCCAATTGCTTAATTTGTGTATTATTTGACTGTAAGGAGTGGAATGCAGCTCGTCTCTTATGGGAAACAAACGAGATAATGAAATCTCTAGAAGCAGCTTTGAAAGTGTCCCATAACACCTGAGGGGATATTAGAGGAGACTCGTTTTCAGTAAAAAATAGGGATGAAAACTCAAGGAAAGCTGAAGTAAATTTGGGGTCTAATAGGAGAGAATTATTGAATCTCCATCTCCTAGTACCTTTTATGGGGGGAAGCAAATCAAGGTGCAAGGAAACTGGGGCATGGTCAGAAATTAAAATGGAGCCTATTTCAGAATGGGTAATGTGTTGGATCAGAGCTTTAGAAACAAAAATATAGTCAATTCGGGATTGTGAAGAATGAGCTGGTGAGTAATATGTGTACTCCTGAAGTGTAGGATGACAGAGTCTCCAAGAATCAACAAGAGAGCGTTGGGATATAGTGGATGTAAATTGAGTGTGCATGGAAGAGGGAGAAAAACATGAATGGGATTTCCGGTCTAAAATAGGATCCATAACCATATTGCAATCCCCTCCTAAAATGAGATAATCATCAGAGGATTGCATCAACGAGACTAATATCTGGGGCCAAAAAAGTTTATCATGTACAGTAGGAGCATATAAATTAAAAATAGTCAAAGGGACTTTATCAACCAACAAAGATACGATGACCCACCTACCATCAGAATCATTGGTTTGATTTACAACTTTAACATTTAACCTTTTATGACAGAGAATTGCAACACCATTACGCTTCCCTGATCCAGGAGATGCAAATACATGTCCTACCCAATTACGGCGTAATTTGGCAACTTCAACTTCTTGTATATGAATTTCTTGTAATAGCACAATATCTCCCTTTAAATTTGCTAAATGGGACAAAACTCGTTGCCGCTTACTGGGAGAACCCAAACCCTTAACATTCCAGGTAAATATATTTAGCAACATCTAACTATATATCTCATAGTAAAGAGTATCATTTATATAAGAAACAATCAGGCAAAATAAGTATCCATAAACTCATCATATAAAAATTGGAGAGAAGTAATATTAGTACAGGAAGAGAAATGATAAGGTGCAATAAAGAAGTATGATAAGAACAAAATTGAAAGCGAGGAAGTAAGAAATCTAGCAAAGCAGGAGGAAAGAAAGAAATAACAGAGAGGATTAGAACAAAAAACAGAGAAACAACAACAACATCATGCGTAATGCAACAGTAAGAAAAGAAAAGAGAAGAGAGGGAACTGGAAAAAGAAAAAAGTGAGAGAGAATCCACACTGGAATAGCCAATACGAAATAATGCCGATATTTGAGAGTGAAAAGAGAAGAGAACTAGCAACATAGGATGAGAAAAAGAAGTAACAGAGAAGTGTAGAACAGAAAACAGAAAACAACTGCAACAGTATGTGTAATATAACAGTAAGAGGAGAAGAAAAAGGAAAGGGAAATAGAAAAAAGTAGGAAAGAGTGAATAGGGGAAGAAACAATACAAAAGAACGCTAATATTTGAAGGGAAAACCAAAGAATAAAAAGACATGATAATACAAACCAATATAATAAGTCAAAAAGACATACCACAAATAAACATTGAGGATGGGGGGGGTGAAGCCACATAGGAAAAGGCAGCATACCAAGACGGACAACACCAGGACTGACGAGAGCACGAGGGATAACGACCTCCAGGGAGAACGACGGAGGAAGAAGGAAGGGATTGAATAATGCATCTACAAGAAAATGGAAAAGAAAACATGTTAACCAACAAAGTCACAGATTAAACAAAGAGGAAATGCAAACAAGGTGGACATGAGGCAAAAAATCACAACAATGCTAATACAATAGGAAAATCACGATCTGGACATGTCCATGGATTCATCCCTACAAGTATTCAAAAAATGTTGGAGAAGCGCAGGATCGTCATAGTTAGTAGTTTTGTTCTGATAGGTCACCTTGAACAGGCACGGATGAAATAAACCATAACGAGCATTTAACGCACGAAGTGCAGGCCTCATATCCAAAAATTTCTTCCGGCGATCCGCTGTGGCTTTGGAGTAGTCTTGAGCAAAAAACAAAGTAGAGCCATTCCAAAGAATCTTTCCTTTCTGTTTGGCAGCCTGAAGGACCCTGAGCAAGTCGGTATATTCCAAAAAATATAAAATGACACCCCTGGGTTTCACATGAGAGGAAGCAGTAGAAGGACCTGGACTATGACCCAGGCGGTGAGCTCGCTGGATGTTGAGAGGGGGTGACTCAGGAAAACCAAGAAGCTTTGGTAGGAAAGAGCGAAAAAATAACAAGGGGTCAGGATTCTCAAGGCCCTCCAAAAGGCCATAAATGCGTAGGTTATTACGCCTATTTCGGTTCTCCAAATTCTCCACCTGTTGCGTTAGATGTGAGATTTCCCTTCGCATATCAGGAATATGATCCGTGATAGCTTGAATAGAACCGACATGAATCTCAAGATCATCCACCCTCTTCTCCGTGTTCGACCAGTTATCTTCAAGATGTTGGAGACGAACATTAGTCTCTGTCATATAGGGTTTAAGAGAGCGTATCTCTTCCAACAAAAGTTCCATTGAAATTGTAGGTGAAGTAGTAGGAGGAGAAGGAGGAGTTACCTTTGTTCTCTTACCAGATGTTGAAGGCGAGGCAGAAGGAATTTTCGAGACTGCCTTAGCACTGGCACAAGGAGGAGCAGAAGACATAAGCTTAGAACTTACAGAGTCAGAGTTAGCGTCCTCCATAGTATCTTGTAGCACACTGAAAGGATTAGAATCTGCCATTGACGCATTTTTAACCTGTTGGACGCTACCACGGTTAGTGCGAGGCATTGCCATATATTCCAGGAAATACAAAAAAGCCACAAAAATAAATAAAACTGAATTGAGCAGGCAAAATAGTCCAATGAGACTAAAACGGTGTAATTAAAAGAATTAACGCCTCAAAGTAAAATTGTGAGCAAGAAGATATATAACGGCATCAAGAGGATGCAGGAAACAAAAAACTTGAAGAAATTGAGGCCAAAACAGCTCACCGCTGGTCACATGAGGAGCCGAGTATGAGGAAAAACTCCATCGCGGGAAACCGGAGCATTCAAAATGGCGGTCGCGGCATTCAGAGAACCGCGAGAGGAGGCAAAAGGCAAAAACCTGCCGAGTCCGTCAGCACCAGAAGTCGGCAATGCCCCAGGCGAAGCAGGTGAGTGTCCCAAACATGATGTTGCTGGCAAAAAGTCCCGAAATGAGGAAAAGATACCCTGGGGAGATCCCAACGCGCTACTCCCTCACGGAGCTCCGACGAGCAGCGGCCATTTTCCGCGGCGTCCAAGCCACGCCCCCCTACATTCAGTACCCTTACCAGTCCACAACAACAGCCACTGATCACCAACTGGATTGGCATGGAACGCTTGAAGAAATATTTTACACTCTGATGGCCACTGGAGAACACTAACATAGTCTATCACTGCAGGTCCTAAATAACCATCTTATAATAACAATCAAATAAGGTATAACTAATGCAGTCCATCCTGGCAGATCTCCCTCCCTACCAACCCCCACCACCAAGGCCTGCTCTGGACCATAAAGTCTCAGAATGGAGGGCTCTATTGAGTAATTAGCATAGTGGACTGTAAACATAAAGAAAAACATACAGGAACCTATAAAGCTGCTAGCATACTGCTAACAATACATTGTAATTCTGTCTCTATCTGTTCTTCATCCATCACACAATGAAGCACTGTGTTTCATAACGATAACTGCATCTCAGTGGTCATCATGCATGATATGGAAACACTGCCCACATGGGTCAACACAAAGGTAACATCCCACCAACCTCACATGCTACAATGCTTAGTGTGTTACCCACGAGGACAAGTGCTTCAACACAGCACATACAGGTAATATGTGATGAATAAATGTTAAGAATACAATACAGTACAATATTTTCACTGGACTTTTCTTCACCGGGTAAAAGAGTGTACCCTTTTCAAAACCTCACAGATATTTGGAAGAAACCAAAATTTTGGAGAGAACGTTTTGCAATTTCGAACAACCCTAGTCCTACCTTTTTTCCACTGTAGGCATGCCAAGATAGATTCTGATGCATAACCCAATCTTGTTGACAGCCATGATTGCCGGAACGCAATGTGACAAGGACTCGCTTTATTATATTTAGAGGGAAAAAGTAAAAGCTGACAAAATAGGTGATCTGTGGGACATTGGAGTTGCCTGCTGTCGGTCTTCTCTGGTGGCTCCTCATTGGCTGATGCTCCAGATACATCACTTCCCTTTTCAATTAGGAGCACCAGCCAAGTACAGTTTCCTTATGCTGTGCATGTTCATTTTCTACATTTGGGGACTACGTCAACAAAACAAACCTGTTCATGTTGAAGCTTGCAATCATAACATTAATAAATCCCCAATACACTTCAGACAACTTGTTTTCCTTTCTGAATGGCTTTATCTTTAACAATGGCAGCCGCGCGCCTATTTTTGTTCTACGCAGCTTGTGATAGTGGCTGGCAGGGAATGAGGGTGTAGGGGTAGGGGGAAGGGTGGGCGATGTCGGGGTTACAAAATACACACAAAAAAACACTTACTTCTTCCACCAGCCACGTCTCTCCTCTGCTTCTCTGGCTGTCTTGGAACCAAGAAGCACCCAGACTACCCACAGCCAAATCACAACACTAAAATGCAGCGTTGTGATTGGCTCCCCTTAGCCAATCACAACGTTTCAATGCAGCGCTGTGATTGGTGAGTGCCGCGGATAGGCGCTCAGATGGGAACCGGGGGCCTGGGCATGTTACCCACCAGGCTGTGTAATGCAGCCTGGTGGGGAACATGCAAAGTGTGGATGACTGTTTGGCCCAGGCCAAGACGGCCGGCCAAGCAGTCATGTGCACTTGGAGTGTGCAAACAGCTCCTCCCCCTTTGCCTCCAGACCCACCCCACCCTAACCCAGCCCCAAAGCTGTGAAAAATAAAATGATAATAACTACGTTATTAACATTTTATTTTTCCTGCTCGAAGAGCAGTGGGGCGACGCTCCTCCACCTTAGCAGATGTAACCTTTATAACAATCTATTGTTTTTACTTTTTTTGTAGCGCGCCACGCTTTATCTTTAACAATGGCGGACATGCCTTTTTTTTTTTCTCAAGTGACAGGCTTCGACTTCCAGTGATGGGGGCTGTATGTCAAAACGTTCGCCAACAGGCAGACTCTGGGTGCCATATTTAGGCGGGGCATTACTAACCTCAGTGCCATCTGGTATATAATTTACAAGTACCAGTGCTTGCTCTGCTCTGTAAAAAAAAAATTGGCATTGTTTGCAGAAGGATGCCTGAGGGGCTATTTGTCGCTGCTCTGCTAGGTTCTCGTGTTCTCTCAGTCCTCCGTGTCGCATGACAACACTTCAAGAATGCGCTTTTCGGCAGAAAATGCTCTTAACCAGCACAGTCAGCCATTTTCCTATTGTGAACTACTGAATTTCAATTTTATTACAGAGGATATTTTTGATGGTTCTTTTATGGGTTGCACTATGGACATCGGATCACTTCAGCATCATTTGGTGAGACGCCCTCGAATTAGACTAACCCCTTTACAGCAGTACAGGAACCTCCATGTCCACCCAGCTGCTCTCCACCCCCCCTTCTCCTCACTCCCCCGCCCTCCGCCCAGATATCTGGGTGTCCCTCTGTATGCCCAGGAGACACTGTTACATCCTGAAGCTACTAACATCTTGACACTACTTTTCAACATTCAGAGTCTCCTGACAACATCCAGAAAGATTACCCACTGTGTTTCCCAAGAGCGTGAAGGCTATACATCACTCCTTGACTGGATGAGTGTGGCCACACCCTAATAGGGGTGGGGAGTGGTTAAGCTGGGTTAGGTTGGGTGGGGGCTCCAGGGAAATAAAGGGCACATGCAAAGTTTCAGTAATACATTGAGTAGCTGCATGTGCTAGAGAAGGACAGCTGACCTCAGTGCAGTCCCGTAAGTTGGTAAGTTGAACCCAGGCCAATTGCTGCAAATTACATCAGAATGTGATATCTGTGATGAAGCATTCCTCTGGTACTGGCTACTTCTCTTACCAAGGTAAAGTACCCCCAGGCTGGATTTTTCAAGGAGAGGACACCTTCTCCAAAACAACAGCAGTAGAGATTGGGGGCAGGAGACTCCTTCCCGGCTCGCCATCTCCCTCCCCAGCAGCTCTGCTTTCTCAGTGCCATGGGACTCCATACAGAAACAAATCCAGTTAGCTTTGCAGGTTCTGGAGGCCTGTAGAAGCTGGAGAACCTCTTTAAGGATGGTGTCGGTACTGGCCATTCGATGAGGACTCTGCTATGGAGGCAGAACTCCGGAGCCATTGTTGACTCTATAATTAAAATAATTATGGGTTGAATTGTAGGATCGGGTCTATCTGAGTCTTCATAAGACTGAGTCCAAGGCAAATCAAATAAAGTGACACAAGATAGAACTCTAAGTCAAGTCAAGTTGGTAGCATAAAGTTCTATATTTCCGATACTGATGTTTGAGGCTGTAAACTGTCTATTCACAAACCACCTTGAACGAGGCAGATTGATATGAAGATGGACTAAGGTGTTCTGCACTGTCTGGAGTTGGGTGGTAACACTGTGAGGTAGACAGAAGAAAAAAGAGACAATGCCACAGCCTGTACTATAGTTGGTCAGAAGAATGGAACGAATCCCTCTATAAAGTCTCTGAGTGAACAGATGACACATTTCATAACAAATCACGCAAAAATACTACTGATTGGTGATTTCAATTACTGGGCCAACGACCCAGCAGGTGGACCTCACTCAGCTGAATTAACAGACTTACTCATGGGGCTTAACCTCAGCCAGCACATCACCAATGTTACGCACATCAAAGGGCATACAGTAGACCAGGTCTGGTCTACCAACCTGACTATGACAAATCCAGATGTGACTCCCTGTATCTGGTCCGACCACCACCTCATCAAATTTTCCATAAACAATCTTACCAAACCTAAAATTTCTCTACCTGACCCTGAATCCTTTAGGAGCTGGAACACCATCGACAAATGTCAATTTCTAGAAACACTGGCCAACACAATCCTCATTAGCCAATCCTCTATCGATCAGAGTGAGAAAAACCTGTCGGACTGGCTTTTGACAGCCAGCAATAAACATGCCCCACTTAGGAAAATACAACGAGCACATCGCCACGAAGCCCAGAAATGGTTTTCCACTGACTTAAAGGAATTAAAACTTGCTCTCCGTCAAGCGGAAAGGAAGTGGAGAAGTAAATACTCACCGGATGACAAAAGCACCTTTCTAGCAGCCCTGAGAACTTACAAAAAAATGATACTGGCCACAAAGGCCGAAAATTTCTCTTCTAAAATCATCACCTCCACAAACCGATCAAAGGATATCTTCTCAATAACGAACGAATTATCCAACCCTGATAGAGTGACATTAAAAACGACACCTTCGCAATCCCTATGCGACTCCCTGAACAACTTCTTCGTTGACAAAATCAATACTATTAAAGCAAGCATCCCATATAACCATGGCCTACTTGTCCAATTAAATCAAAAAACCCACACAGGCTAGAACAGATCTTAGTGATAAGTCAAGAAGTTTTCACAGACCAATTGACCAAAGTAAAATCTGGCTCTCCCAAGGACTGCTGCCCCCCTTGGATCTTAAGGGAAGCCTTTACTGCCTGCCCGGAACCAGCCATGGCCCTCCTAAACAAGTCGCTATACCAGGGTTACGTACCTGACGCCTTTAAAGAGGCGTCTGTTATCCCCCTCCTGAAAAAGCCAGGAGCTGATCCCTGAAATCTAGCCAATTACCGACCTATCTCACTGCTTCCTTACCTGGCTAAACTACT
This sequence comes from Triturus cristatus, assembly GCF_964204655.1. Lineage (NCBI taxonomy): Eukaryota > Metazoa > Chordata > Amphibia > Caudata > Salamandridae > Triturus > Triturus cristatus. The sequence goes on from NC_140592.1 coordinate 92,758,684, forward strand.
CGAAGCCCACGTAGCCAAAAGCCTATTTGCCTTTTTGGAGCAGTCCGATTATCTGGACTCACATCAAACAGGGTTCCGCCCAGCTCACTCCACAGAATCAGTGATACTGTCAGTCCTGGATACCCTGCGAGAGAAAGCAGACGGAGGATCCCCACAAGCCTTGGTGCTGCTGGATCTCTCCGCTGCTTTTGACACGGTCGACCACAACATCTTGGTTGACCGCGTCAAGGATGCAGGAATCCAAGGATTGGCCCTTGAATGGATTAGCTCCTTTCTAACAAACCGATATCAGGCGGTTTGCCTAGGAAATTACACAATCCCCAAAATTAAAAACACTTGTGGTGTTCCCCAGGGCTCCTCACTCTCCCCTCACCTATTCAATTTATACCTCCTCCCTCTGATCCACGCCCTGAAAGAAAGGAAAGTCCAAACCTTGAACTAAGCAGATGACTTCCAACTAGTATTCCCTATCAATGACTCCCCTACCACAGTTCACGAATTCCATACGACAATGTTGTTTATCCGCGTTTGGATGAACAGCAACCACCTAAAGTTAAATCCGGACAAAACGGAAGTGATCCTTACGGGAGGCTCACTGAACCCCTGGAGCTCCCACTTCTGGCCTAAAGATCTGGGACGGCCTCCCATCCCTTCCACACTTGCCAAAACCTTGGGAGTCATAATCAACAATGACCTAACCATGAAAACTCAAATTGGATCCGTGATCTCAACATGCCGTTTTCAACTAAGGAAAATAAAGAAAATCAGCAGGTTCCTTACACAGGAAGCAAAAATACAGGCAGTACTCGCTATGGTGATATCCCACATCGATTACGCCAACTCACTATACTTTGGCATCCCGGCCTATCTCACCCACTGTCTTCAAATGGTTCAGAACCAGGCGGCCAGAGTGATTTTTCAAGAAAAACAGGTGCCAACATATTACCCCTCTTTTGAAGAAGTTACACTGGCTTCCAATAACCCAGAGGTGCGACTTCAAGGTAGGATGCATTATCTTTAAATCCCTGACTAGCAAAAACCCCAAATTCATCAACAGTTTGATCAACAGGTACACTCCGACCCTCACCCTACGATCTGCTTATATGCATCTCCTGACCATACCTCCCTTTAGACTAAAACGCGTTGGTGGGACAAGGTTTGCCACTCTAGGCCCCATATACTGGAACTCCCTACCTCTTGAGATCAGATCTTGCACAGACCTCATGACCTTTCGCAAACTCCTAAAAACATGGCGGCATATCAACAACAACCGGCGATAATTATCGCTCAGCGCTCTTAGCGTGAGGATAATTATCGCCGGCTAGCGTGGATTTTTATCGCTGAGATAACGTGCTATTAGCAACGCTTATCTCAATAGCGATAAAAATCCTCACGCTAACGTGAGATTATCGCTGGAAACCCAGCAATAATCTCACGTTACCTTGTTGATAGGGACAGGCAAACTTAGCCATGATATCCACCTTCCATAGGATATCATGGCTAAGTCAGAAAAATACCAGACGTAAAAAAGCAGCGTTAACCGCGGTTAGCGCTGCTTTTTTTGTCTCTAACAGGGTTAGAGATATTCTTGATAATAGGAGAAATGTCGCTTAGCGACATTTCTCCTATTATTTTACTCTGGAACGCCCCCTTTGCATCTCATTAGAGATGCAAGGGGAAGCGTAGAGTAAAAGGGTGCTAACATGCGAATTTGCATGTTAGCACCCTGTTGTTGATAGGGTGCTAGTTTTATCTCTGCTTTTTTGGCTTTTAAAGCCAAAAAAGCAGAGATAAAGCCCTTGTTGATATGCCCCATGGTTATTTAGACAGGCATACTAGTAACATCTCAGTCCAACACTATCAGAGTAGCGCCAAGAAACCAACCTGGTGTACGTGCGCACTACAAATAAAGTTTAACATGACATAACATAACATAACATAAAGCCCAATGTAGTGAAAGCAAGTGCAGTTGTTTAGGAGCTATGCATAGCATAAGAAAGGGAAGAGTGAAAGGGTAACGCATGACTATCGATGCCCGATAATCAAGGAAGAATGAGGCCAAGTTCAGACGGTCACCGCGTACATGACCAGATGGAGGTACACCTCAATGTATAGATTGAAAAGAATAGGTTTAAGTGAGGTACTTTGAGGAGGTAGCAGGAGAGGTGACGAGATTTGGAGCGCAATGAGGGAAGGTGGACCGCTAGGGTTTAATTGGCTAGAAATAATCAGAACCTATCTAGGGCATGGCCCTATGTGCTATTCTGATGAAGGCGGTTATTCAGTTAGAGATAAGACACTGATCCAGTGATCTGGGACTAATACATTTCTACAGGCAAGGCCTAAATTCATTACCCATCAAGTCCCATCATGCTAGGTGAGTGAAATACCCAATTTACCAAAATCCAATTTACATCATCATATCTGCCATTTCTATTGTGGCGAGGCAATCTTTATTAAAGTTGACAGGGTTTGGCAAACTAATACCTGATTCTATTGTACTTATAAATCAAGAATAAACACCTCTGATAAAAAACAAACTCATTTGTATATTTATAATGCTTTATCTAAATAATGCGAAAATGCTCATCAATACAAACTACAGTATGCATCATTGACCATCACGGGAAACAAATAGAGAAATAACAATAGATCGCATCTCAATAACTGTACATAAAGGAGTGGAAAGGCGAAAAGACAAAAGGTTCAGAGACAAAATACATTTGTTCATTCAAATTCAGTTATCTGTCTATACTAACCCAGTAGGAAATAGGGAAACCACTCTCTGGCCACGAAAGCAGTAAGGCCCCTCAAGCAGATTTGAAGAGGCAAAGACTAAGTAAGGAATCAGCAGACAGGAACAGCCAGCTCAAGAATAGGAGACAGCAACACGGGCCTCTCCTAACTCAGGTAGGAAACACGCAACGCGCTCCTTTTCCCCCACCGGGAACCTCAATTATACCCTAAAACCCTAAAGACCAACCCACAATTGTGTCAGAACAGACAATTTCTCCTCATTCAATTGGTTAAGGAAGTGAGTGTACTGTCACACCAGTCTCGTCATGTCATTTTAGCTCACGGACTTCATTGTTCGTTTACTCATCTTATCAGCTTCCAGCCTAGGAAATACACATTTGAGCCACTGTCATAGTACATATTTCCTCCATCCCGGTTATGTAACAAACTCTGTGTCATGTTTGTCAGTTTGCGTCGCTTTCGAAGGAAGTGTTCCTTCACTAGAAGATTATTTTGTTTCTTCGTGAAAACTCTTGGCAGGCACATAGGACTCGTGAAGGACAATTGTCTTCCACCTTCCCCATCTCGCTCAGAATTAAACCGCATTTATTCCTTTCATTAACCCAAAGGTTTCCTGCAGAGCAGAAAAACATACTTCTACATAAAACAAAAACAGGCATTATTAATCACTTATAATGCTTACCATTACGCACCCACCCTGTGTTGCATCTATACATGCTCAACCTGAGTAAATATTATTTTCCTAGCAAACATTAATAAAATGCATTAAAGCAGCATTAGTCCTTTTACTTTACATTAGTCAAAAGCATGTGCGGACTACTCCAGTATTTTAGTTCGTGCAATAGCATTTTCCCTCATGTTAGGCCCCTTTACGGATACATTGTTTACAGCACATGGTTAATAAGTGTCACTGAGGGTTCAATTTCAGCAGATTTCATTTAGCAAAAACCCTGCTCCATCAACACCTATGACAAAAGTGGCGGAGAGTTCCCAGAGGATGAGGGCTGCTGACCTACCCTAGTCCATAATCATATGCACATCATCAGCCACATCACAAAGCATGGTCTTCATGCTGTACTGTGGTGAAAGCAAAAGCCAAATAGTGAGTCATGCAGCACTGAGTGGATTCAGTATAGATGGAAGGATACATTTTTCCAACACTTTGGCTGGCAGCAGGAAAGGAGAAAAATGGAGTAGCAGTTGTCAGGAATGGATGGGTCAGTGGTGGGTCTTTTTAGAAGTGGGAAAATTAACCAAGTAGAGTTACAAAAACTCAGTGAACTCCACCGGAGAAGCGGAGTTTACCATAAACCCCTACTTATTATATCAATTCCACATTCAGCTTCTGAGCTCTCTATCACAGTATCTCATAGCACCAGGCACAAACTTCACTTATTTTTATTTGTGACTGCGTTCATGAAAAAGTGGCAAATAGACTTGCCGAGGCAATTGGAACAGGTACCTCCGACACCACCGGAAAACCTGAAAGAATGTACCTGTGAGCCAGAAAGTATAGTTGGGCTTTCAGAAGTCGATATCTCTGCCCCACCCAATGCATCCAAAGGTAAGTGTGAAATTATCAAATTACTTCTTGTATGTGTAGTAGTTATCCAAATAAAACTGTCAATGTATGACTATCACTATTAAGATTTACTCTGGGAGCTGTAGTGCACACACTTTAGACTTGTTTTATCAATAACTTCTAAGAGGATTAGAGTCTGCAGCCTGCAAATGCATCTCCGTAACAGGTGCGTTAACCTAAGGAGCTATTGTTGTGGCTTCTAGTCCACTTGTACTGCTCTCCAGTTTTTAGGTCGAGCATTCAAGAACTCTTTATATACTTTAGTATATACTTATTATATACTTATATGTGTATGTACTTTGTGGGCTCCGAGGATCAGCCCTAGGACTTGTCTGCTTTTGCTTAAGGACTTTTTTTTCTGTTCAACTGCCTCTATTTAACTGTCTTGATAGAAAACGACCAGCAGAGGTCAGAAAAATACCAGAATTACTTTCTGCTGAGGGACTTTCTTTTTAAAAAATTTCTGGCAACTGCATATATTCAACTTTCTTGATAGAAAACGACAAGCATTACTTTAGCATTCTCTAGATTCCAGTCCATAGAAATTGTCTTCCACGAGCACCCGTAGACAATACATTTTTTTTCAAATCTTGTATTTTTAGTGATATGACCACCAAAGGCGCTGATTTTATATTAAAAACAGAGCTTTGGACTATACCATTTCCCGCTGAAATGCAAAGGCAATATTTCTCTCCATGTGTTCCCATACCTGGCGTGTCACTCAGTTTGGTGCTTACTTTCCCTCCATGTTAAAGAACAGTAGATGTTTCAGCACCCAGGCTAATGTGCTGCATAGCTAAATACATATAAGGTCCCAAAGGCGAGACCGATTGCATTGCAAATGCTTGTTTTTATTGCTTCTCTCCTCTCCCTTATGTGGAACCCGGTACCACCAGTGAATGTGGAACTGCTTGTGCTGCTTACAGTGGCGAAGTGTCTTGAAAGCATCCTGTTAATCTGCACTGTGTCCTTGCAGACTTTTTTTCAAAACGTAAAGCGCATTTCACCATCAGTCAGCAAACAGTGGTAGAATAAAACTATTTGGTGAAACGCCTTGTTCCTCATCTTAAGTTTTTGCCTTTGCACTGCATAATTTGAACATTAACTGAAGTTACTTAAACATTATTCACAAATCCCCTCGGTTTCTCAGCATCTGCTTTCAGTAAAAGTTGGGGGCATATTATCAAGGACGGCGTTAAGATTATCGCCGCTTTAGCGGCAGAAAACTGCCGCTAAAGCAGCGATAATGGGCATGATAATATGTCGCAGAGAATTCCAATAGAAGCCCATGTTGACACTAGAACATGGGCTTCTATGGGAATTCTCTGCGGCATATTATCAAGCCCATTATCGCGCTTTAGCGGCAGTTTTCTGCCGCTAAAGCGGCGATAGTCTTAACGCCGTTTCTTGATAATATGCCCTGTGGTCTTTCGTGGGCATCAACATAGCTCCTAAGTCAGTGCTCTGTCACTGGAGAAGTGCCACTAAAGAGGGAAATTATGACTTATTCTTATCCATGGAGACAGACCTCGAGTTCTGCATCGAGGCACTGGTGTGTACCTCGCCCCCATGTGTGTTGCATGTTTCTCATGTATATTTACTACAGAAGTCTGTCGCTCCTCCAATTCAGGGATGTAGTAAGACCCAACAGTGGAGCAGAAGTTAGCTGCCCGCAACTCTCACCATCCAGACGATAACCCCTTCTCCCTTGATCAGATTATACCAAGAGCCCAAGAGAGAATGATGAGGAAGAAAGAAGAAAAAAACAACAACCTGTGAGGCTAAGTTTCCATGTGAAGATACCTGTAGGAAGAAGGGTCAAAGATAATCTGAAACTCAATGGTCAAACGTGGTGCCATAGACCGAAGGGTGAAACAATAGTCGAATGGAGAAGGGGCTAAATAAAATACATGGAAAAGTGAAATGCCCCTATAAACCACTGATTTTAACTTTCTTACTGTAACTGTGTTCTGACATCCAGTGACTAGTAATGTAATAAGACAATTGCTTCTCTAGTTTGTAACGACTTACATGCAGGCAACCAGTGGTGCCACAATGGCCGCATTCAGCACTGGCTGCAAAGATCACCCCCATCTTCTCTTGATGACTAAAAACGAGAATATGATTCATGACCATTTGGCAGCTAGCCATTTGAGGTGGGCAATATTGGTGTAGACAAACATATTTTGTGACTATTTTGGGTGGTGTAGTGATTAAGTCCACCTAGCTGCCACAATTTGTTCAGAAATACGAGGATATGACAGGCGTGTTACACGCGGCCCTCAAAATGTACTGCAATATAGGGAAATTATCAGGGGTGGCTCCTCTGCTAAGGCGGAGGCGCGCCGCCCCACTGCTCTAAGAGCAGAGGAAGAAGGAAAAATAAAATGATAATAACAATGTTATTAGCAATGTTTGTAGCTACAGGGCTAGGTTAGGGTGAGGGACGAGGCTGGTGTCACAGGGAGGAAGAGTGGTTTGTACACACTAAGTGCGCATGATGGTATGGCCGGCCCTGCGCACTTAGCATGTTCTCCATCCAGCTGTATTGCACAGCCTGGGTGGAGAACATGTACATGCTCCCCCTCCCTGGGCGGAGCATGTACATGTACCAATCACAATGCTGCTCTCATGCTGGTGACAGCAGCCTCGTGATTTGCTTTGGGGAGCCTCTGTGCTTCCTGCTTCCCAGGATTTGGAGTCAGGAAGAGAAGCGGAGGAGAGACGACGGAGGAGTGACACCGGCTGTGAAGTGGAAAGTATTTTTTTTTTTAAATATTTTTTTTTTTTCAAACACCCCTCCGCTCTGCCTCGTCACCTCCGTTCCCTAAAAGTCGCCCCTGAAAAGTACATGTTTCTTTAACAGACAACAGCACACTTGAGTACCTGCTATGTTCTCTTTTTCAGGTAATGAGTGAAGGTAGACAATGATTTTACCCACTCGCTGCACAGCAACCTTTGCTCAGTAGCTGACAAGGAAAACCCGACAGGTGTGCTTGACACGACTTTCTGATTGCACCGCTGGCATAGAGACTGTGCCTATGCAATAAGCCATTAGCTCGCAGTGTTCTCAGTTTCAGTTTTTGAAGGAAGTTGGGTGTCTCCTTTACAACAGCTCTAGCAGCTCGCAGATATATGTACTTAAAAACTAAAGTTACCTTTGGTGCAGCAGGTGCAGTGGCACCAGGGCCTAGAGGCTTGCTGGGGCACTGTTCCCTGATTATTGTTGTTTTTCACAATTCAAACAGTGACTTTGGGGCCCATATACTTCCTTGCACTGGAATCCATGACACATTGGCTACGGTCCTGGAAGAGGGCTCACAAAACAAAAAGTAAAAAAACATAAGAACATACCAATTGAAAGTAATCTCTTTGGGTAAAGAAGCAAACAGAGGAACCTAGCAAACAAGTTATTTAATGTTGTGGTGGGACTCAACATTCCTGCATAAGTATTTCAGAATCATAATAATAAATGTATTCTTGAAAAAGTACGATTACTTATTTCAATTTTAAAATATACATTAGTAAAATATACATTAGTGAGACTATGGCACTAAACGTTCAGGAGGTTTCACACAAACAGAGGAATCAGAATGGCACATATTCAGGGTAGAAACTAACCACTAACCACTCAGCCAGTGAAAGCAAGAACCACATAATTTAAAGCTTAAAAACTCCCCCAATGTGTGAGTTGCGGATTTTGAAAATCCATTACGAATTCCATTACCAATGAAAGGCGCTAAGGTCAATTACCTCAATATGATCAGAAAACTCCTCACAGACTAGCACAACGTGTGCCTACTATATTCCCCAAAACACAGTACTTTATTTTCTTGTTACAGACGTTTCTCAAACAGCAAAATTTGATTTTTGAGGTTGATAAAGTATACCATTGAGATGTAATCCATTTAGTGTGGTCTGTTGTAAGCTAATGAATAAAATAATTATTTATTTCTGAAGTTTATATGACAGGACGTCTTTGAGGGTGTACCTTTTCACAAGTGTCCAGGGTTGCATGATTTATTAGCTCTCCTGTGGTGTGATATGTATTCCTTCTAGACAGGAGACAATAGGGCTTTAGTTGTGGGGACACCTGGCCTGCCTACCCTTTGTCACCCTAGACATGTGGAGCCAAACCCAGGGAAGGGGAAGAGCTGACCAGAGCCAGTTTAGGGGTAGACAAAAAGAGGGACCCCCTCACACAGGCTGGCACTCAGTATAAAAGTGGCAACCTCATAACCTCTCACAAGAACAGTTCTGGACCTGTGGAAGATTCAGAAAAAGAACTGTCCTGCTGTTTGACGAAGGAAGACTGGACGTGCTTTCCTTGAACCCAGAATCTCCAGAAGTGACTGCAAGTGTCAGTTGGCTGCCCTCCGCTCAAGTAACAGGGACACAACAAGCTTCCAGAGGCCTTCTCTGCAACTACCCAGCTGGACAGCACCAACTAGACTTGCCTGAGCCCTGATGCTGGTCTCTGCTGGAGTGAGTCATCACCCTCAAGAGGTACCTCCCTAGGTCCTTGACCATTGATTAGTTTGAAAGTGTATACCTCCTACTTCAAAATTGCAAGAACAGAACTACAGGTGAAAATCCAGAAGTTTTGGGGCTCTTTCAACCACGAATGACTGCTTGCGTCATGCGCCAACCTGAAGATCCGACAGTGACTTGCACAACACATCAACAATGACCACTGTGTCCCTCACCAACACGAAGATCCTACAGAAACCTGTTCTTTGCATCAGCAATGCCACCAGCATCTCCGCTAACATGAAGCTCCAACTGCAACTTGTTCTTCATGTTGACAACTTTCTGCTCATGGCTACCGCCAAGGCACAACAGCAGCTGAAGCTCCTCACATGGAACTGGACTTGGTGAGAAGGTAAACTTTCCACCGGGACAAAGCTGGTCCCTACATCTGACCCACACTACAAATATGTTGGCCTGAACTTGTGACTTTGTTCTGGTTGAGCACGACCAGATAACCGTGAGTGGCACCTGAAACTTTAAATATTCATAACTAGAGGTTCTATTTATTGGATTTTTGTTGTTTTGGTGTCATTGCATTTATTCAAATTTACTCTATTTTTCTAAACTGGTTCAGGATTTTTCTTGCGTTGTGTTGTCACTTTGTTACTGTTTGGGGACTGCATAAATACTTTACACATTGCCTCTAAGTTAAGTCTAACTGCTTTATACCAAGCTACTAGAGGGTTAAGCACAGGTTTATTTTATTGACTTTACCCTGACAATGATTGTGTTTTTTATTTGATTGGGGCTCTCACCCTTCTCAACTTATAACCCAATTTCTTACAACCACAATAGGAAAGACTTGGGGGGCGGAGGAGGGAGCATTATTTTTACTATTCATTCTCCAAACTTAGCTACACTTAGGTAAGTGTTAGATTTTGTGGTGTATCAGCTATACTAGTTGCACTGTAAACACTGGGGAAAGTGCTGGACTTTTTTGGGTGTCAGACATTCTATTTCCACTCCAAACTTAGCCTCATTGAAGAAAGTGTTGGACTTTGGGTAGGGGCAACATATGATTCCAACTACAAATTTAACATTACAAAAGAAATTAGAATATGCATTTTATTAGTGAGAAGTACATTCAAGCATATTTGAACACAGGGGCGTTTAAGTATGCTTGCTGTCGGGGTGTTGAAAAAACAAACTGCTAATCAAAGTGAATGACCATTTATATGTAGGGGTGATCTTCTCATGTGCGCAAATATGTGTGAGGAGAGTTGCGCACATTGCAGGTCGACATTGAAAACTGCAATAGATTGCATTGTCAGTGAAAAGAAGCAGGTGTCATGTTTAGTGTGGGGCGTGTTCTAAACATATCTATATTAAGAGCTGAGGTTCTGGCTGTTCTTAGTTTCTTCTTATTTTAATTTGAAAAAGAATCATCATCTCGATATTGGGGCTGTTTTCAATTGTTATATAACATGAGCGATCAATTGAGGATGAGATATGTGACCCATGGGCTAAAAACATCTAATTTACAGATGTCATCTGTCAAATGTTATTAAAGTTAAAGTCATGATCCATATGATCTGAAAGTAATGTGACATGTATGTTGGGTCAATGGGCCACAATCACTTCATCTGCTATTGTCACCATTAACAACTCCCTTGATTCTATGACAGTGGGCTAAAGTTGATTCCATTCAATGTCATCATTCAAACCTGAAATGTTAATTTGAAGTTGGAAAATCCAAAGGTGTTCATAGTCTTAGCAGAGAAGCAGAGTTCTTGGATGCTTACTTTGGACTTTCTCGATCACTGTCCACTGGAAGCAGCATTTACTATGCTGAGTCTCTTTGCAGTGTCTTATCACTACTGTGCATCACTCAAGTTTATGAACATATTGCTAATATCTACCTCAACATATTCTTCCCACTTTAAATTATCAAATGCACTTTCCATTTACACTGGCAGCTTAATACTTTACAGCACACATTATATAAACGGAGCCGGATCTTGTGCCTCAATGGACTTATAAACCCACACAATGAGTCTATGTTTGAACTCATGGTCACAAGTTCAAATCCAGATGAGTCCACTAACCCCTTCATCCTTCCAATGTCGATAACATGAGTACCATTTATTAACAATGTTTTATTCAGTGCCAAGATGCCCTAAGTGGTGAAGTGGGTTTTACAAATATATGTTACACAAACATCTTTTAATGTATAACACAACAAAGTCCGTATACTGTGTGGATACGGCCTACATTTACACTCTCATTTTACTCATTTAATTCTTTATAAGGTTTTATAAATTGTTAGAATGTAAATTCATATATATGAAAATATTTCCAACAATTAAATCCTTTAATAACAGATACCGTACTTCAGATATAACATTATCAACATACATTGCTCCATGTATGCTGTCTCCGCCGTTATTAAGTTCATATATAGGTCACCATACTCAATTGGAAATCCAGACCTCTTGTATTTGTCAATGTGTGTTTAATTTAAAGAAACAAAAGAAAGGAGTCTTTTTTTAGCACAACAACATCACAGCTTGAGCTGCCTTACCAGGAATGCTGACTCCCACTCCCCATGTTACTAACACTGCTATCTGGGGTGCCCAGCTGCTCTTTCCTTTGAGCACAGCTTCTCAGAGTCTAAAAATACTCCTCCTTTTCTAGGTTACAACAATCACTGCTGTTGAGCTTCGAGAGGGCATTTCCTTCATACCAAACATGCCTTTTGTCCGGTGCCCTGTTAACATATCAGTGCGAGTCTGCCTATTGCTTTTGTTTTTCATCACATGAATAGCCACAAGACCTTTCCAGAAGAGAGAAAAATAATGCCAGATCAGACAACAATAAACGGAGAGCTGGTTGATTTTTATTAATTGTATTGAATTAATTTCACTTTGTGGGAAGATTATTCTAGAGTCGGGCAGCTAATAGGACATACCCTGAACACGTCTGAGCGCTATACATACAGCTCACAATGGTAAAATGAGCACATGTTAAATGTGTGCATGTTTCAGCACTAGGGCTTAGTAGTAGCTCAGCGCATATTCAAAGGCACGCACAAAAATCTATGCAATGCAAGGGTACATTTTATTTGCACAGGGTTTTTTACACTCGGGGGCCTATTTACAAGCAGTTTGCGCCACATTTCACCAAGCAACGTGGTACATGTGTGATGCAAACCTTAAGTTAGATTTATGAAGCCACGCTAGGCCACTTTGCGTGGCCCTGAGAGGCTCCATAAATCTGGGGTAAATCGCTGCGTTGCCTTACTCTGCGTAATTGAGACATTCCACAGGCATTGCGTGGGTGGTCCCATGGTTTTTGAAGCATTCCCTGATTTACCAGAAGTGGTAGACCTGGGAATGCTCCGGAAACATACGCTTTTCCAGGAGAGGCATAATGAGGTGAAATATTTTCGTAGAGGAATGCGCCTCTCAGGATTGTTTTTGTGCAGGAAGGTGCCCTTTCCTGCATACAAACCCTCCGGCATACAACACTGGCACCATTGCACCATGGTGCAAGGATGCCTGCATTGGCGTTATGTTGCCAAAAGGGCACTAGAGCTGGGGACAAAGCAGGAATGCGCAATATTGCCTTAAATACTGCACATTCCTGCCCTTTCCCTGGTATGCAGCACAGCGCAGCAAGGCGACTTACTGCGCTGCACTGCATGACTATTCCGTACATAGGCCCCTCAATATTTACACAACTCTGTAGCGGATGTGGACTCTTGCACTATCTCTGTACATGTTGCACTTGTTCTGTGAGGAAGCATGCACATCTGCCACCTTTCCTGTAACTATCCTTTAGTAAAGCCTGTGCTGCAAGAAATTAGATTCAACCAAACAATTGTCCAGTGGCAGCTGCCACAGAATAGTACCGGTCGGGGAGGGGATAGCAACAAAAACAAAGAAGTGCCCACCACTCCCCCCTGCTCCGAACTGCCCAGCCCCGCAAGCACTGAAAATGAAAACAAACTGAGCCAATACAGAAAAATTAAATGTTAATAACATTGTGTTACTGTCATTCTATTTTTCCTTTTTGCACTGCTCTGAGAAAAGTGGGGCTGCGCTACTCCGCCTTAGCGGAGGAGCCGCCGCTACACTTGTCGCATGGGATTCATTTATCAATACCTCTCTTTTGCTTCCGAGGTATGTGATTTAAATCCATTATCCATTGGATACTGAATACTGTCAAAAAAGGTATAGGACATTTTTTCTCCTATGTCACAACAGAATATTACATTTGTTTTATAGGAACAAAATAACATGTGTACATTACAATATTAGTGCAGATGACGCAGTGCTCTGAGAGTGAACAAAAATTCCCACAGCTACATACAGCAAGAAATACACATGGGTTGAAACGTCGACACTCACAATGCAAAATCATTTTTGCCATTTACTAAGCCAGGCAAAGCCACTTTTAAGGTACTGCAATGCATTACTTCGGTTGGAGTAGGTGTTACATGGGTGGAGGATGGGTGTTCCGTTGCATCCACCCATGTATTTTTTACTCAAATACTGATTTACAAATACTTGTAAACCTGGGTTTGTGCCAAAATGGTGCGCTTACCCAACAGAGGCATAATAAGGAAAAATATCTTAATATCTTAATTACTCTTTTGGACAGAGGAATATGCCTGTAAGGATCACTTTTGTGCAGCAATGTATCTTTTCCTGCACAAAAACAATCCTTCCCTAACACAGGTATCCTGGCACCATGGTGCAAGAGTGCTGCATTGGGGCTACGCAGCCTCAAGTGTGCTATTGCAATGAGATGGCTGAAGAGCGCCATATATGAGCAGATATGGCACTCTTCAGCTCTTTCCCATTCATGCAACACAGCGCAGGACAGTACAGCGCTGCAACTTTGCTTGCTGCCCTGTTTTGCGGAAACGTTTAATACATTTGCCCCTACATGAGATCTGTGAGCGAGATGAAGCCGCCTTTAAGACACAATAGCCAGACTCTCATACCACGCGGTGGATGATTCCAACGTTTTGTCTACATTGCATTTGCTTTGGACATAAATATTACTTCTCCAAATCACTGATGTAGTGACAGAGATATCACATTTTCTACGATCCTTGGTGACATCAAAAGACATTCCTAAAAAAGAGCTTTGACCAGAATGAAATCAAAGGAAGTGACATATGTGACTTTGACCGAAATAACAATCATCCGTTTTTAAAAATGTAACATAAGTGTCAGTTTAATAAAATAAAACAATGTTACTAATTAATTTATATTAACTAGGGTGCTAACTTGATATGCAAGGCGTGTGCTAATCTATATGGCAGTTGTGTAGACATCCCATATTTTATCCACGTCAGGTCATCATGTGCCTTGCTATGTCATAAACAATACTCCCTGGCAGCCTTAAATGCTCGGGTCGAGGTGGCAGATGCCCAATGGCAGCCTTAGTTACACTGGTGCCGCTCCACATTCCAAGATACAGTCTTGATGTGCCCAGGTCTGACCATCACTTGGTTAGACACAGCCTTCCTCTGCTCATGTCCAACCATCAGATGTATGATCCCTTTTGGTCAGGCGTATCCACAGATGCACAGCAGAGCGTCCTAAGCACAGCCTGTTCTCATTGCTCCGATGGCTTGTATGTCAGGGTACAGTATGCTGAATATGCTCTGCCATGATTATCATATAGTTTACAAAAATATTGTTCCATTTGGTGTGCCATTATTAACTCCAATGGGGGAACATTTTTACTCCCATTGCAGCACAATTATGATCGGACATAAACTTAAATCACTGATCTGACCTCCTCAAGTGTAGGATTAGCCACTAATGACATACCGCTTATAAGAACAAGCACTGGCAAAGCCAATTGGTCTAGCTTTAATGTTCTAACAACACATGCTTTAGCATATTAAAGCTTGACTTATAGGTTTTCTAGACTTTTTCATTCACCTTTGAGCCTCTGTCTGCTTTTGCCCCTTGTTCTGCTGTTTCTGCACTGCTGATTTTTCCCATTGTGCCTCTTCATGTGCTCTCTTCCCACCCTCCTCGCCTTCCTTGCCCTCCCTCCTCTCCTGTTCCTTACTTGATCCTCGTGCATCCCACTCCATTTCTGTTCACCTTCCTGCTGCATTACTCCTAAACCCAGCTCACTGCCTCCTGCCCCCATCCCGGGAGCTGCTTAATGGCTACCGCAGTGCAGACGCTACACGGCCATGCCAAAAAGCAAGCCAGAAAGCAAGCCCTTCTGCGTCCAGAGAACGGCCAGCACCAGAAACCCTGGTCCTCCCCTAACCACCACTACTTTGCTGCACTCCTACATGCCCATAGCCACAGACACTGGTCAATGATCTCCTGCTACACCGCAACACCAAACACAGAGGGAGCCTTCACCTGCACCTCCTGCCGCTTCACCTGCTCCACCAGTCCCACAGCTCAAGCACCTAAGAATACAACAGCAAAACACAACACCTCACCTCTCAAACTCCTTCCAACAAACAGTCACCTGTTAGATGCTGATATTGTGCATGCTCCTAAACACCCGTCGGTTCAGAAAATACACAATGGAGAATAGGGTCCTGCTGGATGACGCCGCCCTGGACAACCTGTTCTTCATGTAACAAAGGGTGACCGCAGCATCGACACCGGACATCGCTGCGTCCATCCCCGCCAGATACAGGCAAGATCGCCAACACAGACCCGGAGGAGGAGTGACAATCATCTTTATGGACAACTTCAACTGCACCGCTTCCACAGAATCTGGAACTATCAACATGGAACACCTCAACTTTAAACTGTAAATCACTGCTAACTGCAACCTGGGCAGAACCCTAGTCATCGACTTCGTCACCACATTAATCATCAATTCCAGTGCGTACAACCTCCTAGGAGACCTCAATTTCTATCCAGAGGACCGGACCAACCCCAACTCAGTCACTCTCCTTGACAGCCTTGGAAACCTCTGGTTAACCAAACACATCTCAGATCCCTCTCACACCACATGAAACATCCTGGGTGCCGTCTTCACATTTTTCAAATAAATCACAATCGACACACCAACGCCTGTCAACTGGACCTAAAACGTTATATTCAGTTTCACAATCAGCATCCCTCACCTCAGAAGTACATCCACAATGGGCCCAAAGTGCCAACAGTGGAACAAATAAGCTTCTGTGGTTTGGGCTTCCGTTCTCCCCAAGAACAAACTGGAGCACAGGGGCCACCTAGCATGTAACATTGACAACTTCAACAAATGGATCACCACCTGCTCCAAAACCCTGCCTCCACGAAAGCAAAAACAAGAACCCAAGCCAGCTAGTGCACGGAAGATCGCAGAATGACCAAAAGGCACTGCAAACAACCACAGCATCGCGCAACACAACATCCTCGTCTACGCAGACAACATTCAAGCGATATTTTACCTCTTGATCAAAACACCCAGCACCAGGAAGAAGTTCACCACATGCACGACCGAAGTAGGCATCGGGATAAAGTCCAACTGCTTCAAGTTAAAACGGACAAGACCAAAGTGGCCATTTTCGGGAAGGACGCATCATTGTGGCACACCACCTGGTAGCTGACAGATCTTGGACCTGCTCCTTCACCCAGTATACAAGCTAGAAGCCTCAAAATCATTATGGATAGTATACGTGACATGTCCGCTCAAGTTAATGTAGCTGCATTGTCCTTTTTCATACCCTGAAAATGCTCAAGAAGATCCTCAAGTGGCTACTACTGAACAACACCAGGAAAATGATCACCCAAGCCCTCATCACCAGCAGACTGCACAACAGTAGCACCTTACATGTAGGAATAACCGATCAACTCGCAAGAAGGCCCCAGACCAACCAGAAAGCAGCAGCCAGACTGGTCCTCAATCTCCCATGCCAGGTGCGCATCACACCTCTCCTAAGGGAACTCAACTGGCTCCCGATACATAAGTGCGCATACTTCAAACTCCTCACCCACAGGCACAAAGTACTTTACAACACAGGCCCTGCCCACTCGAACAGTCGCATGCAATGTCACCACTCCTCCAGGCACCTCTGTTCTTCCGGGCTCTCACTAGCACACACCCCACGCATGCACTAAATAAGATCAGGAGGTTTTCCCTTCTTATACATTGCTCCTAGAGCCTGGAATGACCTTGCACAACAGATCCTCTACCCTTCTTGTAGTCTGCTGGAATCTGGCTCTTTAAGTAGTCCCTCCGGAGGCTACCCTCCCACACCTGTTCAGTGCCTGGATACCCTCACAGGTGAAAGTGTGCTATAATAATACTGGTAACATAACATAACATGACATGACATGAGATGACATAACATAACTGCTTGTTTTATTTTCAGCACTGAGGGAAATTGGAAAAGTCATAGTGTAAGCGCAATACAGGGCTAGAAACTTAGTTGAGTGTGTGGTGACATAGCAGACACAAGTTAAGAAGTCTTCATGTACCTGATCTTTATCTGATGTGATTATGAACATGTTCCTTGATCCATAACATGACTATTAGATTAAACACAGGTGATTGGAGAATAACTGCTCTAGGGTATAATAGAAAAATGGATGGAATCTGTTAGGTAGAAAGGTTAAGCGATCAAAGGGCTGGGAACAACACTTATCGAGGCAAGAGGAAATTAATGTAATTAAACAGATTTAAAATGTATCTCCTATGAGCACAAACTATTCATGAGCAAGACGCTACCCCTCATACCATGCGGGTCCCTTGAAGCTGCTAATGTTCTGGCAGCAGAAAAATATTTGCACCCCATAAATCACTAATCAGCTTGAAACCCAACTGGGTACTTTGTCTTTCATTACTGTAAGGATGATAAAAGAAGCACCAACGAGCTGTGTAACAGCTTGTGTTTGCAGCTGGTCATGCACAGAATTAACTGCTCCCAGAGTCCTACTCTCCTTTTTCAGGAGCACCGTATATGTATTCACCTTTGTCTTCAGTTCTGCAACCACATACTAAAGGAGTGTTTATTGGCACACAATTAGTTGTGATACTGCAGAGACATCCTATAAGTGTCCAGTAAAGACTTTGTAAATCTTAGGAAAAAATCAAACAAGATGGTTACCATGTTGAGTATAAATGTAATGGTATTCTTGGAACAGTATGATACACCATGTACAATACCATTCCAAAATGGATTACATATTTATTCTAAACACAACAGCTATCTTAAAACTGTAAAATATTAAAACACTATATACAATTTTATTCTAAGATGACCATTGTGTTTAGATCAGTTGCTGTGCGGGCTGGTGAGCTGCACCCTCAGCCACTGACATAAGCATCTGCAAAAATGGATGCTATAGTGTAAGATAAGATTGTTTTATCCATAATATGCATGTCGGACATACCTAACTACATGTGAGAAAAAAAGTGTTGATCAACAATTCTTCTCAGATGTAAAAAAGTCCATCATGCTTCCCAGTAAAGGCAGTAGGACATGAGCAAACAGGTGATAGGAAGATTGTGAGACTTAAATACATGATGTTGCTGTGATGTTAAAGGACATACTTCTAATGGGAAATAAGATATTGTTGGGTACAAATATAGCAGGTATCATGTAAGAAGCCCCTCCCTGAAACATTGTTTAGCTATTTTGGCAGTGGTTGGCAACCAGTGATGGTTTTCCTAACAGCAGAGTTTGAGGTGGCTTCACCATCTGAAGCTGGGGCTACCATGCTTATAAATGAGGTGCTCAAACCAGGATTTGGGCAGATGGGATTGTTACCAATTTTTGGTAAGTGTTCCAATAATGCCCTGCCTTAAATGACCCCCTCAGTATTTTAGTAAGGTGGAGGATACTCAAGGTGTTACAGATAAAGAACTCCACAAAAATGGACCTCTTTATGCACCAATGGAAATATTACTGCACTAGAAAATGGACTCTGGGGGATTTCAGTTAGTTTTTTGCTGCTCTTTTTGAGCTGTGGTGCAGATCAAGAAATGGATCTCCTCAACAGTTTCCTAAGGAGAACCTCACCTAGTTCTTTAAATGCTACAGACTTCTGTGTTTAGCGTCAAGCTGTTTAGTGGAATAATATTAGAACTTGCTTAGTAAGTGTAGATTTTTCAGCACACGTCATGTTTATGTCTGGTGAATCAATTGCACCCTCTTAATGTAGTCTAATATAGTCTGGAACAGAGCTAGAATATTTTCAGTGCCTGCGCCCGCAGGGAAAACACCATTTCATCCAGGATCCTAGCTTTCACTACTCCATGGTGATTTAAATAGGCACTTGGTACTACAAGCCTACCTAGACAGAATTCCAGGATCTGTGAGGAGATAACTTTGAGTCTTTATTTAGCTCCTTCCAGTTTGAAAGAATCTGCTTGTCCCTTTGGTATCCACAGACACTTCTTTGTACTGACGTTTCCAGTGGAATTTGTGTTGCTAATCACCATGGGAGGTGGATACAATGCAACTCATTTCTTTAGGATTTATTGCATCAACCACCACATGTGATCTTCTTAATCTGCCTCTGAGACCAGAGGCAAGTCCTTCATGGTCCTTAATAATGGGTTAGTGATTGTAGATGACACCTGGCACATGATGGCAAATTTTCCTGGACCCTTATCCAGGTTCTTGCTTTTGTCTTCCCTATGAGATATTTCACATATTTTCTGGGACTGACTGCATGGTGATGCAAGAAAAATGCGTTCTTTATCCATATGAATTATTTTGCAAGACATCCTGGTTTCCTATTCATAACGAATTCTTGAACCCTGTGTGTCCTGCAAACTAGGTTAGTTTCTTTCTTCACCTTCTCTTTGGTTGTCAGCTACACAAGCCAATTGTCCATTTAGGGATACATGCCAATTCCCTGATAATGAAGAACGACCATAAGAATAGTCAAAACCTTAAATATAGATATATGTGCTTCTCATAGGCCAATGGGTAGCCAAGTGAAGTACTGTATTCTTCAGTATGGTTATTTTCAGGACCAGGTGATCTACAAGATCGATGGGAAGAGGAAATGTGCTTGCATGAGACCTAATAAGGCAAATAAACACTTAGATCCCACCCAGCTTTATAATGGAATAATTAACCTAATTTGACCATTTTGAACTTTGTGGAAATGAATGTTTGATCTCCATAGGACCCACAACTAGTCTTAAACTAATTTCCCCCAATGATACTTGGGAGTGCACTTGACTGAATGTTTTCCAAGAGTGACATAATGCACTCTAACAAAGCGGGCTTCATCTCTGAATCTTTGAGTTAGGCCATAGGAATGGTCCTCAATGCAGAGGTATCTCCTGAAAATGCATCTCAAAGTCTCTGTGTATGATTATGAATATAACTGAAGTAGATTCCATCCATTTATCCATGCTGCCCTGAAATGAACACACACTCCATATGGGAATCCTGGTCATTCCTGACATTATCAGAACTAATCTCAGATTGTGCTGTGTGGAATAAGCTGTTTCACTGGAGGTTGTTTGTTCTCCCTCTTCAGTTCTGAGCCTGCAGGGATTGGAGATGGCCTGCTTGAGGTGTTCGGCATGCCCCAGTGTGTTTGACCTCCTTGAGGACATTTCAAAAATTGTTCTTGAGTTTGTCTTCAAGTAAATTCCACTTGAGGAATGGAAAGTTCAAGAGTGATACCTTTTGTCCAGCATCCATTTTCCAATTCCTCAAATGGATTTGCAGAAAGCTTCCATAAAATCTCAACCTCCTATTGCTGAAATACATGCACAGTGAAATGTCAAGTGATGGTAAGTCACAAAAATATCCAAATGACCCAAAAACGTTAAACATTCAGAACCATGTTTAAAGTTTAAAGGCATTGACTGTGAAGCATAGGCAGTGTAATTGTTGTATACGATGAATACATTGTCATTTGTATATGATTTAATAATGTTAAATATACTTTAAGGTCTATCTGATTCCACAATGAAGAATTCTCCATTGGCAATGATGGTCTACTAATGACTGTAAACATCAACTTGTTCAATTGTAGATCTTTGGCAATTGATTCTGCTTTACCCCTGAGCATGTATAGTTCTTCAAGTCCTATTCTATTCACTCCATAGTACTTCCTTTAAGGAAAGAAAGGGACATAGCTTGATTTAGCTTCTAATTTGGCTTGCGATTGCTCTAATGGCTTACAGAGGAAGTCAATGTTTGAGCTATATGCTCTATGGTTGTATGTCTGTTTCTCCTTGAATTTGACATCATCCAGGGATATAGCTGCCTCCTAATCTGGAATGTTGACTCATCATGCATGGATTCTGCTGATGGAAAGGATTCAACATTTACTGTTCTCATGGACACTTTTTCCCCCCAATGGCCTCATGAGTCTAGTATCTGATTCTTCTTTTGAGGCATAAGAAACAAGTCTTCTTTGTTCATGCTTTTTACTCTTACCGTAGTCATCTGGAGAGGAAGACAATAAGGAGACAGAGGCAAATTCCTGGTAGAAAAATGTCATGTTGCTTTTAGGTACTGCTATGTTAAACAGCACAATTCCTCCTTGCACCAATAGGTATTACTTTTTAATATGCCACTTCTCATGCACACTGTGCCATTCACACCCTCATATGTTCGTGTACATTCATATCCAAAGTGCACCACTCCCATTTCCCTGAAATGAGGAAATAATGTGGGCTTGACTACTGTCATGCCCTTGGACCAAGTAGTATGTCTAATGGTCCAAATCTGGGAGTCTCTGGTGTTTGGAAATGTCCTTTTAAATTGCTGAATCCTTACTTCTTTGTGGTTTGTCCAAGGGCATTCTCATGAAGGTCTGCAGTGCCAGCGGAATATCTTTCAGGTGGAGGGGTGTGGTGACCCACCATGGTTGTCCTCTCCCTTTCTGTGGTCTTGGTGGAGACAAAGATTCTTACAGAGAATAGTGGGAGTTTTACTTTCCAAAAAGATTGGACAAATATTTTTGGGCTATTTGTAGGCATGCCTTATCTTATTCTGGTTGTAGAATTTTCCTTTCCCCTTCCTTCCCAATCCAAGATGGTGACAGGATAATTGCTCCTTATACCTATTTAACAAATATAATGGAGAAAAAACAGTTAGACTTGATGAAGAACAAACATTACAAATGATATAAAAATATTCAGCAGACATTGTATGTTAGGGTGGCCTTTTAACTTCATCTGTCAAAGTGTTTATTTAATAAACTTAAACTATTTCAAAATAAAGTAACAGGAAGACATAAAGATTGTCCTGTGACTGCATGCGAAATAGGATAAACATATGCATGATCTAATCTGTGATTATAACAGACAGCAGAACATCAAGATTTGAAATTAATGGTGGCAGCAGATATCCAATTTCAGAATATTTGTTGAAAAGATTCAGCTATAAGTAAATCAATAAAAACAAATCCTGAATATGATAATCACAATCTGGTGAAAAGCTACTTAAGAAAATATTCAAGATGTTAAATGGAATGTAAACATGGAAAATGACAATTCTATGAGATCAAACCATGGACTAAAAATGATATATGTATGGGCAATTAAAGAGCATATAAAAACACTATGCATCTCAGTGCAAGACCAAAATGTAGCCTGCAAATGTTTGTGAAAATGAGTTGGAGAGGTGGGTGTGATCAAGAGACGAATGTAAATGAAGTTCAAAATTTGTGTAGTGCTTGCTGCTCGAGAGGTTTCAAATATTTTTAACCAAAATCTGCCGCAAAATTCAACAGGCCAACATGTCTGAAAATCATGTTCCCATAGTAAATCTATTTTAGATTGAGCTCTGCTTGTAGCTGATAAATTAGCTGATAAATTTAATATTTTATAAAGTAGTGATGCCTTGGGGTTAGTAGATAGCAAAGTAACTATTGGAGAGGTGGTATTGGAAGAATTAGGATCAGTGGTTGAATAGGCCTGTATAATAGCATGTGCTAATAATTTATATGATTTTAGAAATGTTTTAGGGAGATGTTTGAGTGTGAGGGAATGCTACAGTTTTACTTTTTCAAATAATTGATGTACCCATAGCACTCCATTAGTCAAATAAGATCAAATAAACTTTATTTGGTTATGTAGTAACCATATAAGCAGATACACACAAAACAGTTAATAAATAAGTAGCTGAGAAAACAGTTAAAAGACATGTTACAAAGTCGATGAAATCAATAAAATGCTCTAGAACACAACCTTCTAATTCTACTAGGACATAGAATCTCTTACGCTCAAGACAGCTCTTAAAAAGCAACATACTTTAAAAACAATGTGATCATCACATAAAAGATGGAGAAAAATCAGGGCTGGATGTGCGTGCCTAAAATTCAGTGACTTCAAATGGGGATTTATGAACAATTTCCTAGGCCCAGTAAAATAACTAAAAAACAATGTGAAATGGAGGGTATCCTGTGGAGACTGGTGGTCACAGCCACAGGGTCTCAAGGAACTCGGAGGACTCCATTCCCTCTGGGAAGCCAGAAGATAGTGAATCATGTTAAATCTAAACCTGGTTAGTAAAAATTGGTCCCCATCATTCCTCAGACTGATCAGGTATGGTTCCCTAAGTTGCACCTTTTTGAATAACATAAGGCCCCTCACCGCGGGGTTCAGTAATTTCGCTTGTTTTTTGAAAAGTGCCTTATGTTCCAGAAATGTATCTCTGATCCATTTTACCTCCACGCTACTCGCAGGTTGAGGGCAACAAAATAAATCCTACGTTTCCAGGCTACTGAAGGCCCTCTTGATGTTGGAAATCCAAGGGATCTTGAAGGCATGATCCAGGGCTAAACAGTCCTCCAATATCACCCTATTCAGCTGAGATTTCCTTCTTGTCCACACCGTAATCCAGCATATCAAGGTCCTAAGGCACTCTTATCGGCTGTGTTCTGGACTCCAAGTTCCTCATGCACAGAGAGCACCAACCTTAAAAGCAGGTTTTCCACTGACGGAATATAATCCACTCTCGTGTGTCCCTGCACCCCACTACAATATAAAACCTTAGAGGCAAACTTCGCCTGATAAACCTTAATTAACACACTAGGGTGACATGACCCCAATCTCTGTAGAAATCTGAGAACAGCAGTTGAGGCCTTGGAGAGCTCTAGTTTCTTGCTTTCACTCAGGGATTTCCAATTACTATGGCTGTCAAACAGGACCCCAGAGGTACGAAAAGAGAGGGACTTTGGCTAATGTATGCGACCCCACCTTAAACGTTTTTGATCTCGTACTTCTCGGTGAAAAAACCATCACATACGATTTGGTGGAGTTAACCGTGGGTTCCAAACTAGCCATGAAGCCTTTAAACTTGTCCAATAGCAACTGTAGACCCACTGCAGTCCGTGCCATCGGGACTGCATCGTCTGTGTATAATAGGACAAGTAGCGATCTCGAGCCCACCCCGGGCAGTCTGCTCCTACAGACAAGAGGGCTTGCTCCACTCCTTTAGTCTTCCAGGCCTTCCAAAAAAGATGTATACTATTGATTTTAACATCTTTCTCATACTAGATCAGATAGATCAAGGAATTAAAGAAATTATCTTTGTTCTGAGTATTTGAAAATGACAAGGATCTTAATAATTTACAAGTGAGAGCAATTATCAGTGTTTTCAATTGTGCAGGTCATGTTGTAAAAGAAATACATTCTGTAAATGAAAATGGAGTGATAAAAGAAAATTCGACATCAATCCATAAAGGATAGTGGGGAGATGATTTGGAGTTAATCCAAAAGTCTGAAACAAATTGTCTTAAACAATAGGCAAAGTGATAATTTTTGAAATCTGGAAAATTTACATCTCTTTTTTCTTTAGTTTGTTTGAGACATGAGGCAGACAGTCTGGATTATTTCTTATTCCATAAAAATGTTAACAGGAGAGAATCAATCTTCAAAAAATACATTATCGGAATTGAAACAGAAATCATGGAAATCATGTATAAAGTTATAGGAGTGAGTACTATTTTTCTATAATCTAATCTACCTCACAAGGATGAATACAGAGGATGCCATTGTTTAGTAAAAGTAGTCATTTTGCAATACAGTTCACCAAAGTTTATCTTTATGGGCTGTCTTGCGGAGTTCGTAAACCAGAGGCCCAAGTAATGTATTTTAGAAGCATTCCAAGAGAAATATGAAGGTGCCAATGATTGTTTGGTACAAAATTTGTTAAGAGACAACATTTCTGATTTATCTGTATTAAGATTGTAGCAAGATAGTAAAGAAAAATGATCCACTTCAGCAAGAGAAGAGGATAAAGAGGTATCATGATAAGACATATACATAAGGACTTAACCTGCATATACTGACATTTTAATCTGGACTTTACGATAAATAAAACCAGAAATATTATAGTTTTGTCTAATTTTGGCTAAAAAGGGTTCTAGGACAATAATGAAGAGTAAAGGGGAAGAAGGACATCCTTGTCTGACTCCGCTTTGTAGTGAAAAGTAATCGGAAAGAGAACCATTCACAAAAATAGAAACGTTGGGTTGAGGAATAATGGGTTGAGATAACATTAAGCATCACAGGGCCAAAACCAAACTATTGTAGGGTCGTAAACATAAAGTGCCAACCAATCCTATGAAAAGATTTTTCTGCATCTAGGGTCAACGCCGCCATGGAATATGGAAGATTAGCTGCTTTGCTAATAATAATGAAGAAGAGTCTAGTATTGTCAGATGACAGATGACATTTTAGAAATCCATTCTGTTCTTTCCCAATGAGAATTGGTGAAATAGGTTCAACACATAGGGTTAGAACTTTTGCAAAAATGTTGTAACTGACATTCACAAGCGAAATTAATCTATAATTCTAACAGGTTTTCAATCTCTATTCTCTTTAGTGATAAGGCAAATCATAACCTCTTGAAAAGAGCTGCTCTGTGCTGTTCTGGAAGTAGTAAAATGTTGGAATAATTCTATAATTTAGGAAATAACATATAATTTAACAGTAAGTCCATCAGGGCCAGGAGCTTTACCCTTTTTAGTAAGTTAACTGCATTGGAAATTTTAGAATTGGAGATCGGAGTCTTCAAGGAGTCAAAGCCAATGGTATCTATATTCGTGGGACTTATGGAATTCAAATAAGCTTCCATTATCTGAGGGTTTGACTTCCTGTATATCAAGGGTTTTGTAGAATAAAGGAAATTCTTGTAATATATTTTTATCTTTAAAAATGGTGGACCCTGTTCTGAGATCAGCGGTTCGATGTTGGTTTGTTCCTTCTTAGCTTTCAGGTAATTAGCGAGTAATTTCCCAGATCTATTTTAACCCCCAAAATATCTGGAATTTTGTTATAATATATAAGCAGAGGCATTTCCTGTGGAAAGAATATTAAAGTGCAATTTAGCTTCAATGAGGGCATTCAGAATTGCATTAGATTTTGTGTGATAATAAGAATAGTCAAGCTTTTTAATATTGTCTAAACTTTCCTTTGAATAAGTGTCAAACTGTCTCTTTCAATGCATTGTAAAGTCAATATTGAAGCCCATGTAGCTGCTTTAAAAGGATCCCAACAGCAGGAATAGAGGTATCTTGAGGATTGTTAAGACGGATCTAATAGTAGAGAATTGCTAAATCTTCATTGTTTAGGATGGGGTTGAAAAGGGCTTAAACCAAAATCTGATATCACAGGTGGCTAGCCAGAGATACAAATGGCACCAATTTCTGCATTACGTATTAGCTGAATTAAAGCTGGATAAGCAAATAAATAATCAATATGAGATTGAGAGTGGTGTGAAGGAGAATAGAAAGTATATTCCCAAAAAATGGTATTACACAACCTCCATGGATCAGTAAGAGCTTTTTGAGAAATAGCAGATCGAAATTGCTGATGCATCTTTTTAGGAACATATTTAACCTTAAAATTTCAATAAA
Organism: Triturus cristatus; assembly: GCF_964204655.1. Taxonomy (NCBI): domain Eukaryota; kingdom Metazoa; phylum Chordata; class Amphibia; order Caudata; family Salamandridae; genus Triturus; species Triturus cristatus. The sequence goes on from NC_140592.1 coordinate 92,785,315, forward strand.
AAATAATATCAAAATGTGGTTGCAATGCCCACCCCAAAAAAATAATTAGGGTTATAGGATAGTAATTTGTAGGTCAGATGAGGCCAAAAGAAATTATCAACAGAGTTAGGGACATAAACATTAAAAATAGTAATGGGGATTTTGTTTATAAGTAAACCAGCACCAATCCACCAGCCATCCCGAAGAGCCTTTTAATAGAGTTCTCTAAACTCTTAACATTCCTTGAATCAGCCTTGAATCTATGGCTGTAAACATAATGAAAACCAAAATATTCATACCTTATATAGACCATAACTAGCACTGTACAATACAAAACATTCTGCAAGATGACAAGAAAAATCCATGGCTTAAAAAAATTGGGAAAGTACACCGAGAAAAAAAGAGGAACCATAACTATGCAACAGTGGGTGAAGCAGGAGAGGGAAAGGAAGAAATGAGTCAATAGTACAGAGAAAACAGCACAAGTCAGAAAGATGATGACTGTAAAACATACTTGTAAGAGAGTGGGTTGTTGGTTGACTGGGGTGTAAGCCCTGGTCAAGCAGCAACCAAAATCCTTGTCATGGTGAGGCAGAAGCAAACCCCAAATTAACCTGTATTCACCCCGTTGGTAGCTTGCTACAGAGCAGTCAGGCTTAACTCAGAGCCTTTGGGAAGCACTTTAAACACTAAAACAGTGACAACACACCACAAAAGCAGTGCACATCCAATGTAGAAAAATAGTGTGGTTTTTAATAAATAAAACAAGACCAAAACGACAAAAATCTAAATAGCAGAACTGGAGATATTGAATTTTAAAGTTTATAGTGAAAATAATGCCAAAGTACAAGGTGCCAATAGGGGAAATCTGGTTGCGCCGGACTGGGACAAAGTTACAAGTTCAGGCCGACAGCGATGGAGCACAGGCCGGCTACAGGGACCCAGTTAGGCTCACTGAATGGAGTACCTGAAATCCTGGTTGCAGAGCATTGCGTGGATCCGTGTCAAAGATGCGCAGTGCAGTCGAAGCGATACGTCAGTTCCGAGATGCGGCAAGGCTGCGGTGCGAGGTCCTGTTGCATCCTTGTCGAAGATCCCATCGATGGAGCTTGGGATGCATAGTTTGCCGTTGGGGTTCAGACGCTCAACTGGTGATGTGTCGGTTCCGAGGACTGCGGCAGGCAATGCCGGTCTATGTGATGGCTCCAATCTATGAAGCAGCAGTGATGCGTCGGTTCTGCCCGAGGATGCGCCGCTCAGCAGAGAAGATGCATTGGTTCATTTGGAGAGCACCTTAGGCCCACTTCGAAGAGTCGATGGCTGGGGTGGCACCACTTGGCAGGGTAGACTCACAGGTGGCAGAGTCCAGGTGGAGGTGCAAGGTTTTTGGACGCCTGTTATGTCCCTAAGGCTTCAGATCAGGAGGCCAGCCAACTAGCCCTTGGAGTCCCTCTGGGTTCTATTTTCAAGAGATGCAGGTCAAGTCCTTCTCCCCAGGCAAGAGGGCATCAGGCAGCAAGTCAGCACAGCAAAGCAGAAGTCCAGTAGAGTGCAGTCCCGCAGAGTGGCAGTCCATCAGTAGCACACAGTCCTTCTTCCTGGTAGAGTATCCACAGGTCCAGAAGTGTACTGAAGTGGTGGTGTCTGAGGTCCTTCTTTTATACACAGTTGTGCCTTTGAAATGCACAGATGCCCTGCCTTCCCTATAGGGATACACAGCCTATTTAAGTGTAAGTGAGGCTGGGCCCATCTCCTCCCTCCAATCCTGCCAGTGATGACCCACTCAGTCACACCTAGGCTCCCATTGTGTGGCTGTCTACAAGGCATACACAAAGCCTAACTGACAATTACACCCAGTCATGTGAGCAAACGACAGGCTGCAGGCACCAATTGGCTAAGGCAAGAAAATGCCAACTTTCAAAAGTGACATTTTCAGAATTGTAGACCAGTTATGTCTTCCCATTTGGAATGACACTTAGAAAATACAATTAGGCAACACCAATGTTATTCTATGGGAGAGATAGGCCTTGCAGTAGTGATAAGAGAATTTAGGAGTTCTTTACTATCAGGACATGTAAAACTTAAAAGTACATGTCCTGCTTTTTTAATACATTGCACCCTGCCCTCTGGGCTGTCCAGGGCCCACCCTAGCGATGACTTATATGTATTAAAAATGAAGGATTGTGCCTGGCAAAATCTTTATTTTGCCAGGTCGAAATGGCAGTTTAAACTGAACACACAGGCTGCAATGGCATGCCTGAGACATGTTTAAAGGGCTATTTGAGTAGGTGGCACATCTGTGTTGCTAGCCCACTAGTAGCATTTAAGTTGCAGGCCCTGGGAACATGTACTAGGGACTTATAAGTAAGTTAAAAGTTAAATAGCAATTAGGTATGAGCCAATATTATCATTTTTAATAGCGTACATGCACTTTAGCACTGGTTAGCAGTGATAAAGTGCTCATAGTCCTAAAGCCAGCAAAAACGAGGCCTGAAAAAATGGAGGAGGAAGGCAGAAAGTTTGAGGAATGATCACGTTAAAGCTGACAGGTTTAACAATACCTAAACAAGTAAGAAACATGCAAGGGTTGGGGAAATCAAAAAGATTGCACAACTTCCCTCCTAACAGTCAGGACATCCAATTCGTATAGAATAAATGGTTGTTTGAAGATCATAAACCCATAGGAAAGGAATAAAATATGTATTACTCAAAAAAGAAGACCAAAAGACAATACGATAATGCACATATGAACAGAATATTGCATTTAAACTAATTAAGAATTCAATGGCTCCATTCTCTCTTCTTTACAATTATTTAAAAATCAGGTTCCTCAGTGCTGATCGCAAGACTAAGAATTGCTTCCTTCTATCTGCTGTAGAAACCACTAATTTAGTCCATCACCCATCATTATCTCATAAACATGATGTCATTTTCAGTTGAGTTCAGGAAAACAACAATTTAAATGATGTGACATGGATCAATTGTTTTCATTATACATAACTCCAATCAAACATGTTTGTTGTATGATCCTTTATTCATGATTCTTCATCTCTTTATTTTTTGTCAAGGTTTAGTAAGGTCCTATTTGTGTCCTCCATAATCGATTTTAGGACTCTAACAACTCCATGCAAAAAGGTGACAAAGAGCTGACTAGAGAAGGAGGGTCTTTCTTGGGTCTCTTGTTCATTGGTAACTGTGACTTCAAAGTTGGCAATATCTTTCATGACAAATCCAGCAAATTCAGTAGATTCCTGGGCATGGACTGTGTCAGACGTAGATGTATTTGATAATTTTAAGTTTCTCATTTTGCCCATATGAACAAAGGAAGTAGAACAGATATATGCATATATATTGTATCTCAGACCTCAAGACATATGACCACATGAAAAAGAAAACCTTGCAAGCCGCAGAAGGAGACAAAAACTTAGCAGCCTTGTGAAGTCATTCGAAGAGAAAATTCATGTAATGAAGATATGTTATCGGATTTCTTTTTAGAGTATGATGCAAGAGGCATAAGTAACCTGAGCAGAATGATATGAACAAAGAATTCAGTGCTATAAGATTAGGAAGTGTGTATTTGAAGAAAAGTCATTTAGAGGCAAGTAAGCAAAAGGCAAGAAAATGGCCACCCTATCCTCCAACAGCTGTGTACAGAGCCCTGGTACAAAAGAGAGTAATGAACAACATCAGAATATAGGCTCTATTTCTGTAAAACAAATGTCCATTAGCCTTCTAACAATGGTCTTGTCAGCAAGGGAGAGCCACAGTCCTCCAGCACAGGATCGCACAAATGAGCCGACATTCAAAATGGCTGCTGTGCCTCAGAGAAGATGCAAATGGAGCACAAAAGCGGAAGAAACACAGGTCAAGTGCCAAAAGCTTAATAAAGCATGCTATACATTATCCAATTGAGATAGGTACTTTTGAAATTGTGATGGAGTCCCATTCAGATGCAAGAATGCTTCTTAAGGTACCCGCTTGTTTCGGAGCTCAGAAAGACGTGACCAACTTGATTGGTGTCCAATTCATGCCACCGGTTTTTGAAATTTTTGGTTTTGAAAATAAAGAGGATTGCCTTACATCGACTGAAAGTGTTAATATCTCATTGAAGGTCTTGAAAAAGAGCTGTAATTTAGCTATGTAAATCACTAATCACATACCATACCATACTATTTAATTCAGTGTTTGCATATGCATTTGCACTGTACAATGATTCTTGGTAGCTTCCTGGCTCTGAGCACTGAACCAGCTAAACAGCAAACCTCTCAATGAGTGATCAAAATTGTTTCCTTTTATGGCATAATCAAGGTCACAAAGTGGGTCTGGATAGCACAAAATATCCTTCCTTGAGTAACCATATGAAGTAAAAATATTATCAAAGTATGCTACCATGCACCGAGTCATCCATCCATCAATGCACTTTAATAGTAAATCGATACACTCCCCATCTAGTTAATCCATTCACGCACTCATCCATTTGTCTACTCGCCTCATCCGTTCATGCTCTAAATTACTCAGCGCCTCATTTCTTTCACTCACACTCACCATTCACACAAAACTGGTAATCAAAAGAAAATGCTTATTTAAAAAAGCTAACCCTATTGGCATTGCTAAGGCTTGTTTATGATAGGAATGTAAAACGTTTATAATTATGGATGATGATAAAATTGAATGGCCATCACCGTATCTTTCTGCTACAATCCAAATTATATTTGATATGATTTATGTGTATATATATGTGATCAAGGTCGTGGCAACATGGCCGAAATGCATCATGCCGATCCTCACGGAATAAAATTGCACTAATTGAACCAGCAGCACGTTGTGGTCTGTACCTGTGTTTCCGAAGACTTGGAGTTAAGGGGATGTGATTATATATATATATATATATATATATATATATATATATATATATATATATATATATATATATATATATATATATATATATATATATATATATATATAATCTACTGGCGGTCGCCAGTAGATAGTTATAGTTAGGACCGTGTTTCCATAGGAAATCCGCAACATTCTATTTGGAATAACTTTGGCGTCGGTTGACAAATCCTCGCAAAAATTTCAAAATAGGTGGGGCGCTCCGCTACGCTCCTACCCTGAAAGTCTCGGGGTGATTCGTCAAGCGGGGGCCGAGAAAAAAGGGGGTCCCAAAACACGTTTTCCCCATGCATTTTTCCATAGGGACCTTTAGTCCAAGGTACAGCCCGAACGGCTGAACAGAATTACTTGAAATTTGGCAGAGCGGTAGTCCTCAGGTCAGGGAAGTGCCTTTGCAGGTCTGGTGTCAATCTGTTCAGTAGTTCCTGAGAAAATCAAAAGTAAAATCATATCTATATGTGGGCGGAGCCTAACCACACATCTCATCCTGAGATCTGATTGGCTGTCAGCACTTAATCCAAGAAGTGTTGGGCAGCCATCTTGGGACCAATATACATGATAGCACCTCATTAAAAATCATTGCAGTTAATAGAAGGTTTTAAGACTTTAGTTCCATTATAAATCATTTGTTGATGGTACTGGTGCAGATTAGGGTGTACAAATTCTCCCTACTTCCACGGATAGAGTAAATTCACAGATACACGCACATACACTCATCATACGCTTGGGCCCATTTCACTAACATACACTCAGATTACTCTATTAGCACTGAACCTGTGGAAAGAAACCTTCTAAACACCCTGCATCTACACACATGGTCGATAAGACCTAATTGACACTGTCTCGAGTCATGATTTAACTAATAATAATCAACAATAATCAAAATAGAGTACTCAATAATTGACAAGAAATAACCACCAACACTGTATTTAAAATTATGGTACTTTATCTAAAATTAGTCAAAGAAAAATCAATCAAGTAAATCATTATTCTCATAATTACCTATTCTAGCTAAATGTCAGAATGGGTCAGGACAGGTCTCTCAGTAGAAGTCTCCCGAATCGCCGTCCTTACAGCATAGATCCTCACCAACGCAGGTTTGGGAAGAAAATGGCAAAGTGGCAAAAACCCTCTCTAGGCTAACAATATTTATAATAATTCTAACAATAGAAGGCAACATAAAATGTTTTCAATATCCGCTGAACCGCTGAGCAGAGCGAGCAGGAAAGAATGTAGCATCGCTACATTTGGAAAATCTCCGCTCAGGAAAAATCACAAAAATAAAAAGACAGAACAGGAACTTAAAATTAAAAAGTATCTCTCCACATCCACATTTCCTCGGAACTAACATCGTGATCTCAGAGTTCATTCATTATGGCTCCTTTGTCCTCCAAGGCTACTCGGATGTATCTGGAGACTTGCCCAGAACTGCTGCTGTCCTCACGGAAAATTTTAACCAGGCGAAGACTGTGGTCAGATGACTCTCGACCATGTTCAGCAAGGCCTTCTCATCACAAAATTCACTCGAATACAGGCTTTAAACGGTAGCCATTTTCCCACCAGGCCAAAATGTACCATCTTAATTAAAAGAGACAAAACAACGTTACCACAGCATAGTGATTAAACAGTGTTAACCCCACTAATACCCTTATGTGTATATAATTATCTAGCCTTTGCAACACAAGAAAAGCATTAGTTCATGACATTTAAAAAGCGTTTTCGTGCTTTAAAATACACAGCACTCAGCAACGTTTATTAATAAAACATGCACATTTATTAATTAGCAACGAAAAAGCATTCCCACGTGTCGTTTTTCTCTCATTAGTACATATTGGTTAGTTAAAACATGTACACAAAACAAATAATTAATAGTTAAAATTAATATTTTATTAATCGACAAATAGACAGACCAGAGCTTTAAAAACCCAATAGATTTTCAACAGAAAACTCTGCTCCAGCAATCCCCCCTTTGGTGATATTATCACCAAATAAACACCCCCAAAAAAAAAAATTAGTAAAATTTTAATCCCAATTTTTAGGAGAAACTGGAAATGTCTTTTTCTTATACACAACACTAGACACCAGACTCCCTTTCATCATCCCTCTTTGTCTCCAAATAAACACTCTCCCTCAATTCTTCTAATTCTATTTCTTGTGGATCTCTTTTTCTTTTATTTCTTTTAATCAATTTCCTTTTCCCTCCCCTGTTTTTACAACACAAACACACTAATCTTAGTATCAATAAAGCAACAATTATACAAGTCAAAGGAAACAATATCTTACCTATAATAGTACTACCTATTTTTGCAATAAAATTCTTAACAGCAACTATTTTATTAGCTATTTTAGTCCAAATACTCTCAAATTCCAGTGGTACTAATTCTTCATGCAAATCAGTAATATTTTTGATATAGACCTTCAGGTCTTTGCTTTCGTCTGGAATGTAAGTGCAACAATGTTGAACTTTCAATATTCCACAAACCCCACCCTCTTTGGCCAATAAAATATCAAGGGCACGTCGATTTTGCATAGACATGGCACGTACGGCAATCAATTACGTATTCACCAAAACAAACCCTCCAGCGGTATTTGTCGATAAGCGATCCACCACTGTTGACAGTTTCCGAATTTTATATGCATTCAAAGAAATTCCCACTGCTGGAATTAAAGCTCCAAAAATATCACCCACTATTTCAGACCAAGTTTCTCTCTTAAAACGTGTTAGTTAATTAATATGTTCTACATCTTCTATTCTATCTATATGAAAAATCTTTGGAAAAACCAGGCCCACATAACACGTGCCATACCAATGGTCAGGCAACTTGTAATAAGCCTTGTTCCCACAAACATAATACACTCCTGGAAAAATTGGATCCTCTCCTCCTCTAAAACCCCATCCTGTTGCAATGAAGTATGTATCATGACACTCACTAGTCCCAACAAAGTATGTATCATATTGGGATTTCTTTCTTGTAATGCACAGCTTACCCTTCTGTGGTGCATCTAAAGCTAAAGTTGGACTAGCTCCATTTCTCAATTCTCTTCCCATCTCAATGTCCCAAATTGTCTCACTCACTTTGTATTTCCCTGCCTTTTCATGCATGCTCAATCTCCTTTCCTCCACCATGTTTAGGAAAGCTTTCTCCTCTTCTTTCAAACTGCAAGTTAAATTATTCTTAAAAATGTAATCTAATGTTAATTCTTCTTTCTCAATAAAAATCTCACCAAAAATGTTAGCTTCTTTAGCTGGATTCAGCTTCTCATTCATAGGCAATTGCCCAAAAATACTATCTTTGTTAGACATCTTATAATCTATTTTCCCTAGCAAATAAAAAACACTACTTAACTCACTACAAGAAATTCCATACGTAGCTGGTAAATGGTGATAAGTAACACCCTCTGAAACGGATGCAGGTAATTGCATACAAACATAGCAATCCCTCACTTCCATTGTTTTTACATATTCATATAACAATTTTGAAAAAACATTACTACAAAAATCATTAATTGACCTATCTTTATGCATGTAAGTATTACTAATTCTAGTTGGAACTACTTTTTGCGAACTTTTCTCTACATTAGTCTCATTCTCAGTATGTATTTCAAATGTACCTATTGAAACTCTAAATGTAACTAATAAAGCTAAAACACCCCATAGTAGCATTAATAATGCAGTACAGCACCAGCACATTCTACACCATCTTTTCAAGAAGGCACATCTACTTTGATTATTCTCTTGACTTTTGACTTAGCCTCTACTACTCCACTACTGTATTACTCTTTAATTCTGGATTACTTCAAACAGCTGGATTTCAGACTTTCTTCTTTTCACTTTTTCGCCAAGTGATTTCTTCAGTTCACTCAATTTGGATATTCATCACTTTTCACTCCTTCTTCTTCAGCAACATCAAATTGTATCAGATCATCAACAACATCCTGTGCATCCGACTCTTCTCCAATGTCAGTCAGGATAACTTTTAAGATTCCAACAGATTTGTCCTTTCCCTCAACCACTTTTCTCAAGATCCCCTCCGGATTGTCTCGATTCACTGTTTCTTCTTCTTCTCCTCCTTCAGACAGTGCCACATAAGACCATTCCTGTGATCTGTACTTTTGGTTGGGTCTTTATCTCCTCGGGTTCTCTTGACTCCTTTTGCTCCTTCCTTTTCACTTCGTTTTGACTCGACACCTCATTCACTTGTTCAGCTTTTGATGTATTTGCTCTTATCAGTCTGTATCTCAGCCTCTTTACTCTGTTGTTAGGCCAAAAATCTCCCCTTACGACCTTTTTCGGTCTCGTTTCTGTATTATTTCTCTCTCCAATCCAAGTTCTCTTTCTCAGAACTCGACCTTCTGATTTTTCATTCTCACTTTCATCCGATTCTGTTTCAAATGCCTCTTCTTCTTCAGCAGTTTTCTTTTGCTCCACAGTCTTTTTCACCACTGTTTGAGACTTCCCTACTTCTTTCCCTCCTCGAGTCTCCAACACGCAATCTTCTTGCTGTCTACTTGTCCCTTCACCTAGCTTATTAGAAGTGTTCCCTACACCTCCTCGGGGGTCTTCCGCAATCTGTCCCTCTCTATCTTCTTCTGACCCTACTTCTTCAGGTATAATCTCAAGTGGTTCTTCAATCTCCTCCTCTTCTGATTCAGGAGTAATTTCTGTGGAACTGCTCTTTTCTCTCCTTTTTCCTCTACTGCTTTTTGAAACTTCAGGCTCTCTTACAGAATCTGATCTCTCTTCTGAGACTCTCAATGGTTCTCTTGAAATCTTTTCTGCTTCTTTTCCTGAACTTTGATTTTTTCTCACTGGTTCTGGGTCTTCATCATCACTGGAATCTGATTCTTCAAAATACTCCTTGCCAGTCCCATCCTTTGGGTTTGGAACTCTCAGAGTATGACTTGCATGTACCCAGTTTTTCACACCAGCACACTTCACTGCAGTTGTCGTAGTCAAAATAACTTGTCTTGGTCTTCCCCACCTTGGAACCAAGCAATTTCTTCTTCTGTGTACTTTAATCCTCACCCAGTCTCCTGGACTCAGATCATGAGCTTGCTTCTTCTCAAGTGTGGTAGCTTCTTCTCCAATCTGGTGAAACACAGAATGAACTGCGTCAGCCAGGCCTTTACAGTAATCCAAAATCATGTCATCAGTTATTGTCATCAACTTATTGACAGGCACATATGCATGTCGCATTGCGCGTCCCATTAGGATTTCATGCGGACTTAAACCAGTAGTTCTATCTGGAGTAGAGCTAATAGTCATTAGCACTAGAGGCAAGACGTCAGGCCATTTCATTCCAGTGGCTAAACACATCTTACCAATCCTGTTCTTTATTGTGCCATTAATCTGCTCAACAACACCAGAAGCCTCTGGCCTGTATGCACAATGTAGCTTTTGCTGTATGCCCAATGCTTCACAAATCAAACTCATGAGCTCATTATAGAAGTGTCCACCTCTATCAGACTCAATCGTTACTGGAAACCCGTACCTAGGAATCAACTCTCTTAACAGTAACTTTGCCACTGTTATTCCATCATTTCTCCTAGTCGGATAGGCCTCCACCCATCTTGAGAACAAACAGACTACCACTAGAACATACCTCAGTCTGTTCACTTGGGGCATTTCAATGAAATCTACCTCCATTCTCGTGAAAGGACCACCTTCTCTACCTATTGTTCCCAGACTCACCACTGTCTTTTTCCCAGTGTTAAATTGCTGGCAAATCAAACACCTTTGACAGATGCTTTCTGCAATTGTCCTGAACTTTGCATTGTACCAAGTCTGTTTAAAAGACCTGATCATCGCATCCCTTCCCAAATGTCCCTGGCCATGATACATCCTTGCCATTGCCGACAGCATGGAGTTTGGCATGACTGGTCTGCCATCTCTATAGACCCAAACATGGTCTGTTTCTCTTGGGGCACAACCTGCCTTGATCCAGTCTTTCTTTTCTTCCTTTCCTGCCTCATCCTGCAACTGTTTCACTTCATCCCACGTTTCTAGGACATTAGTAAACATCACAGAACAAAAAGACATTTCACCTTCTCGTTCCCGATTAATTGACTGATTATTCTTCGCACAATATTGTGCAATGTCGTTAGCATATCTATTGCCAACTGTCACGAAATCATCTCCTTGTCCATGAGCAGCACATTTCACCACTGCTAATTCTTTAGGCAGCTGTATCACCTCAAGCAATTTCCCAATCACTTCAGCATTCTTTATTGGAGTCCCACTCGACGTCAAGAAACCTCTCTGTAGCCAAAGTTGGCCAAAATCATGCACAACTCCAAATCCATACTGACTATCAGTCATCACAGTTACTCTCAAATCTTTCCCAATTTCACAAGCTTTCGTCAATGCCACCAATTCAGCAACTTGTGCGGATTTCACTCCTTTCAATGGTGATGCTTCCATTACTTCTGAAACTTTGCACACTGCATATGCTGCACTCAGCACACCATCATCATTCCTCAGGCATGATCCATCTACAAACAGCACATGATCACTCTCAAGTAAGGGAAGATCCCTTATGTCTGGTCTCGGTTTTGTACAGTACTCCAGCACATCCAAACAATTGTGATCATCTTCTGTCTTCACACCCACATTTTCAATATCCGGCAACAATGTCGCTGGATTCACATTCACACATCTCTCAAGAGTCACATTTGATGCTCCCAGAATGACTTTCTCATATTTAGTCAACCGACTATGTGACATGTACTGAGTTCTGCTTCTTGTCAAAAGAATTGCCACATTATGAGGTACGAATACCCTTACAGGATATCCCATTATAATTCCCTCACTCTGTTCCAGACTTCTGCATGTTGCAGCCACAAATTTCAGACAACCTGGTAAACCCACAGCTACAGGGTCAAGTGTCGATGAGAAGTACGCAATAGGCCTTCTCAGTAATCCATGTTTCTGAATTAACACTGAAAGTGCACATCCATTTCTCTCACTGCAGTACAATTCAAACTCTTTCTCATAATCTGGCATACCCAAAGCAGGGGCTTCACACATTCTGCTCTTCAGCTCCTCAAATGCTGCCATTTGTTCTCCATCTAGTTCCAATGGATCTGTCATCTCACTTTTTGTCAGCTTAATCAGTGGCTTTGCTATCAGCGAGAAATTAATTATCCACTGACGACAATAACCCACCATTCCCAGGAACATTCTCACTTCCCTCTGGGTCTTTGGGGCTTTCATTTCTCTGATAATTTTGATCCTGTCATCAGTCACTTTTCTCAGACCTTTTTCAATATTGTGTCCAAGATAATGCACCTCTTTCTTGCAAAATTGTAATTTAGCTGGAGATACCTTTAACCCTCCATCTGCCAGATGATTCAGTAAAGCTATGGTATCTACTTCACAAGCTTCACGTGTCTTTGATGCCACTAGTAGGTCATCAATATATTGTACTAGCACTGAATTTTCAGGCATGATCAAACTCTCCAATGACTTTTTCAATAACTGATTGAATATCGAAGGACTCTCTGTATACCCCTGTGGGATACGACACCATGCTAAAGTACGCTGGCCAAACCTAAATGCAAAAATCGGCTGGCTGTCATGATGCAATGGAATTGAAAAGAAAGCATGACACAAATCAATCACTGTGTACCACTCAGCATCATGTGGAATCTGATACAAAATCACTGACGGATTTGGCACAATAGGACAACATGCCACCACAATTTGATTAACTTTTCTCAAATCCTGTACAATCCTGAATTTCCCATTAGGTTTCTTTAGCCCCATTATCGGTGAGTTACACGGGCTACTCAATAGTTCTTTCAAAACTCCTTGCTGAATCATTTTCTCAATTATAGGAGTTATTCCTTCAATTATTTCTGGTGTCATTTTGTACTGAGGAATGTTAGGATAAGTAATTCCCTCTTTCACTGAAATTTTCACAGGATCTACATTATTCATCAATCCCACATCTTCTCCAGTAAAATCCCAAACTGTCCTTTTTACTGTTTCTCTCAACTCTTGAGGCAAATCCTCCGGATCAAACACAGCATATGCACCAATTAACTCACTCTCTCTATTTTCTAGAGTCATTCGGTACAAAACATCCTCATCTGGTGTTTCAAAAGCTATTCCATCCGGTGTACAAAAAATTGTACAATTCATCTTACAAAGTAGATCCCTACCTAACAGGTTCACTGGACTAGTGTCACAGACAATAAATCTGTGCATGTCTGAAAATTTCCCTATTTGTACTCTTACTGGTTCAGTAAGACGTGTCTTGATTTGTGTATTTGCTACACCAACTACTTGGATTGCTTCATCCGAAAGAGGAAGATTTCTAATATCTGTTGACCTGACAGTTGATCTTGTTGCACCTGTGTCTACTAAAAAAGTAACACCTTCTTCATTTATTTTTCCATCCACAAATGGTCCTGCCTGGTCTATTTCTAGAGTTGCACCAAGTATGCACTCTTCCTCCTCTCTTCAGACTCACTCCCTTCATTCTTTAACAAGTACTGTTGCACCTGGTTAGAACGCCTTGGTTTGTTTACCTGCTCATCATTGTAGAATCCCGAATCCGGATTATACTTTTGTGACCCTCTATTCTGCGGCAAGGGCGGTTTTGGCTCTTGACTCTGCTGTTTCACAACAGAAGATTGTTGCTGCTGTCGATTATTCCCTTCGTTCTGCACCTGTTGATTTAAGTTTTTATTTTCATTATTCGCTAATGGTGGATTGGTACACTCAGATCTCCAATGTCCCAGTTGGCCACAGTTGTGACACGGGAACTTTTTTTTGGCTTCCTCAAGATTCCCCTTTCCTTTACCTGCATATCTAGGTCTATTCCCTGGATTATTTCCTGCATTATTCGCCTGTTCCACTAATTGTGCTTCCTGTCTTTCCGCAACTTTCACTTGTGCCCACATTGCTTTCTCTTTCAGCTTTCTCTGTTTTGCTTCAATTTCATCACTGGAGTATTTTGCATGTCTCAGAATCTCATCTATTTTCTTACTCTGCCAATCCACAGTATGCTCACGAATTCTCTCACTAATCTCAGGTCTCAGGCCATATACAAATCTGTATACAAAGTGACTCAAATCCTTGTCACCCAGGTGTTCATCCCCACTGAATTGTTTAAAAGCCAGTATCAGCCTCTCATAAAAAGCATGAACCGATTATTTTGCTTCCTGATGTGTTCGATCTATTTTAACCCAGTCTGTCTCTTTTGGAGGTACTTTATTTTTCAGGTATACGATCACCTGCTCATACTTTCTCATTACTTCTGGATCTGGTGCTCCTGTTCTCTGATCTCTTGGATATTCCTCAGTAGGCCAACTTACAACTATTTTACACTCAGCCCACAAGTCTGCTGGAACAATTATATCAAACAGACTATTCAGGTCAATCCACAGCACTTTTGACAATTTCACAAATCTGTCTACCTGCCTATACCACTCGACGGGCTTTTCTCTCAGTCGAGGGAAATCATTCGTAAATGATAAAATATCCTGTCTGGTCCATGGAACATGTACATATCCTCCTCCAGGTATTTCTCTCATAGGATAAACAACAGTGGATGCTTTCTCTTTTTCTCTCACAGGAAATGCTGAATAAGTCCTATCCCCTGATTCTTCTCTTTTCTTGTACCACCTATCCTTCCACTTCTCAACATCACCCCATTTTCGCAATAAAGCGATCATCTCTTTAATCTGTCCTGTTCTACCAGCACCATTCAAATTTTCAATATCTTTGTCTGTGAAATCCATCCTGTAAGACTTCTGCAAAACTTTCACTTTATCAATATCAACTCCATAGTCATTTGCTATTGCTCTTAATCTGTCATGTGTATTTTTAGTTCTCCAGGTGATGTTTTTACACATAAATAACAATTCACCATCATGATGATTTTTTAGAATTTCTGTAGGAACTGTCCCTGCAACAAGCTCTTCTAATTCTACACGTAACCTAGCCACATCAATTGCCTGTGAATCTTTATCCCTCTTTTGAAGAACTTTCATCCATTCATTCAAATCTTCAGCTGTTATTTCAGTAGATTTTCTCACTGGAACCACTTTCTTCTGCGGTTCTAAAATCGGCATCCCTGAACAACTAGCTTCACCAGCATCCAATCCTGAATTAGACTGTATCTCCAATCCTTCACTACATGTCTCATGTCTGGATTTTTCTGTCCTTTTTCCTGAATCTCCTGAAGGACCAGCCAAACTTGTCAATCTATTCCCAACATATGGAATCACCAAACCATTCTCACCTGTCCTCTGCTTATCAAAAACAGGCATAATCGGACCTATGGTTACAGGCACCGTAACAGCGTCTAGATTCTTTGTCAGCTCTTTGATCTTTTCAGTGAACTCCGATGTAGTTCTGGCTAATTCTCTCGTATTTTCGCCACCGCTTCTATTCTCTCTTTCCCTGAAAGGATTACCACTTCTTAACTCAGGTGTCACATTTTCTGTCTCAACGATACGCAATGTATCTCTTATCGGAGAAACAACTGGTGTGCTCTCTTCTGGTTCTGGTCTATATGGAGGTGGTCTTTTGTAAATCATGTCATTCAAGACTTCATCCTCATACTCATTAACTCCATATCTTCTCACTTCTGCCTCAGGAACCCTTTCTGTACCCTTCTCTTCAACTGTTCTCATAGGGTATAATCCCTCTGACATACTAGCATCTCGCCATCTCTTCATTTGATCATGATGAGTTTCACGACCATGTCTCCTCCCAAACATATACCTATAGTTTCCCCCAGACCTCTGCTTCTCTCGCTCATGTACTTCCTCTTCCCATTCCACTAAAGCCTCAAACTGTGTCGGCCTTGGTCTTGGGTCAAGACATAACATCTTTTCCCGCAAATTTTTCAACACGGCCAGATTAAATGAACCATGTTCTGGAAATGCTAGAACACCATCTTCCTTTGTATACCTAACCCAATTCTCCAACCATATACAGGTATGATACCCATATCTCGCAGCCATGAAGGATGCAGGCGTTTTCGATGGAGGTAACAATTCACCCTCTCTCGTTTTAACATCTTTATCCTTGTCGAACCAATTTTTAATCTTTCTGAACAAAGATTTTTTCTTTTTCTCTTCTTGGTAATACATTTTAGCTTTTACCAAACTTTTCTAATCCTTTCCGTTATACAACCTAATAGTACGATGTTTTATCCAATAACAGCGCGACTCACACTAACGCACCAATCCTGAAGCGTCTACGTCACTAGAGTACAGAGTGACTCTATATATATATATATATATATATATATATATATATATATATATATATTATCTACTGGCGGTCGCCAGTAGATAGTTATAGTTAGGACCGTGTTTCCATAGGAAATCCGCAACATTCTATTTGGAATAACTTTGGCGTCGGTTGACAAATCCTCGCAAAAATATCAAAATAGGTGGGGCGCTCCGCTACGCTCCTACCCTGAAAGTCTCGGGGTGATTCGTCAAGCGGGGGCCGAGAAAAAAGGGGGTCCCAAAACACGTTTTCCCCATGCATTTTTCCATAGGGACCTTTAGTCCAAGGTACAGCCCGAACGGCTGAACAGAATTACTTGAAATTTGGCAGAGCGGTAGTCCTCAGGTCAGGGAAGTGCCTTTGCAGGTCTGGTGTCAATCTGTTCAGTAGTTCCTGAGAAAATCAAAAGTAAAATCATATCTATATGTGGGCGGAGCCTAACCACACATCTCATCCTGAGATCTGATTGGCTGTCAGCACTTAATCCAAGAAGTGTTGGGCAGCCATCTTGGGACCAATATACATGATAGCACCTCATTAAAAATCATTGCAGTTAATAGAAGGTTTTAAGACTTTAGTTCCATTATAAATCATTTGTTGATGGTACTGGTGCAGATTAGGGTGTACAAATTCTCCCTACTTCCACGGATAGAGTAAATTCACAGATACACGCACATACACTCATCATACGCTTGGGCCCATTTCACTAACATACACTCAGATTACTCTATTAGCACTGAACCTGTGGAAAGAAACCTTCTAAACACCCTGCATCTACACACATGGTCGATAAGACCTAATTGACACTGTCTCGAGTCATGATTTAACTAATAATAATCAACAATAATCAAAATAGAGTACTCAATAATTGACAAGAAATAACCACCAACACTGTATTTAAAATTATGGTACTTTATCTAAAATTAGTCAAAGAAAAATCAATCAAGTAAATCATTATTCTCATAATTACCTATTCTAGCTAAATGTCAGAATGGGTCAGGACAGGTCTCTCAGTAGAAGTCTCCCGAATCGCCGTCCTTACAGCATAGATCCTCACCAACGCAGGTTTGGGAAGAAAATGGCAAAGTGGCAAAAACCCTCTCTAGGCTAACAATATTTATAATAATTCTAACAATAGAAGGCAACATAAAATGTTTTCAATATCCGCTGAACCGCTGAGCAGAGCGAGCAGGAAAGAATGTAGCATCGCTACATTTGGAAAATCTCCGCTCAGGAAAAATCACAAAAATAAAAAGACAGAACAGGAACTTAAAATTAAAAAGTATCTCTCCACATCCACATTTCCTCGGAACTAACATCGTGATCTCAGAGTTCATTCATTATGGCTCCTTTGTCCTCCAAGGCTACTCGGATGTATCTGGAGACTTGCCCAGAACTGCTGCTGTCCTCACGGAAAATTTTAACGAGGCGAAGACTGTGGTCAGATGACTCTCGACCATGTTCAGCAAGGCCTTCTCATCACAAAATTCACTCGAATACAGGCTTTAAACGGTAGCCATTTTCCCACCAGGCCAAAATGTACCATCTTAATTAAAAGAGACAAAACAACGTTACCACAGCATAGTGATTAAACAGTGTTAACCCCACTAATACCCTTATGTGTATATAATTATCTAGCCTTTGCAACACAAGAAAAGCATTAGTTCATGACATTTAAAAAGCGTTTTCGTGCTTTAAAATACACAGCACTCAGCAACGTTTATTAATAAAACATGCACATTTATTAATTAGCAACGAAAAAGCATTCCCACGTGTCGTTTTTCTCTCATTAGTACATATTGGTTAGTTAAAACATGTACACAAAACAAATAATTAATAGTTAAAATTAATATTTTATTAATCGACAAATAGACAGACCAGAGCTTTAAAAACCCAATAGATTTTCAACAGAAAACTCTGCTCCAGCAATCCCCCCTTTGGTGATATTATCACCAAATAAACACCCCAAAAAAAAAAATTAGTAAAATTTTAATCCCAATTTTTAGGAGAAACTGGAAATGTCTTTTTCTTATACACAACACTAGACACCAGACTCCCTTTCATCATCCCTCTTTGTCTCCAAATAAACACTCTCCCTCAATTCTTCTAATTCTATTTCTTGTGGATCTCTTTTTCTTTTATTTCTTTTAATCAATTTCCTTTTCCCTCCCCTGTTTTTACAACTCAAACACACTAATCTTAGTATCAATAAAGCAACAATTATACAAGTCAAAGGAAACAATATCTTACCTATAATAGTACTACCTATTTTTGCAATAAAATTCTTAACAGCAACTATTTTATTAGCTATTTTAGTCCAAATACTCTCAAATTCCAGTGGTACTAATTCTTCATGCAAATCAGTAATATTTTTGATATAGACCTTCAGGTCTTTGCTTTCGTCTGGAATGTAAGTGCAACAATGTTGAACTTTCAATATTCCACAAACCCCACCCTCTTTGGCCAATAAAATATCAAGGGCACGTCGATTTTGCATAGACATGGCACGTACGGCAATCAATTACGTATTCACCAAAACAAACCCTCCAGCGGTATTTGTCGATAAGCGATCCACCACTGTTGACAGTTTCCGAATTTTATATGCATTCAAAGAAATTCCCACTGCTGGAATTAAAGCTCCAAAAATATCACCCACTATTTCAGACCAAGTTTCTCTCTTAAAACGTGTTAGTTAATTAATATGTTCTACATCTTCTATTCTATCTATATGAAAAATCTTTGGAAAAACCAGGCCCACATAACACGTGCCATACCAATGGTCAGGCAACTTGTAATAAGCCTTGTTCCCACAAACATAATACACTCCTGGAAAAATTGGATCCTCTCCTCCTCTAAAACCCCATCCTGTTGCAATGAAGTATGTATCATGACACTCACTAGTCCCAACAAAGTATGTATCATATTGGGATTTCTTTCTTGTAATGCACAGCTTACCCTTCTGTGGTGCATCTAAAGCTAAAGTTGGACTAGCTCCATTTCTCAATTCTCTTCCCATCTCAATGTCCCAAATTGTCTCACTCACTTTGTATTTCCCTGCCTTTTCATGCATGCTCAATCTCCTTTCCTCCACCATGTTTAGGAAAGCTTTCTCCTCTTCTTTCAAACTGCAAGTTAAATTATTCTTAAAAATGTAATCTAATGTTAATTCTTCTTTCTCAATAAAAATCTCACCAAAAATGTTAGCTTCTTTAGCTGGATTCAGCTTCTCATTCATAGGCAATTGCCCAAAAATACTATCTTTGTTAGACATCTTATAATCTATTTTCCCTAGCAAATAAAAAACACTACTTAACTCACTACAAGAAATTCCATACGTAGCTGGTAAATGGTGATAAGTAACACCCTCTGAAACGGATGCAGGTAATTGCATACAAACATAGCAATCCCTCACTTCCATTGTTTTTACATATTCATATAACAATTTTGAAAAAACATTACTACAAAAATCATTAATTGACCTATCTTTATGCATGTAAGTATTACTAATTCTAGTTGGAACTACTTTTTGCGAACTTTTCTCTACATTAGTCTCATTCTCAGTATGTATTTCAAATGTACCTATTGAAACTCTAAATGTAACTAATAAAGCTAAAACACCCCATAGTAGCATTAATAATGCAGTACAGCACCAGCACATTCTACACCATCTTTTCAAGAAGGCACATCTACTTTGATTATTCTCTTGACTTTTGACTTAGCCTCTACTACTCCACTACTGTATTACTCTTTAATTCTGGATTACTTCAAACAGCTGGATTTCAGACTTTCTTCTTTTCACTTTTTCGCCAAGTGATTTCTTCAGTTCACTCAATTTGGATATTCATCACTTTTCACTCCTTCTTCTTCAGCAACATCAAATTGTATCAGATCATCAACAACATCCTGTGCATCCGACTCTTCTCCAATGTCAGTCAGGATAACTTTTAAGATTCCAACAGATTTGTCCTTTCCCTCAACCACTTTTCTCAAGATCCCCTCCGGATTGTCTCGATTCACTGTTTCTTCTTCTTCTCCTCCTTCAGACAGTGCCACATAAGACCATTCCTGTGATCTGTACTTTTGGTTGGGTCTTTATCTCCTCGGGTTCTCTTGACTCCTTTTGCTCCTTCCTTTTCACTTCGTTTTGACTCGACACCTCATTCACTTGTTCAGCTTTTGATGTATTTGCTCTTATCAGTCTGTATCTCAGCCTCTTTACTCTGTTGTTAGGCCAAAAATCTCCCCTTACGACCTTTTTCGGTCTCGTTTCTGTATTATTTCTCTCTCCAATCCAAGTTCTCTTTCTCAGAACTCGACCTTCTGATTTTTCATTCTCACTTTCATCCGATTCTGTTTCAAATGCCTCTTCTTCTTCAGCAGTTTTCTTTTGCTCCACAGTCTTTTTCACCACTGTTTGAGACTTCCCTACTTCTTTCCCTCCTCGAGTCTCCAACACGCAATCTTCTTGCTGTCTACTTGTCCCTTCACCTAGCTTATTAGAAGTGTTCCCTACACCTCCTCGGGGGTCTTCCGCAATCTGTCCCTCTCTATCTTCTTCTGACCCTACTTCTTCAGGTATAATCTCAAGTGGTTCTTCAATCTCCTCCTCTTCTGATTCAGGAGTAATTTCTGTGGAACTGCTCTTTTCTCTCCTTTTTCCTCTACTGCTTTTTGAAACTTCAGGCTCTCTTACAGAATCTGATCTCTCTTCTGAGACTCTCAATGGTTCTCTTGAAATCTTTTCTGCTTCTTTTCCTGAACTTTGATTTTTTCTCACTGGTTCTGGGTCTTCATCATCACTGGAATCTGATTCTTCAAAATACTCCTTGCCAGTCCCATCCTTTGGGTTTGGAACTCTCAGAGTATGACTTGCATGTACCCAGTTTTTCACACCAGCACACTTCACTGCAGTTGTCGTAGTCAAAATAACTTGTCTTGGTCTTCCCCACCTTGGAACCAAGCAATTTCTTCTTCTGTGTACTTTAATCCTCACCCAGTCTCCTGGACTCAGATCATGAGCTTGCTTCTTCTCAAGTGTGGTAGCTTCTTCTCCAATCTGGTGAAACACAGAATGAACTGCGTCAGCCAGGCCTTTACAGTAATCCAAAATCATGTCATCAGTTATTGTCATCAACTTATTGACAGGCACATATGCATGTCGCATTGCGCGTCCCATTAGGATTTCATGCGGACTTAAACCAGTAGTTCTATCTGGAGTAGAGCTAATAGTCATTAGCACTAGAGGCAAGACGTCAGGCCATTTCATTCCAGTGGCTAAACACATCTTACCAATCCTGTTCTTTATTGTGCCATTAATCTGCTCAACAACACCAGAAGCCTCTGGCCTGTATGCACAATGTAGCTTTTGCTGTATGCCCAATGCTTCACAAATCAAACTCATGAGCTCATTATAGAAGTGTCCACCTCTATCAGACTCAATCGTTACTGGAAACCCGTACCTAGGAATCAACTCTCTTAACAGTAACTTTGCCACTGTTATTCCATCATTTCTCCTAGTCGGATAGGCCTCCACCCATCTTGAGAACAAACAGACTACCACTAGAACATACCTCAGTCTGTTCACTTGGGGCATTTCAATGAAATCTACCTCCATTCTCGTGAAAGGACCACCTTCTCTACCTATTGTTCCCAGACTCACCACTGTCTTTTTCCCAGTGTTAAATTGCTGGCAAATCAAACACCTTTGACAGATGCTTTCTGCAATTGTCCTGAACTTTGCATTGTACCAAGTCTGTTTAAAAGACCTGATCATCGCATCCCTTCCCAAATGTCCCTGGCCATGATACATCCTTGCCATTGCCGACAGCATGGAGTTTGGCATGACTGGTCTGCCATCTCTATAGACCCAAACATGGTCTGTTTCTCTTGGGGCACAACCTGCCTTGATCCAGTCTTTCTTTTCTTCCTTTCCTGCCTCATCCTGCAACTGTTTCACTCCATCCCACGTTTCTAGGACATTAGTAAACATCACAGAACAAAAAGACATTTCACCTTCTCGTTCCCGATTAATTGACTGATTATTCTTCGCACAATATTGTGCAATGTCGTTAGCATATCTATTGCCAACTGTCACGAAATCATCTCCTTGTCCATGAGCAGCACATTTCACCACTGCTAATTCTTTAGGCAGCTGTATCGCCTCAAGCAATTTCCCAATCACTTCAGCATTCTTTATTGGAGTCCCACTCGACGTCAAGAAACCTCTCTGTAGCCAAAGTTGGCCAAAATCATGCACAACTCCAAATCCATACTGACTATCAGTCATCACAGTTACTCTCAAATCTTTCCCAATTTCACAAGCTTTCGTCAATGCCACCAATTCAGCAACTTGTGCGGATTTCACTCCTTTCAATGGTGATGCTTCCATTACTTCTGAAACTTTGCACACTGCATATGCTGCACTCAGCACACCATCATCATTCCTCAGGCATGATCCATCTACAAACAGCACATGATCACTCTCAAGTAAGGGAAGATCCCTTATGTCTGGTCTCGGTTTTGTACAGTACTCCAGCACATCCAAACAATTGTGATCATCTTCTGTCTTCACACCCACATTTTCAATATCCGGCAACAATGTCGCTGGATTCACATTCACACATCTCTCAAGAGTCACATTTGATGCTCCCAGAATGACTTTCTCATATTTAGTCAACCGACTATGTGACATGTACTGAGTTCTGCTTCTTGTCAAAAGAATTGCCACATTATGAGGTACGAATACCCTTACAGGATATCCCATTATAATTCCCTCACTCTGTTCCAGACTTCTGCATGTTGCAGCCACAAATTTCAGACAACCTGGTAAACCCACAGCTACAGGGTCAAGTGTCGATGAGAAGTACGCAATAGGCCTTCTCAGTAATCCATGTTTCTGAATTAACACTGAAAGTGCACATCCATTTCTCTCACTGCAGTACAATTCAAACTCTTTCTCATAATCTGGCATACCCAAAGCAGGGGCTTCACACATTCTGCTCTTCAGCTCCTCAAATGCTGCCATTTGTTCTCCATCTAGTTCCAATGGATCTGTCATCTCACTTTTTGTCAGCTTAATCAGTGGCTTTGCTATCAGCGAGAAATTAATTATCCACTGACGACAATAACCCACCATTCCCAGGAACATTCTCACTTCCCTCTGGGTCTTTGGGGCTTTCATTTCTCTGATAATTTTGATCCTGTCATCAGTCACTTTTCTCAGACCTTTTTCAATATTGTGTCCAAGATAATGCACCTCTTTCTTGCAAAATTGTAATTTAGCTGGAGATACCTTTAACCCTCCATCTGCCAGATGATTCAGTAAAGCTATGGTATCTACTTCACAAGCTTCACGTGTCTTTGATGCCACTAGTAGGTCATCAATATATTGTACTAGCACTGAATTTTCAGGCATGATCAAACTCTCCAATGACTTTTTCAATAACTGATTGAATATCGAAGGACTCTCTGTATACCCCTGTGGGATACGACACCATGCTAAAGTACGCTGGCCAAACCTAAATGCAAAAATCGGCTGGCTGTCATGATGCAATGGAATTGAAAAGAAAGCATGACACAAATCAATCACTGTGTACCACTCAGCATCATGTGGAATCTGATACAAAATCACTGACGGATTTGGCACAATAGGACAACATGCCACCACAATTTGATTAACTTTTCTCAAATCCTGTACAATCCTGAATTTCCCATTAGGTTTCTTTAGCCCCATTATCGGTGAGTTACACGGGCTACTCAATAGTTCTCTCAAAACTCCTTGCTGAATCATTTTCTCAATTATAGGAGTTATTCCTTCAATTATTTCTGGTGTCATTTTGTACTGAGGAATGTTAGGATAAGTAATTCCCTCTTTCACTGAAATTTTCACAGGATCTACATTATTCATCAATCCCACATCTTCTCCAGTAAAATCCCAAACTGTCCTTTTTACTGTTTCTCTCAACTCTTGAGGCAAATCCTCCGGATCAAACACAGCATATGCACCAATTAACTCACTCTCTCTATTTTCTAGAGTCATTCGGTACAAAACATCCTCATCTGGTGTTTCAAAAGCTATTCCATCCGGTGTACAAAAAATTGTACAATTCATCTTACAAAGTAGATCCCTACCTAACAGGTTCACTGGACTAGTGTCACAGACAATAAATCTGTGCATGTCTGAAAATTTCCCTATTTGTACTCTTACTGGTTCAGTAAGACGTGTCTTGATTTGTGTATTTGCTACACCAACTACTTGGATTGCTTCATCCGAAAGAGGAAGATTTCTAATATCTGTTGACCTGACAGTTGATCTTGTTGCACCTGTGTCTACTAAAAAAGTAACACCTTCTTCATTTATTTTTCCATCCACAAATGGTCCTGCCTGGTCTATTTCTAGAGTTGCACCAAGTATGCACTCTTCCTCCTCTCTTCAGACTCACTCCCTTCATTCTTTAACAAGTACTGTTGTACCTGGTTAGAACGCCTTGGTTTGTTTACCTGCTCATCATTGTAGAATCCCGAATCCGGATTATACTTTTGTGACCCTCTATTCTGCGGCAAGGGCGGTTTTGGCTCTTGACTCTGCTGTTTCACAACAGAAGATTGTTGCTGCTGTCGATTATTCCCTTCGTTCTGCACCTGTTGATTTAAGTTTTTATTTTCATTATTCGCTAATGGTGGATTGGTACACTCAGATCTCCAATGTCCCAGTTGGCCACAGTTGTGACACGGGAACTTTTTTTTGGCTTCCTCAAGATTCCCCTTTCCTTTACCTGCATATCTAGGTCTATTCCCTGGATTATTTCCTGCATTATTCGCCTGTTCCACTAATTGTGCTTCCTGTCTTTCCGCAACTTTCACTTGTGCCCACATTGCTTTCTCTTTCAGCTTTCTCTGTTTTGCTTCAATTTCATCACTGGAGTATTTTGCATGTCTCAGAATCTCATCTATTTTCTTACTCTGCCAATCCACAGTATGCTCACGAATTCTCTCACTAATCTCAGGTCTCAGGCCATATACAAATCTGTATACAAAGTGACTCAAATCCTTGTCACCCAGGTGTTCATCCCCACTGAATTGTTTAAAAGCCAGTATCAGCCTCTCATAAAAAGCATGAACCGATTATTTTGCTTCCTGATGTGTTCGATCTATTTTAACCCAGTCTGTCTCTTTTGGAGGTACTTTATTTTTCAGGTATACGATCACCTGCTCATACTTTCTCATTACTTCTGGATCTGGTGCTCCTGTTCTCTGATCTCTTGGATATTCCTCAGTAGGCCAACTTACAACTATTTTACACTCAGCCCACAAGTCTGCTGGAACAATTATATCAAACAGACTATTCAGGTCAATCCACAGCACTTTTGACAATTTCACAAATCTGTCTACCTGCCTATACCACTCGACGGGCTTTTCTCTCAGTCGAGGGAAATCATTCGTAAATGATAAAATATCCTGTCTGGTCCATGGAACATGTACATATCCTCCTCCAGGTATTTCTCTCATAGGATAAACAACAGTGGATGCTTTCTCTTTTTCTCTCACAGGAAATGCTGAATAAGTCCTATCCCCTGATTCTTCTCTTTTCTTGTACCACCTATCCTTCCACTTCTCAACATCACCCCATTTTCGCAATAAAGCGATCATCTCTTTAATCTGTCCTGTTCTACCAGCACCATTCAAATTTTCAATATCTTTGTCTGTGAAATCCATCCTGTAAGACTTCTGCAAAACTTTCACTTTATCAATATCAACTCCATAGTCATTTGCTATTGCTCTTAATCTGTCATGTGTATTTTTAGTTCTCCAGGTGATGTTTTTACACATAAATAACAATTCACCATCATGATGATTTTTTAGAATTTCTGTAGGAACTGTCCCTGCAACAAGCTCTTCTAATTCTACACGTAACCTAGCCACATCAATTGCCTGTGAATCTTTATCCCTCTTTTGAAGAACTTTCATCCATTCATTCAAATCTTCAGCTGTTATTTCAGTAGATTTTCTCACTGGAACCACTTTCTTCTGCGGTTCTAAAATCGGCATCCCTGAACAACTAGCTTCACCAGCATCCAATCCTGAATTAGACTGTATCTCCAATCCTTCACTACATGTCTCATGTCTGGATTTTTCTGTCCTTTTTCCTGAATCTCCTGAAGGACCAGCCAAACTTGTCAATCTATTCCCAACATATGGAATCACCAAACCATTCTCACCTGTCCTCTGCTTATCAAAAACAGGCATAATCGGACCTATGGTTACAGGCACCGTAACAGCGTCTAGATTCTTTGTCAGCTCTTTGATCTTTTCAGTGAACTCCGATGTAGTTCTGGCTAATTCTCTCGTATTTTCGCCACCGCTTCTATTCTCTCTTTCCCTGAAAGGATTACCACTTCTTAACTCAGGTGTCACATTTTCTGTCTCAACGATACGCAATGTATCTCTTATCGGAGAAACAACTGGTGTGCTCTCTTCTGGTTCTGGTCTATATGGAGGTGGTCTTTTGTAAATCATGTCATTCAAGACTTCATCCTCATACTCATTAACTCCATATCTTCTCACTTCTGCCTCAGGAACCCTTTCTGTACCCTTCTCTTCAACTGTTCTCATAGGGTATAATCCCTCTGACATACTAGCATCTCGCCATCTCTTCATTTGATCATGATGAGTTTCACGACCATGTCTCCTCCCAAACATATACCTATAGTTTCCCCCAGACCTCTGCTTCTCTCGCTCATGTACTTCCTCTTCCCATTCCACTAAAGCCTCAAACTGTGTCGGCCTTGGTCTTGGGTCAAGACATAACATCTTTTCCCGCAAATTTTTCAACACGGCCAGATTAAATGAACCATGTTCTGGAAATGCTAGAACACCATCTTCCTTTGTATACCTAACCCAATTCTCCAACCATATACAGGTATGATACCCATATCTCGCAGCCATGAAGGATGCAGGCGTTTTCGATGGAGGTAACAATTCACCCTCTCTCGTTTTAACATCTTTATCCTTGTCGAACCAATTTTTAATCTTTCTGAACAAAGATTTTTTCTTTTTCTCTTCTTGGTAATACATTTTAGCTTTTACCAAACTTTTCTAATCCTTTCCGTAATACAACCTAATAGTACGATGTTTTATCCAATAACAGCGCGACTCACACTAACGCACCAATCCTGAAGCGTCTACGTCACTAGAGTACAGAGTGACTCTTTCCAATCCCTGCGCGGCTCACACCAACGCACCAATCTCAGCGCGAGCACTGTTCTGATCTAATATCCAATCAGAGCGCGGTCTGTTTGACGTCAGCAGTCGCTGCAGTCTCTTGCTCCTGTCTCCTGTCAGTCGTCTACCCCTCCTTTACAAAACTTCTCATTAGACTTCGTGTCAGATTCTACAAAATCTATTAGTTACAACATATAAACATCTCCATTGTCTGCTTCGCTAACCAAAGAATAGTAAAGAAAATCTATTTCACAAGAATCCCGTTGACACAGTAACATGCATTCATTAACTGTTTCCTCTAGGACTGCTCCAAAGAGTATTACAATTAACTAAATATATGAGCATTCACGCACATTCATACAAGAAAATGTAGTACATACACACAGAATCCTGCTTTTCCCGAGAACAGCGAACAATCTGCCCCACTACAGAATTATAACATACGTTAACCAAGCAGTGTTTACCTCTGCCTAGTCCTTCAAACAAGCTCAGAGAATACCTATTACTCCTCCCGCGATAAGCTTTAACGGTGAACCTTACGGATCCCTGGGACTTAAGACCAGAGTTTCACAAATAACCTTCGCTACCATACACACTCCTTTTATACCAGATATATTTCTAATGGTAACACACAACGATGTCACTAATTCCGAACACAGACAATGTGACGCGCAACTTCGATTGTCACACGTTTTCTTTTCCTGCATACATACAGGACCAACAATCCCGTCTTTCCCGAGAGCAGCATATACTTCCCTCTGCCCTACTACGGAACTGCTACCAGCTCCCAAATTCCAGAAGCACTACATAAAACTCAACATGACGACTTCAACATATAGTATTAGTACATATACCAACATCAATCAATAATCAATAAATCAAAAATCAAAAGCCAATATACAAGCAATCTTAATCAGATCAAGACAATCATCAATAACCATCAAATTCTGCTACCAGGAAATTGTTGCAGATTAGGGTGTACAAATTCTCCCTACTTCCACGGATAGAGTAAATTCACAGATACACGCACATACACTCATCATACGCTTGGGCCCATTTCACTAACATACACTCAGATTACTCTATTAGCACTGAACCTGTGGAAAGAAACCTTCTAAACACCCTGCATCTACACACATGGTCGATAAGACCTAATTGACACTGTCTCGAGTCATGATTTAACTAATAATAATCAACAATAATCAAAATAGAGTACTCAATAATTGACAAGAAATAACCACCAACACTGTATTTAAAATTATGGTACTTTATCTAAAATTAGTCAAAGAAAAATCAATCAAGTAAATCATTATTCTCATAATTACCTATTCTAGCTAAATGTCAGAATGGGTCAGGACAGGTCTCTCAGTAGAAGTCTCCCGAATCGCCGTCCTTACAGCATAGATCCTCACCAACGCAGGTTTGGGAAGAAAATGGCAAAGTGGCAAAAACCCTCTCTAGGCTAACAATATTTATAATAATTCTAACAATAGAAGGCAACATAAAATGTTTTCAATATCCGCTGAACCGCTGAGCAGAGCGAGCAGGAAAGAATGTAGCATCGCTACATTTGGAAAATCTCCGCTCAGGAAAAATCACAAAAATAAAAAGACAGAACAGGAACTTAAAATTAAAAAGTATCTCTCCACATCCACATTTCCTCGGAACTAACATCGTGATCTCAGAGTTCATTCATTATGGCTCCTTTGTCCTCCAAGGCTACTCGGATGTATCTGGAGACTTGCCCAGAACTGCTGCTGTCCTCACGGAAAATTTTAACCAGGCGAAGACTGTGGTCAGATGACTCTCGACCATGTTCAGCAAGGCCTTCTCATCACAAAATTCACTCGAATACAGGCTTTAAACGGTAGCCATTTTCCCACCAGGCCAAAATGTACCATCTTAATTAAAAGAGACAAAACATTGTTACCACAGCATAGTGATTAAACAGTGTTAACCCCACTAATACCCTTATGTGTATGTAATTATCTAGCCTTTGCAACACAAGAAAAGCATTAGTTCATGACATTTAAAAAGCGTTTTCGTGCTTTAAAATACACAGCACTCAGCAACGTTTATTAATAAAACATGCACATTTATTAATTAGCAACGAAAAAGCATTCCCACGTGTCGTTTTTCTCTCATTAGTACATATTGGTTAGTTAAAACATGTACACAAAACAAATAATTAATAGTTAAAATTAATATTTTATTAATCGACAAATAGACAGACCAGAGCTTTAAAAACCCAATAGATTTTCAACAGAAAACTCTGCTCCAGCAGTACCATACTCATTTTAGGAATTGTGGTATGTTCTAAGGTGATTTCACCATGTGAAAAAGCCTTCTGCTGGGATATCATGATTGAGAGAAAAATATTTTCTCATGCTTTTCCCACAGAGGTTTGGAAGGTGATCTATAAGCTAAACTGAGAGCATATTTTCTGTAAATTCACATTATCTTTCTCAGTCATGTGAGAATGAAGTCTGACATTCTCAGTAAAACATGTACATCCAACAAGGGCAGAGACTGTCAGTTGATTCCTTTGTGTTCTACTGCAGCTTCCCAGAGTGTTCCAAAGAACAACTAGAGCGCTAACAGTCCTACGTATGATAAACGTATGGCACACCTGAAGCCATCTTGCTTGGATTAAAGTGGTAACTCTTAAAACATTTAATTTAAAAAGGAACAAAATGAGGGGGTTCATTTTTCCATAAAAAGTATGATTAGTGCTGCAGAAAGAAAAATTAGGGCACATTTTGAGTGACTTCTCAAATCCTCTTCTATTTCATTAAACAATTCTGACATGCAGACTGAAACATGCACTTTCAATACCAGCAGCAGTTTTCCCTGGTGAGCAGTAGCTTTACTACAGTGATCTAATGAGCAAAAAGAGTGTTAACATTCTGAATTTATGGCAAATGTGTGACACATCTGAATGCCTTCTTGATGGAATCAAAGTAAAAAACTGAAAGTATTTCCTACTGAGGAGACTGCAGTAAATGAGGAAATTAGGAAACTTCATAACAAATAAGTCTCCCAAGATGGCCACCAGAGACAAAAGAGCCCAAATGTAGCCCAAATATCACCCAGATGTAGCCCAAGTATAGCCCAATGACAGAATGTCCCAGAGTGTTCTTAAAAACAACTAGAGCGCTTACTGTCTTCATTATGACAAAAGTATGGCACACCTGAAGCCATCTTGATTGGAATAAACTGGTAACACTTAAAACATTTAATTTAAAAAGGAACACAATGAGGGGGTTCATTTTGCCATAGAAATTATGATTAATGCTGAAGAAAGAAAATGAGGGCACATTTTGAGTGACTTCTCAAATCCTCTTCTATTTCATTAAAAAATTCTGACATGCAGACTGAAACATGCACTTTTAATACCAGGAGCAGACTTCCATGGTGAACAGTAGTTTTACTACAGTGATCTAATGAGCAACTAGAGTGCTAACATTCAGAATTTATGGCAAATGTGTGACATATCTGAATACCTTCATGATGGAATCAAAGTAAAAAACTGAAAGCATTTCCTACTGAGGAGACTGCAGTACATGAGGAAATTAGGAAACTTCATAACAAATAAATCTCTCAAAATGGCCACCGGAGACAAAATGTAGCCCAAAATCACCCAGATGTAGCCCAAATATAGCCCAATGACAGAAGTGTGCAAAACACTTATTATTTTGTGTTTTTGCAGTGTTATATAGTGCAGACTTGTCAGGTATTGGAGTGCTTTACATGAGCATTGGTTACATCACACAGGAACAAATTCATTTTGGTTGTAGACATGGGGAGACTAAGTGATTTGACCAGAATCACAGAATGTCGAGCTGAAGCAGAAACTCCAACCTGGTCCCCAGTTGCAAAGTCTGCAGTTCTGGAAGTAACACCACATCCTCTCCCCTAAGTGCAACATTTAATCAAGTGGTCAACTGGATAAAAAAACATAAAGATAACAAATAATTTAAAAGTGCTTTGTCGCTATTTGAAAACTCAGAAAATATGTCCTTATTTTAGTCTTTTAGAGCACTAACCATAATTTTGATGCCAATAAGACCCTCCCATATATGTAATTTCTAAAGGAAATGCTCTAGGTATTACAGTTTTGATTACATCAAGATGACGTCAGGCGTTCCACACTTTTGTGATAAATATAGAATGTTAGCAATCTAGTTGTTCATTAGGATACTGTTGAGAGGCAGAGGCCAGGGGCACGGACTCTGAAAATTGAAGGCAGGTAGGAGGGTGCAAAGGCAACAATTTAACCACACTGAGCAGGTAGGAAGGGCCGTGGCAGCACAACAGACTATGGAGGGCAGTGGAAAGGGGGCAGGGGCAACAAACCAACAATACAGGACTTGCAAGAGAGGCTGTGGCAATGTAATAGACCATTGTGGGCAGAAGGACGAGGCAATGGTAGTACAACCATACATGCCAACAGACCCGATTCAGCCAGGAAACGTCCAATGTCTTTAAGCTCAAATGGGATTTATTTGATCTGTCTCCTGTCTACAATCTCCTCTTTTTCAATGTAACTCAAAGGGGAAAACCAATACCCCAGCTTTTTTTCAAAATCTCCCTCTTACCAAGTTCAAAATGTTCGCAAGTATGGTACATTGGATCATGGAAGGAAATGGGGTAGGGACATGGACTTGGATAACAGAGGACAGGAGGGACATGGAGAGGTGCACCAAACTAACCCTGCAGGGCAGGCATCAGGGTTTGCAGCAGCACAATACACCACACAGGGCATTCGGGACGGGAGTGCAGCACAACAATCCATAGAAAGCAAGAGGGAGGGGACAGGACCATGCACATGGACAACAGAGAACAGAGGGGCAAGGGGCAATGGTAGCTAGCTGACCATAATGGACAGACAGGAGAGAAAGCTGCAGCATAACAGCCCATAAAGGGCAGGAGGGACGGATCAGGGGCATTACAATGGAACAGACAAGCCAGGAGGGAGGGAGTAGGGGTCTGCACATGTAAACAGAGGGCTGGGGGCAAGGGGGCAGGGCAGGAGCAGCAAGATAGCCATGGAGGTCAGGCAGGATGGGCACTAGAAGCAAGACACACCATGAAGAGCAACAGTGAGACTGTGATGGCATACACACAGACCATGGAGGGAAGGTGGGAGGGGGTCAGGGGCAGCTAACTGACCACACAGGGAAGGTGGGAGGGGCCACGGCAGCACAGAAGACCATGCATGGCAAGTGGGAGGGTTAGTGGCAGCACAATTGCTATGATGGGCAAGAAGGAGGGTGCAGGGGCATGCACAAAGGACGATGGAGGATAGAAGGGAGGGTCAGGACCTGTGCACAGACAAGAAAGTTCAGGGGAAGGGGCCTCACAACAGACCGCACGGGGCAGGCAGGAGGAGCAGTTGCAGCACAACAGACCAGGGAGGGCAGAAGGGTGTGGCAGTACAATGGACCATGTGGACAGGAGGAAGAGGATAGGGGCATGGCATGTGGACAGGCAGGGTGGAGGTGGCAGGGACAGGTTACAGTCATCTGACAATGCTAGGCAGGTGGGAGGGGAGTGGCAGCTCAACAGAACACTCAGAGTAGATAGGAGTGGCAGGTCCATGGAACATGGTGGGCAAAAAGGATGGAGCAGGGGCATGCACAAAGACATCGGAGGGCAAGGAGAATAGGGGCAGCAAGCTAAGCACAGAGTTTAAGCAGGAGGTCAATGATGGGACATAGAATTGGGCAATGGAAGGCAGGAGGAGTGGACTGGTACATCATACTAAATTGAGGGCAGTGGCAGCACATCAGAACATGCATGGCAGGAGGGAGGAGGCTAGTCCATGGATTCACACAACAGAGGATAGGGAGGAGGGGGATGGGGCAGCAAGCTAACTGTTCAGAGAAGGCGGAAATTAGGAACTTTATTGTTTTTAAAACGTGTGTCTGTGCGAACTACTTAAAATATGAACAAGTATGCAGCATAATCTCACTTTTATTCAGGAAGAAGAGGACGTTTGTGACTGTGAATCCGGGCTCACTTGGCAGAAACACCCCCTGACCCTCCACCCCCTATCGCAAAATGTAATGCCCGTGAAAAGGGTAGGTGAACACAGTGTTATATAGAACATAGTCCTGAGAGCACGATTGAAAATGAAAACTAGATATAGTGTATGGTATAAACTATGCACCAAAAAGTGTGATATAAGATTAACCGGGCGTGAAATATAATATGCAATACATTGTGCGCAATGACAGATTCATTGGAGAGCGCGAGATAGCACAGGCACTAGCGCGTGCTATGCGATATGCGCCTTGGAGTGTAATATGCACAGGGCAGTGTTGTGTAACCTAACTAGTCTCTAATGTTGTAATATAAAATATGTGCTGGGGAGTGTAACGTTGCATATGCACTGTGACAAAAATATGGATCCCAGATTGTAATATGTATGGCATAGCACTGTGCGTTATAACATAGGCATTGAGGAAAGCACGTTAGATGGGGCAATATAACCCGTGCGAAGACAAGTGTGGCATGACATATTCACGGGGTGGTGTTACAGTGCACATGGGCTAGAGAGTGTCATAGCATATGCACTATCTAGTGGAATACAACACAGAGGTGTGTGGCACTCAGCAGGCAATGGTGGGTGTAACACAGCATTGGGCTCTGCCAGGAGCGCGCTGTGACTCTCAAGTGATGTTCGTCCCCTTTCCAGAGAGTAAAATAAAAAGTATTACACTTCCGGCAGTGGATGTGTGTTTTATTAATCGTGAGGGGGGTTTCTTGCATAGTTTTGGTCGAATTTTTGTCGAATCCCCTTTGAATGGCTTGGTGTGCATGTGTATTAAATGTGCCCGTCAATAGCTACCCATGTTTGTATAAATAAACGACAAGGGTGTCTACCGGGATTAGGCACGGTAGGGCATCAGACATGTCAGAGCTTCACTAGTGGTGTAAATACATTCCACGTGGATTAATTGTATGCATAGTCGCCTTTTAATGAATATCACGCAAATCGTCACGGTGATAGGTACGTACGGTTTGTCCAGCATGTCCTAGGTGTGTCTATAAATATATATATTTTTTAAATAATAAAAAACAGTGGCCGGCCCTGGGGATTGGGGTCAAAAAAATATAATTAGGAGACAGGCCCTGGGGGATGGGGTCATCAGGGCCAATAAATTAGAATAAGAAGGGGAACCACACAGCCCCCCTTCTTAAAAAATTAAAATAAATAAAAGACTGGCATTGTGCCGGAGGCGACGCCCCCTCCTTGCAGCACTCTGCAAACGCGCCCCCTGGCGAGTTGTAAGTTGGGGAATTAATTCCTCTTCAATACTGAGGGTCCCTGAGGGCCAACTAGCCCAACATGCATCTCCAGTATGCGCCAGGGAGCTGTGCTGCAGACAGGTGTTCTGAGGCCAAGCCCCTTTTTACACCTCTCTGCAACGCAGCTCTGTGGCGCTTACTGGAGGTACCTAGTGGTCTAGTTTGACCCTAGGGACCCTTAGGATTCAAGGGGACTTAATCTCTCAACTTAGAACAGCCACAGGGCGCGTTTACACAGTGGTGAAGGGAGGGGACGGGGCCTGAGGTGACGTGTGCAAACACGCACTATGGCACGTTTTAAATTGGGGATATAATTTCCCTTCAATACTGAGGGCCCCTGGGGGCTAACTAGCCCACCAAGTGCTTCCAGTAAGCGCCACTGAGCTGCATTGCAGAGAGGTGGTCCAGGCCGTGCCACTTTTTACACCTCTCTGCAACGCAGCTCTGTGGCACTTACTGGAGGTACCTAGTGGGCTAGTTGGACCCTAGGGACCCTCAGGATTCAAATGAACTTAATCTCCCAACTAAAAACGGTCACAGGGCGTGTTTACACAGTGGTGAAGGGAGGGGACGGGGCCTGAGTTAACGTGTGCAAAAACGCCCTGTGGCCTGTTTTAAGAGGTAGTTTTAATCCCCCTGTCCTATTATATACTAGGGGCTTACAGAGGAGGTCATGCTAATCACAGGGGTACCCCAACGCATAATGTTCCCTAGTGTATGTAGGTGTTTTCACTGTATTCTAAGTGTCTTTTAACATAGCACTGGCTCTAGGACTGGTTAGTCAGACTCAGTTACCACTAGTATCCGTCTGAAAAAGTTGTGGGTACAGGATGATTTTGCAACAAGGCTTCTTTCTGCTCTTCATTTTGTTCTTTCTGCACGTTATCCTTCTTCCTGCACTTTTCTTTGTCTTTGAGGACTTCTGTTGCTTCTTTCTGCACTTCTTTTTTTACTTTCTGTGCATTTTTTCTTCTTTCTTCACATGTCCTATCTCTGTAGGCATAGTTAGAAATTAGCATTTAAAAAACCTTTGAAATTCACAGAAAAAACCATAGGTTTCAGGCACGTTATAGTTAGGAATTAGCATTTAAAAAACCTCAGAAATTCACTGAAAAAAACATAGGTTTCAGGGGTGTTATAGTTAGCTGGACTTTTCACTTGTACAAAACCATTGAAATTCCCCCGTTATAGTTAGTTCAGCTAACTATAACTCGCGCGCCCGCAATGCACTGCTGATGACGTCACATATTACATCACTCATGACATGGTCAGTGACATCACTCATGACATCACTGATGACATCTCAAATGACATCACTGATGACATCACTGATCACATTATCCTTGTGATAGAGTGGCAGACCTCCTCTCACCCTACTATAACCTTTGATACACACATTCAAAAATAGAGAATACAATTTTCAAAACAATGGACATACCAATACCAGTTACAACAACCTCTTCAGTAATTCTAAGATCCACATACACATCCACTCATTCACCAACAGTCCTATACAGTCACTCATACATGTACTCACTCATCATATGTACTCATACATCTATACATCCTGTTACACAATGCCACTCATCCATAGAGTTACTCACACACATAGTCACTCATGCTAATAAAGAATCAAACATACATTTACTTGCATATACAGTTATACACACACCACCACACTTACTTCTACGGAAACTTACACATACTTAGTCTTTTAAACAATCACTTATAGAAACACATACTTATTCATACAGGAACTCTTTCAATCTCTCACTCTCACATATACTCACTTATATACACCAATAGTCACATATACTAGTTTAAAACATATGTAGTTACTCATAAAGACACTATTGAGACAGTCATTCACTCACTAACACACCCATACACACACTCATCCA
The DNA here is from genome assembly GCF_964204655.1 of Triturus cristatus. Classification (NCBI taxonomy): domain Eukaryota; kingdom Metazoa; phylum Chordata; class Amphibia; order Caudata; family Salamandridae; genus Triturus; species Triturus cristatus. The sequence continues at coordinate 92,821,879 of NC_140592.1, forward strand.
CCCATACAGTCCTGCACACATGCTGTCTTCAACACATACAAACAGTGAGTCACTCATTCATGCAACTATGCACTACGTAATACCCCCCACCGAACCATGCAGACACTCAGACTGATACTCAAAAAACCAACTAATAACCTATATAGACACCCATGTAGCTACTCACCAACCCAAGCAGCCACTTATACACAAAGTGAGAGACTGATACAGATATTTACATATTTAAACATTACTCACTAAGCCATGTATTCACTATGATACACTTAATCAGTCAGTTACACAATCAATTTTTCAAAAACAAATCATTCATTTAGATACTTATATACCCATTTATTCTTCCATCGACAGTGAGATATACATATATAAAACATATTTAATTTTCAGAAAAACACACATTCACTGGATGATGTCATCAGTGATGTCATCAGTGATGTCATGAGTGATGTCACTGACCATGTCAAGAGTGATGTAATATGTGACGTCATCAGCAGTGCATTGTGGGCGCGCGAGTTATAGTTAGCTGAACTAACTATAACGGGGGAATTTCAATGGTTTTGTACAAGTGAAAAGTCGAGCTAACTATAACACCCCTGAAACCTATGGTTTTTTCAGTGAATTTCTGAGGTTTTTTAAATGCTAATTCCTAACTATAACGTGCCTGAAACCTATGGTTTTTTCTGTGAATATATATATATATACCAACCAAATCCCCTCCAATAAGAGCAAGATCAGGGGACACAGCGGGGCTTCAAAGTGACCTTTAATGAAAGATTCGGGAATGACGCGTTTCAGTAACATCCTTCCTCAGATGCCTTCATCCTCAACACAAAGTCACGCTCACTTAGGGTCTTAAATAAGCACACACCTGCTTCCCAGCTGACACTGTAATACTGGTTGCAAAAACTACCGGTCCCATAATGCAACATCCTAATGACTTGAATGTCCGGTAACTTGTTACTCTTTGCCACAACACCAGGGAGGGGACTTGGTCAGATATAGGAATAAAGGTCTCCCGTCCCCTACTTTGAGCACACCGAGCCTTCCAGAGCTGGGGATTGTTGATGCCTGTTCAGTGACTGCGTCAATCTATGCAGTCCTGGATCAGCATTGCCAACAACTTCCATGCTTCCAGAGGCCAGGTGGCGGGTCACAACAGTCCGATACCTCGGGCAACACTCCTCCATTCGCCAATGATTGTCGCGACCTCTTTGTGAAAGGGTCCTCTGTACGCATGTCACTGGCAGAACACGCTAAACATCACAACCCAATCCCCTCCAATAAGAGCAAGATCAGGGGACACTGCGGGGCTTCAAAGTGACCTTTAATGAAAGATTCCGGCATGACGCTTTTCAGCAACAGCCTTCCTCAGATGCCTTCATCCTCAACACAACGTCCTGCTCACTTAGAGTCTTAAATAAGCGCCTCCTACCTCAGTGTAGAGGCGCACACCTGGTTCGCAGCTGACACGGTAATTCTGGTTGCAAAAACTACCGGTCCCATAATGCAACATCCTGATGACTTGAATGTCCGGTAAGTTGTTACTCTTTGCCACAACACCAGGGAGGGGACTTGGTCAGATAGGATTAAAGGTCTCCCGTCCCCTACTTTCAGCACACCGAGCCTTCCAGAGCTGGGGATTGTTGATGCCTGTTCAGTGACTGCGTCAATCTATGCAGTCCTGAATCAGCAATGACAACAACTTCCATGCTTCCAGAGGCCAGGTGGCGGGTCACAACAGTCGATACCTCGGGCAACACTCCTCCATTCGCCAATGATTGTTGTGACCTCTTTGTGAAAGGGTCCCCTTACGCGTGTCACTGGCAGAACACGCTAAACATCACAACCAAATCCCCTCCAATAACAGCAAGATCAGGGGACACAGTGGGGCTTCAAAGTGACCTTTAATGAAAGATTCAGGCATGACACGTTTCAGCCACAGCCTTCCTCAGATGCCTTCATCCTCAACACAAAGTCCCTCTCACTTAGATTCTTAAATAAGGAGTTGCATTCTGCTAAAGTTTTATGAAAATCAGCTCCACTAATACTGAGCATTCTAACTACACAATTTCCACCATGGAGAGATTCTGTCATGACCCGCTCACTGCATGCTCTTGTGTCCAACATTAGGGGTTACAGCTGTTGGATTTTCCAGTGTTCAATAAAGCTTCCAGACTGCTATGTCCAAATACCAACATCCAACATTTGGGACAATATTCTAAAATTCCTATTCATTCTAGATCCATGATGGGGTTTGTGGAAGCCAGTCTTCTTTTCGTACTAAAAACTCAAATACCTAGATTTGCCAGTTCACTGCTTCATCTCAACAACTGCAGGTCAAAGATGGGTAGAGTAATTCATCACCCATGTGTCTGGGAGGTGCAAACCTGCTCATACCTGGAGCATGTGATTAAAGTGAGCTCTTTTAAGCCCCAATCTCCTTCAGTTCAATGTTTGTAATTGTAGGAGCGTTCCTTTTTTACCGGCCCCTGTTTTTGAGCTGCTGAGCTTTTGCTAATCCTTCTTTCCAAAATATTCCTGACCCATAGCTTATTCTTGTCCCTGAAATGGCACTGACTGCCGTCCTACCTTGATTCCTGAGCAAGAAGTATTTTAGTGCATCCATGATCCTTAAACATTCGGCCTTTCTGTATTTACATTTACCACAATTCCTTCCTTTCTTTCCCTTTAACTTAGTTCCAATTTCTAGTTTGATGTGTTCTTTTCCCTACTGCATTTAGGTTCCAGTTTCCTAGTGTGGTTGTTTAATTTCTTTCCGCCAGAGTTTCCTTTGTTTTCACTTCTTTTGTGTTAAGCACTCCTCTTCTTATCCACTTGTCTTAATGTTGCATTTATAAAATCACCATAGGTATTAGCTCTACAGACCCTGCCTTTACATGCATATCACTATGTGGGTATCTACACAAAGTATCTATAACAGCAATTGTGGGTGAGGAACTTAATGAGCTTCAGTCTTACCGTGTGGATCGCCTTAGTGCTTTACTCTACATTCACTCAATTGCTAATGTTGTTATATACATGTCTTGCGCATCCTAGGTGTTAGTATTTCTGAATGCTGAATAGCCTCTTAGGTGCATGTTCTTTCTGAGCTTTGGCTTCATGTTACCTTGTGCAGAACGTTCTCATTGGATCCCTTTTCCCCACTGACCCCTGTGTTAGCTTGGGCAGCTCTGTACCCAGTATTCCTTTAACCTGTTTACCCATCCATCAGTACTTACCATAGTCCATGGCAAATATGATGATTTATGAACTTGAATGCATTGAGCCACTATTGGGCTACACTCAATAAGAAAGAACGAATACTTATTTTTGACACTTTCAAATGTGAATTACTACTCATAATTTAACTTTACATATAATTACCCAACCATTATTGATTGTTCGGTATGCATGGCAGGGGCTGAATGGGGATGACACAAATCCCACTCTTTCTTTGTATACATTTGTTTTAAAGCATTGATGACAAGAGCTCTCAAAAGAGACACCACTGAATACAATAGGCTTAAAAACAGTGATTTTGCCTCCTGACAGCCCTTTTGCCTCGACACCCATGGCCATAATATGATAGGGGTGCGGGGGCAAAGAGTTCCACTCATTTGAATGGCTCCACCGCCCATGCAAATAAGGGAACACTCCCTTGAGATAACACCAACACTATCTGTATTACAGAAGGGGCGCACAAGTTCCTGTAGGCTCATCTGTAATACAAGAGTAACCCAGGAGCGCAGAAAACAGGCGTAAATATTTGTTGCTCCCCAGTGCACTGTATGTAATATGACACCTGGTCTCTGAGTTGCAAAGTTAACAACTTACTGGCACATGCATCAAGCAAAAATCACCTTGCAAAAATACTGAATCGCTAAAATCTACCGTTAGCGAGTGTCAAACAACGAATCCCAATGCATCAACACCAATCGCGAAAAAATAAAGAATCGCAAAAAAATCCCCGTTAAAATAAAGATTCGCAAAAAAATTCCCCGTTAAAATAAAGAATCGCTAAATAAAGAATCGGCAATACCGAAAATACAAATAGCGCCTGGCATAAGCGAATCGCAAATAAAGAATCGCTAATGAATGCATCAAAAGTTGCAAATACCGAAAATCTCAAAAATCGCTATTTAGCATGAGCAGATTAAGGGGAATCAGAACCAGGAGGTAAAGTTGCAGAAAAAGAAAAAAACCCAGAAAAAATCACAAGTGTTCCACAGATGCTATCAATCAGAAAGCCATACAAATTGGGCCTGGAGACCCTGTTTCCTTTCACAAAATGGCAGCCCTCTACGTGCTTGCAAGGAGGATGAGAATAAATGCTGCAGCACAGCGCAGGAGAAGGATCCAGGAGAGAGTATTCAGAGTGCGCATTACATTGCTTGGCCAAAATGAGGATGAAGTATACGACAAGTACCGTCTCAATCGTGCTATGATAATGCGCCTAATTGCTGACCTGGAACCACTACTGCAGCACCAGACACGTCGGACCAATGCCATTCCTGCGCACGTCCAGGTCCTATGCAGCCTGCACCTACTGGCGTTTGGAAGTTTCCAGGGGGTCATAGCGGTAGCGGGAGGCGTATCACAAAGCGCACTATCACGCTTCTTCCGTAAATTCATTGATGCCATGCTGACAATGATACATACCCACATCAGCTTCCCCACAACCCCACAGCAGATGGACCACACCAAACAGGAATTCTACCAGGTGGCCCAATTCCCCCATGTCATAGGATGCATTGACTGCACGCATGTTCCCATCTGTCCACCCTCAGCCAATGAGTACATCTTCCGTAACAGGAAGTCCTATCACTCCATCAACGTGTAGGTCGTGTGCGATGCCAAGCACATCATCACAGACATAGTGGCACAATTTCCAGGGAGCACACACGACTCCTATATATTCAGACACAGTGGCATCCACAGGCGTCTGCTCAATGGAGAATTCGGAGAGGGACTCCTGCTTGGTACGTAAACATACCTATTCATAACATCTGTATCACACATGTATCATCATGACTGACGCTAAGCCTTTGCTTCCACCCTGTAGATGACAGTGCATACGCCCTGCGGGAATATATCCTAACCCCCTACATCAACCCAGCTACACCACAGGAACAACGCTACAACGCGGCCCACATTAGCACCAGAAATGTGATTGAGAGGACATTCGGGATCCTGAAGGGTCGCTTCCGGATCTTACATAAGACTGGTGGTGCTTTGCAATATAAACCCGACACCTGCTGCAGGATTGTAGCAGTATGTGCCATGCTGCACAACATTGCAACCAGAAGGGGGATACCCATAGAGGTGGACAGGAATGACAACTACCGGGATGATCAACCACCCGCACAACACCGACAGTCACACGTTCCAAACACAGCTGAAGGTCAAAGGAGGCGGACATACATCACACAACATCATTTCAGAGCCAGGTAAGAATGAGCCATGACGATATCATTAGAAGTGCTACTGTTTACTTCACATGAGCACTTATGTAGATAATCTTACACTAACATGCAAATTAGAGTTCCCCCACACATTGTGGGCAAAAACATGACCGTTGGCATCACGGGAGTGCAAATGCAAAATTAAAGTGGGCCATGGTTATCCCACCATGGTCAGGGATGCAGGACTGAATGTCTAGTGGCGCTTCCCACGAACACCCAGCCTCCTATCGCGTGTCTCCTCCACCTCACCACGCTGTGTCTCTGTGGCTGTGGAGCAGCGCGAACCGCGCCTCCTGGTGCAGGTCTCCAGCACCGACACGCTGCTCACACTGGATGCAGCCTCACTGCCATCCTCCCCTCCCAAGTTGCTGCCACTGAATGTCCCTGACTGCAAGTGTTCCACTGCAGTGGTCACCTGGCCTAAGGCCTTCGCCACGTCACCACAGTAATGTCCGAGGTCCACCTGTAGTGACACGGAGCAGCGGGACAACACAGCAGTGCTGTTGCAGAGCTTTGTGATGGCCCTGGTCGATGCTGTGGTACGGAGCAAGTTCTGCCTATACCTCCGGCGCTCGCCGTGTTGTCCTGCTCGGATGGCACAGGTGAGCTCCTGGAGGTTTTGACTAATGTCCCTATTGCCCTCTGCCACAACTGTGGTCATGTGCCGCACAGCGTCAGTTAGAGTGCACATATGTTTGACAAGGCTTGAAATATTGAGGTTCATTGTCCTCATGTGTCCACCCTGCAGACGCTGAACACTCAGCATCTGGGCCTCGACTCCACCATAAATGTTCCTTGGCTGGTCGGCTCCCTCGGCAGTACTGCGCATGGACCTGCGCCGCTGCGTGACTCTGCCACGTGCTGGTGGTGGTGTTGGCGGTGTGACACCTGTATGACTTTGCCCACTTGTGGGTGCAGGACTCGGGCATGCATCCATCACCTGCAGGGAGGGGACATGTGCCCTGCGTCTTGGTGGTATTGTCGCTGGTGGTGGTGAAGATTGACCTTCCTGCGGAGTGTCGCCATCGGTATCTGCCGGTGTTTCGGAGATGATGAGGCGCTCACTATCATCTGAATCCCCAGGAGATGCATCTGTGTATGAAACAGAGCATTGTTAGTTTATTTTGTGACTACATCTGTTTGTCATTCTGCATTTATTTCCTACAATGAATTACATGATTTGACTCTCTGTTGGCCCTGTACTGCTGATCTCATGTATTGTGCATTTGTGACTATACATGCACACTTTGCTGACATGACTACAACTCCATGATGCAATACTAATGTGAGGGCATATGTGTTATGCACTTCTGCCTGCACACTGTGATTGACCTGGGGGATGGGGATTGGTATACGATACGCAGCGTATGGGCGAATCTTACCTTGTTCTGTGGTGGCTGCGCCGGAGGTGTCCATCTGCGTTACTCCGACGACCGCCTCTGGCTCAATGGTCCCCTCGACGAGCTCCTCCAGAGCAGTGTTTGCAGGTACTGTGGATGGCCCCCCTCCTGTGCCAGCTGCCTCCTTGACCCTATCGGCAATTATTTTCTTTGCCCTCTTCCTGAGGTCATACCACCTCTTCTTTAGGTCGTCGATGCAGCGGTGTGTCACTCCCACAGCATTCACCCTCTCCCTGATGCGAAGCCAAATTTTCCTCTTCTCAGCTTCGGGCACCTTGAGTGACATCTTGCCAAACAGCTTGTCATGCTTGCTGCTCACCCCTCGATCAGGTTCTCAAGTTCCCTGTCAGAGAACTTTCTCCTCCTCTTCCTGGGCGTGTCTGCAGTGGCAGGTGCATCCTTGTCCATCCTGGATGAAGGTAGGGTGGATGGTTTCAGTGGATGAATTATGTTGCCTCAGCCTGTGTGCTCTGCCTCCTCCTGTGAGCTCCTCAGGGCAGTGAATGAGGGTGGGGCTGGTTGACTTCCTGGTTGTGATGTCATCAGCCCGCTTTAGAGTGACCCGTTTTTAGCGAAATCGCTAATTCCGAACTCGCTAATACCGATTTCGGTAATAGCGATTTCGGTAATTGCTAATCGTTATTTTCAGAATTCGCTATTGAGTATTCGGTAAATATTAGCGATTTTTAAGGAATCGCTGAGATTTACCGAATCTGTTCATGCATTCCGAAATGCGATTCCTTATTAGCGAATATTTATTTTTCGCTATTAAGGAATCGCTTTTCGGGATGTTGATGCATGTGCACCTAAGACAATAAATCACTTTGCCTTTCATTCTCCTTGTATACATGCCATAACTCAATGACTAGTAATGTTGATTTGTATAGCGCACTAATCACCTTAGAGGATATCCAGGTGTTTGAGCAGGTGTGTAGGTGTGTGGTACCCAAGGTGCTTATTCGAAGAGGCAGGTATTCAGCTTCTTGTGTGACTTAAGAAGTAAGGAAGAGGCTCTGATATGTTGAAAGAGGCCGTGCCATGTGCTGGGTGCGAAATAGGAGAATGAGCAACCTCCTGAGAGTGTGGCAGAGCATAGCTGTCTGGTGGGTTGGTGAAACTGTATGCAGCTGTTCAGGTATTTTGGTCCTTTGTTGTGCAGGTTTTGTGTGTGTGTGAGATGGATGAATTGGCTGCGCTTGTGAATGGGGACTCAGTGAAGCTTCCTGAGCTGCTGTGTGATGTGGGTGTGGTGTGGAAGGACATGTATGAGCCTTGCAGCAGTGTTCTGGACGATTTGGAGTCTGTGTAGGAGTAGTTTGGAAATTCTGACATAGAGTTTCGCCATAGGGCAGCCTGCTGGTGATGAGTGCTTGTGTGACAGTTCATCTGGTGTTCTGAGACAACCATTTGAAGATTTTGTGCAGGATGTGTTGGATGTGGAAGCAGGAGGTGCACACTGCGTTGACTTGAACCGTCATGTTGAGCTTGTCATCTCAGATGTTCACAGATTTCTTGCATGCTATGTGGATATGGGTGTTGGTCAAAGCTCTGACGGCCATTAGGTGGAGTCCCATGGGGAGGTCTTGTTACTGAAGACCAGTACTTCAGTCTTGTCAGAGCTGAGCTTCAGGCAGTTGGTACGCATCCAGTCTGCTACCATGCTACTATGGTCATTAAGTTGGTGAAGTTGGTTTTGGTAGGTGTTGTCTAGTCTATCCGGAAGAGGATGAGTTGGCTGTCATCAGCATAGGAGATAACGGTGATGTCTTGAGATCGGATGTTGTTGGCAAGCAGTTGAAAAAGGTGATGCTGAGGCATAATCCTTGTGGGACTCCACATATTAGTTTCTCGGTCTCTGATGTGAAGGGTGGCGGCCAATCTTGTGTCGTCTTCTGATGAGGGTGGTGTGGGAAAGGTGTTAAAGGTTATGGAGAGATAAAGCAGGATAAGGGCCGCTGTGTCTTCTCAGTCCACGACAACTCGCATGTCGTCAGTGGCCACAATGGGTGCTGTTTCGGTGCTGTGGTTCTTTCTTAATCCTGATTGAGTGTTGTCTGCAAGATGGTGAAGTTCGAGGTGGGTTGTGAGTTGCTTGTTGATGGCCTTCTCAATCACTTTCTCTGGATAGGGGAGCAGGGATATGGGTCAGACATTGCTCACTTGATTTGGTTCGGCTGTGGGCTTCTTGAAGAGAGCGTTGATTTCTGCAAGCCTCCATTCATCTGGGAAAGTGGTGGGCATTATGGAGGTGTTGATGATGTGGGTCAGGGTGGTGTTGATTGGTGATGTTCGTAGGTTGTAGATGTGGTGGATGCATGGATCTGTTAAGGCCCCTGACTAGATAGTCTGCATGATTGCCACTGTGTCGTTTCTGGTGAGGGTTGTCCTTTTGGTCAGGTGGCCATCTTGGTTGGTGGTGGGTAGGTTGGTTTGTTATGAGTTCTCTGAGGTTGGGTTGGTGTGAGAAGTTGCTATAGATGATTGTGATTTTGCTGCGGGAGAAGTTTGATAGGTTGTTGCAGAGTTGTTGGGAGGTAGCGATGTTGTTGGCAGTGACTGACGGTGAGGTGAAATCCGTGACGAAAAAGACTCCTTGCGGCTGTTGGAGCTTCCTTCAATGCAGTCCACCAGTGCTTTTCTTCTTGGTGTCTCTTATTTGGTAGTGATAGTGTCTGAGTTTTGCCTTGTAGGTAGTTCTGCCGGTGGTGTCGTGACTGGCTCTCCAGTCCCTTTCTAGCTGTTTACAGTGCCGTTTGGTGTCTTGGAGGTCTTCTGTGTACCAGCTGGCCTGTTATTTGATCTACTATGCTTGTTGGGTTTGATAGGTATGAGAGAGTCCTCGCAGTTCTTGATCCAGTTACAATTTGTCGTATCACATCTTTTTCTCACTAGTATGGCCTTCGGATAATGAAAGCTAATCTTCTCCAATGGTCTGCTTTGGGGTGGCAAGCTTCCTAACAGGGGCCATTAGACATAGAAAAAAGCTGCCATTGCAGTAGCCAGCCAGTCTCTTCAAGCTGTGCTAAGGGCCTTTCTACACAACATTATGTGTAGTTTATGATATAATACCTATAGCATTTGGTTTTATTCCTAGCACTGTTGCCCTTTACATGATGTATTCTTTGTGGTCTAACATATGATCCTTCAAATCATACCGCTGGTCGTTTTTTATCGTCCTGTAAAGCTATTTTTAATCTACTTATTTATGTGACAAGTTTTATTTACAGAATGTACCCTGTTGAAATGTGTTTCATTTAAAATTATCTGCTGTTATGGCTCTTAATTGCCGAATAAAGTACTTTGTGACTTGACTTGACTTGAGAGCTAATCAGGGCTACATGGAGGAATACAGGGGTTGCTATTTTTATCACAATATTGCCATTTGCAACGCTCATAATTTACATAATTTTACTATTGATCATTTAGAAGTAAGCATGCTTTTTGTGTTTTCCTGTCAAAGCTGCTTGTACCCACGGCTTGGGTGCCTGCCTCATCCCCTTCTCCTCTATCCCCCCCCCACGCGATGGCCCTCCCGGACATTCATCCCTTCTTTCCCCTTCTCAGAGGTGTCACAGCCCATGGGCCCTACCACTGATGTTGCCAGGAGGATTGCTTGTTGTTTACTTCCCTACGGCTGCCGTCAGGGGTCTGGCGACTAGCGCTGAGGCGAATGGCCGGTTGCGCAGTCTCTGCTGACATGTACCCCATTAATGCTACCACCCCTTCCACTCCCCCCTCCTCCCCTCCCCTCCCTAACCACCACTCCTACTACTGTACCACTTCTGTTTACTTACTACAGCCTTTACTGCACTGTTTCCATGTTGTAAAATGTTGTCTCAATAAAAAATGACGACACAAAAAAAAAGCTGTTTGTACCTATTATTAAAAACGTATTACTAATCTGCAGAAGCCACTGGCTTTGAAAATAAAAATTAATATGATCATCATAATGATCACTAGTCATCATGGTGCTATGTTTTTTCATCCTTCGATGCCTTTGAAGGTGAAAGCACTTGCTATGTCATGCCTGTGATTTTGGTGAAATAACATCACTTGATCGATTCTGGATAATCCACCTACTTAATTGTTTTTTCAAACATACTATCTTTAAAGACAAAGAGGATCGAACTGTCTAACCAATGTGTAATCACATAAGGCACTTTACGGAGAAGGACCGGCATATTTAAAAGAGCGATTGTACTGATATACTCCAAATAGACCACTACGTTCATCTGATGCCAAATTGGTTTATGTGCCGTTTGTAAAAAAAGCCACATGGGGAGGGAGGAGCTTTGTAGTTAATGCAGCTAGAGCTTGGAATCAGCTTCCTCTGTATCTGAGAGGTATGTCGAACGTCTTGGCTTTTTCCGAAAAGCCTTAAATACTTGGCTGCGGACTAACTGGACTCGGGTCTGTATCCCTCAGGAAGTTTCACATAGTGCCATGACACCTATGGATAACAGTGCGCTCAATAAATACTATAACATAACATCATCACACCCTCTAGATTTGAACATGCTGCTCTACAAATAGGAATTATTTTTTGTGGATGACCTAAGATTTGCCATCAGGACCAGCGCTTCCCGATTTAGGAGCAAATCTTTGTGCCAAACACTAAATTGAATTGTGCATTATGGTTTTCTCTGGCAAACTGACACACATTTGCCATTCCCAGCATCAACCTTTTTTAACTACGACTTGCATATGTGGCCTTTAGGGGGTTTAAATTGCAGTTTGGTACTAAGTGAAGCCAATGTTTGAGTGTGTTATCTTGTTATTGCAGACCCTGATTTGGAGTATGAAGCTGAAAGTCCAACAGAACCTCCAGCAGAACTCCTGCAACGAATGTCAGGCTATGAGGGGACGCCCACACCTGAAGGTAAGTAGACATTTATTATTATCTAAATCAATTATCTATCAATTATGCCTAAAATGTAAACCATCTCTGCTGAGCGTCTGAACTCAAAGTTTGACTGATTCTCAAAAGTAGAAACCAGTTGAACCAGTCCCTTGCTCCTTTCCCGTGAGAATTTTTTATGCCAAATGCGCAGTTGAGGGAAAAGTCACCCAAAATACTCAAAAACTAATTTTTCGCTAAAAGGTAAATTTCATGAACTGAATTTTTTTAGATTTCTCAGGAAAGGATTATGCACGTTGCTAGCTACGGAGTGATAGGAACTGGAGAATTTACCCTGGAAAAAAAGTGTTGTACAGGGTATAATGAGGTAAGATTGAGTCCAGGGAGGATCTAAAGTGTTGAGTGACGGCAACACTTTCCCCAAAAATTAGAAGTCCTCATGTTTGTCATAGGGCTTGCAGTCTACAACCTGAGTTTGTGAACCCAAAACTGAGTCAGAAATTATTTGCAGAATTTAATTATTTCTTTAGATATTGCTATTTTGTTTAACAGAAATTCACATGATGTGTGTCCAGAACCGGCAACATATAACCAAAGGTCGTGCAAAGCTAATTCAGTGGGATGGGAGTTGATGCATACTGCGCTTGCAGTGTGCAGCTATTCTGGTGGAATGGGGCTAGTGTAGGGCCTGGCTCCAGGCCAGACCCTGTGGCCAACTCCTGTCGCACACAAGCAGTGGTGGTGCACAGCAGGGGTTAACTATCTAGGGGCATATTCACAAGGAGCTATCGCCGAATTAACGGCATTTTATCGCAGCCAAAGTTGTGATAAATTTACCTCCCCATTTACAAGCTGGTGTAAACAGCACACAGCACCAGTTAACCCTCGATAGCAGCCGCAAAAAACATCGACACAGAGGACCCGCACAACTATCGCTAATGAGATGCAGAGTCGGCGTTCCCATGCCAAAAGCCGTGACAACATCAGACCACAACATTCTCAACGACTAGCCACATCGGCGATAAAAACACAAAACAGGCGATAAGGTGCGTTAGCACCAGGAAATCTACACCTGCTCTGACCTGGTGTAAAGTCGGACGGCAGCCTGCACCACAAAAGAGAGACCAGCCCATGGTCACATCAGAAGGGCAACAGATGCCATGGAGCCACTCATCATGCGACCCGCACACCCAAGAGGGCACAACACCCACCGACACCACCCCAGGACCTCAAACCACACCCGGAACCCCCCCCCCCCGGACCACCACAGAGGCTGCGCAGACAAAGACAGCGGGCCCCCAGGAAACGCTCCAGCCTCACAGACCCAACACCTGACAATGTCATTGCCCACTACAGGCCCAAAAGGAAAACCATCCTATGCATCCTGACCAACAACGCCCAACAGGCCGACGGCACCAACACAGTGGACAACCAACATCCCACCCCACACAAAGCTGCTGGCTGTGCTGCACCTGTTGGCCTCTGGTACCCCTCAACCAACACCCACCAGAGTCAAAGGAGTCACACAGCCAGCCACATCCAAGTCCCTCACACCTGACCTGGACAACACCATCAGCCTATCACCCCAGTCCCTATACGTCCAACACAATGCGCAGGATCCGCTGGACACCAAGCAAGGACCACACGCCATAGCTGGATGCACGCACGTGTCGGGGGCAATCCACAGCACATATGTCAAACCTGTGCCCCCTGCCGACACAGCACATAATCACTGCAACAGAAAGCACACGTCTCACAGCAATGTGCAAACAACAACCCAACACCGTGGAACCTCAACCAATCACACCTCCAAATACCCAGCCAGTGTGCATGATTCACTCATCCTCCGACAGTCCATCATCATCCAGAGCTTACAGGATGGCACCAAATGGGAATGCACTGCCCGTTGTCAAGTACCAAATGAACACCCCACACATTGCAACTCCACAACCATGCAACTCACAACCCTGGCAATGCACACGTCACAAAATCACATAAAACATTCAAAACAACATGCCCACCCACCAGACACGATAGAACTACTCACAATGTTAACCTGGGCAAGCCGTGAACATGAGCCATCAACGGGCTGGCACCTCAGCCACACAATAGCCGAATGTGTGGAGAAGTGGGACCCAGGTATGTGTGAAGGAGGCAGGAGAACAATGATTTGGAAAGTACACAATGCCAAGAGTGGCGGCGATGTGTTGGACAGACCCCAGTATGCAGTACACACCCATATCCATGGCGACATACACCGCTGGTGTATTGAGTGTAGTGGACAGTAGACGCAACCATGTCACCCCAGCCAGTGGGGGGGTGCGTGGAAATGTTGCCTGTTACGTCCCCCCTGTAAGCGTGAGCGGAGTGGGATGGCCCAGCGTACACCAGTCTAGCGTTGGGGTGCGAATAAAAAGCACGTAGCTCTGGGCGTGGTCCTCTTCCAGAATGCCCAACGTCCCTGCCAGGGCGGCGCCTCTCACCCCGCCACGAGACCGACGCCGTCCTTGTTAGCGGAGTTGCCTGCGATCCTGTGCGCCTGCCGTACCCTGGCCCGCTGGACCCTAACCCGTCAGGTCCGCCCCTGCGCAGCCAGGCCATACTGCCCACCTTCCGACTCCGGCGTGTGTCAAAGAGGGCCCACCACGTGCCAGCGCAAGCTCCAAGCCCGATGCCCGCGAACTTGGCAGCCTCCTCAGACCATCACGGCCTCCATGACACAGGCCCGCTCTACTCCTTTTCCGTTGACGTACTCTACTGCTGCATCCGGCCTACACTACGGACAAGTAGGTCACACATGTGGAACTGAGTCTTGATTACACCATGGCAGGGAACATCATTTAAGTCAGAGTTTATGTCACTATACTCCCTTCGATGTGGTGCCACCAAGTCTGGTCATAGCATTACAACCACACATGTCTGAGGGCCTACGCAGACATCTGCCCACAGCCTACGCTGCGCACGAGTAGGTCATAGAATTGGAACTGGACATCGATTATTCAAAGGCAGAATACATGTCATCGCACGCAAGGCGAGGTGTAAGAGGATGACGCGTTGCAGTCCGGAGGGAATAGAATCATCGTTACTGAGGTGATCGAACACTACCGACAACTGCCCTGGTGTCACTAACTCTGTGCATCACGAGCCAACGACACATGGCTGTGGACCCCTGCTGAGCCATGGCCCTGGACTGCACTGCGGACAAGTGGGTCACACATGTGGGACTGAGACATGATTCATTTATGGCACATTCTATGCCATTGTACACGCATCATCGCAGACTGCATCCCCTTTCAGCACTGGTGCCACTGACTGTGCCCCATGATCCATGTACACTCCCTGTTTGAACTTTGGTGGCATGTGAGACTATGGCCTGGGTGTTGTCATCATCATCAGCCGAGACTGATTTGCTGTCAAGTAGGTTTCTGTAGCATTCATCTAATACATATTGCCTGTGTCTGCTTGGTTCTGCCCTCTGCCTCAGGCCCTGGAAGAACACCTTCCACTGTCCCCTGAAACACTCCGCATCATTCATCTTCGATGAGGACCCGCTCAGCTCTTGTGTCCCTATCACACTGCACCGTAAGTCACCGTCCTGTGGCGGTGTGCCTGTGCCGGCCGCAATGCATCCGGGGCCACTAACTCTGTAAACCACAACTCATGGACCTGTTCTGATTGAGTACTGTGCTGTGGACAGCGCACTCAACAATGTTACCTCATGCAGTGTGGATGACCTGGGACTATGATGAGGAAGATGTGTCAAGTGTGCGGACGGGAGAAGGCACAGACAATGGGAGGGCAGGAGGCAACAACCACAAGGCAGGAATGCAGACTGGAGGTGGAAGTCAAGCTACACACCCGAATATATAACTGGGTATAGCGCTGTGGACTGCGGACGCAACTGTCACCTCAGGCAGTGTGGTAGACCTGGGACGTTAATGAGGAAGTTGATGCAGGTGTGACACACCCCACTGCATCTGCATCAGGACTTACCCGAAGGGACTCAATTGTAGCAATTTCTTCACATGAGCGCACTCATCTCTAGTGCCCCTACCTCAGTGCACTGCAACTCACGGAACCTCCTGAGTGAATATTGGGTAACATCAGTCCCGGCTCCCTCCATGTTGCTCTGCAGTTGACTCTGTAATGCTGGTGTTTTCTGTTTCCATTGCACTGGTGTCCACTGTTCAAGTTGTTGCCAGCACCAGACATTGTAATTATGTTGGCGCATTGTTCTTGTAGACATGCAGACTGTGTAACAAGGTACCCTGTGACTGTTTAGGGGATGCTTGCATTTTGGTTTGGGACAGTGGACATTTGGACTACATGACTGATGTGAGGTTGTACCCGTACAGATGCATCTCACAGTTCCCTGCTCTGTTCAATGTGATTGGCCTGTTTCTGCGCATGGGCGGGCCCAGTTGTGTCCCCTGTTCTGCTGTGTCGATGTTACACTTTGTGCCACATTGTCATGGGATGTGCTGTGACTGCTATGTGTGCGCTGCAGTGTGTCACTGGGAGACAAGTCCCTGTGTCATTGTGGTTGTGCAGTGTGCTACACCTCGTTGTGCATGTGTGCCATTGTGCACATCACCCACCGTCCCCCCAGTCCCTGTTGGAACCTCACCCTGTTGTTGTTGTGTCAGGTCCTCTCGAGCTGTGTCCGTACTCCCACCTCCTTGCACCGTCTCCACACTGATGACTGGCCTCTGTTTTCTCCAGCTCCTCCTGTGGAGCAGGACTCCCACCTCCTGTTGCCGTTGCTGCCTTCCTGTTGGCAGCGGCTTTGGGACTGGTTTAGGTTTTCAGCTCATGCCAGCGCCTCTTGGCCTCATCCATTGTACTCCTCGACTCACCGGCTGCATTCTAGGTAGTCTGATTGTGGGACAGTTGTTTTTATGTGTTCTGTCACCTCCGTGACGCTGGTCTTGTTTTCCATGCGGACTGCACCCCGTCTTCTTCTCCCTCTTCTCCTTGGCCTTACCCGGCCACGTTGATCCTTGCTGGTGGTCTGTGGGACATGTGGGGTTCGCGCTGGCCTCTGCGCTGGGTCAGGGTGCATCCATGTTGCTACGCAGATTGGATTCTTTCTGGTGTGTAGTTTTTGTAACTTTTATAGTGCATTTTCCCACCGGACGCGTGGGATTTGCAGGCCTGCGGCTGGTTTTTGTGGATTTTTGTATCGCTGGATTTTTAGCGTTAACGTTTCGCATTTTTGCGGCGTGGCGTTGTTTTTTTTTTTTTTAAAACATTTTTATTAATTTTCCTGTAAGCAAACCAACAAGACACTTGAAACTTCATGTTGCCCATCATATCTGCTAACAGCATACACCACTTGGAAATACATAAGCAGACCCCAGACCAGCACATTGCCGCACAGCCAGTAGAAATCTCCGACCCCTCTACCCCTGGAACCGCCCCATCAGTCCGAGTCCGAGGATTCATCTTGTGACAGTGGTGGAGGGTTACATATTTCTCCTCTGAATTTGTTCCAAGCCCCCAAACCTTGTCCCACTTGCGGGGGCACCCCCGCCTGATAAACACTGAGCGTTCCGCAAACATTGCTGCATCCATGTCCCTTCCCCATGCGGTCAGTGTTGGTCCCCTCTCCGCCCCCCACTTTTGGGCTATGTTCCTTTTAGTCGTTATTATCCCCAATGTCACCCAGCTCTGCACCTGCCGATTGAGATCATTGGGCTCCCACACATTTAGCAAACATCGCCGGGGTTCAGGCACCAACGACACTCCGCACACTTGCGACATCGTCCTCATCACTCGTCTCCAGAAGTCTTGGATGATCGGGCAGTCCCAAATAGTGTGGTAATAGGTCCCCGCCTCCCCACAACCACGCAAGCAGAAGGGGTGCATTGCTCTACCCATCTTGTGCAATAACTGTCTGGTGTAGTACGAGCGGTGCAGGATCCGAAGCTGCACCAGTCGCAGCCTTGAGGGGATACCCGCCTCTCGCGGCGAGGCCAGCGCCTCACGCCATTCCGGGTCATCAAATTCACCGACCTCCTCTGCCCACCGCTCCCGCAGGGGCCCCATGGGGTCCGTCAGGTTATTAATAAGCTTGCGGTATGTGAGGGACTTAGCCTTCTTGGGCATGTATTCCGTCAGCAACCTATCTTCCAACGGGGATGACTCCGGAACCTCCTGTCCGGGTGTCAGGTGCGTCATCAGGGCGTGTTTAATCTGAGTGTATCTGAACCACTCCGAAGGAGCGAGCTCATATTGCTGTTGCAGTCGCGTGAACTGGACGATTGCCCCCTTGTGCCACATGTCACCTATTACCGAAATGCCGATGGAGTCCCAGGCATCGAATCCTTTACTGCCCCTCAACCGCCCCAATTGCTTAGCATCCCAAAGAGGTGTGAGTTGAGTCAGGACCCCCGCCAGCTGAGTTTAGCCTGTGCTGCGTGCCAGATAGACATCGTCTGTCGCAAAGGGCCGATCAACTTCGGTGCCAATCGTCCATCATATAAAGAGGACAGCATACCCCTCTCACCCAGTATGTCTCTGTCCGCCTTAAATGCCGGATCGGACTGTGGCGCATGGAGCCATTGGTTAATAACCTTCAGCTGCGCTGCCCAATAATAGAGCTGGATATCCGGGAGCGCAATTCCCCCGTCATACCACCCGCGAACTAGTTTGGATTGCGCAATGCGTGCCGGCTTGTTACCCCACAACAGGCTGGAGACTTGCGTTGCTATCGCGCGGAAGTAGGCCGGAGGCACCGGATACGGCGTGTTTTCTAGTACGTATAGGAAACGTGGCAGAGCCATCATTTTGAAGAGCGCCGCTCTCCCCAGCAGAGTCAGCAGCAGTGCTCCCCAGTGAAGCACATCTCGCTTGAGGCGGTCCATCGGAGGGCTTAAATTGCGCCGAAAAAACTCTGCCGGATCCAACGTAATATGCACCCCGAGATCAGTGGCGGCTGGTGGATTTTATAAGTGGTGAAGCGGTAATCTTTGACCAGAGTGTAATTTGTGAGAGAGCAAAGCGCACATGCCCAAAATTATTAAGGGGAATGTGTGTGGTGTTGGAGAGGTTATTAAGATTTTTTTTTAATGGATTTAAGTGGGTGGGTTTTACAGCATACATATGCTTCAAAAGAACATATGCCAAAAAACATTAGAAGCGTGGCAAGAAATACCCCAAGCATAAAATTCGTCTGTTAGCAAAATACTCTACAACCCAGAAGACAAGCACAACCACCCACCCACAAAAATAGGCACCCCAAGCGTTTCCTATCAGTAAAGCTAATAATTCCCTTGGCGTTCAATTGAACTAGAAAATACAGCAATAATCATGGTATAGTGGACCTTCGGGTCTCTGAGCCCTGGTGCCGCTGCACAAATGGGCTTCTTGCCATCATAGAATATTCCATTGTATTGATAACAGCAGAAGTCTCCAATCGTCACCTCCTGCAGGTAGAATATGTTGCTGCAGTGTATATGTTGCCTGCTTGAACATATATTTGTATATTTGGACTTTTAATTGCAGAACTGCAATTACAAGTATAGAACTGTGCAATAAAACACCAAAACTTGGCGATCTGCTCAAGCATGAGTTTTAGGAGCCTGGGATTTATCTGCTGTGCAGGGCACAGTGTCAGGACATGTTTCTTACATGGCTGCCACAGTGCAGGCAGTTTTTATGTATATATATTTATCGGAAACTTAAAGCGCTTTACATGGGCACCCTGGCAGTAACATTACACAAGGTTGGATTTGTTTATTTTGGGGGTGGGGGAGGGGATGGATACATGAGATTAAGTGATTTGCCCAGAATCACAGGAGGTTGAGCAGTCGCTGGGACTCGAACCTGGTTGACGGTAGCTCTATCCTAAAGTTACACTGTCTCCCATTTGGGATTTGGTGTTTAAATAGGAGATGAGGACTTCCAAATATTAAAATGTGAAATAACACACAAACACATATTCCATATTGCTAATACTGAAAGGTCAGAGCCCAAATAGCTCCCCCGCTCTTCCCCCAAGTAACGTTTGGCTGCAGCAGTAGCACGACCTAAATCCGACCTTGCTTGACAATACACATGATTTAAGGCAGGGCAGGGGTTAGCTTGCTGGATGCTACAGGGAGTATCTGACGTTGTGTTTATTGTCAGTGAGCTTTTATCTGTGCCATGGCGTGAAAGGTTACGTTTCCATGATTTGTGACGAGTGGAGATTGTGGTTGGAGCCGATCCATAGGGACACAACATTTGTGCTGGGGTCAGATGAGGCTGCCAGTCCAGCAGACATGAAGGGCAGACACAGGCACATTTCTGAAGGATTTACTGATCATTTTCAGCAGGTGTGGTGCAGCTCATAGGCAAGTGTGGTGTTATCAGTCCAGTGCACGTTTTAGGGTCGCTGGCAGGTAACATAAGTCAGAGTGATGTACATGAGGTGCAGATTTCCGCATGGGGTAGGCGACATCTTGAGCTGAGCGAGGTCAGCACTGGTTGGACACTGAGGAAGGCCTCCTTCATGGTTCTAGTTGATGCATCACCTTGCAGAAGGCAGTCTTCAAGGAAGATGTTTTCGAAGCTGATGGATGCGGTTGCGATTAGATTGAATGTCGCAGGGTTGAATACCAGGTTGCTATTGGGAGAAATAGATGAGGTAGAATGTGATCTTCTTTGTGACTTATACCGGAAAATGGCAGCTTAAGAGCTGACACGTGTTAGATGGTGGTTGTTGCTGTGGGGTGCAGAGTCCCGGGAGACCCTTTCTCTTTGCTCGGTGTTGAGCTGCCGCACACTGTAGAATGGTGACACCCAGACATCAAGGGTTTGGCAGCTGGACGGGGTGGGCAGGGTCTCTGTCATTAGGACAGCATGGAGGCACGTAGGGGTGATAGGGTAAGATGTGCCTGACTGCAGAGAGGGCAAGATTTAGTATGGGGTGCATTTGTGGTTGATGCGTTGGGATGTGAGATGACAGATATGGAGCAGGGAGCCGAGGGAGGAAGGCACATGATGAAGATGTGGTGAAGTGATGAGGTGTGAGCTGTAGGGGGCGGATATACTGGCCCTAAGAAGGCCTGAGAGAACTCGCATTACACTGAAGGGTAAACTCAGGTGGGCTGCACTGCTGCCTACACTCCCCAAGACACAGCCACCTGCGCCCTCAACTAAATGCAGGGCTGCAGCCAGAGTCTACGGTTATGAACATTTCAACCGTCTCTACAGCCCTCGCCCTCCCTGCACTCTCAGGTGAGTGCTGCTCACGGGAGGGGCCTGGTGTGCGCTTCTGCAAGGAGCCCGGCGTGAGGCCTGGACAGTGATGCGTCTGCTGAGCGTCCAGACCCTAACGTGCCCAGGCCGATTCTTAACTGCAGAGCAGATGTCCCCGCGTCCCTGGGGTGGGGCAGGCCAAATGAGTGATACCAGGGAGCCCCACCAGCAGCCACAATAACCCCAAATACAGTCGCGGCCAGCATTATGGGCGAGGGGGTGGAAATGGGATCGTCAGGTGGGGTATGGGGGGAGGCGGGAGGGGTTTAATAATACTTCATATGAAATAAAACTTACAGCAGAGCTTCTGGATGGGTCCGACGACTTCCGACTCCCGCCGTCCGGTCCAGCGCCAATTCCTGCTGCTCCTCCGACCTCGTCAACTGGAAACGAAATGCCGCCTCGCTCCTCGTCGACAACTGGAAAGGCCGCCTCCCTCCACCAATCACAATGCTGGTGAGGCGCTGGGGAGAGCGCCCCAGCCGCGCCATTTTCTCCCGCATAGAGAAAAAGAGAGAGTGGGCGGTCGTGCTCGAGGGCAGGGGGGGAGTGGCTTACCCACTGTTGTGGGAATTGACTGTTTGGTCGGTTCAGGGCCGACGGCCAAACAGTCAGTATCTACAACAGTGGGTAAGCCACTCCCCCCTGCTCTCGAGCACGACCGCCCACCCCCCCCCCCCGCCCCGAACCAAGCACAGAGGCACTTCTGCTTTCTCGCGATGCGAGAAGGCAGAAACATAAACGGTCGTTTTTACCATTTATGTTTCTGCCTTCTCGCACCGTGAGAAAGCAGTGGGGCAACGCCCCAACGCCCTAATGGGGGAGCCGCCACTGCCCGAGATATTTAAACGAGCCGTCCGCCACCTGGAGCGGATAACCCGTCGGCAAGCGTGGGGGATGGCCATGCAACACAAATAGGACCGATTTAGACCAATTGATCGTATATCCGGACGCCCGGCCGAAAATCTCGCAGATATTAAGTAACGCCAATATAGAGCGGCTAGGGGAGGACAGATACAATAGCACGTCATCCGCGTATAGGGAGACGCGGTCCTCCCAGCCAGCTGACCACCGGAGGCCCCGTATCATGGGCTCCCAGCGTATCCACGCCACGAGCGGCTCAAGCACCAGGGCGAAGAGCAGTGGCGACAGGGTGCAGCCCTGCCATGTCCCTCGCGTCAGGGGGAAGTCCTCCGACATATGCCCATTGGCCGTGACATGAGCTAGTGGGTTAGTATATAGGAGTCTGACCCAGGCACAAAATTTGGGCCCGAAGCCCAGATGCGATAATACCGCAAAAAGAAAGGGCCACTCAACTATGTCGAACGCCATACGCGCATCCAGAGAGAGAAGCACTGCCGGCTCCCGCACGCGTCCCGCCCGGGCCAGTACCCCGTGTAGGCGTCTTAGATTGTGGGATGTACTTCTGCCAGGCATAAAGCGGGACTGATCTGGGTGCACAATTTCAGACAGATGTGGCGTCAGCCTGATAGCCAGTAGCTTAGCAAGGATCTTGGCCTCTACATTAATTAGTGATATGGGACGGTAAGAGGTACATTGAGCAGCGGGTTCACCTGGTTTTGGAATCACCACAATGGTGGCCGTGCGCTGATCTAACGGAAGTTTGCCCGCGCGCAGGCTGTGAGTAAACATATTTAGTAAGTGTGGGGCCAACGTCTCGGACAGCCTTTGGTATAGCTCAATCGGTATGCCGTTGGGCCCCAAAGCCTTACCGGGCTGCAACACGCCAATAGCCGCTTGGAGTTCCTCCACCGTCGTGGCGTTGTTTTTAACACGGTCAGTTGACGCTTTATCTGGTGACTATCGCATGGTACCGTCTTGTTGTGAATACTACGTTGACACAGGGTTATTTTCCCGCGATGGGCTGCGATGTTGGGAGTTGTGTTAAGCTACTCTTGTGGTAGTTATCACATGTTCTTGTGAATATGCCCCTAATTCTGTATAAATACTAAATACTAACATACCGATGGCAAAATGAATGTATTTTTTACAATTCACAAATTGCAATGATTTTAGGAATAATCAGTACTTTTGGTGATTTAGTGTTTTGATCTTCAAAATTGGGGCAGTGGTGGGCTAGTAGGGTCTGGGCAGCAGCATGAATTTTCAAAATATTTTGTAATACTTTTAGAACAAACACCGAGAATCTTTTTTCAATTTAGGAGGAATTCAGCACCCTCCAACACTGGATAAATGGAGAAAGCTCAGTGGTGTGACACACTGGCCGGCAACATTACAGTATAGGTGAGTGATTTTTGCCCTTCCATTTATATATGTGATTAGGCATTTTCGGAACAAGTAAACTATATGTTTAAAAATGTCATTGATATTGAAGCTCGAATCCATCCACAAAGCAATGCATTACTGAGCATTACGTGTATATATCATGTCTCACACAAAAATGCTACATCCGATATGTTAATGCTTCATCAGCCTCAAGATCTTAATTACCACTGGCAACACTCCAATGTGTTCCTACATGTATATTTACTATTTGGCTCTTCCGCTCATCTGCTAAAAATGCGGGGACAGATTTACAAGCCCCTTGCGCCACTTTTGCGTCACTTTTCCATGTTAAAAGCGATGCAAAATGGCGCAAGGGGCTTGTAAATCTGCCCCATGGTGCTGACAGTGCTTCTGAAGAATGCTCTGATTGCCTCCCACCAACTCTTAACCATGCGTCGTGTGAACTTAGAGACTTTAGGGGCATGTTATCAAGACAGGCGATAAAATTATCGCCGCTTTAGCAGCAGAAAACTGCAATTCCAATTGAAGCTCAGGTTAGATGTCCTAACCTAAGCTTCAATCGGAATTCCATAGAGCATATTATCAAGCCCATTATTGCCGTTTTAGCAGCAGTTTTCTGCCGCCAAAGCGGCGATAATTTTATCGCCTGTCTTGATAATATGCCCCCAGGTCTCAAATGTTAAATGGGCTGTCACTTTGGATGGACTTACTGTCTGGTGAACTCTAAAACGCTGCAAAGGAGCTGCTAAATGTAGAGCATCCATCAAGGGACTCGTGAAATGAGCCATTTTACATGCTACACATACCTGATTTGACAAAATGCTGAAATGAGGAGCTGAAAGGCACCTGGGAACTGCTCCAAGGACTTTCGACTACTCTACAAGACTCTAGTAATCTAAAGAACTAATCATATATGGACGATAAACATATTTTCCTCAAGAATGTAGTTCCAAAGCCAATTTATGAATGCTTGGCCAAGGGCTTGCTAGGTTGGCAAAAAGGTGTACTACAGTGAACTTAAGCTAAACATGGGAAAAACCTGGCCAAATGATGCAGCTTGTGAATAACACTTCCACGTCTCTCATGACCCATGAAAAGGCAAAATGACACAGACGTTTAGTAAAAAAGGAGGGAGGCATAAAAGATTGCTATTTTCTTGAGTGTTAAAGTGTCGAAGTCCCTGAATAGGGGACCCGATCTTTGTTATGTGAAAGAAAAAATTCAGGAAACCATCAATGGATTAACCCCATTTGAGAAAATCATGGCCTCTGGTAGATAGAGTCAGCCAAGGTCCAATGTTCTCAAACCTATCGAGCAGAACAATCAACCCAGGACTCATAGCCAAAGAGCTTTTCGCCTAGTTTGTGCTTTACAAACATATTTACTTCGTCTCTATGAGCACTGTCACCAAATGCGTTTCAATTGTATGTGACATTCAGTCTGCACAGTAATAGGGTTAGCAAGCTTCCATCAGATATGCCTAGAAGAAACTAGCAAAACCAAAGGGGATGATGGATGGAGCGTTGAACATTGCAAGCACTCACCCCCAGTCAACTGATCTGGGTTTAATCCATCATCATTCTTTAGCTCACTCCGCCACCCCAGTTCAGACATGGTCATATGCAAATTAGTCTGACCCTGTGCCTCATGGGAACAGTCCAGCCCGAACTGCCAAGCCATGTATTCCCTGGACCGGAAACAAGCATCCTGGGACCAGTTTCTGGCTAATCAGCCGTCATCAGCCAGGCTAGCTTGAATACAGTGGCAAACTGAGCAAGGGACCCACGTCTGGGCATACCCTGCCAACTTAGGGCGAACAAAGCAAAACCAAAGGGGATGATGGATGGAGTGTTGAACATTGCAAGAACTCACCCCCAGTCAACTGATCTGGATTTAATCCAACATCATTCTTTAGCTCACTCCGCCACCCCAGTTCAGACATGGCCATATGCAAATCAGTCTGACCCTGTGCCTCATGGGAACTGTCCAGCCCGAACTGCCAAGCCATGTCTTCCCTGGACCGGAAACAAGCATCCTGGGACCGGTTTCTGGCTAATCAGCCGTCATCAGCCAGGCTAGCTTGAAACCTAGGAACACAGACCAATCTCATCCATTTATAAATGTATTTGGAGTTTTATACAGCACAAACATGACCCTTCCGGATATCAGAGCACAGTACATATAGGCATCAAACATACAATTGCATAAAAAGAGAAAAATAAATGACAATCCGAGGAGGAATTATCATGAATTACATATATACAGCATGTTGTCAAACATATCAGCACTAAGATCCTCTGGAGTCCACCCAATGATAGCTAAGCTGCAGAAGTATCATCACTCTTGAAGAAGGAATCTATGCATCAAGAGCTTTTTTGCTTCATATTTGAAGCAGGCAGATGAGGGGTTTATCCATGTTATCCGGACAAAGAGCTTTCCAAATTCTGGGGGCAGGGCCAGAGAAGGAGTGGTTGTAAGTTTTCTTTTTTTTGAACTGTGGTTTTAATAGATGGGAGATGGTGCTTCGCAGGGAGCGCCTGCTATCGGATAACTCATGTCTCTTGGTCAAGTATACAGGAACATTGTGGTGGAGGGCCTTGTGCATTATGCAAACAATCTTTAATTGGATGCTAGCTTCAAACAGGGAACCTGTTATGTATGAGTCTGGTCGCTGAGTTCAATGTAGCCTATAACGGGGCAAACTTTACTTGGGAAGGCCAGCAAGAGTCGCACTCCCGTAATCTAATCGGGAGATGACCACAGATTGTACAGCTAATTGAAAATCCCTAGGGGGCATGAAGGGTTTGATTTTTGTTAAGATATTAATGTGGTGGTTGGCTCCTCTGATGGTTGCACTGATATGAACTTGCATGTTAAAATGTTTGCAACTAGCATCAATACATCAAGGATAAAATTCAGTGAAACCTGGAAATATTCTGCAGGCTGAAGTCCAGAGACTCTGCGTGTCCAACAATATATTTATTGGGGCAGTAACACAGAACAACCTCCAGCCTTCTCTAAGAAAAGCTACAAGAGGAAACAACTTGTAGTCGCAGTTAAGTAGAGTAATAGGTCGATAGGAGTTCAGATATGTTTCTGAGTTGCCTTTCTTTAAGTAAAGCAGGGAACCACCGATTCTGCAAAGGAGTTGGGGACTTCAGTCCCTTGCAAGATTGTATTAAACAGTCTGACCAGGAATCCTTTTAACTGTGGCAAAAATAGCTTGTACACATCTGCTGGAATTCCATCTGCACCACGAGCTTCTGCAGTGGGGGAGGACTTAACGGAGTGATCACATCTTCCCCCTGATCCTCTGTTATCGAAGGGGTACCAGGCCTTTCGAGCCACCTTTCGACCATCCCATGTGACGCATTCTCAGGGTCAGAATAAAGCTTTGTATAGTGTTTAAAAAAGGCACTGAGTAGATCTTGTGGCTGGGTTGATCTAAATCCAGATCCTGAGTTTGCTTACTAGTGGTGAAGTCAGATCTACACTTGAGTGACCGCCCCGGGTATCTACGTATACGCTTGTTCTCTTCGTATCTCTTTTGCATTATTGAATTATGGTTTAGTATCTCTTTGGAGACAAAATGCTCCTGAAGATGATGGTAGCTTGGACCAGTGCGCACTTAGATTCCCTCGTGGGGGACACCAACTGCACTGTTATTGCCTAATTCAAAGGTGATTGAACAGACTAGACCTTGCACTGCCTGCTGTTCCATAATTCTGCCTGGAATGTTATCACCGCTCCCCTAAAAAAGGCCTTCGGGCTATGGATGCGATTAGCTGTCTCCAGGGGTCACAACTGTGTCACCCGTTGCAACCCCTGCTACCTTGCTTGCGACCCCTGGCTTCCCTCACTGCCAGCCTTGCCAAGCGCTTTGGTGGCATAAAAGCAGCCAGTGTGCGCAGCGCTTTGTTGTACTGCTGACACTCTGCCTGCAGCGACATTTCATTTTCCGCAAGTTGGGCCTGGAGGAAAACACTCACTCATTGCTGTGGTGAACCCGGGCCGGCTGGCACAGTCCTTGATTTTAGTAAGATACAATGGGGCAGATTTACAAGCCCCTTGCGCCACTTTTGCGTCATTTTTATCATGGGAAAAGTGACACAAAAGTGGCGCAAGGGGCTTGTAAATCTGCCCCGACATGTCTGCTGTGGGCTGGGGCCTCTCTTCACGTGGCCCTTGATCCTCGGGCATTTTACAGTGCAAGCACCCGCAAGAAGAAGGGCCTTGGTGCGGGCTGCGACCCCCAGCTTTCCCCTCTCTCCCCCTCGGCCTGACTCTGCGACGCAAGGCTTTGGAATAGGCAGGGGCAGTGAGCCACCGGCACAAGGGAGAGAAACAGGGAACTCTCTGCAAGCTCGAGGTATGAGGGGCTGCCTGGCAGGGTTTCTTTTGGATGGGGTAATCATCATTTGCTTTAAAATGTGCAGTTTGGTAACACCAGCTTGCAAAGCCCATCCTGACCGACAGGTTTAAGCAGGTCAGGGAAGAGCAGATCAGACAGGAATCGCATTAAGATTTGTGTTGTCCAATCAAACACAATGATCTTTTGATTGGTTACAGTTCGTCTCAGTTATAAAGGTTAAGGTGTCGCACAAAGTTCGAATATTTATCGCTATTTGTATCAGTGACACTTTCCCCCTTTGATTTTGTGCCATCACTTAAATGAGGGTCTTTTTCAGCTGTTATCTTAAAGTCACTGCCTCACTGCTTCCTCAGAAAAACACAACAGGGAAAGTGTTAGGCACTTATCTTAGCAGTGAGCCATGTATACCTAACAAACGGGCTTTTGATTTTCACAATAGCTGAAATCAAAAATAAACTCTGTTTCCATAAATCATAAATTAATGTCCCTGAAAACTACTATTCAGTTCAATAGAAGCATGAGCGCGAGCTGCCGCTGGCAGGGTCCTGCGTCCAGTGTCCACACTTCCCTTTCATGTCCTGATGCTGCTTGGCACCCTCAGTTGGTGAAGGTTCATTAGTTACAAAATTGTAACAAATGAAGGCCACCTGACCATAGTTCCGTGTTGGTGGCCAGGAGTTAAGTATTTGTGTCTAAGGAAAGGAGGGAAGGAACGGCTCATAGACTGTAAAAAACTGGGCAGTGGCGATCCCATTGAGAAACATGCAGAAACCAGATGATCACCTGCTCCCTACACCCTCCTCGGCCTGCTGAGTGCCCTGGAGATGTCAGGCCCATAATCTCTGGACCCTTGTCCAAGCCACTATCTAATGGACTGGATGAATAGAACTGAAGGTAAATTCACCCACTGCACTCCTATTGCATCTGATGGCATAAATATGATGTTTTTATGTATTTTGGGGTGGACTCGGAGGGTTTAGGAAAAAACAAAATGTTTTCTAATGTGCTTTATGAATATGTTCAAATTCATTTTGCGGCAACAGACACACGTGGATGGACAGAACGCAAACAATTACCTTGTTCAAGCTGTTAAGTGTATTAGGATTTCACATTATGATTTATCGCGCCACATGATGCATTATTTGACTGAAAATGCGGTGGTTTTGTGTTACTAACACTGGGAATTTCAAGTCCATGATGTACTCTGCATGAGCACCCAAGATGTACACTATTTGCAATAACTCTTAAAATTGGTAACAGAAACCAAGACACAATATATAGGCAGCGGTCTCCAGAACATGCCTTGGAGTTGCACGAATAGTCCTCATTGCACT
This sequence comes from Triturus cristatus, assembly GCF_964204655.1. Lineage (NCBI taxonomy): Eukaryota > Metazoa > Chordata > Amphibia > Caudata > Salamandridae > Triturus > Triturus cristatus. Next base: position 92,850,813 of record NC_140592.1, read on the forward strand.
GATGTTTCAATCATGTTGCCTCTCCCAACCCTGTGCTCTCTAAATAATCACTCAGCATTTTAACTGCTTTGCTGTAGGAGCTGACAAGGCTTACTCAGCCTTTTAGCCTTATGAGATCTTTAGGATGAATGCCACAGTGCTTTGTCAGCACATGATTATAGGGCAAAACTAAGGTTTCCCTGTATTGCAAAGTGGGTAAAGTGTGCAGTTCGGGGTAGGTCAAAGGGCTGGTGATGTCACTTCCTAGGTGTCACCATGTCAAAGTTCGTGTGATGTCACTTCCTGTGACAGCAGAGGGGGGGGGGTCACATGGCATGTGATGTCACTTCCGCTACTCCTAGCATTTTGATGAATCAGCATCCATGTTCAGGGCCCCCCAAACTGCGAATTCAGAAGCTATATCTCAATTGTATTCTAAGAAGCCCTCCATAGCCTGATGCATTTGTGTCACCCATTGCTCATTCACTAACAGTGATTTGTCGAACACCCATCTCGGGCTCTCATGTTGATGACCGGTCAAAAGAAGATTTAGCAAAGTGGAATTCAAGTCCTTTTGATTTTTCTAAAATTGTATGTGACTATACTTACTTATAGAGGCTTTCACAAGACCTTTTCCTCCAAGTCTCTGTTATTGTCTCATTCACATTTTCCTTTTGTCCACTACAGCATGGAGCAATTGGCCAGCTAACTTCCACCATTAACTAAGTACACCATAGGCGACAGCATGCTGCTCTTTCGCTTTTCCTGCTCTTTCACAAGGACTACTTCACACAGAAAGTAGTTCCCTAAAGTGCTTTTAGCCAATATTGTTTTTAAGATTGATAAGGACCTTGTAAATTCCCGAACAATAAACGTTTGCAAAAAACATAACAAAACAAAACAAACATTAAGAAAGAAAAAAGCTGGTACCCAACAACAGACCTATTGCATTTACCAATGCTTCTTCACAGTTGAGGGATTTTTCGAAGATTTCCTTAATGATGTCATAACAAAAATTAGTATTATGCATATTTATGTTCAGTGTTCTGTGAATGCATTGCACATTTCCACTAAGGACTGTCTTTTAATTTGATTTGTAATTAGACACTGAAAGAGTGGCATGTAACAACAAACGTATCCATATCAATCATTTATATATATGCATTGTGTACAACGCTTGCACACTTTAAATTCACTCTTTTCACTTTCACTGTGCCGAAGCATTCTTTGGAGCACCTCTTTTGAAAACAAGATGTTACTTTAAAAAAAGGTATCTTTAACCTTATTGATTCCTGTTCAAGCCAATCTAGGGATGGTTTTTAGGTCTCGCGAGCCAAAGGCTCGAAGAGACATTTTATATGTGGGATTTTCAAAGTGCTACCCACAGTCTTTTGGCTGGCCTAAACCTTGAGTGCACGAGATCACATGCACGTGCACAGCTGCTCCTCTGCTCATTGCATTCCCCCCTCCCTTCTCACCCAGCCCTTTGATGCTCTGCTTGATTACTTTCACTTTCGCCCGCTTTGACCCTTGCATTCCCCCCTCCCTTCTCACCCAGCCCTTTGATGCTCTGCTCGCATCTCCCTCCTCCCTGGGCGTGAAGGGAGACAGAGCCATCATGCTTGATTAATGGCTTTTTTATTTTACTGCTTCAACAGAACCAGCAGGCCACCAGTCACCCACTTCAGCTCTGTCAGTGCCCCACAGACTTTCGGTTTATGCTGCTGAAAGAGCATACAGTGAAAAGACTATGTGCCAGCTGATACGTTAAGAGCGTCTCACTCTGGGGCTCTGTTCAGTAATGATGTAGCTTTAAATTAATGTCTGCCTCAATGAGTACTTAATAATGATGAAATACAAGTCAGATAAAAAAACTTCCGCATTTCGGTAGCAACATTATCTAAGAACACAGAAGATCGTATGGCCTGTGGAACAAAGTTGTTTTTGTGCGACTTCCTTGTTTAAAGCACATAGTCATGGGCTCTCAATCACATGCATGATCAAACAGGGACATGCAGCTGAAATGTGATAAAAAGTTCCACACAAATTTCACAAAAGAAAACCACAAGGCTTGCGTGCAGATCAAAGACAGTTTATATGCAGCCAAAAAGGATAGTGCGGATCTCAAGGCATATGACTAACTAATTGACTCACTCTCACTGACTCTCTCTCTCTCTCATGACTCACTCTCACTGACTCACTCTCACTAATTGACTCACTCTCACAGACTCACTAATTGACTCACTCTCACTGACTCACTCTCTCTCTCTCACTAATTGACTCACTCTCACTGAGTCACTCTCTCACTAATTGACTCACTCTCACTGACTCTCTCTCTCATGACTCACTCTCACTGACTCTCTCTCATGACTCACTCTCACTGACTCAATCTCACTAATTAACTCGCTCTCACTGGCTCACTCACTAATTGACTCACTCTCAATGACTCACTAATTGACTCACTCTCACTGACTCACTCACTCTCTCACTAATTGACTCACTCACTGGCTCACTCTCACTGACTTACTATCACGGACTCACTAATTGACTCACTCTCACTGACACACTCACTAATTGACTCACTCTCAATGACTCACTAATTGACTCACTCTCACTGACACTCTCACTAATTGACTCACTCACTCTCACTGACTCACTCACTAATTGACTCACTCTCACTGACTCACTCTCTCTCACTAATTAACTCACTCTCACTGGCTCACTAATTTACTCACTCTCACTGAGTCACTCTCTCACTAATTGACTCACTCTCACTGACTCACTCTCACTAATTGACTCACTCTCACTGACTCACTCGCTGATTGACTCACTCACACTGACTCACTCTCTCTCTCATGACTCACTCTCACTGACTCACTCACTAATTGACTCACTCACTGAGTCACTCTCTCACTAATTGACTCACTCTCTCACTAATTTCCACACTCTCACAGACTCACTCTCACTCACTCATTGGCTCACTCTCACTGGCTCACTCTCACTGGCTCACTAATTGACTCACTCACACTGACTCACTCTCTCTCTCATGACTCACTCTCACTGACTCACTATCACTAATTGACTCACTCGCACTGACTCACTCACTAATTGACTCACTCACTGAGTCACTCTCTCACTAATTGACTCACTCTCTCACTAATTTCCACACTCTCACAGACTCACTCTCACAGACTCACTCTCACAGACTCACTCTCACTCACTCATTGGCTCACTCTCACTGGCTCACTCTCACTGGCTCACTAATTGGCTCACTCTCAGTGGCTCACTCTCACTGGCTCACTAATTGACTCACTCTCACTGGCTCACTCTCACTAATTGACTCAGTCTCACTGACTCACTCACTAATTGACTCACTCTCAATGACTCACTAATTGACTCACTGTCACTGAGTCACTCTCTCTCTTATGACTCACTCTCACTGACTCACTCTCACTAATTGACTTAGTCTCACTGACTCACTCACTAATTGACTCACTGTCAATGACTCACTAATTGACTCACTCACTGAGTCACTCTCTCTCACTAATTGACTCACTCTCACTGGCTCACTTGCTCACTAATTAACTCACTCTCACTGAGTCACTCTCTCACTATTGACTCACTCTCACTGACTCACTCTCACTAATTGACTCACTCTCACTGAGTCACTCTCTCACTAATTGACTCACTCTCACTCTCTCTCTCATAACTCACTGACTGACTCACTCTCACTAATTAACTCACTCACTGAGTCACTCTCTCACTAATTGACTCACTCTCACTGAGACTCTCTCACTAATTGACTCACTCTCACTGATTGACTCACTCTTACTGATTGACTCACTCACTAATTGACTCACTCTCACTGACTCACTCTCACTAATTGACTCACTCTCACTGAGACTCTCTCACTAATTGACTCACTCTCACTGACTCACTCACTAATTGACTCACTCTTACTGATTGACTCACTCTTACTGATTGACTCACTCACTAAGTGACTCACTCTCACTGACTCACTCTCTCACTCATTGACTCACTCTCAGTGACTCACTCTCACTCACTCATTGACTCACTCTCACTGGCTCACCATACCACAGGAATGTTCCACAGGCAAATATAAAATTTCTTTACAGTATTCTTGTTGCATCCTTTTGTAGTGTGATCGAAGTATACTACAGTTACACATATAAAGGAATCAAGGCCGAAAGCAAGTACATTAAAATAAAGTAAATATTGCCTACTTGACACTAGAGATGTGGGAAATAGTAACTGTGGTTAATTTATATAATCTATTCACATTAAGTAGCGATTAATGGTTACTTTAGTTACTCTTTTCCCTTGCTCCGTGCCATAAGCAGTGACTTGAAAAAAAGACCACTTATGCCATAGGTTGACTCACTCACACTGACTCACTATCACTGACTCACTATCACTAATTGACTCACTCACTGACTCACTCACTAATTGACTCACTCAGTCACTGTCTCACTAATTGACTCACTCAGTCACTGTCTCACTAATTGACTCACTCTCTCACTAATTGACTCACTCACTAATTGACTCACTCACTAATTGACTCACTCACAGACTCACTAATTGACTCACTCACTAATTGACTCACTCACTAATTGACTCACTCACTAATTGACTCACTCACTAATTGACTCACTCACTAATTGACTCACACACTAATTGACTCACTCTCAATGACTCACTAATTGCCTCACTCTCACTGAACTCACTAATTGCCTCACTCTCACTGAACTCACTAATTGCCTCACTCTCACTGACTCACTCACTAATTGACTCACTAATTGACTCACTCTCACTGACTCACTCACTAATTGACTCACTCTCACTGACTGACTCACTCTCACTGACTCACTCACTAATTGACTCACTCTCACTGACTCACTCTCACTGACTCACTCTCACTGACTCACTCTCACTGACTCACTCTCACTGACTCACTCTCACTGACTCACTCTCACTGACTCACTAATTGATTCACTCTCACTGACTCACTCACTAATTAACTCACTAATTGACTCTCTCACTGACTCACTCTCACTAATTGACTCACTCTCACTGAGTCACTCTCACTAATTGACTCACTCTCACTGACTCACTCTCTCATAACTCACTCTCACTGACTCACTCTCACTAATTGACTCACTCTCACTGACTCACTCGCTGATTGACTCACTCACTGAGTCACTCTCTCACTAATTGACTCACTCACACTGACTCTCTCTCTCATGACTCACTCTCACTGACTCACTCACTAATTGACTCACTCACTGAGTCACTCTCTCACTAATTGACTCACTCTCTCACTAATTTCCACACTCTCACAGACTCACTCTCACAGACTCACTCTCACTCACTCATTGGCTCACTCTCACTGGCTCACTCTCACTGGCTCACCAATTGACTCACTCACACTGACTCACTCTCTCTCTCATGACTCACTCACTGACTCACTATCACTAATTGACTCACTCTCACTGACTCACTCACTGAGTCACTCTCTCACTAATTGACTCACTCTCTCACTAATTTCCACACTCTCACAGACTCACTCTCACAGACTCACTCTCACAGACTCAGTCTCACAGACGCAGTCTCACAGACTCACTCTCACAGACTCACTAATTGACTCACTCTCACAGACTCACTAATTGACTCACTCTCACAGACTCACTAATTGACTCACTCTCAGAGACTCACTAATTGACTCACTCTCAGAGACTCACTAATTGACTCACTCTCAGAGACTCACTAATTGACTCACTCTCACAGACTCACTAATTGACTCACTCTCACAGACTCACTCTCACAGACTCACTCTCACAGACTCACTCTCACAGACTCACTCTCACAGACTCACTCTCACAGACTCACTAATTGACTCACTCTCACAGACTCACTAATTGACTCACTCTCAGAGACTCACTAATTGACTCACTCTCACAGACTCACTAATTGACTCACTCTCACAGACTCACTAATTGACTCACTCTCACAGACTCACTAATTGACTCACTAATTGACTCACTCTCACAGACTCACTAATTGACTCACTCTCAGACTCACTAATTGACTCACTCTCACAGACTCACTCTCACAGACTCACTCTCACACTCACTAATTGACTCACTCTCACAGACTCACTAATTGACTCACTCTCACAGACTCACTAATTGACTCACTCTCACAGACTCACTAATTGACTCACTCTCAGAGACTCACTAATTGACTCACTCTCAGAGACTCACTAATTGACTCACTCTCAGAGACTCACTAATTGACTCACTCTCAGAGACTCACTAATTGACTCACTCTCACAGACTCACTAATTGACTCACTCTCACAGACTCACTAATTGACTCACTCTCAGAGACTCACTAATTGACTCACTCTCAGAGACTCACTAATTGACTCACTCTCAGAGACTCACTAATTGACTCACTCTCAGACTCACCAATTGACTCACTCTCAGAGACTCACTAATTGACTCACTCTCACAGACTCACTAATTGACTCACTCTCACAGACTCACTCTCACAGACTCACTCTCACAGACTCACTCTCACAGACTCACTCTCACAGACTCACTCTCACAGACTCACTCTAACAGACTCACTAATTGACTCACTCTCACAGACTCACTAATTGACTCACTCTCACAGACTCACTAATTGACTCACTCTCACAGACTCACTAATTGACTCACTCACTAATTGACTCACTCTCAGACTCACTAATTGACTCACTCTCACAGACTCACTAATTGACTCACTCTCAGACTCACTAATTGACTCACTCTCACAGACTCACTCTCACAGACTCACTCTCACAGACTCACACTCACAGACTCACTCTCACAGACTCACTAATTGACTCACTCTCATAGGCTCACTCTCATAGGCTCACTCTCACAGGCTCACTCTCACAGGCTCACTCTCACAGACTCACTAATTGACTCACTCTCACTGACTCACTCTCACTAATTGACTCACTGACTCACTCACTAATTGACTCACTCTCAATGACTCACTAATTGACTCACTCTCAATGACTCACTAATTGACTCACTCTCAATGACTCACTAATTGACTCACTCTGACTCACTCTCTCTCATGACTCACTCTCACTGACTCTCTCACTAATTGACTCACTCTCACTGACTCACTTACTAATTGACTCACTCTCAATGACTCAATAATTGACTCACTCTCACTGACTCCCTCTCTCCCTCTCACTAATTGACTCACTCTCACTGGCTCACTTGCTCACAAATGTACTCACTCTCACTGAGTCACTCTCTCACTAATTGACTCACTCTCACTGACTCACTCTCTCTCTCTCATAACTCACTAACTGACTCACTCTCACTAATTGACTCACTCTCACTGACTCACTCGCTGATTGATTCACTCACTGAGTCACTCTCTCACTAATTGACTCACTCACACTGACTCACTCTCTCTCTCATGACTCTCTCACTGACTCACTATCACTAATTGACTCACTGTCACTGACGCACTCACTAATTGACTCACTCACTGAGTCACTCTCTCACTAATTGACTCACTCTCTCACTAATTTCCACACTCTCACAGACTCACTCTCACAGACTCACTCTCACTCCCTGACTCATTGGCTCACTCTCACTGGCACACTCTCACTGGCTTACTCTCACTGACTCACTAATTGACTCACTCTCACTGGCTCACTCTCACTAATTGACTCAGTCTCACTGACTCACTCACAAATTGACTCACTCAATGACTCACTAATTGACTCACTGTCACTGAGTCACTCTCTCTCTTATGACTCTCTCACTGACTCACTCTCACTAATTGACTCACTCTCACAGACTCACTTACTAATTGACTCACTCTCAATGACTCACTAATTGACTCACACTCTCTCTCACTAATTGACTCACTCTCACTGGCTCACTTGCTCACTAATTAACTCACTCTCACTGACTCACTCTCACTAATTGACTCACTCACTCACTCACTAATTGACTCACTCTCACTGACTCACTCTCTCCCTCTCACTAATTGACTCACTCTCACTGGCTCACTTGCTCACAAATTTACTCACTCTCACTGAGTCACTCTCTCACTAATTGACTCAATCTCACTGACACTCTCTCTCTCATGACTCACTCTCACTGACTCAATCTCACTAATTAACTCGCTCTCACTGACTCACTCACTAATTGACTCACTCTCAATGACTCAAAAATGGACTCACTCTCACTGACACACACTCTCTCACTAATTGACTCACTCACTAGCTCACTGACTTACTCTCACGGACTCACTAATTGACTCACTGTCACCGACACACTCACTAATTGACTCACTCTCACTGACACACTCACTAAGTGACTCACTCTCAATGACTCACTAATTGACTCACTCTCACTGACTCACTCTCTCTCATGACTCACTTTCACTGACTCACTATCACTAATTGACTCACTTTCACTGACTCACTATCACTAATTGACTCACTCTCACTGACTCACTCACTAATTGACTCACTGAGTCACTCTCTCACTAATTGACTCACTCTCTCCCTAATTGCCACTCTCACTGACACACTCTCACTGACACACTCTCACTGACACACTCTCACTGACACACTCTCACTAATTGACTCACTCTCACTAATTGACTCACTCTCACTGACTCACTAATTGACTCACTCACTGACTCTCTCTCTCAATCTCACTAATTGACTCGCTCTCACTGACTCACTCACTAATTGACTCACTCTCAATGACTCACTCTCTCATGACTCACTCTCACTAATTGACTCAGTCTCACTGACTCACACTAATTGACTCACTCTCAATGACTCACTAATTGACTCACTCTCACTGACTCACTCTCTCTCACTAATTGACTCACTCTCACTGGCTCACTAATTTACTCACTCTCACTGAGTCACTCTCTTACTAATTGACTCACTCACACTGACTCTCTCTCTCTCATAACTCACTAACTGACGCACTCTCACTAATTGACTCACTCTCACTGACTCACTCGCTGATTGACTCACTCACTGAGTCACTCTCTCACTAATTGACTCACTCACACTGACTCACTCACTAATTGACTCACTCACTGAGTCACTCTCTCACTAATTGACTCACTCTCTCACTAATTTCCACACTCACAGACTCACTCTCACAAACTCACTCTCACTCCCTGACTCATTGGCTCACTCTCACTGGCACACTCTCACTGGCTTACTCTCACTGACTCACTAATTGACTCACTCTCACTGGCTCACTCTCACTAATTGACTCAGTCTCACTGACTCACTCACTAATTGACTCACTCAATGACTCACTAATTGACTCACTGTCACTGAGTCACTCTCTCTCTTATGACTCACTCTCACTGACTCACTCTCACTAATTGACTTAGTCTCACTGACTCACTCACTAATTGACTCACTGTCAATGACTCACTAATTGACTCACTAAATGACTCACTGTCACTGAGTCACTCTCTCTCTTATGACTCACTCTCACTGACTCACTCTCACTAATTGACTCACTCTCACAGACTCACTTACTAATTGACTCACTCTCAATGACTCACTAATTGACTCACACTGTCTCTCACTAATTGACTCACTCTCACTGGCTCACTTGCTCACTAATTAACTCACTCTCACTGAGTCACTCTCACTGACTCACTCTCACTAATTGACTCACTCTCACTAATTGACTCACTCTCACTGATTGACTCACTCTCACTGATTGACTCACTCTCACTGATTGACTCACTCACTAATTGACTCACTCACTAATTGACTCACTCTCACTGACTCACTCTCACTCACTCATTGACTCACTCTCACTGGCTCACCATACCACAGGAATGTTCCACAGGCAAATATAAACTTTCTTTACAGTATCCTTGTTGCATCCTTTTGTAGTGTGATCGAAGTATACTACAGTTACACATATAAAGGAATCAAGGCCGAAAGCAAGTACATTAAAATGAAGTAAATATTGCCTTCTTGACACTAGAGATATGGGAAATAGTAACTGTGGTTCAAGCATGCAGACAGCGGGCTTCTTTGCAATTACATTAGAAATGCTAAATTAACAAGTGTCAGCAGGAAACAGACCAGAGGCGCCACTAGGGCAGAAGCCAGACAGAACCATCCTCCTTGATTGCGGTTTCCCCTCAGAGGTGTCCGTGCTGCATATACTTAAGGAGCCTGCGAGGTTAATAAGGTCACATTTACAATTCTGCTTTGGCTTACAGCGCTTCATATTTCACTGCTCCCACACGCAGGGGGCCAGAAGCAACGGATATGGTGTGATACATAGAAGTAAGAGGGAACAACTGTCAAAATTGAAATGACAAAAAAAGGAGTTTTAATAAAGGCGCGTTGTTAGAAACCTGCATGCCACTGTACAACATAAACGTTACACAAATATACTAAGAAATATACAATTTTCTTTGTACAATATTTCTATAGTGGATTAAAAACTTTAAAGTTTGGTGAATGGGAGCCCCACCATAAATCAGTGTGACTCTGGCCACACCTAACACATGGCTACCCTGCCTCGTCTAACATATAGGAAAACATCTACAAAAAATGCTTTCATTTATTCCAAATTATAAACACTTAATTCTGATAACAGAAATCTACACATTTTTTTCATACGGTACCATACGAAAATGCACCTCCTTATAAACCTTCCGTTTTCCTTCTGCCTACATGGAATGGTCTTTTCCCTGCTCCTATGGGACAGAACAGCAACTTCTCAAGGAGATAGCAATCTTAAGTGCCAGGCCACATGTCTTTTATTATGCTGCCACAGTCTAACCAATTGGAACTTTTGACACCACGCCAGACTTCTTGGGGCAGGGAGGAACTGATAACAGTCAACAGTTGTACACGGGCTCAGTTACTGCTCACACATTAAGCCACGGGTCACGACAAAGGAACATGGAGCTTTGTTATACCCTACATCCTTATATCCCAACTTTTAAGTGTGCTGCCGCAGTCTCTAACAGAAGTACATTTAAGAAACAATTGCAACATTTCACACCACGCTACACTGCTTGGCACATGTTTCTTTCTTGAAGCACAAGGTGTGAATACATTTAAAACAGACTGAACTGATAGAATAGCCTAAAGGCAGCATTACGTTTTTAGCCAATTACAACGCAGCTTTCTAAAACAAGCATTTGCAAAGCAATATGTATCGCATTTGCGAGAGTTTAAGCTTTTAGCATTGTAAATGGCAATGCTTTTATTTATGTTTTAAATACCAAAAAATAAATAAGAGGCATTTTCATATACAATGCCAAGAGCTCAAACTTGCGTAAGTGCGAGACCTATTGCATTGCAAATGCTTGTTGTATGTTTGCCACGGAAGTTGAGCTGACACATCCCCCATTGGATACCATTGTTTTTCCTTTATACATTGCCTTGCCCTGGTCCCAAGGTTATTGGTTGCCCCTTTTCTTTATGCAAAAGAAACAATTGATGGACGGATTGCTGGACAATGCAAATATTCACCCCAAGTCAAAAGGGTCTGGGTTAAATCCATCATTCTTTTGCTCACCACACCACCCCAGTTTGGACCCAGCCATATGCAAATCAGTCTTGACCCTGTTCCTTTAAGCAGGCACAGAATATCAAATCCAAAAGATCCACAAGTATAGATTTTCTATATCATACTCCAAATATATGTACATGTATATGTACCTACAGATATATATCTTCAAGGTACGTGGATGTGGAGTTAGGAATAGTAAATCTATATTTACCTTTTGATATTCTGTCCTTGATATTCTTCTACCAGAATATTCTGAAGGTTGCTATTAACCCCTTGGCTGCGGCGGGAATTCCGCTGCAGCGCTGGGGGGGGTTTGGGGGCAGCGCGGTGGCGCTGTGCTCATGACGGAGCCACTCCGTCATGAGCCACGGTTGAGCTGTGCTCATGACGGAGTGGTTCCGTCATGACTCCGCCCACTGCGCTATTCGCCCGCACAGGCGGGGAATCAGCGCAGCGTGGGCGGAGCGGCGGCCAACGGCCGCAGCATGACGGAACCACTCCGTCATGAGCACACGGCACCCGTGGCTCATGACGGAGTGGTTCCGCCATGAGCGGGGAAGGGGTTAATAGGTACAACCAATCATATTAATAGTAAAAGAAAAACACCAAAAAGCGTTGTGTGCTCTATACTTTGCATACTGTACCTTTTTCCCTACAAGTATTTGGGAAACAATGCACCTGTAGTGCATGGCTTTAATGTTTGGTCATAGCTGAGGGACATGCCACCCTAAACACTTAGGGGCTTAGTCACAAGCCCCTTGCGCCATTTTTGCGTCATTTTTAACATGGGAAAAGTGACGTACGTGTGACACAAGGGGCTTGTAAATAAGCCCCTTGCTTCTGGATGCAGGCCTGGTCCAGCTGAACCCTGCACTCTAGCATATCACATTACCTTCCTTGCACCAACAACTCTTACAACCCAGTCATCCCCATCATGAGTATACTGTCACTGAGAGCAGTCTGAAAACAGCAAAATCTGACACCCAGCAGAGTAGTCACAATCCATAGGCTCTCACCAGACCGGGCATTATTGACTCACCCAGCAACCTCTCATTTGTGGCAATAGCACACTCTCACATGCACCACTCTATCATGCGGTATCAGCAGTGCCACACCCAGCACGTCCTGCATGTGCACAGCCACCCCCTTTCACATGCACAACTCTAACATGTGGGATGAGTGACACACCCAGCACATCCTGCATGTGCACAGCCACCCCCTTTCATATGCGCCACTCTAACATGTGGCATGAGCAGTGCCACACCCAGCACGTCCTGCATGTGCACAGCCACCCCTTTTAATATGCGCCACTCTAACATGTGGCATGAGCAGTGCCACACCCAGCACGTCCTGCATGTGCACAGCCACCCCCTCTCACATGCACCACTCTATCATGCAGTATGAGCAGTGCCACACCCAGCACATCCTGCAGGTGCACAGCCGCCCCCTTTCACATGCGCCACTCTAACATGTGGTATGACCAGTGCCACACCCAGCACGTCCTGCATGTGCACAGCCACCCCCTTTCATATGCGCCACTCTAACATGTGGCATGAGCAGTGCCACACCCAGCACGTCCTGCATGTGCATAGCCACCCCCTTTCACATGCGTCACTCTAACATGTGGCATGAGCAGTGCCACACCCAGCACGTCCTGCATGTGCACAGCCACCCCTTTTAATATGCGCCACTCTAACATGTGGCATGAGCAGTGCCACACCCAGCACGTCCTGCATGTGCACAGCCACCCCTTTTAATATGCGCCACTCTAACATGTGGCATGAGCAGTGCCACACCCAGCACGTCCTGCATGTGCACAGCCACCCCCTTTCACATGCACCACTCTAACATGTGGTATGAGCAGTGCAACACCCAGCACGTCCTGCATGTGCACAGCCACCCCCTTTCACATGCGTCACTCTAACATGTGGTATGAGCAGTGCCACACCCAGCACGTCCTGCATGTGCACAGCCACCCCCTTTCACATGCGTCACTCTAACATGTGGTATGACCAGTGCCACACCCAGCACGTCCTGCATGTGCACAGCCACCCCCTTTCACATGCACCACTCTAACATCACCTTAAGCCCCTCCCTCTATGTTCACATTATGTATCATTTTGTGTGCTATTGTTTTCTCTATTACAAGAGTTCTGGCAGATTCTTCTAAATCGGTCCTGATGCCAGACTCATAAATGTGATCTCTTTTTTCCAATATTTTATTCTAAACCTAATGAATGTGTTATTGATCCTCAGTGTTCCTGTGATGACGGAAGACTTGGCCCGGGATGCCTTCTCGAGGTTTGTTAATGGCCGGTGTTGCTACGGCAGGAGGCCTGCTTCAGAGCTGGTCATCCAGCACTTGAAAGGGCTGGTCCTGTACAGAGTGAGTACAGCAGCGCTTTACTATGGCGGTCACTCTGTGTGCGTTGAGATGGGGAGGCAGGGACCAGAGGATAGAATGAATGAATGAATGAATGGCAAGCCCCAGTGTTTACATAAGACACACCCTTGACTGACAGACATTCTGAGTATGGGGAACCCCTTCCTTTGTCTTCTACTGATGGGTTTACTAAACATAGGGCAGAGCTGTCCTCTTGTCCATCTCTGTGTGCCTTTGATCAATGACCATCTCTTCCGACTGATAAATGTCACCCATGACGGGGACTGGAAAGCTACAAACGAGATTGCTTCTGGGAGGTTCCGGTGCAGTTGCCCTTTCACACCATTGAGAGCCGTAGCGAAGGTGTGAGAACACATTATTAAGGGCGCCGCAGGGATCCACTCAGCACCAGTGAGGCACAATAATGTTTTAAATTTGACTTTTATGCAGACCAGGGCTAGATATGAAATGCACACCTACAATTGACTTAATGTAACATCTACTGTTTGGTGATAGGTGCATTTTAACATTACATCACTGAACCTAACCCACAATGAAGACAACAAACTTTACCGTGGGTGTATGCAAAAAAAAAAAGCCAATTAGTTTGTCAAAAATGGTTACCAATTATTTTAGAAAAACACATCCAGCGACAGGTGTTCAGCAGCCTCCTATTTACCCAGACGGCCGAAATGCAAGAAATCAAAGTACATAAAAATCAGCAAATTCTGTGAGTGCAAGCACAAAAGCCAGATTTTCTACACAAGCAAATAATTACAAATAATTTCGAAACCCATAATTCAGGCAAGAATTTTTCTATTTCAATTTTTCTTCAATTTAACAAAGAATCAGAGCTTTGAAGTTTACCAGTTCCATGCAGATGTAGCTCACCCTCTGTAGGTGGTTACTTTCGGGCAGATTTACAAGAATGTACCTCAGTGCGTTCCGCAAGCCATTTGGCTGCGCGGCACTGAGTCAATTTCAAAGCACAGGGATGTGACATACTTACAGCAATATTTTGCATCTCTGTGATTTCCCCTGCGTTGGCACCAAACTGTTGCCATGCACCGGTGCAGACACTATGGTGCAAGGATGCCTGCGTTGTGGAGAGATTGTTTTTGTTCCCTTCCTGCACGAAAACAATCTGAAATGCCGTTGTTCAACTTCTATGTGTTCTGCGTTACCACACATAGAAGTTGAAAAACGTCATTGTTTCAATGATTGTTAATGTGCAGCAAGATACACCTTCCTTCATTAGAGGTGATTTCCTCTTTCTAAGTGTGCTGCAGAATGCAGCACACATAGAAAGGGGAAAGGAAAACGAGGAGAAATTAATACATTTCTACTCGTTGTACCTCCCTATGCCTCCCATGGGGAGCTGTAGCATTCACATGCATTTCCAGATTTACGATTCTTCGTAAATCTGGAAATATGCCTGGTTCCATGGGTGTTGCGTGGGAAAATCCACAGCAACACCCATGGAACAACCCTTTCTAGCAAAGTGCAGTGTGCAAAGGGGCCATATTTATAAGGACAGGAAAAGCCCCGCAGGGTGGCTTTTCCTGTCCTTGTAAATATGGAGCAGTAAAATGCGCCACCGGTACAACACAAAAAGTGACGCACTGGCGGTGCAAGGGGCTTGTGAATCTGCCCCTCAGTATCAGGTGCTTGTGATACTGAATTTATAATCAGATAAACTGGGCTACATGTAACAAAATGGCAAGAAAAATCCTACAGTTAATGAGCGACTCATGCATGTGATCTGAAAAGCTGACACTATTTGGGGTTGGGCGTATTAAAAGTGAAGTACTGATTTAAAATGCACACAGTTCTGCCCCACAAGACAGAAAATGCGGTCTAAGCTAAGCCAAGATGCCCTATCTCATGTGTAAAACCGCACACATTGTCACTATTTTATGAATAATTTGGTCCATCTTTGTCACTGTTCCAACCCATATGTATTCCTATTTTCTAGTACCGTCTCGAGACCTTTAACGAGTCAAGGTTAAGTGAGTGGACCTTCGAACACTATACCAGTAAGTACAGGCGATCGAGGTCAGACATTAAACTGATCGGAATAAAAACTAACAACTAATTCTAGGGCTTTGTTGAAATACTTCCTGCATTACTCAGTAAAACTGTTCACAGTGATGTGTAGTGACCCATTTGGTTTATGCATGCTGTGTTATTGATTATAAGTGAATGTTGGCACACCCCTATGTATGTTAAACAGGCAAAGGTATAGCTTATTTGAAAAGTGACTTAGCTAGCAGGCATCTGCTATTACACTCCTTCTCAGGAGCAGCCGCTGGTACTGTGAAGTGGTGGGGCGGGTGGAGGAGGTAACACAAAAAAAAGATAAATACCTAATAAATAAAACTACACTTACCTGCTCCGACGGCCGCCGACTTCCTCCTGATCCTCGCACCCATGTCAGAAACCTGGAACATACTGCGCAGGCTCCCAGCTCCCAATACAGCGCTGTTCATATGCTGGGAATAGCAGTGCTGGGATGATTGGTCTGAGCGCCTCGATTCAGCGCTAAGACTTGGACTGAGAGCTGTGGGGCTGGCTAAACCATCATGCGCATTTAGCAGTGCCCACCACTCCTCCCTCCTCCCTGGTTCTGCAGCTGCAGCGTCACTGTGGTTGTCCCTACCCCTCCATCTGCTCAGCTGGCAGGATGCAAAATAAAGGCAGGAGCCTTGCTTTACCACCCACCAGGCCCCTCTAAAACCTTCCTAGATAGCATTGGACACATTGTTAGCTCACTCAGTCTCAGATTCTCCAATTTCACCCTGCTAGGAGATTTTAACATCCACCTAGATGCTCTAAATGACCCGGGTGCAATACATTTCTGTGAAATCATGGATACACTGCGCCTGGAGCAGCGGGTACTCACTCCCACCCATAATGCAGGCCACACGCTGGATGTTATCTTGTCCAATCTTAGGACCCTTATAGTCAAGGCTCCAGTTAGCGTCACTTGGTCTGATTATAAGCTGATACCCTTGGAAAGCAGATATCAGCTCCTGAAAAACCTCAAGGGATGCATCCCCACCACTCACAACACCAAGCCCAGATGGAGAGATATGGCAGCCCTTCCTGATCTTAATCGAGAAGCATTAGCTTGTGTACCTAAGTTGTCAGGGGATCCAGTATTAGACAACCTAAGCTTTACGCAGTGGATGTCCTCCTTGAGGGATCGCTTCGCCTCCCCTAGCTCACAAAACAAACAACCACCTAAAAAACCCTCCGCTCCATGGTACACCCAAAATCCGAAACAAATACTTAGTCACTGGAACGTAGATGGCGACACAAGTATGAACAGACTGAACTAACCCAGTTCAAAATAGCCCTTAACTCGTTCGATGCGTTCGTCGGACAACGGCCGTCGAGAGCACTACCTCCGTAGTGCTGCGCACGTCCGTTGGCTGACGTAGCCCCGCCCGCGCACGGAAACGCCCTCACCACTGCGGAATTTACACCGCGGTTAAAGGGTTAAAAACTACCACCATTAAATCAAAGCAGCCAAACAATCTTATTTTACCGAAATGCTCAAAAGGGCAAACTCAAATCAAGAAACTATCTTTAAGATAGTCAACTCCTTCACTAATCCCTTATCGTTTAAACAAGAGATCCCACCTTCACAGTCCTTCTGTGACCACATAGCAGATCACTTTGAACAGAAAGTCTAGTCACTACAATATAATTTTCCAGCACCCTCCACCTCCTCAGTCAACAATAAGGTTGACTTAGGTAACAACAGACCGGCCCTTCAATCTTTTGAGCCTCTCAGTCTAGCCAAACTCGCCAGGTGACTCTTGCTGTCAAATCTGGTTCCCCTTTCGACCCTTGCCCCCCCTCAATTCTACATGCGATGATTGATACTGTCAACCCAGTCATAAACAAGATAATAAATGCCTCCCTGCCATTAGCCAAAGTTCCCAATGAATGGAAGCTTGCTGCAGTTAAACCGCTCCAAAAGAAACCACTAGCCGACGCCACCACCGAAAAACGTATCAACTCTCAACTTATGACTTATCTGGAAGAAGCAAATATGTTACATCCCAATCAATCAGGCTTCAGGCCTCAGCACTCTACAGAATCAGCCCTCCTGTACAATACTAAATCCCTTAAAGCCGCCCTCGATCAAAGAAAGAACCCTGTATTGGTCCTTTTGGACCTATCAGCCACTTTTGATATGGTCTCACATGCTATCCTTTTGGACCATCTCGAATCCTACAGCATTTCTCATCTTGCCTTGGCCTGGCTAAAATCATTCTTGCAAAATCGTAGACAAGTCATTACCCTTGGGCAATATCAGTCAGCTGAAAAACCCCTGCTTTCTGGGGTTCCACAAGGGTCTACCCTCAGCCCAGTGCTCTTTAATGCCTTTATGGCTCCAGTGATTAGTCTGATATCGTCCTTTAACATCGATACCATCTCATATGCAGACAATACACAGCAAATCTTGGTTCTAGATAAAAACACCACACTAGCTGAAGAAAACCTCTGTCACTGCCTTACAGCGGTTTTCCATTGGATGAAAGCCAATCATCTAAAATGCAACTCAGAGAATACTGAAATTATGCCTTTGGGACAAGGGCACACCTTCTCCTCCAATCTATGGTGGCCCTCCGACCTCCCCACTCCCTCCCAATACAGTAATGGTAGCCAGAAATTTAGGGGTCCAATTTGTCTCAACACTTTCCTTTCACCAACAATCACTAGCAGTAGCTGGGACCTGCTTCCATATAATAAAATCACTTAAAAAGTTCTTTGACTTTCGCCCCAACACGGCGAGACAAGCAGTTGCAGTGGCCCTATTTACATCTAGATTGGACTACTGCAACAGCCTCTATGTGGGTGCCATCAAGTCGGTTCTCCACAAATTACATATGGTACCAAACGCAGCAGCCCGTTTAGTGCTAAAATGTCCCAGGAAGTCCTCATCATCGGCTCCACTCGAAACACTACATTGGTAACCAATCCATAAAAGAATCCTGTTCAAGATGATTATAATCACCTTTAGAATCTTCCACTCCTCAGGCCCTCACTACCTTCGGCACAGGTGTGCACGCTATGTACCATCTCACACTCTAAGATCATCCAGCACCAATTTACTAAAACTTCCAGTGTTCAGATGTGTCTCAAAAGGGGGAAAATCAATTGCAGTGATCGGCGCTAAAGCCTGGAACCAACTCCCCAATCACCTTCGCCTTATCCAATCAGAATCTTTGTTCAAGAAGACCCTGAAGACTTGGATTTTTAAGGCACCTGACACACTATGTATAGCACTCATCTAATCCAATTTTCAACCTCAGTTACCCTGTCTCCCAAGTGTTCCGCTTAGCTCCTCGGAATGATAGCTGCGCTCTATAAATGTCTGTTAACATAACATAACATAACATAACATAACATAACATAACATAACATAACATAACAAAGTCTATGTCAGCCTTTTCATACGTATTTGCCTTCTAGATCTGTCAACGAGAAACTCAGCTCCTGATGCATATCTCCACTACTATCAAGTCACATCAAGGGGGGCACTCCTTTAGGTTCCTTGGGGCTGAAGTATGCAACCAACTTTCTTTACTTTTCACACAAATGGAACGTGTTCCTACCTTTAGAAAGGCAATCAAAACATATCTTTTCTACAGGTAGACTCTTAAACCTATGACAACTCTTCTAGTTGATGTTTTTGATCCTTCACTACCAAGACATCTTGTAAGGTGCCCTTCAAAGTACCACCATCAAATAAAAATCAAATTCTTTCCATATATCATGGATCCTAGTGGAATATGCCCTGTTATACCACTGAAGTTTGTGCAATAAAAATAAGCAATGTATGTAATAGAAGTAACATACATACATATATATCTACATCATATCCTGCACATAACTTACAACTCATAGTCAAGCCGCACATCATATACAAATATATATAAATATATATATATAAATGCATACATACATATATATAAATAAATATATAAACAAACGTATATATATATTATTTTATTACTATTTATGTTTTATTACTGTAATTAAGTGTATCTGGGCACTGATTGAGCCACCTGTGTCCCTGCATGGTTTGTGATCTTTCACCACAGTCCATGAACAGGAGACAGTGGACTAATAAGGGTCCAAGAGCCCTCCCTTGGGTGTCTGTGAATATAAGACAAGTTTTGGCAAACCGCTGAGTCTTGCTCTGAAACACATTTGTAAATACAAAGGGCAGTATTCTAAGCTCTTGATTTATAGAAGTGTTTCTCCTTTTCCAGATCAGGCAGTGGATGGTCCACAGAATGGTCCTTCTCCAAGACCCTGGGAATTTGAAGTTCAGATACCATTGATGTTTCAAGAAGATACAAAGAAGTTCATGGTACCTCACTCCTCCATAATAAAGGTAAATATTTCTTTATGGGTACTGGGCTCTCACCGTTCTCTATCCTAGCCATCAGCATGTGCTGTTGTGTGGCATTTGAGTGTTCTTAATTTGGCCTAGAGGCTAAGGCAGTCTAAAGTTGGTACGTCACTCGAATTGCAGATAATACTGCTTCAGCTCAATCAGCTTTACACAATGCTGCTTCAGTCAAGTGTCTATACATATGTCTAAAGGCTGTCCAAGCTATCAAGTTTGCACGCATGTAGCAAATGATATTGAGTTTTGAAGTAAATTCACTGGCTTTTTTTAGAAGCTTCAGTGAAATTCAAACTCTGCTGTTAACACACCAACCACTCCTACTTGCCAGGCCCAGTTACCTATCATATCTTTTTTAAATCTCCGGTGCCGCAAGAAACTCCCTTTGCAAGGACTGTTTCATTCTAGAACTCCCTTAGTTCCAAATAAAGCAAGCACAAAGAAAATCCTTCTCCAGATCTGCACCCACGATTTTGAACACCCTCGAAATCCGTCTAAAAACAGCGCCTGACACCTTTTGTTTTTGCAAAAAACGCAAGACCTACCTATTTGCAAGATGTGTTAACTAACAGCTTTCAAGATAACTTAGTTCACTTCAAGGAAGGAAGAACTCACAAGACTTTATGTATAAATTACAATTTACCAAATTGACAGGCCTAAAAAATGCAGTAAGATGCTCTGATTATATCAGTGATTTTCTGAAAAATCCCCCTCATTGTCTCTGCTGTCTCATTACCCCACTATCATGAATGATGCCCTAAGACCTCAGCTTCCTCACCTCAATATTCATGATCAGAACATTAATTCGTTTCTGGAATGGTCTTATAGTCCTTTTCCCCTTTTTCCGTAAAAGTTGGTTTTTCATCAAAGGGAAAAAAAATCCTATGGCGACAACCCTTCCCAGACACCCTTATTAAATTTGGCATGCTTTAGACTTGTCAGCCTTAGGGTGGTCTTCCCCTAAACATTTTGCCTTTGCCCTCAATTCTTTTGCTGAAATTTGTTTTTGTTGGTCTTAGGACTCTGTGCACTCTACCACTGCTAACCAGTGCTAAAGTGGTTGTGCTCTCTCCCCTATACATGGTAAGATAGATTTTTACCTGATTGGTATATTTAATTTACTTATAAGTCCCTTGTACAGTGGTATACCATATACCCAGAGCCTGTAAATTAAATGCTACTAGTGGGACTACAGCCCTTATGGTGACATCCTCTTAAGTCACCCCATAAAACATGTCCCAAACCTGCCATTGCAGCCTTGAATGCAGTTTTAAAATGCCAATTCGACTTGGAAATACAATCTCCTTGCCAAGTCTTAAAACCACCTTTTATTGCATATAAGCCAACTCTATGGTAGGTCCTAGGTAGCCCAAAGGGCAGGGTGCATTGTAATGAAAAGGTTGGACATGTACTTTTAAGTTTTGCATGTCCAGGTAGTGAAAAAGTCCTAAATTTGTTTATCACTACTGTGAGGCCTACCTGTCCCGTAGGATAACGCTAGGTTGCCTTATTACATTTAAAAAGTGCAAACTTTTGATTGCGAACAGGTAAGCATTTCATTTTTGGATCTGAGAAATTGCAATTAAAAATCCACTTTAATAGTAAAGTTGGATTTTAAGTTGAAAAAGTCAGTTTTAGAAAGTTGGCATTTTCCTGCCCTAAACTATTTGGGGTCCTTCAGCCTATCTTGGGTCCAATGACTGGGCGTAGTTTGCAGTTGGCCTTGGTTTATTTCTTCCAGACAGCCCCACAATAGAGGGATTAGTGTGCCTGGCTGGGCCATCAACTGTCAGGATGAGTAGGGAAGCAAAATTGGACACAGCCCTACTTGCAACTGACTAGGCTGTGCTCTGTCTTCAACAAAGGACTGGTCACTCCTGTATTGTTCATGCAAGGGCAGGGGAGTCAGGAAACATCAAGCACTTCAAAGGGAATTCTCTAGGATTTTCTCCTACGTCAAAGAAGGCACCATGTATAAAAAGGGGGCCCTCAGACTACTTTCTGGACCTATGGTAGGACACTCAGAGGATTGCTTACTGCTGTGGCCTGCTGTGCACCCCACAAGCCTGCTTTGCTGCACCTAGAAGAACTGCTTTGCTTCCTGTAGCCTGCTTTGAACCCTCAGAGACCTGCCCTGTTGCTTGAGGCATGCTTCATCAGTTGAACCCAGGACTACTTAAGTGACTCCCAGGGCTAGTTTGCTGGCCTCCTGCTCAGAGCCTCAGGGGCATAAAAGGAGCTCACCATATTGGACCCTCACCTTGGCCCAGCCTGAGAAAGTCCTGAACCCACAAGTGGTGCCCCTTCAGTCCTGAACACTTGGGTGAGGTGAAAAATGGGCCCAGATAGCCTAAATCTAAAATTTGGGAGTTGGAAAATTTATGGTTAAAACTGCTCCGAGAACGGAGGGAAGGCCGGGACCAACCTGTTTGTCTATTCGCTTAAGGTGCATCGCTGGTCAGCCTGTCTTTGCTGCAGTTCCTGCTATGTTCTCCGCAGCAGAAAATCGTGTTCAACAGTCACTCGGCAAATGGGTAACCGGCCTCCTGGAACTCTCATCGGCTACACCATCCAGCTTTGTCCCACTAAAGATTTCGAACTTCCATAAAAAAGAGATCAAGTCTGAATGTACAAATCTTCACCCTCAACCTTACCCAGTGGCTCCCTGATGGTGACGCTTTCTCCTTGGGTACCACCTGCAGCCTTGCCCCAATGATCTTCACTTTCTCAGAACTTTTCAGTCAGAATCTCTTCTAAGTCCGAAGGTCAGCCCGGAACATGCCCAATCTTCTTCTTGTATCTGAACAGCGCCCATCACGTTAGCCATATTTTTTTACTTTGACCCAGTCCTGCGTAACTAGATGTCCATGGTTGGTGCATTGATCGTTTAGGCACTAGCTTTTACCTTAAACTTAAAAAATTCATAACTCCGGTTCAACTGATCGGATGTTTGTCATTTGGATATCAAATAATTTATTAAAATGTACTCTAGTTTTCTAAAGTGGTGTATTAATTTTTCTTTTATTGTCTTTCTACTTTATTACTGCTTGAAATGCTGCATACATACTTACACATTGCCTCTAAGTTAGGACTGACTGCTTTTGGGCCAAGCTACCAAAGGTTTAAGCACGGGTTAATTTAGTGACTTTTGTGTTTCACCCTGACAGGGATTGTGGCTGTTGCTTGACTATGGTTAACACCCCAATCAATCAACAACCCAATTTCTCACAGCATGTTACCTTACCTTTCCTTCCCTTGCGTACGATAAGCAGGCAAATATATGCTTTGTCCGGAGAGCTACAAATCCTTCACTATTCCTCACAAAGGGACATGCAGATATATCAGCTTCAGCATGCCACAAAGGCCCCTTCACATTTATTTTAATTAAAGGAGACAGTTTAGTAAACATATAAACAATGATGAATTGCTGACAAAAGAGAAGCTTGTAAAATTATGTATTACAAGTCTCATATTGAACAAGCCATTGATGTGATGAATTCAACTCTCTGCAGGGAGTTTTGTGGGTGCAAAGCGTGGTTCCCCACAGACAAGTAGGTTTCATTCTTAAGACATTCAAAGCTGTCATTCCAGTTGTATCCTCTCCGTCTACATTCTCTGAGTACAACTGTATAAAGATAGTTGCGCTGTTCAGTACCCACCCTATGTTCCCCTGGGGACATTGGTTTCTTCTATGACAACTGTGATGAGATTTGGGGCTCACTATCACCAGATATGCAAGCCACCATTCTTGTCATGTGTATATATGTATAGAGTGAGAGAGAGAGCAAGACTTCCCTTGGGCAATAAACATTTTAATATAGTTATATAGTTTGTGTAATATTTGTGTTTGTTTCAGGTATGCCACAAATGCCAAGGTCGGGGTCACTACAAGTGCAGCAGGTGCCATGGTGCTGGCAGGGTGAGTGATAACCTGGTTCTCCATAGCCTTTATTTGGAAGGGGATTTCTGTCCTCCTTTGAGCGCAAACTAAGAATAACGTATCTAGATCGGCTGAAGCTGAAAGTTCTCTGCACCCCTGGTTCTTTCATGTATTGATAAATATCCTAGTACTTTTTTCTTCTTCTTGGAATTCCAATATGCGCAATATTTGTTAGCAAAAAAAGTGTAGTTGCAGACTTCAAAAACGAGATCAAGGCTTTGAAAATGTTTCTCTACCTGGAAAAGGAAACTTTCACATGTGCCTATAGAAATGACTTGATGCTCAGGATAGTAATTCATCCCCCAAATCTTATCAGTCTGTCTCCTTATATGTGTCAATTGACCAATACAAAAATTGTCAATATGGCCCTAAACAATAATTAGCATTTCTCCAAGGCTCAGGGTAAAAAAGTCCTCTTCACTACTACTGATCACAACACAGTATGCTGCCACCATTGCGCTCGGGCTGCTTAACTCCTGATGAAGGCGGTAGTCTTCCACCACTATGAGAGGAGCGATTTGGGCGCTCCTCCCAGGCCAACAAGATTGCAAACCATGAGACAGCCCTGTCATGGTGCACACGCAAGACCCGTGTTCGCCTATGACGAAAAATCAGCATTAGGGATCCAAAAACAGTACAGTTGGGCACTAAGGGCAGGGGCACATGTCCTTTTCATGCAGAGGACTTTTCCGACCCACCACCAGGATAGAGAGAGTGGCAGTAAAAAAGTATTGGTAACCATCATGGCAGCAGCGGCAACTCCACTGAAAAGCAATGCTGACTCCAAACCCTCCATGAAACCATGAAATGAATATGATGGCATGGGCAGAAAATGTACCAGGCTACTAGGATTACAACAAGAAGTAGGGTGGGGCAAAGGAGGTGGGAAACACCACCATGATAAAAACAAGGGTGGGGCAGAAGAAATGCAAGAACCTGGCAGAGAAGGTGCACAATGGTGAAGCTTGAGAAGGAGAACAGAGCAGAGATGTCAGCACTGCCTCATTGGTGTGGATAGGTCTTGGCTAAGAAGGTGTTTAAAGATTAAAAAGTAGACACAGAACGACTTGTGGTGGAATAGCTTTTGTTAGTGCATAACAATCTCACTACTTACAACGGTGCCCTGAGATGGATGCACTGCAAGTCTATCTTGAAGATAACATTTTGCATTACAATGGCTGTGCCTTCCTGGTGCCAAAGTTAACAATAAGTAGAAAAATGCCATCCTTAATACTCCCGGACATGCCAGACAAGGAACAGCTGAATCTAAATGTGATTGAGACTGCCAGCAAGCCAATGACTGAAGGAGGCTGACCCTATCCCCCATTCAGAGTACACATATTGTGACCTGAACCAAAGGGTGAGAGACACACCAACAGACTGAAATAGGCTGACCTAAAGTCCCTTTCTTTATGTAGAATTACTAAGAATGTGCTGTATCAATTTATATTCATAAATTAGCCTGCCCCCCCAAATGGGAAGGGTCGTCAATCCACAGTATGTGATAATAAAATAAGTGGGAACACATTCACGTGGAACAAACAGTAAACCACACTCCTTGAACAAGAAATCAAGATATTCACACTAACTTGACGGAGTTTGTCCTTTACGCAGGCAAGGTGTGTGACTTGCAGTGGAAGCCGGAGCAAGACCAAGAACAAGCAATGCCAGGTGTGTTCTGGTTCAGGCCGAAAAAGGTATGACCCGCCAAGCCTCCCAGAGATTCAAAGGCTGTATGTTGACATTACTTTTAAATGTTTGCTGATAAGTACATTTTTTTCACTCAAACAGAGGTAGGGGGCTGTCATTAACATATGCTAAAATACGTTTTGAATTCATTCACTAGTGGCCAAGGAGAGGGGGGGGGTTCTATTTTTGTATTAGCTGTAAAGTAGTTCCAAATCAGGGACTATAAATGGCCTTGGTGTTTGGTGGGTTGTGTGGGCGAGGGATAGCAACCCATGTGCAGAAGTGTGGCTCAATGGTTAGAGCGGCAGACCCTGATGCAGAGGTCTGGCCCGGGACCAGGGTTCAATTCGCGGCTCTTGGATTCAATTTCCCCGGACCTCATAATTCTCGCCTCGGTGCCTATTCTAATCATGGGTCCGACTGTGCAACTCTGGGCAATAGCTTGCTTAATCTCCACAATGGCCCCCACAGCGCTAGGATGCCTGGCTTCACCTTGGGGTTGCCCAGGAGTGGACATCTCACAGGAAAACCAGGAAGGGTTCCACAGCGGTATGAATACAGCGCTACAAGACCTCTGGGTAGAAGTGCGCTATATAAGTACATTTACATTTACATGTACAGTTGGTGGGAGCCATCACAGCTGCTGCACTTACACGGAGCCTAGTGCCATGAAGTGTCCCTCGAGTAATTTATTTACTTAAGTGTTCCTAGTGTTACTTTGTTTAGATGAAGCTGTCTGATGTAATTATCGCCTTTTGTGCATATGTATATGTATATTCAATATCTGCATCGTATGCGTAGACTCTTGCAATATGTGATTTGGAAATAGAAAGTACTTTCAAGCACCAAAAACACTGTTAGGGTCACCGAATTTAGGATTGATGCAACGAGAGCTGAGTGGAGCTTTAAACAAGGTACAGTGTGGAGTGAAACTAACTGTCTCTCAAAGTCTTCTGTTGAGCCTGAAGGATGCATGCAGACTTGTGTATTTGTCTGGTCGCAGGACTGTTGAAAGGTTTGCTTTTGTGAGTTATCATTTTACAGCTACTTGAAAAATACATTTGGAGGAAACCCACGTCTGCATTTAACTAACCCTTGAAAAGATTGAGCAGTAGAATTCCTAAATGCCTAGAGAATGAGGCTGCAGATCACTTCAACTCTACCAAAGGTGACCAGAGTGTTTCTAGCAATACTGTCCACTAATGCAGTCGAAGGATCAGTTAAGGCGGGCAATGGTCAGCTGACCTTTACCATGAAATAACAAAGAACATTCCCTTACCTTTATCACACTATCTGAGAACTGCTTTCAAGTAGACTACATTTTGTGAGTAGTTACACACTTGATAGTTGTACAGGGCTTCCTAACACAATCCAATAGGCTAACCCTCAAGAAAGCTGTATTGTGTTGTCCAGGAGCTGAGCAGACGTCTCCTCCATTCAGCTCAAGCAGGCTTTAGGTCCTTCCACCGTACAGAATCTGTTGTAACAGCAGTGCTAGAGGATCTATGCCTTGCTGAGGATCATGACAAGAACGGTACCTCTCTGCCGCCTTCCATAAGGTTGACCATCGGGTTTTGGCCAATGATAAATCTAAGGCTGGGGTGTGGGGCATGGCTTTAAAGTGGATCAGGTCATACTTCGAAAACCGCACACAATCCGTGAAGCTTGGCATCTTGACTGCCAAAGTAATTGGTCTGGACTGTGGATTTCCTCAAGGTTCGTCCTTGTCTCCTCTTTTGTTTAACCTGTATTTGAAACCCCTGATTCAGGCATTGTCTACTTTCAGATGCAGGGTTTACAATTATGCTGATGAATTGCAACTACTTTTCCATTTCGATAGCACTTCTGTCTGCTATATAAAATTGCAGGTCACCTTAATATTTGTTGCAAACTGGACAGCAGCCAATCAGCTAAAGTTGTATGCAAACAAAACAGAAATGTTTTTTCTCAGCAATGGGATCAATCAATGGAGCAGCAACTTCTGGCCCACTGATCTCGGCCCTGCACTTACACCATCACCTTTTGAAAGATTCTTGAGGTAGTGATAGATGGCAATTTGACGCTTAAACCTCAGACAGGAGCAATAGTTTCCAAATGCTCCTTTCTACTAAAAACTCTGAGGAAAAATGTCTCTTTGCTGTCTTTTACCGCTAGGAAACTTATTGTAACAGCAGATCTCAATTCGTGATTAGAGTATGCTAACTCAGTTTAAGTAGAGCTATCCCCTACTACTCTACACAGACTACAAATCTTTCAGATTGAAGTAACACAGTTGATTTTTCTCTTGCCTCGGCATTCACATGTCACCCATCTTCTGAGAGAGCTGCATTGGCTTCCAGTACAGGAGCGTATTCGCTTCAAAGGATGGTACATGGCGTTTAAGTGCCTGAACGGAAAAGGCGCTAGCTTCCTGGAAGATGAATTAAGAAATATACACCACATCGAAGTCTGAGATCCATCCAGGCTAATCAACGTATCATTCCAAGATGGCGGAAACAAAGATCAGAGCTTCGCTATTTCTCAGTATTGACCCATCCACCTTGGATGCTTCACCTGATACAATCCCATTGGAGCATGATTTTGTGACTTTATGTAGACTTCTGAAAACATGGCTATTCAAGGAGGCCTATGGCATGAAGTAACCTTACCTCGTTATGATCAATCTATCTACTCTAGTGCCAAGAAACCTTTGCTGAATGTGCGCTTTATGAGTTCTAATATCATAACATAATATATATCGACTTCTTCTCTGATGTACAGCATCTGTAACACAATGCATATGTTTAGCAATCAATTAAAACACAACTTTATTACTTTTTGTCTTCAAAGGTGCAATACGTGCTCTGGGCGTGGAAGCAAGGAATGTACGACCTGCCGGGGTGAGAAGAAACTCCTCCACTTTCTGCAGCTGACTATTAGCTGGTAGGACAATGTACACAAATGATGACACAGAATTGTTGAAATGTGTATAATGCACCTCTCCTGAGAATGCTCACATGGGTTAAACACCCAAGAACTGGTGACAGAAGGATATCTGAATGGCAGAAAGATATAGGCACTTCTTCTGTAGGATGTGACTTGGCTGACATCTTGGCCTACCCAAGCTAGTTCACATATTTCCTCCAGTGACCAAAGAAAAAGCCTTTAAGTGCTTCATTCCTAGGCAAACCTTTGATCGTTTTAATGAATGGATGAATAATCTGGAGCAGCGCAACCGATTGACTTGAAGAAAAAATTCATTTCCATAGCGCAAAAGGGCTGTGCTAAATACACACATTTTTCAATATATTCAACTTATTGCTGTCACATGAGTCCACAAATGGGGAATTTCTATGTCTTGGCCCAGTCAGTGAAAAGGACATAATATTAAGGCCAGGTCAGTGAATCTCTAGGTTATTTCAGAACTAGTTGGGTTTCAGGATGCACATCAGGAACCTTGCATAGTTTGGGAAAGAGTTCAAAAGCACAGTCAACCCGTGGAGTATTGTGTGGGATCGTTCCCTGGTTTGGGGAGAGCTGTAACTGCAGGTATCAAAATAAACAGGGACAGAGAAAAAAAATTCCTTGTGGAGAGACTGACTGGATCTCCTTACAAAGTTTAAATTCTGTTTAAGAAACAAGCATTAGCAAAGCCAATACTTCTCACCTTTGCAAGAGCTATTGGGTTGGCCAATGTGTTTGAGCCATGTTCTACACCAGCATGGCTGATTCTCAGCATGGATAAATGTTAGTGGTGTTGAGGAGAGGGGCATGGAGTTGAGTGTTGTAGAGTGGAGTGGTGTGGTGTGGTGCAGAGTGGCTTAGAATGAAGTGACATATCATGGAGTGGCATAGAGTGAAGTACCGTGGAGTGGACTGTCGTGGAGTGGATTGTCATAAAGTAGAGTGTTGTAGAGTGGAGTGTCGAAGTAGAGTGGAGTGTTGTGGAGTAGAGCCGAGTGTCATGAAGAGTTATGGAGTGTCATAGAATAAAGAGAAGTGGAGTGTTGTGGAGTAGAGTGGAGTGTTGTGGGGTAGAGTGGAGTGCTGTGGAGTAGAGTAGAGTGGTGTAGAGTGGATTGGTGTAGAGTGGCAGGGTGTAGAGCGGAAGGACATAGAGTGTAGTAGAGTGTTGTAGAGTGGGGTGGCATAGAGTGACATAGAGTGGAGTGGCATAGAGTGGAGTAGTGTGTCATAGAGTGGAGAAGTGTTGAGTGGAGGGGAGTAGAATGGAGAGGTATAGAGTGGAGAAGAATGTCCGAGTCGAGTGGCAAACAGTGGGGTAGAGTGTTGTAAAGTGGAGTGGCATAAAGTAGAGTGTCGTAGAGTGGCGTAGATTGTTGTAGAGTGGCATAGAGTGACGTAGAATTGAGTGTTGTAGAGTAGAGTGTTATAGAATGAAAGGTCCTAGACTGGAGAGTCATAGAGTAGAGTGTCGTAGAGTGGAGTCAGGTGTCATAGAGTGGAGTAAAGTAGAGTAGAGTGGCATGGAGTAGAGTAGAGTGGCTTAGAGTAGAGTGGTGTGGAGTGTCATGGAGTGTCGTAGAGTGTCGTAAAGTGCAGTAGAGTGCAATAGAGTAGCATAATGTGTTGTAGAATGTCGTAGAGTGGCATAGACTGTCGTAGAGTGAAGGGTCATACAGTGGCATAGAGTGGAGCGTTGTTGAGTGCCATAGAATGCAGTTTAGTGGCCTAGAATGAAGTGGCATAGAGTGTAGTAGAGTGGAGTGAAGTTGCACAGAGCATCATAGAGTAGAGTGGTGTGTAGTAGAATGACGCAGAGTGAAGTGGAGTAGAGTGGATTATTGTAGAGTGGGGTCGCAGAGTGGGGTACAGTGGCCTACTTTGGCATAGAGTGGCATAGAGTAGAGTGGCATAGAGTGAAGTAGAATGTCATAGAATGAAGTGGCGCAGAGTGTTGTAGAATGTCCTAGAGTGGAGTACACTGGAGTGGAGTGAAGTGTCATAGAATTCACGGAGTAGAATAGTGTGGCACAGAGTGAAGTGACTTAGAGTGGAGCAGCATAGAGTGGAGTGGCATTGAATGAAATAGAGAGGAGTAGAGTGCAGTAGAGTAGAACATTTAAAGTGGGGTAGAGTGGTGTAGAGTGGAACAGAGCTGCGTGGAGTGTATTGGAGTAGAGTGGCATAGAGTGGAGTAGAGTAGAGTGGCGTAGAGTTGCATAGAGTGAAGTAGAGTGTGTATGATGTGGAAGTGCACTGCCATTACAGACAATGCATTTTTGGTTGAAATGACCATTACATATGCACAGACATACAGGGGCTTATTTACGAGCACTTGCACCACTTTTGCACTGCCAGTGCGTCACTTTGTGTGATGAACCAATGGCATAAAAAATGCACCATGTTGCGTCATATTTACAAAGTGACGCATCTAGGTAGATGCAGCATTTTGTGAACCCCTGCGCCACATTATACCTGTGCCAGGTATAATGTATGCAGGGTGGGTGTTCTGACACAAGTAAGCCTCGTAGAAGTGATGCAGTGAAATCTATAGGATTTCACTGGGCCACTTCTAGGACGCAAATGTGTCAATATCTTACGCCTGCCTCACATCAGGCGTAAGACTGACGCAGGCACATTTGAAATGGGACTTGACCATTTGAAATGACCCATTGCTGGAGTTGTCACTTTTGTGACACACTCCAGCAATGCGAAATTTTTGCGCCTACAGATATGTCCAGTGCTTAATTTGTAAAATATTAAGTGCCAGGGCTCTGACCAGGAGGCCACGGAGGCTTGCACCACACATCGCCCTGGTCATCACTGCCAAAACAACTACTGACCATCTCTCTTGCATGTAAATGCGACAGTTATGATTCTTCCAGGTCCCCAAAGCCAAAGGAATAGCTGGGGAGGCAGGTATTAGCACTATTTTAATGCATATTGTATTCCTAAACAACCATTGTTCTGCTCATCTTTAAATTAGATGAGCAGCGCCACCATGCGGTAGACTGGCAACACCATACTTAGGACAGTTAGGTGCCGGTGCCGAGCACCGGGAACAAATTAAGTGCCCGTGCTGAGCACCGGAAAGCACTGGCTCAAATTAAGCACTGGATATGTCAGAAATACTGTCATATCTGTAACTTCTTGCCTCATGATGCGTCATACTGTAAATATGACCCATCCAGCATGTCGCAGGGAGGGCGCAATAAAAAGTGACACATCCCTGTTTTCACACAGCGATGCATCAATTTTCATAAATGAGGCCCACAGTTTTAATGAAAAAACCATAAAGTGTAGAAACTGTAATGTGTGGAAATTACATTAACTAGTGTAATGATTTGTTTTGATTGTATTAAAATGTATATTTCCAGCCCACTTCAGAATTACAGAAAATATGCTTGGTTTATGCTTTCTGAATTGATATATATTGAAATATATACAGAGTTTATATACAGACATTTACATTTTCTTGTGTGCTAGAAAAAACACCTTCCCTTTCACACCCTCAGGTTGTCAGATAAATCATCCCCCTTTGAAGTCAGAGAAGGAAATGTTGACATCAACCTCCCTCAGAATACAGAGCCTGACATTTGACCTCTGTCTGAATGCACAGCAAATGTGACAAGATAAGAACATAATTGAAATACAAAGTTTATACAGAAAGCGAGCACTCGTGGAAGAATACAGAAACCAGACTATGCTTTATGGGAGGACAAAGAGATGCTGGCAGCCTAAACCAAATAATGCCAACAAATAGAAATCAAGCAAATATTAGTAACAAACCACAAAGCCAATGGTAAAGAATGGGTGAAATGCATTCAAAGGCCAGCTCTCAGAACGTTTCCTAGTAATCTTTAGCAACCAGACAGCTGTGCTTCGACCTAAAAAATGGGTCAATCTACCTGGTATATAGTTGTAAGAATTAAAACAAGATGCCTATGACAATAATCTTGGACAGTCACTCCCAGTGAGGTTATGAACCCTCACCCACCTAGTGTGGCATGTATCCTCATCGGGTTACCAAACAAGCACTGGTAGGCCCTACCCATAGCCTGGCTCCCCTTTGTGAGATCAGTATCCTATGTGGAGAGTTATAGGGTATTGAAGGGAAATGCATATAAAATATACCTAAAGCAGCTCAGATTAGTGCTTCATTTGAGCCAGTGGTTGCAGGTGGTGCCCTCCGGCACTCATTAATGGGGACTGCCACATACATATACTCATCAGACTTTGACCTGGAGCAAGAGAGAGAAAAACACAAAAAGTGGAAAGGAGAAGGAAAAAAAGATAGGAAAATCAGTTTCAAAAGGAAAAAGTAGGGGTGAAAAAGAATACGCAAAATTTAAATAAAGTGGCAGGGAGTGTATGGTGCAAGAAAGAGGCATGAGGTAGAATCAAGACAATGCAGACTTGGCATTCACAATTCCAACCTTGGCATTGACTGTGGGCTTCTGAGAAATACATTGGGCACCAACACTTATTTTACAAATTATGCGCTGGTTAAAATTGTGTACAGACATAGTTCACCAAATCAGATACTGCAATATTGCTTTAAATGACATTGCCATTTGCAAAAAACTCAGACAGAATATCAATCGAATTTAACTACCCTGAATACACCCAGTCACCTATTCCTGACTTCAGTGACTTCTGCCAGATGTAAGGCTATAGAAAGAGCTGAGTGTAGAACGTTGACCTATGTGTTCTAAAATTTTTGTCTATATTTATTTCTATCAATGAGTGTGACACATTGCTAGTGTTAAACTTTAGTGACACATCAACCCACCAGTGACCCAAGAGGCAAACATAAAGGTGTATACCTTTATTGATTTGTGTACATCAATGAAAATGAGGATGGGCCTCATCCGAAATGTATGGTTCTATATCACAAAGGGATGGAAATTTAGGGGCACTGGTAACTCATGTGTAACTCAAGGTAGTGTTCTAAGGCGTTGCTATTAATACATACTTCTTGTGAAAAAGTTTTTCAACTTGCTTGCTCGTATAAAAGATGGCAATGAGTCACAGCTAAGGTTTTTCATCTCCCAGGAAGAACAATCTGTTTGAATACATCACAGAAGAGCAGCAGCTGAACTTCCCCACAGAGGTCCTCAGCAAGGTTCAGGGAGCAAACCTATTTAAAGACCAGGGTGACCAGGTAAGTAGGAATTTCCCTATGGCACATTATCCATTGCAAGTACTGAGCTGTAAAATGATTAGGCCCCACAATCATTAATGATCACTGCTGTGTATTTGTGTAAGGAATTAGGGTCAGATGTACGACCAGCAAAATTGCGCTTCGCAAATTGCAACTCATTTGCAAGTCGCAATTTGCGGGGTGCAATTTGCCATGCCCAACAGTGTGTTTAACACTGTTTGCGATTGCGAGGCTCATTAATATTATTGAGCCTCTCGCAATTTGCGAGCCCATTGGAAATGACATGCCCTCCCAGGGATGGTGGCACAAATGCTTTACACATCACGCTTTGCCTGCTGCTCTGTGCCAAGCTACCAGAGGGTGAGCACAGGTGATTTCAGGGTGTGCTTCTGACTTATCCGGGTTGTAGTTCCTGCTTGAAAGGTTGCATACCTATGCCAACCAGAAATTCAGGGTCTTATTTATGGGGCCCTTACGCCACCATTGCATCACTTTTTGTGACGCTGTGGTAGTGTAAAAAATGCACAACACTGCGCCATATTTGCAAAGTGACGCATCTAGGCAGATACGCCACTTTGTAAACCCCTGCGCCACATTATACCTGCGACAGGTATAATGTATGCAGGGTGGGCGTTCCGTTGCAGCAAAGCCACGTAGAAGTGACACAACGAAATCTATGAGATTTCACTGCGCCTGTTCAAGGGTGTCACTACTTCAAATTCTTACAGCTGCTTGAAGCAAGCATAAGGAGTGATGCAGTGCTTTTCACATGCGGCTAGGCCCATGTGAAAAGACACATTGCTGGAGCTGTGTCTGTTTTCAAACACACTCCAGCAATGCGTCAATTTTGCGCCTATGTCAGGAATAATGAGGTATCTATGAATCCCTGCGACATAAAGTGCTGTACAGTAAATACGGCACATCCATGGTGTCGCAAGGATGCCGCTATGAAAAGTGTTGCATCGCTGTTTTTTCGCAGTGATGCAACACTTTTCATAAATAAGGCCCCCAAATTCTAAGATTTGTGATTCACACCACATAAATTTGTAGTCCTGCATTCTACGGCATCTGTAAGTTGCTGATTTACGATGCTCGCCTCTGCTTTTCTGCACTCTTTGCCTAACTATGTTAAGGTGGTGCTTGTCTGTACATTTTTGGCTGGCAAGTGTCCACATGGCAAATGTCTCACTTTAAGTCAGTCCTGACCTTTTACCAGACATCAGATTGTATTCTGAGACTTAAATTGTTGCTGTTAACATTGTAAATATGAGCTCAAAAACGTCTGCAGTAAAGTGCAGTTGGCAAAAAACCCTGGTTAGCTGATGGCATCACACGTAGCAATGGGACTCCTTGGAGTTATGACGTTTGTTCATTTGTGGAAAGTCTTGTCTCACATTTTCACCACTATCCCATGTGCATGGTGACAGCGTTCTTTTCACGGGCACCTGTTGCTACACTTTCCATTCAATGTGTAAAGCCTGGGATATTCGTCAGTTCACCTGCTATCAATACTGACTTGTTAGTGTTAGGAAAGGAGACTGATATATCTTAATGGTTTGACCTATTCTGTACCTATGGGTCAAAGTGATAGTACATATTGGCCTAAGTTCTTATAACCCAGTAGTTTCAGTGGAAGAATAAGACACTGACTAAGATCAAATATAATTTAAATTTTTCCAGATTCTCGATGGTGCATAAAATTATTCGACCAGACCTTAAACATGCATCTAAACCAAGCACTTTTAATCCAAGCATACAAACTGAAAGAAACAAAAGAAGGAACAATAGTTTAGTGATATCCCTAAACAATAAACCTCAAACAGAATAATCTTATACCAGTCTATTTTACTGTACCTTTTATAAAAATAAAAGTTACATGGTGCTGGTCTCTTCTGGAAGAAATAAACATTACTCATTCTCCTTCCTTTATTTGAATGGCATTTTAGTTAGTATCTGTGTAGGTGTTTATCAGTGTTTATATTTCTACACTGATGAGGGTTGTTTGTCTTATGGTGGGTTTTATCATGTATTACGGATTTAAACCTAAAGCAGGATAGTACACACATTACTGACCAAAGGATACAAATCTAAAAAATATGCAATATCTGATGTTTGTCCTCATGCACTAACACGGTTTATGCCTTGGCATCAGAAAGACAAAATCCAATGCAAACCTTTGAACCGGTGGTCATACCCCTTTGACATCGTCTACAATTTAGCTGACCTGCCACACAAAAGGCCACAAAAATGTAAAGTGTAATATAGTCGTTCATTCAGATCTATGCAAGCATTAGTAGCAGTGGAAGGATACACCCGCAGCCAATAGCGTTAAGTAAGATAAGAATACTCCACTTGACTGAGCCAAAACACGATTGACAATGTTTCAAGAAAATGGGTGAAAACAGCTGACTGAAGAAGGCAAAGTTGAAATTGGTGCACCCCAAACCCACGATGTGTATATTACCAATAAAGTCTGTTTGCCAGCTGAACTGTCAAAACTCAGACCTAAAAACCACGAGAAAGAACACTCGCTTCAGTTTTCTCCCTTCATTTCCCACTAGGAGCGAGCCAAATCACCTGAGTTTCATCACCTCTACTGATATGTCAGGCCGACACACCTGGTACTGTATCTGATGACTAGCATTGAAAAGTGAGATGTAGAATTGACCATAACCATTCACTTACTCACTGGTGAACAAGAGGAGAAACATCAAAGGGAAAAAGAATTCTCATGTTCGAAAAAGATGATACGTAATGGATTGAAATACAACTATGTTTTCGGCCAAGGGACTCTTTAATTACATCATTTCTGTTAAAGTAGTCTTGCACAATACCCCTCCTTAAAAAAAAATAAAAGAAAAAAAAAAATAATATATATATATATATATATATATATATATATATATATATATATATATATATATATATATATATATATATATATATATATATATATATTCAGTGAAAAAACCATAGGTTTCACACATGTTATAGTTAGCTGGACATTTTACTGATAAAAAACCAATGAAATTCCCCGTTATAGTTAGTGCAGGCAACTATAACTCACGCGACCGCAATCCTCTGCTGATGACATATGTGTCTTTATGAAAAAAAAATATTTGTAATATATGTATAGCTAAAATTCAATGGAAGAAGACATGGGCAAATAATTGTCTAAATACAGTATTAGCATCAGCAGAGGATTGCGGTCGCGTGAGTTATAGTTGCCTGCACTAACTATAACGGGGGAATTTCATTGGTTTTTTATCAGTAAAATGTCCAGCTAACTATAACATGTGTGAAACCTATGGTTTTTTCACTGAATTTGCAAGGTTTTTTAAATGCTAATTCCTAACTATAACGTGTGTGAAACCTATGGTTTTTTCAGTGAATTTGTACGGTTTTTTAAATGCTAAGTTACTTTACGCCATTCGTGGCGTGCGCGCCCACTTAACGCAGTTCGTTCCGTGCGCGCACGGTGCGCTACGCGCACCGCGTGCCCACGTTATGCTGGATGGGCCATGTACGCACGATGCGCTTCGCGCACCGTGCGCACATGGAGGACATATTATGCGCTTCCTTGTGAAAGGTAATGTTTGATTTTTTAATTAAGACTATATGCCATGCGCAATGGGGGCCCTTCGGGCACCATTTGTACACTGGGTGTGGAGTGTGTGGATAATTTTTATTTTTTTTTATTTTTTTACCGTACGCGTACGGTAAGCGTAATCGCCGATTTTTAAAAAAAAATTAAATTTGAATTTTTTGCCTTGGGGGTTCTTAGGGGATATCTTCATCAAGGCTAGGTGGTTGGTAGCAGTCTAAACATCCCCTTTACACGTTTTTTGCCTTTGTTTTTCCTCCTCCCCCTCAGAGTGCGAGATAGAAAATGGCGGCCGTCACTTCCTGGTTTCGACCGATTCGAATGTTTACTAAGATCAAACAGCCAATCAGAATCGCGCTCGCGCACGGCACCGTACGCGTACGGTAAGCTTACCGTAAGCGCACGGTAAGCGCACCGTAAGCTGGCTCAGATATATATATTGATTTAAAGGCTATTTTCTCAGGATCTACTGAACAGATTTACACCAAACCTACAAAAGGCACTTCCTTCACCTTTAGACTACCTCTCTGCCAAATTTCAAGGAACTCTGTTCAGCCGTTCGGGCTGGAGCTGTGTCTAAAGGTCCTATGGAAAAATGCATGGGAAAAACGCGTTTTGGGACCCCCCTTTTTTCTCAGCCCCCGCTTGACGAATCCCCCCGAATCCTCTGCTGATGACATATGTGTCTTTATGAAAAAAAAATATTTGTAATATATGTATAGCTAAAATTTAATGGAAGAAGACATGGGCAAATAATTGTCTAAATACAGTATTAGCATCAGCAGAGGATTGCGGTCGCGTGAGTTATAGTTGCCTGCACTAACTATAACGGGGGAATTTCATTGGTTTTTTATCAGTAAAATGTCCAGCTAACTATAACATGTGTGAAACCTATGGTTTTTTCACTGAATTTGCAAGGTTTTTTAAATGCTAATTCCTAACTATAACGTGTGTGAAACCTATGGTTTTTTCAGTGAATTTGTACGGTTTTTTAAATGCTAAGTTACTTTACGCCATTCGTGGCGTGCGCGCCCACTTAACGCAGTTCGTTCCGTGCGCGCACGGTGCGCTACGCGCACCGCGTGCCCACGTTATGCTGGATGGGCCATGTACGCACGATGCGCTTCGCGCACCGTGCGCACATGGAGGACATATTATGCGCTTCCTTGTGAAAGGTAATGTTTGATTTTTTAATTAAGACTATATGCCATGCGCAATGGGGGCCCTTCGGGCACCATTTGTACACTGGGTGTGGAGTGTGTGGATAATTTTGTTTTTTTTTTTATTTTTTTACCGTACGCGTACGGTAAGCGTAATCGCCGATTTTTCAAAAAAAATTAAATTTGAATTTTTTGTCTTGGGGGTTCTTAGGGGATATCTTCATCAAGGCTAGGTGGTTGGTAGCAGTCTAAACATCCCCTTTACACGTTTTTTGCCTTTGTTTTTCCTCCTCCCCCTCAGAGTGCGAGATAGAAAATGGCGGCCGTCACTTCCTGGTTTCGACCGATTCGAATGTTTACTAAGATCAAACAGCCAATCAGAATCGCGCTCGCGCACGGCACCGTACGCGTACGGTAAGCTTACCGTAAGCGCACGGTAAGCGCACCGTAAGCTGGCTCAGATATATATATTGATTTAAAGGCTATTTTCTCAGGATCTACTGAACAGATTTACACCAAACCTACAAAAGGCACTTCCTTGACCTTTAGACTACCACTCTGCCAAATTTCAAGGAACTCTGTTCAGCCGTTCGGGCTGTAGCTGTGTCTAAAGGTCCTATGGAAAAATGCATGGGAAAAACGCATTTTGGGACCCCCCTTTTTTCTCAGCCCCCGCTTGACGAATCCCCCCGAATCCTCTGCTGATGACATATGTGTCTTTATGAAAAAAAAATATTTGTAATATATGTATAGCTAAAATTTAATGGAAGAAGACATGGGCAAATAATTGTCTAAATACAGTATTAGCATCAGCAGAGGATTGCGGTCGCGTGAGTTATAGTTGCCTGCACTAACTATAACGGGGGAATTTCATTGTTTTTTTATCAGTAAAATGTCCAGCTAACTATAACATGTGTGAAACCTATGGTTTTTTCACTGAATTTGCAAGGTTTTTTAAATGCTAATTCCTAACTATAACGTGTGTGAAACCTATGGTTTTTTCAGTGAATTTGTACGGTTTTTTAAATGCTAAGTTACTTTACGCCATTCGTGGCGTGCGCGCCCACTTAACGCAGTTCGTTCCGTGCGCGCACGGTGCGCTACGCGCACCGCGTGCCCACGTTATGCTGGATGGGCCATGTACGCACGATGCGCTTCGCGCACCGTGCGCACATGGAGGACATATTATGCGCTTCCTTGTGAAAGGTAATGTTTGATTTTTTAATTAAGACTATATGCCATGCGCAATGGGGGCCCTTCGGGCACCATTTGTACACGGGTTGTGGAGTGTGTGGATAATTTTGGTTTTTTTTAATTTTTTTACCGTACGCGTACGGTAAGCGTAATCGCCGATTTTTCAAAAAAAATTACATTTGAATTTTTTGCCTTGGGGGTTCTTAGGGGATATCTTCATCAAGGCTAGGTGGTTGGTAGCAGTCTAAACATCCCCTTTACACGTTTTTTGCCTTTGTTTTTCCTCCTCCCCCTCAGAGTGCGAGATAGAAAATGGCGGCCGTCACTTCCTGGTTTCGACCGATTCGAATGTTTACTAAGATCAAACAGCCAATCAGAATCGCGCTCGCGCACGGCACCGTACGCGTACGGTAAGCTTACCGTAAGCGCACGGTAAGCGCACCGTAAGCTGGCTCAGATATATATATTGATTTAAAGGCTATTTTCTCAGGATCTACTGAACAGATTTACACCAAACCTACAAAAAGCACTTCCTTGACCTTTAGACTACCTCTCTGCCAAATTTCAAGGAACTCTGTTCAGCCGTTCGGGCTGTAGCTGTATCTAAAGGTCCTATGGAAAAATGCATGGGAAAAACGCGTTTTGGGACCCCCCTTTTTTCTCAGCCCCCGCTTGACGAATCCCCCCGAATCCTCTGCTGATGACATATGTGTCTTTATGAAAAAAAAATATTTGTAATATATGTATAGCTAAAATTTAATGGAAGAAGACATGGGCAAATAATTGTCTAAATACAGTATTAGCATCAGCAGAGGATTGCGGTCGCGTGAGTTATAGTTGCCTGCACTAACTATAACGGGGGAATTTCATTGGTTTTTTATCAGTAAAATGTCCAGCTAACTATAACATGTGTGAAACCTATGGTTTTTTCACTGAATTTGCAAGGTTTTTTAAATGCTAATTCCTAACTATAACGTGTGTGAAACCTATGGTTTTTTCAGTGAATTTGTACGGTTTTTTAAATGCTAAGTTACTTTACGCCATTCGTGGCGTGCGCGCCCACTTAACGCAGTTCGTTCCGTGCGCGCACGGTGCGCTACGCGCACCGCGTGCCCACGTTATGCTGGATGGGCCATGTACGCACGATGCGCTTCGCGCACCGTGCGCACATGGAGGACATATTATGCGCTTCCTTGTGAAAGGTAATGTTTGATTTTTTAATTAAGACTATATGCCATGCGCAATGGGGGCCCTTCGGGCACCATTTGTACACTGGGTGTGGAGTGTGTGGATAATTTTTTTATTTTTTTATTTTTTTACCGTACGCGTACGGTAAGCGTAATCGCCGATTTTTCAAAAAAAATTAAATTTGAATTTTTTGTCTTGGGGGTTCTTAGGGGATATCTTCATCAAGGCTAGGTGGTTGGTAGCAGTCTAAACATCCCCTTTACACGTTTTTTGCCTTTGTTTTTCCTCCTCCCCCTCAGAGTGCGAGATAGAAAATGGCGGCCGTCACTTCCTGGTTTCGACCGATTCGAATGTTTACTAAGATCAAACAGCCAATCAGAATCGCGCTCGCGCACGGCACCGTACGCGTACGGTAAGCTTACCGTAAGCGCACGGTAAGCGCACCGTAAGCTGGCTCAGATATATATATTGATTTAAAGGCTATTTTCTCAGGATCTACTGAACAGATTTACACCAAACCTACAAAAAGCACTTCCTTGACCTTTAGACTACCTCTCTGCCAAATTTCAAGGAACTCTGTTCAGCCGTTCGGGCTGTAGCTGTGTCTAAAGGTCCTATGGAAAAATGCATGGGAAAAACGCATTTTGGGACCCCCCTTTTTTCTCAGCCCCCGCTTGACGATCCCCCCGAGACTTTCAGGGTAGGAGCGGAGCGTAGCGCCCCATTAGTTTTGAAAATTTCGCGAGGATTCGTCGACCGGCGCCAAAGTTATTCCAAATAGAATGTTGCGGTTTTCCTATGGAAACAGGGTCCTAACTATAACTACCTACTGGCGACCGCCAGTAGGTAATATATATATATATATATATATATATATATATATATATATATATATATATATATATATATATATATATATATATATTCACTTAAAAAACCATAGGTTTCACACATGTTATAGTTAGGTGGATATTTCACTCGTAAAAAACCAATGAAATTCCCCCTTTATAGTTACTTCAGATAACTATAACTCGCGCGCCCGCAATCCTCTGCTCATGACGTCACGTATTACATCACTCATAACATGGTCAGTGGCATCACTCTTGACATCACTGATGACATCATCCTTGTGATAGAGTGGCGGTCCCGCGAGTTATAGTAATCTGAAGTAACTATAACGGGGGAATTTCATTGGTTTTTTACGAGTGAAATATCCACCTAACTATAACATGTGTGAAAACTATGTTTTTTTAAGTGAATTTGCAAGGTTTTTTAAATGCTAATTCCTAACTATAACGTGTGTGAAACCTATGGTTTTTTCAGTGAATTTGTATGGTTTTTTAAATGCTAAGTTTTGTATGTATTTTTATTTTTTATGGTTTTTCACCGTGCGCGCACGGTGCGCGCACCCCCGTGATTTGAAAAAAAAAAAATTTAATGTTTTTTTCTGCCTTCGGGGTCCTTCAGGGACCCCCTGACAAAGGCTAGGGGTCAGGAACTCTCTACCCCGCCCCCTTTTCACGTTCGCCACCTTCCTTTTCCACTCTCGCACTGAAAACAAACAAAATGGCGGCCGACACTTCCTGATTTCGACCGATTCAAACGTTGACTGACATGTAACAACCAATCAGAATTACGCTTGCGCACGTTAGGGTGTGCGCACGGTGCGCGCACGGTGCGCGGCTATAGATATGTATGTGCTTTTAAATGCAATTTTCTCTGGAAATACTGAACAGATTGACTCCATATATGCAAAAGGCACTTCCCTGACCTGAGGACTACCTCTCTGCCAAATTTCAAGTAATTCTGTTCAGCCGTTCGGGCTGTACCTTCGACTAAAGGTCCTATGGGAAAATGCATGGGGAAAACGCGTTTTGGGACCCCCCTTTTTTTCGGCCCCCGATTGACGAATCCCCCCGCGACTTTCAGGGTAGGAGCTAAGCGGAGCGCTCCATTAGTTTTGAAAATTTCGCGAAGATTCGTCAACCGGCGCCCAAGTTATTCAAAATAGAATTTTGAGATTTCCTATGGAAACACGGTCCTAACTATAACTATCTACTGGCGTCCGCCAGTAGATAATATATATATATATATATATATAATTCCTTAATTTAGGCTGTGGCTTGTCTTCCTACAGATTTGTCCTCCATTCCACCAGTGCACCAAGTGTCTTCCTTTCGTTTGCAAAGCATCACCACATTTCCAGTCTTCTTCATGCGAAGGTCCTGTTTCCTAGATTTTGCCTCCTTGGCGACTATGATGCTGCTATGGTGTATAATTCTGTTACCGCCTTCTGACCCTCTCACTAATACTTTTCATAGTGGTTGCCAGCAGTGAGCCCTCTGAAACCCATCTGCCACTTTGTTTCTTGAACTGTCTCTCGAAACTTGAATTTTCTGGCACTGATTCACTGTTTGCAGGA
Organism: Triturus cristatus; assembly: GCF_964204655.1. Classification (NCBI taxonomy): domain Eukaryota; kingdom Metazoa; phylum Chordata; class Amphibia; order Caudata; family Salamandridae; genus Triturus; species Triturus cristatus. The sequence continues at coordinate 92,894,526 of NC_140592.1, forward strand.
GGTTACATTATATCTGATTTTTTCCAGGTGTATCCCATCATTGGTTTTCCGAATCCGGCAATCTCGCAGGCTTCCCAGAGAGCCATCTCAGAGCACAATGCCATGTATGCAGGGTCCTCCCGCATCCTGCAGCAGGTGAGTCTGAATGGAAGTGTGCCAACATTTGTTTGTGGAGAAATAGGAGCACAGGATCAGGTGTAACTCTTACTTTGAGGCACAGCACAGATTCAGTGCAGCCAGTGCCTTGCGCGCCCCTTATCTCTGTTATTTCTCCCTGTGATGGAAGAATAGCTTCCAGGATGCATTGCTGTTAACTAACTCCTTGTCATTAAGAGTAGTTTCTGCCAATGTGGGTACTTATTCCAGTGCCACTAATCATGCTGTGATTTTTAGATTCACAATCTCACAATGGGCTTGTTATGGTGAGTCTGCTGAGTGCATTTCGCTGACAAACCAGGACAGCCCTAAACCCACCCTCATGACAGCTGCAATGAATATGTCTGAGGTATATTCCTTTTCTTCCAGCATTAATGCATGTATTCCAAGTAATGCCCCTGGTGATGGCAACACACAATCACTTTGCTGGAATAGCTGGAACAGGTTCCATAGGGAAATTAATTCAAAGCTGCAAACTCATACCTGATTGAGAGTTTGGTGGATAATTCCAATAAGGGAGCAAAAAGCAATTTGCAGAGATCTTAATTTTTCGCTTCATTTACAATATTGTGAGGTACAGCAGTGCAGCAAGCCTTCCTGCTGCACTGCCGTACATCAATATAAAAGGGCAGGAATGCGACGTATCTACCAGATATGGCATATTCCTGTCCTTCTCAGCTGTGCCGGCGAACAAACAGCAACCGTGCATCAGCACAGACACCCTTGTGTCATTTTGCAAGGGTGCCTGTGCTGAGGGGATGATTGGTTTTATGCAGGGAGGGAAACCTTCCTGTACAAAAAAAATCATTAAAGGCATTTTCCTCTTTCTAGGCGTGCTGCAGAATGTAGCGTACATAGAAAGAGGACTAAATGAGGAGAAATGAAAGTATTTCTCCTTGTTGCGCCTCCTTACGCCTCCCCTGGGGAGGTGTAGGATTCTGACGCATTTCCAGATTTACAAAATGTTGTAAATCTGGGAATGTGCCACGTTCCATGGATGCTGCGTGGGAACACCCACAGCAACACCCATGGAACACTCCTTTCACTCAGAGTTATGTGTGAAAGGGAAACATATTTACAAGGCCATGAAAGGTCAATCGGGGTGACTTTACATGGCCTTGTAAGTATGGGGAAGCACATTGCGCTGCAGGTGTGTCAATAAATGTGACGCATCGGTGGTGCAATGGACTTGGAAATAAGAACGTTTGAGTTTTGCAGTGTTGCCCTACCCTCATAATTTTCACATGCTACATTTCGGCAGGTCAAACCTGACAAAGTTTATTGGGTGGAAATGTGAGGCAGACAGAATTATAAAGATTTCCTGAGTTCTGCCACTCAGAATCAGCGCCTACCGCTCAGTCTACCGTCCTGAGAAACACAAATTACTTTAACCATGAAAGAATCACTGTATTCCAACTCGCGACCTACAGCTGGAATTTGTCGTGTGTCATGCATTCGAAAAAGCTGAAAGATAAGAGTCGATTATTGACTACAAGCCATTAAGTTCCATAATCTCCCAGTGACATTTCAGTAAAGGATAATTACTCCTGGTTTTTGCTGTTTCCATGTGTGCTGCATTGTGCAGCACACATAAAAGCAGCAAAACCCCTTTGATTATGTGCAGGAAGGCATCCCTTCCTGTACATAAACAATCATTTAAAAAAAATGACGAGTTGCAACTTCTATGTGCTCTGCACAAAGCAGCACACATAGAAGTTACCAAACAGCATTTCAGATTGTTTATGTGCAGGAAGGAACACCTTCCTAACATTAACAATTCTTCCCCTCAACACTGGCACCCTTGCACTCTGGTGCTATGGCACTATGGTGCAAGGGTGCCTGCGTTGGAGCTAGGCTGCTAAATTTAGGGCCAGCGCAGGGAGAAACTCAGGGCTGCACCATACTCTTGCACTGAGTCTCAGAAGTGGCGGAGCGCGGCGTTAAGCCAAGGAGGCTAACACCGGGCTCCCTCACTTCTTTTGTAAATCTGGCCCAAAGAGTAATAATGGTTGTCAGTTTTGGTTTATCTACAGATTATTATACATCATGATATAACATGATATGGATATTCCAATATTATGTTCAGATTTTCTATTGCCTGAAAGTCACAGAAGCATAAACTAAACTTCTATATCCAATTTTACAATAACAAGACATAATCTCAGGAACTTCTTTTTTAAATGAACATCCACACTTAAATACAAATAACATATGCCTGGTTCTGAATTAATTGTACAATAATGCTGGTGCAGCTCTAGGAATTCCAAGTGTCCAAGCAACATACTGTCTCCTTCCAAATTGCCCTTCAAGATATGTTTATATGCAAATCTGCACACCCAATATTTTGAGTTTCCACTGTGTCACTGGCAAAATCTGATGTGCACCCAAAATGGCATGCCTATTCATGAGGGGAAGAGTATTCACTTTGGTACATTGTATTGTATTGTAATTGCATTTGTATAGCTCTTACTACCTCTAACGAGGCGTTGAAGAGCTTTTTATGCGAGTAGCACGCTACTCCGGGACCCATAGAGGATTAGTGTTGAATTAGTATAGTGAAACATGCAAGTACATTTTAAGTGGCAGATAGATTAGTCAGTTATTTGGATTCGAAAGGATAGCAGAAAGATAGAAGAGGAAAAAAGGTTTGTATTTAGATAGCGCTTGTTATTCCTGATGGGTTGTTGAAGCACGCTACTCCGGAAACCCATAAAGGATTAGTGGTGAATTAGTATGGTGAAATATGAAAGTAATTTGAGTGGTGGATATTAGTCAGTTATGTGGAGTGGGAAGGATAGCTTAGGGATAGAAGGGGAAGAAAGGTTTGCATTCATATAGCACCTGTTACCCCTGATGGGTGTTGAAGCGCTTTTCTGGCAAGTAGCACGCTACTCCGGAACCCACAAAGGATTAGTGTTGAAAATTAGTATAGTGAAATATGAAGTAATACAAGTGGTGGATATGTTATTCAGTTATTTGGATTGAGAAGGGTAGGTGGTGGAAAAGAAGAGGGAAAGAGGTTTGTATTTATATAGCGCTTGCTATCCCTGATGGGGTTTTGAAGCGCTTTTTTGGTGAGTAGGACACTACTCTGGAACCCATAAGGATTAGTGTTGAATTAGTGTAGTGAAACAGGAAATTAATTTGAGTGGTGGATATGTTAGTCAGTTATTTGGATTGAGAAGGGTTGGGGAGGGGTAGAAAAGGGAAAAAGTTTTGCATTAATATAGCGCTTGTAACCCTGATGGGGTGTTGAAACGCTTTATTGACGAGTAGCACGCTACTCTGGAACCCATAAAGGATTAGTTGTGAATTAGTATAGTGGAAAATGGAGTTTGAGAAGTGAACATGTTAGTCTCTTATTTTGATTGAAAAGCATAGTGGAGGGATAGACGAGTGGAATTAATGCCTTTTCTGAAAACCCAAGAGTTAATTGGATTTAACTTTGGACTTCCGACCATCCACCTCCAAAAGCATTCTCAAGATTATTTTCGAAATAATCCCTCTTCGGGAACAATTCCTACTCATATTCCCCAAAAATAAAACAGAAATAGCATGAGCCTAAAAAAAACTCTCATCAGTGGATTGAGCATAAGCCATTTTTGGACAGCTTTAAACCACCTAAACCTAAGGAGAACAACTGATACTTTATCACAATTTGTACCAAGGAAGATCCCAGACTAAATGTTTCTGAAAATTAAGTTTTACATGTACAAGAGGTTTGAGTTTCACAACTTCACCCATAAGCACAAGGGGGCAGATTTATGACGACTGGCGCATCCCTGCATATCAGCAGGGATGCGCCAGTTATTATGCGCCACAGCTGCGCCACCATGGATGCGCCGCATTTATAATGCGGCGCACCATGGGGCAAAAACGGCACAGATGCGTCACGCATCTGTGCCGAAAAGTGGCGCATTGCTGGAGTTGCGTCGCAAGCGCGACGCAGCTCCAGCAATGATCTGGGGGGCCCTATCTGTACAATGCTGCGTCAATCCTTACGCCTGCTTCAAGCAGGCGCAGGGTTTTGACGCAGCATGGGCCTAAAAGTGACTGAGTGAAATCTTGTAGATTTCACTCAGCCACTTTTAGGAGGCGTTCCTGCGCCGGAACGCCCCCACCTGCCCTGGAACGCCTACATGTGGCGCAGGGCTTTACAACGTGACGCATCTGGGAGATGCGTCACGTTTGTAAATGCCCCGCACCATGGCGCAGGATTTGCGCCGCTGCTGCGTCACAAAAGTGACGCAACGGCGGCGCAAAAGTGCCGCAAGTGCAACATAAATCTGCCCCATAGTGTTCCACATTCCATGCAACATGCAACATATAACCAGGGTGCATCGCACTCATCTCGCAACATACGCCCTTTCTATATATGCACAAATCCTAAGAGTGCTAAGGAAATGCAATAGACAGAGATGCAAATAAAAGCAAAGTGTCTCAACAAGTTACCAAAAAAAAGTGTAGCTTTAGTACAATACGAACAAGATACACCTGAAATTAAAGTACTTTGACAAGCAATCTCTTTACCTCAAATGTACTGTGGGGGGCGAGAGTGGTTCAAAAATGTGGAGGCAGCGGACAGGCTGAAACGCGTTAATTGCAAAATTTCAATAGTAGACTAACCAGAAAAATTAAATTAAATAAAAAATGAATGTAAAACTGAAATAAAATCACCCGCATTATGAAGTTGTTGTTTTGCAGGAAAACCAGCACATTTAAACACAATATTCGTGTTAAATATAACAATTATTCTACACAGATTAAGGACGTGTGCCCAAGCGAACACCCAAGGAAAACCTTGTGCTTCATGGTGCAAATTTAACAGAACAAGAAGAGCTTTAATAACAGGTGTGGCAGGTATGTTACACGATAGGGATTTGCCCTGCACTTTATTCAACGTGTGACATTTGATTTTAAAAGGGTCGGGTTAGCTAGATGTCTGCAATGATTTTATCACTAAAATTCTTAAAGCAAATTTGTCGGTCCAAAAAAGATTTTATGTGAACGCTGCTGTTGCGTAATTAGTGCCACTAGAGGGCAGATGAACCCCACAATATGATTCAATTTTACTGCAATTTAAGCGGGCAGGGCTAAGGAAATATAAATCAAGGAGATTACTTTTATTGCCAGAACGCTTGATGATGATTAAGAGCTGTGTAACATAAGCAAATATTATTCCTATATAAAAGAACTGAGATTACTGTATGTTTATATTTGTAGCTGGGATGTTATGTTGTGTCGTTTGTTAATTTTAAAGCGCTTTTATGAAAGTAACGTCATGGCGCTAAAATAATGAGCAACCTGCTACGAAAGAGCAGAATCTTAAAGGGTATATTGGTATTATTGGTATAGATATAGAGAAGAAAGCGACCAATCAGCATAAGAAGTAAAGTAATTGGGAGGATTAATGTGCAAATAAAAAGTTTTCTAAATATCATTAACGAAGGTTAGAGCCAAAGCGCCTCTTCAGGGGCTGTGAGCAGCGACTCAAGAGGGAGAGAATTCGAAACCTTGGTCCCGATTCACAAAGGTAAATTTAGACTAAAAGTCTAAGTTTACGACTTTCGGCATTCACAAACGTAAACTTAGACCACGAGTATAAGTTTACGGCTTTCGGTATTTACACAGGTAAGTTACGAGTAGTATCTTTACATGCTCACTCGGGCGGAGAGAAACAGGGATACGGAGATTCCACTCCGCACTCGGAGTGTAATCTTTGCACTCGGCGAGTACACTGCTGGTGCGGAGTGGAATCTCCGCACTCAGGGTGGAGATTCCACCCCAAGTATGGAGATTCCGCCTTAGCCCCGATGTAAAGATACTGCTTGTAACTTACCTTTGTGAATACAGAGAGTCATAAACTTTGTCTTTCGGTCTAAGTTTACCTTTGTGAATACTGAAAGTCATAAACTTTGGCTTTAGGTCTAGGTTTACCTTTGTGAATACTGAAAGTCATAAACTTTGTCTTTCGGTCTAAGTTTACCTTTGTGAATACTGAAAGTCATAAACTTTTGCTTTAGGTCTAAGTTTACCTTTGTGAATACTGAAAGTCATAAACTTTGGCTTTAGGTCTAAGTTTACCTTTGTGAATACTGAGAGTCATAAACTTTGGCTTTAGGTCTAAGTTTACCTTTGTGAATACTGAAAGTCATAAACTTTGGCTTTAGGTCTAAGTTTCCCTTTGTGAATACTGAAAGTCATAAACTTTGGCTTTAGGTCTAGGTTTACCTTTGTGAAAACCGAAAGTCGTAAACTTAGATTTTTGGTCTAAGTTTACCTTTGTGAATGGGGCCCCTTGATCTGTGTAACAGATCGGTCGCCATAGGTTAGATAGGCTTTGTAACAATGGTACTGAAATCTGGTAAATTGAGATGGAGAGCCCAGTGAATGATCACCATGCATTTGAAGATCCCTCTGCTATCTACCGAGAGCCAATGAAGCTGATTCAGAGGACCTTTGCGCACACTTTGTTAGGCCTTTTACTAGTCCTGCAGCTGTATTCTGCACCAGCTGAACCCAGAGAAGAAGCTTCTCTGGAGCCGCCATATAGACAGACAGGGGCCCAGATTTGTCAAGGGCTTGCGTTGCCTTTGTGCCACACAAGGCAATGCCAAGCAGAGCAAGCCCTAGTCAGATTTACTATGCCATGCTCAGCCACCTTATGTGGCTCTGCATGGCATGGTAAATCGGGAGTTACGCAAGGCAGCACAAGTTGCCACCTTGAGTTACTCTGCATAGAGAAGGCTTTCCATTGGTGGAGTGTGGGTGTTCCCACGCATCCACCCCTGGTTTATGGCACATTCCCAAATTTCCTAAAATTAGTAAATCTGGGAATGTAACAAAATGTCAATCGCAGGTGAGGCGTAACAAGTAGAAATATGTTTATTTCCCATTGATATTTCCTCTATTTATTTACTTGATATTTCCTACACAAAAGCCATCCCACTGTAATGGAAGCACCCTTGCACCATGGCACGAGGGTGCCTGCGTTGATGCTTGGCTGCCACAAGTGCACCAGTGCAGAGATAGACCAGGAATACTAATTATGATGCATTCCTGCTCGCTCCGTGTGGTGCTGTGCAGCAAGATGTTCTGCTGCTTTGTGCTGCATCAAATCCTATTAAATGTGGGCCTGAATTTCTATTATTCAGACTAGTCTGGGCCAGGACATTGATCACAGGGGCATGTAAGTTTGGCTTTCACTAGAAGGTAATGTGGTTCTCCAGGTCTTTACCTCAAATAAGCAAGAGCTGAACATTATTGCAACTTGGGAATTCAGGCCAGGCTGTAAGCGCGTACAGAAGCAGGAAAGTCATCCTAACTACATGAGTGAATTTGCAAGAACATAAGCTGTGACACAACACTAGCCATTTTGGGTTTTATTTTTGCCAGTGCCAATGCTTGTTAGATGAAAACTATTTTAGGATTATTTGTACTGTTGAATGCAGCTACTAATCTTTAATTAAGACCTGAGGCAGATACCAATGAAACACTTACTTTTTCCTTACAAATTTGAAAAAGACAAAGTGCATTTCACACTCGCACAGTGGGAATAGGATGTACTGAGCCACCCGGCTCCTCTGATGAGGCTTGACTCATGCAACCAGATGGTCAGGCAGAGGTATAAATAAAAGGGACAGTGACCATTCGAGGTCAGTCCTGTACGGCATTCCCATGAGTGAGTGTATGATAATGAATAGGGGTCACCTACCTGCCCTGATACCTGTTTCCTGGGTCCAACCTGCCCAGCACAGCATATCAGGTACTGCAATTCCTGTTCCCTCAGCCACCCAGGTGAAAAGTGAAAATGCCTTTTACAGCCGGCCGTATGTCCTTAAGGGCAGAGAGGTCATGCACATTTTCCCGATATAAAGGCTGAGGCAAGGTCAGCACGACAGACACTCTTTGGGGCAGATTTAAGTTTCCTGGCGCATCCCTGCAAATCAGCAAGGATGCGCCAGGAATGATGCGTCACGCAAGTTTACCCTTGCGCCACACATGATGCGCCGCATTTACAATGCGGCGCATCATGGCGCAGGAATAAACAGATGCGTGACGCATCCGATGGCGTAAGGTTGGCGCAGTGCTTCAGTTGCGTCGCACGCGCGACGCAACTCCAGCACGGTTCCAACCTACCCTATCCCTAACATGGTGCGTCAAACCTTACGCCTGCTTCAAGCAGGCTCAGGGTTTTGGCGCATCAGCGTGGGGAAAGTGACTCAGTCAAATCTTATAGATTTGACTGAGTCACTTTTCAGGGGCGTTCCTACGACGGAACGCCCCCCCTCTGTCGACACGCCCACGTGAAACCTGACGCAGGTTTTACGTGGCGCAGGGCTTTACATCGTGACGCATCTCCATAGATGCGTCACGATGTAAATATGGCGCAACGTGGCGCAGGGTTTACACCACCGCTGCGTCACAAAAGTGACGCAACGGCGGCGTAAAAGTGGCGCATCTCCAATATAGATCTGCCCCTTTATGTTCATGTCAGGCAGGTAGGTGCTAGACATGTGCTAAATGCACAGGCTCCTGGCTGCCTGAGCTGAACTTTACAGGGCTGAAGATGTCACAACTCCTGTGGACGTGACCTCCTCAACCTGGCAAAGATCTTGGAGGACCTTCCCCTCATGACGCGGAGGAGTGTCGTTGATAGCCTCGGCCCTGACGCTTCAGTTTTAAGACCTGAAATGCCCAGGGCAGTGTCTATTACTGACACCTCGTTACAGAGTGGGTTAGAGTCAGCAACTCTCACTGACCCCATCTCACTCTGTGACGCGATAGGGACTGCCGCCTCCTCTCATTGGGTGACCTAAGGTCAGCAAATGAGAGGATGCGGCAGTCCTAACCCTCCTGGAACCTGCAAGGCTTCACTTCAGAGATGCTACAGAAGGTAAGGGTTATGTTTTTACTTAATGTTTGTATGCATGTATGTATGAATGTATGTATATATGTGAAAAACTGATGTGAATGGGTGTTTGCCCATGTGAATGCATAGGTGTGAATGGGTGTGCATGCATGTGTGTGTGGCCCCCGCCCCTCTCTATGCTCCAATATGGGTCCACCACAGGCCTATAATCATCAACAATGCCCTCCGGAGCCCGCAAAATCACAATATATACTAACCCTCTAAATCTCCCATGATCTAGCTCTTGTCAACCAACACTGGACATCCTCAGTTCTAGAGCTAAAGTGCTTTTATTCTCAGTGACTTCTCTATGGACCACTGATGTCTGGATGTGAAGAGCCAGAGCATCTCACTGAACTTTCCTGTTACCTATCTACCCTAGATGTGAAAGCTTAAATATCCCAGTGCAAATCCCCTGACTTCATTCAGAGTATTAAAAGGCTTCGCATGTTATTGTAATGGATCTAGACAATCTATTGGTAAAACTGAGGGATCCTTTCCTGTTCCAGTCACTTGCCTCATACATTGTTAAAGGAAAGTGATAATGCATGCATGGTTTGTCTACTGAGCTCTGCACCTATAGAGGAGGAAATGTCTCTATTTATGTGTAAATCCCCAGAGACAAGTTCTGTTTCTGTGTTCCAGTCTATTGGCCTGCAATCAATAGAGATGAGAGATTCTGCCTCACCATTCTAATTCCATAGACCACCCATAGCCTATTCCTCTCCCCTCAGACCTATATCTTGAACACATTCAGAGCACTGGTGAAGGCTGGCTAACCTTTTTTCTTCAGCCCATACATCCCTGGACGTTAAAGGTATAGTATCCCTTTATCAGACCCACAAGCCTCTCGCCCTTAGAGGTGAGTGCCAACATATCTATGGATTTGTTCCAGGGGATGTATGCTCTATAGAAAGGAAGCCATTGTATCCCTGTGCTATTCACTGTGTCAATTGACCAAGCTCGAATTGTTTTATATCTCAGTGTTACACTCCAAGCACATCTAAATATGAAGCTAATATTATTATTAAGGCTCCCTGTTTTCCGTTTTTACTGATTTTAACAGATAAATACAGACAGAAAACATTTATTTTCCTGTCTGTATTTATATTTAAATGTGGATAAAAACGGAAATTGGGTTCCTTTTTCAGTAATTCCAAATACTGTCTGCCATGACTGCCAGGCCTATGGCTGAGTGGATTGATAGGTTAGGGGGCTAAAAAAGAAAGGCATTTTAGTAAAGAGGCTGGTACAGAAGTAGATATGCACAAGGTTGAATCTGAAATCTGCCTATTTCCTTTTAAGTGCATTGATTTATCTTTTGCGGGTGTTTACAGCATTAAAACATGGTAGGCATTCAAGTATGGGTGCAAATTTACTGGTTTAATAAATGTGGAAACATACTAATCTCAGCTTAATTTTTCCACAAAACCATAAATAAATATGGATAAATACAGATAAAATTAGAAAAAATAAATATGGATAAATACAGACAGAAATGCCCCAAAAAAATACCATAAGACCGGGAGCCCTAATTATTATACATCCTTCTTGAAATCCCATAGCTTGTCTATTTGTAGAGGTGAAAGGTTTAGTAGTACTCTTCCAATTACCCGAGCCTCATCGTATAGATTAGCTGCACTGCATACCTTTCACAAATCTCTTAGGCCATCTAGGCTCACTGTTCTGCTTGAGGAGGAAGACAGAGTAGAGTTTAAACAGATGAGAGCTCTACTACTCACATCCTTAGCAACCTAATTAAACTATTCACAGATATGCACTAAACTCTCCCCTAGGTACACCTGGCTCATTGTTAGGGATAATGGCCAAGATGAAGTAAAGAATCAAAGAGCAAGCAATTGTAAATACAATAAACTACTCAACATAGGAATCATATAAATTCCGGAAAATTTCCAAAATAACAGAGATACATCTCTACTCTTCCTTATGTCATGGTTAAGGAAATAGTACACCAGTCAATATAGCATAGGACTTACAGTCCAATATGAAGCTAAGGATAGAGACTTAATATGAGATATCATTCTAAGGGACATTAAAGCCCATGGAAGCAAAATGATGTTCTAAGAAATATCTCAAGCACAGAATAAGGGGTGGTAGGATTATCGTGCAGGGATGCCATATGGCCGGAAATACCTTTTCTGGCTAGTACTCTGCACTTAAATCTAGCTATCACCGGTGTTTGCCCCCAAAATGGTGAATAACATGCCGACCCAGAATTACTGTTTCCAGATCCAAATGCAGTGCCTTCATTTTGGAGTCAAGCAAACAGGTAGTAAATGGAAGCAGGGCCCCTGGATGGGGTGGAGGGCTGTCAAGATGGAAGGTGGGAAGCCAACAGAGGACGGCAGAGGCTGTAGAACTGGGTGGGAGGAGAGTTCTGCGTTCGCCTCCAGTCTCCTCCCAAGTCATGAGTGGGTGTCATGAGAGGGTCTTGGAGCCCGAGCACTACGAGATTATATCAGCTGGATTTTCCGGTGAAGTTCAGGTGCAAGAACACTGTGCTGGTTCTGAGTGGGTTTAAAAGTCAATGATATAGAAATTAGAAAACTTGGGTAGGAATTGACAGGCCCAGGACCTTGGGCTAGGACAGATTCAGGGATCAGGAAAGTGAAAAGTACCTGAAGGGAGTGTGTTATTTATATGACTTATTACATGTAAATGTACAGGAAATCCAACCCCATGGTTGTGCTTCTACGATAAATACTTCCATTTGAACTAAGGTCACCTTTTTAAATGTGTACATTATTTTACCCCATTGACATCAAACGTAACATCGAGGGAACATCCCAGAAGCAATTACTGATCAGTCCTTGGGATGGTAAACTTCAGTTTTTCTTTGAGAATCCTTTATCATGTCTCCAACATGAATATGTTTGTACTCCTGGCCTATCTAGAACACAAGATCCAAGGCAGCTTATATGTGTATCTCTTCACTGAAGCAAGCACCTTGAGTTGAACCTGTTTTCTCTTTACACATTTTGCAGCGACAAACCATTGAGCTGATCCCCGTCACAGAAGTCCACTATGAATATGAAGGAAAATCATACATGTATTACATTTATGGAACAGAGAACAAGGTGTCTGCCCTGGAATACCCAGAGAGGTACTGCTGTGGATGCTGCCTTTTATGAAAGTGGTTGAAGTCTATTGTCGCAGAGACTTAATGCTACCGCAGGAGATGGGGCACAAACATTCAACCTGATTGCAAAACTTATGGAGCAAACATGTTATCAGAACACTTCTACTAAAGCTCAGTGTGAAAAACCAGACGGTTTGAGCACTTCTACTACAAGCGGTAGGGAGCATTTATTTTACCAGATCACACCTATCGGAACCTCTGTTTGACATCCACCCATCTGATCAACCAACGTTTCTTCGAGAAGATGACAAATGGAGAGAGATCCCTGGGGATTCAAGCTGCAAAAATGTGGAACAGTCACAAATCCAAACTGAAGGTGGAATCCAATAGCGAATGGTTCAGGAAAGTCTTGAAACCGTGAAGTATTTAGAATTTCTTTCACCTGAACTACGTACAGACTCATGGGTCATGACTTATGAACATTGGACACGGTTACTAACTCATCCGATCAGACTCTAAGTTCACTTCTCCATTTTATAAGTTTTCACTTGTAACCATTTCCAGGGCCCTGAAGTAATCAATTGACTTCTTATTCAGATTTAGAAAGTTCAATAAATGAGTCATGAGTTTAATCCTACAACCACAAGAGATCGTAACACTACCTGAATATGGCATGAAGAGTTAACATGACCTTAACAACAATAAAACATGGCATACCACTCACCTGAGGTCTTAATCCTATCACTAGATGATAGTTCACATTGTCAACAGCCATAACCTCAAGAGGGAGAGAAAAAAGAAAATCAGAAGTCAGACTTTCCTCATACAAAATCTTGCCAACATCCCCCCAAACATAAGATTGCATCATCCCTCTAATTCAGAAGGAAATCTAAGGCCCACTTCCTCGAGCAGAACCTCAACATCTTCTAATGAGTGCACTAAGTTTTTTTGAGCAACAGCCTATCATCAAAGGCACTTAATACAACGCACTGTAGGAAGAAATAACTTAATTGAAATAGAGTGAGGCATTACCCCCAGGTCCCTTATGTCCTCGTCCCATTCATTTACATATTGGAGATAAATATCCCCCGACAGAAAAAAGAGCAGAGGCATGTTGAGACCCTAATACTGCCCCTCCCACCGGGAGTACATAAGCAGTACTTACCCAGCATCCCGTCTGTTCTTTTTTTCTATCTGTAGACAGAAGTTTGCTGTGGTTGCTGGTGCTGCTCCTGCTGGGCTTGAGTGGCTTCCCTCTCTTAGTACTCCCTGTCCGGCTGCCTGGCTGTTCGGTCGGGGTGTTGGTTGTCCTGCCTCCTGGCCTGCCGGGCTTGCTGGGAGGCTGGTTTCTTCCTGGATTGTGGATTCTTGGGTGCACCGGCCCTTTGCGGTTGGTGCGCCGGCCTCCAGGTCTCTTCCTGGTCATGGGGCGCGTCTTCCTGGATCCTGGCTGAGAGGAAGACGTGCTGTGTTTGCTCCTGACTGTCTGCCCGGCCCTGGCGTGGTTCCTGTGTTGCGACTTGGGCTGGTGCGAGGGGGGGGGGCCCTTGCTGGCGATGTGGAGTGTGTTGCACCGGCCTCCCTCCCGGGTGAGTCCTGCGTAGTGGTTATCTTTGCTTCTGCAAACATGCTGAAAATTACGGCCTTGTGTATGGTTGTCAATCTTTTCTTTTTCCCGCTGTTGGTGCCTACTACATTTTGTAGGCGGCTCCCGACATTGCAGCGTCCTGTGGCTTTAGTGTGGCGGGCCCCTGCGCTGCATGGGTTCGGGTCCCGCCACCGGCTCCTTTCTTGGTCTTGAACATGGGCCACTTTCCTCCGTGGCGTGGATCCTTCTTCTGCCTTTTTGTGTTGCAGGTCTCTGTCCGGTGGGGTTCTACCTAAGAGCTATAGCACAATAGTGTTTTCTGTGCCTCTGGTGGCACAGGACAAGGGTTCAGCTCCTGACAATGCTGTCAAAATATACTATGCTGTTGCTTTTGTATTATAAGGAGGCTGCACACAATGTACAGTGTCGACAAGGAGTACATAGCTGGTTGCGACCTCTCTGTTTAAATAGCTTGGTGACGTTCTTCCTGGCCCTTCTGCTTGTTGGAAAAAGGCTGCTGGAGACTCCTGGGGATGCCGGGGTTTGAACCCGGGACCTCATGCTTGCGATGCATGCGCTCTGCCTCTGGGCTACATCCCGGTCGGAGCACTCCCGGTTTCCCTGCGTGCTGGTGCTGTGCTGCTGGTTTGCGCTTCGCTTCGGCTGCCCGGCTCCATTGGTGTTGGGGTGCGTGGCTCCTTGCTCCGCCTTCTGCCAGTTTGCCGGTTGTGTGTCCGGGTCCTTCTCCTACTGCCAGTGTTTGTGCCCATGGCGGTGGGGTGCTCCTTTTGGCTGCTGCCTTGCTGCTTGGCGGCCTGTGTTTTTTCGCTGGCTTTCCGGGTTGGGGCCTGGCGTCGGCTTTCTATGCCTTTTGCCGGCTACGCTTGGGGTGCCTTCTGCTGGGGCTGGTCTGCTCCTCACCGGTGGCTTGCGGCGGTCTCTGGGCTCCGGCGTCTGCTGCCCTGGTCGGTTGCGCCTTGGTGGGGGCTGTGCTTCTGTGGGTGTGCATTCTGCTTACGCCGCTCCTCTTGGGGAGCGTCCTGTCGGGGCTGCTCTCCTCCTCCTTCTTGGTTCTCATGCTGCAGGCTCCTCCCCCTCGTGCTGCTCCTGGCGTGCTCTGCCAGGTTCGGGTTCACCATTGGTTGGGGCTGTGCTTCTCTGTGCTGCCCGGTTGCTCCAGGCTCTGGTCTCTGCCCCCTGCCTGCAGTGTGTGGTCTGGGGGGAGTGGTCGCGGTTTTTTCCCTGGTTGCTGGCGGCCCTCGGTCAGGTGGCTTGCGTGGTGTGGCCCGCCGCTACCTCTTCTGGCTCCACTTCTCTGCTCTTCTCCCGTTGTCTGCGTGGTGGGTGTTTTCTGTTTCCGCCGCCGGGGGCCATCTTCCTTTGGGTCGCTGCCTTCGGGTGGTGCCCCTGCTCCTGGCCACGGGTGCTTTTGCGTTTTGTTTCGGGCCTTGTTGGGGGGTTCTCCTCTCTGTTGGGTTCATTTGCTGCTTCTCTGGGCTGTTGGCAATTGCTCTTCTGTTTGGTGTGCTGCCTCGGGTTGGCGTGGGTTCCTGTCGCCTCTGTGGTGGCTGGTTCCTTTTTTTTGCTGGCTCTGTCTGTGCTCGCTCCTGGGGTTCCCTGTGTTGCTGGGGTCTCCCTGCATGCTTGCTTGCGCCTTCTCCTCTGCTGCTCCTGTGTCGGGGTCGCATTTCGCTTCCTCGGCGGCGGCCTGTTGGGTTCTTCCATGGCTCCCTGCCCCTGGTAGGTGGTGGGTAGCTGTTCCTGCTCCTTGAGCGGTTGCGGGGGGGGGGGTCCTGTTGGCTCCCCTGGGTTCCTGTTGGTCCTGCCTGGGGTTTTCCCCACTTTTCTTGCTGCCCCTCTGCTGCCCTGCTTTTCGGGGTGTCACGGGTGTGGGTGTCGTGGCCTTGCCTTGGGTGTGTTGGGTCCGTCTGTCTGTCCGTCCCTTTTTGGGTGGCCTTTCCTCCGCTACGGGCTGGCTGTTGTGTTGTGGCCTCTGCTCCGCTGTGGGTTCTGGGTGTTCGCCTTTGCTTCCTGGCTTCGGCGTGGTTGGTTGGGGTTTGGTGCGTGGGGGCTCCTGGTTCCCCGTCCCTTGGGCTGCACCTGGTTCCTCTTGTGACTTCCTGGTGTCATGCCTGGGGCTCTCTGGGGCTCTCTGCCTCCTCAGCCTGCGCCTGGGTGGCTCGTGCTGCCGTGTGTGCGGCTGTTCTGTTCTCCTTTGCTCCGGCCTGGGGCTTCGGGTGTTTGTCCCAGGGCCTTCTGTGTGCTTGGGTTGCTTCTGGGATCTGGCTGCTTCTGTTTGCTCCTGCCCTGGCTCTCCCTGTGCTTGCCTTTGGCTTGTTACCAGGATTTCCTGTCCGCCCCGCCTGGTTTTCGGTCTGGGGTGGTTGGGCGTCTGCTGCTCTTCCTTTCCTTAGTGTCCCCCCCACCCCCCCTTTCCCCTCCCCCTCTCCCCCCCCCCGGGTTGTGTTTCCGGTGGTGGTTCGCCTTTTGGTCCCTGGGGTTCGTGCTGCTGCTGTTTGGGCCTGGTTGTCTTTCGCTGCTGCCGTGTCCTTGGCGTGGCGCCTGTTTCCCCTCTTCTGTTCTACTGTTCCCCCAAAGACACTGCCGGGTGCTGTTGGTTTCTTGGTCCGTTTGCGCTCTGGTGCGTTTGATACCAGGGTGGTTCTGGTGTCCTCTGGTTCCCGTGGTGGGTGCCTGCCTGGGTGTCTGCTGGGGCTTTTCCGCTCCTGCGGGGTTTTGTGTGACTGGTTTGTCGCCTTTTTGGGCTCTGCGTCCTTGCCTGGGCTCTCTTTTGTGCCCTGGCGGGGCGCTGTGCGGTTGTGGCCGCATCCTGGTGGGTCCTTCGGGGCCTTCTCCTGCCGTGGGTTCTCTTCCCGGGCTTGTTTCGCCTGTGTTGGGGCCTGTATGGGGTTTGCTGGCTCCCTGCTGGTTCGAGGTGCCCTCGAGCTGTGCCTCCTTGGCTTTGTGGCTGTGCTGTCATTTTCGGCCTGCTCTGGGGTGTGTTTTGCGGGGCGTTCCTGGTTCTGGTGTCCTGGATCGCTTCTCTCTTGCTTCCCTGGACTTTTGTTCCCGGGGTGTGTCTGTTTGGGTGTCATCCCACCCCTCTCTGGTTGAGGTGCGGTTCTGTGGTGCTCTTGCCCCTGTGGGGTCCTCCCTCCTGGCTGCGGGTTGTCTGGGGTTTTCCTACTGCTTGGCCCTCTGCCTTCTCTGCGGCTTCTGCTTTGGCGGTTTCCTCTGTTTCATTTTCTGGCCTTTTTTGTGGTCCGGCGGTGGTGTGCTGGGGGGTTTCTGTTCCTCCCTGCCCTTTGCTTTGGCCTTGGCACTGCGTGGGCTCCTTCCTGGGTTTGGTTGGGCCTGCGGGTCTTCCTGTGTCGTCGGGTTGCTGGGCTCTGGTCCTGGCTTCCTGGCTCCTTTTGGCCGTTTGTTGCCCTGGTTCTGGGTGCTGTGCGCCCTGGGGCAGTTTCTTTTTTCGGCTGCTCCTGGTCTTGCTGCGTGCTTGGCCTGGGTGTGGGTTGCTGTGCGGTTCTCTGCCGTGTGGGCGCCTGTTTTTGTCTGCCCTCTGTGGTTCGGTGGGTTCCTGCCTGGTTGTTTCCCGGTTTGGGGGCTGCTGGTTGTTCCCGGTTGCTCTGGCCTTCCTTCATGCCCTGTTCTCCCTCCCTTTTGTGGTTGGGGGTTTTATGGGGGTTGTGGCCGGTGGCTCTGTCCCCGCCCTTGTTGGGCTTGTACGTTGTTGGTTTCCGGTCTTGTTGGCCTCTCCTTGCTGGTCGGCTGTCTGCTGGTTCCTTCAAGGGGGCATCTCTGGCTGTGGTCTTTGGGTTGGCCTCCTATTCCCTGCTGTTCTGGGTTTGGTGTCCTTCCTGTTTTGGCTGGTGGCCTCCTTCCCGGTGGGGTTTTTTGGCCTCCTGGGGTTTTTGGTTTTTCTTTCCCCTTGCCTGTCTTTCTGTTCGGTTGGGGTCTTGCTCCTGTTCGTCCCCTGCTCTGGGCTCTCTGGGGCCGAGTTGTTCGTTTTGGTGGGGTGGGCCGGTTTCTGGCCTATGCTTTCCTCCTTCCTTGTTGGTCTCGGTGCTTGTGCCTGCGCTCTGTTGGCCTTCTTCATGGCTGTCGCGGTTTGCTCTGCGTCTTTGTGGCTGGCGTGTCCTGTGTGCCTTCCCGGTGGTTCTGGGCTGGGTGGCCTTGTCCGGTAGGTTGCTTGGCCGTGTCCTTTGGGTCTTGGTTCCGATTGCCCTGTCTCTGATTTCTCTGGTTGGCAGCCTCCTTGTTGGGGCTCTGGCCTTCTGTTTTTCTGAGTTGTCTCCGGTCCTTGTTTTGGCCCTGCTGTCCTGTTCTGGGTTGCGGGCCGGTTGTTTCCTGCGGTTCCCCTTTTCCTCCTTCTTGGTGCTCCCTTAGGTTACTGCTTTTGTTGTGGTTTCCTGGGTTGCTTGTAGGTGCGGAAGGCCGGTTTTCTGCTTTGGTATTCTCCAATATGTAAATGAATGGGACGAGGACATAAGGGACCTGGGGGTAATGTTCTATTACTTACTGGGAATCTTCATTACTCCAGGACCCGTTCTCGTCGTCCCATTCATTCGCCCCTCCCTCCCTTCCAGGCGGACGGCTTTCCTGTCTGTGCTTGGTTGTACAGGCGGGATGCTGGGTAAGTACTGCTTATGAACTCCCGGTGGGAGGGGCAGTGTTAGGGTCCCAGCATGCCTCTGCTCTTTTTTTCTGTCGGGAGATGGTTATCTCCAATATGTAAATGAATGGGAAGAGGACAACGGGACCTGGAGTAATGAAGATTACCGGTAAGTAATAGAACATTCTGACCGTTAAAATGTTATTGTTTACTGCTGGTTCATGCACTGTGATGTTGTCTCACTGAAATGATGTATCGCATTGTGCTCAGTGATTTGTACTGCATGAATATTCAGCCACAGAGCACGTGCCATGACCTTACACTCAGGATTTTTGATACTTTAGATCCTTCGGACCTAGGTGGTGGTGAGGTAAGTTTATTGACTGACTGAGTGCCCTTCTTGTGGGATTAGGAGACTGACTTGTGCTTTGTATTTACCATAACAAGGAGCAGGCAGAAAAAGTAACTTGGCTAGGTGACAAAAAACAGCCATAGCAGGAAAACCCACAACACATATCCCATTGTTGCACTTTTTACTGAATATTAGGCATCAGAGTTAGTTTTCCTTCTCCTCCTAGAAAGCTCTAGAGTTACACTTACTAAATTACTATTTGTTTTGTACCTAAAGAGCCTCAAAAAACTCCGTGCTGGGGTTAGAGAAACACTAAAGCTCTCATAACGAGATAGCAGGAAACTATATACAGAGAGACGGTAGCCAGAATGAATGATTCTGGTCTGACTCTCCGCACCAGTTTCTCGCCATCACAAGTTGCAGTCCCTAAAATGTGAAATCACTAGTGGGACCCAGTATTACTGGCTCAAACACTGCAATGTTTTTTTCGGAAGACATTTTTTACTTGTGATCTCTGTGTAAACCTCTGTGGTCTTATCAGATGCATTTCTGCACCAAGTGAAACCAAGCCCAGTGTTCTTTCGGCTGGTTATCTTGGCTGCAGGAACACTAGACACCTCAGAATAACTAGGTGTGATAACCCTATTCAGGGAAATGGCTCCAGCTGACTTGTAATGAAGGCCTAACTAATTGCCAAACAGTATGTCAGCAGGGCCTCAACCAGAGACTGGCATCTGTATTTTTCCATCCTTTTATATTAATACATGTGTATCTAATTTATTCCAAAACACTTTTGTGAAGTCATCATCTTAAACTATGAGCCAGTTTGGTGTAAAAAATTGACAACAACATGCCTTTCATGCACCCAGAAGCGTAGCTAGACGTACTGCCACCCGGGGCGTCCCCTAAGTTTGTCGCCCGGGTGCAGATGACTGCAGGGGACCCCCTAGCTACGGCTTTCTTTGGCTGAGGCAAAATATGAGCTTGATTTAGAGTTTGGCAAACAGGCATCTACTCATAGGAAGTACCCACCCGCCAAATTATGAGCTGTCATCTGGCCCATCGGACAACCCCTGCATTTACACAAACCACCGTCACTGTAGTTCCTAAAAATGCATTAAACGTTTGACAGAGAGCTCCGTCAACATGATGGAGCCATACGGCAAACTTTCAATGTTTGATTTTTGTTTTCAAAAAAGAAAATCCCAAAGCAGTGTTTCCTTTTTGAAAATAACAAAATACAGCCTTTTCCGATGACTTGGAGGTCATTTTACAGAACGTAATTCCTCACCCTTTCCATTTCTGCCATTCATTGTTTCCCCTTTGGTAAACAGTCTACCTTATGCCACACAGTTATCAAGGATTTATAATGGGGGAACAACCTTTACAACGCAACTTTTACAACGCACTACCGTTACAACAAAACTGTTACAATGCGAAGTGAGAGATTTAAGGAAAAGTGATTTGCATTGTACAACACTTTTTAACATTAGCTAAATCACCTCTAAGTGTGCCCCGTAAGCCAGCTTTCTTTTTAATGTATAGAAGTGGGACATACTAAAAAGTAAAGAAACGTATGTGCCAAAAATGAAAAGTTCCTAAAAGCTTTTTGTCACACTGAAGACCAAGTCACATTTTCTGGAGAGCAAGCCTATTTTTCAGTATAGACTTGGGAAAATAGTAGAAGCTCTATTAAAAGCTCTTTTTTACTTATTGTCAAAAATCTAATTTAAGGGTGGAGAAAGTTTAAAACGTTACCTTTTTGCTGCCGGGGAGCTAATTAGAATTAGTTTGTCTGGCTGCCTTCTTTCAAGCGACTGTAATTAACACCTGTGAGGAATTGAGTTATTGGTGGGGGGGGTGAAACCCTACTCAAACAACAACCACAATTCCTGTCAGGGTGAAACGCAAACACACCCCAAATTACCCACTTAATCCTCTTGTAACTTGGCACAAAGCAGTCAGGCTTAATTTAGAGAAAATGTATAAAGTAAGTATTTATGCATCACTTCAAACAGTAATAAAGTGAAAACACAACACAAGAAAAATCCTACATCAATCGGTAAAAATAGATTGAACTTTAACAAATAATTTGAGAATGAAACGGCAAATATCCAATAAGCAGAACAGGAGATATGCAATTTTAAAAGTTTGAAGAAACATAGGGGGTCATTACGATGACGGAAGGCCCGCCACGGCCAGCAGTGCAGCGGAGGGCCCTCCGCCATCGGAAAGCAGTTTTTCCCGGCCATATTACGATGGCGGGGGGAATTGCTTTCCAACCGCTGCGGACGCAAAGACTTCACACCACGCTTCCGCCATAGGCAATCGACCGATTGCCTGGCGGAGTGGTCAGCATGCCTAAAATGGTGGCAGTGACTACCAGGCACCATCCGCCAGATTACGATGCTGGCTGCAGCCAGCCTTTCTGTGGCAGGTAAACCGCCATTGAAAGGCTGGTGGAGATTGCATTCAGGGGCCCGTTGTGGGGAGGTTCTGGTGCACTTGGGTGTACCCATGGTACCCCCCTACATTTCCATGCACTAAGTGGCAGGCACCGTGTGGTGCCTGCAACGTAGGGCAGAGAAACGCACTTCATACATTTTTAATATTGCGGCAGGTGCTGCTGGCTGCAGCACCCGGAGCAATGGTAAAGATTCAAGATGCGACCGCCACATCATGATTCTACGAGTGGGACTGCCGCCATACAGGAGGGCGGTCCCAAGCACCACCACGATGGCGGGCGGACTCAGGTCCGCCCACCATCGTAATGACTCCGTAGTGCTTAGAAGCAAGATGCACCACTTGCAGTTATCCATTCACGGTGGACTGGGTCCAAGTCACCAAGTCAGGCCAACAGCGATCGAGTGGAGTATGGCTACAGGACTGAACTCAGTCTGCTGTTCAAAGTATCTTGGGCCCGATTCACGAGAGTAATCTGAGACAAAATACAAATTTTACGACTTTCGGTATTCGCACAAGGTATTTAGGAGTAGTAAAGTTAGGAATCCTAACTTTACTACTCCTAAATGCCTTTCGGTATTCACAAATGGCATTTAGGAGTAGTAAAGTTAGGATTCCTAACTTTACTACAACGAAACTGAGAAGAATCCTAACTTTACGACTTTCGGTATTCACAAAAGGTATTTAGGAGTAGTAAAGTTAGGAATCCTAACTTTATTTCTCCTTTACTACTCCTAAATGCCTTTTCTGAATACACAAAGTCGCAAAGATAGGATTTTTCTCAGTTTAGTTGTCGTAAAGTTAGGAATTCTAACTTTACTACTCCTAAATACCTTTTGTGAATACCAAAAGTAGTTAAGGGGCTGTGGGCTGGTTACACGTGGGCTATGTGTGTTTGCACAGGTGCAAGATGCACATGAGAGACTACAGTTATAAGCAGTCTGGTAGCTGCACACAGGTATCCTGCCTGTGGCAGTTTTAAGCTGCAAAATTGACCTGTCAAAATAGCAATGTTGACAGGACTAAACCTTCTGTTTAAATATGAAATATTAATAAGTCAACCTTATTGCCCATATAGGCAGGGTGCCGATATTTAAAAGCAGGACATGTAGAAATTAATGTTGAAAAGGTCCTTTGAGTGAAGCATCCCCACAAAACGAGTTTCACTGTACCAAGGATGGCTGCTGCCTTCGGGAATCATAGGGCTACATTTACATTTATTAAATGCTAAATTCTGATTGGTAGCAGTTAGAGAAATACTTCTTCCACTCATCTGAATTGTACTTTAATGGTAAGGTCAGATTTTAAATTATTATTTTAGAAACGGCAACTTTTGGAAAGTTGCCATTTTCCTTCCGAAAGTTTCTGGGGCCTTTCTAGGAGTTTCCATCTGCTGGGCTGGTGATGGCTCTCACAGTGCAAAATGTGTAATGGAGTCAGATAGTGCAGAAATGTGCCTGGGTATAGAGACGACTGGGTCTTCCTGACAGGATGGCTTGAAAGAACCTGTGCCCTGCCCTGATTACTCTTCAAAGGGACTTTTTCCAGCACAAACAAAAAGACCTAACACTAATCTTTTGTTTCACTAGCCAGGCTGGACCCAAACTCAGCGAAGAGGGGAGAAAAGACAAAAAACATTTTTTAAGGTTAGACAAAGGGGTATTCCCCCACCCACAGCCTGGGCTGAGTATAAATGTGGCATCCCCAGAACATTAAGGAGAGCAAGACCCTGGACCTGGACTGTGACAGTGGCAGACAAATTGACAGCTGAAACGACAAACCCCCTGATCCACTGTGGTTTGAGATCTCTGCCTGCAGCTGACCCTAAGACTGGTTGGTCTCTCAAGGGTCAGTGATGCTGGCCCTCTTACACCCTCTGGGGACCAGTCGGTGGAAGACTTGGACTGCACTGCCACCCAGGTATCCCGTAAGATAGCCAGAAGACCATGGGAGAGGGCACAGAAAAGGAAAAGGCTGGCACTGGGAGCTAGGAAACCACCTCCCTGCAGATTGTGCCCCTTTTGAGGTGAGGAGGCCTGCTGAAAATGCTCATGGAGGCTAGTGCTTGCCACCAAGAGTAAAACACACCAGGGGCCAGTGCTCGGCGGTCAGTGCATAATTACTTTAAATATTTTATGCCCAGGGAGGGGCCATGTGTTGGACCTACTCTCCAGATTCTCACTTGCCCTGGGACCCCATTCCCAGGGCCAACATAGAGTGAAAGGGTGTCCCTGGACCTCATCCCCAGACCCAAAGACAAAAACTGGGACACCATCTCCAGGGCCCAAAACAAAGAAACCGCTCCCCATGGTGTGATCTCAAGAGAAGTGTTTCCACATGATGAAGGGTGCAAAGAAGATCTTTGCTGGCTACCGCTCACCATGGAGTTGTGTGTTGGAGCCAGCCAGGGTTACGGAGGGCCTTGAGGCTCCCCCTTTGCCACCAATTGTTACAAAAAATGCATTGCCATGTCCCAGATGGGACCAGTGTTCACCTAGAAGAAAACAAAAATAAAAAAGAGAGCTTACTTCTGTGGCGTGATGCTTCAAAAATTAATTGATCCATTTCTCCTAAATGCAGCATGTTGCAAGCTCATTTCTATGGGGATGAAGGCTAGAGCATTCATTAATACCACAAACCGTACCTAAAGTACCATAATAACACCAGACATTAACAGATGCTGTTCCTGCCTGTCTGAAGTCAGGCAGCATTGCATCCTCCTCATGGGACCCACAAGGAATAGAACAGCCTACTTGCCGCTCCATGGCATTTACACCTTGTAGAAACCCAAGACCTGTACATGCCTGTTAGAAATGGGGCTTCTGGCAGGCACCCTGTCCATGCACACTACAATCCTAGTCAGGGTAAGTCAGATACACATCCTAAATTAATCTGTGCTCACCCTCTGGTAGCTCGGTACACAGCAATCAGGATTAATTTAAAAGGCAATGTGTAAAGTTTTGCGCGCCATTTCAAACAGTAACACAGTGAAAACTCCACAAAAAAACTCCACACCAGTTGTTAAAAATAGATTATGATTTTATAAATAAAACAAGACCAAAATGAAGTAGAAGTTGATATACAAATTTTTAAAGATTAAATGTAAAAAGAAAATAGCGCTTATAAGCAAATAGCACTCAAAGAGTTAATTAGTCGCACTGGACTCAGACAAAGTCAAGAGTTCAGGCCACCAGCTGCGTAAAAGTACCTTAATGCTTGTCGCAGCACAAGGTACGTTAATGATCCCCTCGCAGCTGGAGTGTAGTGTCGTATTTCTCGATGCAACTGCGGCAATGCGTCGGTTTTGTTGAGCAAAGAACCATTTCCTAATGCGGCAGTTTTAAAGGCGATACACCGGGTCAATCCACGCTGGAGAGGCAATATGTCGATCTTCTCCATGAAGTGGCGGCGATACATTGGTTCCAAAGTGGTGGTTCCGGAGGTGTTGCAGCAGTTTTGAGTGAAATCCACTGATTCTGCTCACATAACAGTGACGATGCGTCAGTTCTGCTTCCCACAGATAGGAGATGCATCGGTTTGACTGGAGCAAGCACATTGGTCCACTTCCAATGGACCAGGCACGGGAGCAGGAGGTGAGATTTTGACATTCCCGAGTCTCAGAAAAACATGAGGCAAGCCAACAGGCCCTTGGAGATCACTCTGGGTTCAAGATGCAAGACCAGTTCTTCCTCAGCAGGGGCAGCAGTCAGCAAGGCAGCACAGCAGAAGAACATTCCAGCAGAATGACAGTCCTTGTAGCATCACATTAGTCCTTCTTCCTGGCAGAGTGTCATTACAGGTCCAGAAACATCTGTATTGGTGGGGTCAGAGTCCCAGTAAATATACCCACTTGCACCTTTGAAGTGGAGATGGTTGCAAATAGGGGCTTTGACGTGCACAGAGGTCCTCCCTTCCTAGCCCTGGCTCCAGACTAACTACAGGGGGTCCCCACACAAAGGGTGTCCCTACACCCTTTGTGTGGGGACAGGAAACTTCCCATTCAGGTGTAAGTGTTAGCTCCTCCCTCCCATCCTGCCCAAGATGAGCCATTGAATGCAAATGGGCACTCAGGCATTGTTGTGTGTTGCTTTCTAGAGGGAATGCACAAAGTGAAGCTGTCACCCACCCCAGACGTGTATTGGAGACATGCTGCAGACACACAGAGCTTTAGGAGCAGAGAAATGCCATCTTTCGAAAAGTGTCAGCTTAGATGGAAGACCAAACTCCAATTGTAATCAGAATCTTCACAATAATTTTTAAATGCTCAACGGCATTTAGGTATACTATCCTGGTATGTTCTACGTCTCAATGCACTAAAGGATACTCTATTACAAAGCTGGTGCATTTACATGCACCAGTCCCAGGATGCAACAACCATCAGAACCAAGATGAAAGAATCATCAATATCAACCGAGGTAATCACCAAACTTGATCCATTTTAATCATTTAATTCATTTATTTATCTTCATTTGTCTTCAACTTATTATCCGGAGATTGTGATTCCTATATTAAATGCATGTAAAGTGCCAATCCAGGTGTTATCACAGCATAACAAAATTCACAGTTCATCAAACAACTTAATATTGTAAACTCATTGCATTTCAGGCATTTAGCTATTCCTCAGTCGTAACTGTAGTATAGAAAAAGACACAGCAGAACCAGCAGAAACCACATCTCACATTCATATATAATAGAACCATTAATTCTCCTCATGTCAATTAGAATTCAGAATAAACTAGGTGCTGAAAACCCAGTAAATAATATATCCGTCATACTTTAATAATATGAGTCCCATGCAAGACAATACATTAAAAGGTGAAAAATGAAGGATAAACCTGTGTCACCAACCCAGTGAGAAAACTCTCTCAAATAAGCTTTCAACTATAATGTGCTCCTGCCGTGATGAATATCTCCCATGCCATAAATCTACAGCATGGGAGCGTCATGCTGTGGAATACACCTGGATTAGCACGTTACATGTATTTGAATATCTGAATCACCATGTCTGGATAATAACTTGAAGACGAATGAAGATAAACAAATGAAGAAAATTTATTAAAATGAATAAAGTTTGGTTATTACATTGGTTGATATTGATGATTGTTTCATTTTGGTTCCTACGGTTGTTGCATCCTGGGACTGGTGAAATTCTAAAACAGTAATGTTAAATCCCAAAACTATATATCATTACCATTCCAATGACATGAAACATGACAAAGCTATACTGTCTTTATCAAGAATGACAGCTTAACATTGTAATAAGGAATTCCCAACGTTAGCCTTTGAGAGGAGTAGTCCACACAGTAGTGACATGCATTGGCATAGCCAATTGGTCTCGCCTTTGGAACCTTATAAGTATTTAGTTATGCAGTACAATATCCTTGGTGCAACAACATCAACTGTTGCTTGTCTAAACACTTATAAAGTCCCAAAGGCGAGACCTATTGGCGATGCCAATGCTTGTTTTTCTCACGCTTTTGGCTCCGACCTTTTAACCCCGTGTGTGGCTGGCAGCCCTCGCCGCGTAGGCCAATGCTCTTGCCGTCACCTGATGCTGCCGCGAGCCTGTCCAAACCTTCTCCACACGTTCACTTGCAGAGCCAAGCCGGGCAGAGGGGCTCCCTCCTCGCGCCGGTCTGGTGTCGGTACTGAGGTCCCACGTGGAAAAATTTCTGTTTGCTCTGTTTGGATTACTTCTTTATGTTGCAATCACAACAATACAATTTACTTAGTAGAGATGTACTTGTTGCTTAGGCAGCCTGCTATTATGTGTTTCGGTGTCCGTTTGCACCATGCCTTGTAGTATGGCAGATAGCTGTTGTCACCTGCAGGTACCACACCGTAGAGATGTGGTACTGCACTATCTGGCACCGCACTATCACCGGTCCGCAAGATATCTGCATGAGCAGGACTGTCAAGATAGGCATCTCGGGAGTTAGAATAGCGAACGAGCTCTCCAGATGGATGTTTACCGCGATGAGATTGGGCAAACGTTGCAGCCGATATTTTTATATTTGATAATTTTGCATAGTTCTCAAGAGTGCCTCATGAGACAGCCGCCTTCACAGTACACTGTATACACACTGTTTCACTCCTTCTACGACTGTGCTTCTAAGATACTCCACCCCACCAACACTCCACCTTCTGTGCCTATCACATTCTCCTACCTTTTACTCAAAAATACTGAAATCTCCTGTGTTCCAGTGCCGATCTCAGTATTGAAATCAATCCAGTTCATATTCTAAGGTATATGTCGGATTTTATTTTCCTCAACCTAGAATTCATTTTTTGCCTCATTGACCGTAAGTGTTTTTCTCGTCATCATGTCTCTCCATCTTTTGTCTCTGTCACTTTTACTTATGCACTGATTGTCTTTTCTGCTGCTTTTGTTCTGCACGTACTAACGCGTAAGTAACGGCACCTTGTTTATTTTGGATACCATGTATTATACTATTCTAGTTCTCTGCAAAGCGTTTCGACATCTGGTTTGACCTTCATTTTTTTATTTTCTTGGACATGTAAATCGAAAAAAATATACATGTTTAGAGCGAAAACGCCAATTAAAGGAAAAAAATGTATTCTGGCGTTGAGGAGAGTTGGTGGTAACAGAGGGGTGAATAGGGTTGAGAAAGAGGAAAATCAGCACACAGAGGGTGGGAAGCAACACAGAGCACAGGAGCAGACGGGCGAGAGAGAGCAGCTTGGGGGCGAGAGAAACACACGGATTAGAACAACACGGAGGGGGAAGGGTCTGGGGAAGCACACAAGGAAGTCACCTGGAATAAATATGTACTATGCAGTGCTTTAGAAATGAGAGAGAGCAGTGCGAGGGGAGAAAAGCAGAAGGATGAGAGACCGGCACGGAGCAGGAGAGGGGAAAGAAGCGCATGAGGGAGATAACTGGAAAACACACGCACTCACGGGGAGTTCTTAAGCAAAATGAAAAAAGTGACACGCAGCCATGCGCCAACAGTTGTCTATTGCCACTCGTGCACGTTTGGCGTTCACCTTACGGCCGCGAGCAGCGGCAGGTGCGATAATTGCTAACAGATGGTGCTGCTGCTCGCTCCCGCAAGGGAAACACCAAATGTGCACGAGTGGCAATAGAGATCAGTGCAAAACATGCATGAGTTTGACAAAAGTCCTAAGCGATGTCAAGAGGTCCCTCCTATGCAGTGCTTGCGCGCTGCGTAGGCGAGACCTAAAAAACGAATCTAGGTGTTTTTTACTACCAGGACATGCACAACTTAAATATAAATGTTCTACTTTTTACTTACTCAGCACCTTACCCTATGGGCTACCTAGGGCCTAACGTAGGGATGACGTGTAATAAAAGGAGATATTAAGGCTTTGCAAGGGGTTTTAAATGCCAAGTTGACATGGCAATAAAACTGCACACAAGTTCTGCATTAGCAGGCCGGAGCCATGTTTAAAGGGCTACTTGTGTGGCTTGCACAATTAGTGCTTTCAGGCCCACTAGTAGAATTTAATTTACTGGCCCTGGGCACAGGTAGTGCACTTTACTAGGGAATTACAGGTAAATTAAATACCCAAATTGTGGATCAACCAATGTAACCATGTTGAGGGGAGAAACAAATGCACTTTAGCACTGGTCAGCAGTATTAAAGTGCTCAAAGCCCTATGGCCAGGTAAAATAATTCAGCAAAAAGAGGAGGTAAGCTGGCAAATAATTTTGGGGAATACCACCTTAAGTCTCACAGGAATAACAACGCCCCTCCCCCCTGGCTAGGCAGTGGGCTCAGAGTGCAAAAGTGATACTTCCATGAACACCGAAAAGGAAAATGGCACTGACCTGGTTTCAATACAACCTGTGACTTGCTGCTGTACTTTCATGTTAAGATCATGTTAAATATGAGGGACCATAGTTTAAATACATTTAAAAACTTCTTTGAGTCTTACTCGTCCTAAAAAAAATCAGGTTTTGTTTCTTTGGATGTAGCATTCTCTGGCCCCTGTATATTTAGGACAGAGGTATCCTTTAGAGTTACATCAAGTGATTCACAAAAAGAGGACTAGACTCTAGGTATCGCACCTATCATACTGTAGGGAGTGATACAAAGGAGCGGTGCTCAGGTCAAGGGAAAACAGCCACCTGGGTCCCCATAAGCGAATACGATCCACACACTTTTACACCAAAGAGATCAGCACTCACTATCTACTGTTATTTTGAGATGATATATGTTTGGTCTAAGCAAAATTAATAAAGTACAATACTGGATTCGAAGATTGTTTAATTGAAGTAATTTACTTCCAGAGATCGCAAGTTCATTCAAATTCGTTCAGATGTGTCATATATTGATAATTCTTTATTTGCAATGTACAAAATATTCATACTAGCGAAGCCAACGCGTTTCATCCCTTTCTCAAGACTTCTTCAGGGCTTAGTCCTTACAGAGAAAAATTTCTCAAACCATCTGTTCGCATTAGTTTTTTCAGAAGACACATGAACCTTGGTCAGGGAACTAGAGGTCTTCGTTTTTTCACAGGAATAATTGTGTTCAGCAAGGTTATAGTCTTAGCCCATGTCGGCAATTGAACTTAATCAGTAATAGTCGGCGTATGTGCAGCGTCTCCGGGTTAAGGATTGAATTACTGCTCTTTTTTTTCTTGAGGCTGTGTGAATGCTTTGCAACATTTGTAAATTAACCAATACTTTTCATTTTACTTATTTTAGTAGATGGTACTTTGTACCCTTTTCTTTGGTTTTCAATTAAGCTTCTTATATGAATATACATTAACCAAACACGAAGCTTAAATGTTATACCTTGTAAGCTCCTTTATCCCTGAGAGAGTTGCAAAGACGATAATGAACCTGAGTGTGAGATCCTGGAGAAGGAGGAGGGACAGCAAGAAAGGCAAGGAGGAGAAATGGAATATCAAAGCAGTGGCAGCGAGCACTCCATCAGAAGCACTGGAGGAAAAGGATGTACCAGTTTAAGATTCACTTGTAAGGTACATCATTTTTATGTCTGCATACCCTTTATGTAAGGTATGTCATTTTTTTATCAGCAAAGTTAAAAAAGAGGTTATTTAGCAGATTGTGTGGGTAATAACACTCCAGACTAAATTTGGCACTAAGGCGTTGTTTGTGCATAACTCTATGTGATTAAATCAGTGCGAAAGTAATTACATTTGTGCCCCGCAGGAAATAATAATCACGCACTAAAGACGTTTTTTAAAACTTTGGAATTTTTATAAATAAAACAAATATTTTTGTACTGTGGATGAATGTTAGTTTTTTATATTTCATGTACCAAGACTTAGGAACTGTCTAACATTACCACTTCTGTCAAATGAATGGCATTTTTGTGTCACTAGTGATTCGGTTTGGCGTGAGCTTAGTTATTGCACCATTGCAGACAGATCCAGTGGAAGAACCAGCCACAGGACGCTTGTTTAGGGGGCTGCACCCGGGTTACTAATGCATTTTTTAGACCTCAATGGAAGGGGAATTTCAAACATGTTTTATTCATGATATAAAGCATTGCCTTTGAATTCAGAGACTGGGAAGAGTGGTAGAAATAGTTGCCATCAGGCTACTTTAGGGCCATTTATCCTGAAATATCTTTCTAAAGTGAGACATTGATGTTAAATTTTTATAACTGGACCAGGTACTTTTGCTGGTACGCGAGGGAGCCTGGAAATGTCCACCCTTGGGTAAACGCCCCTGCCTCAGTGGTTTAATGTAAAATGAAGCCCCTTCCCCCTACAGAATATGAAGAGGGGGCCCTGAGTCTCTCATATCTCATAGATATTCATAGGCGTTGGTCGGAATTGGGCCCCTCTGAAGGCTTTGGAGGTACTTGAAAGGTTGGGGACCCCACTGCACCGCAGGGGCTACTGGGACCTGTGTTGCGCCCCTGCTCTTCCTCTGTGTAAATTGGGGACTCAGGATATAGCGCACATATTAGGTTATTGCAAATGTTTAAGATCACCTAGAGGGGACTGTCTCAGTCTGAGAAAAATTATATATCAACTGGTTCCTTAGACTTTTGCTGTATCTGCAAGGATGTAAATGCATGTTTTTGTCCATTTAGATTCTTAAACCTTTCCTAGAGTTAATGAAAGATCGTGGTATGCAAAAGAAATGTACACCAAACACTGACTGTATATTTTTGTGACAAACATTATGGGTCTGATCAACAACGGAACTCCGCACTCATGGCTTAGGCCCTGCAGTCGTGGGGGAGTCTCCGCACTCGAGGCGGAATTTCCGCAATGAGAATTCTCATTGCGGATTCCGCACCAAGAGCGAAGACTCCCCCATGACTGCGGGGGTGCCCAGACACAGGTATGATCGGTATATCAGTGGTGCGGGGTGTGGGGAGGGTATGTCAACATACGACGGGATAGGGAAAATAAATAAATAAAACCACTTACTTGTGCTCCCCGTGAAAGGTAAGTGGTTTTATTTATTTATTTTATTCTCCCTATCCCGTCGTATGTTGACTTTGCCCCTGCTTCCCTCCCCTCCCCACAGCGCCCTCCTGTACCGGCCGTGCCTGGGGGCCTCTGCCTTGAGAGCGGAGCCCCTTTGAGAATCAGGCTTCAAAGTATTGCAATGTGTTTGTTTTTTAACTCGATCCATTTACATACTTTAAAAAAAAATAAAGGGTTCACTTATTTGCCACCATTTTCAGTACATGTTCTTATTTCTGTGTCCCTCTGTTAATGAACAGTATATACATTGAAATTATGTGACCTCTACGATTTGGAGGTCTGAGGGTCCTGGGTGATGCAAAGTCGGTGTAGAGTGTAGAGTTAAAAAAAACAGCGGTCATATTCCTGAACCCGACATCCTAAAGCTGCTTTGGCACATGGTGCTCCCTTTACATAACCCCAGAATCATAAAGGGCTTGTCCTGCTCTTACAGTCAGGTTTGCAGACATCACCCTACAAAATACCCTGTGGAGATCCAGGATGGGGACCATACGAACAAGTGACTCTTTGGGGGATATTCACAAGGAAGTGGCGGAGTGAGGCGTTAGCCGTCATGGCTGAAAGCCTCACTCCACACTTCTGAAACGCAAGGGTGCACCATGTTTACAAGGATATGGCATATATATCATAGATATAGCAGTGTAGCGCCAATGCAGGCACCCTTGCAATATAGTGTAAGGGTGTCTACGTGCAGGGGAGGATTGTTTATGTGTAGGAAGGTGTCCCTTCCTGCACATAAACAATCCTGAAATGCCATTTTGTGACTTCCATGTGTGCTGCTTAATGCAGCACTCATGAAAGTCACAAAATGGCATTTTTTAAAAAGTTTGTTTATATACAGGAAGGGGGACCTTCCTATACATAAACAATCCATGGCATTTTGTTTTGATTGCTTTTTCCATGTGTGCTGCACAAGGCAGCATTCATGGAAAAAGCGAAAACAAAGAGAAATAAAGCATTTCTCCGTGTTTCGCCAAGTTAAGACCAGGTTTTCCCTGGTCTTAAGTTTGGCACTGCCTCCTATGTACGATGCTCTTGTACATAGGGGGCAGCGTAAAAATGAATGGGTGTCGCGGTGGAACGCCCACCGCAACACTCACTGCACACCCCTTTCACGCTAACCATAGCGTGAAAGGGGGCCTTATTTACAAGGCAGTGTTAACGCTGCCTTGTAAATAAGGCTAAGCCCCTATTGCTACCACAACGTCGATAATAGTCACGTTGTGGTGGCGATAGGGGCTTGTACATATGCCCCCTTGGCTTTTAGTTACCCAGTTATCTCTGGTGGGTGAGCTTAAACCTTACCTGGGGCTTGGTTGTAGAGTACCTTGAATGCATCCCTTTTGTAGTGCTCCTGTTGGAGACATTTGAATCTCAGTGTCCTGTGGGCTTTGAAGATGGACTAGTAGTCCACAGATTCTAAAGAATCGAACTAACAAACCCTTCCTGTGCATGCACGCCATCTTGATGGTGGCTGGAAGAACGACTGCCATCCATAGGACGCCTTCTTCATCATTGGGATGCTCATTGGTTTCAGCTAACCTGCTCATACTGATCTTTGCACCCCACGTGACTTGGCATGCTCTTCATAAATACAGCCCCTCAGGGCTCGTGCTGACAGCTCCTGATGTCATGTCTGGTGCATTAACAAACGTGCTCCTATGTTCCGTGGCAAAACAAGCTCCAGGGGCGCAGGCACGCGCAACTCATAAATCATCAGGGTTTGATTTACCTACCTTGAGATCTGAACCCGGCCACAGAGGTTCAGGAAACTGCTGAGAAATGTGCTACTTAAACTTGCTTTTTAATTTAACTTAGAAGAGACCAATGGTCACTTATTAGGTTTGACGGCTACAGGCAATAACCCCCTATGGCTTACACCTTCCAGCATCCAAAACGTGTACCTTTATTTCCTGTATAACCCACATTTAAAGTATCCTCCTATATGTTTGGACTCTGACTTCTCCACTCACTTTCATCAAACTATACATTAGTTATTCTCACTAGTGCTCTGAAGTAATCGAAAGGAAATGTGCAACCTTGTAAAACTGTAAGTAAAGTACATTCATCCTGTGAAAGCGTGAAGCCAGCGATTGAAATCTGTGTGCGTGGGCCCCGTGGGTGAGAAGAGAGAACCTTCCATTAACAACTGGAAGTTCATTCCATGTCAAATGCTCAGGGTCTAGTTGAGTCAAACACACGATGGATTGCAAGGACAAACCATGATCATTCAGGGATGGCTATAGATACTCTTTGCAGGGGCGGCTGCTGCCAAATAATGTGGTGCTGCTCCTGCTGCCGGCCGCCTCAGTGCTCCTCTCTTCCCGGGAGATGTCCAAGGGGCAGCACAATCTCCCAGACTCCCCATCCAATCCAGACTCTGCTCACATGCTATGAGAGCAGCGCCAGGATTGGTCTGAGTGGCCTGGTTAGGCGCTCACTAGGGGACAGGGAGCCTGTGCATTTCTCCACCCGGCTGTACAATACAGCTGGGTTGGAGAAATCTAAATGCGCATGTCGGTTTGGCCGTCCTAAGACAGCCAGCCAAACTGACATGCGCACCGACAGTGCTGCTGTCTGTCCATAGAGGACAGCCCGGTCTGGCCTCACCCTAGACTGCGCAGCATCGGCTGTCAGTGAAAAATAAAACGATAATAAAATTGCTTTATTACCGTTTTAATTTTCATCTGCAGTGGGGCGACAGTCCTCTGCCATTACAGAGGAACCGCCGCTGACTCTTTGTCACTGTGTGTTCCATGAATGCCAGTTACTGTGATGGTGGCAAAATCATCCCTTTGCAGAGATAATATTCACCAGCAGTCATCTAATGGCACTTTGACCAACAGCTGATATATTTCAGTAAGGTTGGCAGCCAGGAGGTAGCTATCAATAGTGCAGCTGGTGCAATGGCACCAGGGCCCAGAGCCCCCTCAACCCTACCTATCGGTGTATTCCACCACCTAAGCAGTGGGTGGGTGACCCATTTCTCTTGCTTGCATTAGGACCTGTGGTACCTTTGTGACACCACTGGCAGGCACTAGATAATTAGATATGTACATTTAACATGCAGGGCGCTAGTGTGGCCTGGACAGACGCTTATCTTTTGCAAATCAGTAAAATGAATCTAATTAAACTGGGATCCTGCGGCTGTTTTTTCCATACGGTGCATTTTCCTTGTTTGAGCCGTGCGCACCCTGAAAAAAGGTGTGCCCGGCGCAAACAAGGAAAATGAACTGGTTTTTAATGACATTATTGATGATGTACTGCATTGAATGGTTTAGAAACGTTGCCATACCTCTTAGTTGCATTAATTAAATATTTTACATGTGGTATCACTTATGTATTTTTACATCATGTAAAAAAAGTTTATTTTATGGGCTTCATGTTGGTGAAAATGAATAATTTACAGGAATGATGTAATGTCACTACATGTCAGAAACCACTATTGTTTATGAACCATATGCTATATACACATAGTAGCTATGACCAAGGAATACTGCCTCTGAAATATAATTTATTTTGCTCATTTTGAGAATGGTTGTTTCATTTTTTGGACACTTGGGCTTGCAGTTACAGATCTTTTTAATTTATTTGTTGAATGTTAAAAATGTGATCTCGAGCTGAAATGGTTAAATAGGAGCAACTTCATTGACCTCGTCAGGGATCTGCTGTCCTTCCTGCGCAGCCCCGCATGGTAGCTGCTGCCCCTTGACGGCTCACTGACCCTCACTGGTTGGTGGTTCGAGGCCTTCCTCCACCCGCAGGCTCCTGCCTGCGCCTCATCCCCGGTGGCCTAGTGGGGAGCATCTTTGCTCTGCTGCAGGGCAGTCTTCTGTCATTCTTTCCTTTGCTTTCTGCTTCTTGCACTCTTTGCGCTTTTTTT
Organism: Triturus cristatus; assembly: GCF_964204655.1. Lineage (NCBI taxonomy): Eukaryota > Metazoa > Chordata > Amphibia > Caudata > Salamandridae > Triturus > Triturus cristatus. Next base: position 92,930,052 of record NC_140592.1, read on the forward strand.
CTCTCTTCATACTTTTCTTTGCTGTTTTTCACTTTTTACCTTTTCTTTGTGCCGTGCCCTGCTCAAACCCCGCTGCCCTTCCCCCTTCCTAGCACTGCATTTCCCACCTTTCAGCTGTCCTGCCCTCACACTACTTAACTAAGGCCGCTGTGCGGCTGCGCTGATGGCATGCCAAAGGAAAGCCTTTCTGCGCACATCCGTGCCAGGACTGCACTCAGCGCCATGGACCCTGGTTCTCAGACCTTCCACCATTCTGACGCCAGCACCCTCATAGCCTTCAACACCAGATGAAACGCCACCTACAACCTTGTGTTGCCGAAGGACACCCAAGGACCTTTCTCCTGCCAAACTGCATCTGCACTCTCACCCACCCCTGCACTCCAGCTCCACATGCCGCCCAGCCAACCCACAGCACACCTGACCAGCTCAGCGGCATCCTCCTCAACACTCGTTCACTACATAGAAAAGCCACAGAAATCTGGGACCTCCTTGACTCAGTCTCCCCCGACATTACCTTCCACACATTGAAATCGCCATTCCCGATGGCTTCATGATCACCCGCAAGGATTGCACCAACCAACCTAGAGAACGCATTGCCATCATCCGCAAGAAATCCCCCCACCTGACCACCTACTCGGACGACCATCAGGTGTCACGGACTCAACATTGTTTCCTATGCCGATGACACCAAGCTGATTCTCTCACTCACCAATGAGCCCACCACCACCAGAAACAATTTTAACAACGGGATGAAGGCCATCACCACTTGGATGAGAGACAGCGCCTCAACTCGAACAAGACCGAAGTCCTCATCCTGGGGCCCAACACCTCCGCCCAGGGAAGACGTCTGGTGACCCGTCATGCTAGGAACACCCCCACCCCCACTGACCATGCACGAAACCTCAGTACCATACTGGACTCTTCGCTTACCATGAACTAACAGATCAACACCATCGCCTCATCATGCTTCCACTCTCTTTGCCTGTTCGGAAGACCTTCAGATTGATCCCCACTGAGGCTAGGCAAATGGTCACCCACACACTCCTTAACAGCAGACTCGACTATGGCAACGCACTCTAACCAGGCGCCATGCAGAAACACCTCAGGAAACTTCAGAACGTGCAGTACACGGCAGCCAGACTGATCCTCAACATCTCCCACCACAGCAATGTCTCCGAACACCTGCGAGAACTCTCCTTTCTCCCAGTAAATAAAAGAGTTGTGTTCAAGCTCCTTTCACACACCTACATAGCCTTCCACAACACCAGACCGGCATACCTGAACCACCGCCTCTTATTCCACGTACCCACCAGACACCTAGGCTTCGCCCAACTGGCCCTCGCCACCGTCTCTCGGATCTGCAAGACCAGAACTGGAGGAAGATCCTTCTCCTACCTCACCACCAAACCCTGGACCTCCATGCCTATCCACCTCAGGCTCTCCCTGTCTCTGACACAATTCAGGAAGGATCTAAAGACCTGGCTCTTCGAATGAACTACAGCCCCCAGTCGGACCAGCAAAAATCTCCCCCCCCCCTTCAGCGCCTTGAGACCCTCATGGGTGAGTAGCCGTGCTTAACAAGCTCTGATTGAGTGATTGAATGATTGAAATAGCAAGAAAATGCTGGGCTTTCGGCAGAATATAGCCACATGTTGCATTAGTATCACAGGTAATCACCTCCACAGACAGTGGAAGTGTATTGCATGCATTTATATGGTTTGAGGTTGAGATCAGCCACTGAAGTGAGAAAGATTGGAGAAAGGGTAATCTTAGAAATGTAATGAGGGTCTTGTTTAGGAAGGGGCTGCTGATTACTTGTTTTCGCTCAGCATTGGACGTTTCTGTGCAGGGTCTTTTTTTTTGTGTGTCTGATTTTTGCTGCAAGAAAGCTGAATGACAGCCAGAAATAAGATGTTGCACTTCTTATGCCTATGTTGTGGGTCCTCCAGATTGGAGACAGTACCAGTGCTATCTGTCCGAAGAAGCATTGTTTTACACAAATCCTTCAAAAGAGGCTCTGTTCTCCTTCGTCCAGCCCTAATCATCAGAGGAAAAAGGGAGGAGCATCTGTAGCACAATCATCTAAATTACAACATTCTTGTTTTTGCATTTTCCTTCCATCAGATTATTTTGCGAAAATGAAACCATATTATTTTAATTTTACTTACCTCGTGGGTGGTGGTGTTCCCATGGCCTACAGTGATATTGCAACACATACAAATAATGTTCTTTATTTTTACAGTTTTCCATGATGTCTCAAAAAGTCTCCACAATATTTTTAAAATCCCTGGATGAAAATTAACTTTGACTTAAAACCTCTGCGTGTTGACTCTTTTTTTCTTTAAAATGGTCACTGTGTTGCATTATGAATTTTATTAAAACTGCTGTAAAGTTAAGAAACACTAGAGGGGTGGGTGCTTGAAGGGCCCCGTGTTGAGCATTGTGTTAATTGTTTTTTATATTTTAATTAATGAAATGCTGGAATTCTTAGTAATGTAACTTTTTTTTTAAAATTGTTGATATGTGTACTTTTATGATGTTTTTAACTATCGAATAAAGAATTATTACAGTTACAGTTACAACTTTGACTTAAAACCTCTGCGTGTTGACTCTTTTTTTCTTTAAAATACTCTCACCTTCCTCTCCATACCCTGCATGCCTCCTCTCTCTGAACACAGCCTACTATGTCACATGCCTGCTTGCCTTAATCCCTATTATTGTATCTGTGGAAATAGCCCTCACCTCATTTTAAAGATTAGAACCTTGGCTTTAAAAGTCATACCCGTACTGCTAATCTCCTGAAGCTCATCTGTTAGTACCACAAACCAAAGCATGAATTCACATACCCCCTTTCCCCTGAAAATGACACCTAACTCCTGTTAATTTAATCCACCAAATATAAAGTGAGTAAATGCACAACAGCTGATATCGTATTCGTGGGATTGGATAGTGACTTAACCACTTGAAAGAGAGTTTTCGGACAATTTTGAGCTAACATAGGGGCATATTAACAAGGGCCGGCGATAAATATCGCAAAGTGCGCTTAGTGCTTGCATATTTATCGCCGGCTATCTCTGGAATTTATCGCCCGGTTAGCGCGTTATCAACAACGCGCATCGCCAAGGCGATAAAAATTCCAGAGATAGTGTGAATATCGCCGTTTTCCATGGTGGAAAACGGCGATATCCTAGATGATAGGGCCTGTGGTCTTAGCCACAGCATCCACCCCCAATGTTAAGTATGCCTTAGTCAGGATTTTAACAGACGTTAAATTCCTGCGTTAAGGCATACTTAACGAGATTTAAATAATCGCTACCCTTCCTTGTTAATATCGCGAAGCTGCCTTCGCGATATTTTCCCTGGATGGTTTCACAGCCACGCCTACTTTGCATCTCATTAGCGATGCAAAGTTAGGCGTGCTGGAAACGGGTGCTAAATCAGCAAAACACGCAACAGCGTGTCTTTGCTGATAAGGCGATAAAATTATCGCCGCTTTTCGGCCGAAAACGGCCGCAAAAGCAGCGATAATTTTATATCGCCACCTTGTTAATATGCCCCTTAATCTTGTCAGAAAAAAAAGCTCTAGGTATTCAATTTTTTTTTATAGTAATCTTCTAAAGCGGATTTATATTTTTTTTTATCCTGTATACAGTATAATTTGCGCCAGGTTGTTTCAAGTGATTCTCAATTTTGTATTTTTTTTATTCTCTCCTAGATTATAGTGAAGCTAGGGAGCCTGAGGGAGGATTCTATTTTGCTTTTTGGCCGTAATTGGGACAGAAGAATCAAGTGCAGACCTGATCCAACTATCAATAATAGAAGCGTCAGAAATTACTGAGTTATTAAATGACAGGCAACTATCCTCTAACATAGAGTTGAAGGTAGAAACATTCAGGGGCCTCTTTTATGAAAACTGTTGCATTGCTGCCAGTGCTTAATTTGTAAACAAATAAGTGCCGGGCTTTCGTGATGAATGCACCGCAGTTTGGACCACACATTGCCAGTGCCAGCGCTGCCAACAGCAGAACTTACACAACTAAGAACAATCACACTGCTACGAGTGTGAGAATTCACACTGTTTAAGGCCCCCAAGCTTTAAAAATGGTTTGGGTGGCTGGTAGTAGTTGTTTTAAACATGTATTGAATTATTAAATAACTGTTTTCCTGCTCATCTTTAAATGAGTAGCTGTTCCAAGTGCCGGTGCTGGCAATTAGGTGCAGGTGCTGAGCACCGGAAAGCACCGGCTCAAATTAAGCACTGATTGCTGCATGAAAACAGTAATGCAACAGTTTTCACTGCCCCCTCCTTCCATTTCCTTTAGCCGACATTAATACTTGAAATTCTACTACATCTGCTAATGTAAGTTAATTCCTTGAGTTAAACTTTCTGACTCCACGAAGGGAATGCTATGGGTTAAAATTAACTATGCAAATACAATATCCAATGCTTTCCTGGGTCACAACAGATCTTTTTCTTATCAAGTTTTGGGGGATTGTGTTCAGATTGGGGATGTACCAGATAGCCATGAATGAAATATATTACACCAACAGCAGATTTCTGAAATTATTGTTTGCATTCGCAGAGGGCATTAGCCGAAATAGAGGTGGAGAGGCCGAGAGATGCTTCACTTCTCTGAGACATGATCAACTTTCTGGTGCCTTCAAATATTGAATAGGTTTTTATGCGGATGACCCTCACCATAAGAGTCCAAGAACAGTAACCAGCAATTGGACAGAAATCTATTCTCATGTCACATATTTTTATGGACCTCTGATTCGTGGAAGTTGAAATGGAATCTGTTAATTTGGAGGTGGAAGGCTCGCGGCATAGGGCCAATTTGTGTTTAGACAGGACAGCTCACCAGATGTATAATTAATAAATAGTATATGATATAGCTGCATATAAGACATCATTCCGTTGAAAAATGTGCTATCTGTAAATCACAATCTACCGCCACTCCACCCTTTAGCAGTATAATGTGAAAATGTGCTCTTAAATACACCACTAGCACCATCCTTCTCCCACTGCTATGTATTGGCTTATTTGGTATGATCACTCTTTTAATTATTAAATAGCAATCTGATTATTGGTGATGTGGAAGGCCAGCAACCCCACTTAGAAAACTATTCCAGCATCATTAATTCAACTAATTATATGCACCTTGTTAGAACTGGGGGTCTCTAGTTGGCTGAGGTAGGTACCTTAGTCCAAATAGGGACCCTTGCCAGGGAAAGGAGGGACACACTCTCAGATAGCCCCTGCTCAGCCCCGGTAGCTTGGCACGAGCAGCCAAGCTTATTTCCAAGGCAACGTGTAAAGTATTTGTAACCACACTCCCAGTAACACACTGATAACACCACAAATGGGCACCACACTGGTTTTATAAAAATAGCGGTATCTTTATCAAAAGGAATAGGATGGGACCAAACTATAGAAATCCAACATTTGCGTATTCGTAATATTTCACTTTGCCGGTTATTAGGCCAGCAATCACTTTTAGGTTCTTGCGGTATTGATGAGCAGTTGACGATGATCTAATGCAGTCCTAATGCAATGCTATGCAGTTCTTAAGGTAGTAATATGACAGTCATTAATGCAAGTACTAATGCAGTTCATAACGCAGGTATAATGCAGTTCGTAATGCAAGAATAAGGCAGTTCATAATGCAAGAATTAGGCAGTTTGTAAAGCAAGAATAATGCGGTTCATAATGCAAGAATCAGGCAGTTTGTAATGCTAGAATGATGCGGTTCGTAATGCAAGAATCAGGAATTCGTAATGCAAGAATAATGCTATAAGCCAATCTGCGCGGTCAACTCGTGCACCACTAGGCCCCAACAGCAGAGACAATGGTCGTAAGCTTAAAGGGGCGGCCCTGGTACTGCTGGGCAGGTATGGGCCACTCGGGACTCAGTGCGTCTAACGCGGTGCAGCGGGAGAGAGATTGGAGCACTCCTGTACTCCTCCTGCATGCCTCCCCAGGCCACACACGCTTGCGGCTCCCGCCCAGGCCACATACGTTTGCGGCTCCCGACCGGAGTCCAAGTCTTACCTGGGGGTGCGCTGCCTCGCTCTCTCTCTCTCACCCCGCTCATCGGACGTCCCGATGTTGCAGCTCTGTTGTTAGGCGACGCTGTAGCCGGACGGGTTACGGCACTGCCTTCTCCTTCGTTGATGATTTTGGGCAGATTCCTCTTGGCGAACAACGATCATGATCCCTTTCACCTTGCAGCTTCCTTAGCTTCAAGAAATCCTTTAGCATGTTGTGGCTCAGGCCGGCAGCAGCGATTCTTACTCACAGCCTCAGTTACGATGACGGCTCGGGCCACAAACAGCAATGCAGCAGTTTGGACGATGTTTCATGCTGCGGGGGCAATGCGGTCATGGGGCACCTCATAAACAGCACCACAGAACACACGGCAGTCTCAGGCGTGCAAAAGAACACGCACCTTGCATCGCTGAGACACGGTTGGAAACTTTGATGTTCCTGAGTTTCCACAACAGGGGACCAGCTCTCCTTGGGCCCTTGGAGACAAGTTACTTCAGGACACAGCACACAGCAAAGTCCCTTGTCCTCTCCTTAGTGAAATCAGCAAACTGCAGGCCAGCCCGAGAACACACAGCAAGGGCAGTCCTTCTCTTCAGTCTCTTCAGCTGTTCTCCTTTGGCAGAGGATCCTCTTGATCACGAAGTAGTTTCAATCCTTTTTCAGTCAGGATTTCAGACTTGAGTTCAGGGGTTTCAGCTCTTAAATTTATACTCCTAAATGCCTTTGAAGTCTTTGTGTTCAGGGGGGCTCTGAACCCAGTCCAAACCAGGGTGTCTTCCCACCAATGCACACCTTCTTTCTTTGATAGTGAGGGTCTGGGCCCCAGACGATCCGCAGGAGGTGGAGTCATTTTTTTGTGGTAGCAGCACAGGCCTCCTCGCATCAAAGGAGCTACTCCTCCCCCCACATCAAATGCAGACCAGCATGTTGCTGTCCCACCTACTCCTCCCTGGTGTCAGGACACTTCCCAGACTCTGTCACATCCAAACCCAGACAGTCAATACACAACCAGGCAGAGGCACGCAGGATGGTTAGGAAAAGAAACCAGCCACTTCTAAAAGTGTGGTTTCTAAACACACAATTTAAAAACCATCTTCATAGAAAGATGTGTTATTGAATTCTGAATTCAGGCACACTAAACTTCATCTCTCCATTATATGCCTATGGGAAGATATGCTGGAAACATGGTACACAGCATTCCCCATTCTGTCCTATGGGCAAGATGGCCTTGCAACAGTGAAAAACGAATTTGGCAGTATTTCACTGTCAGGATATGGTACACACCTCAGTACATCTCCTACCTTTCACATACACTGCACCTTGCCCAAGGGGGTACCTTGGGCCTACTATAGGGGTTTCCGATGTTCAGAAAAAGGGAAGGGTAAGGCCTGGCAAGTGGGTGCACTTGTCAGGACAACAAGGCAGTTAACAAACTGCACACAGGCACTGCAGTGGCAGACCTGAGATCTCTCTTTAGGGCTACTTTTGTGGGTGGCACAATTAGTGCTGCAGGCCCACTAGTAGCATTTGTATTAACAGCCCTGGTACACATAGTGCACTTTACTAGGGACTTTATTAGTAAGACAAACATACCAATTAAGGACAACCAATTACCATACCACTTTATAAAGGGAGCACGTGCACTTTGACACTGATCAGCAGTGGCAAAGTGCCCAAAGCACCTAAGTCGGCAACATAATGTCAGAAAAAGGTCTAGGAGGAAGGCAAAACGTTTAAGGAACTTTAGCCAAAAAGGGCCAAGTCCAACACACTTGATAAGTGCTGGTAAGGTTTCTCATGTGCATGGGTGAATAGCTCGTCCACTACAGGGTTTTACTTTGATTTCTGGGGCTTGTAAAATTAAGTTATAATGCAAAACAGGACTACAGGTCCCAGAATGGAAAGCAAAACCTGGACTGGATGAGCTTCTCACGCAATGACCCGGTAAAGTCGACTGCTCTGTCCTTAAAGGAAATTTGGGACTCCCACCTGGTGTCCCTGGCAACATTGGCGCAGTGGGAATCCCATATTGGACTTGAGATGGTAAAAATCTGACACCTCTCTCAATCAATTAATCTGCCTCACACACATTAGGTACCACCTGATGGCTCATTTTGCGCTCCACCCTTGCCTCGAGGGAGTGCTACATACACACATAACAGGACAGCCAACATCGAGTTACAGCCAGTATTTGTTTTCGAGCTGTCAGCGTTAAGCATGCTGGGACTCGTAGTTCCAGATAATACCTGCAGTTTATGGCTGTCGAGAGAGGTGTCTTTGGGAAGGGTTATTGGCTGCAGATCTGGGACTGGCTGATAGTCACACGAAAGGCATGGACCAGCTGACAGGTATAGACGTTGCCACACAAACTAACCCTGTGAAAACGCATGCTTGGAATGAAAAGACAAGCTGCAAAGAATGCGGTTCTTATTTCTTATTTCTCCTTTCTCCACAATGTTTAATATTTAACAGTCAGCGAGTCTGAAGGAACGCAGAGAATGCTCGAAGCCGCCAGCAGAACTCCATCATATCGATGTTTTGTCTTCATAAATCAAAGTTCCTGAAAAAATAGGAACCATTTTTAGAGCGAGACATGACCATACTTGGCGTTTGGCGATTCGAGAACATTCTGTTGTTGTTTTGAGTTCAAACGTGTTTGATGACATCACCCTGAAAGCAGCTGGGAGGCATGTGTGTAGTGCAGCTGAGAGGCATGTGTGCAGTGCAGCTGAGAGGTGTGCAGTGCAGCTGAGAGGCGTGCAGTGCAGCTGAGAGGAATGTGTGCAGTGCAGCAGAGAGGTGTGCAGTGCAGCTGAGAGGCATGTGTGCAGTGCAGCTGAGAGGTGTGCAGTGCAGCTGAGAGGCGTGCAGTGCAGCTGAGAGGAATGTGTGCAGTGCAGCAGAGAGTCGTGTGTGCAGTGCAACTGAGAGGCATGTGTGCAGTGCAGCTGAGAGGTGTGCAGTACAGTTGAGAGGAATGTGTGCAGTGCAGCTGAGAGGCATGTGTGAAGTGCAGCTGAGAGGTGTGCAGTGCAGATGAGAGGCATGTGTGCAACTGAGAGGCATGTGTACAGTGCAGCTGAGAGGGATGTGTACAGTGCAGCTGAGAGGCATGTGTGCAGTGCAGCTGAGAGGTGTGCAGTGCAGTTGAGAGGCATGTGTGCGGTGCAGCTGAGAGGCATGTGTGCAGTGCAGCTGAGAGGCATGCAGTGCAGCTAAGTGGCATGTGTGTAGTGCAGCTGATTGGCATGTGTGCAGTGCAGCTGAGAGACATGTGTGCAGTGCAGCAGAGAGGCATGTGTGCAGTGCAGCTGAGAGGTGTGCAGTGCAGCTGAGACACATGTGTGCAGTGCAGCTGAAAGGTATGCAGTGCAGCTGAGAGGCATGTGTGCAGTGCAGCTGAAAGGTATGCAGTGCAGCTGAGAGACAGGTGTATAGTTCAGTTGAGAGGCATGTATGCAGTGCAGCTGAGAAGTGTGCAGTGCAGCTGAGAGGTGTGCAGCTGAGAGGCATGTGTGCAGTGCCGAATAAAGCATGGCGGAGCTAGGGGGTGAGAGGACGAAGTGAGTTGAAACACTGTCTTCTTAAATGCAACTTTTGATTGGAGAGTTACTTTTGCTGCAACACTAAGCTCTCTCTGGCAACGTTATTACTGTTTATGTTATCGAGAATGATACTTAGCATGATAACTCTACAGGGGCGTGGCGTGGCTTCAGGTGGTGGTGTTCGGGGTGTTAAGCCCCCCCTAATTAATGTATTTTGTGATAAATAGTTAGGTACAGGTGCTCTCAGTCGGCTATGGTGAGGTGTCTGTCGGATTACATCAGCAATTTTTACACCCACTGACAAAAACGCACACACACTCTCTCCCTCTCTGTTTGGAAAGATTCCAAAAATGTTGGTTATTTCACAAAATAATGTGCTTTCTCTCACTTAGTACTCATACCATTCCACATTCCTCTCCCTTTCTGCTGCGCCTTAAGCCCCTCTTGTGTGCCCTGTTTGTCCTATAATGTATTTTAACATTTTGTGCCAGCGTGGTTGTTGGGAAATCTGAAGCTCACAACCCCCCAATCTTACTGACCAAGCTACTGCCCTGTAAATCTGCAGAAAGCCACAAAGAGAGGCTGGACATTTAGTTCCATGTCATCCTCGCCAAACTTGTCTGCCACCATCTCTTGATTTTAATGCACCAGATGAATGGATTACCTTCTCGTCCGTCTTCCCACCCCACTTCATGCGCATGAGCAGTTCGCTTGCGCCACAGAAAATACTTCCCCCAGTATGGCGCCACCTACCCAGCATGCATAAAGGGGGAAGCAGGTCATCAGGACATCCTGAGAATACCAAAGAAACTCATAAGAAATAAAATACAAAAAAGCAATCACCATAAACAGAAACCAGGGAGGGAGGGATGGACTCAGGAATGGAACGGGAAGACCAGGAGTAATGAAGATTACCGGGCATTATGGGATATGTTTACTTGCTTTGCAAGTGAGCCTCTTGTACCAAATGCAGGGGAATGCAAGTAGTTGTAACAGAGAAGCACAGAGTGGATTGCATGGTGTACTGGTGACGTAAAGACATGTGGTTACTCTAATTGCATGACAAATGGTTTACTTACATCAGATTCTATGTGTTTTTATGACTTTGATTTTGGAGCTGTAGCATGATATTCTAGATACCTGCTTCCTCTACCTCCTTCCATTCTTTTTCTAGACATGTTATAATTTGTGAACAATTACAGTTTGTGATACAACAGCCCATGCATTACAGCTGTATTACTGCAGCAGTGACACTGTCAAACATCATCACTGATCAAAAACGCCGACTAGCAAAAGCAAGGGAGTAGTTGATCAGGAGAAACGTGCACAGCAACACAGGTCCTCAAGTTACAGATATGACCTGCAGAGCTTTTTAATTTTCCGGTTCCGGCGGTGAGTAGCGAATCCAGGCCATGCATTTTGCATTGCATTCTGTGATTTGTAGTCCTCTTCAGTCAATTATGAAACCAGGACTTTAAGTGAAGGAAGCAATCTGGGTACCTAGATTGGATTTGCCACTCATGCATGTAACAGGGATATTTTAAAGCTCTTGCCAAGAACGGGTTACTTCAGCAAAATGCTGCTGGAGACCAAAGAGAGATCGATGATAAAAAATATGTGGTAACATTGTTGCCACATGCCATTCACAATGTATTCATGTAAAGAACACCAGTCCTATCCTTCAGTAATATTATTTATGGTGGATACATAATCCTTCTTCAGGTTCCTCATAAATAGTCCTTTCAGTCGCTTAGGTGGTCCAGAAAATATTTCCCTAATAGTGAACCTCCAGTGCTACTGTGTGGTGCTGTGCGGCTCTAGACATTACTTCACCTCTTTATGTGGCATCACTAGTGTCTGTGAGGGGCCAACTGGCATGGCAAGGTCAGTAGCTCAACCAATCAAGGTGTCCATAGAGGAACAGAAAGAGTTACTGCAACAAAAAATACAGCATCTTATGTAGGTGGATACCTTGTGATCTTAATAATCATGATACCAACTGTAGGAAGTTGGGGTACTGGTTGAGGAGGCTGAAATCCTACTCAAGCAGCAACCAGATTTCTTGTCAGGGTGACACAAGCAAACCCCAAATTAAAGTGTCCTTGAACTTCTGGTAGCTTAGCACAAAAGCAGTCAGGCTTAACTCTGAGGCAATGTGTAAAGTTTGTATACAGCCCTTCAAAGAGTAATAAAACAAAAATACAGCAAAAGAAAAATCCCACACCAATTTAGAAAAATAGATTGAAATGTAACAAATGATTTGACACCAAATGACAAAAATTCAAAAAGTAGAACCGGAGATATGTAATTGTAAATATTTAAGTAGAAATAGTGCTTAAAAGCACTAAGCTCCAACTGTGTTATCTGGTCATGCCAGACTGAGACTAAGTCACGAGTTCAGGTCAACCATGATAGAGCGCGGGCCAGATACAGGGACTAAGTTAGGACCGCTTAACAAACTACCTTAAACCTGGTTGCAGAGTGTTGCGAGATCCTGTTTTGAGTAGGCGTCACGCAGCAGTGGATCCAATGAGCTGCTAGCTGCTAATCTAGGTCCTGCATCAATGTTGTGTTGCGCAGCAGTGATTCCAGGGAGCTGTGGGGCTGCAATATGAGGTCCTGATTTGCGGATGTGTTGTGCTGAGGGGGTTCCGAGGAGTTGCAGGTAGGGTGGCCAAACATTCCGGATTTCCCCGGACTGTACAGTTCCTGTTTTCAGAGGACTGTCCCGATGCTTTCTTTAATTTTAAATTTATGTCCAGGTTTTTGGGACAAAGGTGAAGTCATCTGCACAAGAGAATTTAAAGGTATGCTTTTGCTAAATAATGTATCTGTTTCAGGCAGCACAGGTTCACATCTGCTGCATGCATGCTGCAGCAGAAGGCAGACAGAGATGAGAGGAGGGCAAGGGTACTCAGGATAGAGGCTAGAAGTCTTTCCATAGCTAAGGTCATGTGAATTTAGTGTGAAGAGTGTATGTGTTAAGTGTGAGTGTGTGTGTTTTATTGTTTCAAAAATCGGGACAGGCCAGACATAGAAGTATGGTTGAAGCCTTTAGTCCTACTTTTATGTTTGCCCTGTCCCGGTTTTTGCTTCTCAAAATCTGGTCACCCTAGATGCAGGGCTGCGATGCAAGGGATGCATATTTTGTGCTGAATTGGTTCTCAGGGGGGCCGCTGGGACATGTGGCGATTCTACCCAAAATACCACAACTGAGCTGGCAGAGCACATTCAGGCCCTCTTCCAAGGGTCCAGAACTGGGGTGGCACCGCTTGTGGGACAAGACTCACAAAGAAGTATAGTCCACTTGCAGGGTTTAAGGTGGTTGGAGCCTTTACTATTCCTGAGACTCTGATCAGGAGGCCAGCCAAATAGCCAATGGATTCACTCTGGTGGTCCTGGGTTCAAGATGCAGGTTCTGTCCTTCTGACTCAGGCAGAAGGGTATCAGAGCCGCAGGGCTGCAGAGTAGCAGTTCTTCTTGCAGCAGAGCAGCAAAGCAGCACAGCAGTCCTTCTTCAGAGTCTTCCATATGTCTACTGAAGAGGTGGGTCTGAGTGTCTACCATTTATCCTTGGTTCCGGCTTTGAAGTTTCTAGAGGGTTCCACCGCCATAGGTGTTTGGAATTTCTTTCCTCCTTGCCCTGGCTTCCACTTCTCTGGGGGCACAAAGAACTGGTGTGAAAAATGTTGTAAGAGTGCTGAGACAGAACCTTTGTGATGTGCCATTGTGTTAGGTGTCAGCTACATCCCCCTATCAAGTCAGAGATGGCCCATCCTGCCAACACCTAATCCCCATGTGTCTCACTGTCTGGGAGCATTACACAAAGACCAACTGTCAGCTACACCTAGTCATGTGACCCAGGCTGCTGGCACCAAATGGTTGGGATACTAAAATGAACATTTTCTAAAAGTGGCATTTTTAAAACTGTGACTTAAAATCCAACTCACCATTTTAGAGGGTCTTAAATTATAATTCTTTAGAGACAAAAATCAACATTCCTACCTGTTTTCAAGTGAAAGTTATCATTTATTAAATATATTAAGGTAACCCAATGTTATCCTAAGGGAGAGGCAGACCTTGCAGCAGTGTAAAATGTATTTAACCCCTTCGCTGCTAGGCCTTTTCCCCTCCTGTGCTAAGCCCTTTTTGGGCTATTTGAGGTAGTGCGCGCTTAGGCCCCTGTAACTTTTTGACCACATTAGGTATCCACGCCAAATTTGCGTCCTTTTCTTCCAACATCTTGGGGATTCTAAAGGTACCCAGGGTTTGTGGATTCTCCTAGAGGGTTCCCAGAAATTAGTCAAAATACAGCAATTTTTTTTTTTTTTTGTGAAAAATGTGAAAAATGGGCTGCAAATGAAAGCTTCTGGGTTTTTCTCTGCAAATGGTATCAAAAAAGGGTTTGTGGGGCTGAAATCACAATTTCTCCAGCTTTTAGGGAATGACAGACTTTTGTTAGAAAACCAACATTTTTTACACAGTTTTGGCATTTTTCTGGGACATACCCTATTTTTGCTATTTTTTGTGCTTTCAACCTCCTTCCAGTTAACGGTAGAAAAGGGTAACAAAACAATAATGGATCCTGGAAAGCTATACATTTTTGAAAAGTAGACAAAATTCTGAATTCAGCAAGGGGTCATTTGCGTAGATCCATCAAGGTTTCTTTATAGAAATTTACAGGCAAATATATGAGAAATTAAAAATTTGTTGAAAAAAGCAGCCTCTTGAGTCAACGTTTTTACCTGTAACTTCTTCGAATTATGACATCTCTTTGAAAGCAATGTACCGTTACATCCGGTAGACCTTCCTGGTTGTGTGGACATATAGGACTTGTAGGTTCATCAAGAGCCCAACGAACCCAGAGTAGAAAAATGAGCAGCATTTTGTAATGTTTTTTTTTTTTGGTCCGGGTATATAGCAATTATTGTGGGAAAATGTATACTTGGAAAAATCGGTATGAAAGTCACCTATGTATTTCTGAAATGGGAACAAATTACAGAGTTCAGAAACAGTGCATATTTGCACATTTTCGAAATTGGGAATACTCATATTTGCATGACAATTATTGGTCATTTTTCAAAATGACTTTTTTTTTACACAATGTCTTTCATTTGGAAGGGAGAAATGCATCAAAAATCAACAGGTAATAACAGTAGCTTTACAAATTTGAACTACCCTAAGTCTCCCGAGAAAAATGGTACCTCACTTGTGTGGGTAGGCATAGTGCCCACGACAGGAAGTGGCTCAAAACCTAAGGTGAACACACCACATTTTCACACTGAAAATTTACACTTTTTTTGCAAAGAGTCTAGCTGTAGTTTTTGAACCCTAGCCCTGCCGGCACCTAGGGAAACCTAGCAAACCTATACATTTTTGAAAACTAGACACCCAGGGGAATCCAGGATGGGGTGACTTGACTGCCTCCCACCATGGTCTGTTACCCAGAATCCCTTGCAAACGTAAAAAATTGAAAAAAAAACCACATTTTCCCCACATTTCTGTGATGCAAAGTTCTGGAATCTGCGTGGATCCACAAATTTCCACCCACCCCGCGTTCCCCAAAGTCCTACGAGAAAAATGGTACCTCACTTGTGCGGGTCGGCCTAGTGCCCGCGACAGGAAACGGCGCAAAACGCAACGTGGTTTTGGAGTGAAAAATGACCCTTTTTTTGGCAAAGTGACTAGCTGTAGATTTTGTACCCTAGCCCTGCCGGCACCTAGGGAAACCTAGCAAACCTATACATTTCTGAAAACTAGACACCCAGGGGAATCCAGGATGGGGTGACTTGACTGCCTCCCACCATGGTCTGTTACCCAGAATCCCTTGCAAACGTAAAAAATTGAAAAAAAAACCACATTTTCCCCACATTTCTGTGATGCAAAGTTCTGGAATCTGCGTGGATCCACAAATTTCCACCCACCCCGCGTTCCCCAAAGTCCTACGAGAAAAATGGTACCTCACTTGTGCGGGTCGGCCTAGTGCCCGCGACAGGAAACGGCGCAAAACGCAACGTGGTTTTGGAGTGAAAAATGACCCTTTTTTTGGCAAAGTGACTAGCTGTAGATTTTGTACCCTAGCCCTGCCGGCACCTAGGGAAACCTAGCAAACCTATACATTTCTGAAAACTAGACACCCAGGGGAATCCAGGATGGGGTGACTTGACTGCCTCCCACCATGGTCTGTTACCCAGAATCCCTTGCAAACGTAAAAAATTGACAAAAAAACCACATTTTCCCCACATTTCTGTGATGCAAAGTTCTGGAATCTGCGTGGATCCACAAATTTCCACCCACCCCGCGTTCCCCAAAGTCCTACGAGAAAAATGGTACCTCACTTGTGCGGGTCGGCCTAGTGCCCGCGACAGGAAACGGCGCAAAACGCAACGTGGTTTTGGAGTGAAAAATGACCCTTTTTTTGGCAAAGTGACTAGCTGTAGATTTTGTACCCTAGCCCTGCCGGCACCTAGGGAAACCTAGCAAACCTATACATTTCTGAAAACTAGACACCCAGGGGAATCCAGGATGGGGTGACTTGACTGCCTCCCACCATGGTCTGTTACCCAGAATCCCTTGCAAACGTAAAAAATTGACAAAAAAAACACATTTTCCCCACATTTCTGTGATGGAAAGTTCTGGAATCTGCGTGGATCCACAAATTTCCACCCACCCCGCGTTCCCCAAAGTCCTACGAGAAAAATGGTACCTCACTTGTGCGGGTCGGCCTAGTGCCCGCGACAGGAAACGGCGCAAAACGCAACATGGTTTTGGAGTGAAAAATGACCCTTTTTTTGGCAAAGTGACTAGCTGTAGATTTTGTACCCTAGCCCTGCCGGCACCTAGGGAAACCTAGCAAACCTATACATTTCTGAAAACTAGACACCCAGGGGAATCCAGGATGGGGTGACTTGACTGCCTCCCACCATGGTCTGTTACCCAGAATCCCTTGCAAACGTAAAAAATTGACAAAAAAAACACATTTTCCCCACATTTCTGTGATGGAAAGTTCTGGAATCTGTGTGGATCCACAAATTTCCACCCACCCCGCGTTCCCCAAAGTCCTACGAGAAAAATGGTACCTCACTTGTGCGGGTCGGCCTAGTGCCCGCGACAGGAAACGGCGCAAAACGCAACATGGTTTTGGAGTGAAAAATGACCCTTTTTTTGGCAAAGTGACTAGCTGTAGATTTTGTACCCTAGCCCTGCCGGCACCTAGGGAAACCTAGCAAACCTATACATTTCTGAAAACTAGACACCCAGGGGAATCCAGGATGGGGTGACTTGACTGCCTCCCACCATGGTCTGTTACCCAGAATCCCTTGCAAACGTAAAAAATTGACAAAAAAAACACATTTTCCCCACATTTCTGTGATGGAAAGTTCTGGAATCTGCGTGGATCCACAAATTTCCACCCACCCCGCGTTCCCCAAAGTCCTACGAGAAAAATGGTACCTCACTTGTGCGGGTCGGCCTAGTGCCCGCGACAGGAAACGGCGCAAAACGCAACGTGGTTTTGGAGTGAAAAATGACCCTTTTTTTGGCAAAGTGACTAGCTGTAGATTTTGTACCCTAGCCCTGCCGGCACCTAGGGAAACCTAGCAAACCTATACATTTCTGAAAACTAGACACCCAGGGGAATCCAGGATGGGGTGACTTGACTGCCTCCCACCATGGTCTGTTACCCAGAATCCCTTGCAAACGTAAAAAATTGACAAAAAAAACACATTTTCCCCACATTTCTGTGATGGAAAGTTCTGGAATCTGCGTGGATCCACAAATTTCCACCCACCCCGCGTTCCCCAAAGTCCTACGAGAAAAATGGTACCTCACTTGTGCGGGTCGGCCTAGTGCCCGCGACAGGAAACGGCGCAAAACGCAACATGGTTTTGGAGTGAAAAATGACCCTTTTTTTGGCAAAGTGACTAGCTGTAGATTTTGTACCCTAGCCCTGCCGGCACCTAGGGAAACCTAGCAAACCTATACATTTCTGAAAACTAGACACCCAGGGGAATCCAGGATGGGGTGACTTGACTGCCTCCCACCATGGTCTGTTACCCAGAATCCCTTGCAAACATAAAAAATTGACAAAAAAAACACATTTTCCCCACATTTCTGTGATGGAAAGTTCTGGAATCTGCGTGGATCCACAAATTTCCACCCACCCCGCGTTCCCCAAAGTCCTACGAGAAAAATGGTACCTCACTTGTGCGGGTCGGCCTAGTGCCCGCGACAGGAAACGGCGCAAAACGCAACATGGTTTTGGAGTGAAAAATGACCCTTTTTTTGGCAAAGTGACTAGCTGTAGATTTTGTACCCTAGCCCTGCCGGCACCTAGGGAAACCTAGCAAACCTATACATTTCTGAAAACTAGACACCCAGGGGAATCCAGGATGGGGTGACTTGACTGCCTCCCACCATGGTCTGTTACCCAGAATCCCTTGCAAACGTAAAAAATTGACAAAAAAAACACATTTTCCCCACATTTCTGTGATGGAAAGTTCTGGAATCTGCGTGGATCCACAAATTTCCACCCACCCCGCGTTCCCCAAAGTCCTACGAGAAAAATGGTACCTCACTTGTGCGGGTCGGCCTAGTGCCCGCGACAGGAAACGGCGCAAAACGCAACGTGGTTTTGGAGTGAAAAATGACCCTTTTTTTGGCAAAGTGACTAGCTGTAGATTTTGTACCCTAGCCCTGCCGGCACCTAGGGAAACCTAGCAAACCTATACATTTCTGAAAACTAGACACCCAGGGGAATCCAGGATGGGGTGACTTGACTGCCTCCCACCATGGTCTGTTACCCAGAATCCCTTGCAAACGTAAAAAATTGACAAAAAAAACACATTTTCCCCACATTTCTGTGATGGAAAGTTCTGGAATCTGCGTGGATCCACAAATTTCCACCCACCCCGCGTTCCCCAAAGTCCTACGAGAAAAATGGTACCTCACTTGTGCGGGTCGGCCTAGTGCCCGCGACAGGAAACGGCGCAAAACGCAACGTGGTTTTGGAGTGAAAAATGACCCTTTTTTTGGCAAAGTGACTAGCTGTAGATTTTGTACCCTAGCCCTGCCGGCACCTAGGGAAACCTAGCAAACCTATACATTTCTGAAAACTAGACACCCAGGGGAATCCAGGATGGGGTGACTTGACTGCCTCCCACCATGGTCTGTTACCCAGAATCCCTTGCAAACGTAAAAAATTGACAAAAAAAACACATTTTCCCCACATTTCTGTGATGGAAAGTTCTGGAATCTGCGTGGATCCACAAATTTCCACCCACCCCGCGTTCCCCAAAGTCCTACGAGAAAAATGGTACCTCACTTGTGCGGGTCGGCCTAGTGCCCGCGACAGGAAACGGCGCAAAACGCAACGTGGTTTTGGAGTGAAAAATGACCCTTTTTTTGGCAAAGTGACTAGCTGTAGATTTTGTACCCTAGCCCTGCCGGCACCTAGGGAAACCTAGCAAACCTATACATTTCTGAAAACTAGACACCCAGGGGAATCCAGGATGGGGTGACTTGACTGCCTCCCACCATGGTCTGTTACCCAGAATCCCTTGCAAACGTAAAAAATTGACAAAAAAAACACATTTTCCCCACATTTCTGTGATGGAAAGTTCTGGAATCTGCGTGGATCCACAAATTTCCACCCACCCCGCGTTCCCCAAAGTCCTACGAGAAAAATGGTACCTCACTTGTGCGGGTCGGCCTAGTGCCCGCGACAGGAAACGGCGCAAAACGCAACGTGGTTTTGGAGTGAAAAATGACCCTTTTTTTTGGCAAAGTGACTAGCTGTAGATTTTGTACCCTAGCCCTGCCGGCACCTAGGGAAACCTAGCAAACCTATACATTTCTGAAAACTAGACACCCAGGGGAATCCAGGATGGGGTGACTTGACTGCCTCCCACCATGGTCTGTTACCCAGAATCCCTTGCAAACGTAAAAAATTGACAAAAAAAACACATTTTCCCCACATTTCTGTGATGGAAAGTTCTGGAATCTGCGTGGATCCACAAATTTCCACCCACCCCGCGTTCCCCAAAGTCCTACGAGAAAAATGGTACCTCACTTGTGCGGGTCGGCCTAGTGCCCGCGACAGGAAACGGCGCAAAACGCAACGTGGTTTTGGAGTGAAAAATGACCCTTTTTTTGGCAAAGTGACTAGCTGTAGATTTTGTACCCTAGCCCTGCCGGCACCTAGGGAAACCTACCAAACCTATACATTTCTGAAAACTAGACACCCGGCGGTTTCCAGGGAGGTATGGCTTGCGTGGATCCCCCAACGTTTCCTTACCCAGAATCCCCTGCAAACCTCAATTTTTGCTCAAAAAATCACTTTTTTAACACATTTTGGGGTGGGAAAGTAGTGGCATCACCGGGCTCACACAAATTTACCACCACCCAGCGTTCCCCCAGGTCTCCCGGTAAAAATGGTGCCTCACTTGTGTGGGAGGCCCAAGTACCCGCGGCAGGCAAGGGCCCCAAAGGTAGTGAGGCCACCTCAAGATGGCCTATCGCCAAACCACCTGGTTTTGCAAGGGGGGTCACTTTGGTTTTTGGCCCGGTGCGCGGCGGCCATCTAGGGAAACCTACCAAACCCAGGCATTTTTGAAAACTAGACACCCGGCGGCTTCCAGGGAGGTATGGCTTGCGTGGATCCCCCAACGTTTCCTTACCCAGAATCCCCTGCAAACCTCAATTTTTGCTCAAAAAATCACTTTTTTCACACATTTTGGGGTGGGAAAGTAGTGGCATCACCGGGCTCACACAAATTTACCACCACCCAGCGTTCCCCCAGGTCTCCCGGTAAAAATGGTGCCTCACTTGTGTGGGAGGCCCAAGTACCCGCGGCAGGCAAGGGCCCCAAACGTAGTGAGGCCACCTCAAGATGGCCTATCGCCAAACCACCTGGTTTTGCAAGGGGGGTCACTTTGGTTTTTGGCCCGGTGCGCGGCGGCCATCTAGGGAAACCTACCAAACCCAGGCATTTTTGAAAACTAGACACCCGGCGGCTTCCAGGGAGGTATGGCTTGCGTGGATCCCCCAACGTTTCCTTACCCAGAATCCCCTGCAAACCTCAATTTTTGCTCAAAAAATCACTTTTTTCACACATTTTGGGGTGGGAAAGTAGTGGCATCACCGGGCTCACACAAATTTACCACCACCCAGCGTTCCCCCAGGTCTCCCGGTAAAAATGGTGCCTCACTTGTGTGGGAGGCCCAAGTACCCGCGGCAGGCAAGGGCCCCAAACGTAGTGAGGCCACCTCAAGATGGCCTATCGCCAAACCACCTGGTTTTGCAAGGGGGGTCACTTTGGTTTTTGGCCCGGTGCGCGGCGGCCATCTAGGGAAACCTACCAAACCCAGGCATTTTTGAAAACTAGACACCCGGCGGCTTCCAGGGAGGTATGGCTTGCGTGGATCCCCCAACGTTTCCTTACCCAGAATCCCCTGCAAACCTCAATTTTTGCTCAAAAAATCACTTTTTTCACACATTTTGGGGTGGGAAAGTAGTGGCATCACCGGGCTCACACAAATTTACCACCACCCAGCGTTCCCCCAGGTCTCCCGGTAAAAATGGTGCCTCACTTGTGTGGGAGGCCCAAGTACCCGCGGCAGGCAAGGGCCCCAAACGTAGTGAGGCCACCTCAAGATGGCCTATCGCCAAACCACCTGGTTTTGCAAGGGGGGTCACTTTGGTTTTTGGCCCGGTGCGCGGCGGCCATCTAGGGAAACCTACCAAACCCAGGCATTTTTGAAAACTAGACACCCGGCGGCTTCCAGGGAGGTATGGCTTGCGTGGATCCCCCAACGTTTCCTTACCCAGAATCCCCTGCAAACCTCAATTTTTGCTCAAAAAATCACTTTTTTCACACATTTTGGGGTGGGAAAGTAGTGGCATCACCGGGCTCACACAAATTTACCACCACCCAGCGTTCCCCCAGGTCTCCCGGTAAAAATGGTGCCTCACTTGTGTGGGAGGCCCAAGTACCCGCGGCAGGCAAGGGCCCCAAAGGTAGTGAGGCCACCTCAAGATGGCCTATCGCCAAACCACCTGGTTTTGCAAGGGGGGTCACTTTGGTTTTTGGCCCGGTGCGCGGCGGCCATCTAGGGAAACCTACCAAACCCAGGCATTTTTGAAAACTAGACACCCGGCGGCTTCCAGGGAGGTATGGCTTGCGTGGATCCCCCAACGTTTCCTTACCCAGAATCCCCTGCAAACCTCAATTTTTGCTCAAAAAATCACATTTTTAACACATTTGGGGGTGGGAAAGTAGTGGCATCACCGGGCTCACACAAATTTACCACCACCCAGCGTTCCCCCAGGTCTCCCGGTAAAAATGGTGCCTCACTTGTGTGGGAGGCCCAAGTACCCGCGGCAGGCAAGGGCCCCAAACGTAGTGAGGCCACCTCAAGATGGCCTATCGCCAAACCACCTGGTTTTGCAAGGGGGGTCACTTTGGTTTTTGGCCCGGTGCGCGGCGGCCATCTAGGGAAACCTACCAAACCCAGGCATTTTTGAAAACTAGACACCCGGCGGCTTCCAGGGAGGTATGGCTTGCGTGGATCCCCCAACGTTTCCTTACCCAGAATCCCCTGCAAACCTCAATTTTTGCTCAAAAAATCACTTTTTTCACACATTTTGGGGTGGGAAAGTAGTGGCATCACCGGGCTCACACAAATTTACCACCACCCAGCGTTCCCCCAGGTCTCCCGGTAAAAATGGTGCCTCACTTGTGTGGGAGGCCCAAGTACCCGCGGCAGGCAAGGGCCCCAAACGTAGTGAGGCCACCTCAAGATGGCCTATCGCCAAACCACCTGGTTTTGCAAGGGGGGTCACTTTGGTTTTTGGCCCGGTGCGCGGCGGCCATCTAGGGAAACCTACCAAACCCAGGCATTTTTGAAAACTAGACACCCGGCGGCTTCCAGGGAGGTATGGCTTGCGTGGATCCCCCAACGTTTCCTTACCCAGAATCCCCTGCAAACCTCAATTTTTGCTCAAAAAATCACATTTTTAACACATTTGGGGGTGGGAAAGTAGTGGCATCACCGGGCTCACACAAATTTACCACCACCCAGCGTTCCCCCAGGTCTCCCGGTAAAAATGGTGCCTCACATGTGTGGGAGGCCCAAGTACCCGCGGCAGGCAAGGGCCCCAAACGTAGTGAGGCCACCTCAAGATGGCCTATCGCCAAACCACCTGGTTTTGCAAGGGGGGTCACTTTGGTTTTTGGCCCGGTGCGCGGCGGCCATCTAGGGAAACCTACCAAACCCAGGCATTTTTGAAAACTAGACACCCGGCGGCTTCCAGGGAGGTATGGCTTGCGTGGATCCCCCAACGTTTCCTTACCCAGAATCCCCTGCAAACCTCAATTTTTGCTCAAAAAATCACATTTTTAACACATTTGGGGGTGGGAAAGTAGTGGCATCACCGGGCTCACACAAATTTACCACCACCCAGCGTTCCCCCAGGTCTCCCGGTAAAAATGGTGCCTCACTTGTGTGGGAGGCCCAAGTACCCGCGGCAGGCAAGGGCCCCAAACGTAGTGAGGCAACATCAACATTGCCTATCCCAAAGGTCGCCTCACTACGTTTGGGGCCCTTGCCTGCCGCGGGTACTTGGGCCTCCCACACAAGTGAGGCACCATTTTTACCGGGAGACCTGGGGGAACGCTGGGTGGTGGTAAATTTGTGTGAGCCCGGTGATGCCACTACTTTCCCACCCCCAAATGTGTTAAAAATGTGATTTTTTGAGCAAAAATTGAGGTTTGCAGGGGATTCTGGGTAAGGAAACGTTGGGGGATCCACGCAAGCCATACCTCCCTGGAAGCCGCCGGGTGTCTAGTTTTCAAAAATGCCTGGGTTTGGTAGGTTTCCCTAGATGGCCGCCGCGCACCGGGCCAAAAACCAAAGTGACCCCCCTTGCAAAACCAGGTGGTTTGGCGATAGGCCATCTTGAGGTGGCCTCACTACGTTTGGGGCCCTTGCCTGCCGCGGGTACTTGGGCCTCCCACACAAGTGAGGCACCATTTTTACCGGGAGACCTGGGGGAACGCTGGGTGGTGGTAAATTTGTGTGAGCCCGGTGATGCCACTACTTTCCCACCCCAAAATGTGTGAAAAAAGTGATTTTTTGAGCAAAAATTGAGGTTTGCAGGGGATTCTGGGTAAGGAAACGTTGGGGGATCCACGCAAGCCATACCTCCCTGGAAGCCGCCGGGTGTCTAGTTTTCAAAAATGCCTGGGTTTGGTAGGTTTCCCTAGATGGCCGCCGCGCACCGGGCCAAAAACCAAAGTGACCCCCCTTGCAAAACCAGGTGGTTTGGCGATAGGCCATCTTGAGGTGGCCTCACTACCTTTGGGGCCCTTGCCTGCCGCGGGTACTTGGGCCTCCCACACAAGTGAGGCACCATTTTTACCGGGAGACCTGGGGGAACGCTGGGTGGTGGTAAATTTGTGTGAGCCCGGTGATGCCACTACTTTCCCACCCCAAAATGTGTGAAAAAAGTGATTTTTTGAGCAAAAATTGAGGTTTGCAGGGGATTCTGGGTAAGGAAACGTTGGGGGATCCACGCAAGCCATACCTCCCTGGAAGCCGCCGGGTGTCTAGTTTTCAAAAATGCCTGGGTTTGGTAGGTTTCCCTAGATGGCCGCCGCGCACCGGGCCAAAAACCAAAGTGACCCCCCTTGCAAAACCAGGTGGTTTGGCGATAGGCCATCTTGAGGTGGCCTCACTACCTTTGGGGCCCTTGCCTGCCGCGGGTACTTGGGCCTCCCACACAAGTGAGGCACCATTTTTACCGGGAGACCTGGGGGAACGCTGGGTGGTGGTAAATTTGTGTGAGCCCGGTGATGCCACTACTTTCCCACCCCAAAATGTGTGAAAAAAGTGATTTTTTGAGCAAAAATTGAGGTTTGCAGGGGATTCTGGGTAAGGCAACGTTGGGGGATCCACGCAAGCCATACCTCCCTGGAAGCCGCCGGGTGTCTAGTTTTCAAAAATGCCTGGGTTTGGTAGGTTTCCCTAGATGGCCGCCGCGCACCGGGCCAAAAACCAAAGTGACCCCCCTTGCAAAACCAGGTGGTTTGGCGATAGGCCATCTTGAGGTGGCCTCACTACGTTTGGGGCCCTTGCCTGCCGCGGGTACTTGGGCCTCCCACACAAGTGAGGCACCATTTTTACCGGGAGACCTGGGGGAACGCTGGGTGGTGGTAAATTTGTGTGAGCCCGGTGATGCCACTACTTTCCCACCCCAAAATGTGTGAAAAAAGTGATTTTTTGAGCAAAAATTGAGGTTTGCAGGGGATTCTGGGTAAGGAAACGTTGGGGGATCCACGCAAGCCATACCTCCCTGGAAGCCGCCGGGTGTCTAGTTTTCAAAAATGCCTGGGTTTGGTAGGTTTCCCTAGATGGCCGCCGCGCACCGGGCCAAAAACCAAAGTGACCCCCCTTGCAAAACCAGGTGGTTTGGCGATAGGCCATCTTGAGGTGGCCTCACTACGTTTGGGGCCCTTGCCTGCCGCGGGTACTTGGGCCTCCCACACAAGTGAGGCACCATTTTTACCGGGAGACCTGGGGGAACGCTGGGTGGTGGTAAATTTGTGTGAGCCCGGTGATGCCACTACTTTCCCACCCCAAAATGTGTGAAAAAAGTGATTTTTTGAGCAAAAATTGAGGTTTGCAGGGGATTCTGGGTAAGGAAACGTTGGGGGATCCACGCAAGCCATACCTCCCTGGAAGCCGCCGGGTGTCTAGTTTTCAAAAATGCCTGGGTTTGGTAGGTTTCCCTAGATGGCCGCCGCGCACCGGGCCAAAAACCAAAGTGACCCCCCTTGCAAAACCAGGTGGTTTGGCGATAGGCCATCTTGAGGTGGCCTCACTACGTTTGGGGCCCTTGCCTGCCGCGGGTACTTGGGCCTCCCACACAAGTGAGGCACCATTTTTACCGGGAGACCTGGGGGAACGCTGGGTGGTGGTAAATTTGTGTGAGCCCGGTGATGCCACTACTTTCCCACCCCAAAATGTGTGAAAAAAGTGATTTTTTGAGCAAAAATTGAGGTTTGCAGGGGATTCTGGGTAAGGAAACGTTGGGGGATCCACGCAAGCCATACCTCCCTGGAAGCCGACGGGTGTCTAGTTTTCAAAAATGCCTGGGTTTGGTAGGTTTCCCTAGATGGCCGCCGCGCACCGGGCCAAAAACCAAAGTGACCCCCCTTGCAAAACCAGGTGGTTTGGCGATAGGCCATCTTGAGGTGGCCTCACTACCTTTGGGGCCCTTGCCTGCCGCGGGTACTTGGGCCTCCCACACAAGTGAGGCACCATTTTTACCGGGAGACCTGGGGGAACGCTGGGTGGTGGTAAATTTGTGTGAGCCCGGTGATGCCACTACTTTCCCACCCCAAAATGTGTGAAAAAAGTGATTTTTTGAGCAAAAATTGAGGTTTGCAGGGGATTCTGGGTAAGGAAACATTGGGGGATCCACGCAAGCCATACCTCCCTGGAAGCCGCCGGGTGTCTAGTTTTCAAAAATGCCTGGGTTTGGTAGGTTTCCCTAGATGGCCGCCGCGCACCGGGCCAAAAACCAAAGTGACCCCCCTTGCAAAACCAGGTGGTTTGGCGATAGGCCATCTTGAGGTGGCCTCACTACCTTTGGGGCCCTTGCCTGCCGCGGGTACTTGGGCCTCCCACACAAGTGAGGCACCATTTTTACCGGGAGACCTGGGGGAACGCTGGGTGGTGGTAAATTTGTGTGAGCCCGGTGATGCCACTACTTTCCCACCCCAAAATGTGTGAAAAAAGTGATTTTTTGGGCAAAAATTGAGGTTTGCAGGGGATTCTGGGTAAGGAAACGTTGGGGGATCCACGCAAGCCATACCTCCCTGGAAGCCGCCGGGTGTCTAGTTTTCAAAAATGCCTGGGTTTGGTAGGTTTCCCTAGATGGCCGCCGAGCCCTGGGCAAAAAACAAAAGTAACCCCCCTTGCATAACCAGATTACCTATTGTTACTACAGCGTGAGAATTTAGGAATAATACTGCAAAGAAAATGTGGCAGACAATTTGAGGTTTACAGGACAATGGGGATAAAAAATATTTTTCAAATCACTAGAGAGACATCACCATGAACTCCCAAAGGTTTTCGACAATATCTACAGTTGGTGGGTTATTCTTACATGGAAAGTGTACCTTGGCAGAGAAACAAAAAAAAAAGATTCCTGCACAACCATCTATTCCTCAAACACACACACATACTGGTTGGATTTGGCACGAGGGCAAGTCATGGTTCAGTGTATTAAATTTTATTAACAAGAGATTTCACAAATATGAAATGCACTGTCAATAATTAAATTCACAAAAATCCAAACCAATGACTTGCAGCTCGTGAGCTGTAAAGCCACGTCAAGGCACCAACCGCTTTACAGGCCATTCACACACCTTTCATACGTGATACAAACAAGACCATTCGCACCACCAGGTACAAAAGCAACACAGTACAAAAATCACCAAAAAGGGACAAGGTACACCCTGCTTCAAAAAAACAAATATTACTGCACAGTCATCTAACCCGCAAGCACACGCACATACTGGTTGGATTTGGCACGAGGGTGAGTGATGGTTCAGTAGATAAAATTGTATTACCAAGTGATTTCACAAAAAATGAAATGCACTGGTAATAATTGAAAGGGCAAGAAACTGAACCATTGACTCACAGCTCGTGAGCTGTAAAGCCACGACAAGGCACCAACCTCTTTACAGGCCATTCATACACCTTTCATACGTGTGAGACATACAAAACCATTCACACCGCCAGCCGCGGGCCCATCACATAACAAAACTCACACCGGCACACAGCGCCATTCAAGGGCCCATCACTTTCACACGCCCACAATCCAGACACAGCAACTACACAGGCAGAAGGATTGCGTGGAGTGGCACTCAGCTAGCAGTGTGTGTAGTGACCAGCAGAAAGTCACTACTCACACACAGCCAGCCAAGCACCGGTCGACACACACCGCTAGCCAAACGCCAGTCCACGCACACCGCTAGCCAAGCGCCAGTCCAGGCACACCACCATCCAATCGCCAGTCCAGGCACACCGGCAGCCAATCGCCAATCCACCTACACCGCCAGCCAAGCTCCAGTCCACGGACACCACCAGACAAGCACCATTCCACACACACCGCCAGCCAAGCTCCAGTCCACACACACCACCAGACAAGCTCCAGTCCACGGACACCACCAGCCAAGCTCCAGTCCACGGACACCACCAGCCAAACACCAGTCCGCACACACCACCAGTCCACACACACTGCCAGCCAAGAACCAGTCCACGCACAGCGCCAGCCAAGCACCATTCCACGCACACCACCAGCCAAGCACCATTCCACGCACACCGCCAGCCAAGCACCATTCCACGCACACCACCAGCCACGCACACCACCAGCCACGCACCAGTCCACGCACACCGCCAGTCCATGCACACCGCCAGTCCACGCACACCGTCAGCCAAGCACCATTCCACGCACACCACCAACCAAGTGCCAGTCCACACACACCAACAGCCAAGCGCAAGCCTACACACACCGCCATCACATTTTGGATTTTTTTAGAAAAAAATAAAAACACAAACAAATTGCAAATAGATACAAATTTTCTAACAGAAAATCAGCAACTAAATACATTGCACTAACACCAACCTTGAAACAGAATCAAATTATCCAAAGAATACAGACCAGCCAGTTCACTTTACCACTCAAGAATCCTCCCAAAAATTTTTTCGCGTGTGGTACGCTCTAAAACAAGCAGAGAGACACAGTGCAGGATGAGAGGGACAATCGGGGCAGTACATACGACACTCCTTCCGCGTACCTCTTCGCCAACAGACTCTACATCTCCTACTGGGAAAATCTTTTGCGGGTGTGGGAGGAATGTGATCTGGAAAGTGGCGTTCTTTCAATCTAGCAACATCCTCCACCAGTCCAACTCTAGGAACACTTGCCTGTTCCACTACAACAAGGCTGCCTATTACAGACTCCTGAAACTTAGCAAAAGTCATCTTTGACTCATGGCAAGAATCCTGGAACACAACAAAAGCATTAAACATTGCCAAGTGGAAAAGATGGATAGCCAACTTCTTGTACCAAATGTAAGCCTTACGAAGAGCAGTGTAAGGTTCCAACCTCTGATCTACTCTGTCAACACCACCCATGTACCTATTATAGTCTAAAACACATACAGGTTTGCGCGCTTCAGCGACCTGACCCCAAACAGTCACAGGTGCAGTGCTTTCATCATGGATGGAAGTCAGCATGTAGACATCTCTCCTGTCTGTAAACTTCACAGCAAGAAGCTCCTGGCAACGCAACGCACTGCACTGTCCCCGCACAAGCTTTTGACAAACAAGTTCTTTCGGAAAACCTTTACGGTTACAGCGGACTGTGCCACAAGCAAAAGTGTCCACTTTGGCCAATTCCCTGAACAACCGTACACCAGTGTAGAAGTTATCTACATATAAATGGTGGCCTTTGTTAAAAAATCCTCTTCCAAGTTCCCAAACAATTTTCTCAGTCACTCCAAAAGTGGACGGACAACCAGGGAGGTTAAACCTAGATTCCTTACCGGTGTACACCCTGAAATTGGAGACATATCCAGTCCTACTGTCACACAGCATATACAGCTTTATTCCATAGCGTGCCCTCTTACTAGGAATGTATTGCCTAAAAACCAAGCGGCCCTTGAACAACACCAAAGACTCAT
Organism: Triturus cristatus; assembly: GCF_964204655.1. NCBI lineage: Eukaryota > Metazoa > Chordata > Amphibia > Caudata > Salamandridae > Triturus > Triturus cristatus. The sequence goes on from NC_140592.1 coordinate 92,959,399, forward strand.
CCACTGCAATTTCTCTACCAGGGGCATAAATCTCAGAAAATCGATCAACAAAGTGATCAAGGACAGGCCTAATCTTAAAAAGACGGTCACAATCAGGGTGATCTCGTGGCAACGCTAAACCATTATCTACAAAGTGCATCATCCGAAGCAGAAGCAAATACCTGTCACGACTCATGACTGCCGGAAAAATAGACGTTGCCATCAAGGGACTGCTAGACCAATATGAAGCCAATGATGGCTTCCTTAGCAAGCCCATCAAAAAAGTTAAACCCAAGAACTTCTTCATCTCTTCAACATTTGTGGGAGTCCACCGGGTAGCTCTAGAGTGTGGCTTAAGACTGGCACTGTTGTCCCTCAAAAACTGTTCGGCATACAAATTAGTCTGCTCAACAATCTCTGCCAAAAACACATCGTCCATAAACAACTGAAAAAAATTTACAGGCAAAAAGTTCTCGGTATTCACTCTAGACCCTGGAACACCAGTAAACTCAGGAAATTCCGGCTGCACCATGCCAGGGGCAACCCAGAGGTCATCACTTTCAACGGGAAGACTTGCAGCCCCAGCCTGCAGCCCAGATGTCTCTTGCCGCACTACACCAACGGAAAGGCTTGCAGCCCCAGCCTGCAGCCCAGATGTCTCTTGCCGCACTACACCAACGGGAAGCCTTGCAGTCCCAGCCTGCAGCCCAGATGTCTCTTGCCGCACTACACCAACGGGAAGCCTTGCAGCCGCAGGCTGCAGCCCAGATGCCTCTTGCCGCACTATCGGCACATCAATCTCCTCCTCTAACACAGGCACTTCATCCGCACTAAGAGTATCTTCATCATCCGATGACCCCATACGGAGAGAAAACTCACTGCCAGAATCTTCCCCTGCCCCCTCTCCCTCAGAAGCAGAGTCAGTCTCTGACCCAATATCAGAGGAAGACTCAAACAGCAAACCAACAACCTGCTGAGCAGTCATCCTGCGGCTAGCCATTATACCTACTAAGATGGAAGACTGCACAAACAAGTCAACAACAACCAACAATGTGCACACCAAGTAAGTAAAGAATTGTGTACCTTTATCACAAAGATCAATGTACTCAAAAACTATACAATCCAATTACAAGAGACAGCTGCACTCACCAGAAATAAACTCTGCAGTGACACAGCAAAGACCAACGATATCAAACTAGAAAGAAGAAAAAAAAACAAATTACTCACAAGACAACAAAATACACATCGAGCACCAATGCAAAAAGTTTTTGACACTCAAAAACCAAACATACTGCTATTATTACACCATTTGCAAAAAAAAAACAGGCAGAGAAATCAAACACATTTACATTGTACAAAAATAAGTCTCTTACCAAACTACACAAACAGCAGAACCACCAGCCACAAAACGGCAACGTGAAAAGAAGAAAAGCCTTCACCTAGAACAAAAAAGTAAACAAAAAAAAAACATTACAATTGGAAATCACAAAAAATATAACAATAAACATTCTAACATGCTATGTCACTACCCAAATGGTCAATCGGGTTGTGTGCCAGGTGGGGCAGAAAACAAATTGCACCCTGGAAGCGAGGGGTCACTTCTATTTTTATTTGAACTAATTCCCTGGGGTCTAGTGGGCTTTTCTGCCCCCCGTGGGAGCAGAAACGGCGAAAAAATAAAACCGATCCCCCGGGCAGAAAAGTCTTCAAAAAATTTAGGGGCCCAAGGAAGCGACCCTTGCCCAAGGGGTCGCTTCCTACAATAATATTTATATCCCTGGTGTCTAGTGGGCTTTTCTGCCCCCCCCCCCCAGGAGCAGAAATGGCAAAAAAATAACACCGATCTGCCCCCAGAGGGGGCAGAAAAGTCTTCCAAATATTTAGGGGCCCTAGGAAGCGACCCTTGCCCAAGGGGTCGCTTCCTTCATAAATACTGATATCCCTAGTGTCTAGTGGGCTTTTCTGCCCCCCCTGGGAGCAGAAACGGCGAAAAAAAAACACCGATCTGCCCCCAGAGGGGGCAGAAAAGTCTTCAAATAATAAATGGCCCCAAGGAAGCGACCCTTACCCAAGGGGTCGCTTCCTACATAAATACTAATATCCCTGGTGTCTAGTGGGCTTTTCTGCCCCCCCCTGGGAGCAGAAACGGCGAAAAAAAAACACCGATCTGCCCCCAGAGGGGGCAGAAAAGTCTTCAGATATAAATTGGCCCCAAGGAAGCGACCCTTACCCAAGGGGTCGCTTCCAACATAAATACTAATATCCCTGGTGTCTAGTGGGCTTTTCTGCCCCCCCTGGGAGCAGAAACGGCGAAAAAAAAACACCGATCTGCCCCCAGAGGGGGCAGAAAAGTCTACAGAATAATAATTGGCCCCAGGAAGCGACCCTTACCCAAGGGGTCGCTTCCAACATAAATACTAATATCCCTGGTGTCTAGTGGGCTTTTCTGCCCCCCCTGGGAGCAGAAACGGTGAAAAAAAAACACCGATCTGCCCCCAGAGGGGGCAGAAAAGTCTACAGATAATAATTGGCCCCAGGAAGCGACCCTTACCCAAGGGGTCGCTTCCAAAATAAAAAAAAACACATCCCTGGTGTCTAGTGGGGCATCCCTGCTCCACGATCGCGACGCTGTGCGCGATCGTGGAGCAGGAATGCCCTGTATTGAGACATCAGGGGAGAGGAAATACTCTTTCCTCTCCCCCGACGCCTCAATACACTCTACAAGGCCCCCGCCACCCCACCGGAGCAAACACCACTCACCTTCCTCTATGGACGCCTGGAAGCAAATGGCTTCCAGGCGTCCGAGCACTTCCTGATGACGCCAGCGCGCGCTGTGCGCGCTGACGTCACCAGGAAGCGTGGGGGGGCTCGGGGGTGGCAGCGGAAACTCTTCCGCTGCCATCCCCGTCTGTGGGGGCACGATCGGTGCCCCAGGGGGGGAGCGCCAGCGCTTCCCCCAGGGGCTGTCCTCATGACGGAGCGGTTCCGTCATGAGCACAGCCCAACTGATGCTCATGACGGAACCGCTCCGTCATGAGCATCCAAGGGGTTAAGAATCGTTCACTACCAGGAGATGTAAAAGTTAAAATTTCCAAATACACCACACCCTGCCCTTTGAGCTGTTTAGAGCCTGCCCTAGGTGTGACATATGTATTGAAAAGGAAGTTTTATGCCTGCCAAAAGGTTTATTTTGCCAGGGTAAAATGACGGTTTAAAACTGCACACACAGGCTTTGATGGTAGGACTGAGGCATGTTTTAAAAGGCTACTTAAGTGGAAGGCACAATAAGTGCTGCATACGCACTAGAAGCATGTGATTTACAGGCCCTGGGTATATGAAGCACCCATTTTTCAGAGGCATATAAGTAATGGAATGTGCCCATTGGGTGAAAGCCATTTCTACCATGTTTAAGGGAGATAACAAAAACACTTTAGCACTAGTTAGCAGTGGTAAAGGGTGCAGAGTCCTAAGGACAGCAAAAACAAAGTCAGCAAAAACAGGAGTATTGAAGGTAAAAGTTGGGGGAAAGCCACGCCAAGGAGGACAGGTCAAACTCTAACTAAACGGGTAGGAAGAGGGATACAGGAGGAATCTGTAGAAAGATTATGTATTCTCCAGAAATGTTGTTACTAAAGTTACATTTTTCTTCTGAGGGATATGTTTTCCCACAGATTCTTACACTCCTAAATTAGTCTCAAAGTAGAACCTCTCTGGCAGTTGGGATTGAGTTGTGCCAGTTAACCACGGAAGACATGCAACACAGCACAGGCAAAGTATCCATTACTGCTTGATGAGATATAAGGAATATTTCTTGGCAAACGTATACAAGGGTTATGACTTAGCAGCAGGGCAGAAGTTTGCAACTGGAATTCCTCCAGAAAGAGCTGTGGAGCAGCCATGGCTCTTGTGGTATGAGCACAGATACTCTCCAGAGGATCTTTCTTGGCTCTAGAGAAGCCCCAAAAAAGCTGGTTAACACCTAGGTCCTGTCAAATGCAGTCGATGTGGTATGATATTGCATGTCCTGTGTCCAGCCTGCACAGCCATCCGTCTTCTTTAGCTGGATGCGGAGGTGGAACTGAACATGGATGAGTGGTAGACGGCACATATGAAATGCAGAAGATACCTTGCATAACAAGGGTGGGCATGTGCGAAGGACTAACTTATCCAGATAGAAGACTGTGAAGTGTGAACAACCAGAGAGTGTCTGAAGTTCTCCAGCCCTGCGAGTAGACGTAAGTGCCACCAAACAGGCTAGTTTTTATAGTAAGAACCCTAACAAGAAACTTGTGTAATGGCTTGAATGGAGATGCCATAAAGAGAGACAATACAAGATTTGAATCCCCCTGAGGAACAATAAACAGAGAGGTAGGATACAAGTGAAGGGAACCTTTTAGAAACCACACCATTAATGGCAATCTAAACAGGGAAGATTGTTTATGAAGAAACGTAAATGAAAACAGTGCTGCCAGATAGCGTTTAATCTTAGCCACCACATGCACTTGAAGCCTCTGGGTTTAGGGTGGAAACCTGACTAGCCTGCTGCTATAGTAGGTCCAGTCTGTGTGGGAAAGTAAGAGGAAGCTGAAGGCTGAGTGCCAATTGATTTACATAGCTGCGCCTGATTGTCCCATACATTGAGCTGTACTTTGGACAAAAAGACGTTCAGTGGAAGTGCAACAGATAAACAAGGAGGGACCGGGGGGCAAAAAAGGTCCTGCACACGTGCCCCAAGATATATACTGTGAAAGCAAGAGCTGTGCTGTTCCTAAAAAGGAGAGAGAGGGGGAGTTAAGGTCCTAACAGGGGGGAGTGCTCCTATAAGGAGCAAGGGCCCTCACACACCCCGAGGGATGTCATACTTCAACATCAGGCAGCTCCTCGTTGGGCGGCGCTGCAATGCCCAAAGGGCTCCACAGGAGGGCTCTTTGCCGGAGATCTTTTACTTTTGATCTTGACTGATGATGAAGTGGGTGTGTGTGGTCTGTGAGCTGATAATTCAGGCCACCATACTCTCGCGGCTTGACTATGCGAGCTCGCTCCTGTTGGGGGCCAATCAGGCAGAAGTTATCCGGATGCAGCGCGTACAGAATGCGGCGGCCAGAGCCTTGGTGGGCATACCTAGGTTTTGCTCTGCGAAGGAAACTATCCGGAAACTCCACTGACTGCCCATGGCTCAAAGGATTGAGACTCTATGTCTCTATGTCTTTCCTTCAAGATTCTTAAGCTGCCCTCCCCCCTGATTTTTAGAGCATCTTCTCACCCCCTATGTCCCCTCTCGTTCTTTGAGGTCAGTGGGTCAAAATCTAGCAGTAGTTCCACGGTTCAAACGCTGCAGAGCGGGAAGGCGTTCCTTCCGCTATCTGGCGGCTAGGCTTTGGAACTCATTACCAGCCCACATTCGCGCCCTGGATGATTTGCTTACGTTCCGGAGGGTTATTAAAACCTTTCTTTTCCCCCCTGGATCTTAATTTACTGCATAGGACCTCCTTACCCTGCCCTGCTGCTTCTTTTTTCTGGTTTTTTCTTTCTCTCTGTTTTATGTATTTTCCTTCTGCCAGTCAGAGCGCCGGGGCGCCCCTTTGCTGGGGCAGCTGTGCGCTATAGAAGACCAGTTAACATAACATAACATATACAAAGGTGAGTAGAGTGTGAGGAAGATGTGAATTAAAAATAAGTATGGGAACCAGCTGAACCAACTTTAATTAGCGGGTTCCATGTCATGATTAAAAACCTACAATATTTACAAGAGGAGGATCTAGTAATCTCATGAAGCATTTTAGTAACATGTTTCATGCCCTCTAGTGTCTTTAAGATTGTGGCATTTCTTCAGGACCTAAACCTACTAACTACTCACTGAGGGGCAGTTCATATCTGTGTATAGAAATAAGTAACCATACCCTCACCAAATGGTTTGGTTACCGTAATGGTGTGTTCTGCCTATGACCAACACTGTGTCACAGTGTTATGACTGAATGAGTTGTATCCTTCCACAGCATACTGGAGAGGGCTCTTTTAATTTTTCATTATTCAGCACTTGAAGGGAGTAAATGCTTTTCCTTGCTCTCCCACCTTTTTTGTATTCATTTATCCCCCACCCACCTGTTCATTTTCTTCCTTTCCAACTTTCTGATGCTTCCCGTCTTTCTTCTCATCCTGCTAGCTGTCTTTGATTTTTAAAGAATTTATTTTCTTGAGTACCCAGTAGGCGAAAAATGCTGACCGACCACTTTTTGCATTGCATATGCGCTTATATCTTTTTTCGATTTTAATTTTTAATGTATTATTCTGACAAGTCTATCTACCAAGTTTGAATGATAAAATAAAAATGCCAGCCATGCATCATGATGCAAGCACCAGCCACAATATACTCATTACATGAGTCATACTGTATTTGCGTGCAATAGAAACCCCATGTTTAATCACTATGCGTGTGCATTAATCGTGATACATGTGTTAGCATGCCAGTGACAAGAAGCATTGGAAACCCAATAGCACGGAATTTAACAGCTGACCCAATTGGTTTTGTATGTCATTTTCTGTTTGCCCCTGTTGAGCGAGAGTTTTCCACCTCCACTATGGAATTCTCTGTCTGTATAACATTAGTGTAATACTCGACGTAAAGAGAAACATACCTGTACAAACAAAAAGAACAGTATTGTAGGTTAAAATATTTAAAACATAGTAAAGACAATTAAAAATACATATATTTGTGAGTAAATAATGTTTTTTGCATATAAACCAATTACATTTTAATTTAAATAAACAAACAATGCATACGTTGTTAAAATGTAACAAGGAATCATTATTGTGTGTGAAATATATTTACAGTCATAAGATGTATGATATGAATTAATGATTGAGTGAGTGATGTATTAGTGGATGCATATTACATTGGAATTTGCTTATTTGGGGTATATTTACAAGCTGGCGATAAAAAATTATCGCCGCTTTTGCGGCCGTTTTTGGCCGAAAAGCGGCAATAATTTTATCGCCTAATTAGCAAGGCCACGCTAACGCGTGAAACCTTGCTTTAGATGGGGATTCCTAACGCCCAGCTTTGCATCTCTAATGAGATGCAAAGTGGGCATTCCTGACCTAACATGAACGGAGAAATGTCGCTAAGCGACATTTCTCCTTTCATCAAGCCCCACGCTATGAAGCATAGCGTCAGGAAAAGTAGCGATAACCCCTGTTATCGCTACTTTCCTTACGCCTGCTTCAGGACTGACTTAGCCATGATATCCTATGGAAGGTGGATATCATGGCTAAGTTTGTGAGTCCCTGTCAGCAAGCTATCGCCAAACTTCGTGGGATTATCGCTGGGTTTCCAGCGATAATCTCACGTTAGGCAGTTAGCGTGAGGATTTTTATCGCTGAGAAGATAAGCGTTGCAAATAACACGCTATCTCAGCAATAAAAATCCACGTTACCCGGCGATAATTATCCTCACGCTAAGAGCGCTGAGCGATAATTATTGCCGGGTGTTGCTGATATTCCCCTTGGTTCTGTCATTAATGGTGGTGCAGCAGTGTTATCTTCAGAATATATATGTGGACGGTTTCATAGTTCACCGTTCTTCACTGACTCAACACTGTCACATACTGTGTTAAAGCAATCAAAGTAAGAGCTACTGGCTGGTCACGCACATGCAGACCCTGACGTGTGTTTTGTGATCTACCCCAGGGACCCTATTGAGGCCGGTGTTCAGGGGTAAGGTCCCCATCAGCCCTGTTGCATGGTGATGGTCTGCAACACCCAACAGGCTACAATTATCTTGCATTACTACTATGGTCAAGACATGTAAAGCACAATCTGAGTACAGCAGTGCTGTGTTCAATGATGACTTGTGTATGTGCACGCGCCATGTTGTTTCTCTATTGCGGCTGTATAGTTGGACATCAGCAGGAGATAAGGAGATGGGGAGAGAGAGCATACACAGCATAACTTGCACCAGAAACATGCTATACCTTTTTTATCTACTTTCATTTGAAATGTTTAAGCCATTCTATACATGCATTGAATCTTACCCTCTGGATGAGTATTGTGATGGCTTGAAGATATGTGATGCAATTCCCTAGTTATAGATGAAGTGCCAGTGCCATTTGGTCATAGTTACCTAGTAGTTTCATGTCACCCAAATTCCCAGAAACCAACTGAAATGTAAGAAATGACTGTCAGAAGATGTGGCTGTTGTGTGTGCACCATGGACAGCAAGCGTACACATCAGTGAAGCATCCCCTGTCATCGCAGATATATTGTAGGTTGAAGGAGTATCAGCGGTGTATGCTGTGGACTTGGTGTTGCCTGTGTCGGGGTGGCTGAAGTAGCATGTGGCTGTAATCAATGGCACCTGACACTTGCGTAAAGTGGAAAAATGCATTTAATTCACTTGCAATTTCACTTCTTCGGTGTTCGTCACTCATTACGTGCAATCTTAGAAGGTGACATGCTAGAACGCCCGACCATGCTGGCTTTGTCCTCCCTGATAAAAGAATGTGTACCTTTCAAACTGGTCCCTAGATTCTACTACTTTGCACAAGAAGCTCGCAGGCCATTTATGATTAAGGCGAGACAGGACTGGCAGCGGGAGCGGGGAATAGTCATAGATGACAGAAGCTGGAGGTAATGCTGTGTCATGATTAAGGATACATTACAAAATAGTAGACACAGGCTAATTCAGTTTAAATCCATTAACATGACATATTATACCCCTGAAAGGTTGCATAGATATGGGCTTCAGGACTCAGCCGTATGCTCCAGATGCTCAGAACAGACAGCTGATTTTATACGTCACCTGGTACTGTACTGGAGTGTTCACCTTTTAGAGGTCGGTTATTCAGGAACTAGAACATAACTGGCACTACATTGGAGATGAATCCATTCATGGCCCTATTAGTGTACACCAAAAGGTTCGAGAAAGCACACCGCTGTTAGACTTGGGGGTCTCTAGTTGGCACAGGTATGCACTTGTGACAAATAGAGATCCTCGCCTCTAGTCAGGGTAAAGGGGTACACTCCTAAAATAACCCCTGCTCACCCTCTTGGTAGCTTGGCACGAACAGACAGGCTTATCTCAGAGGCAGTGTGTAAAGCATTTGTGAGCACATACAGTAACCAAGTGACAACACTACAGATGGACACCACACAGGTTTTTATATCAAAAATAAGTATTCTTTATATTGATTTCCCACAAGACCATAAACGACAAAAATACACAATACTGTTACTAGATGGTAGAATTTAGCTTTGTTCTCTTAAGTTCTTAAATGCGACACTTTAAGTCAATGTACCTTTAGATGCGACACGCAGGGCAACGAAAGTGTTGCAACGATGTTGATGCGATGACGTTTTTGGTGCAAAGAAATAAAGACGTGAAGATCTTCCAGATGCGGCACGCTTCTCCAATGTGCGAGAAGACTTGACTCGATGCGTCAGCTACAGCGGCGACATCCCTTTACGCGATGCTACGACAGCGGCCTTGGTGACGACACTCTTCCCCGACGTTGCGAGACGCTTCCGCTTGATGCGATGCTGCAGCGGCGACACCCCTTTGCGCGATGCGACGACAGCAGCTCCGACGGCGGCACGCTACTCCGTGGATGCGAGGCTCTTCTCTTGATGCGGTGCAATGCGACAACTACAATGGCTGTGATGGCGACACGCTTCTTCCTCTATGCAAGACTCTTCTCTTGATGCGGTGCAATGTGTCAGCTACGATGGCTGCGATGGCGACACGCTTTTCGACGTTGCGAGACACTTCTTCGATGATGTGAGACGCTTCCGCTCGATGCGATGCTGCAGCGGCGACACTCCTTTATGCGATGCGACAACAGCAGCTCCGACGGTGGCATGCTTCTCCTTCTTGAGTCACGCTTCCAGCTCCTTGCGACACGCAGTCCCTCAGAAGGCACAAACAGCAGCAGCAGGCACTTCCAAAGGACTCTGGGGAGCTGGGGGGTGAAGTCTGTTGTTCCTGAGACTTCAGCAGGAGGCAAGCTCTTTTCCAAGCCCTTGGAAATCCTTCACAAGTTGAGCAAAAGTACACACAAAGTTCCGTTCTCCTCTCTTTGGCAGTAGGCAACCCCTGCATGGCCAATCCCCCAGTTTCAGGGATAGTCTCTCCTCAGTTTCTTCTTGGTTCCTCTCCTCAGCAGAGTTTCTACTTGTTTCCCAAAGTGATCTAAATTCTTGGGATCAGGGTCCCAAAACTTAGACCCCAAAATCCTTTGTCCTCTGAGGGCAGAGGGGCCTTTGCCTTGTTAAAACCGGTTCTGGTCAGTCCTGGAGTACTTTGTTTACCTGACTCCTTCTTTCCTTTCAGAGTGCAGGGCAGAGACATCAGACGCACCAAAAGGGTTGGAGCCAGCATGTGGAGGGAAGGCACATCCCTATTCAGGTCCCAGGTGCAACTCCTCCCTCCCATCTAGATGCAGATCTCTCTATTCACTACTGGGCCACCTCACCCTGTCTATTTGGAATTCCCCAGCCCTGTCACTCAAACTCCAGACAAGGAATACACAGGCTAGCAGAGGCAGGTTTGAATGGGTTAGACAAGAAAATGCCTACTTTCTAAAAGTGACATTTTCAAACACAGGATGTTAAAACCAACTTCACTAAAAGATGTATTTTATCATTCTGAGTTCAGGCATACTAAATTCGAATTTCTACCATGTTTCCTGAGTCAGTTAGGATTATAAGATTTAATAATCAAACTGCCCATTCTGGCCTATGGAGAATAGGCAGCCTTGCAATAGTGAAAAACGAAAATGCCTGTAATTCACTATTAGAACATACCACACACACCAGGGCATGTCCTACCTTATCCTTACAATGCACCCTGCCATTGGGCCTACCATAGGGGTGTCTGATATGAAGAAAAGGGAAGGTTTAGGGACTGGCAAGTGGGTGCACTTGCCCAGTCAGCATGACAGTACCAGACTGCACGCAGGCTCTGCAATGGCAGACCTTAGACACATGTTTACAGGCTGCTTCTGTGGGTGGCACAACCAGTGCTGCAAGCCCACCAGCAGCATTTGGATTGACTAGCCCTGGGCACCCCTGGTGCACTGTACTAGGGTCTGACAAGTAAACCAAACCAACCAATCATGGAATCACAAATCATACATTAATTTACAATAGGGAGCACTTGCACTGTGGCACTGGACAGCAGTGGCACAGTGCCCTGAGCAACTAACAGCCGCAAAAATACATGAGGCAACAGCAAAAAATGGAAGGGAGACCCACGCCAAGGTGCCAGGTGTAACAACCGCAAATTGATAGCTTTAGGACTCTTATTAGCAAAACGGCGAGGGGCGATGAGATGGGCCAGAGGCCCGACACCCACATTGGAGGATTGACATAACGATGTGATCTACTGCAATACCCAATCTGCGGTATATAGCGAATTGCTCACCTTGTGGAACCGACCCAAGAATATATGGAAAACTTACAGTACATGCCTGGTAGGGAAAGAAACCGGTGACCCAGAAGGGGAAGCATCGCAGGGTTAATTATATATGATTGCAATGGCTTGAAACTGTCAACTATGCTAGAGTACACGTGAACCTGGATAATACGTGTGTTGTTTTAATAAACTAATCTTTCTAAGTAACTGATTATGCTGATGAGACTGAGCATAATGGATTGCACTATATACAGTTATACCATGTGAAGTGGTTAATAGGATATGTGTTCATCATTCAACAGTAACGTGAACTGGCAAAATATCTATGTCAAATTGTACATGTAAGGAAATGTTAAGTATGGGTCTACAACGATAAGTGTATTTTTTCATAACTGTCCAGTCATTTAAGCTATATGTCTAATTCATTGATAAAAAATAAAAAATAAAACCTCCCTTGCCATCCGTTGTCTTTCTGTTTGTAACTGTGCAATGGGGATAAGCTGTGGATCAGGATGCATCTTGATGCCCACGGTGTTCAAACTGACTTGCTGGGAAAAGAAAAGTGCCCAAGACCTGATGTACAGCCACAATTTTTTTTTTTTTAACATTTTATTAGAAACAAAGAGCAGCAGTAAAAAACATACTTCAGACATCTGTGGCATAGTTATGCAAGATACAGCATGACATCACAATTTTCAATCCATCAGGAACACATAAGAGTACGTTATTCATCAGTCTTACAGTTACTATAAGGGTAACAAATATGTCACAGGGTCAGGAGAGCAAGAGGAATCATGATTGGTACAGCCACTATTTTGATGCATAGGAACAGCCTAGGAATGAGCTGTAGGTGAGATGAGCACTTGCTCCTAATTTGCCAACATGTCAAGAATCACACTAGAGAAGAAGTGGTATGTAGCACTCGCTGCTTCACTGGAGTGCCAAAGATTTTACTCTTCTGTCTGTAAATCCTCTCTTCCCTCCTCAAATAATTGTGCCTCAGAGGCAACATAACAAATATATTCATCACCATGGTGAAACCTTTTTTTTCATGAATATTAATAAGCCTCTCGCAATTTGCGAGCCCATTGGGAATGGCAGGCCCTCTCAGGTATGGTGGCCTGCTGGGCTCAGCAGACCACCATGTCTGGGACTGCTTTTAAATAAAGCAGTTTAAAAAAAAAAATGCAGCCTGTTTTCCTTAAAGGAAAACGGACCGCATTAAAAAAAAAGAAAGAAACGTTTTCGTTTCATTTTTTAAGGGCAGGTAGTGGTCCCCGAGGCCACTGCCTGCCCTTAAAAATTATATTCAGAGCCTTTCACAAAGAGGAGGGGTCACCTGGGGACTGCTTTCCATTTGAGACTTCATTACCACCCTCTTGAGTGGTAATTTGCGAATGTTTTGCGACCGCAATTGCAGTCGCAAAACATTCGTACATGGGTTACAAAGTCGCTATTTGGAAGGGAACGCCCCTTCCAAATAGCGAGTCTCAAAACACTTTTTTGTGAGTCGCAATTCATTTGTGACTCGCAAAATTGTGTTAGTACATGGCCATTCCAATTTTTGCATGCGCAAACGGGTCGCTAACCCGTTTGAGCATGCTAAAATTGTTCGTTCATCTGGCCCTAGGTGTATTGACTGTGCTTGAACCCAGGTTACGGTATCTTTTTTTTAGTACTTGTTGAAAAATGTCATGTTTATTCTTTAAAAACTTCCCTAAAAAATCATTTAAAAAACTGATTTATTAAGCGATATATTTCATTTCTTTTTCTATTTTTCCATATCTATCTCTAGTGTTATTCATTGCGTCCTATTGACTTCTATGAGACTTCAAAGTAGTGCCATCTGTAGTCCATGTGTAATGCCCTGCTCACTCTAAGTCCTAATTGGAGTAGATTTGATCCTGTTATGTCAGTAGTTCTATAGTAATAAATTAGATGTACTTTTTGAGATTAGCAATTACCTTCTTATTTTGTGGATATCTTTTAGTATATGAATGTGCTTCCCTGAGCCCCTCCTTAACGGTTCCTTTACCCCACCCATTTAGCAGTAGATATTCCCCATTTTTCTACACTCACCTTTGTCCCTCCCACATTTACACAATGAAATGTATGCCTCTGCATCCCCAGTTCTTCACACTTGTAGGTGAGAACTCTTCAAATAAGAAATTGGAGCGACGTCGGTGGATATGTCCAGCCATTGGCTGGTGAATAGCATTTGTGAGTATGTGAAGTACTGCTACTGGAGTAGTACCTAATATCCTCAAACATGTTTATGTGGATAAGTCCCTAAGAGTTCCCACTAAGCATCTCTATTCTGACCAGCACCATTCCTTGCTATGCCAGCGCTTCCACAATGACCGAACATGAGCTCCACCTTGACCTGCTTGCTCAGCACTGAGGCAATTAAAAGGCCTTTGGCACATAATGGACCAATGCAAGCACAGCTTCTGATGGTACATATAGACCAACTTCAGTTTGATACAATCCGGCATACTGCAAGCGCATCTCTGATCAACACACAATAGTGGTAACAGGTTTGGGAAGAAGGCCCTGCTTTGAATGTTGGTTGAGTCTGAAATGTATTTAATAAAAAGTGCTGTGAATCACAGACAAATGGAGCAAGGGGATAACCCAGTATCAGCTAAGGTGTCGAGCTCCCTCCCAAGGCCCATACAAGCCAGCTGTCTGAAGACAGTTCAAGAGCACCAGGCTGATCCAGGCCCAGTTTTCTAAGGGTGCAGAGGACAGCAGCTTTGTGATCCAGTGGTACTCAGTGGCAAATAATATTGGAGCACTGGACTGATCTATGCCTGGTTTGATCATCACTTCTTGTACACAAGCATCACAGTGATACAAGCAAAACTTTCAAATGTCATTCAATCGCACAATCCTGCCAGCATCACAGCAGTACAATGTTCCAGGTGAGCACTTGAGGAATAGACAAGCAACTCAGCATTGTGTGTGTGTGTAAAACACATGTGCTGTTCTTGCCTGTACTGAAGTAAATGTTGTGCATGCGAGGGATGATAGCACTACTGCGGCCCCTGCCTTACCTGTTCTGTGGGGCTGGGAGAAGTCTCCATTCTGCACCACCTGCTGGGTCTGTTCTGTGTGTTTGTGAAGCGAACCGTGGTGTAGCCTGTTCTGTGACTTTTCTGTGTGGTGGAATGTTGCACTGTTTCCTGTACTGTACCTGTTCTCTGCAAAAATACAGCTTGTACTTGTGTTCCAGTGCGTTGGTGAAGCTTGACGGCATACATTCACTTTTCAAAAGCAAACAATAATTAGGATTGTCAAAGAATGTTTCCTCTTCCACATGCTACTTTCTGGCATTCATCTATTTATGAATGCAAGGGCTCTTAACAGCTTCCATAATAAAAGGCGAAATTAGCCATGCTAATTAACGTGCAAAAATAGAACTTCAAGTAGTGTACAATGAAAGAAAATGTCGCAGACAATGAAAGAAAATGTCGCAGACCTGAGTGCGAGTAGCGGGCAGGAAATAGGTTTTTTTTGAGTCCTGGGTGTAAACTATCCCCAGTGGAACGCTTCCCTCCCCACTCTGAGGGAAAGACATCTATCAGAATAGTACAAAGAATAACCCCGGGTCAGCACGGGCACCCGAATCACACGATTTAAAAGATTTGCATAAAAAACCTACTGATGTTGTACCTTCTAAAGTGGGACCCAAGGAACAGAAGTGAAATTAAAAAACAAGAAAACATACCACACATTGTGTCTGTCTGTCTGGGAGTCGCACAGTGTGTGAGAACTCATTTATCC
Source organism: Triturus cristatus (assembly GCF_964204655.1). Lineage (NCBI taxonomy): Eukaryota > Metazoa > Chordata > Amphibia > Caudata > Salamandridae > Triturus > Triturus cristatus. Next base: position 92,974,571 of record NC_140592.1, read on the forward strand.
TGATTGCCAAAGGTTTGAGCTGGAACATAATGTTTTCAGTACAAGCGAAAATATGGCCTTTGAAGTCAAGCCCAGTCATTCAATAAATATATTTAAATAAACAGAGGGAAATGTAGGTTTCATTTCCTGGTAAAGAATGCCCTTTGGATACAATCTCATTCTAGGAATGTGCCTTCTTAATTTTAATAAAAAGTATTTCACCCCCAGGCACATCATTTCTTTGCAAATCCTGAAGTGTTGCCATACCTGAATGTGACCCCTTACTACACATACCATTTCGGGGATGTAGTTTTTGAAGAAGTTCTCGGTGGGTCTTGAAGGACTGTCTCATAAAAGCACTTTGAACCACTATCATCTGTGCTGCTTAATCAGCACTTTGCACTACTATACAGAGAAGGCAGTACCCGATGGCACAGATCGATAAATAAGACAGCTCGGTGATACAAGCTCCTAAAACATCTGCCGTTTTTTCCAAGTTTTCCCAGTAAAGTGTAATGACGCTAACGTGCACCTGGTGAGTTAAAGAACAGCTGTTATTTCATGTTATATACATACTTATCACACCACTCAAATCAGGAGTAGCTGTAGGTAGTGCAGAATAGGTAGGAACAGAGTCCTGATGAAGGCCTAACATATATTAGGTTTACTGGAGAGGAAGAAATATGTCAACAAACCAGACATGAAGGATCCAAACAGGCCCACTTGTCTTTTACTATATGACAAGGAGGTACCAATAAACTTACAGTTAATCATCTTCCAACACAATTTTATTATCTTGTTTCTACAATAGAACATGTACACCCCAAACACCCTTAGATGTTGAACAGGCTCTTTTAGCTCTACGTGAGACACGTATTAGGCCACCATTACTTTCTAAGAGCTCCTCAAAAGTGCACCATGGATGCTTGAATCCAGCTGTGGTGAGGAGCAGTAAGTGGGGTACCATGGCACTTTAAGTGGAGTGAATTTGATGAGTATCCAGAAGGTCATATTAGCAATATTTTGTTTAACACTCATTAAATGGGCTGTTGGTCCCTATCTTCAAGGGCGCGTTTGCTATTGATACTATGGACTGATAGGAGAGTTAGTTTTAAGTTTGACAAAGTTCTTCATATTATGAGATGTCAAGTTATACATTGATTATCTGCCGTGGTGGACTTTGTCAGCAATGGTTTAGTACAATTATTTAAGGTTTAAACATACTGAAAGGGTTATACAATTCGGGGCTCATTACGATGTCGGGGGTAATCTGTTCCGCCCGAATACCGCATCGGTCATGGGACCAACCAATACCCGGTCAGCGGTCCCGACCGCCCCATTAGGATCTGACCGAAGACTGTTCGGTCGCAATCCTATATTTTCTATGGGAGCATTCATTCCGGCCGTAAACCGGCCGTAATGCATGCTCCCATAGTAAAATGAGAGGTGCAGTTCATCCCTGCACCCCGTGGCAGGCATCTCAAGGTGCCTACCACTAAGTGGAGAGATCAATAGGGACACAAGAGACACCCTACTCACATGGAACCAGGTTACTTACAATTAAACAAAGAAAAAAGAGGTTCCTGTGAACACTCAATGATTCATATTAATATATATATCAGCCCAATCGCAATAGAGTGGAGATACATAGATGTCAGAGAAAAAAATTACACAGAATGTGTAGAGAAACAAGGTATTTTTTATGATAAATTCACATTTGTTATAGAATTTCAGAGCAAAGTGTCCCAAGTGAAAAAGTGAAACCTATCAAAATGGATTGTGACTTTTTGTGACATAAGAACAAGGTTTCAATATTTTTGCAGAAACGACCATTCAATGGGTACACAGTAAATGATAACAGCCTCCTAATATAATATTAGGAACTGAGAATTGGTGCGCTACAAGTTGTCTACGGCGTTTCGACCCCGTTAACAGTGTGGGGTCTCATCAGGACCAATCAATGTGCGGACACCTGTGGATGACTGACAGCTATTGTCGTGAGCACTTGTGGGAGTGAAGGGTAGCAAAGGATACTCACATAGGGCCCAGCCGGGCACCTATGGAGGGGAGGGTACTGGCAATCAGTAATATCCCATGGTATGCTGGTTAAATTATATCCAGAGGGCGGTGTCGCGTGGTTGGTCGAGGCCTGAGATGCTTGGGGGGCCTGCGGTTAAATGCAGTGAACAGGAATTCATTGCCGTTAGATTATCCAGTGTTTCTAGGACTCAGATGGTCCAATGCGGGGATCAGAGTCAATCTGCGGTGGAGAAATCTCGTCTGAGTTGTGGAAAAGCACTGCACTCGTCTGTCTCTGCTCATGGATTGCTTGCTCTGAGATCAACAGGGGTGTACCATAGGTGCCCTCTCAGCCTCCAACTGGATGCCATGCCCCGAAGGGGGCCCTGCTGGGGTCCCCAAACACGCTTTTCGGCATGGTTTCTATGTCAGACAGACCGGCATGGAAACCATGTCAGAAAGCGTCATCGTAATCTCAAGAGCAGAAAGGTCCGCTCTTGAGATTACTGGCCACATTCCGACTGGCGGATGGGCTCTCTGAGCCTGCCTGCCAGCCGGAAGGACCAGTCGGATTCCTTTCCGACCACCTCCATCAAAACGAGGCGGTCGGAAAGGAATCCGACCGGCACTTTACGATGTGGTTCGGAAGGCTCCGAACGTTGGTCGGAGCTTTCCAGAACCGCATTGTAATCGGTCCCTTCATTTAATTTCCATTTGTAAGTAATCACAGATTCACATCCACTCCTGTGGAGAGATCACTTTCTGATGCTGTTCTCCATCATCTTACTCATCAACAACCTACTTGGAGGTAAACTGGGCTTATTCCTTAAGCACAACTGGTGGATATCAGTGACACCACAGCAAGTGATTATCTGGGGACCCTTTATGTTTATTTATTGAAATTTACTAATGTGAGCAATACCTGTACTGACTTTCAAAAGAGCAGTTGAAGGTTTCTTGATAGAGTAACAGCTCTGATATTGGTTCTCAAAAGACCCAGTAGAACATACATTTTGTGGTTTCAAAGTCTCAAAAAAGAGCAACTGTTGGTCTATCAACTGGGGCAGAAGTAGCGTAAATCCTGTTTTAATAAGGATGCAGTCCTCTTCAAGGAGCAACAAAAAATGTGTATGAACACTTTGCTAAAAGCCAAATCTGAAAACCATTGCCACTAAACTGAGCAATCAGATAATCACTTTTTCCAATCCTTCCTGAAGCCTGCATGCACTAGCAAACCAATCTGTGTATTTTATAACTTTGTAATAATCTGGCCACTTTTATTCCAAACTAAGCTCAGAACAGCTAGACTAGTATAAACAGCCTATAAAGTTTAATCATTCAGTACTGATAACCAACCAATCTGTAACAGAGGAATATGCCTCCTTACATCGCATGCCTTTTCTCCGCATGCATTAACGCGGTTGTTACAACGGCTGCGCTGTAACAACGCATACCATTACCCCGCAAGTCGTAACAACGACTTGCTCTAGGGGGGGCGCTGGATGTTGGAATAGTATAATTTACTATTCCAACTCCAGTATGTGCAACAGTAGGGAAGGTGTTGGAGTTTATATCCAACACCTTCTGCCCCCTCTGCAAGTCAGTGTTACGACTTGCGGGGTAATGGTATGCGTTGTTACAGAGCGGTTGTTGTAACGACCACGTTGTAATTACAAGCGTTGCAAAAGATTCGTGGTAAGCTCTTTTTACCATAACAGAGCATAACTTGTCTAATTTTGTTCCAGCATTGGATTAATGTTTTAAGCTTCCCCACGCTATTGAATCTGGATTCCCATTTCACATCTGTCCCATCACAGTTCTCCAGTTGTTGACCTTCATCAATTACCCTGACTCTTACCTACAAAATGAATCTATCTTTATCCTATGGTTTGGTTCACATGAAAAAAAGTAAGTGTCATATTGAGCCGGAGGCAGATCTTTCTCTTTTTTAGGGCCATCTGCCTGGAATAAACTGCCTCCTAAGCTTCGGGCCACCCCAGCTATCACCGTTTTCAGAAAGAAACTAAAAACATGGCTTTTTAATTTAGCTTAAATTTGCTTTGGTCCCCGGTGTAGTAAATATAGATGTGCAGAGCACCAGGACACTCTACGGAGTAACAGTGTGCTATACAAATGCCCTTTCATTCATTCATTGAAAAACACAATATTCGTATTAGTGTTTTTGAGAATTACTCAACTATCACCTTGTAGCCAACTCTGGGAAACTTTCTAAAATACCAGTCATCAGTCAGGTCTTACCCCATTCGTAGGATAACCACGTCTTGGATCGATGACAGCTTGATTTCTGTCATGGGTTTGGAATGGATATGGTTTGGCCTTAGTGGTGGATGAATTGAGATCCATAATTGACAACAGTAATGTGGTGGGATTGATCTTACTAGGTATAGCCACACCGTTTCACACTTTAGATCATGATCATGATAACGAGGCATTTCCGGCTCGGTGGCTCACTAGCTCTTATCCTTCTTAAAGGTCTGCTCTCAAACAGTCATTAACCTTTAACACCTTTCTCAGCCAGTGTGGAGTGTTACATGGATCATTCTTTTCCCTCAGGCTATTTAAGATTTTTATAGAGCCACTAACTCAACGTATAAGGTCTTTTAACTATTACTCAGTTGACACTCAACTGGTGATATAAATGAATCTCCCTGCCCAAGGTTCATCTTCCACAAGATGCACTCTACAAATAATAAATCAAATCAAATGTATTGATTTGGATGCATGGAGAACATGCCCAGCCTCCCATTCTTTGGCTGAACGCCGATTCACAGCGCTCAGATTGGCTATCGGGAGGCTGGGAAGAGGACCGAGAGGAGGCGTTGGCGACGGCGGCCGGCAGCGGCAGACAGGTAAGTGTATATTTAATATTTTTTATTTCATTCCTTCCTCCCCTCTCCGCGACCCACTCCCCCCCCACCGCCTTCAAATACTAGCCGCCACTGCTGGATGCAAGGCAGACTAAGCACTGGCTTTTGTTACTTTTGGGCTACTTTCCATTACAAATACCGTTTTGCTCTGGAAAGTAAATCCCAAAATTACCGTTTGCACATGTTAGCATAACTATCGCGCTGCAAACACTAGGCACATTTTAGTATATATGTCCCACAATGTTGCATTCTCGACATTATTTTTGTATACAACAAACAATGATGCCTGCTCTAAAGTGTGCATCATGAAAGAAGTTTGATGAGAGAAGCCCATTGGGAAATGGCTAGTTCACCGGCCTACTGCCCCAGCCACATCTTGATCGCTGCTATTGGAAGAGATGGAAAAATCATTTGCTGTTTTTGACATCTCAGGAAGCAAATGATTTCTGATCGGAGTATAATTAAAGGCCAGAATGACACAATATAGCACATTAGTTCCTCTTTGCTCTCCTCTTCAAGCACTGCTGTGTAAGAGGCCTGTCTTCTGGTAGACATCAGGCTGAATTGTATCTGACATTTTTATGAACCCCTTCATCCAAGAACTCATAAATTGCAGTTCAGTTTTATGCAGAAAGTAATAAAAGGAGCAGATTGTAATCCCAACTAGAGACATAAACATTCACTACAAGAACCACAGGTCGCCTGTGTGGCGATCCAGCTGTAATGGCGCCCTCATTTGCTGTTAGAGGTACAGAATTTAGGACATACTGAACTAGTTTATGTCACAAATTGTCAGTGGTAATGAGGTGTAGGCGAGCTTGCCTATAATTAAAACATTGATATTTATGGGTTTACTAGGGAAAATGTACATTTATACCAAATAATTTTGGGTCGTCAGGGGTTCCAGAATCCTGTCATAAGTTCTAAGCGCTGTCAGTGGCCTGTCAAATCACACTACATTTATTATATGAGTAGTATGCAGTAAATCCCAGCGAATATTTCCTTTATCTTGTGTTATCTTGTGGTATTATGTAAATGAGACATGCTATGCCTGATATTCCATCATTATAACATGTTGCAATAAACTACATTTCGTTTGGGTAAAAATTCTAGTGTGGGACCACTACAAGGAGAACAAGGAGACTAAAGCAAACACAAGCAACTGTTATTGTAACATCAAGCAGGGATTTTTTGGTACATTTTTTTCCATAAAAAACATACTTTTTTTATTTCATTTTTTTTCAGGTGGCGTGAAATAGAGAGTGTGGCTACTGACTGCACAAAACACTTTCACCTTCCTATACCTGTCCTGAAGATTCCTACCAGAATGAACTCCTGGTCATTTTAATTTTGGATTGTAGAGGGAAATCATTACTCATCATGTCTGTAATTTCTGTTGCATCATCCCTCCTTGGAATTTTGGCATTTTTGGGAAACTGAAGCAAGTTCAATTCATTACTTTGCAAAACGTTTTAGGTTTGAAGGAGAAGAGGCACACAGTTTTTTCCCTTTTTTATTTCTTTCAATTTTATTTGTTGCTGGATGGTCTGGAGTTTGGACTGGGGGAGTGCAGGTGTTTCCATAGTGTAGGTCCATAAGCAGATTAAGAGATAAATGTGTAATTGGTTTGCTTATAACGTTGGCACTGTTTGCCGAAACTTCACAAAACTTTCCAAAAAATGTTCTTCCACACAGCTCCTTTTCCGCATGCGAGGACTGACTGTTAGAACTGGGGGTCTCTAGTTGGCAGAGGTAGGTACCTGTGACCACATAGGGACCCTTGCTTCTAGTCAGGGTAAGAGGCTACATCTGCTCACCCCCTTGGTAGCTTGGCATGAGCAGACAGGCTTATCTCAGAGGCACATACATTAATACAGTGAAAACACTACAAATGGACACCACACCAGTTTAGAAAAATAAGTAATCTTTACTAGACTTAAAACAAGACCAAACAACAAAATAAATCCACAATACTGTAATCAAAAATAAACTTTAAAATGGTAGAAATAGCTTAGTTCAATGTAGATGGTAAATGCGACACTTTACTTTCAAAGTACCTTAGATGCGTCACGCAAAACAAACAAAAGGGTCACAGGGAAGTTGATACGCCGTTCCCTACACTCAGGGGAGTGGATGCGTCGGTTCCTTACTGCTGCGCAGAGGAGTTGAGGCTCGCTTCCTTACTGTGTGGGGAGTTGATGCGTCGTTTCTTACTGCGGACCAGTGACGATACGACAAGATGGCGGTTCGATGCGATGTGACGATCCGGTGCGAAGCGTCAAAATGGCGTCTTGATGCGATGAGACAACGTTGGATGCGATGCGTGCACGCCCGACGGCTGTGCGGCGAACTCTGTAACTTCTGAGCCGCGACCGGCCCTGCGCCACGCTTCTCAGGTGATGCGATGGTGATCTCTGCGGCAGCGACACGCTTCTCGGGTGATGCGACAAGCTTCGTTGATGACGCGACGGTGAACAGCTGCAGCACCGGCACGCTTCTTCGGTGATGCGACGGCAACTGCTGTGGCGACGACATGCTTCTCCTTGTTGCGTCGCGCTTTCAGCTCCCAGCGACACGCAGTCTTCTCAGAGGGCCCAAGCAACTGTAGGCACCTCTCTGCAAGTAGAATTCCCAGCAAGGAAATTCAGGGGGAGCTGGTGGTGAAGTCTTTGTGTCCCTGAGACTTCAGAACAGGAGGCAAGCTCAGCTTCAAGCCCTTGGTGATCTTCCTCAAGTTAGTAAAAGTACACACAAAGTTCCTTTTCTCCTTTCCTTGGAAATAAAGTAACCACTGACGGCCAACCCCAACAGCACAGCACAGGGGCAGTCTCCTCCTTCAGCTTCCTTGGTTCTTCTCCTTGGCGAAGTTTCATCTTGATTTCCAGAAGTGATCTAAAATTCTGGGATCTGGGTCCCCCTTTCTATACACACAAATCCTTTGTCTCTGAAGGCAGAGAGTGTCTGTACCTAGTCCAAACCAGTTCTGGGTGCACTCTGCAAGTGCACAACTTCTTCCTTTGTCAGTGTGAGCCAGGGTCATCAGACGCACCACAGGAGGTGGAGCCAGCATTGTGGAAGGCAGGCACAGCCCTATTCAGGCCCAGGTGCTACTCCTCCCACCACTCCAAATGCAGATAGGTCTATTCAGCCTAGTGCTGACTCACCCAGGTTCCTGGAGCCGCCCCAGCCCCTGTCACTCACAAACCAGACATGAAATATACAAACCTAGCAGAGGCAGGCTGGATAGTTAGGCAAGACAATACCTACTTTCTAAAAGTGGTATTTTCAAATACAGAATGTAAAAGCCACCTTCACTAAACGATGTAGTTTAACATTCTGAGTTCAGGCATACTAAACTTGAATTTCTACCTAGTTTCCTGAGTCAGTTAGGATTATAAGATTTTATAATCAAACTGCCCATTCTGGCCTAAGGGAACAGGTCGCCTTGCAATAGTGAAAAACGAAATTGGCTGTAATTCACTATCAGGACATGCCACACACATCAGGGCATGTCCTACCTTTTACATACAATGCACCCTGCACATGGGGGTACCTTGGGCCTACCTTAGGGGTGACTAACATGTAGAAAAGGAAAGGTTTAGGGACTGGCAAGTGGGTGCACTTGCCAAGTCGACATGGCAGCCCCAGGCTGCACACAGGCTCTGCAATGCGAAGCCTGAAACACATTTTACAAGCTGCTTCTGTGGGTTGCACAATCAGTGCTGCAAGACCACCAGCAGCATTTGATTTACAGGCCCTGGGCACACATGGTGCACTGTACTAGGGTCTGACAAGTAAATCAAATAAGCCAATCATGGAGTCACTAATCCAATACAACACTTTTACAACAGGAAGCACTTGCACTTTGGCACTGAATAGCAGTGGCAAAGTGCTCAAAGTATCTAGACTAGCAAATCACATAGCAAAAATACAGGAGGCAACAGCAAAAAATGGAAGGGAGACCCACGCCAATGGTGCCAGGTCTAACACAGACGAAAAAAGGAGGGTTCCAAAATGCTTTTTCACCCATTCATTTTTCCGTAGGAAAATTAGATGCAGCCAAAACTGCTGATTACACTTTCATCAGATATGGCAGAAAGCTAGATTTCGGTCCAGAAAGTGTGCTTTGAGTGATTTAGTGTAATTCCTTTCAGTAGTTTTTAAGAGAGTAAGGATACAAAACTTTGCATATTTCATACCATGGAGCATCCGTAGAGTCAATGGATCTTAAGATAAGAACTGATTGGCTGCCAGAACATGAACAAAAAAAAAAGGTTTAAAGAACATGTTAGGGGCAGGGTAAGGTTGCCCTGCCCCTCTAGTCCCACCCTGTGGCTAATAATAAGATTATTTTTAAAATCTTGCCACGAATTTGCAGTGAATCAGCAAATCCACAGCAATCTTTTTTTTAAAGTGTGCCTCCCACACTTAAAAATATACACCCCTGATTTGGGTAGGGCCGTGGGTTTGCTTATATTGTAATGTTTTTGGGAAGGGGCATGCAGATCCCCTACCATGGAAACAACCCAGGATAAGCCAGGGTCTTTTTTTGTGATGGGGGCATGCAGAGCCCTCCTGGCCTTTTTCTGAACCCAGAGGTCCCAACTTCTGGAGCTGCAAATTATTAAAAGGGGCGGGAGGTGCGTGGCCCCCTCCTCGAGTCTTTGTTATGTCTTGGGGACCACATGCCCTGGGGCAGCATGTAATTAAAAGGGGAGGGGGCATGCAGTCCCCTCCTTGCGCATTATTCAGGCCCCAAGGAACCCATCCCCGGGGCTGCGTGTAATTAAAAGTGGACGGTGTCTGTGGTGCATGTAATGTAAAACAACTAAAAATAGAATAATAAATGGGCAACAGATGCCTCTCATCTTTCATTTATTATTCACTGCTCTAAGCAAGGGGCACCCAATAATGCCATGCTAGGGACTTGTGCGACGTGTGGTTACCTGTCCACGAGGAGTTAGATGCAGGTTCTGGCCTGTGACTCAGCCCTGTAGCCAACCTAATGCCGAGCACAGGGCCTAGAGAGGCAGGGTGCACTTTCCCGGCCCCCTTATATTTTTTAAAACAATTACACACAGGACAGGGGACCAAGTCCCCAAGTCCCCAGTCCTGTAATGGCTGTCTGAAACATTGTTCCTCATGTTGCAGGCAGTCAATCAGAGCCTTGCTCCTACGGAAGCCTTACTCACATAGGAGCAAGATGGCCCATGGGTATAATAGAACCCTGGGCCAATTGGAAGTCTCTATTTTTTTTAATGGGGTTCGATGGGCTCTCATGAGATTCCCTCAAACCCAACTGTCTAGATATACAAATATTTTGTAACCTTAATATCTCAAAAACTTCTGAAAGGATTTACACCAAATCACAAAAAGCATGCTTTCTGGACCAAGATCTAGCTTCATGCCAAATTTTGTGTAATTCCATTCAGCAGTTTTTGCAGCAGTGCTTCTTATAAAAGTCTACGAAAATGCTTGGGGATTTTGCATTTTGGGGCCCCTCCTTTTTCCTTGCCCCCTGCTTGATGGATCCCCCTATTATGTACCGCACCCATACCCATCAGAGTGTGCACTAGGCTACATCTAAACTTAGGTGGCATGTTGTGCAAAATAACCATGAACTGGGATGTGCTGTGAGTCATTGTCAGTGGCTGAGATTAATTGAAGCATTCCATTGATCACTTTTTACATGCTTCAGTGTAACAACCTAAGTACAACAAGTGTAACCAGACGTGAATCCCGTGCTCACTGTGCCACTGAAACGAAGCTGCACCAATTGACGAGTCCCAATCAGAGCAAAACCGGTCATGAGGTGCTTGTTTTTGGGTTCAGAGAGGAAATTGGCAGGCAGGTTGGGCTGGACTTTTACCACTGGAGCAGGGTCAAGACTGATTTGCAAATGGGTGGGTCCAAACTGAGGTGGCATGGTGTGCAAAATAATGATGGACTAGGGTGTACCCATAGTAATTAAAATTGTCTGAGATTAATTCAAGCATTCCATCCATCACTTTTGTGTACGCTTCTATACCAGTTGGTGGGTCTGCCGCCAAAAAGATGGGGAGGTGACGCTGCACTTAAAATAATCATGCTGCCATCCTCCTTGCTGAAAACATTATGTGGTGGAACCCTCACAGAACCACTGCCTGCTTTGGCTATAATAAAAGGACAGGGGCGCTACAAAAGGAAGAATGGAAAGTAATGAAAGATAAAAACATGCAGTAGAGAAACAAAGTGCATTACAAAGGTGTCATCACACCTCTTGTCAGTTGTCAGAGAGAATGAATCACAAACCTCGTGCTGTTAAGATGTGGGCTCTGTGCAGTGCCATGTTAACGTTGCTGTAAAGATATGGGCTCTGCGCAGTGCCACGTTAACGTCGCTGTAAAGATGTGGGCTCTGTGCAGTGCCATGTTAACGTTGCTGTAAAGATATGGGCTCTGTGCAGTGCCACGTTAACGTCGCTGTAAAGATATGGGCTCTGCGCAGTGCCACGTTAACGTCGCTGTAAAGATGTGGGCTCTGTGCAGTGCCATGTTAACGTTGCTGTAAAGATATGAGCTCTGTGCCGTGCCACGTTAAAGTCGCTGTAAAGATGTGGGCTCTGAGCAGTGCCATGTTAACGTCGCTGTAAAGATATGGGCTCTGCGCAGTGCCATGTTAAAGTCGCTGTAAAGATATGAGCTCTTGCGCAGTGCCACGTTAACGTTGCTGCAAAGATATGGGCTCTGCGCAGTGCCACGTTAAAGTCGCTGTAAAGATATGAGCTCTTGCGCAGTGCCACGTTAACGTCGCTGCAAAGATATGGGCTCTGCGCAGTGCCACGTTTAAAGTCGCTGTAAAGATATGAGCTCTTGCGCAGTGCCACGTTAACGTCAAAGAGGACTGAGGTGCTCCTACAAGAGATAGTCGGAGCTAGGGCAGTAATGCAAGGGAGTAAGGATAAGTACTTCAGTTGAGCATGTGATAGTGGTATACAGAGGATGGGGGGGGATATTAGCTTGTGAGTTCTCATCCAATCATCTTCAGGAACTAAGAAGGAACTCAAATCACTGTAGCAAATCTGAGGCATAATCAACCACCTGAGACTTACAGAATTGTTATGATTTTGATCCCAATAATTGAATTTGCTAGAAAAAGCCTCACGGTCGAAATAAAGAACAACTTTCATTCTTTCAGCATGCACTGTACACCGAATTGTACTTGTCTAATAATTCAATTCAATTCAAAAATTCTTTATTTCGGCCAATTTGGCCATAAAAGAGTACAGAGTAAAACACAAAGGGGAAGAAGGGGGGAAGGAAAGGCAAGTAAAATTTAAAATTCATTTATATACACATGGCAATATTTTCGTACAGGCAAAAGTACCCTCTCATCTGTAAAATATTTAAAAATACGTCAGGTTCCAAACACTCATTTCATAAACATTAAGGTTAGCAATCGATATCGATTAATTTACGCCGCTTGCACCACATAGCTAGCAAAAATGTAGATAGTGCAAAAACAATAGGGCTCGATGTACTGGTTTTAAAAATTCTAAAAGCATTCAGGCAATGTTTAAAATCCAGATTTCTGCACAATGGTATCAACCAATATTTTCTTGATTTGGTATATGCTGGAAAAAAGAAGAGAACATGAAGCTCATCTTCTAAGTCGCAGCTGCAGGCCGGGCAAGACTTATTAGAGGAGGCCGTCCACTTACTTGTGACGGCCTTGAGGGGTAAAGTGCCATGTCGCCATTGGATAAAAAGTTTACGTGCTAAAATCGGGAAGACAACATCCATGAAGTCCTCGAAATAGTAAGAATTTTTGAATTCTAAAAAAGAGTTAGTGAAAGAACCTGCATTAGGGGCCGTGATTAAAAGTTCCAGCTTTTGCCCTTTATAAATTTTGTTAAACATCTTTCGTGATATCCGGCCACATGCCCTATCTGGATCTTCCCACATGGATTGTAATCCTAGACTTAGAAGTTCACGCTTAATGAACGCAAGCCAGGGAATTTTGCTTACACAATTAAACCTAAGGATCTGTTTAAGTTCGTCCCTATAGTTTAAAAGATCTGGAGTGGTCCATAGTCTGTGCCAGAACCTTAGGGGCTTTACTGCTAACTCGTTTGCAATAGGCGTCAGTCCCAGGTCTAACCTCAGCGGTGTTAATGGAGTACTCTGAGGAAGCGATAGTAATCGCCTTGCAAATTTGGACTCAACTTTAGTGATTTCAGGGGCAGCACAGTGACCCCAAAGCTCACCCCCATAGAGAGCAGCTGCCCTTGCTTGTGTCTTATAGACCTCCAGGGCAGGACTCACTGGTCTAAAGCTTGATGAGTTGGAAACCTTTGCGATAGCACCCGACAGCTGTGAAAGTCTCATGTGGGATTTGGCCTTTTGCGGACCCCATGACAAATTTTCATGAATTGTAACACCCAGGTACTGGAAGGTCGTAACCCTTTCCAGACATACATCGCCCAGTGATGGATTTGCGCGAGTATACACTGGCGGGTTAAAAATCATAAATTTTGTCTTGTCAGCGTTGATCTCCAGGCCTCTGCTCCGACAGAAGTCCCCAAAGCCGTTCAATATCCTCTCGATCCCCATGGGAGATTTGGAGAGCAGGAGGGTGTCGTCCGCGAACATGATCGCCGGCACCCTCCTACCAGCCAGCTTTGGTGCGTCATTATCAGGGACACTGTCCAGATGTGAGATTACCCCGTTGACATAAAGGCAAAACAGGGTCGGTGCTAAGACACAAACCTGTCTCACCCCCCTGCCAACTGGGAACCTTGGTGACAGCGTCCCATTCTTGCCACTTGTCTAATAGGATCCAGGCTGGTTAAGGACCTGGATGTATTTACAGCATTTTAATATATACTATAAGTAGCAGATGTGCACCAGAAAATTAAAACTATCTGGGCTTTATGTAAAGAACACATGGCCCCTATGAAGGTATAATACATCTGCAATTTCTTTATATTATAATTGACTTCTTGTAAGTGCATGCATTGTATATGTATTTCTACTTAGGGCAGCTGGGTGTGTTGCATTGAAGGATGGTGTGTGTTTTTGCATGCTCTTTCATTTAGAAATAATTTGATAAAAGCTGATCTGGTAAGAAGTGATTTTAATTCCTCATGTTCCTCGTGATAAGTAAAACTAGCAGTGGGACCATGGGCAACTGATGTCAACAGCTTTATTTTTATTGAAGATGAAACTGTAAAGGGCTATGGAATGGTACTAGTTAAAACATTGAATACACGCATGCAGCAACTATTTTAAAATCAATAAATAATGGTAAACCCAATAGGTCTGGTTTTAATGTGACAACAACAGCGAACAGAGAAATTCTGAAATTTTGCTTTCACGTGTTTACACATTATTGTCAGACCTATTGGCTTTGCCAGTGCTTGATTGTAGTGGTAGTCATAGCGTCGGTAGTGTGGTGGTGGTTTTTGCTAGTGGTATTGGCAGTATTGATGGTAGTGATGATGGCGGTGGTACTGGTGGTAATGGTGGGGTTATATGTGGTGATGGGATCGGTTGTGATGGTTCAATATTGATGATGGCATTTATATTCAGGTAGTGCAACTGGTGGCATTGGTAGTGGTGGTGGTGTGGTGTTCTTAGTAGTGTTGATGGTGTTGGAGTAGGAGTCAGGACTCAGCAGAGTCCCTATATAGCTGAAACATCCTGCAGCCACAGAGCACCATAGAGACCGCAGTCATGACCAGGCGCCTGCAAAGACTTGCACGGCTGTAGACACAACGAGGAGTGAAAGGTAGAAACAAGATCAAAGTACCTAATTTAAAAACATAATACCAACATTTTCCATTAATAATAATTTTGGCTTCTACTACAGATTGCATTTACTTTTTTTGGAAAGAGTAGTATAACAGGATTAAACGCTTATACGCTGCCCTTTCTGCCGCTCTGGTCTTTATTGTTGGCCCCAAGAACCATCATACTCGGTTCCACTTCTCCTCACTTTGTGAACTCCAACTCTTTCCCCAGCCATCTCCCTTCAACCATGGATATCCCATCATCTTCCCTTTCAGCTGGGTCGCTGCTCCAGTCCTCCCACTGTGAATGCTGGCGTGGTTCCATTTTCCCTTCATGATGGATTTTTGGCTTGGGTTCACTGCTACATCAATACATAACCCACTTTAAAAAGCCATCGGTCTCAATACATTCAGCCTGTTCCAGGGCTCTTAACTTCTCATTTGTGTAATCACTGCTCTTGAACACTGTGTGGGCCTCACACATCTGGCCAATCAACCAGCAAAAGGCTGTGCATTCCTGGACATGAGATGGAAGCGGCCCTATGCATATCCCAGACACAATCCTTTCACTCGAGAGTGATCGAGACATCTCTAAGGAGTGAGAAACGCTCCATCTGGGCAGGGTACCAACAGCTCTAGAACTGGCTGTAATACTGAAATGTCCTGCCTCCCTGTAAAGAAGGGCTTATAATTCAACAGGGAATGCTTGCACATCCTCAACCTCTTTTAGCATCTTTGAGGCTGAGTTTTTCAATATAAGCGGAAAATCCCGTTTAATTTTTTTTAAATGTATGACATCATAGTAGCTGTCAACCATATATTTCCATCCATAAATTTTGGATGCACTGGATAAATATGTTTTCAAGTGCATGTTTTTTAAAAAATAAAGCAGAGATAAAAAAAAAAAGTACATAGGCTCTGTCCTGCTTCACTATTCTCCGGACTGTGATACCAGCACCAGTATTTGGAGAAACAGCTCATTGAGTTGAATGTTTGCTCATTGAACAGAGTGTTAAGAGGCAGATCACGGATTTGTACTCCAGCATATCACATTCAGCCGTAGGTTCCATATCGCCCGACACCAACGTTGGTAAATTAGCGCCATAAATTTGGAAACAGTAAAATCTGTTATTTACAGATACAATGTTAGAGCTGGTTACGCCCATCAGAAAGGATGGATATGAAGGGGTATGGTAAGTTATGTTTTGTTATGTAGATTTGTATAGTGCTCTATTTACCCATGAGGCTATCCAGGCGCTTTGCAGGTGGGTAGATGGGGGACTCACTGGAGATTATTCAAAGAGCCAGGTCTTCAGCTTCTTGCAGAACTCAAGAAGCAATATGAAGTACCTCACTTACTCTGGGAGGTCATTTCATCTTTTGGGGGAGGTGCAAAAAAAGTGTGACCTCCTGCTCTGCTTTTCTGTATGCGGATGTAATGTGCTAGTGAGAGTTCTGCTTAGCAGAGGTGTCTGTATGGTTGGTGGAAGTGTATGCAGCTGTTGAGGTATGCGGGCCCATGTTGTTTTTTGCTGGGACCATGTTTGTTGCTTTATATGCGTGCGTGAGTAATTTGAGTTAAGTGCATTTGTGTATGTGGAGCTAGTGGAGTTCTCTGGGGTGTGGTGTGATGTGGGTGCGGCATGGTGGGTTGAGGACAAGTTATACTGCTGCATTCTGGTTGGTCTGGAGTCCATTCAGGAACTGTTTGGTGGTTCCAGCATAGAGTGAGTGTCCAAAGTCAAGTGCCTTTGTGACTGTTTTCCTTGTATTCTCTGGTAGTCACTTGAAGATTTCTTGCAGTGCCCTAAGTATATGGTAGCAGGTAGTGGTGATTGAGTTGACCAGGGATGTCATGTCGGGTTTGTCGTCTAAGATGATTCATAAGTTTCTGGCATGAGTGGTGAGGGTGAGTGTGGGTCCTAGGTCTGCTGACAACCAAATGGAGACCCACGGAGAGGTCTTCTTTCCAAAAATCACAACTTCTGTCTTGGCTTTGTTGAGCTTGTGAAAGTTGGATCTCATCCAGGTGGCCACTGCGGTTATGCAGTTGGCGCAGCAGGTGTTTGTCACGGGTGTCTTGTCCATGAGGGAGAGTATCAGTTATGTGTTGTCTGCATAGGAGAGAATGTCGATGCTGTGCAACCTAATGATAATGACCAGTGGAGTCATGTGGATGTTGAAGAGGGTTGGGCTGATGTACAATCCCTGGGGGACTCCACAGATGAGGTTCCTGGCTTCCAAAGTTTAAGGTGACATGGTGACTTTCTTGGTCCTTCTAGTGAGGAAGGAGGAGATCCAGTTGAAGGTGGGTACTTGAATGCTTGTCTTGTGAAGTCTTCTGATCAGGTTGGAGTGGGAGACTGTGTCGAAGGCCGCTGAGAGGTCAACCAGGATGTGTGCCTCTGTTTCCTCTCTGTCGAGGATCATCCTGATGTCATTGGTTGCTGTGATGAAGGCTGTCTTTGGGCTGTGGTTGGGTCTGAACCCTGATGTGTGGTGTCTAGAAGCTGGTGTTGGTCCAGGTTGTCAGCAAGTTGCTTGTTGAGTGCTTTTTCCATGACCTTGGCTTGGTATGGTAGTAGGGAGATCAGGAGGTAATTTTCTAGGTGGACAGGGTCTGCTAAAGGTTTCTTTAGTAATGCGTTGACCGGTTCATATTTTCAGGCATGAAGGAAGGTGGTGGTGGGGATGGAGGTGTAAAGGATGCTGATTGGGGACTCCCATTTTGTAGTTGTTGTGGGAGCATGTGGCACCCTGGACCCTGGAGTGGATAGTTCTCATTATGGTAGCTGTTTCTTCCACAGTGATAGTTGTGCTTTTGTTGCTGAGAAATTCCTGAGTCTGTTTGTGTTGGATGCTGGTGTGGTGACGTCCCTGACCATTGCAAAGATCTCTTTGCAGCTGTTGGAGCTGCATTCTGTGAACTCAGCAGGGGCCTTCTTCTTGGTTTTTGTGATTTGTTAGTGGTAGTGTCTTAAACTGCAATGAAGGAAGTTTCTTTTTTGATTAGCTTTACATTTTCGTTTCAGCTGTATGTAGATTGCTTAGTTGACAGAAGTGCCCCTGTCTACCAATTAACCTGCTTATGGATTCTCTTCTGGTTGTTTTGTTATGTTATGTATATTTGTAGAGCGCAGCTGTTAGAAATGGGATTCCTGGTTGGCTGAGTTATGCGCTCAAGCCAGGCAGGAACCACCACTCTAGTCACGGTAAGCTAGATATACACTAAAAGAAACCATTGCTCACCCTCTGGTAGCTTGGCATAGAGCAGCCAGGCTTTTATAAAGAGGCAATGTGTAAAGTATTTGTGCAATACACACACACACACACACAGTAACACAATGAATACACCACAAAAAGAATCCACACAGGATCAGAAAAATTGAGAATATTTATCTGAGAAAAACAAGACTGAAATGACAAAAAAAAAATCAGTAGAAGTCAAGATATGAATTTGTAAAGATGAAATTAAAAAACAGTGCTTAGAAGTCACTAGAGATTCAAAGATTACTTGTAGTGGAGATGGAGTTCCAGGTACACACATTGCCATGTTAGCATAAGCGTCTTAGATTTAACCCCTTCGACGCGCATGACGGAACGGTTCCGTCATGCACGTCGGTTGCGCTGTGCGCATGATGGAACCGTTCCGTCATGGCCCCGCCCGCGCACGGCACCTTCAGCGTGGCGCGGAAATCCGCGCCGTGCTGAAGGGGTTAAAATGCCATCTTGTCACTTTTGCTGCTTTTGCACACGACACTGCAGGTAGTTGTTATTATAAGAAAAATGCTTGCTTGCTTTTCCTTCACATGAGAACGGTCTGTTGTTCACATCCCTAGACGTGCACCGCGACCTTGGTCTGAACACTGTGTGCAGAAGCTCTAGCCATAACACGCACACAGCTGCAAATATCTGAAACTCGAGTGCCTTTAATATTGCAGTTTGCATGCATGATTCAGACACTTTGGAGAAGACCTTTTCCAGACACAGAGCAGAGCTGATCCTGTGATGTGATTCACCAAAGCTAATATTTACGGTATGGGGTTCCCCATTCAAACCTAGAGACCTTCTAGTAGTTTAATAATACTAGCTTACTAGTGAAGGGAGGGTGGTTGTATTCCACTATCATTTGTAATATGATTACTCCCTTTATTTTCTATGGTATTGTAACAATGCTGATGGTTTTATTTTTAATCATTTGTCTGCTTATGTTAGTCAAAGTACTGCATCTTAGGGCACATAGTTAAAAACAAACATTTTAAACTTTACTGTGTCTCTGATTACTCTTGTTGTGGACTGATAAGAAAATAATAACGAAAAGGTGTTTCTGATTCTCACTATTCCTGAGAGTACTCTAAGTCGCTTGTTCTGGGTTGTCTAATCATTGGTAGCTTCGAGATGATACGAAGAACGAATGAGACACTGATGCTAGTCGGATAGGGGTTCTGGGTACTGAGGTGAGTTTTTGGTACACCACAATTCACTGAGGTCCTGGTTTCCTGCGCATAGTTCTGTGCATGAGCGGAATCCCTGCAACATGGCGCACCTAACGTTTGGTCTTATGATTTGAGACGCCTTAGTAGTGCTTATATTAGTCCACGACGCCCTCACTCTTGTTTCCGGATAGCGGGAGCGACAGTTTTAACCTACCTAATAGTTTCTCTATAGGTTCAATCAAGCTTGTCAATTAAAAAGGTTTTTTATTTTTTGAACCCTTTTTGTGCTACTGTTATAATAGATTGTTTTTCTTCTCTGTGTCCTTATGGCTGAAGTCGCTATTGCGGCGCATAGCCGCGCACCTCTCCGGCGTCATTTGATGCAGTTTCGGGTACCTGACGATGGGATGGCTGTTATCTTTGTAGTGAGTGCCAATGCATCATATCCCTATGAGTTGTTTTACTCTTGGGTTACCTTGCCGGCGGTGAATGTGGACGATAGTACGTTTCACTCTTACACTCCTACGGCAGTCCCAGTGAATTATACGTCATATAGGACGCAGGAGATTCCTGTCTCCGCTTCGCAGCATCGTATTTGGTTTAATGGCGCCCTCCCCCACACGGTTACGCCGGTTGGTTTGGGCCCTTTGTCCATTCCAAGGGGCCACTTGGCCGGTACCGGCCGGATTTACACCTCATCCTCGTTATTTACATGCCACGGTGGATGAGTTACGTCAATTGCATACAACTCTGATTACAGTACATCAGACTTTGGTGCAATACGTTTCACGCAATGTGCAGGTAGGGGCACCTGTTGTTGCTGGGCAACCAGCTGGCCCGGCCGGGATTACTATTAGTCCCGTCATGGTTAATTCGGTAATGGGCAAGCGCCCCCAGAATAAGGACGATTTGCCTTATTGGCTTGCTGAGAAATTTGACCAGCTGGAAGCAGTATTTCTGAACTCTACTCCTGTGGAGGAACACAGGATACTCACCATTAGTTTGCAGAAAGACTTAGTCCCAGAGGTGGCCGATTGTGATAACTGGGGTAAGGTTTTTGCGGCCATCTACTCGAAATGCTTCGGCACCCCGTCTATGGCCATACTGCCCTCCGTGATCAAACGCGTTCAAGATCAACACGGTCCGGAGGCGGCGGTCGAGTTGGGGATGAGGCTTGTCGGTGTGTTCGACGTAGTTGCCACTCTCATCCTTGGTAACGTCAAGGGAGATGCGGTTCACTTTCAAGTGTCGAATGCTCTGCGCCTCATCGACGTCGATAAACCCCGGGAGTTACCTAAAATTATTGCGGAGGTGTATAGAACCATAGGCCGCAGTAGTTTAGGGGTTAAGCCTTCTGTTCAGACCACAGATGTGCAACAGCAAACTAAGATGGGTTCGTCTTTTAAAGACGAAAGTCCAGCTTTTCCAAAACAAAATTGGAAAGCTAAGAAACAAGGAAAGCAGCAACAGAAACAGGGGTCTCTTGTCCCGCGTCGCCTGTACAGGCGACTAGTGAGCGCACACATGATTTGCGCGATCGCACTAGAATTAGGTCACCTGATAGATTTCAGGTTACTGAACAACGTTCTCCTCGTTCTTCACAGGAAACATCTGTCTCACAGTCCGGTGGAGGAGAACGTGGCAAAGGTCGGGGTTCCCAACAGGGATGTGAGCAGCCCCGTCAGCCTGACGGTAAAGGCAAGCAGGGCGAATTTGCAGGCCAACAACCCCCGTTTCAGAAGAAGAAAGTTGCTGCACTAACGGCGAGGTATGCCACAGATAGTTAGAACGGAGCTTCGGAACCTGACATGGGCACTAACGCTGCTCGACAGCGCAGCGGAGATTACAGTAGTGCGGCAAGCACTGCGTCCTTATCTGGAGGAGACAGCAATTGACACGTTCATTACTGTAGAAACTGCTGATACTAGAGTGGCTCGAGGGGAGGAGGTAATCCTCCCATCCTTCGCGCACACTGTGCCGAAGGATCAGGCTCAGAACTTTGCAGAAGAGTGGACTCAGGTGCTTGCTCCGGCGTTGTACCGTACTCAGGTTGGGTGGGATAAATTGTCACCAAGCCACGAGATTCCTTTACGGTCTATGCCCCAGCCACAACCCCAATATCCCATGCGCCGTGAAGATAGATCTCACATCGCAGAAATCCTTGAACAATTGGAATATCAAGGTGTTATTGAGACATGTGGGTCACCCATGAACAATCCTCTATTCACTGTAACTAAACCTGATGGGTCGTACCGCCTAGTTTTGGATTACCGGCATTTAAACTCTCATTGTCGGACTTGTGCAGTACAGAATACCCACAGTTCTGCCCTCATTGATAGTCTCATGAGAAAAAGGTTTAAGACCACACTTGACATATCAAATGGCTTTTATAGCCATAATCTGTCCTCTGCCAATGACAGTCAATGGACAGCCTTTACTTCAGGTGGCAAACAAAAACAGTTTAAAAGATTAGCCATGGCTATAAAAACAGTCCAGGCGTCTTTGCCACACGCGTAGTTTCTCAGTTAGAGAGCATTGACCCTGATGCGTACTCGTATGTTGATGATATCTATCTCACGGACGGCGATTTATGACCGCATCTGTGTCGCATTGACTGCATCATTGTTATGTTTGCGGACTTCGGTTACAAATTCAATTTTGCAAAGTCACACATTGCAGAGTATACAGTGTTGTTTTTGGGTTATGAACTCAACAATGAAGGTCGAGGATTAGCCCCTCACTTCCTGGAGAAGTGCGCATGTTTGCGTGCTCCGACAACACTGAAGAAACTACGGGGCATATCAGCAACAACCGGCGATAATTATCACTAAGCGCACTTATCGCTAGGATAATTATCGTCGGCTAGCGTGGATTTTTATCGCTGAGATAGCGTGCTATTAGCAACGCTTATCTCAAAAGCGATAAAAATCCTCACGCTAACTGCCTAACGTGAGATTATCGCTGAAAACCCAGCGATAATCTCACGCAATGTGGCGTTAGCTTGATGATATGGACTCACAAACTTAGCCATGATATCCACCTTCCATAGGATATCATGGCTAAGTCAGTCCTGAAGCAGGCGTAAGGAAAGTAGCGATAACTGGGGTTATCACTATTTTTCTTGCCGCTATGCTTCATAGCGTTGGGCTTGATGATAGGAGAAATGTCGCTTAGCGACATTTCTCCTGTCATGTCAGGTCAGGAACGCCCACTTTGCATCTCATTAGAGATGCAAAGCTGGCCGTTAGGAATTCCTACGCTAACGCAATTTTTCACTCGTTAGCGTGAGCTTGCTAATTAGGCAATAAAATTATCGCCGCTTTTCGGCCAAAAACGGCCGCAAAAGCGGTGATAATTCTATTGCCTCGCCTTGCTGATATGCCCCTACAATCTTTTCTGGGTTTTCTAAATTTCGGGCGTACTTACATTCCCGATTATGCCCAGGGTATCAAGCCGCTATATGCCTTGGTACAACCTACTTTTTCCAAATCGAGCTGGCTGCCAGAGCATTCAGCTATCTTGCAAACTTTGCAGGTTGATCTTCTTGCTTCAAAGTACTTACTTTCAAGTGATAACCACACTAACCTGGTAATAAGAATTGTGCCTGGCGCAGTGGGTTTCACGTACTTAACATTCAATGAGGGCGACACAGTCCCCATTCATTACAAATCACACCTGTACACTTTGGCCGAAATGCGGTTTTCAACTGTCGAAAAAGTTTTGGCAGCGGTGCAGATGGCGATTCTGAAGGAGAGAGCACTGTCGCAAGGGAAACACATGTTGGTTGTCACACCGTATCCTTCTCTAGAGGCAGTGACGAAAGCCAGTGTACCTAATTCTAAAGCTTTGCATCCACGTTGGATACAATGGGCCACTTCCTTGACATTGCCGGATGTCACCTACATCTTTGATGCCTCATTGTAGACTCAGGAGTATTTGCAGTATGAATTCGTTCATCCAGCCCCTCTGTCTTTGCGCCCGCTTGAGGATTACCATTGTGTCATTTACACGTTTTCTTTGGGTATGGCTGCAACGGAGTGCTGATGCTCGAGCTGTCATCAGGGATTTGCGTGTCTTTGTGGCAATGTTCGCATGTGGTACCCTTCATTCTGACCAAGGTCCTGCGTTCGCCTCTAAGGCGTACAAAGAAGTCATGAGAGCTTTGGGGGTCCAAGTCAAATTTTCGTCTCCATACCGGCCTGAGGGCAATAGTGTTGTGGAACGAATGAACTGTGACTTAAAGCAATCCCTGACAGCTAGGGTTTTAGGCACTGGCAGGAACTGGTTAGCCCATCTGTATAACGTTCAACGTGCACTTAATAATCTCCCTAGAAGGTCTCTGGGTGGGCGGACCCCATACGAAATGCTCTTTGGCATAAAGATGTTTGTTCCGGACCTTGATGGTCTAGACATGGCGGCGTCGGCCGCACTCTTTGACGTAGATGATCACTGTGCTGTATTAAAGAACCTACAAGAGACCAGAGACAGTCTTGCAAAGGAACACTTGCCCTCCACGACTGATGCTGCGCTTCAGCTTCCGCTAGTCGGCTGGTTACCTCGAGTTGGTGACCTGGTCCGTGAGAAGGTGGAGAACAAGAAGGAGCTTGGCCCCTCTTATCATGCTCCCGTACCAGTGCTTGGCGTGCAGGGTAGAAGAACAGTCATTTTACCTCCACTTCCTGGTCGCAAGGATAACAGGTACATCTCAATTGACAATGTCAAACTACAGCGAGTGGCCGATTTTTCTTAGTGTGACTCCAGCGGTCTCTTGTCCAGCGATGCTGAGAAATTCTG